>NC_064631.1:228678459-230020345 GCF_023864275.1 Schistocerca cancellata | reverse complement strand
TACGGTTATTTTGCATTGTTTAAAGGCTGCTACCAATTCAGTTCTTATATAATTCCTAACCACAATCAGATTCAGCTGTTGAGAAGGTCTTCATTTCAAAGACTGGTATGATGCAGCTTCTCAAGTTAGTCTGCACTGTGCGAGTATCTGTATCTTTCGTAACTGCTGCAACATAACATACGAGTTAGTCGTTAGTAAAACACACACACACACAAACACACACACACATATACACACACACACACACACACACACACACACACGCACACACACACACGCACACACACACTTCCCTCCTTCTCCACAGTAACAATCCCTTGACGCGTCGGAATGCATCCTACGTACCGAAACCCTGTTTCAAGAATGTTCTGCGAAAGATTTTTTTCTTCCCATTTCGATCCAGTACATCCTAATCAGTTATCCTGTCAACTCATCTAACATTCGCTATTGCTATGCGGCACTATACTTAAAAACTTCTATTCAGTTGTTGTCTGAAGTGTTTATTGCCGAACTTTCCCTTCTATACGAGTCTAAACTACAGATACTTTGAGAAAAAATTTCCGAACACGTAAATTCATCAATCATGTTAACCGACAGCTTGTCTCGTTGAACACATCGGTTCACTTCATATCACCGAAGTTAAACCAAAGTCCGGCATGGCCTGGACTAGGAAGAATTAGAATTTAATGTCTTGTTGACAGAGCGATCATTAGCCACGGGGTACAACCTCAGATTACGAAAGGTTGACGAAGGAAATCGGCACCGCACTTAAAAAAAAAAAAGAAAAAAAAATCTTTTGCCTGGAGCGTTTTATTGAAATCACGGAACACTTAAATCGAGGTGGTGATTTGAACCATCATCTTCCCGTGTCTCACGAAGCAATGGCATGTAGCACTTTTGACGCTGATCCGTCCATCAGGTGGGGACGTTAAATTCGGCAGCCTCCCTTGCTGCTATTCGAAAGGAGTAGGCTATTTGCGGCCAGCCGTCATCATTATCTAACAAACACATGATACCACACTACACATTATACGCACACATACATTAGTCACCTACGCTTACTATACGCACTTAAGCACACAATTTTTCCACTTTGAAAAGGGAAGTTGTCAGTGTTCCTGAAGAACAGGAAAAGCTTTTCCAATTACCTCCCTATCTGGGTCTCCTGAGCAAACCTGGCATTCGTTCTTCAGATTGCTTTGATGCGGCCCGCCATGAATTCCTCTCCTGTGCCATTCTCTTTATCCCAGAGTAGAATTTGCAAACTACATTCCCAATTGCACTGAAGAACCAAAGAAACTGGTACACCTGCCGCCGCGAGCACGCAGAAGTGACGGAACACGGCGTGGCAGGGACCCCAATAATGTCCGCAGTAGTGTTGGGGAACTGACATCATGAATCCTACAGGACTGTCTATAAATCCGTACGAGTACGAGCGGGTGGAGATCTCTTCTGAATAGTACTTTACGAGGCAACCTAGATATGGTCAATAATGTTCATGTCTGGGGAGTTTGGTGGCCAGCGGTAGTGTTTAATCTCAGAAGGAGCAATTCTGGAATTGTGGGGCGTCGCATTATCCTGCTGGAATTGACCAAGTCCGTCGGAATGCACAATGGACATGAATGGATGCAGATGATCAGACAGGATGCTAACGTACGTGTCACCTGTCAGAGTCGTATCTAGACGTAACAGGAGTCCCGTATCATGTCATTGACACACGCCCTACTCCAATACAGAGCCTCCATCAGCTTGAACAGTCCCCTGCTGACATACCGGGTCCATGGATTCCTTTACAAGTCCATCTTCTCGATAAAATTTGAAACGAGACTCGTCCGACGGGGCAACATGTTTTCAATCATCAACAGTCCAATGTCGACGTTGACGGGCCCAGGCGAGGCGTAAAGCTTTGTGTCGTGCAGTCATATCGACGATGTTTCGTTGAATGGTTCGCTCGCTGACACTTGTTGAAGCTTGCAGCAATTTGCAGAGTTGCACTTCTGTCACGTTGGACGATTCTCTTCAGTCGTCGTTGGTCCCGTTCTTGCGGGATCTTTTTCGGCAGCAGAAATGTCAGAGATTTGATGTTTTACCAGATTCCAGATATTCACGGTACACTCGTGAAATCGTCATATGCGAAAAACCCCACTTCATGGCTACCTCAGAGATCTGTTTCCCATCGCTCGTGCGCTGACTATAACACCCCGTTGAACCTCACTTAAATCTTGATAACCTGCCATTGTAGCAGCAGTAACCGGTCTAACAACTGTGCCAGACACTAATTGTCTTACATAGACGTTGCCGACCGCAGTGCAGTATTCTGCCTGTATTCGAATACGCAGCCTATACCACTTTCTTTGGCGCTTCAGTGTATTTCCTGGGTTTGTCCCAATCACTGTCTCTCTCTACAGTTGTCACCTCCTTCAGCTCACTCCAGTACCATGGAAGTTATTCGTCAATGTCTTAGCAGATGTTCTACCATCCTGTCCCTTCCTCTTGTCGGAGTTTCTCATATATTCCTTTCCTCGTCGATTCTGCAGTGAACCTACATTCTTTACCTTATCAGTCTACCTAAGTTTTAACATTCGCCTGCGACTCCACAACTCAAATGCTTCCATTCTCTCCTGTTAGCGTTTTCCCGCAGTCTATTTTTCACTGTCACACAATGCTGTGCTCCAAACGTACATTCACAGAAATTTCTTCCTCAAATTAAGGCCTATATCTGATACTAATCGACTTCTCTTGGTCGTGAATGCCCTTTCGCCAGTACTAATCTGCTTCTGACGTCCTCCTCCCTCCGTCCGTCATAGCTAATTTTGCTTATTTTGCTGCCTAGGTAGCATAATTACTGAACATCGTCTACTTTGCGATCCTCAGTTCTGATGTTAAGTTTCTCGCTGTTCTCATTTCTGCTACTTCTCATTACTTTCGTCTTTCTTCGATTTACTCTCAATGAGTATTCTGACTCATTATAATGTACATTCTGTTCACATATCCCGTAATTCTTCTTCATTTTCACTGTGGACAGGTATGTCATCAGCGAAACTTATCACTCGTGAACCTTCCTTTTATTATCGTCAATGATTTTTCGATGTTAGACTGAAGGCTAGGGGTGAAAGACTTCATCCCTGTATTACATCCTTTTAATGTGAGCCCTTCGTTCTTGCTCTCCCACTCTTATTGTTCCCTCATGGTTTTTGTACATTAGTGTATTACACATATTTCCCTATATCTTAGCGTTATTTTTCTCAGAGTTATTACTGAGACCAAATTGAAGGATTCAAATAAGGTTTCCAAACAAATTTTCCTATCAGAATCCTTTATAAAATCTACATTGAAGTCACCGCATACCATTAACTGTATGTAGCTGTCTGACAGCGCAGTAAGAAATCCAGACTCCTGACTAATAGTTCAAAATTTCTCAGTGGAGATTTATGTACAGTTACAATTAAAAATGAACTATTTTTCACCATTCATTCACAAGCACACACTTCTGTATGCTGATCGCTACAAAATCTGCTTGTTTCATTGTTTTTGAACTTGTGTTCCTTCTTAATGAATGTAAAAACTCGTCCTTTTCCTATATTATTTCTGCATGAGTAAGCTGTAATAGTGTAATCTTTTATATGTAACTTATATAACCCTGTGGTTATGTGGTCCTGAGACGGGCACACGATGTCTATCATTTGAGAGCTCTCTAAATTTTCCAAACAGCTAAGGAGCTCTTCTACCTTTCTACTCAGTCCTTTAATATTTTGATGAAATGAGCTACCCTTACTTAACTGTGCATTATTGAGCATTTTATGGCGTCCTTCTGTTATTTTCACTTCTTTCAAAACAGGGTGCCTGAATCCTGGTTCTAACCTAAAAAAGGTGTCCCTCTGAGGCCAGTAACCACAGGGATCTTGCTATGTATGATTCCCCTCCTCCCCCGCATATTACCTGCAAGAAGCTCAGCCAACCTGTTTTTCCCTCTCCTATACAAGTGTAGACCATGTCCAATATATTCCCATCTCTCAACTGTAGAAACTGGCACTGCACCCGTACGAGATTTAGTTTCAGTCAGCAGTAGCCTGCTCAATTTACTGTCACACGACTCACAGCAGTGTTTAGCCAATGCTGGTCATGGCTCACAGGACCTCCACAAACCCCATATTTGTGTGTGTAGTTGCTACTCCTATCTCTCCAGCAACCATAATAACCTGATCTGTTTTGCCAAAGCCTTTGCACAAGTTCCCTATATCCACTGTCACCTAGGTAAGACTAGAATTTGGCTTCACAATACTCGTGACCTGGTACTCCATCCGTAATTTGTGCTGTTCAATCTGGTCCACAAACCTCCCATGACTAATAGCTAGCAGAAATATTCTTTTCTTCCTACATTCTTTTGGTACTGACCTACACTGCGTTTGTTTGATAGAAGTCTGCTACACGTTATTGTTACCTACAGTTGGATGAGGCTCTTCCCCTGCTACTTCAGATAATGAGTCAAATTTATGCTATACTGTGAACTTAAAAGTAGGTGAAGCTGAAGAGCTGTTCTCGTTTCGCCCATTGCTTCAGTAATATTTGAAACTGTCAGCATCTTCCCTGTTTGGGATTAGAATTATTAGATTCTTCTTAATATCTGAGACAACTGGTCTGTCACATATATCCTACGCACTAGGTGTAATAGCTCTGTCATGGTATCCTCATGGGTATCAATAACTGGAAGAATGTAGTCTGCCCTATCAGATTCTTCTCGGTGTGTCACATCTTACATCTCTTCCTCGTCTACCTCCTCTTTCCTTCCCGTGATATTGTCTTCAAGTCTGTTAATTTTTATAGCCCTTCTTTATATTCCTTCCACCTTCCAGGCTTCCCTTCTTTGTATACTACTGGATTACTATCTAAGATCTTAATATTCGTTCTGATGCCTCTCTTTTTGCCAAATATTTTTATTTTCTTATAGTCAGTATATACAGGGTGATTCAAAAAGAATACCACAACTTTAAAAATGTGTATTTAATGAAAGAAACATAATATAACCTTCTGTTATACATCATTACAAAGAGTATTTAAAAAGGTTTTTTTTACTCAAAAACAAGTTCAGAGATGTTCAATATGGCCCCCTCCAGACACTCGAGCAGTATCAACCCGATACTCCAACTCGTTCCACACTCTCTGTAGCATATCAGGCGTAACAGTTTGGATAGCTGCTGTTATTTCTCGTTTCAAATCATCAATGGTGGCTGGGAGAGGTGGCCGAAACACCATATCCTTAACATACCCCCATAAGAAAAAATCGCAGGGGGTAAGATCAGGGCTTCTTGGAGGCCAGTGATGAAGTGCTCTGTCACGGGCTGCCTGGCGGCCGATCCATCGCCTCGGGTAGTTGCCGTTCAGGTTTCATAACTAACCTTTTTCGTAGGACTCTCCATACAGTTGATTGTGGAATTTGCAGCTCTCTGCTAGCTCTGCGCGTCGATTTTTCTGGGCTGCGAACAAATGCTTGCTGGATGCGTGCTACATTTTCATCACTCGTTCTCGGCCGTCCAGAATTTTTCCCTTTGCACAAACACCCATTCTCTGTAAACTGTTTATACCAACGTTTAGTACACTACCTATCAGGAGGTTTAACAACATACTTCGTTCGAAATGCACGCTGAACAACTGTCGTCGATTCACTTCTGCCGTACTCAATAACACAAAAAGCTTTCTGTTGAGCGGTCGCCATCTTAGCATCAACTGACGCTGACGCCTAGTCAACAGCGCCTCAAACGAACAAATGTACAACTAAATGAAACTTTATAGCTCCCTTAATTCGCCGACAGATAGTGCTTAGCTCTGCCTTTTGTCGTTGCAGAGTTTTAAATTCCTAAAATTGTGGTATGCTTTTTGAATCACCCTGTACTTTTCACACAGTCATGCATGCTTCAGAGCTTTGCAATTCTTATCCAGTCATTTCTGTTTCACCATTTTGCACTTCCTGTATTTTCTGTTACCTTCTACATATTTATAGTTTTCTCTGTCCGTCAGTTAAATTCAGTGTCTCTTATGTTATTCAAGGGCCTCTATTTGGCTTAGTCTTTTTGCCTAGTTTTACCTGGTGCCATCGCTACTCCACCTGCCATTCATCTTCTGTTATTTTCCTTCCCCCTGTTACAGGGGGTTGTCTAATGCTCCCACTGAGACTCTTAGCGACTTCTGGTTATTTTAACATACCGATTTCTGTAGTTTCCTCACTTAATCTGCAGTTCATAGATATTAAGTTATGGACAGAGTCCACATATGCGCCTACAGATATTTCCAGTGTCTCCAAGGCTCTTATATATATATATATATATATATATATATATATATATATATATATATATATATATATAACCTTCATTTCTGATTCTTCATTTCATATACGATCCAGTTGTGCTCCGAGCAAAATTCTAGCAGACGGCTTCCCCTTTCTTTTCTTTGTCCCTATCCATGTTCTTTAGTGTTCTTCCTGCTCTTCCTTTTTTCACAAACCAATCCCCGTCCTCCACGATAATTAGATTTACACCTCCCTAAATATACTAATGATTTATTTCCTCTTCATTGTTTCTTTCAATATCATCATCAACCACGAAGCTAGTAGGCATGTGAACTTCTCTTACTGTGGTGGGCGTTGCCTTTGTAGACTGAAGCGGCAAAGAAACTGCTACAGACATGCGTATTCAAATACAAAGATATGTGAACAGGCAGAATACGGCGCTGCAGTCGCAACACCTATATTAGACGACAAGTGTGTGGCACATTTGTTAGATCGGTTACTGCTGCTACAATTGCAGGTTATCAAGATTTAAATGAGTTTCAACGTGGGAACTATAGTCGGCGCACTAGCAATGGGACATCTCCGAGGTAGCGATGGAGTGGGGTTTTTCCCGTACGACCTTTTTACGAGAGTACCGTGAATATCCGGAATACGGTAAAACATCAAATCTCGTACATCGCTGCGGCCGGAAAAAGATCCTGCAAGAACGGGACCTACGACGACTGAAGAGAGTCGTTCAAAGTGACAGAAGTGCAATTATTTCGCAAATTGCGGCAGGTTTCCACAAGTGCCATCGTGCGAACCATTCAACGGAACATCACTTGTGTACCATTTATGACTGCACGACACAAATCTTTAAGCCTCGCCTGTACCCGTCAACACCGACATTGGACTGTTGATGATTGGAATCATGTTGCCTCGTCGGTGAAGTCTCGTTTAAAATTGTATCGAGTAGATGGGTATCTATGGGTATGGAGACAACCTCATGAATCCATGGACCCTGTATGTTAGCATGGGACTGTCAAGCTGGCGGAGCCTCTGTAATGGTGTGCTTCATGTGCCATTGACGTGATACGGGACCCCTTATACGTATAGATACGACTCTGACAGGTGACACGTGCGTAAGCATTCTGTCTGATCACCTGCATCCATTCATGTCCATTGTGCATTCCGACGGATATGGGCAATTCCAGCAGGACAATCAGACACTCCACACATTCAGAATTGCTACAGAGTGGCTGCAGGAACACTCTTTTGAGTTTAAACTTCCCAAATACGAACATCGACGATGCCTTGCAACCTGCTGTTCAGAAGACATCTCCACCCCCTCGTACATTTACGGTTTTATGGACTGCCCTGCAGGATTCGTGGTGGCAGTTTCCTCCAGCACTATTTCAGATATTAGTCGGGTCCATGAAACGTCGTGTTTTGGCACTTCTGCGTGCTCGCGGATGCGCTACACTATATTAGTGAGGTTTACCAGATTCTTTGGCTCTTCATTGTATCTGTCTTGGCTACGATAATGCGTTCACCATGGGGAAATCCAATGACATAAGCGGCTTCTACAAAGGGGAGATAGCTATGGCCTTGCACCTGTGAATGAGCTTCTCGAAAACAGCGAATCTGGTTAGCTATTTGCGTGCCACTGTCATGGGCATCTGTGGAAAGTGGTAAAGGGAAGGTGAAACCACGAATAGGCGGCAATTTGTTGTATATCGACGCCTCATCACAAAATGTGGATTTCAGAAACGTGGGATCCATTACAGATCTGAGGCCAGAATGCAGGCACAAGTGTTTCAGAGCACACTGTCATAGCTCACTGCGCAGCCGACGACCCCTGGTTTTCGTACGTTGACCCTATGACATAATCAATTGAAGTTTTAATGAGATAATCGAGGTTAGACCGCGGATCTGTGGAATCGTGTCTCTTGATCGGTAGTTTCCTGTTACATCAGATCGACGGTCGCGTCCAGATACACCGTTATTCACACGAACGGTTGCTCGAAACAAGCGTCGCACTACACACACAGTCCGTGGGGGCAGAACTGAGCTATGGGGGACATTCAACTGAGCTTCCATGCGATCTGTGGTAGTAATAGAATGCATCAAGACAGCTAAGAAGTAGCAGAACATTACTGCAGACCACCTGCATCCATTCATGTTTGATGTCTTCCCCAGCGGCGATGGAATCGTCCATAACTGCCAGTTTTGCAAGGTCAGAATCGTGCTACATTTGTTTGAGGAGCATGACGGTGAACTCACGCCGATGTTTTGGTCACCAAATTCGCCTGATATGAACCCAATGGAATACATCTAGGATGCAAGCGTGTGCCAGCTCCGCGCCTACAAACCACAGGCCCATGTGCGTAGACATTTGGTACCACACAACTCTGAAAACTTATCAAGGCCCAAGGGCAGGCCAACATGCCATCAAGCAGATAATCGTAAAAACATTTAAAAGCTGGAAAATATTTCCTTAAGGGGAGACGTTCATGAAATTGACCAGATAATGTCAATTTTCTATTTATTTTTTATTCATTAGTAGAAATCACGGACAATAGGTTACCGAAGTTTCAGTGAGAAATTCACATGCGAAATTTGTGACGTGACATTGCTGCCAGATGCACTCTTTGAAGTAACACTTCAATATTATTTACTATCAAAAACAGTCTTGATCACAATTTATTTATTACGGTGACCGGTTACGAACCCCAATTGTGATCATCTTCAGACCAATGAGTAAGAACTTCCTTCTGCTGGAGAATCAGTAGTGATTCTCCAGCAGAAGGAGGTTCTTACTCATTGGTCTGAAGATGACCACAATAGTGGTCGAAACCGGTCACCGCAATAAATAAATTGTGATCAAGATTTTTTTTATAGTAAATATTTGTAACATATTGATCACTGTCACTCCCATAATGTATTCAAAAGTAACTTCAGTATTAGCTCGGTGAACAACGATTCTGTGCATTACCTTCAAGCAAACTTGGACAAGTTACATATAGAAGGCTATGATGTATACTCTTCGGTTTTCTAGATCACTGCGACTCTGTTTCGTATCTCAGAAACAATGAAAAACCAGCTGCTTTCTTTATGAAGAAGCAATTCTTGTTTTGCCTTGTGCTACTGACGGAGTTTTACGCAAGTGTTCGACTCTTTCATCGCTCAACAATGCCACTGTCACGAGGAATGTACAGAAAACTGGATAAACTGAATTTGCAGATATCAGTGAACGTAAGACCTGAGAAACAGCACCACACCGGCAACGAGAAAAATAGATTTACAGATCCTCTCTGAAAAGTCAGTTGAATACCTGGTAAAGCAAAGACTGCAGAAAACAAGAAACCAGAAGAGAAGCCTTGCAGGGAAAGAGGACCCTAAGTACAAATCTGGGGCCTTCTAAAGAAGTGACGTAAGAAAAAGTTAGGTTGAACTTCAAACTGCATTTCCTGAAAATTATGTTTTTGAAAGTTTATGTACCTTTTTCTCAGAAAATATATGAAATCTGGATTAATTAAATTTTGTATACTTATTTCTGTAAACCCAATAAACGTTATTACAAGAGTAAACTTTGAAATTCTAAATGTAGGCTGAGATACCGGGCAAAGAGCTTGGAATTACACATGAATTTTACATTATACGTACAAAGTTATAATTTACAATTATTAAAATTCTCCTATTCGATGTATTCAAAAACCTCATGACAGGAGCTTACTATATGCAAATGAATTAAACAGACAAACTTTGTAGAAACGTCTTGAATGGTTTCTGAGAGAAAGATAGATATAATATTTCTTGAAACTAAAATTTTTAAATTCCGCAAAAAAGTTCAATATGTATAAACCAATGAACTTAAAAGTAAAGGTGTTAATTTCGTGTAAAGCATAGTACAAAATTTTGTTGCCGTATCTTCAAAACTGCGGATTTGTTACATGTTTTAAATAGCGTGTGTCTTTCACGAACGTCCCCCAACAACCCTAATAGATTCCACAGTGACTGAAGAGGCAGGGGCGTCAGCTGCTAAAATTCTTGTGTAGGGAAATAATTACTTTTTATTCTAGTTTTATTTCTCCATCGGAACGGCTGTATTTACTGTTCCGCAATTTAATTTCATAGATCCGGTAGCCACAAGTGTCCATCTACAAGTACAAAATAAAGTATCGATTGAGAGTACATCTGCAACTGCATCATCTGTTCACATTTAGGTTTTTCGTCATATTAATTTCTTCGCCACCGAGAATCACTGTGTAATAAAAAGATATAACGAAAGGTTACAAACTCAGATTTTTTCGCCAAAGGACTTTTTATTTTTTGGATACATAATCTCTTTTCGTACTTTATTCAATTGCTTATGAATATATTTTTTTAATTGTTAAATTCGTCGCTAGTCTCAACATACCCATTCCCACTTCCAAACATCAATATTTTAAATGCTCGGTTCCTCTCCTATGCGGTTGTAATACGTACCTATAAACTCGTACAATTCAGTAAATCGCATGTATTTGAGCATAGTATTCTTTTCATGAACATACGTCAACAGCTTTGCTTTTTCTTTCCTTTCTAGAATTTTTTTCAAAGGTCTTGATTTTTCCACGTATCATATGCTTTCCCTCTTACGAAAATTATCGCTACGCTTTCTATAGATATTGTATAAAAGTTGACACCAAATGAAAATATAGCTTCAAAAGAAAATACCCTCGTGTTCTCTTTATCCTCTGAAAATCTTTTACCTTTCGGAAACTCATAAGTCTTTTCTTTTTCTATTTTTGTTTGTTTTGACTAACAAAGGGAAACAACCTTATGACTGGGAAACAAACAAAGAACAAGTAGCTGTAGAGTACAACAGGGCAGGTGAACATTCCGCTGCAAGACGTTCTGTGACAGGAGGCTCCCTCCGCGTGTGGAAGCAATTGAGCCGGCATTGATCACGCTTGAGTGCCCCATTTGGCCGCTGCTGTCTAGTACTACAAACACTTGAATCAGTGCCAACAGAATGGGTAAACTGCTCGGAAGCCCAGTACGTCCCCTAACGACATCAATGCACAGTAACGAGACAGACTTGGAATGAGCATTGTGCGACTGACAAAGCCTAATAAGGAACCTTTAATTAAAATTGTAAGAAGATTTTCCAGGCGCAAAAGCACAGCATCACTAAAGACAAACAGATTTACTGCACTTGTCTCTCTCTACACTGTAGAGTCAAAACTAGACAATTTCTAGGGTTTATATATTCCAACAAACACGAAAACCAACATGTATACAACTGAACTATCGTGTACACACACAGTATTATCTGTTTTCACGTGAGAGTTTACAGGAAATAACAGTCAGAGAGATATAAAAATGTTAACTTGTGTACACACACACACACACATACACAGTATTATCTATTTTATGTGAGAATTTACGAGAAACACAGTCAGTGAGATACAAAAATGCGAAATTGTGTATACACACACACAGACGTGCAAAAGCACACAATTACTGTTTCTTCTTGAGTATTTACCTATAATACGGAAAGGTTCGTAAAGGTGCGAAGTCTTCTGTGTGTTTCAGAACTTCGAGAAACGAGTTTACGTATAAACATGAAGACTAGATTTTACCTCTCTTTCAGTGCTATATTTGCAAATCACAGCATTTTAGTCTTCTTAACGTATTCATTAACTGGGAAGCTGCGTGTAAAGATTTTGCAGTAACACAGGTCAAATAAAAAAATCTCATACAGGATTTTCGAGAGTGAAGGCAGTACCAGTTAGAGTTTCTGCTGAACAAATACGAGGCTTTTCGTAGTGATTTGTATATTAAGAAAGAAAATTTATCTAAATTATTGTAAGGTATGTCGTCAGGCTACACAGATTGCTACATGTACGCCATCAAAGTTGGCTATTGCTTTTCGGAATCAGAAAACCCCGTTTTATTTTGAACCACCTATGTAAAGTTAAGTGCAAACACATAAACCGTTTTCCACTGAAAAGTGTTAATTTCCATACTTTCTTTAGTGTAAACTGAAATAACATGTTTTAAATAATGGACTGTTTGGAGATCAAGTGCAGAGATTAATGGTTCAAATGGGTCTGAGCACTATGGGACTTGACATCTGAGGTCATCAGAACTTAGAACTACTTAAACCTAAGTAACCTAAGGACATCACACACGTCCATGCCCGAGGCAGGATTCGAAACTGCGACCGTAGCGGTCGCGCGGTTCCAGACTGAAGCACCTAGAACCGCCCGGCAGAGATTAATGAATAATCTAATAGTATGGATAAAACTAAAAGACAGCAGAATAGAGCACACTATTTACTGACACACTAGAAGTAAACAAAGCAATAAATTAAGTAAAAGGAATTCGTTTGAGGGACGGTGTCACGTGCGGCTACAGCGAAACACCAGTGTTCTTTTATCTAAACTTCTAAGAAACGGTGAAGGAAGTGACATGCAACTGCCGAACAGGAATAAATGCGCGAGAGATACAAATACCACTTCCAAGATTCCCTGATGACACTAGTGTTCTTGTAGCGTTTCAAGTACGCTAACTCAAACACTGTCGTATTTCCCTGCCTATGCGACGTCAGGTAAGCTGAAATTATTTAGTTTTTAAGTATTATGTGGTATTGTGTATGAAGTATTAAAGAATTGTGCCTATTTCTGTTACATGTACAACGCACGAATTCCTCACTGGATGATCCGCTGATGATCTGCCGACATTATGCACACTATGCAAGCTCAGTCGAAGGCCAGCATCCGGAAGACACACTGGACAGTGTCATGAATTGTTGGAAATACTTCCGTGCGCACACTGAGATTGAAATTATAAGGGAAAAACTCACGTAGGGACTTACGGTAACACCACCTTGGTGCCCTGCCAGTCCATTTGGAACCCTGCAAGTTTACCGATCCATCATCTCGCTTTCTTACTGTCTGAGTGTTAGTCTTCGACGTTTGTTATCGTTTCGTGGTCAACATAAGTCGGTTTCATCACATTGTGCTTCCGATTACGGCTTCTAGTGTGTATTGCAATCTTTCAATTGCATTGTAAATATATTTCTCGTTATTCTCGCATTCATATTACTGGACGGGTTAAATGATTTCATTTTTGTTAATTTTCATATAAAAGAGAAGCTGCTTTCATTGAATGGTATTCCGTAGAATCACGTGTATTTGCCTTTGCTTACGATTCTGTGCGTGAATTGCTCGATTTGAAGGCATTATAAGTATGTTGCCCGTATTCAACTTTATTTTTGTTTGATTCTGTTTTCCTTACTTTCTCCCGTTTAATGGAGTAATCCATGTTAGCAAATTTTGACAGTATTCAACTTCATTGCATCTTGTTCCGGAGTGAGTATGTAATTTTCCTTTGGATGGTGTTGCTTCTTTCTACGGAGTGATATCCACTTCACAGTGGCTTGCAGAGTATGGACGTAGAGGTAGACGAGTACGCTTTGCAGATGTGGCGACTAGAGCATTCTTCCTTGCAAATACGAAAAATGCAACAATAGTTACACTAATTATTTCACGCGTTATCGACAGGTACTACAAACAGTACATTTTATCAGAAGTCAATGGAAAGTTCGATGGCCTCCATTAAATACGGGAGCACGAAAAACAGATGAGATCAAAAATAACGTAGAATACGAGCAATATATTTATAATTAATTTAAATCGAACAGTTCCCAAATGGATTCGTAAACTGTAACAGACGTAAGATCACAAAGTAGTATGCTCCAAAACCAGCTTCTGTTACATATGAAACAAAAACAAATATAGAATAATTTACCCGCCCAATATTACGGATGAGAGCAAAATTTAAGCAGAATACGAACAACATACAATGCACTTTAAAGAAGGTCGTAATCGGGGACATAATTTCCACTTAATAACAGCCATACGGTCGTAATTGCGATATTATGCTTTACAAATAAATACACTTTAGCACCAAACTACCACAACCACCCATAAGGTACAAATCAAAAGTATTAACATATAATATTCGTTTTTCACAGAGCAAGAATCCGGATTGTCGCGCCGTATTTTCCCGAATTCGAAGTTCACTGGCAGGCCACCCGGAGCGCTACTGTCGGCATCTGTTTCCATATCGTAACACGGGTCTTGTACTTCTGATATTCTGGTGTACGCATTAGACCATTGTGGAGCTCATATGTTACCGTCGTGTATGTTATTGAATGTCGGTTTGTGTGAACTATGAACGCTAGTAAATACTAAAATTAAAGTTAATCAGTGATTGAAGCAACATTCTGCATTTTAAATGTTCAGTTTGTGGATGAAATAGCCAGAATGAAAGAGTTACTTATTCTATTTTGACTACTATCAAGTAACAACTGAAGCTAACTGCAACGAGAATTATGCAAGAAATAATTACGAAAATTCGTGAGAAATATGTTTGGAAGTTATCGATAGGGAAGGCGAGGTGTGAATGTTTCATAAGTACGAACAGTTTTTTTGACTGGACATTTTATAAGTTACAAAGCTGGTGTTCATTTTCTTCTCACTTCTAAAAAATAACTTGCTACTGCGTTATACTTTATTCGAAGTTTTAGAATTAGATAAACAAAAAGAGAGAGGACTCTCACGAATATGGTGTTGCTACGTAACTATACACGGTTAACCATCCAAATGGAATTACTTCTAGATAGCCTTACCCTTTCCCTCCGAAGCAAAAGATTACCAGTAACACCGCACTCTGGCCGAAACTCACTTTGGAGGACTGCTGAATACCTAGCATAGATCAAACTGACTAAAGGTCCCGTAATGACGGAGTTTCACTTGATTCTCTCTGATATCGTCATATACTTGATACCGTGTTCTTACATTCACCTATTCCATGTAATGCATTTTCAATTTTCTTGTTAATTTTTGCTTTCTTAGTAGAGGGTAGCAGCAGTTGGGACACAGCTAGTACAAACCAATCATTGAACTTCCATTGTTCGAAACACCATATCCGGGTCGGAATTTGCTATCTACTTGGTGGATTTCCAAAATATACATGAAAAAATTATAACTGAAAGTTTCCACGTTTGACATAATACACTGACACGTTTAGAACTTTCGAGATTGACAAAAAAACAATAAGTAACGAGCGGCAGTATTCTAAAAGCGTTTGGATCACATCTTATGACTAAGAAGCCTACTGCAGTTTCAACGATCATAGCTAGGTTGGTAAAATTCGCTGATGATATTGCTTTGGTCAGTGAAATTAAGATGAATTACAGAACATTCTAATAAGCGCACACACTGCGCAATTGAAGTAAACTAAGGAAAGACGAAAGTAATGAGGAGTAGTAGAAATGAAATTAGCGATAAACTCAACACAAAAATTGGTTACCACGAAGCACATGAAGTTGAGGAAGCAGAATATCACGTGAAGGACCAACCAAGAAGACTATAAAACGCAGAAGCAAAGAGGGAAATCATTTCCAGAAAAATTCTTCTAGTATAAAACATCACACTTAATTTGACGAAGAAATTTCTCAGAATGTACGTTTGGAGCAAATCATTCTATGGTAGTGAATCATCGACTGTGGGAAAACCAGGAAAGAAGAGGGGTGAAGCATTCGAGAAGTGGTTCTACAGAACGATGTTGAAAATTAAATGAACTGATAAGGAAAGGGAAGGTTCTCTGGAGAATCATCGAAGGAAGGACTATGTAGGAAACATTGACAAAGATATTAAGACTTGTGGAAAGACATCAGGGAGAAACCTCCATTGCAGCAGAGATCACTGTAATTCATAAAGCTCTAGGGAAAGTCACAGAATTGATGAAGTAGGTTGGCAGACCACATTAAACCAGTCAGAAGACTGGTGACATCTGCCTCTGTTATTTTGCTGGTTATTGTGCTGAAGGATAATCGTCGTCTACTTACGATGTTCGAAAATTCCCCTTACAAAATTCTGCGACTTGTAGATGGGATTGAGTTCATAATATTTTGAATAGGAATCAGTGTTTCGGTGTTACAGCAGTTTGAAAACATGTTTGATAGGTATGTAGGTCTGCCGCATGGTGGTCATGGTGCAGGTTGGCGGATTGGCTGATGTCGTTTGACGTCTATCCTACCTCTCATGCCTGGTTCGGGTCTCATTCACGTGTCTCGTCCGCAGCTCGTGGTCTAGTGGCTAGCGTTGCTGTCTCTGGATCTCTGGGTCCCCGGTTCCATTGCCGGCTGGGTTGGGGATTTTTCTCTTCCCGGGGATTAGGTGTTTGTGTTGTCCTCATTATTTCATCATCACTGTCATTCGTGACAGTGGCTAGATAGGACTGTGTAAAAAACTGGACTGCGAAAAGTTGGCACTTTGTACGGGCGCTGATGACCGCGCAGTTGAGCGCCCCACAAACCAAACATCATCGTCATTCACGTGTCTGTGATAGAGGTGGTACGGAGTGTTGGAGGTAGATTTGATGTAGATGTTGGTCATCCGCAACATACCAGACGGTGCTGGAAGCAACATCCATTGCACGCGCAACTGCACGTGTACATGTTGACGGATCCTCTTCGCCATTATGCAGTATGGCGTCTTCCAATTTGAGTGTGCGGCGTCTCCTTGGAGCACCAGTCATGCATGCTGACAGTGAAGGCACCTCTTTCTAGAAGCCACTGCATAATTGTGGCTAAAATGGTATGTGATGGAGTCGGACGCTGAACGTAACGATCTCGATAAAGGCGACGAGCTGCTGTTCCATTATCGTGAGCTTCGCTAGACAGAAGGATCATG
This sequence comes from Schistocerca cancellata, assembly GCF_023864275.1. Taxonomy (NCBI): domain Eukaryota; kingdom Metazoa; phylum Arthropoda; class Insecta; order Orthoptera; family Acrididae; genus Schistocerca; species Schistocerca cancellata. Next base: position 230,003,332 of record NC_064631.1, on the reverse strand, counting down.
TCGGCGTATTCTGCAAGAGTGTGCTCAACCGCGTTGCTCTCACAATCACAGACAAGTGAATGAGAGAGGTAGGACAGACGCCAAATGACATCAGTCAGTTCGACATATGGACCCACCCGATCCTCTCTACTATTTTTTCAAAAGTAACTGCCGGTCTTCGTGGCCGAGCGGTTCTAGGCGCTTCAGTCCGGAACCACGCGGCTGCTAGGGTCGCAAGTTCGAATCCTGCCTCGGGCATGGGTGTGTGAGATGTCCTTAGGTTAGTTAGGTTTAAGTAGTTCTAAGTCTAGGGTACTGATGTCCTCATTTGTTAAGTCCCATAGCGCTTAGAGCCATTTGAATCATTTGAACCATACCTACCTTATACACATGTTTTAAAGCGGCTGCAACACACAAACGATACGTTTCCGGACATGGTTTCCTGTTCAAAATATTATGTACTCACGCCTCTATAAAAGTCCTAGAAGTTGTAACGGGAATTTGCGAACACCCGCTGTACAGATCACTTGGTGACTGAATGTACTTCCACGATAGTTGAAGATTATTGCACACAATATTATTTCTTCTTCCAGAATCCATTGTATATCTTGCACCTCCCGTAGAAAATATCCTACTCCCAGTTGTGCGTTCCCACATCTGGCAGCTGTAGACGTACAACTCACTATGGTCATCCCTGTATGTTCTACATTGGTTCAAATGGCTGTGAGCACTATGGGACTTAACATCTGTGGTTCAAATGGCACTGAGCACTATGGGACTTAACTGCTAAGGTCATCAGTCCCCTAGAACTTGAACTACTTAAACCTAACTAACCTAAGGACATCACACGCATCCATGCCCGAGGCAGGATTGAAACCTGCGACCGTTGGGGTCGCGCGGTTCCAGACTGAAGCGCCTAGAACCGCTCGGCCACTCCGGCCGGCAACATCTGTGGTCATCGGCACTTAGAACTTAGAAATACTTAAACCTAACTAACCTAAGGACATCACACACATCCATGCCCGAGGCAGGATTCTAACCTGCGACCGTAGCAGTCACGCGGTTCCAGATTGAAGCACTTAGAACCGCACGGCCACACCGACCGGCTGTTCTACATTAATTGCGCAGACAAGTACAAGTGTATCCTGCCAAAGCGACGCCACGACTGAATTTGATTTCTATGTCGGCCGACTTTAGGTGGCACGTACAGAAATATCGCTCAATTCATCGTAAAAAAAAAAAAAAAAAAAAAAAAAAAAAAAAACTGAGTTGGCCAATTTTTCAGCGCAGCGAGCCGAGATGGGACAGCACACAGCGGCGCGGCAAATCCAATTATTCTTTCTGTCAATTACATCCTTCACAATAGGCGGCTGGGACATTTACAGCAAGAATTTGAGACGAGTTTAACATTTAGCATCCCTTTGACAACAACGTCTCGGGAAGCTATTGATCCGCAGGATTAATCGCACACAATTTCTTTGGCTGCAGGCGGCTCCTAAGTGGCTCGTTCGAGTTCAGTGCTAAAAGAAGACGTGTAACTAAACCACTTCGTAGCACTGACTTATCTTCCGTTTTCAAATATCTGTTCTTACTTGACAAATTTATTTTCTTCGTAACAAAGAAACTCGTGCTTCGGTAGTAATGTACAAATTAAGCAAATGGTAATCACCTGTTAAGGGGAACTACAAAAGATGTTGAAGTTAAATCGATTGTAAAAGCTAGGAGCACTGTAGCGGCCATGTTGTAACGGAGCATGGTAAAAATGTAAATGTCGTGTAACTAGGGCCTCCCGTCGGGTACACCGTTCGCCGGGTGCAAGTCTTTCAAGTTGACGCCACTTCGGCGACTTGCTCGCCGATGGGGATGAAATGATGATGATTAGGACAACACAACAACCAGTCCCTGAGCGGAGAAAATCTCCGAACCGGCCGGGAATCGAACCCGGGCCCTTAGGATAGACATCCTGTCTCGCTGACTACTCAGCTACCGTGGGCGGACCGGAGGATGGTGTGGCCACATGAAGGGCGGGCTGAGACAGCGTTCAAGATGCTGTCTGTGAGAGAGGTTGTACGGAGTGTTGGAGGTAGATTTGATGTAGATGTTGGTCATCCGCAACATACCAGACGGTGCTGGAAGCAACATCCATTGCACGCGCAACTGCACGTGTACATGTTGACGGATCCTCTTCACCATTATGCAGTATGGCGTCTTCCAATTTGAGTGTGCGGCGTCTCCTTGGAGCACCAGTCACGCATGCTGACGGTGAAGGCACCTCTTTCTAGAAGCCACTGCCTAATTGTGGCTAAAATGGTATGTGATGGAGTCGGACGCTGTACGTAACGATCTCGATAAAGGCGACGAGCTGCTGTTCCATTACCGTGAGCTTCGCTAGACAGAAGGATCATGGCGTATTCTGCAAGAGTGTGCTCAACCGTGTTGCTCTCACAATCACAGACAAGTGAATGAGAGAGGTAGGACAGACGTCAAATGACATCAGTCAGTTCGACATATGCACCCACCCGATCACGATGCCGGGATCCAAGTGTCCACTCGGACGCTTTTGGGAGAAAGTGCCGCACGCCTGCGACGAGTGTCACCACCAGCAGATGAGTACTAAAAATAACTGATGTTTTTGTGTGTCAGTGTTTCTCTGAAAACTTCGCTGACATGATTAATAAATTTGAAGATCTTATCTGTGCTTAACTATTTCACTTATAGAGACAAATTACCTCTCATTATTGTCATTTAATATTATGTTTCTGAAAAATGAACTACCAATTAAAGAGTCGGAGATAAATTATCGTAGCTTTGAAAGTGTGTCAGTTAAAGAGTTTGAGATAAGTTGTCGTAGCTATTGAAAGCGTTTTGTAATAAAATTTTTAAAAAGAGCAGTTGAATTTTGCTACGTAGAAGTGCTAGCGATCGAAGTCAAACGAACGTAAGTGTTTTCATTAACACTAATACGGTTGCATAAAGCAACCATTTCATGTATTGCACTACGCATTTCATTCCTATCTCTTGGTGTCCATAATCTGTCCTGTGGTACAGCTATAGCGTTGTGAACAGTCAGCGTTGCTACCACTTTGTGTTCAACGTTGCTGACATGGATAGCACCTGAAGCACATAACCCAGTACTTGATAATGTGCTAGTTTCGTGACGAGATTGAGTCACACATTGATGTGAGAACAAAACCTGAAAATATTGTGGACAAGTAGTGTTCAGTCTCCCCTAGTGCATTATCCTGTCTGTCCGCGGCCTTCATTGCATTAGTAATTTACGTGTAGCCACAGTTATATAAAACTTACTGAGAGATATAACCGCCATTTGACTGTTTGAAATGCTTTATTTACGATCTAGATTTCAGCTTTAGTCGGCCGGGGTGGCCGAGCGGTTCTAGGCCCTTCAGTCTGGAACCGCGGGACCGCTAAGGTCGCAGGTTCGAATCCTGCCTCGGGCATGGATGTGTGTGATGTCCTTAGGTTAGTTAGGTTTAAGTACTTCTAAGTTCAAGGGGACTGATGACCTCAGAAGTTAAGTCCCATAGTGCTCAGAGCCATTTGTTTCAGCTTTAGGCCACATTCAGTGTCACAAATCATCAAATTTACGTGGACCACACGTCGCTTTTTCTTGCTTTCTTTTGCATTCCTACGAGTGGAGCGGGTTGTTCAAGAGCTGGCCCATTAAGTGTCGCTGTTTTGTTCAGCCAATCATCAAACAGATTGATAGTGGGGCTAATGGGCCAGCCTATTTGGGAATATATGGGAGCGGCGTACAACTTCCGGCATACCCCTTACAACCAAAGGGAATCTCCCGAAAACCGTGGCCGGAACTTGGCGATTGGAACCATATTACTTTATTTCTGGGACATCACCCTTCGTTGAGGATTTGTCCCAGTGAAAAATTAAAGTGTTGTATGTGTGAAAGAAGTGTTGTACGAGGGCTGTTCGGAAAGTAAGCTCCGATTGATCGCGAAATGGAAACGACTATGATAATCCGATAAAGCTTTGCACAGATGTGTTGGGCAGTGTCTCTAGTATGATCCTAGATAGCATCACGTCACTCCTCTCATTTCTGAGCTCACAGTGATCGCGTAAAGTTGGCTAGAGAATAGTGTCTCCCGCCAAGTACGAGGACCTGGTGAGAAATTTCGCCTGAAGCTATACAGCCAACATTACATAACTGTCGTGCAGTTTCTTCTACAAGGCAATATTCTCAGCCACATTCTGAAGGGGCAATGAAGATGCTCCTGCATCGTTTTCAATTGGAAATGTTTGACTACCCACAATACAGTCCGAATTGACTCCCTCTGCGTTTCATTTCTGCTCACATGAACCGCTGGCTATGAATACAACATTTTGGCACAGAAAACGAGCTGTAGGCCAGCGTAGAGAATTGGCGGAAAGCACTGGCGGCTGTCTTTTATGATGAGGGTATTGGAAAGTTGGTACAACGCTACGAAAAATGTCTTAGTCAGAACGGCAACTACGTAGAGAAGTAGCTGGATGGTGTAGCTAACTGTTAAAAATAAAACATTTCTAATTTTCACTGTGGTTCCCATTTCGCGATCAATCGGAGCTTACTTTCTGAACAGCCCTCGTATTTATGTATGTGTTAGTGAACAGAGTGGTCGTTCGATCGTTAATTTTTTTTCCTTTATTGAATTTCTATTGCCCCCCGAGGAGGACGGGCTGGCAGCAGCTTCGTACGCTGCTCTTCAGCCTATAGGAATTTTAAAACAGAAGAAGAAGATAAGAAACAGTAAAAGCAGGCGATAAAACGGTGACTTAAATTGTAAAAAGGCGGAAAATTGTGGAAAGTTAAAACATGAAACAAAGGGTTGGCGATGCTAATAAAATACACAGGAAGCAGACAGGTAAAATACTAGACAGACAATTAAAAATCTACGGCGACACTCTGATTGCTGTTCGCATGAGATATAAAAATCATACCCAGCGACAGTATGATTTCCGTTCGTAACACTTCGGAAAAGACGCACAACACTGAACACTTACTGGAAATACTGCACTAAAAAGTCGGCACAAAGATGACACACCACAGCCAAGGGCAGATGAGAGGGGGGGGACCTAAACATATGAGTGGAAAAAAGGGGGGAGGAGAAGAAAAAAACCAAGGGGGGGGGGGGGACCAACGGAGGGAGACGACTCTTAAGGGGGGGGGGGGGCAGGGCAGACGTGAGAGGGAATGGGGAAAAGCAGAGGAAAACATGCAAAAGGATTCAGGGGAGAGAAGGGAGGCAGAGAGAGGGTAGGTGGGAAAAAAACAGGATGGAAGGACGGACACGACACGAAGGGAGGGGGAAGTGAGGATCAGAGTTGATAGGATGGATAAATGGAGGGAGAGAGGGCATCATCTTGGAGGGGGAGTCGACAGAAGCCACCTTGGGAAAGGAGATGAAGGGTGTAGAGATGGAGTGTAGGAGGGACACAATGGGAAGGCGCAGCAGAGGGCAGGGGTTGGAGAGGAGAGGAGTAACCAGGGGAAGGGGGGGATCAAGGCGGCGGGAGGTGTAGAGGTCTGGAGGCAAGTATACAATTTGGGGGGGGGGGCATATATCCAGGGGGGACTGGCATAACAGAGGATGGGATGGATTGAGGATTTGTAGGTGCGGAGGATGGTAGAGGGGTCCCCCATGTCCAGCCGGAGAGGAGTTTGAGGTGTTGGAGGCGGTTGTGGGCTTTGGATTGAATAGAGAGGAGACGAAGGATCCAGGTGAGGTGACGGTCAACGGTGAGGCCAAGGTAGGTGAGGGTGGGGGAGAGGCGGACAGGACAGGCAGAGATGGTGAGGGAGAAATCAAGAGCTGGTAGGAGCAAGTGGTATGACCTACCATGATCGCCTGGGTCTTGGAAGGATTGGTTTTCAGGAGCCACTGATTACACCATGCAGCAAAAAGGTCAAGGTTATTCTGGAGAAGGCGTTGGGACCGTTGGAGGGTAGGAGCGAGGGCAAGGAATGCGGTGTCATCGGCATTCGTTAAAATGGATATCTTCAGTTATACAAACCTGATGTTTCGTTAGTAGGAGCGAGAACATATTCTCATTTTCACTTACGAAACATCAGGTTTAAATAACCGGAGATATATATATTTTAAAGATGAAAATATTATTTTAGAAGTCGAGTAACCGCAGCCAAAATCGCGCATGGTGAGTAAAATCTTCCGCTCTGACTGTTGAAATACTTTCCTTAAAAAGTCATGACCAGTTTCGCATCAGTGAAGATGCATCTTCAGATGATAGGTTTATTTATTTATTTATTTATTTTTACAGTATAGTCTCGGTTGTGACTTAGAAATTACTGTTTATTTATTCATTAGTGACGTGCATTTCGCCTAATTCAAAGCATTTCCTCATTTGGTCTACATTAAAATACAACTGTATTAGAAAGGCATGACACTACCTAGGGATTGATCGAAATTAGAAAAATTAAAAATTGGATTACCGCTAAATGTTGATGAGCAAGTTATGGATATTGATGATGAAAAGTCCACAGAAAGAAATTGCCGTCGTCATGGGCCGTGCGGGGTAGCCGCGCGGTCTAGGGCGCCTTGTCACGGTCCGCGCGACTCCCCCCGTCGGAGGTTCGAGTCCTGCCTCGGGCATGGGTGTGTGTATTGTCCATAGCGTAAGTTAGTTTAAGATAGATTAAATAGTGTGTAGACTTAGGGACCGGTGACCTCAGCAGATTGGTCCCACAAGACCTTACCACAAATTTCCAAAAAATTCCATCATGTGCAACAAAAATGCATGTATTAAGCTCATAACATTCGATAACTCTGAAATAAATTGAACAAATTTTCAAATAAGCAAAGACTGCAACCGGTCGTTTTCATTGAAGTTGTAATACGCAAAGCGAAGGAGGAAAAAAACGGAAAAAGATGAGAAGTAATTACCTTACCGGGACGCCTAATGTGGTCCAGTGAATACAAGGCAGGATCAGGCCTGTACAATCCGTCAAACGGTAAACATGCTGGAAGTTTGGTTCTACATCTTGCGACCACATACACGGTACTAAACTCCGAGACACATCAGGCCTGTTGCAAGTGTGGGTTAACCAAGGTAGATGGTCACCGCGAGTTATGAAGCTTTATTTATAATAAAATTATTAAGAAACTTTCATAAATAACTAACCATATCGTACTGAAACTAAGAGTTTGGAAAATGTACGTTATTTACAGCAAGAGTTTTTTTAGCAAAAAGTGTCAAAGGTGAAATACAGTAATTTAAAATTATGTGAAGGTGGCTAAGGACGTAAAGTGATAGGGAGCTGTTTAATCAAAATACAGAAAGTAAATAAAGACAGAAGATAAATACTAGGCGCAAATGGTGACATAAAGTTGAAACTCGACCGTGGGTCATATGATAGTGTCGATGCAAGGGCACATAAATTAAAATCCTGAATAAAGTTATGCTGAAAACGAACTACTATATAATAAATTGATGAAATTACGAGACGAAGCCTAGGGATATTCGTCCCATATATGCTTTTTCTATTAAAATCCCAAAAGAATAGATTCAAAGTAGACTTAGGATTGTATACGGGAGGGCACACACGGTACAAACTAGACCACGAATAAAATTATATGAATGCTCGATAATCATTGCTTGTCCTTATAATTTAGACGCGTCCCGTCAGTTTTTTTTGCGACTGATTGGGGTACAGCTACATGATCGTTTCGAGTGTGGCGTGCTTACACATTCCACGACCATTTAATAACACCACCTGACCCCATACATCGCAAGCGGAGATAGGCTTGGGAAACACTTTGATTGTGGGTGTGGTTTCTAGACTAACTTGGTGATTCTCAAAGTCGAGGCCCCCACATCATTAAAACAGTAGCATCCAACGAAACTTCTACACGAAAATCCAAATAAGCTGCTAAACACTGAAGTTATGAATTTGTATATAATCTGGTATCATCATCATCATCATCATCAGCCAATTCAATCATTAAATGATGTGGTCTCTTCGAGTCGTGGATTCAGGTAGGCTTTCAGCAGTCTTCTCCAAGTGGGACGGTCTTGGGCAGTTCTCTGCCCGGTGTTACCAGCGATCTTCTTGATGTCTTTGTCCCATCTGTCTGGTGGTCTTCCTCTAGGCCTCCGGTGCTCTCTCGGACTCCACTCCAGTATTAGCTTCGTCCATCTGTTGTCTTTTCTACTTGCAACGTGGCCAGCCCACTGCCATTTCAAGGAACCTACTGTCTCTAAGATGTCATTAACCTTCGTCACAGACCGGATGTCATCTGCTCTTTTCCTGTCCTTTCTTGTATAGCCCAGCATTGATCTCTCCATGACTCTCTGTGCTGTCCTAAGTTTCCCTTTTGTGAATGAGTTCAGTGTCCATGTCTCGCAGCCATACGTCATCACAGGAAGAATGCATTGATCAAATACTGCTATCTTCAAATTTACTGGCATTTTTGATCTGAATACTTTTGAATTATTTCCAAATGCTTGCCAGCCAAGCTCGATGCGTCGATAGATTTCTGGCCTTATGTCTCCCTTCATATTTATAATCTGGCCAAGGTAGACATATTCTCTGACCTCTTGTAGTAGACTGTCCTTGACTTTCACATCTCCAGCTGGGACCCATTTGTTGGACATTACTTTTGTTTTGGAAAGGTTCATGTTCAAGCCAACCATCTGACATTCCGCTGCAAGATCTGTAACTAAGTTTTGGAGCTCTGCGAAGTCTTTGGCCAGTAAGGCAATATCATCAGCAAATCTCAAGTTGGTAAGCCTTCTTCCATATAATCTGGTATACCGCACGAGAAATACACTGTAAAGTCACTGTTGTAATTGTTCCTCCGTCAGTTGATACACATGTTTGACAAGTGCATCAAAGAAAAATATAGGCCTGCACATCGCTTACTTTTGGAAATTTGTGGTAAGAACTGTGGGACCAAACTGCTGAGGTCATCGGTCCCTAGACTTACACACTACTTAAACTAAGTTACGCTAAGGACAGCACACACACACATGCCCCGAGGGAGGATCCGGACCTCCGACGGGAGGAGCCGCAGCGAACCGTGGTAAGGCGCCTCAGACCGCCACTTATTCTGATTGAATCTGTGCATCCTTGTTTCTCATAAAAACTCACGTTGGCTGAACGTGAAATCGATTTCACTTGTCTGTTCCGTGTGTTTCTTTCTCTCCTTGTCCTAATCACCTTCATCACATGATCCGGAAACGATTGAATGGAAAATAACGAATCGTTTTAAGGAATAACTCTGTAAATGCAATACGAGAAGATACCATTCGATTATCAAAGCCTATTTCACCACAGATGATGCTATCAGTAGTCACAATAGATGTGTAGGCCTTTGAAAAATCTCGCACTGAATTTTTTAGACACCACCAACACAAATTTGCAAGGTGATTCGTTAAAAGATTAACATCAGCGTCCTCCACTTTTAGCTCTGTATCACAGTAGACAGTCCAGAGGAAGAAGAATGAACATCTCTAAAAAGCGCAACCACAGAAGGTGGACGGAGGGACACAGGTACAAAGAAGGTGGCTGCGAAGAAACCATTAGTAACAGATGAAATACTTCAGCTGATCGAGGCACGAAGGAAGAAACAAAACTTTCAGATAAAGAAGAGACTGTACATTATAAGTCACTAAGGAATGAAGCAAATAGGAATTGCAGGGGAGTCAAGACGTAATGACTGCAGGTTAAGCGCGAAGGAATCGTAAAACATTCGTCGTCATAAGGATAGATTCAGCATATAGAGAAGTCAAAATAACCTACGGTGCAATTAAAAGCTACAGTGTCAACATAGAATGTAATGGGAATTCCACCGTTACACATTGAGGAGACAGCAGATAGGCGAAAGGAGATACTGAAGGCCTCTACGAGACGAAGGACTTATCTGATGGCGTGGTAGAAGAAATGGGGTCGATGGGAAAGAAATAGCGACTCAATATTGTAATCAGAGTGCTTTCGAAGACTTGCAAACAAATAAAGCAGGAGTAGATATCATTATTTTGGAATTTCTAGAATCATTGTAGGAAGTAAAATCTCTGAAACTGGAGACATATCATCAGACTTTAGGAAAATTATCATCCACGCAGTTCCAAAGACAGCAAGACCACAAAAATTGCGGGAACTATCGTACTATGAGCGTAACATCTTGACTTCTGGGAGGTTCAAATAGTTTAAATGGCTCTGAGCACTATGGGACTTAACATCTGAGGTCATCAGTCCCCTAGAACTTAGAACTACTTAAACTAACCTAAGGACATCACACACATCCATGCTCGAGGCAGGATTCGAACCTGCGAGCGTAGCTTCTGGGAGGCTTTCGATACAGTTCGGCTCTGCCACCTAATGAAAAAATACGAGCGTGAGGATTATCAGACAAGCTGTGTGGTTAGATTGAAGGATTTCTAGCAAACGGAACACAGCATGTCATTCTGAACGGAAAGCATCTTCAGTCGTAAAAGTAACTTCGAGTGTAGCCCAAGGGAGTGTTATAGGACTATTACTTTTCACAATATACGTAAATGACGTCGCAGACAACATCATAAGTTTCATGAGGCTTCTCGCTGATGATGCTGTTGTACACAGAGAAGTCGCGACAGCAGAAAATAGTAACGAATTACAGTAAGACCTGCAGAGGATCGAAGCTTGATGCGGGAAGTGGCAATTGACCCTCGACATAAACAAATCTGGTGCATTGCGAATACGTACATAGAAAAACTCTTTTATATTCTTGGCGATCTATCATGTAGGCTATAGGAGTGTGGAACATGTTTTATGCTCACACATTGTGACACAAGTTTCAAACACCAAGAACACTAGTAAAGCATTTATTAAATTTAGGTAACCGGTTTCGGCGAGGCTATGTTGCCATCTTTGGATCGGAAGATGGCAACATCGCGTTGGCGAAATCGGTTATCTTACACTAATAAATGCTTTACTAGCGATTTCGGCGTTTGAAAGTTTTGCACAAATGAATAATAATCATTGGAAGCAGATACTTCCATAAAATACCTAGGAATATGCTTGTCAGGCGATTCGAAGTGTAATGACCACATAAAAGTAATCGCTAGTAAGGCAGATGACAGACTGAGATTCACTGGAAGAAACCTCAGGAATGTAGGCCATTAACAAAGCAAGTAGATTACGAAACAGTCCTTCGATCAATACTTGAATATTGCTCGTCAATGTCGGTTCCGTACCAGACAGGACTGATAGAGGAAGTAGAGCAGATCCAATGAAGAGCGACGCGTTCCGTTGCAGGTTCATTTAGTAAGTGCGAAAGCGACATAGATATGCTCAACAAACTCTGACAGACGCTGCAAGAGAGGCTTTCTACATGACCGTGTGGTTTATTGTTAAAGTACCAAGAGTTATATTCCTAGAAGAATTAATAAATATGTTACTTCCTCGCCAGCCGGAGTGGCCGAGCGGTTCTAGGCGCTTCAGTCTGGAACTGCGCGACCGCTACGGTCGCAGGTTCGAATCCTGCCTCGGGCATGGATGTGTGTGATGTCCTTAGGTTAGTTAGGTTTAAGTAGTTGTAAGTTCTAGGGGACTGATGACCTTAGATGTTAAGTCCCATAGTGCTCAGAGCCATTTGAACCATTTTTGTTTACTTCCTCCTTCGTCTACCCCGAGAAAAGAGAAATTCGAGCTCACAAGGGGGTGTGGCAAAAAAGGTTCTTCCAGCGAACTGTTCTCAACTGGAAAGGGGAAGGGGTGGCAGAGATACACAGAGAACCCTCCATAACACGTCGCAGGGTGGCTTGCGGAGTATGGATGTAGATGCAGATTACAGGGCATTGAGCACGGAATATGAATTGAAAAAGACGAAAGTAATGAGGAGCATCAAAACTGACATTAATGAGAAAGTTACCATTAAAACTGGTGATCACGAAGTAGAAGACGTTAAAGAATCCTACTGTCATGACGGCAAATTAACAGATGACCGACGATACAAGAAGGTACAAAAAGCAGACTAGCACGGGCGATGAGGGTATTTATGGTCAAAGGAAGTCTAATAATATAAAACACCGGCTTTAATCGGAGGAAGAAATTTCTGACAATGTTTCTTCGGAGAACATCATTGTGTGTTAGTGAAACATTGACTGTGGGAAAACATAAAGGGAACAGAATCGAAACGTTTGAGATGTGACGATATTACAAAGGTTCTCCGGAGAATAGTCGAAGAATCGAACATATGGATATCAGTGACAAAAAGGACAGGGTTATAGGATTTGTATTAAGACATCATCGATAGTTGCGACATTACTAGATGGAGCTGCAGGGCACAAAACTTAATGGGGAAAGCAGAGATTGTAATACATCTAACAAGTAATTGAGGACGTAGGTTAGAAGTGCTTTACAAAGATGAAGAGGCTGGTACAAGAGAGAAATTCGTGGCGGGCGTCATCAAACCAGTCCGAAGAGTGATGACGCACACAAGATACTACAACTGTAAAGTATTTATTTATTGCAATATGTTACAGAAAATTTCACTTCTTGTTGTGAGGGCCTTTTTGTGAGTCACTTATCAATATTTAAGATGATTACTTTGCATAAATTGTATATGCCTCTGACACAGTTCGAACGACATTAGGGTTCGAACTGGTACCAGAGAACATTTTGGGACTATCACATGCCTGCATTTAATGTGAGAAACAAGAAGTTGAATAACTGTCACGAATACGGCACCTTGTGGGGATACGTATGTGAAGAAATGTGCCTACATGCATTTTTATGTTCGTCAAAATCCAACAGTAAATTTCAAATTTCCCATTTTCTCACATAACTTTTGACTATAACAGATTGCGCACCTCGGTTTCCTACTTCAGATATATATACTGGTCGTTCTCCGTCGTTTCTCCACGATTTCATCACCAACATCGAAATACTGTGCATAGTTCGTACCGAAGGGTTTGGGTGGGGGTGGTGAAATGGCACCATGTGGGGATACAGGTCCTCCAAGTAAGGCAGGGTAAGGCCATCGTATTGAACGTAGATTATCTTGAGAAATGGGGCTATGGAGCCAAAAAAGTGGGGAATACTATGGTTATTGGAATCCTGAATAAAAACAACCTGCTCTCAGAAAAAAAAACATGTCTTGCATTACTTACTGAACGCCACTCGTACTACTACTATTATTTCTGCTGCTACTACTATAGTCAGAAGTACTATAAATCTTCCTATGCTGTGGACAAAGTTTTCTGAACTTACAGGTAAACACAATATTGGCCACATTCTTAGCATAATAGACACATAATTCGAGAACTCCCATTTCGAGAAACGTTAATACATGCCAGAAGTATGTAACAAAAGAACATATAAATATGTTATACTGTGCCCACGTTCCTTCTGTTCAGTATAAGTCTGTAAAGAAACATCGCACTCAAAGTACATACAACATAAGTCACGAGGAAAGGCACACGCTCTGAGTGGTGATAGTATTAGCGATTCTCAACAAAAAATGTCGTATGATATGCCTCGTTCTTAACAGTTTCCGAATAAACTGATGGTAACAGTAGGGAACAGGACGAATGCAGGTGACAGCAGATTAGAGGTTGTGATATAATGTTTTGTTTAATTGCGTGCATTTCCTCACAAAATATGTTCAAAAAGTTCACCGTCAACTGCAATGCGTTTTGCAGCTCTTGTAGACAGCTGCTGTGTTGCTGTTCTTAGCTCATTCATACGGTGCTTTACTTGAGCTCATGCATTTAAAATATGAGCACGTAGGTTCCTCCTTTGTTTCCACTCAATGCTTGTAGACTTATTTCTTAATCTAATGTCACAAACAGTAATGTAATCTGTTGACCTCGGTGGCCAAGAAAGGACTCCATGCGCGAGTGACGTCCGTGATTTTCAAACAGCTGTAAGTCAGATACCAGTAAGAAAAAGATATACATTAATTTGAAGTCTTTTGTTCAGAATCACAAATTCTATCACTGGTCAAATCATGTACTCGTACTTTTCCTCCTGACTTACCTTGTATACTCACTCTCTTTACTGTTCACTTTACTGGGCGCACACGGCTTTGAATTTGACCCTTGTCAGCTGACAATCGCTCCAGGCCACTAAAGCAAACTCACACCTCTGCACCACAACTGTAGTAAACAAAACCACCCATCTGTGTATCTTCATGGCGCTGCCGTCCTCTTTCACCATCGGCCAAACAAACCCTTGTGATCTACAGGGTGGAGAAAAATTGTGTCACAAAATTTTAACCCTGGATAGCTGATGCCAGTAGGAACAAAAGTTACTAATGTTGTGTAGGTCGACAACGCACCATTTTTAAACTACGGAAACTTGGCGCTGCGCGCTCCTGTTGGCCACGAGATTGCCCTGTTGCCGGATGCTCTGTACAACGCATGACCGCGAATGCTTTGCCTGGGAGACTGCGATGTATCCCACGTGGCAAGACCTGCTCGACACCTGTGCGTATCACGCTGGGGCAGTGATGGGGCGCGGGACGTTTGTATGTGTGAGCCGACAACCACAGCGTTGCCTGTCAACCGACGATGGGCAACTGGACAATCCTACGGCCAATCGGAGCGCATGGCGCCAAGCTTCCATAGTTTAAAAACGGTGCGTTGTCGACCTACACAACATTAGTAATTATGGTTCCTACTGGCATCAGCTATCCACCCTGTATGGCGTCCACGCCCCGCGTAGACAACTGGTTATTCAAATAGCTCAACTCCACGGCACACAAGCTCCGAGCTGAATTTCTTGGTTGCTGCCCACTGACCAGGTGACTCCGCCTGCTTCACTCCATCCTTGCAGCTCCAACTCCACAGCACACAAGCTCCGAGCTAAATTTCTTGGCTGTGACGCCCCAGGCCTGCCATGCCCATCCAAATCCAGACGGATCAGCCCCCCCCCCTCCACCCGTACCAGGCCACCCCCAGATTAGTGAGCTGCTAGGACCGCAGCTTCCGGCGCGGGCTCCAAGAATCGTCGCTGCGTTTCCCGCCCCGTTGTCCAACACCTGCAGGCTAGCCCACTTCCCCCCACAACCTCGGTCATCGCCCCGAACTCAGCCTCACCTCACGTTGACCACCAGTGCCGCGCTGCATGTTTCTTGGCCACTCCACAGCAGCTATGGCTCTGGCCTCCAGGAGACGCTGATCGCTCGTACTAGAGTGCGTGGTTTCCCTTTCTCCGTCCCGTGCCACCCCAGCTCAACTCAAGCGGCAATTGCTGCAGCCCAACCAAGTCCTCTGGCCCCAATACTAGTACCAGAGCAGCATAGCCACAACCGGTGAATGAGTGAGTGGGTAGGTAGGTGGGTGGTTGGGTAGCTGGGAAGAAAGAACAGTGTACTGCGATGTTCAAATTCACAGCACAAGTATCTGTCATCGTGTTACACTACAATATTCTGCTACAAGGCGTTAAGTGATTCGTTGTCCTCTTCAGAGTACCATGGTCTGTTTACAATATTACTGTGTTTGGAATCCGGCAGAAAGTTGCTATACAACATTGTGAAGAACTTTGTCTTATAAGATCTCAGTTTCGATCTGTTGATGACAGTTGCCGAAATGTCGTATTAAGTGGAATTATATTAAGTGATCAAGATAACTGTATGCAGAAAAATAAACTGCCTAACAAGGAAACAGTGAAGCACCCTCAAGGAAAACAAAGTCTGGCCACCATAAAGGAGTATCAAGGAGTATCGCCGCATTGTCCACCACACACATCTGCACGTGTCATCAGGGAACAAGTAACGGACACCCTTTCTCATTCTGTGTCATCGCGCACCATTTCTGTGAAATTACCAGCCGCCTGGCTAGGGAATTACCGTCCTGGGCTTTGATTGTTATTAACATCACAACACAAACGGCTGTTGGTGGTGTCACCGGGAAACATGAACTGCCGATGACTTGCCATGCTGTGTTCGGCAATGAGTCTCGGTTCAGCAATTGCGACTATGGCAGAGACCTGGGGAGAGGTACCACTATTCTGGAAAGGCGCAGCAGTATTATTCCTGGCTTCATGGTGTCAGAAGCCATAGTGTAAGGCTTCACGTTATGGTTAGTGATGATTGAGAGATGACTAATGACACAACTTTACTTTACGGAAATCCTGTATCCTCCTGTGTTAGCCGGCCGAAGTGGCCGAGCGGTTCTATGCACTACAGTCTGAAGCCGCGCGACCGCTACGGTCGCAGGTTCGAATCCTGCCTCGGGCATGGATGCGTGTGATGTCCTTAGGTTAGTTAGGTTTAAGTAGTTCTAAGTTATAGGGGACTGATGACCACAGCAGTTAAGTCCCATAGTGCTGAGAGCCTAATGTGTTACCTCTCGTGCAACAATACTGTGTTCCTATTTTTCAGCAGGTCTATGTTCGTTCACAAATGGCACGTGCCTCTATGAAATGTTTGCGTGACGTTTACTCCCGAGGTCAGCAAGGTCCCCAGATCAGTCCGCGATAGTACGTGTGGAACCTAAACGGACGTCATCTCCGTCCCAGTGGTAGTAACCGTGATATCAAGGACCAGTTACAACGGTTATTGTCCAGCTCGCCTCTGGAGTGTATACAACGACTTTATTAACTTTTCTCATCAGAATCATAACATGCATTCAGGCCAGAGCGGGTGCAACGGCATACTGAGAAGTGAGTTCTTACTACAAAGTTCTTTGCAAATTTGATTAGATTTGGTAATCACCGATATAGCATCACATAAATAATCACCCCATGAGAATTCCTCCACTTCTGAGAGAATCACTTTTTTTTTTCAACCAATGTTATTAACTCCTTTAATTCTTGGTGTTACCACATGTTCACCACATACAAGTAAACTAAAATATCGCCGTAAAGTAAATGCACACACAGCAACTAAAACTAACATTTAGCTGTCTTATATGATTACGTCAAAACAGGATAAATTTGAATTCAAACGCCGATCAGGGATATTTTATGAGTAGCGTGGTTCAAGGAACCCACGATTCCCAGTCCCACGTCGGCGGGTCTACGAAATTACCTTTGAAAGTGTAGTCTAGTACTTCATGGAGCATATACTCCTGATGTTACCCCATGGCATTCACGGTTTCAGCATGACACGATGCCACATCCTTTCGAAAATCTTCTTTGGGCCCACTTTGCTGTTTTCCATTGTAAAATCGGTCCCATAACTTACCGCTTTTCATGTGGTCAGGTATTTTGATAAAGCAGTATTGCGAATAGTTGCTTAGAAAGATTGTGAATGGTGATGGTCTAAATTGTGTACTCTAAACCCAGTTGAATTAAAACATACACCGTAACACTGAAACAGTTGATATTACAGCTCTGCGTACATTGAAAGAATTTGATTTCACGATTACAAAACTTTACGTGGGTGCAGGACGACCGTTTACAATATATGTTGCAGTTTTTAAATTATTCTTAAAAGTGTTTCCAGATTTTAAATAAAATGATATTTTTGTATGAGCAAATGTGAGTATAGCTGAGCTGGTGTCTGTTTCATTTTGTACGTAAAGTGTTACTCAGACAAGTCAGTTGTTTAAATTTTGGTAATCTGTTTTTGTACACAGGATACTTCAGCAGTGACCACTTAATGAGCTTATAGTATCAAAATCAGGAACTATTTCGGATACATTACATGTCTAACGCAAAGATATCAAATTTGGAGAGATTCGCCTTACGCAAGACGCTGTTGTTTTTCTTTTTATGGTTCACTCTGACGTTTATTATCATATGATAACATTTGAATTTTAGGTTGAAGCTACTTAAAAGGACGATAACTAGATTTGAAATGATGTGTTGGTTTTTATATATGTAGTTAATGACACATATTACCCTAGTGATATTCGAAATGTAGTATCACAAGTTTCTCGTTGAGGCCATTTTCACTGCAGAGGTACATACATTGCAGTAGTTTACAAGTAAAACGCATTTTTCATTCTGCAAAACGATATTTTTGTTGTAAACTGCTGCGAAATATGGAATGTTTATGCTATGACGAAAATTAAGCCTAGAATACTAGTTTCGCAAGCAGGTATTTACATAAAAAATAACGTGTTGTCGTCATGTAAGGTGTGTGTAAAACGATACGAATATTTGTTTTCTAGACTAGTATTCCAGGCCTGATTTTCGCCGTAGCACGAATGTACAATGTTTCATGTATCAGTTAAAAGTGACACATGCCATTAAGCACACATACTTCATTTCTTTTCTATTTATGTATTTCTCAGGCTTCATTCGTCTGTGTTTGTAAACACACGTTACAAGCATTTTGTTTTTCTTTAATACTATTGGTTATATCTATATTCATCTTTTCAGACCCGTTTTCCAAGTTTCATATTTTACTTTTCCCTAGTACCTCCTTAGCCTTTTTTCAACATTGCTAATTTTAATCTTTGATTTCTTCTTCAGTATTGTTCTTTGTTTCAACCATTTGCAGTTCGTGTGTGCTACAAATTTCTTATCCCTTCTTCCCTTAGAAGATGGACCTCAAATTTCAAGTTGTAGCTCTGGCTTTTCTTTATGTTTGCTTGTTTCCATACAACAAAAAATTTAGTAAAAAAATCCATAGTGAATCCTGGGACAAATTCGTTGTTAATAACAAACAAGACATTCACTGGATATGGAACATAGAATGTAAACTTACGAAATACTTTAATAAAGCGTAGAAAAATACTGCTAACATTAGAACGAGAACAAAAAATTATTAAAGAAATTTGTGATATGATGAGATAGAGACGAAAGTTATTATATAAAATCTGATGATAACTCTGTAGAACAAATACATAAGAAAATAATAAGCAGTGTGAAATGTAACATAAATAGAAAAACTACCGGCCTAAAATACTTAATCAAAGATTGCATACTAGCCCTGACGCAATACTTTCAGAAGAACA
The DNA here is from genome assembly GCF_023864275.1 of Schistocerca cancellata. Lineage (NCBI taxonomy): Eukaryota > Metazoa > Arthropoda > Insecta > Orthoptera > Acrididae > Schistocerca > Schistocerca cancellata. The sequence goes on along the minus strand of NC_064631.1, from coordinate 229,984,495 downwards.
TTCTTGTTTCAGAAAAGGATGCTAGTGTAACGACAATAAGTTTATGAGAAGGCAAATTATTGAAAAAATGTTGGGAATATTGCTTACAAATGCATTAAGCATTTTCTAATGACGAGAAGGCATTTGATAAGGTAAAAATACCCCTTATAAAGAAAATATTAGAAATGAAAGGTTTTCTTAAACATATTTGAATAGCGCATAGAGTCTATATGTAAATACAAAAACAATTCAGTTTCTTATTAGAAAATATCAGAAGAAATTTTAATAATCCAAGATGTTCGACAAGTATGTAGTCTATCACCCACTCTATACAATTTATGTATTGACGACCTAGTTATGAAATGGAACGATGAAATACAGTTAGGAATTAAAATAGGATATCGCATACCATTAAATATTCTGTTATATGACTAGATAATTATACAGAAAAAAGAAGATAATTGAAAAAGTGCAGAATGGGAAAAGCGGTACCGAATGGGATAGCGGGACACAACTGGAATGTGCTGCTTTCTAGACTGGAGAGTGCTTCAGCCGATTGTAGTGACATGTAACTATGTCTGTGAATGGAAGGGAAACTGTGACCGTGATTTTTACTTGGTCTGAGTGCGACTTATAATAAACGGCTGACGTTTATGTTTCCAACTGTGTTTTTGTAACTTTTAGCCAATTTCAACACGAGGTAAGCCCATAATTGTTAACTGTATGCGTTTGAATGACATTTAAATTGCGTGTCATTCGCTGTAAGTTACACAAAACGTTTAAATCCTTCAGTTACAATGCTCCATAAAACTTGGCAACCTGAAAGGTGCTCTTCGGGTGGAACGGAATGTGGCAGAATGGAATTGTGTCCCGCTGTGCCCAGGCATTTCTTGAAGCAAGTATACTACGAACTTTATATTTCCTTCTTTCCTCTAACTTTTCCAGATGATGTGAACTTACATTATAAAGACTGACAGACAGCAGTGAGATATCAAATGAATATAAATGGGAGTTTCACCCATTTGTATCTTCTGAAATGGGAGTTTTAAAAGTATCTAAGAAGTACCTAAATCACCACTGGAAAGATACTTTCGTAAAGCTAAGAATGACCCCACTTACCCTGTTGACAAATCTCGTGGGAATTTTTAAAACGTGTTCACTGTAGAAGAAAAATACGTGATGGTAGCGTACCGTAAATCAGTAGAGAGCAGACTCTTTGGTCCAACGACGAAACATCTCATAGTCTGATAATAATTAGTCTATCAAACATCAGAAAGAAATGAGACTTCCAGACAGATTAAAACTGTGTGCCGGACCCAGACTCGAACTCGGGACCTTCACCTTTCACGGGCAAGCTCTCTACCAGCAAATTTCGCTGGAAAACTTCTTTGAAGTTTGGAAGGCAGGAGACGAGGTACTACCGGAAGTAAAGCTGTGAGGAAGGCTCGTGCGTCGTGCGTGGGTAGCTCAGACGGTAGTGCACTTTCCCGCGAAAGGCAAAGGTCACGAGTTCGAGTCTCGGTCCGGAACACAGTTTTAATCTGCCAGGAAGTTTCACATCAGCACACAGTCCGCTGCAGAGAGAAGATTTCTGATGTGTTGGCAGATGTTCCAACACCTTGTAGTTAGAGGAGGCCGAAATGCACGCTATAATCTAACGCAGACTGGCGTGAGGTCTGGAACAGGATACGTAATGAATGCAGGAATACTTAACTTTGCTCCAGCATTTGTATACAGCATTCTGGATGATACAAGTGAGACTCTCTCTTGAAATGGTTAATGGCGCCTTGCTAGGTCGTAGCCATGGACTTAGTTGAAGGCTATTCTAACTATCTCTCGGCAAATGGGAGAAAGGCTTCGTCAGTGTAGTCGCTAGCAAAGTCGTCCGTACAACTGGGGCGAGTGCTAGACGGTCTCTCTAGACCTGCCGTGTGGTGGCGCTCGGTCTGCAATTACTGACAGTGGCGACACGCGGGTCCGACATGTACTAATGGACCGCGGCCGATTTAAAGCTACCACCTAGCAAGTGTGGTGCCTGGCGGTGACACCACAATTTCATTCTGGAAATGTCTGACCATGCAGATATGACAGAGAAACTTGTGCAGTTGGGCACGGCTAGGTTCTAGAATTCGCTACTAGGTATACTACTTTGTTCACAAACAAGAAGATTCGTCTATTGCACGAGCTATGGGGCCTAATAAATTAACAGTAACACTAACAACAGCAGCATTTTGGTATTAAGCATTGAGATTGATTTTACACTTTTCCAAATAACATAATATTTTCATATTGTTAACAGTTTTTTAAAGATTCGATATTCCTTAATCTAAACTGTTCGTTCAGCAACTTCAAGTCTTAATTTTAAGATGAGACTCCTAACGACGTCAACGCCTATGCAATAATTTCATAAGAAACTGACTTACACTATTCTACCCAAAGGATGGGACAGAACTGGCAATATGGAAACATTTCTTTGAAAATATAACAAATACATAACATGGAATTTTAAGTGATTTCCAAGTACGCTTAGTTAGGGTGCTCTACAAGGTGGTCTTTCACACCTTTAAAAAGTATTTTCTTGTGTTCCTTTATTTTACCAAAATTATGAAACGTTAAGTATCCCATTCCGCCCCGAGTTTCCCTAAACAGATTGAACCAAAACGCAATATTCTGCAATTTAACTATATCCGGAAATAAAATAAAAATGTAATTCAAAGGGAAAAATCCTGTCAGATACAAAATAATAATAAGTGAAAAAATATCAGAACAAGTGTCCCACGTTGATTATCTTGGATGAGATATGAGCTTTAAGTATGACAGGAACATGGAGAAGAAGCGTAACAAATTTCAACCTGTCTGCGGAACAATTGGAAGAACTTTGGAAAGAAAGACAAGGAAGAAAAGACAAATGAAACTCTATAAAGTTACGTCTGTACCTGTATTTGTCTATCAATCGTGGACAATAACCAAAAAAAAAGAAAAATCACGTGTACAGACAGCAGAGAAGCTCAGGAGATACTTAATAGGGTGTAATAAAATGAATAAAGTAATGTGTGAAATAATAAGATCAGATTTCAAGCTCTTCCCAGTTAATGACACGATGGAAGAGAATAGAATGAAATGGAAGGATCATGTTGATAGAATGATAGTAAATAGATTACCAAAAATAAAAAATTAAATATCGATCGACTGGAAAGAAAGAACTAGGTAGACCTCGTAAGAGGTGGACGGGTGACAGAGACAAGAGTAGGTTACTATAACACCCAATACTTGGAAGGAGAGGATGATGAACTGTATATGTAAACGTAGGCAAAATTTGACATCTAGTTATAGCGTCTTTATACGAGTATGTACATAAATAACTTTGAGATGAAATTTAAAGGTTACAAAATTATAATAAATTTCAGCCTAAATAAGAAATAAATTCCAATGAAGATAGCACAAAAATTGCTGAAAATTGTTTGGATAAAGAAAAACAAAGAAACAGTGTCTTTCATAAGGAAGAATATTTCTCCAATTTTTCTCATCGAGCATCGAAAGAAAGAGGAGCATCAGCACCCAGAAAAACGATATCAAAGTACAATGATATTGACCAGCTAATTCCGAACAAATACTGCTTCCTTTTCCGTTTCAAGTCGTCAAAGGACGGAATTACTAAAGGATGTGTGGTAAACAACACCCGTTTCCTCCAGCGTTTCCATCAGTTAAAACCAGTTTGTGAAACCTAGCCGCACTGGGAACTCAATGTTTCTCATCCTAAACGAGTCATGCATCCCTGAATAGGCTCTGAAAGGTTGTTCTTACAGTTCATGGGCACCCTCCATGCCTTAGTGTGTGGAAATCAATGAAACAATGTGATGTGTTTCATGTTCTAAGTACAGCATCAGTTATTAGCAAGTTAAAAAAGTTAAAACTAATGAGTAAACCTGCAACATTCTTTTTTATCGGCGTTCCCTTCCAACTTTCATTTACGGACCTTCATAAGATTCCCTCAAAGCTCCGCTTTATGTCAGCAATAAAGCCGACAGTTCTTTAGAAATGTAATCCTCAGAAACCATTAACGTAAATATCTTCAGAACTACCGTTTTCCGCTGTGTAGTTGACTTTCATATTTAATATGTCATCGCGTTATCACTTACTTCATATTAAATTCTACTTCCAGACTTTATCTAATACCATTACAAGCATTAATGTTCTGTGAAGAATTGTGTCTCCCGAGAAAACCTGATAATGCTTAACTCATGCAGTGAGTTAACGCGGCGACGCTGCTCAACGAGTCGTGAAGATTCAACAGAGTGTAGTCTAGCTGGCGTTGCAAGCAACTCGCTCTTCGTTTTGCCGCTTGTAGTTATCAAAGTTCACTCTTGTAGAAGATGAAAGATTCGTCACGGTCCGTTGCGTCACTGTTATCACAGAAATTTCTTCGGAACGTCCAAGCTGTGTGACCATTCGTCTGTGGTACCACGGCTACAACGACTTTAATATCAGCCAAGACATCGTGCTGGAAATATGTAGATGGGTTGTTCATGGTAATTAACGTTCAGCTACGAAGATGGGTGGTGTGGAAGTGTACAGAAGCAAACAGAAATCTACTCTGCGACGTGATAGCCAATAATACACTGCTGGAAAAAAATGGAACGCCCACAAAGATTGTACTCAATAATTGTGCATACTGATGGATTCTAGTGCTAGTGATTCATTTGTCACGGTTCTCGGTGATCAGATGGCGCTCAGGAAGCCTGTGTGTGCAGCTTCTGTTTTGACTCTACTGCCAGTAACAATGCTGAGTTCAGAGGTGAATAGTGTTTGCAACATTCATTCTGGGATAGAACCATGGCCCACCGACGAGTAAAATCTCCTGTTGAACAGCTTCAACTATATCAAAGGGGTTGCATTATTAGCGTGCTGGAAGATGGGTGGACGTATCGACGGACTGCTGCACATATTGGACACAATGCATAGGTGATGTGTCGACGCTTTCAACAGTAGTGTGCCGAACATTCCCTCACCTGTAGACCAGGCTCTGGAAGTCGGCGGTGGCTGATCGAACATCATGCAGGGATGTAATCCGGGTATGTACTGCACCCTATGTGTCATCAGGGACCATTGAGAACCGTGTGATTGTAGCAGGATTATGATCACTTGCGGCACTGGTCAGGCTACCACGACACCGCCAACCATCGCTACTCTGGTGTCGTGAAAGGATTGTCTACATTGCTACATTCCTACAAGGAATGTTAAGAAATGTAGGAAGATATATTTGCTCAGTAAGGGTGATAGGACACAAATTTCAGAATATCTCAGCTTTCAGCGTCAAATATTCGGTGATGAGGACGAGGATGTGGAGAACAAATGGAAAAAATTCAAAGGCATCGTTCAATATGCCGTAGACAAGTATGTTCTGAGTAACGTTTTTAAGAAATGGGAAAGATCCTCCATGGTTTAATAGCCGTATTAGAAAAGCGCTACGTAAACAAAGAGCTCTTCATCTCAGATTCAAGAGAAGTAAACACCTAGCTGACAAACAAAACCTGAACGAAGCGAAAATGAGTGTAAGGAGAGCGACAGAAGCGTTCAATGATTTTGAAAATAAGACGTTTTCAACCGACCTGAGTAAACACCCTAAAAGATTTTGGTCGTATGCACAATCAGTAAGTGGTTCAAAAACGATTCTGAGCACTAGGGACTTAATATCTGAGGTCATCAGTCCCCTAGACTTAGAACTACTTAAACCTAACTAACCTAAGGACATCACACACATTCTTACCGGAGGCAAGATTCGAACCTGCGACCGTAGTAGCAGCGCGGTTCCGGACTGAAGCGCCTAGAACCGCTCAGCCACAACGGCCGGCCTCAGTAAGTCGGTCAAAGTCATCTATTCATTCTCTCAGCGACCACACCGGCATCTAAATGGAAGATAACAGAGAGAAGGCCGAAATACTGAATTCGGTGTTCCGAAGTTGTTTCACCGCGGAAGATCATAACACTGTCCCTCCTTTCGACCGTCGTCCGAACATCTAAATGGCAGATATTGAGATAACCAAGCAACTACTGAAAAGCAACTACAATCGCTTAGTAGTGGAAAGGGTTCAGGACAGATGAGATTCCTATAAGATTCTATAAAGACTATGCGAAAGAACTTCCTCCCCTTCTAACAGTAATTTATCGTAGATCGCTTGAGCAACGAAAGAAACCTAACGACTGGAAAAAAGCGCAGGTCATTCCCGTCTCTAAGAAAGGCCATAAGTCAGATCCACGCAATTATAGATCCATATCGTTGACGTCAATCTGTTATAGAATTGTGGAACATGTTTTATGCTTAAGAATTATGACATTTTTTGAATAGTGAACACCTCCTCTATAAAAATCAACATGGATTCCGCAAACAGAGATCCTGCGAAACTCAGCTCGCTCTGTTCCTCCATGAGATCCACAGCGCGGTGGACGACGGATCTCAGATTGATGCCATCTTCCTTGATTTGCATAAGGCATTTGGCACCGTCCCACATTGCCGTTTAATGAAACAAATACGAGCTTACGGAGTATCGGAGCAAACCTGCGATTGGATTCAAGACTTTCTTGCAGATAGAACTCAACATGTCGCTCTTAAAGGAACTAAATCGACAGGTGTAAAGGTAATACCTGGAGTACCACAGGGAAGTGTGATAGGACTACTACTGTTAACAATATATATAAATGATATAGTAGAAATCGTGGGACGCTCTTTAAGGCTATTCGCAGACAATGCAGTTGTCTATACCAAAGTAGCAACGCCAGAAGATAGTAAGAATTTGCAGAGAATTGGTGAGTGGTGCAGACTCTGGCAGTTTACGCTGAACCTTTATAAATGTAATGTATTGCGCATACATAGGAAAAGAAATCCAGAACAGTACAGCTGCACTACTGATGAGAAACTTGGAGACAGGACAAATAGTTGGAGACAGCGTCTGCCGTTAAATATCTAGGCGTAACTATCCAGAGCGACCTTAAGTGGAATAGCCATATAAAACAGATAGTGGGAAAAGCAGACATCAGACTCAGATTCATTGGAAGAATCATAAGGAAATGTAACTCATCCACGAAAGAAGTGGCTTATAAGGCGCTTCTTCGCCAGATTCTCGAGTACTGTTGGTCTAACTGGGATCGCTATCAGGTACGACTGGTAGAGGGGATAGAGAAGATCCAACGAAGAGCGGCATGTTTCATCACGGGATCTTTTAGCTGGCGAGGGAGCGTTACTGAGATGCTAAACAAACTCCACTGGCAGACGTTACAAGAGGGGCACTGTGCGTCATGGAGAGATTTGCAATTGAAATTTCAGGACAGCACTTTTCAGGAGGAGTCGAACAACATATTACTTTCCTCCACATACACCTCGCGTATTGACCACGAGGAGAAAATTCGAGAAACTAGAGCCAATACAAAGGCTTGCGGCCATTCATTCTTCCCACACACTATTCGCGAGTGGAACAGGGTTGGAGGGATAAGATAGTGGTACCGAAAGTACCCTCCGCCACACACCCTTAGGTAGCTTGCGGAGTATTATGTACACTCGTGGAAATTGAAATAAGAACACCGTGAATTCATTGTCCCAGGAAGGGGAAACTTTATTGACACATTCCTGGGGTCAGATACATCACATGATCACACTGACAGAACCACAGACACATAGACACAGGCAACAGAGCATGCACAATGTCGGCACTAGTACAGTGTATATCCACCTTTCGCAGCAATGCAGGCTGCTATTCTCCCATGGAGACGATCGTAGAGATGCTGGATGTAGTCCTGTGGAACGGCTTGCCATGCCATTTCCACCTGGCGCCTCAGTTGGACCAGCGTTCGTGCTGGACGTGCAGACCGCGTGAGACGACGCTTCATCCAGTCCCAAACATGCTCAATGGGGGACAGATCCGGAGATCTTGCTGGCCAGGGTAGTTGACTTACAACTTCTACAGCACGTTGGGTGGCACGGGATACATGCGGACGTGCATTGTCCTGTTGGAACAGCAAGTTCCCTTGCCGGTCTAGGAATGGTAGAACGATGGGTTCGATGACGGTTTGGATGTACCGTGCACTATTCAGTGTCCCCTCGACGATCACCAGTGGTGTACGTCCAGTGTAGGAGATCGCTCCCCACACCATGATGCCGGGTGTTGGCCCTGTGTGCCTCGGTCGTATGCAGTCCTGATTGTGGCGCTCACCTGCACGGCGCCAAACACGCACACGACGGGACCGTAGCCCAGCTTCATGGAGACGGTTGCGAATGGTCCTCGCCGATACCCCAGGAGCAACAGTGTCCCTAATTTGCTGGGAAGTGGCGGTGCGGTCCCCTACGGCACTGCGTAGGATCCTACGGTCTTGGCGTGCATCCGTGCGTCGCTGCGGTCCGGTCCCAGGTCGACGGGCACGTGCACCTTCCGCCGACCACTGGCGACAACATCGATGTACTGTGGAGACCTCACGCCCCACGTGTTGAGCAATTCGGCGGTACGTCCACCCGGCCTCCCGCATGCCCACTATACGCCCTCGCTCAAAGTCCGTCAACTGCACATACGGTTCACGTCCACGCTGTCGCGGCATGCCACCAGTGTTAAAGACTGCGATGGAGCTCCGTATGCCACGGCAAACTGGCTGACACTGACGGCGGCGGTGCACAAATGCTGCGCAGCTAGCGCCATTCGACGGCCAACACCGCGGTTCCTGGTGTCCGCTGTGCCGTGCGTGTGATCATTGCTTGTACAGCCCTCTCGCAGTGTCCGGAGCAAGTATGGTGGGTCTGACACACCGGTGTCAATGTGTTCTTTTTTCCATTTCCAGGAGTGTAGATGTAGATGGAATGGCGCTCTCTTATTTTTACTGTGAGATTAGGACCTGTCTGTATGCGAGTGATGGACGTACACGTTTACGTCACAGACATGGTGAGCCGCCTATTCCAGAGTGCGCTCACTCACGACAGGTAGTTCATAACTGTAGGAGTGACAGGTCCCTCCCCGGGCTTCATGGTGTGGGGAGCCATCAGTGAGAACTTGCGCTCACATTTGGTGTTTCTGCAGGGTAAAATAACCACTGCCCGGTACGTTGCAGTGTCTGTTACCACGTGCTATTGCCACTTCGTCGACAGGAAGGTGACGCGCTTTTCCAGTAGGACAAGGCACGTCCTCATACAGCTGCTGCGACGCAACATGGTCTGTGTGTTGTACAACAGTTGCCCTGGCCAGCAATATCACCAGTTCTCCCGCCAATTGAACACGTATTGCATATGATGAAGTGTGAACTTACTCGTTCTCCAGAGCCTGCAAGAACCATTACCGACTTGCAACAAAAAGCGCACGTTGTTTGAGACATTCTATTGCAGGGTGGCATTCAGCACCTTAATGATCATTTGCATGCGAGAAAACGTGCCTGCATTGCCGCCAGAGCGCCCTTTGCTGTGATGTGTGTGTTTCGTTTGGACTGAATTTGTTTTCATACACTCGTACAATTACGAGCTACATGTCACCTCAATTGTAAATAAAATGATCTTGTCATTAACGGTGCTGCATTTTTTCCGGCAGTGTATAGTTCTGTCAATTCCGTTCGTTACGTGCGTACGAAGATATAAAAGGCAGATAAATGCTGGAACTATCGTAAATCGGCTTAATGGCTTGTTAAATAGAATAAACAGTCTGCCGTGGATATGAATCGAGTGTAAATCACAGAAATACGAATATAATGAAAAGTAGCAACGTCATGACTCGAAAGAACCTAATCACCATTTATCGTTGTGTATGGTAATTAGACGCTTTTGAGTCACAACACCAGATAATTTCTGCCAGTTTGTGAGAATTAATAAGACTATGTTACGTGATGAAGTTCATTTGCAACGAAACCATTCGTGGTGTAATAAGCGTGCCTCATATACAGTTGCGGTTCCTTTTCTTAAAATTTACATTATTCAGATTCGGGGGTACAAGATGATCAAGATTTTTACTTCCGTCGATTTTGTTTCTTGAAGAGCGACTTGCTGCGCTGTATCAGTAAACAAGTACTGAATCCAGTCGCAAATATTGTCTGAGCTTTCTGTGCACTTAACGACGATGGGGGACTGTATCAGATGTTTTCCTGAAGTCAAGGAACGAGGCATCAGCTTGGGCACCGACTTCTACTGCCCTCTGGATCTCACAACTTGTAAAGTAGTTCAGGGCTGAAGACAACTTTACGTTACCTAAGTCTTGCTGATGTTCGCATAATTTGGCGCTGCACTCCTAAAATATTCGCTTCCACGTACGTATCTACATTCACAGCGGTGACGAAAACAGTGCACCGTTTACGGATGTGCTTCACTGCAGCAGCCCCGGTACGTGGCTGGACCCACGACCGCTCGGCCTCGTTTTGCCACACAATTCCCCTCCCGCTTTGCCGCCCCTCCCTCCCTCTCCCTGCCCTCCCCTGCTGGACGTGCAGGTGGTTGCCCGCTGATTGCGCATTGTCCCCAGCCAACGAGCGCGCCTAATGTCTAGCACGCAGGCCCCATAAATACGGAGCGTCGCGCGCCTGCAGACGCCGCGATGCAGCCCGGCGCACCATTCCGCTGCCTTCCGCGCCGCGCGGGTCGTCTGAAATTGCATGACACTTGTCTTTGGGCGCGCGGTCGCACGCTAAACGGCCATTATGGTTTGTGGGCGCCGAGGTGCGAAACGGTGCCGACTCCTCCATTCACATGAATATCGTCGTCGCAGCCGCCTGCATCCATTATGACGACCACCGACCTTGTCCGACGCTGCAGCTGTACGCTACCTATTGTGTGCCAAATTCTGCCTCCTGTTCCCCCTTCAGATTACGTATATGCATTTGACGCTATATCCACGGTACGAAATATAGAACAAACAGGAAACTGAAATTAAAATCTTCTGAGTTATTTCTTCTAAAATGATCGACGTTTCGACCCCTCTGCTGGGATCTTCCTCAGGATCTTCTGGTGTCGTGTGTGTGTGTGTGTGTGTGTGTGTGTGTGTGTGTGTTGGGGCTTATGGGCGCTCAACGTCGAGGTCATCAGCGCCCTGGCACGCATTAAAGGGGACGAATGTGGGCAGACCTAACAAAATTGAAGCACACACGCAAAGAAAGCAGGAAAAGAAGGAAAATGCTACATTAGAAAGTAGAACGGAAGGAAAGGGAAAACGTAGCAACAAGAATGTCACAGTAAATTGTCATTGGCTAGCCACTTACATAAAATATGGGCGAGCTTGTCACACAGTGTGCAAATTATCCTCTCCCTAAAATCTTTGTAAAAACATTTGACATGGCACAGAACTTTAAAACTTTAACCACATTCGTCGGAGTGTTGCCTAAAAGAGATGGCAGGTCCGCTGGCAAGTCAGCCGCGGCCCGCTGGTCAGAAAATAAAACGCAATCCAATAAAACGTGGCGCACAGTGACCTGGACGCCACAAGCACCACACATTGGAGGGTCCTCCCGCCGGAGCAGGAAGCCATGCGTCATAGGATTGTGGCATATTCGAAGCCGAGTGAGGAGAACCTCGTCCCGTCGACGGGGCTGAAAGGAAGTACACCACACAGGCGTTGTGGGCTTGACTATAGGGAGCTTATTGTCAGTCACTTCCAGCCACTAATACTCCCACCGGCGCATGACTCGTGTGCTCAACAGCGAGGTGAGTGCGTGCAGGAGTATAGCACACTGAGATACTTGTGGATCAACACACGCCTCCTTGGCTGCGAGATCTGCCCTTTCATTCCCAGCAATTCCGACATGCCCCGGGACCCAGCAGAAAGCCACCACCTTCCCCAGTCGTTGTAGTTGGAGGAGGGCATCCTGGATGGTCTGGACTATTTTATCTGCTGGATACAAACGTTGCAAAGAGTGAAGGGCACTTAGTGAATCGGAACAGACAAGAAATTTAGGACAGGAATAATGTCTCATCTGCTCCAGTGCCCGCAAGATCGCAGACAATTCTGCATGAAAGACAGTAAAAGTCTGAGGCAGTCTGACCTTGAGGACACGATCTGGAAAAACAACATAGCAACCAACGGAATCCCCTTGTTTCGACCCATCCGTAAAAACAGCTACATAGTCGTGGTGCTCAGATAAAATGGCAAAAAATGCTGCATTAAAAACGGTGGCAGGAGTGCAATCTCGCTTGTACTACAATAAATCTAAAATCACTCCGGGCCTCTTCAGTAACCAGGGTGGCAGGCAGTTAAATCTTCTGGTGTCCACTACTGCAAGAACACTGTCAGAGACGAGTGTCGCGTCCTCTTATAAAGGGGGAGTTTTCACGCGTTCGTGTTGGAGAAGTGATAGTATTGGTTAAAATTCATATGGCTACCATTGGTGGGCCATAGTCATTGGCTAATATTCCCACTCTGGTGCAGAAGAAGGGGAATGCTACTGTTGTTTTAGACACTGGAACAACTACTAGCTGATCCTGTGTATCGCAAGTTAAAAAGCGATCCGACGAATAGAATCGTTCGGAAAGTGAAAAACCTGATATCAGACTGCAGACTGGACAGCTCTATTACAACGAATCTAACACCTCGAATACCTGTCTCGCCCAGAAAGTACAGACTACCGAAAATACATAAATAATCGGTTTCTTTGAGGCCTATAGTCAGAGGGATTAACTCGCCGACTTATTTTTTAGCACGTCATTTATCTGGAAAACTGACACATCTAGTTGGTAAAACAAATGGTTCAAATGGCTCTGAGCACTATGCGACTTAACTTCTGAGTGATCAGTCGCCTAGAACTTAGAACTAATTAAACATAACATCACAGACATCCATGCCCGAGGCAGGATTCGAACCTGCGACCGTAGCGGTCACTCGGCTCCAGACTGTAGCGTCTAGAACCGCACGGCCACTCTGGCCGGTGGTAAAACAAATACTTTTATAAATGATTCGAAACATTTTTTAGAAATTGTACGCAAACTGAGGACATCCGCAGGTGACACTCTTGTTAGCTTCGATGTGACATCGTTATTTACTAACGTCCCAGTATCAATACAACGGAGATCGTAAGAGAGAATGTTGCTCCAGATGTTTGTGACTTAATTGAACTATGTCTTCGTTAGAGCTATTTTAAATACAATGGTGAATTCTATGAACAGACTGACGGCCTTGCTATGGGCTCACCCATTTCGCCAGTTGCAGCTGACGTGTTTATGGAACATTTTGAGCAACAGGCGTTAAGTAGTGCTCCTTTGAAGCCTTCTTGCTGACTCCGCTATGTGGAAGATACATTTTTTATATGGCCACACGGTGAAGAAGAACTTCATGCGTTCCACAATTTCTTAAATGGAATTCATCCCAAAATCAAATTCGCCTTGGACGTTGAGACTGAGGTCGGTCTCCCGTTCCTAGATGTGCTGGCATACAGAAGATCTGATAACAATCTAGGCCACAGAGTGTTCAGAAAGCCGACTAACACAAACAGGTATTTAGGTGCTACTTCGCACCACCACCCAGCTCAGAAGCAAGCAGTACTCAACACTTTGTCGTCACGTGCCTTCCGTATCAGTGATGACGACAACTTGGAATCGGAGTGGATTTTTTTAAAGAGGACATTGAAGGCAAATGGCTATGATAGTTATTCAATCGACAGAGCTTTCAGACGGAATATTTATACCGCTAATAAGAATGACGAGGAACCGCTTTCTCACTCCGTCAGCTTACCGTTCGTTTCTGGGGTCACTGACCGCATAAGCATAATTTTAAAGAAAAATGGTATTCAGACATCTTTCTTTAGTCAGAACAAAATAAAAGACTTTTTCCGACGGAAAACGGATGCATCTGATTGCCTCCACAATGCAGGCGTCTATCAAGTGACATGTGGCTGCGGCCAAGTGTATATAGGCGAAACGGGAAGAACTGTTAAAGAACACATTAAGGAACACGAACGGCACATACGTGCAAAATCGGCAGTAGCGGAACATCATGAGAACTGTGGCTCTGACATCGACTTTAAAAACGTACGTGTACTGCCTGAAGAAACAAACATTTATAGAAGAAAGGTCCGACAAGCGGTTGAAATTTCTAAGAATGCATCTACTTCCAATAGAGAGGATGGCTTCCGGCATCGTGGCTCCCTGACATCAAGGAAGTAAATACGCGGCCGCGGTGTGTGAGCGGTATAAACAACGCGCTGCAAGTCACTTCGGCGGACAATAATCTTTTGGGTAAACTTTTTCCCTCTCTAGCTCTGTCCGTTTCGAATCTAGCCACTGATGACGACCAACCAATAGCGGCAGCAGGCATTTCAACCAATAACCCTTCTCGAGCATAAGTGTGGAATAGTGCCTTTCTATCCAATGACGATGGGCCGCTAACGGTATCCACAGGAGATGAGCTACCAACGCCCCTTCTTCTGCATCAGAGCGGCAATATTAGCCAATGACTACGGCCCACCAATGGTAGCCATATGAATTTTAACCAATACTATCACTTCTCCAACACGAACGCGTGAAAACTCCCACTTTATAAAAGGACGCGACACTCGTCTCTGACAGTGTTCTAGCAGCACTGGACACCAGAACATCCTGAGGAAGATCCCAGCAGAGAGGTCGAAACGTCGATCGTTTTAGAAGAAACATGACGCGGCCTAATAACCCAGAAGATAACTTCAGTGACAACGGCCACGAAAGCCTGCAGACTTACATAAACAGGAAAGTATTGAAAGACCAAGTACCGGGTCTGGGTAAAAAAATGGAAACACTAAGAACACAATATACGGTTAAGAAAACCGTTGGCATTCAAAACAGTTTCCAGTTGTCTCGAAATACAGGCTCTGTATTGTTTTCAAGAGAATCTTATTTTTATTCTCTTCTTAAAAATTAATATGTTATAATTTTCCGTTCTCTAGTGTAATGTACGATGATTTCAAGAAGTAATCACAGCTGTATCTGATACCAAAATGACGAAAGACCTTTACGCAGTCACACCACCACGTGGTGCTGCACGGGCAACGGTGGCCGAGGCCTTAGTTGGGTAGTCAAATTTCGTTGTTTGGTGTGGAACGTTGATACCGGCTAAGTGGAGTGAGTGGAGCACTACGGTCCGGACACAGCCTATCAGGTGGCTGGCCCTAGTTGTCTAAATGCAGCCTTGAAAAAAAAATCCAGGCTTTATCTGTCTGGCGCCACGTTTACCTGTTACGGGCATGTGCATCACTGATGACTGGTTTTGGAATTCCAGCTCACCCTGTAATTGCCTACTTACCGAACTCTCTTCTTGTCGTTCTGGTTCTGATAGGGTTCTCAGGTGCGACAGTCAGTTCTGTAATGAGTTTTGCCGGTCGCCTTGTGTATCGTCACAATTCTCTTCAATAGCCGCTCACTCAGTATACACATTCGTCGGCGATTTCCAGTATGCTGAATAAATCTTCGATACGGTGCCTCTAGGTGCACCAAACACTTCGGATCCTTTGGTTACGGAGGCACCCACCATAAGAAGACCAACAATCTGCCACGTTTGAATTCTCTTAGCTTCGATATAACACACTGACAACTACACCGAACACCGTTGTGACCACCTACAGGCTTGGCTAGCACCTCCAGATGTCTTTATGAATCTAATAACTATTCTTTCTATCTTTCCTTCGTTTTCTTCCATCACTGCTGAGCCTTAGAGTCCCTAAACTCTTAAATTACGTACCAGTAATTACCATACCTGCTAGTTAGACGTACTTTCTGACCCCCTACGTATTCAAGACGCAAGGGCTTAATTAATTTTTCTGCCACAGGCAAACTTTTATTAGGAACAGATCGTCAAATTACAGTAGCACAAGCACAGAATTGTCGTAACCATTACAACTGGGTCTAACTTCTACGTTAAAGAATAACCAACACTAAAGCGCCTGCTCACAGACTATGTATGTAATTTAAAGTCTAGGATATTTGCGCTAGATCTACAGGGTGTTCGGAAATTCCGGTCAGAAACTTCTAGAACTTCTAGAAGGGAGTGAGTGCATAGTATTTTGAATAGAAACCCATGTCCGGAAACGCTACGTTTTCAAGTCAGATGTGAAACGCGTCCTCACCTGCTAAGGGAAAGTACGAGGGCTGGAACATTAATAGCGGCAACTATTTATTTACAGCTCGTGCAAAATAGATACTTGTTTCTAAGTTTTACTGACCTTCAGAGTAGTCACCAGCATTATATATAACGCGTTGTAAGCGATGTGGAAGTCGTAGGATACTCTTAGCAGTGCCAGTTGTGTTGACGGTTCGAGTGGCTCAGTCTATTGCCCGACGAATTTGTAGCAGTGCTGCTCATTCTTGGAACACAACCTACGACCAGCTTAGAGACAAAAGTGATGACACTTTCTGCGGGACCTGAACATCATTTTGCAGGACAATTCTCAAGCATATACACTGCAAGATGTTACTGATTTATTTGACTGATGGGGCTGCTAAGTGCTACATCACCTGTTGCACTCCCCTGACTTAAGCCCTCGTGAGTTCAACTCGATTTCTAAACTGAAGGAAACACTTCACGGCATTCGCTTCAGAACTGCTACAAATTCGTCGGGCAATAGACGGCGCCGCTCGAACTGTCAACACAACTGGCACTGCTAAGAGTATCCTACGGCTTCCACATCGTTGGCAGCGGGTTATACACGATGTACACAGTGCTGGTGACTACTTTGAAGGTCAGTAGAACTTGGAAATACGCATCTATTCTGTACGAACTGTACATAAATAGTTGCCACTATTAAAGTTCCAACCCTCGTACGGCCACTCTAGCTAACTGGTCCTGCATACTTGGTCTTCCGACAAAACGTTTTGGACCCGTTCTTGGAAGCTGTGCCATTGAATTTCCGTCAAGAAATGTGGTTTCAGCATGATAGTGCACCACCTCATTTCTCACGTATGGTTCGGAGACATCTCAACAGACGACATGGTGAAAGGTGGGTAGGCCGAGGTGGTCCAACCTCACGGCTGCCGCGATCGCCTGACTTAACTTCTATGGACTACTTCTTATGGAGTCGTATGCAAAATTTAATTTATGAGACTCCTGTACAGGGGAACATATGCTGGCGCGAGTTCTGACCCCTGCACTAGAAATTGAAGAGGCATCATGTGGGATGGAGAGCGTGTTCCACAACATGCTTCGTACATACGATGTCTGTAATAACTTTGGTGATCACCACCTCGAGCTACCACTGTTGTAATGCATCGGTACTATTCTGTACGTACAGTACGCTGGGTTCTTTTGTTTGGGCTATGGTCGTAGGTTCAAATCCTGCCTCGGGCATGCGTGTGTGTGATGTCCTTAGGTTAGTTAAGTTTAAGTAGTTCTGAGTCTAGGGGACTGATGACCTCAGATGTTAATGCCATAGTGCTTAGAGCCATTTTCGTTTTGGAATAATGTAAACACGTAATGTTAAGCATAACTACAAACAGATGTGCTAATGTGATAAATGGATGTTTTGTTGTGTTTCCTTTCGAGTTTTAATCTAAGAACTGTACTACATCATATCTAATTCACTTCCTCGATCAAAAGTGGATGAGTTAAAAATCTGAATTGAAACCGTCGTAGAACGGAAACGATGCGTTTCCGGACATGCGTCCCCTGTTCAAGTCCTAGAAATCTGTAACGAGGATTTTCGAACACCCTATAGAAACTTAAAACCAGTTTTGTAATGTTTCCTTTTATACTGAATGACAATTGTGTCACCCGCACTTACTTTATGCGGCTGCGCTGAAATTGTAATCATTTGTGTATCCAAGTATGTGATACACTTCGCGCCACATGTTGCATGCTGCCTTCATGGTGTTGCAGCTTTAACGACCAGCAGTGTAAGTATCTTCCAAGAAGTGTATTTTCAGCTTTCGTTGGCATAATGAATAGTTCACTATTTATTTCTGATGACTCACATGATACTCCACAAGTTTCGATTTAATAACTAGAATCATTATGTATGTCAGCTATAGATTGGAGATCACATGAAATCTTGAACAACAGCTCTTCTATCTTGCTGTCTTTTGACCTCCATTTACTTCACAGCAGCAACGTAGGCATGAAGGAATGGATACAATGCACCAATGAAGAGGAAATGCGAACTCGACATACAATGCCAAATTCATATAACATGATAGATGGTTTTTAGATTCTAAAGACAACTTAGACAACAGTAATGGATGTTCGTTTAGAATACATACCGCCTGAAATAGCAAAGTTAAAATATTGTATAATAGCGGTGATTACATATCACTGGCACTCCGAAAAATACACTGTGAGGAAACATAGAATAACATTCTAACCACAGATGGAAAACAGCTCTAAGTGAGAGACAAGCACGCACCACGATGTATAGGACGTAGTTCTTCTTCAGTCCGGAACCGCGCTGCTGCTATGATCGCAGGTTCGAATCCTGCCTCGAGCATGGATGTGCGTGATGTCCTTAGGTTAGTTAGGTTTAAGCAGTTTTAAGTCTAGGGGACTGATGACCCTCAGATGTTAAGTCCCATAGTGCTTAGAGCCATTTGAACCATTTCGTAGTTCTTCCGCTTCCTGTGGTACATTGGTGGGTATGTCACAGTAGTTCTCCCTGGGAAAACGTTAAAAAACTAGTATGATTTACAAACAATTATGCTTAAAAGATCTAAATCAGATGCGTTCCATGAAGAGTAAACGTATTCTATTCTTGTAGCTCTTACACGTTCGTGGTCAACAGTAAATGCATTGAAAGCTGACAGCTGAAGACAGATTAATTGCTGCAGGATTATGTATTTAACCCTTAGATGCTTGACCTTACCTCCGAGACGGAGTGAATATTTCATAACTTACCTGCGTAAGGACTTCTGTCTTCACCATTTTCATGTAATCATAAAATTCGCAGCGTTAAATGGAGGCAACAACGCAGTTTTCAGCATTTACTGGTCACACCATTCAACCAGAACGCAAGAGCAACTGCAGTGTTAAATAGATGCCCTTGTGATGTGATTCCGTCAAGAGATATGGTTACTGTTTTCTGTTCCTTCTGTGTCATTAAACGGTGCTTAGTGAACAACAACCACAAAGACACTAAGTTATTTTACAAATATGTTGGCATCTCAAGTCTGTCAAGTCCATTGCAGTTTAAAGATCTTTATATTGGATATAAAATGGAGAATGTATCCCTAGATCAGTGTACTGTGAACAAATCGACAAACAAACTTTTCTATACTCCTTCTTGGTGTTGCGATTTTTCCCGTCAATGTTGAATACAATTACAATAGTACACAATTATATTTCGCTGATTTTGCACCCAGCTCATGAATTCTACACAAATGTGGTGATCTTAAAAAAATCATAGGTGGCAGAATTTCCTCACTGCTTACTTGCCGAAATATTGCACTTTTTCACCTAAAATACAAATATTTTTAAAAACTTAACTGTCTGTCACAGGCAGGGAAATACACAGTTTTCCTTCGGGATTTTAAGGAGCAGATTCTTTTTAAGATAGCAAGGAACAAGGAAAGGTCAGTAGCCGTTGCTTCTTCCTGAATATATTTTTATTCTGGTATTGTTATTCTGAATTGTTGCCATCAATTGCCTCGGTGTTAACCGTCTGTACAAATACACCAGAAGTATGTGTGACTAAGCCATGTCTCTGCAATATCCCGAATCCGAGTCTCGATCCGGAACACAGTTTTAATCTGTCAGAACCTTTCATATGAGCGTAGACTCCGCTGCAGAGTTAAAATTTCATTCTGAAAACGTGCACTAGGCTATGGCTAAACCATGTCTCCGCAATATCCTTTCTTTCAGTAGCGCTAGACTTGCAAGTTTCGCAGGAGCACATCTGCAAAGTTTGGAAGGTAGGAGATGAGCTACAGGCTGAAGTAAAACAGTGAGAACGAGTAGTGAGTCGTGCTTGGGCACCTCAGTCGGTAAAGCGCTTGTCCGCGAAAGTACCGAGTTCGTGTCTCAGTCAGACACACAGCTTTGATCTGCCAGGCACTTAAGCGCGATTTGCAGAGTAGCCGTGTAGATGTAGAAGTTTCATATCAGCGGACACCCCACTGCACAGTGAAAATTTAATTCTGGACTCTGAAAACATCTGCTAGATTAAGATTTGTTGAATAGGTTAAAGTGAACTTAACATTACATAAAATACATCTTTGAACCAACATTTGCGAAACCGTGCAGATGAGCGCCACAATCAGGACTGCATACGACCGAGGCACACAGGGCCAACACCCGGCATCATGGTGTGGGGAGCGATCTCCTACACTGGCCGTACACCACTGGTGATTGTCGAGGGGACACTGAATAGTGCACGGTACATCCAAACCGTCATCGAACCCATCGTTCTACCATTCCTAGACCGGCAAGGGAACTTGCTGTTCCAACAGGACAATGCACGTCCGCATGTATCCCTGCCACCCAACGTGCTCTAGAAGGTGTAAGTCAACTACCCTGGCCAGCAAGATCTCCGGATCTGTCCCCCATTGAGCATGTTTGGGACTGGATGAAGCGTCGTCTCATGCGGTCTGCACGTCCAGCACGAACGCTGGTCCAACTGAGGCGCCAGGTGGAAATGGCATGGCAAGCCGTTCCACAGGACTACATCCAGCATGTCTACGATCGTCTCCATGGGAGAATAGCAGCCTTCATTGCTGCGAAAGGTGGATATACACTGTACTAGTGCCGACATTGTGCATGCTCTGTTGCCTGTGTCTATGTGCCTGTGGTTCTGTCAGTGTGATCATGTGATGTATCTGACCCCAGGAATGTATCAATAAAGTTTCCCCTTCCTGGGACAATGAATTCACGGTGTTCTTATTTCAATTTCCAGGAGTGTATTATTTCTGGAAATACGAACACATAATCTTGGAATGTAGGTTCCTTATTATGTATCTCTATAGATACACTTCATTTTAGAGATGTTCCTATTTAAGGGATATAGTTGTCCTTTTCTTCTCATCCTTTCTTCTTTGATCGATTTTACTGATTCATTTTCTTGTATGAAACTTCTAAAAATATGTAAACTAGCTTAATTTCTCTATTTTATTTATTTCCTTTGACAAGAATGTTGTTGCCTTTACATTTTTATCGTGAATTTTGGTTCGTTTTATTTCAGCGGAAATTCTAAAACCAAATCTGTTTCCTGTTCTACCTAACAAATTCATTTGTGCAAATGTTTCTGTTGGATTTTCCGAAATTATAACTAATTAATCAAAGCAGAACTTAGGACGTTTATACCATCTGCATACCATTTTATTCATTCTGTCATTAGTCATAATTTAACATTTTTGACAGTTCTCTTTTGCTGAGTGCTTAGAAGTTTATTTGACCACTTTACATTAGCAGGTGCAAGCCAGAGAAAAACCCATCACTTTGCGTTAGAAGGTATTTCTTCACATCCCTTTAACTTTCTATACAGATTATTGTTTTGATTTCCATTCCTAATTGTCAGCCATAAAAAGGATTTCCAGAAAAGAATGACAGATTTTCCCAGTAACAACTTCTTATTCTACACAATGAGACTCTTTATATTTGTGCAAACACAAATAGAATCTACATGTATTGCAAAGTTGTTGATAAATTTCGCCATTTATGCTATTTGTGGAACAATACTCATCTGAATAACACTCTAATTCTGTTCGCCTTCTCTAGGTCATCTTTGGCATGATCGAAGTTACGGCTGATGGCGGTGAATTTTAATTGCATAAACAATGTCCTTTAGTATGTCTCAGGAAAAAACTGTCGTGAAATTTAAATTTCGAGGTGTCACGCAATAGGACCTTCTCAAGTAATGCATATTTGTAGAATCTTTTCACTGAGTGTATCTCAAACTTGCAAGGTGTAATGCTCTGGTACACCACACTGATCGAATGCCATAGGGCCATGTTATATCTTCGTCAATTTGTACGAAAGCAAATACTACAGCATACGTCTCTCTCTCTCTCTCTCTCTCTCTCTCTCTTTCTCTCCCCAAAATAATTTCCTTACATTTTTGAATGATTTAGTCCATTTTGAGCAGTTGGGCCGATCAGGATTTAATGCAACTACTTCGTTCAGTTTCTCTGAACTCCACAACGCTACACCTAAGACAATTTACGTATCCATTTTTATGAACAGTTAACAGGTCCGTGAAATTCAGATGTTTCGATACCGCCCATTTTCTCTTGTACAGCAGCTACAAATTTTAGGTATTTAAAACACGCATTCTCTCACTTTGTGACGTATTTGTATTTACCAAGTGTGATGTGCAGAGATATTTGTCTAATCTTGTGCTGAAATGCACTAGTAGATTTTCAGTTTAACACAGTTATACATACTGGGATTTTCCTTGGTTTGAAACCATTATGACACCCCATTAGCCGAGATCCCGCGCCTTCACGCAAACACAAATTACATACTATCCCTTGACCGCACATAAGCAACTGAATTGTACGTCCAGAGATGAAAGAAAACGTCATTTTTGTATAGAAAACCCGGACACTAAATCATTTTTTCAGAATACAGTAAGTTGCTTCATGATTTTAGAAGAAATGAGTTCGTAATACCTTGACTTGTTAAGGAGTGCTTGCGAAGCAAAACAACTTAAGCCAATGGATTCAGTTTATGTTTAACCTACTCTAATTGTCAGTTTTTAATGCCTCACAAATTTTGTACATTATGGGACCCACATTATCTACCAGTATTAAAAGTGTGATTCCTTAGACAGAACCACAAACTCTTCCTCAAACGCACATAATTTCACCTTCGTCGCTGCGATTTCTGATACATCTCCGCCTTGTTATATCCTGTGGTATAATACCCGCGATACTGTGTAATTTCCGTCCTCGGCTTGTAGGTCTGAATGCTCAATCAGCCGATGCTGACGTAAGCTCAATAAGGACCAACGACGATCGAAATGCGCACCCCGACGCCGTGGTCGCTATTTGGCAGTCCTGAATTCTCCGCTGTTATGAACTCGAAATTTAATTAAAACTTTTCGTTTAAGCGTTGTTAATAAAAGTTTTCGGAACAGAGCAATACTTAATTTTAATCCGAAAACTTAAAGAGTCCTTCCAAGTGTGCCAATCGTTAAAATCAGTCATGCACGATCACACTGCACGGAAGTACAACTCAGTCTGAACGTTGTATGTTTCTTCGTCAACAAATAAATCAGATTTTACGGAGACAGCTTAGCAACTCTGTCACTGTATTGCTTTCATTTACCCAATGGTATGTACGAGTACATCTCTCTTAACATAGTCTTGGCAGTTCTTTTATACTAACTAATGGGACAGGCACTGAGCCTTCATTACACATTTGTAAATATTCAGTGAATTGACACTATCTGCTGTCTTAAATAAACTAATATTTCTGTATTAAATAAGAAAGTTTAAAAAATGTTGTTTTCGCCTATTCACATAAAACAGCCTCTTCATGCAAGTAGTTTTAAGGACTAAGAATCAAATCACGAATTGAAAGAAGCATATTGCAAAATCATACTGTAGACATAATTAAACAACTTACTTTTATTACAATTAAAATGCGTCTCACTACAGTTGCGAATGACTTGAAACATAAGAAACTAGCTCATTCTTATTATTTCCATATTTCTAGAATGAATCTCTACGAATGATTTACCGACGAAATATTTTCAGACTTTGGAAGCGTGTTATACGAATTTTATCTGATGTTAATCTTAGAATATTCTTGCTGAGCAGCACGCACTGAACTAGTCACAAGAATAATAGTGATAATAAACTACATAATGTATAGCACAGCACAAATAACAATAACAACTGTATGTTTTAAATGATGTTATTCGTTGATAACTAATAAACGATAGCCAGAACACAGAATTTAACAGACTGTATGCGAAAATTTCAGTATAACATTTTGTTTGCACAACAGCCAAACACTTATGAATTTTTATATAATGACATCATATTTAGTGTTAAAATTATTATTATAATTTTACGGGGATATTCCTAACATACTTACACTGAATCACCATAATACTTACTAACGTTAAGGACGCTGTTACTAGTCAGTGCAACGTCAATTTGTTACAAATCAGCTGTTACTGGGGTGAATGATGTTGTTATCATTTGGTGATCCTCTTCAGCCAACTCACTGACTTCTTTGATGATCGCACATCATGAAGCAAACAGCATACATGAATTTGGGGAGCAGATGAGGTACACCACGTTATCTTTGTCTTGTTTGTCACCATGAGATCCACTTGCAGAAATTACTAGAATTATGGGACTGAGGGTGACTTTATGTGGCATATTTAACTGTGCCTTTCACTTTTTAATGGAATGTTTTTCTCTGTTACAGAAAAATTATTACTATAGCAAAAGCAATCGTGAAGTTATGCTGATTTGCTTTACTGACAAAACTGGAATTTATTTGAATAAATGGCGACTCTGCATTGAATGAAGGCCATTGTTAAGTATCTACTTAGAATTTATGTTGTCAAAAATTACACACGTAAAACAACTATTCAGACAGAACCGACGTTATTTTATATATATATATATATATATATATATATATATATAACAGCTTTTGAATAACATCTATGGAAATGATTTTAAAATTAACACATCATCACAGCAATGACATGCAGACCAACTTCAATTGCACGTTCTCTGGTGATA
Organism: Schistocerca cancellata; assembly: GCF_023864275.1. Lineage (NCBI taxonomy): Eukaryota > Metazoa > Arthropoda > Insecta > Orthoptera > Acrididae > Schistocerca > Schistocerca cancellata. The sequence continues at coordinate 229,959,927 of NC_064631.1, read as the reverse complement.
TGGCAACTCTCTCCAATAATATACGAAAGTCAATCTAGCCTGCGTAAACATTATGAAACAGCCGCAGAAGCTAGATCAAAGATACAGATTCCAGATCAGGATTCTATCTATCTATAACCGAATCCCGCTCCAGCTACTGCCGGGTCTGGGTGCTGACGAGTCCTCTCCATTTGGCTCGGTCCTCCCACCACTTTTCTTCCTCCACTTGTTGCCAGGTCACACATCTCCTTTCAACAGATATTCTCACTCCCATTTTCCACCGTGTTCTTGGGTGCCCTCTAGGTCTTTTCCCATCCATCTTTAGTTCTTCCATAATTCTGGGGAGTCTCTGCCCATACCATCTTAATCTCTTTCATTCAATTTCTTCTCTCATACTTTCTTGTTTGAGGTCCTTTCTAATATCTACATTCCTTACTCTGTCCATTCTTGTTTTTCCCTTAACTGCTCTGAGAAATTTCATTTTCCCTGCTTGCAGTCTGCTCCAGTCTCTTTCTTTCATTGTCCATGTTTCTCCACCATAGGTGACAATAGGGAAGTAATAATTCTTATACATCAGGAGTTTTGCTCTTTCTGAAACTTCATTATTCCAAATCAGATGTTTTATTGTTTGGTAGAAATTGCCTCCCTTCTGTAACCTCCTATTAATTTCGTTAGTTATTCTTCCATCCCTAGATATTTCACTCCCTAAATAAGTGAAACTTTCTACCACTTTGAGGGGTTCTCCATTCAAGGTAATATTTCCATTGATTCCTTTCTCTCTTCCAAATACCATTACTTCATTCTTATCTTTATTTATTTTTAATCCATACCTTTTCATTACTTCCTTCCACACATCAAGCTGTAACTGTACATCTACCTCTTTATCACCCCATATTACCATATCATCTGCAAAAATCATCTTTTTGTCTTTTTCTTTTACTATATCTTTAACTGCCCTATTCATTCCCTCCATCACAACATTAAAAAGCGCAGGAGATAGAATACTTCATTGCTCAAGTCCTTGTCTTATTTCGAAGTATTCAGAGTTCCCCAATGGTGTTCTAATTCTACAATTGTGGCCTCTGTACATTGTCTTTATAACATTAATGTATCCATCTTCTATATCTATCTTCTTCAGTTCTTCCCAGAGTCTTTCCCTGTCAACTGAGTCATATGCATTTTCTATGTCTATAAAAACCATTATCACCCTTTTGTTATACTCCCAACTTTTTTCAATCAGTTGACGGATAGAAAATATCAGGTCGATTGTGCTCCTTCCTTTCCTAAACCCATGCTGCTCTTCACTCAGCTCCTTTTCTATCTTTTCACTTATTCGATTTAGTAAAATTCTTTCAAAAATCTTGGCTGTATGACTCATGAGGGTTATTCCTCTGTAGTTTTTACAACGTCTTTTATTGCCTTTCTTGAAGATGGGAACAATGTCTCCTGTTCTCCAGTCGCCAGGTATTTTACTATTTCTCCACACACTTGATAGTACTCTATACAGCCATTGCATTCCCACTGGACCTGCTGCTCTTATCATGTCCACTGATACTTCATCAGATCCTGGGGCTTTCCCCCCATTCATCTTCTTCACAGCTTTTTTCATTTCTTCCTGTATAATTTGTCCTAATTCTGCTTCCCAACTTCTCTCAATTTCTCCATTATTTGTTGTTTCCTCATGTACCTGCTCCTCAGCGTTTAACAGCTTCTTACAATGTTCTTTCCAGAGATCTTTTATATTCCCCAGATCTTCAATAATCGTACCGTCCTATGTTTCCATCTTTACTGGTACTTCAGAAGCCTTCCTTTTATTTTTAATCATTTTATAGATCATTTTCTTATTGCTCTTCACATCTTCTTCAAGTTTTTTAGTAAACTCTTCCCCTCCCTTTTTCCTTGCTGTTTCCACTATTTCTTTGCACTACTTCTTTTCCTCTATATATCTTTATGGTCTTCATCATTTTTAGTTTTCCACCATTTTCTCCATGCTCCATTTTTTCTTCTAACTGCTTGGATTGCGGTATCATCCCACCAACTTGCCTGTCTTATTTTTTCCTTTCCAGATGTTCTGCCACATACTTTTTGTGCTGCTTCGACTAAAGTGTCTTTGAATAAACTCCATTCTTTTTCTATATCGCAGAAAACTTCTTTTGGAAATTTTTGTGTTATTAATTCTCTGTACTTCTCAGCACATTCACTCTCCTTCAATTTCCAATGCCGTATCCTCATCACTTTCTTCTGTTTTCTATTTTTCACACACTGATTCATTTTCCATTGTCCCACCAGTAATCTATGGTCTCCATCTGCACTCACACTTGGAATTACCTTCACATTTGTTACTTTCTCTCCCCATTCCCTATCTACTAGAATATAATCAATTACACTCTTCGTTCTTCCATCCCAACTGTATCTGGTGATAATGTGACTTTCTCTCTTCATGAACCAGCTGTTTGCTATTTTCATTCCATTCCTCTGGCACAAATCCAGGAGTCTTTCCCCTTCTTCATTTCCGCCTCCATATCCAAAACATCCCTATACTTGCTCAAATCCCTTTCTGTCTTTGCCTACCTGTGCATTAAAATCTCCCATCACTATATTAGCACTCTCTATATGGTTTTCTAACACATTTTCAAAGTCCATCTTCTCTTCTTCGCTACATCCCACTTGAGGTGCATAAATCTGGATTACTTTTAGTGTTTCTTTTTGGAATCTCAGGTTTAAAATTATGATCCTGTCTGATATATATCTCACATTTTCAATACAGCTTTGTACATTCTTATTCACCATCACTGCCACACCATTTCTTCCACACCTGTTATTCCCACTCCAGTACAGTTTTCCTCCTCCTCTCAAATTCTTCTCACCTTTTCCCTTCCACTTTGTTTCGCTTAATCCCAATATATCTAACTTCCTCTCTGTCAGTACATCTGTCATTTCTTCCGTTTTTCCATTGAGGGTTAACATATTAAAGGTGCCAATATTTAGGTTATCTTTAGTCCAGTTGGTTTCATCTTCTTGTACTGATGAATATCATCAGGTCTCCCATCATTTGCACCAGTACTTGAAGAAGCAGTGGGGTCAAATCTTGAGTGGTTCGTTCTGAGGCTCGTCTGTGTTTTGAAAGCAATATATGAAGACTTTCCTACTGGCTTGCTAGGCCTAACGCAAGGAAGGAATTTCTGTTGGGGTTTTCTCCTTTAGCCTTTGGAGTTTCTCCTCCACCACAAGGCAGTGGTTCCCTTCTCATTTAATTCCCATAAAGGAGGGTTGCCTCATCTGCCTGCTACGCCATCCCGAAGTCTTCCTTCTCCACCGTCGCTGCCATTAAGGTCTTCACCCGTAAACCTGGGCATGGGTTCCGTGTTATACCCCACGGGATTGGGTCCCTGCCTGAACTCAGCCATTCTAGCTCTCCGGAATACTGAAGTGTAGGATGCCCACCCCCGCGACGTGGACGCGCCAGACAGGAATTACCCCAGTGGAGGAATAGGGAAGGGCACCCTACCTCCCTGGAGCCAGGTTAATGATTGTGTATGGTGCCACAATCAAAGGGCCCAGATCAGGATGCTTTTCGTAGTTTTACTATTTTTTTATCAATTTGGTGATGTTAACTCTCCCACCTCAATTACTTCCAGATCAGGATTGAAGTTATCAAATTTGGGAAAATCTCCAGGTAGATAATCTTCAGTATCTAAGCGAAGTTATTGAGGTGGGAGAGTTAACATCACCAAATTGATCCAAAAAAATAGTAACACTACGAAAAGCATATAATTTCAACTCGAAGCAATAAAAATGCATGGCAAAGCAAAACCACATACCAATGTCATAATTAAAAAAGTATTTCATATGTTAGAAACTGTAATGGCTATTGGTGTCTCCAAAATAATATTATAACAAAAAAAACAGAAAATGTTCATATTGAGCATATTTAGAGCCAAAATGGGAAAAACACTAATAGCAAATCTGTCAAGCTAAGGAAAAAATTATGATCATGGTTGTTATTTTACTGTAACTTGTATAGTATAGACAAGCATACTTTCACGAAGAAATTCTAAACCAGGCCTTGTCGATAAGAAACCACAACATCGGCTTCCCGAAAATATGGAAGAAATGCGAAAGATACTTGTGAAATGACATATAGTTATTGAATAAGAAGTTTTCGATATAAAGGTTGCAGTTTGTGTTGTTTGAGACGTAATTGAATCTTCTCATTGAATTAGATGTGAGTAGAGCGATAGCAAATAGATTTGAAATGATTAGATGACCAGTTACATGTGCACCTAAAGTAAACTGAAATTAATCTGAACTTCGATATTTGATAACAGTCTCCAGTAACAGTGTTTGCTGACCTTAATAAAAAGTAATAAGTAATTCTATAACATTAACATCCGGTTCTCAGAAATAGTAATTTTCACAGTGTACATGAATGAGGTACGTTAAGACTGTGATGTGCTTTGGCGCACTACAATGTACCTCCAAAAGTGAGGACGACTGGATGTACAGGAAAATGAATGAATTAAAGCCTTCAGAGAGGAAGCGCTTCGACATTAAACTGCTGTGATTTACGAGAATCATGGTAAGCATCAATCACGATCGCTGTAGACGCTTTTAAAATACAGTAATTCCGATTACAGATCCAGGTACTTACACCTGTCCCACCTCTCCCATAACTCACCTTTCCTTCTGTCTAATTGTACTTTCGTTTTTATCCCGCAGTATATCAAGCAGAAAGCTTTTATTTTCACATAGTGCTCTTTAGTTCGTAGGTTACAATTCCCCGTTTACGTCTACAGCTTTGTTCAATATTTTGATGTTTTGTTGCCAAACTCTTACTAAGATATGATTGCGGTTTAACAGATATTACATTCGAAATGTATACTTACCTGTAATGTTTGAGAGTAAGATAAACACTGTTTCATTCTGTATAATTCTCTCTTCACAGTTATGTAAGAAACGGTTTTCTTTTTCTTGGCAAGTAACAAATATATGTTCAGATAGTCAAGTAAGGTGGGAAAATTCCTATGAGAATACAGGGCCAAACAGTAAAACAGTGTAATGAGCATAGATACACAATTTGATTAGAAGCACCTTTTAATGAACCGTGTCAAAACCTTCTTGAAATCTAAAAATATGGAAATAATTTGAGATCTCCTCATCACCTCGTGTGAATAAACAGCCGGTTGTGTCTTGTAAGAACGATATTTTACTGAATCAGTGCTGGTTACGTGTCAACATACTGCTTCCTTCAAGCTATTTAGCAATGGTGGAACACAATACATATTCCAAAATCCTACTAGAAACCAATGTTAACGGTATGGATCTACACTTCATGGTATTACTTTTATTTCCCTTCTTGTGTATTGGTATTACCTGCGAAACTTAAGGTACGGATTTTTCGCTAGTGTGTAGCTATATATGATTGCTCAATATGGAGCTGTTTCATCAGCGTACTTCGAAATTAATCTAATTGATGTACAATGTGGACTGGCAGACTTGCCTTTGTAAAATGACTTAAATTGCAGCTCGATTGGAGTTCTGGGATATTTATTGCAATTTCTTCGGTGAAAGAATTTCGGAAAGCCTGTTTAGTAACTCTGCTTTAGGGGTCTGTCGGTAACATTACCATTGCTACCACGCAGTGAAGGTTTTGATTAAGTCTTAACGCCAGTATACTGTACATACGACCACACGTTCTTCAGATTTTCTGCTAAATTTCGAGACAGAGTATCGTTGTAAAAATTATTAAAAGTATCTTGCAAATGAGAAGCGTCTGCAAACCGACGGATATAAAATGCAGACCGACAAATGCAAGAAGGCCTTTTCCCAAAAAGATAAATATGTGCATATTGAATTCAAATCTAAGTTTTATGCAGTATTTTCTGAAAACATTTCTCTGCATCGTAGCCATATCTGAAAGCAAAATGTGGAGGATAAATTGTATACAAACGAAGAGAGCAGAAACTTTTGGAATGTGGCGTTATAGAAAAATGTTGAAGATTAGAGGCTTTGACCGAACAGCTAATGAAGAGAAATACTGAACAGAATAAGGGAGAAAAAAACGTATACACATGGTGACTAAAAGAATGGATAACGTGACAGAGCATTTCTGAAGCATCAAGGAATGGTCAATTTGTTAATGGACGGAAGTATAAAAGGAAAAAAATCGTACATTGACACCAAGGCAAGGCAATAGTTACAAACCGATGTATTTTGAAATAGTTGTGCTGGGATTAAGAGGCGTGCACAGGACAAAATAGAGCTCTGCATCAAGCCCGGCTTCGGACCGAAGACCATAACAAGAACAACATCTTCTACTGAATATTTTTATATTATAAACAATTATTTGATCGTCACATAAATAGAAGGGTATTTAAATACGCATGATGTGGTAAAATGTGATAACTTAGTTTAGATTTCCAGTGGCTAGCTATGTATATAATGAACAAAGTGCATGAAAGGTTACATCCTTATCGCACTGCTCCATTTCTATTTATTGGTCTTATTTTCTATTTTTCTGTGTACTGGCATAAATCCCATACCACTTGTATTAAACATCTGGGGTAAACCTGGTGCTAGTATATGTTTCATTGTGTACTGCGTAATTATGGCTGCACGAACTTCATTTTCTCAGTAACTTTGTTTTTGATGGCTACAGGTTAACATTGGTTTCATACGATTTTTTTAGTTATTGTGCCGTTGTTGTTGTAGTCGTCGTTGTGGTCTTCATTCCTAAGATTGGCTTGATGCACCTCACCACGCTAGTTTATTTTGCGCAAGCCTCTTAATCTCTGCATAATTACTGCAACCTGTATCCATGTGATTGTGCTTAGTGTATTCAAACTTTGGTCTCCCTGTATAGCTTTCTTGCTACCACACTTGTCTCCAATACGAACTGACGATTCCTTGATACATCGAATGCGTCATAACAACTGATCCCTTCTTTTTGAGAAGTCGTGCTACAAATTTATTTTTCGCGAGTTCTATTCGGTCAGTTCTCATTAGTTATCCGATCACCACCATCTGATTCGAACTATTTGGGCACTTATTAGTGAACCTTAGTATAAAGTATGTGCACTCTACACTTTCGTTATTGATACTGCTGTGGTGTTTATCCAGAAGACAAAACTGAAGCTGTTCTCTACTCTACTCTAGCCTCCGCAAACCTTTTCATCTTTGAAACTGCGACTCACATCTTTCTGAATCTGGTTACTGTATTCACCTGCTGGTCTCCTTGTGCAACTTTTACCACCCACACTTCCCTCCAATACTGAACTGGTCAACCGTTGATGTCTCAGAATGAGTCTTATCAAGGAAACCCTTCTTCTAGTCGATTTGTGCCACAAATTTCTTGCCTCCCCAATTTTATTTATTACCACCTCGTTGGTTACATGCTCTACGAATCTAACCTTCAGTATTCTTCTGTAGCATCACGTTTCAAGAGGCTCTATTCTTTTCTTGACTGAACTGCTTATCGCCCACGTTTTATTTCCATACACACCAGGCAAATACCTTCATAAAAGACTTCTGTAGTGCTACAACGATGAAAATTAATATTACGACGATGTCAAACCTTATTTTCGTGATTTAAAGAAGTATTCATGATATTAAAAATGTAATTATAATTTTATTATTTTCATTTTTGTGCTCAGTGTATCAAAGACTTTCTAGTACACGGAATAAATTGGCATTGTTTGTACTACGAAACTATATATGATTGTTAAGGGTTAAGCATGTAATAATTCGATGTAAGACATTTTGTTGAGTCTGAATTTTGTTCTCGTACTGGTCGGTAGAGAAGGAAAAGTTCCTTAATCGATGTGAAGGTATAAAGGCTGTAAAAAGGAGAGAGAGAGAAGGTAAATACAAGTTATTCAAAACAAATATCTCCTAAGTGTAACGTCTTGTCATTTCCTATAACTAAAAATTGCAAGGTCTAATCTGAGCCTGTCCTGAATAATAGCGAAGAACATTTACGTTATCATATATTTTCTTCGTTTGATCACGGTTGTGATTCGCATGTTTCTTTTTGTTACGCGACGTGTTATGAATATTTTCATTATACGCGCAAAAGTGCACACAGCTTTAATCGAACCTGCGTCTTTCGGAAACGATAAATTATAATCAGTACAATTACGCAAATACCGTCTAAATCGCAACCGTGATCGCAAAAGTGTTTCCTGGACCAAATAATTCTTATAAAATGTGTATTCTCCAAAGCGAGCAGCATTGCACTATCGCTGACTCGCAACAATCGTAAGAGTAAAAGCGGTGCTTAACTAAAATTGCCGCCTTTTAATAATTATTATTATCCCATTAAATAAATAAATAGCAATTCAGTGGATATCCAATCAATAAACAGAGGGGGCAATTCACTTCCCAACACATAAAATCTGTAATCGACTTTAACAGATTTCTCGTTTTCATAAATGATTTTGTTGCCATTGCAGTTTACATTTTATATCCTCTCTACATCGACCATCATCAGTTATTTTGCCGCAAAAATAGCAAAACCTATTTACTACTTTTAGTGTCTCGTTTCCTAATTTAACTGCCTCAACGTCACCTGATTCAATTCGACTACATTGCATTGCCCTTCTTTCGCTTTTCTTAATGTTAATGTTCATCTTATATCCTCCTTTCAATACACAGTCCGTTAAGTTCAACTGTTCTTACAAGTCCTTTTTAGTCACTGACAGAATTATGATGCAATCATAAGGCCTCATAGTTTTTATTTCCTCTCCATGAACTGCAATTACTTTCTAAATTTTTCTTTGGTTTCCTCTACTGCTCAAATTGAATACAACTTTGTCTAACTGCTTTCTCAGGCACACCTTCCCCTTCATGCCCTCGACTATTATGTCTGTCGTCTAGTTCCCGTACACGTTGTAAATAGCCTTTCGCTTCCTGTGTTTTATCCCTGCTACCTTCAAAATTTCAAAGGCAGTATTCTAGTCAACATTCTCAAAAGCTTTGTTTAAATCTACAACTGCTATAAACGAAGGTTTGCCTTTCCTCGACCTATCTTCTAAGAGTAGTCGTAATGTCAGTATAGCCTCAAGAGTTCCTACATTTCGGCGGAATCAAAACTAATCTTGCCTGAGGTCGGTTTCTACCATTATATTCTTCTGTAAGGAATTCCGGTTAGTACTTTGCAACTACTAGTTATTAAACTTCTTTGGAAGTCTGAGGGTATTTCTCCTGTCTCACACATCTTACACACCAGATGGAAGAGCTGTCATTAGTTCTGCAGGAACGTTATCTACGCCCACGGTCTTGTTTTGACTTAGGTCTTCCAGTGCTCTGTCAAATTCTTCTCAAAGAATCCTCTCTCCCACCTAATCTTCCCTACTTTCTCTTCCATTTCCATAAAACTGCTTCAAGTACATCTCCTTTGCACATCCAACGTATATACTTTTCCGCCTTTCAGCTTTCCCTTCTTTGCTTAATACTGGTTTTCCATCAGACCTTTTGATATTCATACAGCTGCTTTACTTTTCTCCAAACATATCTTCAATTTTTCTGTAGGCAGTATCTGTCTTTCCTCTAGTTATGTAAGGCTCTACATTCTTACATTTGTCCTCTAGCCATTCCTGTTTGCCATTTTGCACTTCGTGTCATTCTCATTTTTTGGAGTTTGTATTCCTTTTACCCTGCGTCATTTGCAGCATTTTTGTGTGTTCACATTCAAAGGTTAAATTCAGTATCTCCTCTGATATCGACGGATTTCTACTAGGCCTTGTCTTTTTACCTATTTGATCCTCTATTGTCTTCATTATTTCGTCTCTCAAAGCTGCCCATCCGCTTCTATTGTACTCCTTTCCCTCGTTTCAGTCAGTCGATGTATAAGCTCCAACTGAAACTCTCACCACCCTCTGGTTCTTGCAGCTTCTTCAGGACTCGTCTCGTACATCTAATACCTGTTTGTAATTTAGTTTGCATGGCCGCTAAAAGCTTGTTGGGGACATTTCCAGTCAGGTGTAAAGATGTGTGAGGGAAGGGCAACCCATTCTTCCTCGAGACTAGAAAGGAGAGAAGGTAGTGCTGTTGGACGCTGGGGTCTGGAGCGAAACTGACGTTCTAACTCATCCGAAAGATGCTCCATTTGGTTTCGTTAGGGACACTGGTCAGGCCTGTCTATGTCTATAATGTTACTGTCCACGAAGCATCACCTCCCAGATGTTGCTTTATGACATGGCGCATTGTCATGCTGATGCAGTTATAGTCTCAGAACTGTTCTTCTATTGTACCAGAACACAATGCCGTAAAATGTGTTCATGTCCTTCCTCAAATTCAAATGTCCAAATATGTGCGAATTCCTAAGGGACTCAACTGCTGAGGTCATCGGTCCCTAGACTTTCACACTACTTAAACTAACTTGTGCTAAGGACAACACACACACCCATGCCCGAGGGAGGACTCGAACCTCCAGCCGGCCGCTGTGGCCGAGCGGTTCTAGGCGCCTCAGTCTGGAACCAAGCGGCTGCTGTGGTCACAGGTTCGGATCCTGCCTCGGGCATGGATGTGTGTGATGTCCTTAGGTTAGTTAGGTTTAAGTAGTTCTAAGTCTAGGGGACTGATGACCTCAGTTGTTAAGTCCCATAGTGGTTAGAGCCATTTGAACCATTTTGACTCGACCCTCCGGTGGGAGGGGCGGCGCAATCCGTGACATGACGTCTCTAACAGCGCGGCCACTCTGCCAGGCTGTCCTTCCTCGTTTAACATTTTATTAAACGCATTGAGAGGATCACATCCCTATAACTTAACACCTGCTCCTTCATTCTTCACTGTTGGCACCACACGTTATGGCAAGTAACGTTCTACAGGTATTCGCTAAACCCAAGCCCATCCATTCGACTGACACAGGGTATAGCGTGCGTCATCACTCTAAATGTCACTCACTGTCCGCTTGCATCACATCAAGCATCACTTAGCACTGACTAATAAAATGTGTGCCTCACGAGAAGCTGAACGACCATTATACGTCATTCTTTTAACTTCCTGCACTGTCTCAGTGATACCTGCATTGCTGATGGTGCTTTGGAACTCACGAGGCATTCCTTCCGCTGATTTCATGCGATTTTTTAAAACCACCCCATGCAATGCTCGATGGTCCTTGTCCATAAGGATATGCGATCTGTCTGGTCTTGTTTCATGTGTGTTTGTTCCTTCACGGTTTCCACTTCACAATCACATCATCAACAGACAACTTAGGCAGTTTTAAAAATGTTGAAATGTCCATGATGGATCTTTTACGCAGGTGACGTCCAATGACTACTCCACATTCAAAATCACTGAGCTCTCGTGACGGACCCATTACTGCCGATACTGCTGCTATACTGACTATACTCGTCGCCATCTTTTATTCTGGGGAACCCACTTCTCGTGGTATATATAGTTAATTCCAAACTGCATAGCGATGTCCGGATACTTTTGATCATGTGGTGTATCCTTTAATCTTCGTCATTTCAAATGCCTCTATTCTCTGTTATTAGAACCCGTTTCCAAGGCACAATGCATTCCGTTGGAGTGTACTTATCCAAATACTTCGCTGGAACTGACAGAGCGTCAATGTCATTGATAAATCACGCAAGTTTGACTTCTTCTCCTTAAACTTTAGTGGGCAGGGAGTTACGGGAATGGTAACTGAACGAGGTCTGTGTTGAAGTAACTTCTTAAGCAAATTTAGTCCAATCTACACTCCTGGAAATGGAAAAAAGAACACATTGACACCGGTGTGTCAGACCCACCATACTTGCTCCGGACACTGCGAGAGGGCTGTACAAGCAATGATCACACGCACGGCACAGCGGACACACCAGGAACCGCGGTGTTGGCCGTCGAATGGCGCTAGCTACGCAGCATTTGTGCACCGCCGCCGTCAGTGTCAGCCAGTTTGCCGTGGCATACGGAGCTCCATCGCAGTCTTTAACACTGGTAGCATGCCGCGACAGCGTGGATGTGAACCGTATGTGCAGTTGACGGACTTTGAGCGAGGGCGTATAGTGGGCATGCGGGAGGCCGGGTGGACGTACCGCCGAATTGCTCAACACGTGGGGCGTGAGGTCTCCACAGTACATCGATGTTGTCGCCAGTGGTCGGCGGAAGGTGCACGTGCCCGTCGACCTGGGACCGGACCGCAGCGACGCACGGATGCACGCCAAGACCGTAGGATCCTACGCAGTGCCGTAGGGGACCGCACCGCCACTTCCCAGCAAATTAGGGACGCTGTTGCTCCTGGGGTATCGGCGAGGACCATTCGCAACCGTCTCCATGAAGCTGGGCTACGGTCCCGCACACCGTTCGGCCGTCTTCCGCTCACGCCCCAACATCGTGCAGCCCGCCTCCAGTGGTGTCGCGACAGGCGTGAATGGAGGGACGAATGGAGACGTGTCGTCTTCAGCGATGAGAGTCGCTTCTGCCTTGGTGCCAATGATGGTCGTATGCGTGTTTGGCGCCGTGCAGGTGAGCGCCACAATCAGGACTGCATACGACCGAGGCACACAGGGCCAACACCCGGCATCATGGTGTGGGGAGCGATCTCCTACACTGGCCGTACACCACTGGTGATCGTCGAGGGGACACTGAATAGTACACGGTACATCCAAACCGTCATCGAACCCATCGTTCTACCATTCCTAGACCGGCAAGGGAACTTGCTGTTCCAACAGGACAATGCACGTCCGCATGTATCCCGTGCCACCCAACGTGCTGTAGAAGGTGTAAGTCAACTACCCTGGCCAGCAAGATCTCCGGATCTGTCCCCCATTGAGCATGTTTGGGACTGGATGAAGCGTCGTCTCACGCGGTCTGCACGTCCAGCACGAACGCTGGTCCAACTGAAGCGCCAGGTGGAAATGGCATGGCAAGCCGTTCCACAGGACTACATCCAGCATCTCTACGATCGTCTCCATGGGAGAATAGCAGCCTGCATTGCTGCAAAAGGTGGATATACACTGTACTAGTGCCGACATTGTGCATGCTCTGTTGCCTGTGTCTATGTGCCTGTGGTTCTGTCAGTGTGATCATGTGATGTATCTGACCCCAGGAATGTGTCAATAAAGTTTCCCCTTCCTGGGACAATGAATTCACGGTGTTCTTATTTCAATTTCCAGGAGTGTATTAATAAGTAAATCCAGAGCTCATGCAGAATAAGCAACGACCAAAGAACTCAGCGCTCAAAATAACAAAGTAAATACAGATTGTATTCGGAATAAAAAAGTTCCAAAGGACTCAGCGCTAAAAAAAAAAAAAAACAGACTTACGAACTAATACAGATAATGCAATTTTAAGTAACTTCCCCCAATAGAATCTATCAGTGTTACAATGAGGAGCATCGCTAGGACCTAGACAGAATATCAATAAATCAGATACACGCAAGGGCATGAGTACACAAATAAAAATGCACAGTGATAAAATATTAGACATTCAGCACCAAATTTCATCCCAAAATCAATTTCAAAAATACCCAGCCATAGCTGACAAGTTACTTAATTCTAAACAGACAAACAGGAGAAACGAAATTCATAATGGGAGTCACTGTCCTTGGACGTTGCTGCACATGGACTATCAGAACGATAAGGGTATGAAATCCAACAGCAATGACAAATTTATTTTACTAGGTACACATCCCTGAGCTAGAACGCTTTTCATTGAAATACTTTAGATACGACAGCGGCTTTCTCGTGTTTCACGATGTAATCAGTACACTACCTAAGCCAACCAGGCCTGCCGCACTAGTCTGCACTACATCCAACATCTATCAGAGCAAAGACACACTCCTGTAACTGTCACGTCCAAAAAAAACGTCGCAGCACCCAGCTCTTCTCCACGAAGCCAAGCACCGTCCGCTGCTCCAGCCGGAACGCCACCCCATGTTGACAGAAAATGCCTACCTGCCGTGCCGTCCGTACACCACGTTGCCTCGCCGCTCCATCACACGTTCTGCTTTGTCTCTCCAGGAGACGGTCCTCGCCCTCAAAGCTGGTAGGAAAAACTGTCGCTGTCACCAAATTAGACACCTCAAGGTCGTGACAGTACCTAACGTGTATTGCTGTTCCAAACAGCATCCCATAAAACAAACTATCTGCATCTTTCAGCGAAAATATCCTCTCACATCCACCAGTTATTCACCTGCAGATCTGCAGAGGGTTTCTCCCCTGTACCGCAGTGGTAGCTTTCGGTCGGTGCTAGACTAACAGCGGAAATATCCTCTCCACATCTAACAGCTATCGACGAAACTGGACGGAGCTACTGTCTGGTGCTCCATCAATGTCAACTACCCCTGCCCAGTTCAGACTGTTTAAGTAAACAATACTCTGCACTGCATACAGCATAATGACTTATGTCCTGCCTTTCCAGCATCTCAGCACAGACTGAAGTTCTCGCACAAGTGATTGAGGTGAGGGGGATTGGGGAAGAGAGGAGTGTGGGGGGCCAACAGCGCCCTCTGGTGGTGATTTGAATGAGGTCAGCTGGTCTCGGTACCTCAAGGTACACACATAAAATTTTTATTCCCACCAAATTTGTATTTCCCACCAGTTTTTGAACTTCGCTCCAAAATTTCAATTTCCCTCCATTTCAAGGGGTGGGGGAAACGGAGGGAGGGGAGAGGGGTGAGTGAGAGCGAGGGGTGATGGTGGAAGAGGAAGATGCGGCTGAGGAAAACCCATGACGTCATCAGGGTGTAGAGAGCAATTAATTGCATAATGAATTTGATATCAATTTGATATCAAAATTGAGCCTGAACGCAGTTTGACCTACTATGGTTACTCGTACTTTAGGTACTTGGGCTATGCGTAGCTCTGTTTAAAAAGAATAGCTCGATGTAGTCATAGGGTCGAGCCACGCATGTCTGGTCTCGTGACCCACAGCTAACTCACTGCAAATAATAATCTGTAACTGTGATCTTGTCGTCATATAGGTTAGAAATACGAGTTGATAAAATGTATAGAAATACCAGATTAAAAGTTAAATGAATAATTTAATAACAAGGGTCCTATTCTAACTTCTATAATTTATGTAGATGGCAGAGAATTATATTAAGTAACGTTTGTTCAAGAAAGGGTATCTCAAATAAACTGAAGTAGTTCTAAGATATTCAATTAAAATCAAGACAGGAAATACCCTCATCAAAAGCAATGAAGTTACGTTGTGAGATTTACGAGAATGACAGAAAAATCCCCAAACTAAATGCCGGTCGCGGTGGCCGTGCGGTTCTGGCGCTGCAGTCCGGAACCGCGGGACTGCTACGACGGTCGCAGGTTCGAATCCTGCCGCGGGCATGGGTGTGTGTGATGTCCTTAGGTTAGTTAGTTTTAAGTAGTTCTAAGTTCTAGGGGCCTTATGACCTAAGATGTTGAGTCCCATAGTGCTCAGAGCCATTTGAACCATTTTTGAACCCAAACTAAATAATAATCAAACATACGAGAAAATTAAGTCCATTTCGTAAACACAATAGGCAAACATTTACCAGCTCAAAACAGTTCAGCGTTCGCCAGGATGATTTACAAATTAGCACACGTGATGCGAAGGATAGTAACTCATACTCTGTCTATTCTCAGTTTCGTAAACAAACGGAAGTAGTTGGGGTCCCATTATGAAGCACACTCACACCTCTCGAAATATTAAGTTTCTCAGAAGTTAAGGTATGGTAGTGGCCGTTTACCGCCGAGAATCAAACACCTATATACTTCAATCATGCAAGTTACCATAATCAGGTCTGCCTTCTTCTAGCACTCGAGATAAGTGACCAGAAACACTCCATTGAGCGCTTCACTCAAGAAGTCCCAGTCTCCACATGACTCCCATAGTGTTCCGCTACTGTCTGCTTTTCCACTGGCTGAAGGTCATCCCCACCAAAGGTACATCTACATCTACGTGGATACTCTGCATATCACATTTAAGTGTCTGGCAGATTGTTCAGCGATCCACCTTCACAATTCTCTATTATTCCAATCTCATATAGTGCGCGGAATGAACGAATACCTATATCTTTCTATATGAGCTCCGATTTCCCTTATTTTATCATGGTGATCGTTTCTCCATATGTAGGTCGATGTCAACAAAATATTTTCGCATTCGGAGGAGAAAGTTGGTGATTGGAACTTCGTAAGAAAATTCCACCGCAACGAAAAACGCCTTTGTTTTAATGATGTCCACCCCAAATACTGTATAATTTCAGTGTGACTCTCTTCCCTATTTCGCTATAATACAAAACGTGCTGCCCTTCCTTGAACTTGCTCGATTTACTCTGTCAATCCTATCTGATAAGCATCCCAGACCGCACAGCAGTATTCTAAAAGTGGACGGACAATCGTAGTGTACGCAGTCTCATTAGTAGATATGTTACATTTTATAAGTGTGCTGCCAATAAAACGAAGTCTTTGGTTAGCCTTCCCCACAACATTTTATGTGTGTTCCTTCTAACTTAAGTTGTTCGAAATTGTAATTCCTAGGTATTTAGTTGAATTTACGACCTTTAAATTTGACTGATTTATCGTGTAACCGAAGTTTAACGAATTCCTTTTAGCACTCATGTGGATGACCACACACTTTTCGTTATTTAGGGTCAATTGTCAATTTTCGCACCATAACTTTTCTGAATCGTTTTGCGATTTGTTGTCATCTTCTGATGACTTTATTAGTCGACAGACGACAGCGCCGTCTGTAAACAACCTAAGACGGCTGCTCAGATTGCCTCCCAAATCGTTTATATAGATAAGGAACAGCAAACGGCCTATAACACTACTTGTGGAAAGCCAGAAATCACTTCTGTTTTACTCGATGACTTTCCATCAATTAGTACGAACTGTGACGTCTGTTACAGGAAATCACGAATCCAGTCACATAACTGAGACGATATTCCATAAGCACGCAATTTCACTACAAGCCGCTTGTGTTGTACAGTGTCAAAAGCCTTCTGGAAATCCAGAAACATGAAATCGATCTGAAATCCCTTGTCAATAGCACTCATCACTTCATGCGAGTAAAGAGCTAGTTGTGTTTCACAAGAACGATGTTATCTAAATCTATGTTGATGTTTGTCAATAGACCGTCTTCGAGGTAATTCATGATTTTCGAACACCATATACGTTCCAAAATCCTGCTGCATATCGACGTTAATACTATGGGCCTGTAATTTAGTGGATTACTCCTACTACGATTCTTGAATATTGGTGTGACCTGTGCAACTTCCCCGTCTTTGGGTACGGATCTTTCGTCGAGCGAACGGTTGTATATGATTGTTAAATATGGAGCTAATGCATCAGCATACTCCGAAAGGAACCTAATTGGTATACAGTCTGGACCAGAAGACCTGCTTTTATTAAGTGATTTAAGCTGCTTCACTACCTCAAGGATATTTGCTTCTACGTTACTCATGTTGACAGCTGTTCTTGATTCGAATTCTGAAATATTTACCTCGTCTTCTTTTATGAAGGCATTTCGGAAGGCTGTGTTTAGTAACTGTGCCTTGGCAGCACTGTCTTCGACAGCATCTCCACTGCTATCGCGCAGAGAAGGCATTGATTGTTCCTTGACGCTAGTATACTTCACATACGACCAGAATCTCTTTGGATTTTCTGCCAGGTTTCAAAGTTTCGTTGTGGAAAGTATTATAAGCATCTCGCATTAAAGCCCGCCCTAAATTTCGAGCTTCTATAAAATTTAGAGCTATGATGCTGTGGTATTACCTGCAATATCGTTTGTTGAAATTGCACAAAGCATTTAAAAATTGTTAATTCAGAAGTTCATTGCGAAAATGTTTATTCAGTGTGAAATATGAACTTCTGTGGTTTAAAAGATATTGAAATATTGTTGTCACTGGATGCACCTTATTTTTCTGGGATCGCAGATGTGCTCATATTTGCATTAATATTTTATTGTAAACTTTATAGACTCTCAAAGAGCTGTAAGAAGCCATCTTTCAGCTTGGCTGACGCTTTGCCTTGCCTTGGAGCATTGTCTCCAGCTCAAAGGCAATGCGAGCGACGGTTGTCCAAAGTCCCAGTGTTGCTCTCGTCTCTCCACTTGGCTGGCCGGAAGCGGTCGACAAGCCAGGATGGCTGTGGCACGGCACGTGCCCTGGGAGGGCCAGCGTTAATCTGTGCAACAAATTCATCTTGCCTCAGGCTCAGGTGGACGAATTACTCGCCCACATACGCGTAATGTTACAAGGTCACACCCGCTGCCTGCAGTCCACAGATGCTAAGCGCTGTGACTCACTCGCCTCATAACTCTGTTACCACATACAAACAGTTAACAGTGCAGTAAGTCGGCACCAGTTGGACGTTCAGTGTCTCTGTGCGAATCGCTTGTTCATCTGCTGTAGCAGTCTTCCGTGAAACAGTACACTGACGTATGTTCGCTAGTGAGCGAAATGCAAGAGCAAGTGCTTTCTTTAGTGCTACTCCGGTCGTTGTGTGTAAAGGACGGAAAGACATTCGAAAACAATCTAAAAGTGTCGTATCAAATGTACTGAACATTTTTACTGATCTGGCCAACAGTGAAGAAGCCTGGAATAATATAACTTTCGCGCGGATTCATATAGTGACAGTGAAACCGCGTGGTATTTCCAGTTCGATTGTAAGTCGTAGTTACATATCACTAACATCGGCAGACTTCTAGATCTGAAATCTTGTTTCCATTTTCCAAGAAAAGGACGGAAACCTACATAACTTGACGATTTCTACAAAGAGCTTGTATGTAGAACTATACTTGGTTATTACGACGTAGGACAGTATCCACCGGCTAAAAATACATGGTGTATCAAAAGAATCATCCGACTTGGGACGGGTCGCAGGTTCGAATCCTGCATCGGGCATGGGTGTGTGTGCTGTCCTTAGGTTAGTTAGGTTTAAGTAGTTCTACGTTCTAGGGGACTGATGACAAATGGCTCTGAGCACTATGGGACTTAACTTCTAAGGTCATCAGTCCCCTAGAACTTAGAACTACTTAAACCTAACTAACCTAAGGACATCACACACATCCATGCCCGAGGCAGGATTCGAACCTGCGACCGTAGCGGTCACGCGGCTCCAGACTGTAGCGCCTTTAACCGCTTGGCCACAACGGCCGGCTAGGGGACTGATGACCTCAGATGTTAAGTCCCGTAGTGCTCAGAGCCACTTGAACCATTTTTGACTTAGGACGTCTGTATTTCTAAAACTAATAAACATATAAAACGGGAAACTCAAAAAGGTTTTTTTTTTCATACCTTTTCACAGGTGTTCAATATGCCTCCCTTGAGGTGCACGGCGTATGTCAGTGCAGTATTCAAATTGTTCCCACAGTGCAGCGAGCATGTCTTGGGTTACAGCTTGCACAGCTGCTGTTATGCGATGTCTCAGTGCATTCATTGTTGCTGGTAATTGAGGCGTATAAACAGAGTCTTTTATAAACCCCCACAAGAAATAATCACATACAGTCATGTGCGGTGACCTTCGAGGCCAGTAATGTAAGACTGAATTATTTAGTCCAGTGCGACCGATACATCGTTCAGTAATCCTTTGATATAAAAATTCCCGCATTTCCGGATGCGAATGTGGTGGTGCCACCTTCTGTTGGTAAATGAAGTCATTCAAATCATTCTCCAACTGTGGGAAAAGAAAGTTCTCAAGCATATCGAGATCTGTGCTTCCTGTAACAGTGTTCTCGGCAAAGAAAAATGGACCACCCATCTTTTTCCCGTGAAACTGCACCAAACACATTGAATTCTGGAGAGACCCTCTCATGTTGTACAACTTCATGTGGTTGTTCTGTACTCCATATTCTCACATTATGACGCTTCACCTTTCCATTTAAATGGAATGTAGCCTCATAATTAAACACAAAGCAAGGAAGAAAACTGTCATCCTCCATCTTACCAAGAAGGAAATTACAGAACACCACATGCTGTTGTTTGTCACCTTCACGAAGAGCTTGCAGTAACTGAATTTTGTATGGTCTCATCGACGCAACACACACGCCAGATGGACATCGGGAGCAAGGTGTGCTGTCAAGCTGCACGGCTAACGGATTTCTGCGGACTCCTTGTGAAAACTATGGCGGATGTGTTCGACGTCTGTGTAAGACACTCGGGGACGGCCCGGCAGTTTGCCTTTACACAAACATTCTCGGAATTGTTCATGCCATCGTCTAATGCTCTGTGCTGTAGGAGGATCCGCACCATACCTGGTATGAAAGTCACGCTGAACAGTTATTACTGCACTGCGCAAAACGTAGAACACAAAATGCATTCTGTTGTCCCGACACCATTTTTATTACAACTGAAGGGGGCAGACACTGCTGCTACCTAGCGGGAACTATG
Organism: Schistocerca cancellata; assembly: GCF_023864275.1. NCBI lineage: Eukaryota > Metazoa > Arthropoda > Insecta > Orthoptera > Acrididae > Schistocerca > Schistocerca cancellata. The sequence continues at coordinate 229,939,640 of NC_064631.1, read as the reverse complement.
TAATACTCGAGAGTTTACTCTTTCCAACAGTACGTTGTTGACGCACGTAACTCAAATAACATAACAGCTATTATTTTTTTTAAATCAGATGATTCTTTTTGATACACCACAGGGTGATCTCAGTGAAAAAATTAATTATTCTGGCTCAGAAACCTCTGACCGTCTTCTCCGGTAACTTAGTTTGTGATTCAGAAAGTGTAATGGTGGACGAAAATTTTTCGTAGAATACAGAGACAGTGCAGCAGCAAGGATGAGGTTTTGTATCCACAGCACTTAAGCGTTCTGAGGACAATAGTCTTATATTATATTTCCATAAAACTTGAGTTTCACAAAACGATATTCACAAATACATTTTGCTCGACTTCAGCGGAAATATTGGTCCCAACGTTCCTACAATTGTTTATCTTTTAAAAGAAATTTCCGCCATTTGACTGTTATTTTTGTGCAAAATGTAAGAACAATTAACAGTGAAATAGTGTAAATTTCTTTCAACAAATTTTATTGGCCATGGGCCCCTACAAAAGATAGATCATTACCTATAGTTACTTTTATGTAGCATATATCGGCCATTCGGGTGATGAAAGTAGTGGGGAAGGGTCAGTAACAGCTGCAAATACAAAATTTTCGGGAGATGGAGAATGTGCTCGGTCCTAGTAAGGCGAGCCGTCGAAACTAAAAATCCTGGCAGCGACATACAAGTATTCGCGCGCTGTCGTGCACTGAATCTCTCGTACATAAATGGCGTTCATAGGTAATATAATACAGTAATGAAGCCTAAAATGTTACCAAAATTAATTTTATGGGTTTCCTAAAAATTATCTCGCTGGTAGTTTCTACAAGGTATAACAGAACACAAATTCAACAGCGACGACATTTTTCCTTACACGGGAGGAACACTTTCACACCTGTTACGGTATTTATTTTTTTTATCTCCGAATACTTTTCCTTTTTCACTATAAAGTTTATATCACATGTATCTATAAACTTTGATAATGTTCATTTTTTCACTCCAAATATGTTAGTGGTTCTGTTTTTTGAAAGGATGAAGTAAAAAATTATTTTTCTTTCAAAATTTCTTGTCAGATTGTAGACTAAAAATAGAGATGTCTAATTTTTTCTCGGAATTTTTAATACCTGCCTGATTTCGTTGCGGTCGCTATAGTAGCGTTCCGTTCACTGGCCGATTCGCAACTTCTTTCGCTCCACCGCGGATGCCAGTCGCCGATCGGTAGTTGCGCTCCGATCACCTAACGTGCTCTCCTCGAGACCTCTCGCGTGTTCCGCAGCCAAATCAGTTTAAACACGCACCGTCAGCAGTGAAAAAGACGAATGTGCCGTAATTCGTGACACAGCTTCAACTCCCTTTACCGATTTCTCTTTAGTTGCCTTCATAGCTTTCTCAGTGTACCCCCTGAACAGCATTTGTGATAAGCTACATCCGTGGCTATTCCAGTGCCATGATCATCTGCGATAGGTTTCTCGGGATGAGGATCCAAGGCCCGAACAGCCAAAGAAAATGGTTCAAATGGCTCTGAGCACTATGCGACTTAACTTCTGAGGTCATCAGTCGCCTAGAACTTAGAACTAATTAAACCTAACTAACCTAAGGACATCACGCACATCCATGCCCGAGGCAGGATTCGAACAAGCCACCGCAGCGGTCGCTCGGTTCCAGACTGGAGCGCCCAGAACCGCACGGCCACAACGGCCGGCCCCGAACAGCCCAATCGAAGTAGTCCCACAGAGTCTGTATTGGGTTTACATCTGGGGAGTTTGGTGGCCAGGGTAGTACGGTAAACTCATCCTGATGCTCTTCGAACCACACACGTACACCGCAAGCTGTGTGATACGTTGCATTGCGCTGCTGGTAGATTCCGTTGTGCTGAGAAAAAACAAGCTTCACTATAGATTGACATAGTTCCCAAGGATAATATACAATTGTGTTCACCCACTGTGCCTTCCGAAATGACGAGATCGCACTTCCGAAATGACGAGATCGCCCAGAGAATCACACTAAAACTGTAATTAGGCTGTTTAGGTTTTTATGTTGGTACCGCCCGTAGTGCTCTGTATGAAAATCGCTGGCTGCGCTGTGTGTGTGCGTGTGTGCAGTGTGTGGCTGGTTGGACTCATGGTTGGAATATTCGCTTGTGTAGTGTTGGGCAGTTGGAGCTGAACAGCGCGTAGCGTTGTGCAGTTGTAGGTGAGCCGCTAGCAGTGGTGGATGTGGGGAGAGAGATGGCAGAATTTTGAGAGCGGACGATCTGAACATGTAAATTTTTAATATTGGATATCATGAACATATATATATATATATATATGATGACTTCTGAACATTATTTAGGTAAATATATTGTTTGTTCTCTTTCAAAATCTTTCGTTTGTTAACTATGCCCATCAGTAGTTAGTGCATTCAGTAGTTAGAAACTTTTATTCAGCTGGCACTATTGGCGCTCGCTGTATTGGAGTAGTTCGAGTAACGAAGATTTTTGTTGAGGTAAGTGATTCATGAAAGGTATAGGTTACTGTTAGTCAGGGCCATTCTTTTGTAGGGATTATTGAAAGGGAGATTGCGTTGCGCTAAAACTATTGTGTGTCAGTTTAGTGATGATCAGAATCAGTGAAGAGAAAACTGTCTGAGTACGTTCAGTTTTGTTCAGCTGTTTCAAAATCAAATAACGTAGAAGTTCACTAGCACAGTCATTCTTAATTTTTGACAGGGGTCGTTTCAAAACATTCCCCAGAACACAACGCGCCAGGTACGCTAACGGCCATCTGTCCCATGCAGCATAAAACGTGGTTCGTCTGAAGAGGCCACTTCTCGCCTCTGAGTGGACGTTCAGTTGCTGTAATGGCGTGCAAATTTCCACTTCTGTCACCGATAAATAACAATCAGCATGGGTGCACAAACCAGGCGTCTACTGGAGATGCCCATGCGCCAAAATGTTCACTGAACGGTCGTTGAGAAGACACTGTTAGTAGCCCCTTGGTTCATCTGGGAGGTCAGTTGATCAACAGTTGAACGTCTGTTCGCCCGTACACATCTCCGCAGCCGTCATTCAGCCCTGTCATCTATGGCCTGTGGTGTACCAGAACTGCTTCGGAGCTGCTTTTAGATAGCGCCATGTTTGCATGCACGGTATACTTTAACCACAGCGGCACGTGAACCATTTACAAACTTAGTCGTTTTGGAAATGCTTCCACACTTGGCCCAAAAGTCAATGACCATGCCGTTTTGGACATCAGTTAAATCGCTTCGTTTCCTTGTTAGCTCGACGACTGGACTGTTCTCCGCCCCCCGCCCCCCCCCCCCTTTCACGCTCTATACAGTATCTCCTCCACTGCTAGTGGTGTTCAAAAATGGCACTATGGGACTTAACATCTGAGGTCATCAGTCCCCTAGACTTAGAACTACCTAAACCTAACTAACCTAAAGATATCACACACATCCATGCCCGAGGCAGGATTCGAACCTGCGACCGTAGCAGCAGCGCAGTTTTAGACTGAAGCCCCTAGAACCGCTCGGCCACAGCAGCCGGCTGCTAGTGGTGTCACCTGCCGTCTGTGAATGGCTATTGCACGTTTACGCCAAACGTAGACGGTCTTTTCATTAATGCGTATAAACGTAGGTTTGTCTTTCTTCAGCCTACTGCGTCGGGCCATATGCCCATATTCAATGGCGCACTGCTGCGAGTATCACAATCAGCAGCCAAGACCAGCTGGTCTTATAAATAAATCCTATTGGTTGAATGTGGAGATGTAGTTATCAAAGATGAAGTTTCTGAGTTTCGTGCGTGTTGTTGAGCTCCATGTGTGTAAAGGTCTCACATCGTTATTGCCCTTCCGTAATACACCAATTTATAGAATTGGCATTAATAATAATAAGAATAATTAGTGACATAGCACAACGTCACTACACATCTTGTCGCACGTAGAGCGGCAGAAACGCCGGGACGTCCTCAGGGAACTGTTGTCGCTCGCGGCGCGGTGCCTGCGCTCCTGCCCCCGCCAGCGAGCTAGTGTGCGCACGCAATAACCCCTCGAATCCAATTTCTGCTGCCTGCTAGAGCGGTGTCTGCTCCTCCGACACAATTTATGTCTGTCTTAATACATTCTGGCGGCCGCCCCGGGCTGCTTGCCTCCGCCTCCGCCCGTGCCGTCTCCGCTCGCCTCGACCGAGAAAGACCCTCGCCACCGCACCGACGCTTCCTCCACGGCCCGTCCCGTCTTAAGACTGCCCTCTATATTGCAGGGTAAGCCAAACTTTTACGCGCGGCTGTCGTGGGTGCGGTCGTCCTCACAGGTAGAGGAAAACCGTGGTGCGCCTACCACGTATAGCCTAAAGCGCCAACGTCGTGCAGCAGTCTCAGCGACCTACAAAAATGCATTATTCGCCAGCGAATTTAAATTTTAGAGTATCGACTATTTTCTTTATCTTACTCTGTGGTGGAGTCACAGTCATAAAAACATTTTAAATATCATCATTTTCTACTTCCTCAGATAATTAGTAAAGTAAGACTCAGCATCAATTGTAATGAGAACTTTTTTTAATTTTATCCATATTTTGCAGCTTAAAACGTGACTTATTCAAAACATTGGAGGTATGAATTAAACAAAGCCTTCCGTCACAACTTTTTCGTGTTTTATTAACTACACGATGCATTTCGGACCCTGTGGGTCCATCGTCAGGTGTAATTTGTCTTAACACATGTTTTATTTCTTCTTCTGAATGAGGTGAAATGCATATTCCTGTCACGAAAAGATTTAATGTTAGGATATGAATTTCGTACGTCGACGCGGAAAATATGTTCAAAATAGTGGAAAATGAGCTGTGTAAACTTCCCATATCATACAAGGAAAGCACTTGCAACGTTTCAGTACCGGCAAACATGTGTGTGCAAATGTACATCTTGAATGAAGTGACGTGTACAGAAACGACGGATGAAAAAGATGCGACCGAAGGCGTTCTTTAATTCATACCGCCAATGTTGAGAATTTATTTGTTTACCTGTGCGACTGGTTTCAGAGCATTAAGCTCCATCCTCCGGTGCTAAAGGGGAAGGCTATTAACGAAGTTTACGAAAAATTATGTGATTCACAGAAAGCTGACATACTCTCACTCACGCCCTCCCATGTGTAAGGGAATGAAAAACAACTTCGCGTTCAATAGCCAGAGACCGGAAGGCACAGTACCACATAAAGAGCAAATACACACATAGGTGACAAAAGCCATGGTATACCCCCTAAAATCGTGTCGGTCCTTCTTTTGCCCGGAGTAGTGAAGCAGTTCGACCTGGCATCGACTCAACAAGTCCCTTGCAGAAATACTGAGCCATGCTACCTCTATAGCTGCATATTGCTGGTGCAGGATTTTGTGCATGAACTGACCTCTCGATTAAGTCCCATAATGTTCGATGGGAATCATGTCGGACAATCTGATGATGATGTTTGGTTTGTGGAGCGCTCAACTTCGCGGTCATCAGCACCCGTACTAAGTCCCAATTTGTCCACAGTCCAATTTTTGACACAGCCCAATCGAGCCACTGTAACGAAATGATGAGGACAGCACAAAAACCCAGTCCCCGGGCAGAGTAAATCCCCAACGAGGCTGGGAATCGAGTCCATGATCCAGAGGCAGCAACGCTAGCCACTAGACCACGAGTTGCGGGCCTGGCAGTCTGAGTGGCAATATTATTCACTCGAATTGTGCAGAATGTTCTCTAAACAAATTGCGAACAGTTGCGGCCCAGAGCATTGTCATCCATATTCCATCGTTGTTTGGGAACATGCAAAGGTTGCAAACGGTCTACAACTGGCCGAAAATGACAATTTCCAGTCAATGATCCATTCAGTTGGACCAGAGGACCCTGTCCATTCCATTTGAACACAGCCCGTACCATTATGGAGTCGCCACCAACGTGCACAGTGCCTTGTTGACGTCCTGGGTCCATGGCTGCGTGGAGTCTGCGCCACACTGGAAATCTTCAGGAGAGATTCTGCAGACGATGTCGTGCTGTTAGCAAAGGCACTCGCGCCCGTCGTCTGCTGCCATAGCCCATTTACACCAAATTTCACTCCGCAGTCCTAACGGATACGTTCGTCGTATCCCACATTGCTTTCGGCGATCTCTTAGCACTGACAACTCCACGCAAACGCCGTTGCTCTCGATGGTTAAGTCCGTTGTCCGTAGTGAGAGGTAATGCCTGAAATTTAGTATTCTCAGCTCACTCTTGAAATTGTGAATCTTGAAACACTGAATTCCCTAACGATTGCCGCCCCCCCCCTCTTATGTATCCTCATCTTCCATTGGCTCCTTTCCCCCCTCCCCTTCACTTTTCCTCTCCTTCCCCCCCCCCTTTTTCCCGTCATCTGACCAGTTTCCGCCCACCTGCTCTCGGGTGTGGTATGTCATATTTGTGCCAATTTTTTAGTGCAGTGTTTAAGTGAGTGTTCAGTGTTGTGCGTCTTTCCACAGTGTTGCGAACAGCAATCATGCTGTCGCTGGGTGTGCTTTTTATATCTCTTGCGAACAGAAACCAGACTGTCGCCGTGTTTTTTGTCTGTCTATTATTTTTCTGCTTCCTGTGTATTTTATTAGCATCATCCACCCTGTGTTTTATGTTTTAAGCTCCAGTATTTTCTGCCATTTTACCTTTAAGTCACCGAGTTTATCGCCAACTGTTATTATTTTTTTATTATCTTCATCTTTTTAAAACAAATTCTGTAGGCTGAAGAGCGGCGTAATAAGCTGCTGCCAGCCCGCCCCCGTTAGGGGGAATCGAAACTCAATAAAAAAATAAATAAAAAAAACGATTGCCGAAATGGAATGTACCATGCGTCCAGCTCCAACAACTATTCAGCGCTCAGAGTCTGTTTTCCCATCGTGAAGCCGTAATCACGCCGGAAACCATTTCACAATGAATCACCTGAGTACAATTGACAGCTCCGCCAATGCGCTACCTTTTTATACCTTGTGTAGGCTATACCGCCGCCTTCTGTATACGTGCATATGCAATTCCATGACTTTTGTCATCTCAATGTAAACAACACTCACGCTGTGAGTAGCCAGCTGAGCACGTCACCGCAGTATGACACTGCGTATGACAACTTTCTGCGGATTATCTCACTTTTCGTAACTTCTTGGATGCACTTAATAGCTAACCTTCCTCTCTTGTCTTTATAACTGTTAGCACCTGAAGCTGGACGTCTAGTACTCTCAAACGGATCGTACAGGCAAACAAATACTCATTACTTTACGAATATGTCACACAGTGGTGGATGTCCTCCACATCAAATCCTTTGTTTCTCCGCTAAATTTACTATACTTACAGCCTCCAAGATAGCATTTTATTCTTTCTACAAGATATATAAATGATCTAGTAGATAACGTAGAGGTTCTACAAAGCGTATCGCGGATGATGCTATTGTATCATAAGAAGTCGCAAAGGTAGAAGATTGTTGCGAAATGCAGGAAAACCTGCAGAAGCTTGACGCTTGTTGCAGGCAGTGTGATCCGTGCGCGGCTCGCGTTCATGCCGTTTCTTGCTGACAGCTTCTCTTTACGGAACTGTCACCTAGTTTCTTATTCGATTTACCGGCGTCACTAAGTTGCTGGCTTGCCTGTCCGTGAGTGGCAGCAGCAGCAGCGCCTGTCGACAAGAGTACTGTCGTATTATCTTTGAAGCGACCGCTAATATTTCCGGCTCGTCGTGTGTCGGGGTTGAGTCGGGACGCAGCGCCAATCAGCTCTGGACAGCCAGTGTTCGCCCGACCGCTGGCGACACACATACACTGTCCAACGGAAGGAGAGTTGAGCAGGGACGACCGTTGGTTGGTCGTTCGGTAGGTCGTCTCATCGGGCGACGTGTATTTGGTCTTCCGATCGCTTCTGGGCTCCTTCAATTGGTCATCTTGCGGGACGCGGGTCGGTTCCTTCCTTGTGCAGAGATGTCGGGTGGCCAATGGGCAAGTGTTCCCTCTGCATGGTTGGGTCCGAGCCAGTGTCTCCGGGTCGTCGTGTGTCAGAGTTGCGAACAAACATCAAGGAAGTCGGTACGGAGCAGCAGTGAGGGCCGGACAGCCATGACTCGTCCGATCGTTGCCGACATACATGACTTGAGTGTGAACGACCTTGGTTGGTCGTTCGGTCGGTGGTCTCATCGCACGACGTGTATTTGCTCGCCGACCGCTTCTGGGTTCTCTATGTGTGTCGACTTATCATTCGTCCTTGTTGTTCCACAGTGATTGCTTTTACGATTGTTCGAGTTCTTGTGGAAGTGCTTTCGTGGAACTGTGTCTAGCTTGTGTAATTTCGACCGAGCAATTATGTTAAAGCTGTCTGCATACTGGAGTAGGCCGTCGGGCGGTTGGGACAGAGCAGTGAGGAAGTCTCCGCGGCGAGGTCATTAGCATAATGTTCCGCAGTGTGTTTTTCCTCGCCGGGTTGATGCTGTGCGGTACCGCTTGTAGTTCGACAGCCCTCGGTGTTGTTCATATTTTTGAGTGGTTATTGTGCTTGGCTGTTTTTAGACGCCAATTTTGAAGACGTAGTGCTGCTGGTATCTTCGTCCTCAGCTGATATTTTCCGTTGTCGTGCCGTTGGTCGGGGGAAGGGAATTGGTTAGATTGTTGTTCGATCCTTCAACCGTCCCTGGGTAGGGTTTCCATCTGATTACTTAATCTTATTTTTGGCTCCCTATCTCATCTAACCTTACGTTAGAGTTACCTCCTCAGGCCGACCCTTGGAACACTTCTGAGCACCATCGTTCTGATAGTTTTAGAGTGTGATTTTGTCTCAAGTTCTGTGCAAGGCCTTCAGCCGCCTATTAATTAAGTTTGTTTTTTAAAATAAGGGCGTCAGCCGTCTTAAGTTAAAACTTTGAAGATTCTTGTTTCAACTAATTTTGTTTAAAAAGAAAAAGGGGCAATTTTGCTCTATTGCGAATTCTTGCTCTCCAGGCCTTAAGCCTCAGTTTTTTTTATGTCTAATGTGTGGCCTTCAGCCGAGTATTTACTTAAAAAAATTTTTAAGTAAAGCCTTCAGCCGCGTGTATTCCTTAAAGCTTTCAGCCGTATAGTTTTTGGATTCTTTTAAGGGCATGTCTGATTAAGTGCTTTTAGGAAAATAAAGTTTGTGTGTTTTGTGCAACTGACAGTAGTAACTGACTGTGGCCCCTTTCCACATCCATAACCTACCAGCTCTGTCCTGCAAACCCATATTTCACAGTGGTAATTGGTTCTCAACATAAACAAATGTAACGTATTTCGAATATATAGAAAGACCCTGGGAGCAGTCATTTCCATATAACATCTAGGAGTGTGCGGACAGAGCTATCTGAAGTGGAACGACCACACAAAATTAACCACAGATGAGGACATGCCAGACTGAGATTCATTGTAAGATTTCTCAGGAAATTATTACCAGACAGGACTGATAAAGGAAACTGTGAAGATCGAGATAAGAGCAGTACTTTCCGTTACGCGTTCATTTAGTAAACGTGATAGCATCACGGAGATACTCATTTAACTCCAGTGGCAGACACTGCAACACAGGTGTTCAGTATCACGGCATGGTCTACTGTTAAAGTTCCGAGAGCATACATTCCTAGAAAAGTCAACAAATATATAGCTTCCACACATGTCTCTGTCGAGAAAAACCCATGAAGACAGAACTGGAGAGATTCGAGCCCACACTAAGGCTTCCCAGCCATCTTTCCTCCCTCGGACAATACGTGACTGGAACTGGAAAAGAGGGGATGTGATTGTGGTACTCACAGTATCCTCCACCACACAAATTAAGATGCCTTGCGGAGTATAGTTGTAGATGTACACTCATGTTCAGAAAAATAACAGAATACCTTGAACGACTAGAGATAGCACGTCCATATTTACAGGACATGTTCATTAGTATGTTGTGGAGAAACAACTAGCATTTTGTGGTGAGCGTACTGTAAGACCTTCGGTACACACACCATCAGATTATTTGACTTGTCGCTCTAACGAAGTAGGCGTCAGCAATATGTCTCGTGGTCTTATCGTGGCGTGTTTATCTTCTGCCGTTAGGTCAGACGATAGAAATGCCACTTGCACGCTTAGAGTAGCAGATTGACGGTGACCAACTTTAAACAGAACTTGATTAATTTTCATACACATTTATTAAAATAGTAACAAGCATAGACATTACATAACTTGATTCTGGATGCTATTTACAATTGACAATCTGAAGTTCCATTGGTCTTGGTACGTTAATCATATTCTCACATATCTCTAATACTTGACAAAGTGTCTATACATTTCTCTTCATGGCTATGTACAGGAATATGATAATCTTGTTAGGTGCAGACTGAAACTTGACCATAGACTGGTACAGACTAATGCAGACTAAAGCAGACTGGTGCAGACAAATGCAGACTGACTAATCGGAAGTCTGTACACTCGTTATAATACCTCGCGCGTTCAGGCATCACTGCGCGAGTGTGAACTGCGAGGAGAAAAGGTTCTATGTTAGCAGCAGTCTCATTGGCTGCATTACATATTAATATGCGGATCGGCAGAAGCAGAATTTGGTCCGTCTCTAAGTCATTGCCATCTCGCAGTGCGGAGATGGACAAATGCTGCGCCTGCGCTGTTGTGCTTAGCAGGGCGCGCTCTAGTGGGAAAGTTGTCTACGCGCTGACTACGCAGAACTATGTACACAACACATTTGAACAATGTCGGCCCGCTGGTTCAAGGTCAACATCAACATTCTGGCGCAACATCGCCTACAGGTAAAATGTGCCTGCGGCTCTTGATGTCGCTATAAACCGAAGGTAATGGAGCAGTGTGACTCGAGTAGACGTGCAGGACGCCTCGCAGACGCATGCTCGAGCCTGACTGTCAAGTCAGTGTGTTTGAAAGAAGGCGCACCATTGGCATGTGAGAATGTGATGCAGCCATCCAGGAAATTTCCTGCTCATGTGGGACGAAGTGTTTCGGCAGAGCAAAGGGAGTGCGCAGAACGGTTCACGGAAGGCCGTAGAACACGACCAGATGGGACAGGTTGCACCACTTAAACCACATCTGGTCAACAGTCCGTCCACTTCTCCAACTGCCTTTGACGAATGTGCAGAAACTTGGTATACGGCTTGGTGTATGTAAGGACGTCACTGGGGACAGAAATGGCATCAGATGGTTCTGTTTGTTTGAAACTGATGGTCATATTTTGGTTCGCCGCAAACAGGGGGAGCGGCATAACAATGACTGTATTCCCACAAGACGTAAAGCGCAACTCGAGGCCTTGTGGTATAAGGTGCTATTGAGCACAACCGCAAATCACAGTTGATGCGTGTCCAGGGCACTGTGACCAGTGTGACCTACATAAATGACATCCTGGGACCTATACCCACACCCTTTCTGCACGACACCCCAGACGCCATTTTTCAGAAAGACAATGCATGATCACATGTTGCTGCAAGATCACGTACCCTCTTGCTGTCACAAGACGTCATCCTTTTTCCCTGGCCCGCCAGATCACCAGATTTGTCGTTAATCTAAAATGTGTGGAGTATGGTGAAACGACAGATGCAGTGCTGTGACCCAACGCTAAGCACCACATATAAGCTTTGGAACCTGGTGAGCATGGATGGTTATACCACAAGACACCATTCGCATCACGCATGGAACAAGTTGTCAGGGTCCATGGTGGACCCTGTGCCTACTAGGCAACAGGACGCATGCTGAACCAAGGTGACTGAAATGCTAATCATTTCTGTAAAACATACTAATGAATATGTCCTGTGAAAATGAACGTGCTATCTCTAGTCGTTCAAGGTGTTCGTTTTTTCTGAATATGAGGTTATATCACCTACAGCTCTACTACGCAAGCCACTTCAGTGTGTGAGGCGGAGGATACTTTGTCTACAACATTCACTTCCCCAAGGCCCCTTTCCCGTTCCATCTGCGAATGGTGTACAGGAAGAATGATAGTTGATAAGCCTCTGTGTGAAATTAAATCTCTTTAATTTTACCTTCACGGTCTTTTCGCCTGATATAAGTGGGTATAAGTAATGTATTGGTTGACTGTTCTAGAAACGCACGCTCTCGAAACTTCAACAGTAGGCTACATCGTGATACAGAACGCCTCTCTTGCAGCGTACGCCACTAGAGTTGACTGAGCATCTCCGTGACGTTTAGTAAGTGAACGTGTAAAGAAATGTACTGCTGTTATTTTGATCTTCTCCACTTCCTCTATCAAGCCTATATGGTGCGGATCCCAGCTGTATCAAGTATTGGTCGAATGAGTGTTGTGTAAGCTACTTCCTTTGTTGATGAAATTTATTTCCTATGGATTCTTCCAATGAATCTCATCATGATATCTGTCTCACTCGCGCTTAATTTTATGTGGCAGTTCTGTTTCAAATAGCTGCGTACACACTCTTCCAGGTATTTTATGGAAGTAACTGCTTCCAGTGATTGTTCTGCAATCTTTTAACCATACAATAAAAGCTCCTACGTATTCACAATACATTGCATTTCTTTATGTTGAGAGACAATCGCCACTCCTTGGAATCGTAGTAGTAAATAAAGCAAATTTAACTGACAACCTAGTTTTGATGTGGAGGGCATCCATAAGTGTAACAGGTCCGTAAAATAAGAATCCGCTTGAGCCTTACTGAGAATTTATTTACTTAACTGCATGGCTGATTTCAGAGTATTAGAGTTCCATCCGCTTGTTAACAACTGTAAAGACAAGAAGGGAAGGTTAGTTATTAATCTGAAAGTAAACTTCTCCAAGAAATAAACTACAGAGTGTCCCACTCAGACCTCTCTGATTTCAAATACCCAGGGGAAAAAAAACACTGTAGATACGACAATGAAAAATGCAACACGTTGTAGAGCATCTCAAAGAATTTATTTATTTATCATCAATACACGTCTATATGTGAACCATTTGTAGCACGAAGAACATCGAGTCTAAATTCAGTTTCTTGCTAAGTTTTTTGTAACATTTCCTCTGTTGTTGTTGCAATCGCATTAGTGATATGATGTCGCAACGTAGGAATATCGTCCACTTTGGCCCAATACACGCGGTCCTTCACGAATCCCCACATGAAGAAATCAAGCGGCATAATGTCGGGTGAACGTCGTAGGCAGGCAATGAGTCCTCCGCGTCCGATCCAACGATTGGGAAATTTCCTTCCAGGAACTTGCGAACAGCCGGTGACCAATATGGCGGAGCTCCATTTTGTTGAAAAATGATGTTGGGTTACAAGTCTTGTATCTGAGGGTACACAAAATGCTCCAACATGTCCAGATACACTGAACCATTCATTGCTTGTTCCACAAAGAAAAACGGTCCAACAATCCTGTCGTGCATTATCCCGCACCAGACGTTTAGTTTAGGGCTGTCATGAACATGTTCAATGACAATGTGCGGATTTCGCGAACCCCAAATCCGAACATTATGCCTATTAACCTTTCCTGATAGATGAAAGATTGCCTCATCCGAGAGTAAACTTCTTTCCAGGAAGCTGGCATCCATATCAATACGCTGCAGCATATCTGCAGCAAATTGTTGTCTGCGTGGTTTGTTGTTCAGCGTCAGATGTCGCAGAATTTGCACTGTGTGAACACACATACGAAGACGCTGGTGAACAACACGATTCAGTGTTGATCGAGGTACATCACGTTGCCTAGATGCTTGACGAAATGACTTATGTGGGCTTCTGACAAGTGTTTGTCTGATGTCCTCCACTGCCTCTTCCGAAACTCCATAACGTGCACCGCCAGAATGTTTCAGAACACTTTCTGTTGCCAGAAACTTCCTATGCCGTTCCTTAATTGTTTTCACATCAGGTGGATCACATTCATACACACGACGATAATTCATTTGCACAGTAATCGGCGGTTTTGTTTCTGCAAACCACACTACAGCTTGTGTGTGCTGCTGTGGGGTCGCCATTTTCACTTCATGCGACCATTCTGCACTCTGGTGACGATACTTGGCACTTCTGATGCGGGAATATAAATTCTTTGAGATGCTCTACAAGGTGGTGCATTTTTCGTTGTCGTATCTACTGTGTTTTTCTCTCCTGGGTCCTCGAAATCAGGGAGGTTTGAGTGGGACACCCTGTACTTCTCTTGTAACGCACGTCACTCGAGTCAGATGAGCATATCCTCGACGCTTTAGCGCTCACTAAGCGAACCTGAGACGAAACGCGCTGCTCCTCTTCGGAAAATCTTTATTTTTTTTTCTATTAATCATCCATAGTAATGGTCCCAGGCTAAGGATAAACAAATATCGGTAAAACAAGATCTGGGAAGCTACCTCCTTAGTGGGACGACTACTCTTCCAGATGATTACTCTGAAATATTTCTTTCCTGGGTTTAGTGTGATGATGAAATAATTCAAAAGCCAAGATCGCTTAAACACTGTTTACTAGATGACCGGTTTCAACACACTAAAGGTGCCATCATCGGATCTGAGTGTAGCTTAACATGTATAAATCATTTGGATATAACGATACATCACTCAGTACACACTTTGCGTTGTGCCTTAACGGATGACGTTTTTCCGCTTTCCCAGTACGTAGTATAAATCTTCGATAAGGTGCATCTTTAAACAACAAACACTTCTGTTCCCCTGGTTACGAGAGCACCCACAACACGAGCACCAATAATTTGCTGACTTTCGAATTCACTTATCTCCGACATAATGCACTCATAACTACATAGATCACTGTTGTGGCTACGATTGATACTTGGAACGTATTGAAGTCATTGCACAAGTGCTATCCATGATCAAATACAACAGTGCAACCTGCAGGCCTGGCTACATCTGCAATTATGTCCAAGGATGCACTTGTCAAGGTATTGCCATATTTTTCTCCAGCTGCTGTAAGCAGTGTTTGTTAGCAAAGACATTTGGTGATAACACTCATGTATTTTCTTCAAGTCTATGACGTAGTAAGTGAATGTTGTACAATTGGTAAGGGTATTAGTGTAATCAATGCTCTCAAGAATTCATTCAAAATCCATGTATACAGACACAGCGTCCTTGTCAGTTTATATGCTGATTGCCATGCCATATAATTTAAGAATTATATAAATGTCTGCAGGCACGTGCTAAGATACACAAGACACAGGGAGTACCAGGTCTCCATCGACATAGCTTCCGAATATTTTCTAAATCTTTTGGTACAAGTGAACGGTAGTCTCCGGTGACTCGTTATAGAGTGATAATGTTGAAATAAAAGGGCAGCGAGTGAGGGGGAGTGGTACGATGCTGGTAGAAACAAACAATTAACAACATGACAACAAAATTTTTACCTAAGCAATTTCTAATTTTTTTTTAAATTCTCTTTTCGTGTAACTTTTTATTTGGCATAAACAATTTTATAAAACCATTAAAAGACCTCTTTAGCCCAGCTCATTGAACTAAATCCATCAGCGTTTACTATACATACACTCCTAGAAATGGAAAAAAGAACACATTGACACCGGTGTGTCAGACCCACCATACTTGCTCCGAACACTGCGAGAGGGCTGTACAAGCAATGATCACACGCACGGCACAGCGGACACACCAGGAACCGCGGTGTTGGCCGTCGAATGGCGCTAGCTGCGCAGCATTTGTGCACCGCCGCCGTCAGTGTCAGCCAGTTTGCCGTCGCATACGGAGCTCCATCGCAGTCTTTAACACTGGTAGCATGCCGCGACAGCGTGGACGTGAACCGTATGTGCAGTTGACGGACTTTGAGCGAGGGCGTATAGTGGGCTTGCGGGAGGCCGGGTGGACGTACCGCCGAATTGCTCAACACGTGGGGCGTGAGGTCTCCACAGTACATCGATGTTGCCGCCAGTGGTCGGCGGAAGGTGCACGTGCCCGTCGACCTGGGACCGGACCGCAGCGACGCACGGATGCACGCCAAGACCGTAGGATCCTACGCAGTGCCGTAGGGGACCGCACCGCCACTTCCCAGCAAATTAGGGACACTGTTGCTCCTGGGGTATCGGCGAGGACCATTCGCAACCGTCTCCATGAAGCTGGGCTACGCTCCCGCACACCGTTAGGCCGTCTTCCGCTCACGCCCCAACATCGTGCAGCCCGCCTCCAGTGGTGTCGCGACAGGCGTGAATGGAGGGACGAATGGAGACGTGTCGTCTTCAGCGATGAGAGTCGCTTCTGCCTTGGTGCCAATGATGGTCGTATGCGTGTTTGGCGCCGTGCAGGTGAGCGCCACAATCAGGACTGCATACGACCGAGGCACACAGGGCCAACACCCGGCATCATGGTGTGGGGAGCGATCTCCTACACTGGCCGTACACCACTGGTGATCGTCGAGGGGACACTGAATAGTGCACGGTACATCCAAACCGTCATCGAACCCATCGTTCTACCATTCCTAGACCGGCAATGGAACTTGCTGTCCCAACAGGACAATGCACGTCCGCATGTATCCCGTGCCACCCAACGTGCTCTAGAAGGTGTAAGACAACTTCCCTGGCCAGCAAGATCTCCGGATCTGTCCCCCATTGAGCATGTTTGGGACTGGATGAAGCGTCGTCTCACGCGGTCTGCACGTCCAGCACGAACGCTGGTCCAACTGAGGCGCCAGGTGGAAATGGCATGGCAAGCCGTTTCACAGGACTACATCCAGCATTTCTACGATCGTCTCCATGGGAGAATAGCAGCCTGCATTGCTGCGAAAGGTGGATATACACTGTACTAGTGCCGACATTGTGCATACTCTGTTGCCTGTGTCTATGTGCCTGTGGTTCTGTCAGTGTGATCATGTGATGTATCTGACCCCAGGAATGTGTCAATAAAGTTTCCCCTTCCTGGGACAATGAATTCACGGTGTTCTTATTTCAATTTCCAGGAGTGTAGATATTCCACAGCACAAACGACACGAGTGTCCCTTAAACATAGTGGGCATTTACTCTAATAGCATCAAAGTCTTCAAACAAAATGTGTCTTTACTTTAACAGCAAAAAAATACAATTTATCAAAACGTGACGTATGTCACCTTGTAGGAAGACAAGATTTTACTAAAACTGAATCAAAGATACCAGACAGCTAAACGGGAGATATGTCACTCTTTACTTTACTTAAATAGGATCAGAAGGTATAGTACAGCCTAGACGTGACGTACGTCACTTCAGGGTTTAAACAAACATAGCACCTTTGATTAAAATTATCTTAAATTACACATTAATTGGCCGTGAGACGCCGCGCCATTGAAGTGAATAAGTCGTCTCCCCTTATTCTCATTTTAGCAATTAATACCTCTGTCAGGCACGTAAAATAATATAGCTCCGCCCCGTCACAATGGAATAAAACAAGGAACCTTTAAAGCCGTCGGCACACGGACTTCGCTGTCGAACGTCAACGTTGAGCATGCCTAGTTCAAGGTGATGCTGAACGCTCAGAAACGAGGCGACTTGTGCATACGGTACGTGGGCTCCATCGTGGTATGCACTGTCGCAACGCGCTCGAGGGGTAGTTGTCTGGTGTATCTGGCTCGTAAATCACATTGTTTACGAAATGGACGGGCATAAAATTTCCATATTAGCTCTATTAGAACATAGTTTTCTTTCTTTTCCATATACTAGTCAGGTTGTTCTGTCTGCAGTATACGCCAATAAAAACTTCAATATCCTTGGAAATATTATCAGGCAAAAAGAGAAGTACCACGTCCAGTCAGTAAGGACATCGGCTTATAAAATTTCCTTTATAAATAGTACGATAAAAATTTACAGTAGTCCTCCACATCAGACAAAAATTATTTCATCATTCTGACTTTTTTTAGTAAAACCTTTTATTTGATCACAGTTCCTACTCAGTACAGAATCTCCACATGTGAATTACAAAACTTAAAAGGAAAAAAGGGCAAAATATCTTACTGTAAGTTGTGCAAGGTCTCGTGTTAGATAAGCCAGTCGATCAAACTCACTCCTCGAAAAGAGCTCTCTTATATTTACATTAAACAGAATATTGTAGTATACACTTAGATTAAACTAATAAGAAAGTATCAGAACCCATTGAAAAGCGGAGGTCAGAAGAAAAAATATATCTAGTGGGTTGCGAGCCACCAACTCTTCATATGTTCGCTTCGCATCCACAACGCTACTTTTTTTTTAATCTCATTTTGTTCTTTATTGTTCGTTGACTTTGTTCTTGGCGGACGTTCGATGACACTCGCTCAGGTTGTTCGTTGATCCGTTCACTCAGTTTTTTTTTATTACAGAGGGTAGCTAAATCCTCTGACCGAACACGCTGAGCTACCGTGCCGGCTTACTCATTACGCTACGGTGACCACATGAGTTGAGAGACCAAATCTAGGTTGTTACCGTTCTCTGAACGCTTTAACTGCAGCTATATTATTAATTGAAATTTAATTTTAACAAATTGTACCAAGAACAATGCGTTTTAATGGGTCCTCACCATGCTGTTGATTTCAAATGGCCTATTCTCATAATACGCAAGTTACAATTATTCTTTTACTACGAAAATGGCGTTTCTTGTCATTTTATTACAACGTATCATACACTTAACGGAGGGTTTTTGAGAACTCCCTAGTTTGCTGGTCTCAGAAACGGCATACTTATATATACATATGGGCTTCAACTGGAAGCCAATATGGCACCTCACAACTCTGCACCGAAGGGAAATGGCGTGCAAGTGACATAGTTGGCGTCCTGCCATCTGATTGGTCAACGTTCAATCGCACGTTCAGAATATCTGACATACTAGATATTACTCTGCACGTTTGAAAAGACTTCCAAAACTTTATTCCACGCTATGGCGCCAGAAACTTGGCTTGCTCAACGCTCAACGTTCGGCTGCATGGTCCGTGTGCCGACGGATTTAAGGCTAACTGCGAGATACACAACGCCAGAAGTCAAATACCGAGCGAACACTAAAGCAATCTGTCAAAATTTGGGAATAAACACCATTCCACAAGGGAGCCTTAGCAATAAATGCTCGATGCCAGTTACTACAGTGGCGTAATCAAATATCAGAACAGGTTTTGATTAGCGTAAATTTAATTGAGGTGGTACAACCACTACTGCTGAAATGATATTAGTTAGCCTTAAAACAAGATACTAAATCCTCAAGATAATGTTGTTCAAAGAACTAAATTACTCACAGCGTCAGCTGGACCCGAACGTCAACAAGCGTGTACACAAGCAGCTTCATTATAGTTATCAATACCAGCTACTAAAGAACACGTCGTACTGCAATGCAGGGTGGTGCGGACGATACACAAATTTCAACTGAGCCAACGACCAACCGTCGCTTGTGCTCAACTGACACTTGTTAGCTTAATAATTGTGCTTTCGCAAGTAATCTGGAATACACAGAAAATTACAGTAATTAAATAATATACAAAGAATAGAATTCAATCAGTCACCTTCGTGCGAAATACTGACATCGGTGGACAAAAGTCCTGCACCAATACAGCCACTGCAAGTACTTTTGAACATTAACAGGCTTCGTGCGAACAACAGGTCCATATACAGGGTGAGTCACCTAACGTTACCGCTGGATATATTTCGTAAACCACATCAAATACTGACGAATCGATTTCACAGACCGAACGTGAGGAGAGGGGTTAGTGTAATTGGTTAATGCAAACCATAAAAAAATGCACGGAAGTATGTTTTTTAACACAAACCTACGTTTTTTTTAAATGGAACCCCGTTAGTTTTGTTAGCACATCTGAACATATAAACAAATACGTAATCAGTGCCGTTTGTTGCATTGTAAAATGTTAATTAAATCCGGAGATATTGTAACCTAAATTTGACGCTTGAGTACCACTCCTCCGCTGTTCGATCGTGTGTATCGGAGAGCAACGAATTACAGAGGCATCCAAAGGGAACGGTGATGGACCTTAGGTAGAGAAGAGACTGGAACAGCACATTACGTCCACATGCTAACACTTTTTATTGGTCTTTTTCACTGACGCACATGTACATTACCATGAGGGGTGAGGTAAAGGTACACATGTGGTTTCCGTTTTCAATTACTAAGTGGAATAGAGTGTGTCCCACTGGAAATGCGTCGACGTATGTGGTATCAGCATGATGGTGCACCTGCACATTCCGCAATTAACACTAGGTTGACCCTTGACAGGATATTCGACGGGCGTTTCATAGGACGTGGAGGACGCATAAATTGGCCAGCACGTTCTCCTGATCTTACACCTCTGGACTTCCTTCTGTGGGGTACGTTAAAGGAGAATGTGTACCGTGATGTGCCTACAACACCAGAGGATATGAAACAACGTATTGTGGCAGCCTGCGGCGACATTACACCATATGTACTGCGGCGTGTACGACATTCATTACGCCAGAGATTGCAGTTGTGTGCAGCAAATGATGGCCACCGCATTGAACATCTACTGGCCTGACATGTCGGGACATACTCTATTCCACTCCGTAATTGAAAACGGAAACCACGTGTATACGTGTACCTCACCCCTCATGGTAATGTACATGTGCGTCAGTGAAAAAGACCAATAAAAAGGTGTTAGCATGTGGACGTAATGTGCTGTTCCAGTCTCTTCTCTACCTAAGGTCCATCACCGTTCCCTGTAATTCGGTGCTCTCCGATATACACGATCGAACAGCGGAGGAGTGGTACTCAAGCGTCAACTTTAGGTTACAATATCTCCGGATGCAATTAACATTTTACAATGCAACAAATGGCACTGATTACGTATTTGTTTATGTGTTCAGATGTGCTAACAAAACTAACGAGGTTCCATTTAAAAAAACGTAGGTTTGTGTTAAAAATCATACTTCCGTGCATTTTTTTATGGTTTATATTAACCAATTACACTAGCACCTCTCCTCACGTTCGGTCTGTGGAATCGATTCGTCAATATTTGATGTGGTTTACGAAATATATCCAGCGGTAATGTTAGGTGACTCACCCTGTATATAGCACATATTAGTGATTCGTGCGCTTTTGTAGCAAATTAAACAAACGTTACCTGAAAATTACCACGATTGTTAGGCACGGCCACAAATTATTTTAACACAAAACAGTCATCAAGGAAAGCCTTCTAGGAGAAAATTCAGTAGAATTTATTTAGATACTGGAAATGGCTGGTGCTATGCACGAGCTAAGATTTGACTCATCTAGGGTAATGAGCACTATTTGCACGTAATCATGTGTCAGAAAATGTTACCATATACACTCATGCAGTTAAAGTACAGTATCCACACTGACAGTCGCACTTACACAAGGCGGCCCTCACTACTGTGACACCGTTAGTGAACAGGAAGGCAAGCGAAATCCACGAGCTTGACACTTGTGAGCTTTTCAATAAGGCTTGAGATTCCACAAGGGCAGCAGTGAGCAGCTCAGTCTTTGCCGCAGGTTCTGTCAACACCAACAGACCGACACGTGCCTTCACTCCTTGCCGCGCAAACATCGGCTTTCGCCACTAGCATTTATCAACCCAGTTTACTCCAACAGCCACAGCAGCACTACCCGCCATCTGCACGCTCTCGCTTTCGCTCACCTAAAAAGCACTCTTGCCTCAGCCAGTCACCAAAAGCCTTCGTAGCTTATAACTACGGGTATATCGATACAAAAGATACCATCGATGTAACTGCTGCGAGGCGCAAACGTAATTGTTACTCATTCGTTTGGTTACCCCAGTTACCTTTGTTTCTGTTAAAATACCCACACAATAGTGAAAAAGAAACCTATGCTATGCACTCACGAAAACGTATAACCGCAAAACACAGACTACTGCAACAAGCCCAAGATGAAACAAGTACACTGTGACGTGGTTATCATCTCTGCACGAGCAGCTCATCATAGCGTCATTGTGCCGTTCTTCCAGTCCATTCGCTGTACCCATATACGAGCTGCACATCGGCCAAAACTTAATTAGTAAACCTATCCGTACTGGTGCGTGGCATTGTTAACTTACAACACTGTCTGGAAAACAAACCAAAAGTAGAGCCCAACAATACTGAATACAAGCTTGAGGGCGAAGAGAAAAGTGCACATCCCTTTCGTGAACAGACTCGCAGCACATAACTTCGGCATTTTCAGACTAGATTCAGATACAAAGATAAATGCGGGTAAGAACGCAATCGAAATGGAATTACTCTGTAACGCGCTACAAGCAGCATAAGTCGCCTGAGCCGTGGCGAGCTGACGCCAGTCTTAGTTTGTTCATGTATCGTTGAGATCGATTGTGGTTGAGGTAAGCTATCTTTGCTCTTAGCGTGTGTCATCTTGCGGCTTGGCAGGCGAAGCGGGTGGGTTGTTAGCCTTCGAGGGGTAACCCTCGAGATCTCGTGGCATTCGCGGGGAGACGAGCGTCAACGGCTGCCGAACGAGCATGATGACAGTTACACGTCGTGGTGTGAAATTGGTTGGGCGTTTTGCCGACATGGGCAGCTTGGAAATCCAAGTTCTGTGACTTTGCTGGCAACAAAATTTGAAGGGAAACGGTGAAGCTGTGGAACTCGCTCCCTCGTATTGTGTACCTGATGTGGAGTAAGTCGTCGAAATTGTTTGATCACCGGCACATTCAGAGATTTTAAACTTTATTATTATGGTGAGACTTTCATAGTCGAACCTTAAGATGTTGTGGAAGAGTTCAGTTGGCCTAGTTAAATGGTGGCCGTTATTTGAAAATTTTCTCAGAAGTTTTACTAGTGCTTTGTGTCTCTTTCAATTAAATGATTTTAAGTTACCGCTTTTAAAGCCTGCACTCTATTAATACAGTTGTCCATGTGTAAGTGAGTGAAAGGTTCTGCCGAGTGTTTCTATATTTCAGAGATATTGCGATGTCTTTGTGATTCGGGCAGAATCTTTTGATTGTGCCAGAGCCTTGGCGGGGAGTGAAATGTCATCCGAGGTCTAGGCCTGGCAGTGTTTAAGAACCTGGCCACTACCGGAGTTGTTTACATGTTGCCTATTCCAAAGTTTAGTTTTTATCTTCCTTCCATCAAGGCGGGTCAGGCTGGTAGATATATATATATTGTATGTAACCTGTTTGTATATGAACTTGTTTTCTTAAATATTAGGCACTGGCAACTGGTTAAACCGTAAACTGCATAGCAATCTGCTGAGTTCCTTGTGCAAATTTTTCTAGTAATTTTAACACATATGAGCAAGTGAACATTTATTTTTTAAAGATCAGAGTGTCTGTTGTAGATTGTTTTATTTAAATGGTTCTATCATGTTATGTAATGGCATCTTAGCTTGGCACTAGTGTTCAAGTGTTATTAAGTCACCCTTTACCTGTAACTGTTTTCGTTATGTCTATTTAGAGGCAAGTCCTATATGGAGTGTTTGAATTTCTCAAGTTTGTCAGTAACCCTGTTTGCCTAATTTGGAATTGCTTGTTAGAGTACTGAGTACGTTGGTTTTCTAATTGTATTTGCAGAGTTTTATCTAGTGGCTCGTCCAGAATTTGTAAATGTCAGTTTTTTTTTAATAAAGGGGTAATGCCAATAAACTGTCTTAATTATAAATTGTGACTACCAACTATGACTCCATCCCGCTTCCTCTTTTATGGTATTCAAGATATGGTGTGTAAGTGTGGTACAATTAAGGAATTCACGTATCACTTGGCAGCAGAGACAGAAAGTGGGGGGGGGGGGGGGGAGGGTTGCTTTTCCTGTCCTCTCCTATGGTTGGTAGTCGTTGCTTAGTAAGTTGTAAAATTGTCATTATTGTTTTTTGAGACTTGTTTGCCTGTTTCAGGACGTTACGTAACATGAGTCTCCGAGCTTGCCCCGGCATAACTTATTCACGGAAAGAGCAGTTGATGTATGAACTCCGTGTGTGCGGGCTGCCTGTAGACGGAAATGTGTCTGATTTGGTGGCCAGGCTTCGTACAGCTGTTGACATTCCCGTCGTCCTACCAAAATGTGTTCAAATGTGTGTGAAATCTTATGGGTCTTAACTGCTAAGGTCATCAGTCCCTAAGCTTAACACTACTTAACCTAAATTATCCTAAGGACAAACACACACAACCATGCCCGAGGGAGGACTCGAACCTCCACTGGGATCAGCCGCACAGTCCATGACTGCAGCGCCCTAGACCGCTCGGCTACCGTCGCCCTACCGACAGACATCGTTAGCGAGGTAGGCGACTTGTTGTCGAATATCGAAACAGCTTTAAGTGATGTAAGTAGGACAACTGAATTTCTGGCTTCTACTCAGCTGACACACAAACAAATATGCCGCGTGCAGGCGCATTAGCCCATTACTGTAATTATTTATCGAATATAGATTCAATCTATCTCAATGATGCAATTGGTGTGCTGCGTCATAAGTTTCTTGGTGTTGCCTGAGGTTTGCAGTCACGCTTCGTGGCGCTTGCTTTAAGTGGGGGAGGTCTAAGTACTGCTTCTGAGCCTGAAAATGTGAGTGAGATCACACGCGTTATGAGTAACGAAGAATATTTGAGTTTATTTTCCAAGTTACCTAATCCAATTATGAATGTCTTGAAAGATATATCTGTCTTGTATATCGAAAATTTGACCCAGATTAAATCCTTCCTGTGGTTGTTCGTCCGTCTCCAGATTCACGCTGATGCGTTGCATGTTCCACAGTCTGTCGTACTAACATAGCTTCGTAGCATGATAGCCGATGAATTGGAACCACAGGGTACCTTAGTTCAGCTCCGTCAGCATATTATCAATACAAGACTCTCGGCGCGCATGCGTGTCGAGTTAGAGCGGGAATGTTATTGGAAGGTCCAAGAGTATAACGAAACCTTAGCGCAGTATTTTGGTAGGGTCGCATGGCCGTAGTGGCTTTAGATATGCGTATGTCCGATGTTGATTGTATCGAACAGATATTGGAAGGCATGCGGATACAGGATCGCGCCAGGTTGAACCTTGTACAACGCTCTTGCTCCATGGAACAGTTTCGACATTTGGTTGATACTATTCACGCTATTTCTTGGGAGGATGAGCAGCGTTCCGCCGCACAACGGAAAGTGATATCTGAGGCACCAACGTGCAGTAACTCTGTTAATACCAGTTCTAATTCAGTAGTTTGGCGTTGCTGCCGTTGCCATGCAGTCGATCATTTATTACGGGATTGTCCGGTACTTAGGAGTCCTAGTTCAAATAGCTGACGCCAGAAGATGGGAAAAGGGGGTGAGTTTACTAACTGGCCAGTGAATTGTAAAGCAATTCAGGCGACGCATGTTCCAGCGCTCCCTTTTGTCTGTGCTAAGGTAGGACAGGAACCAGTGAGTGTATTTAGCTGATTATGGCTGGTATATAGAATACAGACATTTGTGCAGGTTTTCGTCTCCGCAGTCTCCGGTTCAGAGATGTCGGGTCGCCGATGGGCGAGAGTTACCTCTAGTAGGAGAGGTGCAGGAGTGGTTGCACGTCGATAAATTCTCATGGCCTCATAGATTTTTCACAGCTAAGACTTTGAGAGTCCAGTGGTATCGATAGCTACGATGCGACAACGTAGGTGCGCTCTCGTAGGTTGGCACTACGAGAGCGGACGAACAACGCTGACCACAGCGCCCTCTAGCCGACTCTGTGGAGCTCGACGAGCGCCACTCCACATTCAGCCCATTTGTTCACGAGCAGACGACCAAGCAACATTGTTTCATTTTCATAGTAGGCGAGCCACTACAGATTTTGCCTGTGTTAGCTTTGATACATCCGGCTTCGCACCTACGTGCTCCTCAGTACAAAGTTATGTATTCAAGTTAATATTGTGTTGTGATATAGTAAACCCACTTTTACTTTAATAGCAGTACCGAGAATTTTACCTCAGCTGCTCCTACTCGCTTCCTACATTCGGCCTACCCTTCAGTTTACAGGAGCAGACACACGCGCCGCCTTCCAGGCGGGATACAAAAGGTCCCTTTGTTGCTCGGGTGTGATTTCATCCAGCATGCCGGTTTGGTATTCGATAATGCCGGGAGTGTCTTTTATTTTAAGTTTGCACCTCACCACCGTCTCTCTTTGTGTTCGTGCCAGCGGTGTTGTGAAGGGAATGTGAGCTATGTGTGCGATGTGCAGTTGACACGGGTTGTCTTACGGCCCATCAAGTGCAGGCTCTCAACCAGGTCTTGGAGAGCTATCCTCAGGTCTTATCGGATAAGTTGGGGGAGACAGAGAGTCTTAAGTATGACATCCAATTAACTGATAGTATGCCCGTCCGTCAGGCCCCTTATAGGCTGTCTCCACCGAAGATGAAGATTTTGAGAGCTAAAATCGATAAGAAGCTACAAGAGGGGATGATTAGTTCATCAACTTCGCCCTACGCTTCGCCTGCATTTCTAGTGTCCAAAGATCAGGGTAGCGATTTTCGTATGGTAGTTGATTACCGGAAGCTTAACAAAAAGGTGGTGTTGGAGTCGGTTCCTTTGCCCGATTTGCACAGTTGCTTTACCTGGTTTGCTGGTGCTAATATGTTCACCATCTTAGATCTCAATCAGGTATATTACCAGATCCCCCTTGCCGAGTCATCCAAGCCTGTGACAGCGTTTTGTACATATTGGAATTTATCTGAGTTCAACCGGGTCCCTTCTCGGTTGGCCACTGGTGCGGCTGTGTTGTCCCGTTTGTTGGATGTGGTTTCAGGGGACTTGAAGTTCGTCTGTGTCTACAACTATTTAGATGACGTAGTTATCTACAGTCGCACCTCTCAGGAACACCTTGTTCACCTGGAGCAGGTTTTCCTAAGGCTGCGTTCGGCTGGCCTCACCGTCAAACCGTCTAAGATCACCTTGTGTAAACAACAGATTTCTTTCTTAGACCATGTGGTATCTTCAAAAGACGTAAGCGTCGACCAAGATAGAACCAAGGCCTTACGGGATTTTTCCCCTCCCCATAATAAGAAAGATGTCGCTCGCTTCATTGGTATGGCGAGTTTCTTCCGTAAATTCATTGCCAATTTCACCCATCTTGCAGCCCCCTTAATGATCTTCTGAAGAAGAATAGCGATTTCGTATGGGTACAAAATCAGCAGCGAGCCTTCGCACAGATTAAGACTGCCAGTACTAATCCCCCGTTGTTGGCTGTGCCGGACTTTAACAGTACGTTTGTGGTACAGACCGACGCCTGTGATATCGGGGTAGCGGCAGTTTCACTTCAAGAACATGAAGGGGAACGCGACCTCTAGCTTATGCCTCACGGCGACTGACTGCTCCTGAATCCAACTATTCTATATATGAATTAGAGGTTCTGGTCGTTGTTTTTGCCTTGGAAAAGTTTTGTTTTAATTTGGAGCATAAAGAATTTGTATTAGAGACGGACAACCAAGTATTAAGTTGGGCCTTGGCTAAGCCGAGGAAGACTGGCCGAATTGCACGTTGGGCAGTCCGTATATCTGCCTTTCGTTTTCAAGTTGAAACGTCCCCTTCGAAAAATTTATGAATTATATATATATATACAGGGCTATTACAAATGATTGAAGCGATTTCATAAAATCACTGTAGCTCCATTCATTGATATATGGTCGCGATACACTACAGATACATAGAAAAACTCATAAAGTTTTGTTCGGCTGAAGCCGCACTTCAGGTTTCTGCCGCCAGAGCGCTCGAGAGCGCAGTGAGGCAAAATGGTGACAGGAGCCGAGAAAGCGTATGTCGTGCTTGAAATGCACTCACATCAGTCAGTCATAACAGTGACACGACACTTCAGGACGAAGTTCAACAAAGATCCACCAACTGCTAACTCCATTCGGCGATGGTATGCGCAGTTTAAAGCTTCTGGATGCCTCTGTAAAGGGAAAGCAACAGGTCGGCCTGCAGTGAGCGAAGAAACGGTTGAACGCGTGCGGGCAAGTTTCATGCATAGTGATGTGAAAGATTCAGTGTTTAAACCTCCTCTACCAAGAAACGTGCCAGAACTGCGAGCTCGCATCAATAATGTTTTCGAACTCATTGATGGGGACATGCTGCGCCGAGTGTGGGAGGAACTTGATTATCGGCTTGATGTCTGCCGAATCACTAAAGGGGCACATATCGAACATTTGTGAATGCCTAAAAAAACTTTTTGAGTTTTTGTATGTGTGTGCAAAGCATTGTGAAAATATCTCAAATAATAAAGTTATTGTAGAGCTGTGAAATCGCTTCAATCATTTGTAATAACCCTGTATGTATATATATATATATATATATATATATATATATATATATATATATATATATATATATCAGTTCATGACATCCAGTCTTACAAATTTACTGTCTCTGATGGACACACGTCCAGATCATCCGCTCTCAAAACTCCGCCATCTCTCTCCCCACATCCACCACTGCTGGCGGCTCACCTCCAACTGCGCAACGCTACGCGCTGTTTACAGCCAACTGCCCAACACTACAATAGCAAATTCCAACAATGCAAACCAGCCACAGACTTCACACAGCACAGCCAGTGATTTTCATATAGAGCGCTTCATGGCGTTACCAACATAAAAACCTAAACAGCCTACTTACAAAGTCAGACATATTAAAGTCTCGGATAATGCAATGGCCGATACTCTGAGTCGTATGCTTACACCAGACGACCAGGGAGATCAGGAGCAAAGCGAACAGGGCATCAGTGTTGGGGCGATTTTGTCCGACCTTCCTGACCTGTTTGGTGGGCTTAAGAGAAGCAGGCGCAGGATCCGTGTTGTAGCTGGGGTTTCGGTGCCGGGTTATTGCCTCCAACAAGGGGTACTGCGTAAGGAGGGTAGTGGCGATCAACAATGGAGGGTGTGTTTGCCAGTTGAGTTAGTACCAATGATCTTCCGGTATTATCACGTTTCTGTTCTTGGCGGACATTGGGCCTGTATAAGACCTTGGCCAGGATCCGCCAACATGTTGAGTGGCCCTCTCTTTATCGCGACTTTAGGCGACTGGTTGGACAGTGTGATCTCTGCAAAAGGGCGAAACCTGATTCCGGGGTGTCTCGTGGGCTTCTACACTCGTAGCGGGAGCAGTATCCCCTCGATAAAGTTTTACCGACTATATTGGACAGTTGCCCCAGACAAAGAAAGGCAACCATTACATCTTGGTTGTCGTGGATGCTTTCTCCCAGTTTACACGGCTGCTTCCTACTCGGGGGGTCACTGCGGAAATCACCATCCAGCAATTGTCGAAGGTTATAGCCTCGTTCGGACCGCCGAAATCATTGGTAAGCAACAATGCACCCACTTTTCTATCAAGTGTGTTTAAGGCCTTCTGTTTCAGTCAGGGTATTAGACATATTACCATCACGCCTTATTATCCTAAGACGTCATTTTCCGAAAATCGGAATTCAAAAACAGCCCTAACCATCTACTATGCCCAGTCACCTTTTAGATGGGATATCACCTTGCCCTGGCTGAATCAGGCGTTTAATACGGCCAAACATGAGCAACCGGGATGACATCCACTGTGTTAATGTTTGCCTATACCATTAATTCTCCGTTATCAAACTTGTGGAGTATAAACGATCTCTTACCAACATCCATCACCCCCCAGGGCCTCCGTAAGAATTGGCAAAGGGCCAGACAGAATATCTGGGCAGTCCATCGGCGACAGCATCTCCGATATAACAAGGGCCGTAGACCATTTTCGGAAAAGATTGGGGACCTGGTTTTTATCCTTAACTTGGCGGCTCCGTCTAGCCAAGATACTAAGGGAAAATTAAAACCGAGATATAGGGGTCCTTGACGTATTTGTAAAATCTTGAACCCGGTTAACTAGGAGGTAAGGGAGATCGCGTCGGGCAAGCTGTTTAGAGTACATCTCAGCCAGGTTAAGCTGGGATGAGTAGGGAGGGTCTGTCCCACCCCTGAGCGGTGTCCTCTCGCTTAGGAGGGGGACGTTGGGCCGTGGCGATCTGGCGCCAGTTTTATTTTGTTCATGTATCGTTGAGATCGATTGTGCTTGAGGTAAGCTATCTTCTATCGTGCCAGTGCCTTGGCGGGGAGTGAAATATCATCCGAGGTCTAGGCAAAAAAATGGTTCAAATGCCTCTGAGCACTTAACAGCTATGGTCATCAGTCCCCTAGAACTTAGAACTACTTAAACCTAACTAACCTAAGGACATCACACAACACCCAGTCATCACGAGGCAGAGAAAATCCCTAACCCCGCCGGGAATCGAACCCGGGCGTGGGAAGCGAGAACGCTACCGCACGACCACGAGCTGCGGGCGAGGTCTAGGCTTGGCAGTGTTTAAGAACCTGGCCACTACCGGAGTTGTTCACATATCACCTTCCAAAGCGTAGTTTTTATCTTGCGGCTTGGCAGGCGAAGGGGGTAGGTTGTTAGCCTTCAACGGGGAACCCTCGAGATCTTGTGACATTCGCGGGGAGACGAGTGTCAACGGCTGCCGAACAAGCGTGATGACCGTTACACGTTGTGGTGTGAAACTGGTTGGGCGTTTTGCCGACATGGGCAGCTGGGAGATACATGTTCTGTGACTTCGCTGGTAACAAAATTTGAAGGGAAGCGGTGAAGCTGTAGAACCCGCTCCCTCGCATTGTGTACCTGATATGGAGTAAGCCGTAGTGATTGTTTGTTGACCAATGCACTCAGACATTTGAAACTTTATTGTTATGGTGAGACTTTCATAGTCGAATCTTAAGACGTGTGGAAGAGTTCAGTTGGCCTAGTTAAATGGTGGCCGTAATTTGAAAATTTTCTCAGAAATTTTACTAGTGCTTTGTGTCTCTTGCAATTAAATGATTTTAAGTTGCCGTTTTTAAAGCCTGCACTCTATTAATGCAATTGTCCATGTGTAAGTGAGTCAAAGATTCTGCCGAGTGTTTCTATGTTTCAGAGACATTGCAATGTCTTTGTGATTCGGACAGAATCTTCTATCGTGCCAGTGCCTTGGCGGAGAGTGAAATGTCATCCGAGGTCTAGGCCTGGCAGTGTTTAAGAACCTGGCCACTCCCGGAGTTGTTCACATGTCACCTTCCAAAGTGTAGTTTTTATCTTCCTTTCGTCAAGGCGGGTTAAGCTGGTATACATATATATATTGCATGTAACCTGTTTGTATATGAACTTGTTTTCTTAAATATTAGGCACTGGCAACTGGTTAAGCCGTAAACTGCATAGTATCTGCTGAGTTCCTTGTGCAGCTTTTTCTGGTAATTTTTACTAACGCGTTTGAGCAGGGGAACATTTATTTTTTAAATATCAGAGTGTATGTTGTAGTTTTTTTTTATTTTAATGGTTTGATCACCTTATGTAATGGTATCTTAGCTTGGCACTAGTGTTCAGGTGTTATTAAGTCACCCTTTACCTGTAATTGTTTTCATAAAATCTATTTTGAGGGAAGTCCTATATGGGAAGTTTGAGATTCTCAAGTTTGTCAGTAACCCTGCTTTCATCATTTGGAATTGTTTGTTAGAGTACTGAGTACGTTGAGTTTCTAACTGTATTTGCAAAGTTATATCTAGTAGCTCGTCCACAATTTGTAATTATCAATTTTTTTAAAGGGGTAATGTCAATAAACAGTCTTAATTATAAATTGTGACTACCAACCATGATTCCATCCCGCTTCCTCTTTTATGGTATTTAAGATATGGTGTGTAATGGTGGTACTGTTAAGGAAACCACGTATCATGCATATAATGTAAGACTAAGAAAATATCACTGAATAAACTCCGAAAGTTTGTCGGCAATTTATGCAGCCTCAGTAGTGTGACCACCACGTATGTTCGACGTCAACGATCAACAACCATTCACAGACAGCAGGTGTCAGGGAGGGGTAAGGGGGGAGGGGGTTGGAGGGTGAACGCGGAAAACAGTGCAGTCATTATCTTAATGCGGAAACGGAGAGATTTACCTGTCGCCCAGCAGGGCATGATCATTGGCGTTCGTGCCAAGGGTGGAAGCATTTCCGAATCGGGTAAGTTTGTAAACGGTTCGCATGCTGCCGTTATTAAGGAATATCGTGGATGGCAAAACGGTGCTATCTAAATCCGGCGACAAGGCAACTGTAGTGCAGTATGGGCCAGAACATGTATGAACGGCGAATGCGGAAATGTATAGGGGCGAATATACGTGCAAGTGTTGAGCAACTGACTGCCCCTACCAACAGTGTCTTCTCATCGACCGTTCAGCGAACGTTACTGCGAAAGGGCCTCTGCAGTAGGCGCCTGGTTCGTGCAGCCATGCTCACTGCTGTTCATCGGTCGGCGACGAGGGATGGAATTTGCATGTCAAAACTGCAAGTGGACGTCCACTAAGTGGCGAGTGGTGGCCTTTTCAGATGAATCACGTTTTATGCTCCATCGGACAGATGGCCATTGGTGTGTACGGCGTGGAACGTCTGAACACGAACATCCTGCAAAATCGTCGAAAGGGTTTAGGCCGGAGGAGGGAGTTTTACGGTCTGGGGAATGTTTCCTTGGCATTCTCTGCGTGATCTGGAAGGCACAATGAATCAACACAAGTATGCATCTATCCTTGGAGACCATGTCCACCCCTAACTGCAGTTTGTTTCTCCTCGGCACTACGGCACATACCAACAGGACAATGCAATGTGTCACTCAGCTCGCAGTATATGTGCATGGCTCGAAGAACACCAGCATGTGTTTACCGTACTCCCCTGGCCATCAGACTAACCAAATTCAAACCCAGTCGGGAATTTATGGGACCGTCTCGATCGAGCTGTTCACTCCATGAATCCCCAACCGAGAAGCCCAGTTCAGCTGGCCACGGAATTGGAGTCGGTATGGTTTCACATTGCTGTCAGAACCTTCCAGAACTATATTGACTCTCTTCCTGCACGTCTCACAGCCGTCCGTGCTGCGAAAGGTGGTTACTCATGGTTTTGACAGTTGGTCACATTAATGTGACTGAACAGTTTAGTTTTGGATCCTTCGATAATGGTGTAACGCCGATAAGAGTAGGGTGTAATAAAGTCACTAAAATACAAATAGTGTTATTATAGTTCAACTGAATGACCGCACCATCTCATAGAGCATTTATGCAACATATATTCTATCATTTAGTGACTGTTTCAACTGTTTCTCTTTGTTTATGTTTACAGTCCGCCTCTGTAGCGTAGCGGTAGCGTTACCGTCTACCACGCAGGGGGCCCGGTTTCGATTCCTGGCAGTGGACTGGGGGTTGTTGTGTCTTTCATCATCACTGACTCGCAAGTCGCCGGAGTGGCGTCAGCTAAAAAGGACTTGCAATACGGCGGCCGATCTCCCCCGAAAGGGGCCTCCCGGCCAACGATGCCATCCGATCGTTTCATTTATGTTTACACTTACTAGGATTCGTAGAGTAATTTTACTATTTTCACTGTCCGCAGCTTGTGGTCTTGCGGTAGCGTACTCGCTTCCCGCGCACGGGGTCCCGGGTTCGATTCCCGGCGGGGTCAGGGGTTTCTCTGCCTCGTGATGACTGGGTGTTGTGTGTGTTTCATCATCATTTCATCATCATTGACTCGCAAGTCGCCGAAGTGGCGTCAACTAAAGAGGACTTGCAATACGGCGGCCGAACTTCCCCGCATGGGGCCTCCCGGCCAACAATGCCATACGATCATTTCATTTCAATATTGTCGCTGCCTTGATGACACCTCGTCGCGTGTCGGAACGGCGCCTGGTACCACAGACTGGTGGCGGTGCCTTAATCCTTCTTGTTCTTGGCAAGCTGGTGTATTTCGCCAGTGGCGGTACGCTGGCCACTTCAGCCAAATGACACTTAGAGGCGGGGAAGCTCTCCGGCTGTTAGCCGCAGCTTCCACCCTCGGAGAGACAAGCACGTGGTATGTACGCCGCCACTCTAAAACCATTATCATTCTCAACAACAAAAAATGTGTATGGAATGTTTCGGGAAAGCTGAAAACCTGGTCTCTCCCCTGTATTTCCCTTTGTTCTTACCTCCCGTTTCGTTTGAATTATTCTGTTCTCAAAGCAATTTAACACTTTGTAATGCTTCAGACGAAAGGTGGCGATTAGATGTGGAGATCGGATATGGAACTTAGTGGATTGAATTGGAGGGGGCGGGGAGGGGGGCAAAATGAAATTTATGGCCCCACTTAACTGCAAATATGAGTAGGTATGGTGAAACTTGGTGACGTCTAATGTACACACATTATGCGACTAATGATGTAGAGCGTCCGTGGCTTTAAGATTTGTTGAGGAATTTTACCTGCAACCAGTAAGACGCCTAATGAGTTGAAGAGGTAAGGTGAAACATGAAATTCTGACTTCACATGTTGCTGTCGTTGCTGTTGCTGTTGTTATGGTCTTCAGTCCGAAGACTGGTTTGATGCACTCATAACTCTGTCCTGTGCAAGCCTCTTCAGCTCCGAATAACTACTACAACCTACGTCTATTTGAATCTATTTACTGTACTCGTCTCCTGGTCTCCTTCTGCCACTTCTGTCCTCCACACTTCCCTCAATAAGGAACTGATGATTCGTTGATGTCTCAGAATGCATTTTGTCAACCGATCCCTTCTTTGAGTCACGTTATACCACAAATTTCTTTTCTCTCCATATATGTCCAGTAACTCCTCCTTAGTTACGTGACCTACCCATCTAATATTCAGCATTCTTCTGTACGATCAAATTTCAGAAATCTCTATTCTGTTCTTAGTTGGTTCATCGTCCACATTTCACTTGCATACATGACTGCACTCTACATAAATACCTTGAGAAAAAACTTACTAAGATTTAAATTTATATTCGATATTAACAAGTTTCTCTTTTCCAGAAACATTTATCGTGTCATTGCCAGTTTCGGCCATCATCAGTTATTTTGCTTCCAAAATAGCAAAACTCATCCACGGCTTTTAAGTTCGCGTTTCTTTATCTAATTCTCTCAGCATTGTCTGGTTTAATTCGACGTAGTTCCATTACCCTTGGTTTTATTTTGTTGATGTTGAAACATCCCCTTTGAAAAATTAAAGAATTACTATGCTGATAAACCTCTACGTTATTTGATTTTCAAACAGCTGAGCAGAACTGAATGTACTCAGACATTTCGCTCTTTACTTATTCCGATCAACACTAAACTGACACACAATATTTTTAGCGCACTCTTGCCTGTCGGTTCGAGTGGTATGTCCTTTCTGACACCTATTCGAGCAACCATTTCCCCTGTGTCGTTCGTCTCCTGCACCACACCCCATCCCCACGTCGCTCGAGCAGGAACACACCGAAAGCTGACTGTGGACTTTACTCCTCACTGGCGACCTTTCCGGACCAAGATTTTCTCAGCTGTGACAGTCAGGTAACATGATGTTACCATCAATGCGGCCGAACGTTCCATTCCTCGTACTACATCTTCTTCAAATCACGTTTCAGTCCCCTGGTGGAATGAGGTTTGCAGAGCCGCTATCCGTGCTCGACGACGTGCTTTACGCACCTTTCGCCACCATCCTACACTGGCGAATTGTATTCATTACAAACGACTCTGAGCGCAATGTCGTCGAGTCATCGAAGACAGCAAAAACGCTTATTGGGCCTCTTCTGTCGTCTGGGGTGGCCTGCGCCGGCTGTCGGGCATTAAGGCCCAATCCTCGATACCTGGCCTGACTTCCGGTAATGTGGTACTTGTGGACCCTGTAGATGTCTCCAACGCCTTCGGCCGCTTTTTCGCAGAGGTTTCAAGCTCCACCCATTATCACCGTGCCTTCCTTCCCAGAAAAAAGGCAGAAGAGGCTCGGCGACCTTCCTTCCACTCGCTGAATCTGGAAGATTATAATGCCCCCCTTTACCATGCGGGAACTCGAATGTGCACTTGCACTGTCCCGGTCCTCTGCTCCGGGGCCAGATGCCATTCATGTTCAGATGCTGACACATCTTTCTCCAGCATGCAATCGCGGCTGGACCGAACGTCAGGTCCCCATGCGTTGGCGTGAGGCCGTCGTTGTTCCCATACCCAAACCCAGGAAGGATAGACACCTTCCTTCTAGTTACCGCCCCATTTCTCTTACAAGCTGTGTCTCTAAGGTGATGGAGCACATGGTTAACGCTCGGTTGGTTTGGATTCTTGAATCTCGATGGCTACTTACCAATGTTCAATGCAGCTTTTGTCGACGCAGCTCCACTGTTGACCACCTTGTGACCTTGTCGACGTTCATCATGAACAACTTTTTGCGAAAGCGCCAAACGGTAGCTGTGTTCTTCGATTTGGAGAAGGCTTACGATACCTTTTGGAGAGGAGGTATCCTCCGCGCTATGCACAGGTGGGGCCTACGTGGTCGCCTGCCCCTTTTTATTGATTTATTTTTAACAGATCGAATGTTTAGTGTACGTGTGGGTTCCGTATTGTCCGACATCTTCCTCCAGGAGAACAGAGTGCCTCAGAGCGCCATTTTGAGCGTAGCCCTTTTTGCCATAGCGATCAATCCAATTATGGACTGCATTCCACCTAGCGTCTCTGGCTCTCTTTTCGTCGATGACTTCGCGATTTACTGCAGTACCCAGAGAGCATGCCTCCTGGAGTGCTGCCTTCAGCGTTGTCTTGACAGCCTATTCTCATGGAGTGTGGCTAATGGCTTCCAGTTCTCTGAAGAGAAGACGGTTTGCGTCAACTTTTGGCGATATAAAGCATTCCTTCCACCATCCTTACATCTCGGTCCCGTTGTTCTCCCATTCGTGGAGACAACGAAGTTTTTAGGGCTCACACTGGACAGGAAACTTTGTTGGTCTCCGCATGTCTCTTATTTGGCTGTCGGTTGTACACGTTCCCTCCGTGTTCTTAGTGGTTCATCTTGGGGAGCGGATCGCACTGTCCTGCTTCGCTTATATCGATCCATAGTCCAATC
Source organism: Schistocerca cancellata (assembly GCF_023864275.1). NCBI lineage: Eukaryota > Metazoa > Arthropoda > Insecta > Orthoptera > Acrididae > Schistocerca > Schistocerca cancellata. Next base: position 229,902,924 of record NC_064631.1, on the reverse strand, counting down.
AAAGCTGGTTATGGGAGCCTCGTCATCTCGTCTGCTTGGCCTTCCCTCTTATGCCGTCTCAACTCCATCCATCATCGGGGGTTACGTCTTGTGACTGGAGCATTCTATACTAGTCCCGTTGAGAGTCTTTATGCTGAAGCTGCCGAATTACCATTGAGCTACCGGCGCGATGTACTGCTTTGTCGGTATGCCTGCCGGCTGTTGTCAATGCCTGACTACCCCTCTTATCATTCCTTCTTCTACGATTCTCTCGACCGTCAGTATGGGTTGTAGGTGTCTGCCCTACTGCCCCCTGGAGTCCGCTTTCGTCGCCTGCTTCGACAATTGGATTTTGGCCTCCCTACCACCTTCAGAGAGGGTGAGAGCCCGACACCACCTTGGCTCCAGGCTCTGGTTCACATTCATCTTGACCTCAGCTCGCTCCCGAAAGAGGGTACTCCGGATGCAGTGTATTCTCACGGTTTGTCGAACTTCGTGCGCGACTCGCCAGTAACACCTTTATTTACACTGATGGCTCCAAAACTGACGATGGTGTCGGCTGTGCCTTTGTCGTCGGGGACGTCACCTTTAAATACCGGCTCCTCAACCAGTGTTCCAGCTTTTCGGCCGAGCTTTTGCTCTCTCTCAGGCCGTTCAGTATGTCCGCCGCCACCGCCATTCTCCGTATGTACTCTGCTCTGATTCACTCAGTGCTCTTCAGAGCCTTGGAGCTTCATATTCGGTCCATCCCTTGGTGCAACGGATCCAGCAATCCCTCCATTCTTTTGCTGATGATGGTTCTCCTGTTAGCTTTATGTGGGTTCCAGGCCATGTAGGGGTGCCTGGGAATGAGGCTGCTGATGCTGCGGCCAAGGCTGCAGTCCTCCTGCCTCGGCCAGCCTCCCTTTGTGTCCCATCATCTGACATTAGTGGGGTTGTTTGTAAGAGGTTTGTGTCATTATGGTGGGATACTTGGTCGTCACATCAAGAAAATAAGCTCCGGGTCATAAAACCGTTCTCAACAGCTTGGACTACCTCCTCCCGACCCTCACGGCGAGAGGAGGTCATTTTGGCCAGGTTGCGGATTGGACATTGCCGGTTTAGCCACTTCTCCCTGCTATCCGGTGACCCCGCCCCGCAGTGCCCTTGTGGTCATGCATTGACAGTGCGCCATGTTTTATTGTCGTGTCCCCGTTTTAATCAATCTACTGTTGTCCTGTCTCTGCCATCTACATTACAGGAAATTTTAGTTGATGATGCTCGAGCAGCTGCTCGTGTTCTTCGTTTTATTACTTTGATGGACTTGTCCAAAGACATCTAACTCTTTTAATTATTTTATCTGCGTCTTTGTAAGAATTTTCTGGTGTCCCCCCCCCCCCTTGAGTTTTACCAGATTATATGTGCACTTGTGACTGGGCGCTAATGACCTTAATAGTTAAGCGCTCTAAAACCCCACAAAAAAAATACGCAGCATAATCAGATTCCTCATATAGCATCAGCTTATGAATCATAAACATACCTCAACAGCATAAGACACATCGTCGTCGTAATAATAACATCATAAAACTTCAGCTAAATCTCAAAAACGTCGTAGCTTTCTGCAATAATTTCAAAACCTAAAAAAAAAAATTCTCTGCTCATTTCAATAGTGTCATCTACCTCAAACGTACTTTAAAAATCATGCTCCCATACCAAATACATCATTCAAAGCTCTCATAGTATCACAATGGTTCCGAAAAAATATGAACAGTTCAGAAAGTACAGACAAAATTCAGTTTCATAATTGTGAAGTTATCCAACTGTTTAATTGCGTAAACATGTGTCACTGACATAGTAAAAAAAGTGTTTGTCTCCCTCAGCTAAATGATCAGATAGCTGTGTAATTCTGTGTTACAGAAATATGGTACCAATTTGTAAAGTTGTATAAGCAAATACCATATTAGCTAGGGCTCCTAGCCCTCGCCACGCTTAATACAGAAAGTAGGCGTGTACCCCCTGAGGATTAATGTAATTATACCCTCAGGTGTTTCAGATTACAGCAATGGAATGAAATGTATCACGGAAAACCTTTGTATCTTTGTATTTCAAAAATGTTTAAAAATAAATGTTTTAAGTACAAAATTAATCACTCAAATACGTGTACTGTAGCGCTATACTGTGCGTCTTGTTGTAAGATAATCTCTGTCATTACTTAAGCGTAAAAAATGTGCCAAGTGTCGTAATTATCGTCGTCCATAAGCAAAGTTCTGTAGAAGTCAATGTACTTACCTCGTAACAAACAAAGTGAAATGCTATGCGTATAGATATCGTAGTTATTACGTACATTACTGTGATCAAGAAAGTGCTATACTGTAACATATTGTTGTTCTATGAAAAAGGCTGTCTCATTGTAGCTATACCACAAAGTTACTACTAAAACGTGTTTTACTTTCCAGAAGAATTCAGAAAAACTGTGCAGATATAAAACAGATACAGTGCACAAGCAATACTTTAAATTGTGTCACTCATTAGTAGCGTCGTGATATAACCGTGTAGCTGTCAAATAAACTAACCACTGTGTCATCTGATATCTCTCACAAAGTACTTTAAATACAGAATGTATTTTCAAGTAAACCAAACTGTTGCATTAAAATCTCATTAGCAGTACCGGTATATGTTCTAAGTATGTGAGCCTTATAGTCGTTATGTAATCGTGCAACCAACAAGCAAGAATGTACACACGCAATAACACTGTGTCATCTGTTCACTATAACAATGCATTTGTAATTACTGTCTAAATATGTTCCCTAGGTTCTAGACTGGATAGTTAACTGCAAACATTGTTGCATGTTAACAGTTTCTAAGTCTAACAAAGCGTACTAGTAACGTGAACTGAAAAATTTTATGGCAAAGACTAAGTTAAAAAGCAGATTATCTCTCAATAAACGGTTTTACATGAGAAATGTGGTGCAATCCTTTACTCTTCCTGGTACGCAGAGTTTCAACTTCAACGCAATTATCATGTGGTATACATCGGTAAGGAATGCTAAAAATTTTCTCAAGGTTAGCGTTTATGTTATTTTTCTCTAAGCCAGACGGCGCACGTGGCTGCCTGCGGTGCGAGTCAATGTCTGTCTCTTTGTTGGCGCGCGTCGTTATTAGGATTAGGAGACCTGACTTCTACAAATTCACCTTGTTGACAGGGCCCTGGCCTGTTTGAAACTCGCCAGTTCTGATGAAATTCAGATCTGTCGTTATGATTATATCGTCTGTCGTCATGTCGGTAATTTCTGTAATTTTTTTTCTTGTCGGTCACGTGATGGAGAACTTCTCCCTGAGTCGTAACTGTCTCCCTTGATAATAATTGTTTTGGTTCCCATGTTGTCTGTTTCTATGGTTCTGTCTGCCATATTCATTACTACGGAAATGCGATCTTTCTCTGTAACAATTATTCTGCCAACGGCTGTCATACGGGTGGTGTCTGTTTTGGTCACGATTTGCGTTGTAAGAATAGCCTTGTGGTGTCCATTTATTATTTCTGTCATCGCGGAATTGTGACGGATGTGACCTGTAACAGTTGTTTTCCTGTTTTCCATCCCTCCGATTGTCAATGTCAATTTCCATTTCTTGTAACAGTCCCTGAAAAGCTTCGATGTCATCTTTGCAACGTCCTGCCAAAATAATATGTCGTAAATGTTCAGGCTATTTGATTAAGCAAATGCGAATAAGTTCTGAGGGTCTGTAAGGGTTTGACAGATACTGATTATTATGCAACATTTCTGCAAAATATTTGAAAGACTGGAAAATTCAGATTGTTCGAAATTTTTCATCTTTATGATGCTATTTTTTACTCGGTCTTGAGTAGCTTGAGACCATTATGCTGAGAGGAAGGCATGATAAAATTCTCCTTCACTGTGACAATCGTGAATGACCGACCGCATTCTTGCAGCTGGTTCATTCTCTAAGTAGCCACACATAAATTCTAATCTGTGCTCTTATGACCAGTTGGGAGGAAAACAATGAGAGAATTGATGGAGCCACGCTTGTGGATGAATGTCGTTGCCAGAATTCTTAAATGTTTTGAATTTACGTGTAGTAATAAACAGCTTATAGTCAAAATCATCATGTCGACGAGTCGCATGTCTGTCATTGTTACGTCGTTTCGGCAGTTGCATCTCAAAATTCGGTGTACCTTGCCAATTCTTTCATAATTTCCGAAGTGCCCTGTGTTATTATTTTGTGGCTGTTCCGTATTTCTATGTCCCTCTTCCCGTATTGGAGCGCGAATGTCCTCTGAAATATGTAATTCTTGTATTACCTGTGTCAATTGATCTTGTACTTCCCGGATTTATCTTTTGTACTGTGTATTATTTTGATTTTGTTTAAATTTCTTAATTTGTTCATACTCTTATGCCGGCCGCGGTGGCCAAGCGGTTAAAGGCGCTACAGTCTGGAACCGCGTGGCCGCTACGGTCGCAGGTTCGAATCCTGCCTCGGGCATGGATGTGTGTGATGTCCTTAGGTTAGTTAGGTTTAAGTAGTTCTAAGTTCTAGGGGACTGATGACCTTAGAAGTTAAGTCCCATAGTGCTCAGAGCCATTTTCATACTCTTATGTGTCAGTGAAGGCTACGGGTCTTGTGTCTTTCAGATCATCACCTACCTTTCCAGATAAGTTAGTGAACTGATCCGAAAGTTCGGCTACTTTCTCCGACAGTGAACTGATTTCCTCAGTGTGTTTTTCTGAGCCAAGTTTCAGAGTGTCCACTTGTGTTGAAAGCGTATAAGGTGCTTTAAGTTTCCTTGAGTTTTTGCAAGTTGCATAACCGAATCGGTAGATGCAATTGAGTCAATTTTATCTTGCAAGGTGTCGTGATTTTCATGAACAATAGTTTGCAGTTCTTTTATGGCTTCTTCGTGATTCTGTAATGCATTTTCATGACGCGAAAAAATAGGTTGAAAAAGCTCACAAATTTGTGTTTTTACGTCATTACAGACTTTTTGACATTACGATTCGATTTTAAGTAACTCAGCAGTTCGACCTTCACGTGTTTGTTCAAGCGTTGTGTTTAACTTTTGCAGATTTTGTTCCATTGTATCTAACTTTTGAAGATTTTGTTCCATTGTGTCTAACTGTTGCTGTGTTTGTCTCTGATTTTGTTTCACTTCTTGCATTAATTGCAATAACAATGTATTAGTGTCTGGAATCTGTTCCTCTATGCTTTTCGGCAGTGCATTTGCACCGGCAACATTCACATTTTGACAAGCAGAAAATGTGTCTTGACTTATATGAGAAAACGTTGAGGACCCAAAACCTGAATTTACAGTATTTGCAAGATTGTGTCCTGTCATTTCGGATTCCTGATGCGAGCCGTTGCCGACCGATCGATCGATAATGCTTCCCTGTTTACTAATTGTTTCACTGTCTACACCGTTATTTGCCACCCGCTCCATTTCCCTATGCACAATTGCCAAATTACTACGTTGAATGTCTGTTAATTCATTACACGGTGGTGCTGATAAGCTACAATCGTCGTCACTATCATTTATCAATTTACTTTGGAGCCTAGTCTTACGTTTTTCACACGCCATAATTATCACGTATTTCACACGATAACAAGAAAAGCACAATTTGAAGAGCAAAAACAAGAAAAGACATTAGCATAGCACTGAAAATAATATCTCGTTAATTGCAAGCGCAGCTGCGAAAAACTTGGTGCAAATGTACATGCATGCCACAACTGTTTTACTGTACAACAATGAAAAACTACAACTACAAAGGAAATTCTCTCTATAATTACGCACTAGCAATAAACAATAGCTACACTAATTACACAAACTACAAGAAAAAATCAGAAGATTCCAGTGAGGTATCCTTGGCTAAGGGTCGACATATGAAACGTCCCCTTAGGAAAATTAATGAATTTTCAAACAGATGAGCAAAACTGAACGTACTCAGATGTTTCGCTCTTTACTTATTCTGATCAACACTAAACTGACACACAATATTTTTAGCGAAACGCAATCTGACTTTCAATAATACCTACAAAATAATGGCCCTGACTAACAGTAACCTATACCTTTCAGGAATCACTTACCTCACAAAAATCTTCGTTACTCGAATTACTGCAATACAGCGAGCGCCAATACTGCCAGCTAAATAAAAGATTCTAACTACTGAAGGCACTAACTACTGATAGGAATAGTTAGCAAATGAAATATTTTGATAGAGAACAAACAATGTATTTAGCTTAATAATGTTCAAAAGTCATCATATATATGTCAGTTCATGATATCCAATATAACAAATTTCCTCTTTCTGATGGGCACACGTCCAGATCGTCCGCTCTCAAAATTCTGCCATCTCTCTCCCCACATCCACCACTGCTGGCGGCTCACCTCCAACTGCGCAACGCTACGCACTGTTCACATCCAACTGCCCAACACTACAATAGCGAATATTCCACCAACGCAAACCAGCCACAGACTGCACACAGCACAGTCAGTGATTTTCATACAGAGCGCTGCGTGACGTTACCAACATAAAAACCTAAACAGCCTACTTACAATGTCCATCTTACATCCTCCTTCCGCTCAACTACACTTCTCAATCCTTCGCCCTCTCTGACAGAATTACAATGTTATCAGCAAACCTCAAGTTTTCATTTCTTCTCCCACAGTTTTAATTTCCTGTCCCATTCCCTCCTCAACCACTGCTTTCGTTCCGTGCCTTTTGACTCCTGTAACTACCATCGCGTTTCTGTGAAATATCTACGTCTACATCTACATGGATATTCTGCAAAATCACATTTAAGTGCCTGGCAGAGGGTTCATCGAACCACCTTCACAATTCTCTATTATTCCAATGACCTTTCGCTCCCCATATTTTACGTTCATAATTTCAAAGAGTATATTCCAATCAACATCGCCAAAATTTCCGTAAGTCCATAAAAGCTACAGACGTAGGATTGCCTTTCTTTAACCTATGAGTCGTAAGGTCAGTATTGTCTCGCGTGTTCCAACATTTCTCTCTAACGCAAATAGATATTCCCCTTCGTCGGCTTCTACTCGTTTTTCGATTCTTCTGTAACTAATTCGTGTTAGTATTTTTCAACCATGACTCATACTGATAGGCTGGTGACATTTACACCTGTCAGACCTTCTTTCTTCGTGACTGGAATTATTACAGCCTTCTTTAAATATTGGGTAACTTCCTTGTCTCATACATCTTGCAGACCAAGTGGAACAGTTTTGTCATGGCTGGCTCTCCCAAGAATATCAGCCATTCTCCTCCATGAGCCTTCTTTCAACTTAGGTCTTTCAGTGCTCTGTCAAATTCTTCTCGCAGTATCAAATTTCCCGCCTCACCTTCATCTACTTCCTCCTCCAATTCTATAAAATTAACTTCAGCATCATTTCCCTTGTAGAGCCCCTCCAAATATTCCTTTCACCTTTCAGCTTTCACTTCTTTGCTTAGTACTGGTTTTCCACCTTAGCTCTTGATCTTCATAGAGATGCTTCCCTTTTCTCCAAAGGCTTCTTTAATTTTCCTTTTGTCGGTACCTATATTTCATGCAGTTACACATGCTTCTACAGACTTACATTTGTCCTCTAGCCGTTCGTGCTTGGAGATTTTGCGCCTTCCCTCAGCCTCATTCCTAGACGTTCGTGTTGCCCTTTCACCTGCTTCATTTCCTAATTTATATTTCTCCTTACAGTAATTTAATTCTCTATCACCTGCAATTTCTGCAAGACTTTGTACTCGTATTGTTACCAATTTGATCCTCCATTTCAATTTCAATTACAAACTGCTAACATACTGTCACGAAACGGTGCAACAAATCCGCAGAATTAAACGTCGGCTGGACATCAAAGAAATCTAAAAATGATTTATGTTGTCTCGGCTACTGTACCCCCCTTTTTTTCTATGTCCCCTCCCTCCATCGGCTACCCCCTTTTTTTCCTTTCCTCTCCTCCCCCCTTTTTCCCCTTCATCGGTCCGGGTCCTCCCCGCCCCACCATCCGCCGCCGTCTCGCTTCTGCAGTGCTGTTGTAAGTGAGTGTTCAGTGTTGTGCGTCCCCTGTCAGTGTTGCGAACAGCCACCATACTGTCGCTAGTTGTGTTTTTTATCTCGTGCGAACAGAAACCAGACTGTCGCCGTGTTTTTTAACTGTGCGTGTCTCCTTCCTATCTGTCTTCATTCGTATTGTCAACGCCGTATTTTTGTATTTTCAGTTCCGCAGCTTTCCGCTATTTTACTGTTATTAACAAAGTCACCGTTTTATCGCCTTTTTATATTGTTTTTTTCTCTCACCATTGTTTGTTTAACTTTTCTCTCGGCTGTAGAACAGCGTATTAAGCTGGTGTCAGCCCGCCCTCCCCAGGTGGAAGGAGAGAAGTTGCTATGGCCGGTGGCAGAAATCGAAAATGATCTGCACGTACACTTGCAGATTATTAGAACTCTTTATTTCTAAAAAGGAAAGAAACATATCTTCTCGTCATGAGGTTGCTTGATGTGCTTCCTGTGCCTCCTACATGCAATTGCTTTTATACACTCGCAGAACGAAGGCTAAATATCGTCTATCTATTACTGATTGCTGCTGGGTGGGTGGTTAAGTGAGCGTTGACAGGGGGCGCTGAACTCTGTCTTCCTGGAGGTGTAGCGTTGCTCGTTCTTTCCACTGGCGCAGAAGTCAGCGCCTTCCTGATGCCATTTCGCGGCATTGGGCTAGTCGACGCTTTAGGACAGCACAATCTATTGTTGTGTGTGCCCGTCCTGACACTTCATTTCATACATTACATCAATTCTGCCTACCGCCTTAGTCACTTTGCGTTAGGTTGGATAACTTCAGACAAATATGCAAAGAAAAATATTCATGGTTCAAAATGGCTCTGAACACCATAGGACTCAACAGCTGGGGTCATCAGTCCCCTAGAACTTAGAACTACTTAAACCTAACTAACCTACGGACATCACACACATCCATGTCCGAGGCAGGATTCGAACCTGCGACTGTAGCGGTCGCGCGGTTCCAGACTGAAGCGCCTATAACCGCTCGGTCACTACGGCCGGCCAAATATTCATGGTACTACAGCTTATCGCTTGCTTAAGGGTCTTGTACAGACTGCATTCTGCGTGGTTCTAAATATCAGCTATTGAAGTGTGCCATGTACTCATTACGTAAATGTGTGATTCTGCCACATACCACTATAAGATTTCGTCTGTTTACGTATGAAGCACTCATCATCGTACAGAACTAGTATTCCGCTCTATGAGAGCATTCTTCGTTACTTCAGTTTATACTAACTAGAAGGATCTGAGTGTAGAAGGGTTAACATCTCAGTGCCTCCGAAACACATGCTGCACAATTTAATATACTCCTGCATACATAGGTGAATGACGCCATCTTCATCGGGCTGGGGGGCGACCGATTAAAGTGAATGGCGATACACCAGCGCTCTGCTTACACATACTTTCGTTTTCACGCTATTACTAACAGAAAAATCACATTTCTCAAACCCCTGTTTCCTATGACGAATTGTGATGCACGCTTAGTATGAGATGAGAGAGAATTTCTTATAGATACATGTCGTAAATCTGGTGCACACTCTATTGGCCATTTAAATAATGTTATTCAAACTTCTATCTTATAACGCTAGTTAACAAATTTAAACTTTTCTTCTGCATCTGGTTTGTAAATGGGTGGAGTTATCTAATTTTGGGGTATTCTATGACGTCACATTTCCTAGATATGCAGCAGAATAAAAAATGATAATAGCGAAAACTGACACAATTAAGCCAAACAAAAACACACATTCAGAACGTTTGAAATCAATACTATTTTGTATGTATATATGGGCGTGATGCCAATAAAAGATCCAAATTGGTTCTGAATCGTCTTTGTCTTATTTAATCGTTTTTGGTTTCTGAAAAATGCGACAACTGAGCTATCCTTTTGTTACCCGTTTCATCACTCTCTCTAACAAGACCTCAGCAGTAGTCACCCATCATCGAAGGGTTCCAATGGACTTGGTAGCAGTGTTCCATGGTAAGAATGTCTTGGTGAAAGCGTTCACCATGCGCATCGCTTACGGCTCCCAAATTTTCCGGGAAGAAATCAAGGAGAGAATGTGAAAAGTGAATTTTAAGCGACATTCTGCATCCCATGTTCTTGTCCAACAGATCATTCACAATGGTAACATAGTTGTTGTCTTTTCTGTTACCCAAAAAGCCCTTCACAACTGCTTTAAAAGAAGACCAAGCAGCTAATTGGATATCTGTGAGTTTGGTATCGAAGGTTGGATCTTTCAGCAATTTTCTTATTTGTGGTCCAACAAATACTCCCTCTTTCAGCTTTGCCGCACTAAATTTGGGAAACTTTTCTTTTAAGTGATTGAAGGCCTCGCCTTCTTTATCCAGAGCTTTTACAAAGTTCTTGATAAGGAGGAGGAGGAGGAGGAGGAGGAGGAGATTAGTGTCGACAACGAGGTCATTAGAGACGGAGCGCAAGCTCGGGTTAGGGAAGGACGGGGAAGGAAATCGGCCGTGCCCTTTGAAAGGAACCACCCCGGCATTTGCCTGAAAGGATTTAGGGAAATCACGGAAAACCTAAATCAGGATGGCCGGAGACGTCTTGATAAGGTCCAACTTGATATGAAGGGGAGGCAAAATTATTTGTAGGGCTCAACCAACGGGGTATTGTTCACATTTACATTTCCAGGAGCAAATGACTTCCTTATAGGCCATTCCTTGACTGTTCTTGGTGTCACAGCTGTCCCAAAGGCACAAAAAGCAGCAGTATTTCGTGAATCCAGTCTGTAAACCTGTAAGGAGTGCAACAACTTTTAAATCACAGCGAAGCTGCCATTAATGATCCTTATATTTGACTGCCTCTAGCAGCAAAGCCATGGTTTCATAAGTTTCTTTCATGTCTACTGCGTAAGCCAAAGGTACGGATGGAAATACATTGCCATTATGCCGTAGTACTGCTTTCAAGCTGGTTTTACTGGAGTCCATAAATAGTCGCCACTCCTGTGGATTATGCTGTACACCTAGCTGCATCATCAGACCATTGACGTCTCTACATACACACATTGAATTCTGAATATCGAAACACTGAGCGAAGGAAGCACCTCTTGATCTGAAAAAGGAAATTTTTCTCGCTAGAGCTAGAAGGTTTCGTTGTTGCAGTCTCGCCCCAAGAGTTCAGCTTGCTGTTTCAAAAGTTTTAGGTCGGGAACCAAATCGTTCAGTTTCTTTTGATCAAAGAGTTGAGGCGAAGTGTCATGATATTGAGGGCAATACTCTTCTATATGTTCAATACTTTCTGATTCACATGACATGGTGTCTGGTTCTATGGCTTCCAAGTTACAGACAAGAACAGGCAACCCCTCATCATGGGGCACTGGCAAATACACTGAAGATAGATTTGGATATTTTATTTTATGTCAAGTTTTGCTTGAATGTTTGTAAGACAGAAGTAACAGGCTGAATAATGGTCATTAGTCTCACACCACATCATCGGAACAGCGAATGGCATGGCTCGGCGTTTTCCTTTCAATCACTTGGTTAAGGTTTTAGTACAGGGTATGCAGGCAACATGAGGTGCAAAACTTTTATCTTGATCACCAGCAGGACAATCAAAATACAATTTATATGCCTTCTTAACCAAATCGGTGTTGGTTTCCTTTGGGCTTTTGCAGTGAACTTCCCACACACATAACAAAAGTTGTCGGGGTTGTTTAGATAGCAACGAGATTTACTAGGTGCTATTTTTCTTAGTATAAGTTTTAAACACAAAAGTTTGGACTATCTTTCATAGGAAACACTCACTGAGGATCTCTTTCACACCACTGGTTTACCACGCCAACCATTTACTGACGATTTGTAGATCTTCTAGCTCTCCTCTGCAAGTCAAAAACAAACAATTAAACATCAAAACGGAAGAAGAGCAAAAAGCGAAATACTGAATACGAAAAATTAAAAACCTTTAAAAAGTCAAAAATGGTACGTGCTAGAACTTTTGAAAGGTATAGTCGGATTCTACACATCAAAAAACATACTAGTTGATGTATCACATCCCAGATGCAAAATGGCTGTTAACTAGTGTACTGCCGAATTCCATGTTCATTTTTGTGCATAGTAATTAACAAAAATAATGTGCCCAGGAGTAACAAGGTAAATATTGCAAAAACAGAAAAAGTGTATTCTAATTATTATTGATGAGATTACACCAATGTACACCCAATTTAATTAAGAGGATGCAGTAGTCGTCACACAGTGCTCTGATTTATTTTGCGTCAAAAGCGTGACACGATGCAGACGTTAATTTTATTTGATTAATTGCCAATACGTCGCACAATATATCTACAGCGAGACGTACGGGCGCCAACTGGAAGCACGTAACCAAACAGAGAGAAGAAAGAGTACAAAAAAAAAGAACTGTTACCCAAAGTCTGCGATTCTGCAGGGGAAGAGTTTCGTGTAACCTCTCGAGCAGCTCCAGCCAGTATATTAATAATGGGAGGAAAACCTTTCAGGTTCGTTTGTGGTCCTCTTTCTATGACTAACCTTTCATCTGTTGCTATATTCACACATTGTACAAAAAAATCTAATCGTGTGAGTAAGCTCATTGCTTAAAACACACGACTAACAATCGCGACGTAAGGTTCACATTCCCTTTCGGCCACCCGCGTTCACGTTTTCCATGTGATCCCCGATTCACTTCAGACGAATGCTGGGATAACTTTTCAAAAAGAAGTTGATGTATTCTTATACAATTCGAAATAACGTTCCGTCTTTACCTCGTTCTCCATGCCATTTAAGACCTTTCTCATGGCCAAAGATAATTGTATTTCAGAAATGGAGTGGTATGAAAAGTGTAAAAAAATCAAAAAATCTCATACGTTTTGCTAGATATCATTTGAACAGATAAAACAAGTGTAGCAACTTTCAAACATTTTTTTCCAATCTCGAACCTTCAACAAACTTCCCGGAACGTTTCACGAACCCTAACTTTAATTCACGCTTTTAATAGTCGTAGCAGCCCCATGAAAAACATTGTTGAATATTACTGAATCGTTCCTATCCACGACTGGATATCTGATCTGTCCTAGTAAAACATTAGTTGAGTCATTTTAAAGTCTTTCAGCGAGATCCTGTTCTAAGTTTCAGTTTCAGTCTTCTTGCCGAATTAGATTCAGTTTTAATGGGATCTTAAAACTCTGTCAGTGACAAGCGCATCCCAGGTAAATGAGCAGGATGATTTACCAGAAAATTTCAGGCACTGCAAAGCGATGATTTTCCACAAATTTATTACGTTACTTCTACTATTGTCGGTTACTAGATTTTTGTATGCAGTGAAGTGCAAATGTCATTTTTTCTGAATGTACACACTGGTGATCATCTAAGTACATCTAATGGAAAATGGTAAATAAGAGATCTCCTTACGACATCTCTCACTTCATTTACTGACTATCGTTTCTGACGTGGCCTGCTAAAGTGCGCGGCCGTTAGGGTCACGGGGTTCGCTGGATAAGTACAGTGCAGAAGACTAATGAAGATTTTTCTATTATTTGCTCCCAGTTAGTTTCATTTAGGGTCCTTTGACACTTTCTCTGTGGCATGACCGAATAAAATCATCTCATTTTCAAGCCGTACCATTTCGAATAAAACACTCAAGCTTTCGACAACTGTCTCCGCCGCAGTCGTCAGAAGTAAAAAATCACTGACTGTCGGGCCTGGCACGGCGTTCCGCTTAAACAGGCGCGTTAGCGGCGTTTAGAACCTTTCAGAGACGGCTACAGAGGACTGCTGGGAAGGAGGTCCATGAGAAAGGCTATGGCGCACACGTCACAGCACATATCTTCAGGTGAGTGTTTTGCACTGGAGTTGCTAATTCATTTCGCTACCGTTATACCAAAAATAGATGCAAAGACGCATCCGCTAAGGCAGCCGCTACATGAGCAATCTCTGTCGAGTTACGCGCTCTGTTTGAATACTGCTCCATCTATGTCGCACAGGCGCATGCGTAATATAATATTACATGAACGCTCTCTGTCGACATGAGCACTAGCGGAGTTAAAATTCAGATGTCAAAATTAATAAAATTAAATTTCATTAGACTGAGACTGATTAAAAAATGTTGTCTTTTTGAATAAATTTAAGAAATCATCGGGTCCCAATCCCTTTCCAGGTTTTTCTTAAGGTGTACGATTACCAATTTATATCCAAAAATTCAGCACTCCAGTAGAAGGAGTTGTCAATCAGAAAGTTTTTCAATTAGTTTTTAAATGTTGGCTTCCGATCTGTCTACTTTTGATGCTAATTGATAACTGACGAAGATTTCTGTGGCGGTATAACTCACCTGTTTCTGTGCCCAAGTTAGACTTAATCTGAAGTACAGAAGACCAGCCTTTCTCCTAGTGTTGAAGCTGTGCACATTACTACTGGTTCTGAATTGGGAAGGGTTATTAATAACAAATTTCGTGAGTACATACTGCGAAGTCACTGTGAGTATCCCAAGTTCCTTAGCTGGGCTCCAGCTATTATTCTGATTACATGTTTTTGTGCAAAGAATAATTTTTTCCTTAATCATGAATTACCCCAGAATACGATGCTATACGAAAACAATGAATGAAAACAGGCATATTACGCTAATTTACTTATATATTTTCCGCAAAAATTTGCAACAACCCTAATAGCATATGCAACAACCCTAACCGCATATGCAGCTAAGCTGCTGAACTAAAACGTTTCAGCAGATCATGAATGTGTTTCTTCCAGTTCAATCTCTCATCAATGCAAACACCCAAAAATCTATAATATTCTGCCTTAGCTACATATTTTTGTTCAAATTCTATACTTATTAATGGTCTTGTGCCATTTACTATACACAGCTGTATATGTTATGTTTTATCGTAGTTTAATCAGAATCCATTTGCAGAGAACCACCCAATAATTTTCTGAAAGACGTTATTTATAATTTCCTTGGCTAATTCTTGTTTGTTGGGTCTGATTACTGTACTTGTATCATTAGCATATATATGGGGTGGTTCTCTGCAAATGGATTCTGATTAAACTACGATAATATATATATATATATATATATATATATATATATATGAAGAAAGACAAGGGACCGAAAATTGAACCATGTGGGAACCCATTATTGATATCTCTCCAATTTGAGGGATCTTCTGATTTTTGCGTATTATATTAATTGTTTATTTCAACCTTATATACTCTTCCAGTTAAATATGAATTAAACCATTTGTGCACCCACTCATATCACAAAATCAAAGCCTACCTAGAAGAATTTCATGATTTACACAATCAAAAGCCTTTGACATGTCACAGAAAATCCCTGTTGGTGATGCTCGGTTATTCGAGCAGTTAATATTTGATCAGTGAAAACATGTATAGCATTTTCTTTCCAAAAGCCTTTCTGGAAACCAAATTGGCATTTTGTTAGTGCTTTATTTTTGCAAATATGTAAAGTTACTCTTGAATACATAACTTTTTAAAGAATTTTGGGCAAAGCTACTAGAAGTGAGACTGGGTAGTAGTTGTTGGCATCAGACCTATCCCCCTTTTTAAGCAATGGTTTGACAATAGCATATTTCAGTCTACCACTAAAAATGCCCTGTTTCAGTGAACAACTTCAAATGGTACTAGAGAGAGCTGTTGAGGGCAAAAACTATAGAGGAAGACAGAGATTGGAAAACATCCAGCAAATAATGGAGGACGTAGCTTGCAAGAGCTACTGTGAGATGAAGAGGTTGGCACAGGAGAGGAATTCGTAGCGGGCCACATCAAACCAGACAGACTGGTGACCCAAACAAAAAATTACATATGTGGCTGAGAATCTTACTTGTCTGTTGAGAATAAGCTTTTAGTACTTCGTTAGAAATCAATCCCATGCCAGTCTTTACTTTTCAGCGAGTTTATTATTTTCCTAACTTCTGAAGGAGAGGTGAATATAATTTCAATTTTATCAAATTGAGTAGGTATTGCCTTTTCCACATATAGCTTTGCCTTTTCTAATGAACACCTGAATCCTGTTTTCCCCACATTTGAAAAAAATTATTAAAATATTTTCAACCTCTGGCTTTTTGTTAAGGAACTTTACAGTCAGTTTGATGGTAATACAGTCTTACTATGTTCTTGGTTACCCTGTTTCCATTTGAGCAATATTCCAAATTGTTTTAATTTCATTATCAGAGTTGCTACACTCAGACATAATACACATACTTCCGGACATTTTAATTACTTTCATTAATATGGAGCAGTAATTTTTATAACGTTTGATTATTTCTGAGTCATTACTCTTTCTTGGTTTAGATACGTTTCCCTTTTTTGGCTACGACATATTTTTATCCCTTTAGAAAGCCATGATTTTTCCAAAAATATTCCCAGATGTATCACGAAATACTTGATTGTTTCTTTGCAGAATATATTTTTACCTCGTCATTCTCACTATTGTAGCGCTGATCCTTATCAGTAATATTTCCTGCTCCACCTACCATCATAACATGATCCTGCTTTGTAAAGCCCTTGCACAAGGGTGTTACATACCCTACCACTTGCCTAAGACGTGCACTGGACTTGAAAAAGTGTGTGACCTGGTACTTGTCACCTAAGCGGCAGAGATTACAGTAAACGACAACTGTTTCAACCGAAACATTGTGGCGGTCTTTGGATATCGAGTCAAATCAGAGACCAACGCTTGGCGCTTGTAGGGAGAAGTTAGCGTCAGTTTAAAACGTGGCACCGGCTCCTCGCGTCACCTGACGTCACTCGGTCCTGCTGCGGGATGGAGCTCCAACGAGCTTCCTAACTCGAATTCCTGCTGCCGTTTCTGGAAGGTTCCAAACGCCGCTATCGCCCCTGTTTCAGCGGCACATCGTGCCAGCCACAACAGTAGGTTGTTTTTTACCCCTGATGACGATAGCAGAGACAGCTATCAAAAGCTCGAGTGTTGTATTCGAAGCGACGTGGCTTGAAATCTAAGAAAATTTTATTCGACTTTTATTTTCGTTTTTTAAATTTCATTCAACCAAATTCCCTTCACGTTTATTCACTACAACTCTGATATTTATGTTCATTAATCTGATGACTATTAGGCCCATTGTGTGAGAGTACAATTGTGCTCTACCAAAACTACGGGCTGGTAGTTTTGGTACAGTACATAAATGATATAGCAAATGGTATGATTACCGACAGCACTGGGCGAAAAATAAATGTAAATGAATGTCTGAGAGAGAAACTGGGTGCCGACTATATCTCTTTGTTGTTCGTTCGTTTATTGACTTGTTTTGCGTATAATTGAAACTGCAATTCGTTAAGTGTAAGTCCAATATATATTTTATATCCTTACAAAACATAAATTACATTTTACGTGTAAAAAGATTAGCTGCTCGCATAACTTCTGAGCTTTTATGTAACCAACACAATTACTTTTGATGCAAGCACAGTTTTGATGCACAAACACGCTAAATCTATGTCATTACAGAATTATTAGAACATTCTTCATCACGATCGAAGGCAAATGTTTTTTTTATTATGATTGATAAGTGGGAAAATTTTTATCAGTATCAGAAACATGTTTTGCATAAGCTCTACGTAGTATTAAAGCGATGTCTGATACATTTTTGTTTTGGATTTTTTTTTCATTCTACTTTCTTTTTAAGGAAATAGCGTTTTCTAGCGCTATGATTGAGCCATGGTGGCTCCAGTTTATTCCTTTTTCTTCCCCGTGCCTTTTGTCACTGGCGCCCCGACAGGCGGCGAGAATTTAGCTTGCAGTTTTAGTAGATAATCACTGGCTCACAGAGTTTGAAATAAGCCGTCCGTAGGTTGTAAGATGAGAATGGGTAGGAAGGCCGCAATAGAATGGTATCACGTGTGGATTTCCGAGCGCAACGGTTCTTTCGGCCGTTAGTTTTGTTTGTGCCGAGATCGACTTGTCTCTCCTTTGGATAGTGCAATGATATTGTTGTATCGACGGTATTCCCCTACGACCTTCAGTGGATTTGCTCTTCCCTGTTTATCCATGCTGTGTGGACGTTTGTAGTTTTGTCCTCATCGTTTTCGTGTATAGGGTCGTGAGTCGTGCTTTCGTAGCTCAGTCCGTAGAGCAATTGACCGCGAAAGGCAAAGGTACCGAATTCGAGTCTCGGTCCGGAACACAGGATTAATCTGCCGGGAAGTTTCTAAATAAATCGTAATTACATTATTACTCTGAAACGATCCACCAGCGACCACCTGTCCCTTGTGCCAAAATACTGAGAAAATATACCTAGCCGAACGGTCTAGGGGGCTCTGCACTCATGAACTGTGCGGCTGGTCCCGGCGGAGCTTCGAGTCCTCCCTCGGGCATGGGTGTGTGTGTTTGTCCTTAGGATAATTTAGGTTAAGTAGTGTGTAAGCTTAGGGACTGATGACCTCAGTAGTTAAGTCCCATAAGATTTCACACACATTAAAATATACCTGAAGAAAGTACGAAATTTCGTTCGAAATTTCATGAAAACTTCCTGTCGCAACGGAAAACGCGTTTGTTTTGATGATTGACGCCCCAACTCGCTTATCATATCTATAACACTCCCTCCCCTGTTTCGCGAGCTGCCCTTCTTTGAACTTTTTCGATGTCCTCCGTCAGTCTTATTTATACAGATCCCACACTGCACAACAGTACTTAAGAAGAAGGCGCACAGGCGTAGTGTAGGATTTCTCTTTAGTAGGTTTCTTATATCTTCCAGGTAGTTTGTCAATAAAATTCCGTGGTTGGATCGCCTTCCCGATTTAGTAATTTGTAATTGTCATCCCTAGGTATTTAGTTGAATTGTCAGCCGTTAGATTGTGTGATTTATCATGTAACCGAAATTAAACAGATTCCTCACGTGTATGACTTCACACTTTTCATTATTTAGAATCAATTGGCACTTTCCGCTCCATGCAGATATCTTCTCTAAATCATTTTTCAGCTGTTTCTGATCTTCTAATGACTTTGCTAAACTGTAAATGAGAGCATCGTAGGCCAAAACTGTAAATGACAGCATCATGGAGAGACAGTCTAAGAGGACTGCGCAGATGGTCTCCTCAACCGTTTACATACTTTATAAAAAGCAGAGGGCCTACGAGACTTCGTTGGGAAACGAAAGGTATCATTTCTGTTTTACTCGATGACTTAAACAGCTTTTTTTTTTTTTAGCCACGAAGTCCAATGATGCCCCTCTATGTGCAGTTTAGTAAGTACTGGTGCTCTTTCCATCCATTTACTGCGCTTCCAATGTCCCCAATCAATCGTCAGGAAAATTTTCCTTTTGTAATTATCTGCACTTTGTTCAATATCACACACGTAGCGTGGTTGGAGCGTGTGTAAAACTTAGTGGCATTTTCGTAGCACCGATCGCACTTCACACGGCCGTTCCGAGCATCGTTGGCTCATTGTAAGGTGCATGCTGTGCTCCTAAACTGAAGGCTGTGTCGCCTCTAGCGGGGCCTCCGTTGCTTCAGATAAATCCGCGCCGGGTCGCCGTCTTAGGCCGTAATCCCCGCCTTGTTTATGGCGCCGGGTCCTGGATACACTGTCACGCCCTGCTGCTATTAGCATAAGCTACACCTGTTGCCATTAATTACACCCATTACAAATGAGCGGGAGTGTGCAAAAAGCCGAGCGGGCTCCCCTCCGCAACAGCCTAGTGAGAAACAGGGCCCAGCCGCTACGCCTCTTATCTCATTAACGAGGCCACGAACACTGCAGGGGTTGGTGAAAGCAGCAGTCGCCTCAGCCGCTTAAATCGTACGTACCAAATTGGGCACTGCAAAATATGCGACAAATCGAGGCATCAAGGCAGGTAAGTCATTAAGGACTCATCAGGAGGGCATGTAACTGTTGCCATCTAACAGTAGAGTTGTGTTTCCAATCATCCGTGTAATACGAAAGGAAATTAGAGTTCCTGCCTAAATACAGCTACAATAAGTCGAAGACGTTTGGTGTGTTTTGTATTAGGTTGTTGCTTAAGTTCATGGAGTTTTTGTTTTGCATGTTGGTAATCTGGTTGCTATGGGTTTATTAATCAACTGTCATTTTTTTATGTAGTTCGCTGTAGCTATTTGAGTTTACATATTGTACATTTTGGTATTCTGGTTGCTATGGGTTTATTAATCACCTGTCATTTTTTATATGTAGTTCACTGTAGCTATTTGAGTTTACATATTGTCATTTTGTCATTTGCAGTTAGTGAATGGAGCTGTGGACGCTAGATAATGGAGTACCAAATAGAGAAATCGGAACATTTCCGACATATTCATCTGTCTGAGTTCAATACAGCCAGAAACATTTTCGCCGTGTATGGGGATAATGCCGTTGGAAAAAAATGGTTCAAATGGCTCTGAGCACTATGGGACTTTACATCTGAGGTCATCAGTCCCATAGAACTTACAACTACGTAAACCTAACTAACCTAAGGACATCACATACATCCATGCCCGCGGCAGGATTCGAACTTGCGACCGTAGCGGTCGCACGGTTCCAAACTGAAGCTTCTGGAACCGCTCGGCCACACTGGCCGGCAGCACGGCAAGAAAATGGTTTCCTCCCTTTAAGGTGGATCGTTTTGGCATTAGTGACTCTCCACGTTCTGGAAGACATTCGGGGTTTGATGAAGATCATTTAAAGGTATTAATTCACAGTGGTTAATGCAACGTAATCGAGAACTGGTAAATGAATTGAACTGTGATCGTTAAACCGTCGTGCAACGTTTGCAAGCAATGAGGAAGGTTTAAAAAACGCGTGTATGGGTACTTCATGCTCAAGCCAGAACCACAAAAGTCAGTGATTGGCCATATGTGCCTCTCTGCTTGCTCGTCATCAACTGGCTCGTGAACAACACCGACAGTTCCTATCCTTTATCGTTACTGGTGATGATAAATTGTGTCTGTATGCTAACATAGGGAAAAGGAAGGAATGGCTGAGCCCATACCAAGCAGCACGGCGACTCTCTGTGCAAAGACGTGCACGCATCGACAAGAGGTAATGTTATGTATCTGGTGGAACAGCGACGTTATGGTGTACTACTATCTGCTTCCCCGAGGTGTAACCATCACTGCTTACATATATTGTAAAAAACTGAGACGTCTTGCTGGCGCAGTCCACGACCAACGATCAGGAAGACTGCGTGGAGTGATTCTGCTCCACGCTAACGCGCGCACACATTCTGCTAGACTGACGAAAAACATTATACAGGACATGAGTTGGAATGTCATCCCGCACCCACCTTATTCACCTAATCTTGCGTCCTCAGATTTTCACCTTTTCCGTTCGCTATCGATCACCCTTCAACGAGCTACCTTTTCGGATCAAAATACTCTCCGAACATGGCTCGATGAGTTCTTCTCTTCAAAACCACGTGATTTCTACAATCGCGGAACGAACTTACGCACCAACGCAGTAGACAGTTGTGTTTATTAAACTTATGAAAAAACACTACGAACCTACGCACCATCGCAATAGGTACTATACCCACAATAACTGCACTGTTCTGCAATACTTAACCTTGAGATATATACTGTAACATATTAACAGCATGCTACGAGGACTTTTTTTCATGCTCATGAAATTAAAAACACAGTGAAAATAAGATGAATCTTTGCACCGATGTGTTGCACACTGCTCTTAATATGCCCGTCGACTGCATCATGTCGCAATTTTCAGTTCTGAGCACGCAATGAGTAAATAAAGATGCCTAGAACTATAAATTTTCCCGCTAAGGGTGAAGTGCGTGCTGTCAATAGCTGAGAGTTTCCTCTTGATTTTATCGGCAGCCCACAAAACATAGCTGCCATACGGGACAGCGAAGTGCGACAATGTTGCAGGAACTCACTGCAACTGGTACAAGTGCTGTTCGGAAAGCGAGGTCCGATCGGTCGCGAAATGGAAACCACAGTGAAAATCAAAACTTTTTGAAACTTGGGACTAACTGGCTGGAATTAAGGAAAACGCGGAAGAGAGGATCCACCAATATAACTTTCTTTTCACACAACCTGTTTTTTCGACAATATATAACCATAAGATTTGTTTTTTTTATTTTTTTACAAAATGAACAAATTTGCAAAATGAATAATCTTTTGCAAGAGAAATCAAAACAGCATACAATAATTACAAGACGGCCGGACCTGCAGCCCGTCCTTTATCAGGTGAAACAACGGTGCTTACTACCGCGCTGGACACAGTTTCTCTTATTAAATGCCCTTCTGCAACACATGGAAATTATATGAGCACCATTGATGTCAAGAGTGATTCAATTACTCAAAACAGATGACATAACTTTTAATTTGAAAGCTGTATGTCGAGAGGTTCGGGGTTAAGATGCGCACCTGTGCTTAACGGTTAAACAGATTAGGTAACAATATGACAATGATAAGGCTTACTTAAAAGCAACTAACCTCTTAATTTCAGTCGGCAACCAAGGTGCGACTGGATCCCAACCCGTCCATTTTGACAATCTTATTCTGACTAAAGCCCTGATCACAGTTGGCTGTTAATATTTTCATAGTTAAACTGATTGTCAGTTATTAAAACCGCTCTGAAGGAACGTCTTAAAACATTACTTGTGAACACTTATTACAAGAGAACTCACTCGGCGGGAACCACAAGATCCAGCTAAAAACACACCAATAATGACCTGGTTTTTAAGGACAGCAACGCACAGCTTAGTACAACAGGGTGTACAGATTATAACTAATGCAATGAAAATCAAAGAATTGAACTGATTAACATCAAAATCTAATCGCAAGACCCCTTTTGTTTAACGGCAACTAGTGCCTTAGTACAATTCTTCTGGCTGTATTTACGACCAGGAGCTGATTCATTAGGACATTAATGATCGGATATAAACCAGAAAGAAAAGGCAATATAATAGCGGTACAAATTTTTAACCGACAACTAATGCCTTAGTACAATACTACGGCCTATATTTACGACCAAAGAGCCGACCCAGTAAAACTCTGAGGGTCGGGTACAAACCAGAAAATAAAAAGGAGGGCATGTAAACATTGACAAATGGGGATTACAGAATATTACTCCCCTTTATCAGCAAGCAGTTACATGGATCCACAGTGCGTCGCAGCGGTTACTGAGTGATGCCGATGAAAACCAGGTTGAAGAGGGCAGCCAGGCCACGAGAGGCCGTCCGACACTAATGTTTCCAATCAGCCGACGGGATGTCGGCCTGCTGCTTGTAGACGACGCTGACCCCGGTGAAGCAATCCGGTATCTTAGGCTCTGTGCAGGCCCTCTTGCGCAGCTTGTGGCTTCGGACGCTCGGACCTCGTAACCATCTCTTGTCGCGACGCTACCGCCAAATCCCAAACTTCGTGCCTCCTTCTCGGACCACCGAACCCCGTATATATACCGGCAAGCAAAGACCTTCTAAGGGCACAACTCATAGATACCAGCTCTTTCTCATAGATATCATAGATATTGGCAATGGGACCACAAGAGGGATAGTCGATACTACACGTGAGCCAGTGGTGCCAAACAGGCCTACTAACTCAATGCCGCCACAGCTCACTTTTTTATTGGCGACAGTTAGCCGCACCTTCCAGCTACCTCTTTAAATAGTCGCCGCTACAACTTAGACATTTGTAGTGGCGTTGTACAAACTTTCCAGTATCCTCGTCACAGAAAGCAGCCGCCTGTACTTTCCGCCAGTTCTCTATGCTGGTCTCCCTTTCGTTATTTGTGCAAAAATGTTGTCTTCATAGCCAGTGGTTCATGTGAATAGAGATGAACATCGGAGGGAGCCAATTAAGGGCTGTATTGTGGGTGAACAGGCACTTCCCATCGAAAACACTGCAGGAGCGTCTTCATTGCCCCTACAGAATGAGGCTAAAAATTGTCTTGAGGAAAGAAATGCACGACATTTATGTAATGTGGGATGCATACCTTCAGGCGAAATCTCAAACCAGATCAACATATTTGGCAGCAGACACTGTTGCTCCAGGTATTTCTACGCGATGACTTTGCGATCTGAAGAGAGCTACGTGAAGCGATCGACAGGCAAACTAAAGACACTGTCCAACACATCTGTGCAAAGTTCCATCGGATTTTCACAGTGGTTTCCATTTCGCGCCTAATCGAACCTTACTTTCCGAATACGACTCATACACAGACGCTCCAGCAGATTTTTGGACGGCGTTTGTTTGATCATCCACTATACAGCCTGGACATGGCTCTCTCTCACACACATTTTCATCTCTTTACTCACATGAACCGCTCGCTATGATGACAGCATTTTGTCACAGACAGTGAGCTACAGACCAGTGTAGAGAACTGCCAGAAAGCACAGGTGGCTTCCTTGTAGAGAAAAAGCTGGAATGTGTAAATAAATGTTCCAAACAAAACACTACAGTATTATGTAAGCTTTCACGGATGGTATTGTTTGCAGTTCGCCGCTTTACCTCCGAGGATGTCTCCCGCAGTCGGAGACGAAACGTCAGGAGGGAGTTTTATACTTCGACCACGGCCTATCAGCCCGGAAGTTTTAAATGAAGAACTACAGTACTGTTTTTACGAGCATGGAGAGCGTTCCGAACCACAGGTGTTGCTTCCTGGAGGGGAGGTGGCGGTGCAACAGGTAAGAAGGGACCCACATCAAACAGCGCGTGCAAATGCAATCACTTCTTGCAGCACTGTATGGCACGCTATCTCATGCTCCACAGTGTCATGGCGACTGCATGGGGGTAGTCTGTTCGCAGGCCGATCAGTATGTTGTGTTCCGTTGACATCCGTACATCGATGGCACCGTTTGCGATGAGCACTGAACAAATTTTCAACTGCCAAGATCGCTAAAATCATTTATTGAATAAATTGTTTTAGCGATCTTGCCAGTTGAAAATTTATTCTGTGTTCGCAATACTACAGATAGACTCCACGCGGATGATATCAGAAGTGTATATCGTTTGCGATGGTGCCAAGACCACGGGGACTCGGTTCAGTCTGAGTAGTGATGCTGGAGAGGTGGGAACGCGTTATGCATCCAGGAACATTGTCCAAGATTATAGTTTTTGTGGTCCAGCGGCTACGGCGCAGGGAGGAATAAAGTTGCATAGTCGTACTGACCAAATATTCGGACACAGTACACTCACTGATCGACGCTGTTCTGACGCTGTACTCCTCTCACGTGTGCGTCTTTACACAGGCGCGTTTTGCCCTGACTTCATATTGATGTATGACAACGCGCGACAGAATGGAACTGCACAGCTGAAGAAGCTGTTGGAACGAGAGGGTACTCGGTGAATGGACTGATCTGCCCATTCCCCCGATTTAAATCCTGTGGAGCTCGTGTGGGATGGATGGGGAGACGTACTCAGCACGTCCACATGCACCATCGACCATACAGCTGTTATCATCCGCGCTGGTGGAGGACTGGAGCGCCCTACTAGAGGAACTCTTTACCAACCTTGTGGTCAGTTTAGGAGCACGTTTCAGAAAGCATTGTCTATTCAGAACCATGTCTCACCTTTTGTAATTTCCAGGAGACCATCATAAATCGCAGTACATTCAGTGTAATTATTGCCTTTGAATAAAAGTGTCATCTTTATTCATATCGTTGCGTATTTCCAGCAGTTACCATCTGTCCTATACCCTTGCAGTTCTTCCTATGAGTTGCCCAAGTCTTATCGAATTATCTTACTTGTCCGCGATACATCATGCGAAACTCACTTTCACACTTACCTTTTGCACGCCAGTGCACAGTGACAGAAATGGAAGCACCGGTTCGAGATTTACCATACTTGGAAATGTTCATCACATGCGGAGTATTAAATAACCACTCGAAAATCCTCCTGTCGGAGTTCAAAAAATATGAACATGCTCCTGATAATTTAAAAGAGTCTGACAGAAAAATGGAGAACCAGCTGCCTAACCTTTAACTCACGTTACTTCCATACTCACTCACACACTCACTCACACCTACTAGTCCATTACTGTAAGTCGCTCATTCCCATCTACTTCCAGTTGCTCTTTCTCACTCACTCATTCAGCATAACCCACTGCCAATGTCTCTCTGTGTCTCTCCGTCATTTTCTCCTGTGTCACAGCCACAGCCGCCATCGTTCTGTCCTACTACTACAGTATCTTCTCACTGTCACTGCCTACCTCTTGCTCTCTCTTACTGCTAATATCTTATTCCTTCCTTCCTATAGCTACTTTCTCTCCTCACTGTCACTATCATTCTCTTACTCATTGTCATTTTCGTATACTCTGTCTCTCATTATCACTGGATCTCACTCATATGCGCCGGCCGATGTGACCGAGCGGTTCTAGGCGCTTCAGTCTGGAACCCCACGACCGATGCGGTCGCAGGTTCGAATCCTGCCTCGGGGATGGATATGTGTGATGTCCTCAGGTTAGTTAAGTTTAACTAGTTCTAAGTTCTAGGGGACTGATGACTTCAGATGTTAAGTCCCATACTGCTCAGAGCCATTTTTTCCACTTACGTGTAGTTTCTCTTTCTCCTTATTTCTACCCCCCCCCCTTCCCCGTTCCCCTGGCAGTGAAGGAATTTTAGTAAACCGCGCCACTGCTCTGTCACAGTCAACTATGTTCCACGGCCACTATGCCCCTCCCTTTCTCTCATACTGCCTTTGTCTCCTTCGATGTTTCTATAGCATGACAACTATCTATCTTCCAGTGTTTATTATTTTTCCGTCTCTTAGCCACTACCACGGTCTTCTTCTCTCTTAGAATAAGAAAGTGCGAATATCATCGCATGGCAAAATATTTGCGAAAATTTTAAAGGTGCTGAAGTAGGTAGAATGAAGCATCTGGTATCCCACTTTTCGGTTAGAGTCTTTAAACAAAAAGAAACATAGTCACATTTTTGTGCTCCTATAGAGCATTTTTCCTCTGGTACTCTTCTTTTCCCTACCGGAGCGGATCATATAACTTATATGAAAAGAAATATACTGGTCAGTAAAATTTAGATAGTTTACTTGTGTAAGACTGAAATAATGTAAAACTAATTTTACATCTCAGACCGGATTTAACGTGCAAAAAGTTTTGGATGCGTCCATCACCTCCTCATCATCCACACGCACTCCTTCCCGCAGAGTGCAAACAGATGGAAGTCGGAAGGTGCGAAATCTGCCTTAGGGTGGCTGAGGAAGAACAGCCCGATGAAGTTTTCTGAGCTCCTATCGGGCGCGCAGACTTGTGTGAGGCCTTGCGTTGTTATGGAGAACGATAAGTTCGTTTGCATTTCTGTGGTGACGAACACGCTGAAGTCGTGTTTTCAGTTCCATGAGGGAAGCACACGAGCTGACCGCCGCGCCATAAGGGAAGAATTCAAAAACAGAATAAACTCTTCAGAGTTACGGAAGACTGTCGTCGTAACTTTACCGGTTCTGCGTGCGTCTTTGGACCTTTCCTCTGGAGGAGAGGTGGTGTGGCACCACTCCAGGGAGTGCCGTTTCATTTCCGGTTCGAAGTGATGAATTCATGTTTCATTGCCTGTGACGAAGTTAGACAAAAACTGTCACGATCAGTCTCGTAACGTGCAAGCAAATCCTCTCAGCTGGTCCTTCGTTGCTCCTTATGGTCTTCTGTTAGCCAGCGAGGAATCAAGCTGATGGACGACTGTGTCAGCACTACAAAAAGGGACGTCCAGGAGCGCAGTGAGGCGTTTGACTGCGATCCGTCGATCACTTCGAATGACAGTGTGCGCACAGTCCAACACTGAGACAGTCACAGTTGTGCGCCGGCCGGGGTGGCCGAGCGGTTCTAGGCGCTATCGTCTGGAACCACGCGACCGCTACGGTCGCAGGTTCGAATCCTGCCTCGGGCATGGATGTGTGTGATGTCCTTAGGTTAGTTAGGTTTAAGTAGTTCTAAGTTCTAGGGGACTGATGACCTCAGAAGTTAAGTCCCATAGTGCTCAGAGCCATTTGAACCATTTTTTTCACAGTCGTGTGCGGCCAGCCGGCCCGCGAGAGATTGGACAGGTTTACGCGACCGTTTTGCTACCTCCATCTATTTGGTACAATGCAGGATGCGCTCCATGTGAAGCAGTACGTGGATGATGGAGAGTTTTTTGATGCAACAGGACGTTCGCGCGGTTTACCAAAATTCCTTCACCAAACAAGACAAAGTGAATATTCCAGAAACCGAATCAAGAAAAACTGCCAAAAAGAGTAAATTGGAAGTAATTATCCTCGACGTAGTGAAGCAGCTTAAATTACTTAATAAAGGCAAGGCCTCTGATAACTGTACCCAGACAGGTTCCTTTCAAAATATGCTGATACAATAGCTCCATATTAGCATATACAGAAGCTCGCTCATCGAAAGATCCTTACCTGAAGATTGTAAACTTACACAAGGCACACCAATACCCAAGAAAGAAACAGAAGTAATCTGCTGGATTACAGACCCATATCCCTAACGTTGATTTGCAGTAGAATTTAGGAACATGTATTGTGGTCGAACATTATGAATTATCTCGAAGAAAACTGTTTATTGACAAACAGCCAACATGGATTCTGATAATATCGTCCTTGTGAAACACAACTACTTCTTTATTCTCACGAAGTAAGGAGTGCAATCGACAGTGGACGTTAAATTGATTTCGTATTTTTAGGTTTTCGAAAGGCTTTAAATAATCAAATTGCATGCATATGCAGTATCGTCTCAGTCGTGCAACTGGGTTCGTGATTTCCTGTCAGAAAGGTAACAATTCTTAGTAACTGACGAAAGTTATCCAGTTAAAAGAAAGTAATATCTGGCGCTCCCCAAGGAAGTGTTACAGGCGCTCCGCAGTTTCTGATCTACATAAACGACATAGGAGACAATCTGAGCAGCCATCTTAGATTGCTTGCAGATGATACTGTCATATGCCATCTTATAAAGTCATCAGATGATCAAAACTAGTTGCAAAATGATTTAGACAAGTTATCTGCATAGGGCGAAAAATGGCAATTGACGCTAAATAAAGAAAATTGTGAAGCCATCCACATGAGTACTAAAAGGAATCCGCTAAATTTCGGTTACGTATTGAATTGCACAAATCTAAGGGCTGTAATTTGAGCTAAATACTTATGTACTAGACTTACGGATTATAGTCACGAATAACTTAAATTGGAACGATCATATAGATAACGTTGTGGGGAAAGCACTCGAAAGACTGCTATTTATAGGCAAACAAACCACTTAGGAAATGTGACACGTCTATAAAAGAGACTGCTTACACTATGACTGTCCTCCCTCTTTTGGAATACTGCTGTGCAGTGTGGTATCCGCATGAGATAGGACAGAGGAAGGATACCAAAAAAATTCAAAGACGGGCAGCTGGTTTTGTACAATAGAGCGAATTGGGATAGCAATCATCAAAGGAAAGGCGATTTTCGTTGCGGCAGGATTATCACACGAAATTCCTATCAGAAACTTTCTCCTCAGAGTGTGAAAATATTTAGCTGGTGCCCACCCACATAGGGAGAAAGGATAAATTAAAGTGTTCGTTTTTCCCACGCGCTGTTCGAGAGTGGAACAGCGGAGAAATGGTCTGAAGGTGGTTTGATGAACCCTCTGCCAGGCACGTCATTGTGAACTGCAGAGTAATCATGTAGACGTAGATGTAGTTTTAGTAAATATAAATCAAAATTTGAATATCACTTAACATAATACAAAAAGTAATGTTCAGTATACAGTCAGTAAAGACATAAGCTTATAAAACTTCACAAAATGGGACACATTGACTCCTGAGAGAGAGACAGAGAGAGAGAGAGAGAGAGAGAGAGAGAGAGAGAGAGAGAGAGAGTATTTATATTTATAAAGCATCGAATACTATAGAAAATATTTCTATTAATTTAATATAAAAGTCACATAACCTTTTAGACAACATGAATCTGAAAAAACAATTGGATAGAGCAATGCAAGAACTCCGTACACGTTCTTTCGTAATTCGACGCCCCTACCAGTAGCGCTATACTCAACTTCTGCACCGAACGATCGCGTATTTTACGTCACGATGTTCTGACGGCTTTAATTAGCGATATGTTATTAACTGACATTAATTATAAAGGATCCTACTAAGAACGACGTGTTTTTGTTGCGTCTACAGTGTGCCATTGTCTTAATACGACGTACTTTCATAATACGCGAGTTATAACACGAAAGTAATTGCCGGCCGAAGTGGCCGCGCGGTTCTGGCGCTGCAGTCTGGAACCGCGAGACCGCTACGGTCGCAGGTTCGAATCCTGCCTCGGGCATGGATGTGTGTGATGTCCTTAGGTTAGTTAGGTTTAAGTAGTTCTAAGTTCTAGGGGACTGATGACCTCAGCAGTTGAGTCCCATAGTGCTCAGAGCCATTTTGAACACGAAAGTAATTAAATAAGAAAATTGTTTAACCATCACTAAAAAGCTTCCCGCCATTTTATCACAGCGAATCGTACCAATAACGATGTATTTTTGAGAGATCCTCATTGTGGTGCTACTTAGAAATAGCATATAAGGTACAATTTGTAAGTAGGCTGTTTAGGTTTTCATGTTGGTAACGCCACGTAGCGTTCTGTACGAAAATCACTGGTGTGCTGTGTGCAGTCTGTGGCTGGTTAGCATTGTTGGAATATTGGCTATCGTAGTGTTGGGCAGTTGGATGTGAACAGCACGTAGCTTTGCGCAGTTGGAGGTGAGCCGCCAGCAGTGGTGGATGTGGGGAGAGAGATGGCGGAGTCTTGAGAGCGGATGATCTGGACGTGTGTCCATCAGAGACAGTAAATTTGTAAGACTGGATGTCATGGACTGATATATATATATATATATATATATATATATATATATATATATATATATATATATATATATATATATATTGACTTTTGAACAGTATTAAGGTAAATACATTGTTTGTTCTGTATCAAAATCTTTCATTTGCTAATCAGTAGTTAGTGCCTTCAGTAGTTAGAATCTTTTATTTAGCTGGCAGTATTGGCGCTCGCTGTATTGCAGTAGTTTGAGTAACGAAGATTTTTGTGAGGTAAGTGATTTGTGAAAGGTATAGGTTAATGTTAGTCAGGGCCATTCTTTTGTAGGGATTTTTGAAAGTCAGATTCCGTTGCGCTAAAAATATTGGGTGTCAGTTTATTGATGATCAGAATAAGTAAAGAGAGAAATGTCTGAGCCCGTTAAGTTTTGCTCAGCTGTTTGAAAATCAAATAACGTAAAGAGTTTACCAACACAGTAATTCATAAATTTTTCTAAGGGGAGGTTTCAAATTTAAAATGCACCAAACGTGGACGTCAGCTCTAAACTACAAATATAATACTGCGTCCAGCAAGTTATGCTTGTGACGTAGAGGGCGTTCTTGCTTCTAATTGGTTCAACTTTTCGTAGCATATTACCGTAATACCGCGGAAGTTGTGTTTCACGCAAGGCAACGCCTCCTCAATGAGATTTAATAGGTAGTGACGTCGCAAAACTGGTAGAGTTCCATGTTAACGCTAGCTAACTCGTCCCGTGTGAGGACGACTTATCGTTCATTCCACGCTCACGCCATGAGCAAATTGTCACTTTATGGCAAGAAGGATTGTCAGCATGGAAGTTACCAGCCGAATGGACGTACACCACAGCTGCTATATTCGACCCGCTATCGTTAAACACAAAACATTTAAGATCTAACTCGTAGTGGTCGTCCGTGGTCAACAGCGTCAAACTATCTACAGATCACAATTCCAATGCAACAGTACTTCGTACTGCGTTTTTTGAATGCAACTGGGAAGGCTGTGTCGACTCAGACACCATGCAGCTGCCTCTACTCGACCAATTTCTCCTCTTCGTTACGATCAGCGTGATGGGTAAGGGTCCACTTGAATGAAAATTAGATCAGCAGCGTTGGGTTCTTTTCACCGACGAGTGTTTGTCTGAAGCCCGATGGTTGTCGTATAAGAGTGTGTTAGCGGCGAGACACCAATGCACGTCACAGCTACGCGGTCTCACGCGCAGAACGCAGCTGGGCCAGTCACATTCTGGACCGAGATGATGTACCGATGTGAGGCGACTCTCTTCACCATTGCGGGTAACTGGAAAACTGTGCAGTATAGGAACAAGATCCTCAGACATATTGTCCAGACTTACAAGCAGCATGTCGGCGTTAGGTTACTCTTTCAACACGATAACACACGAACAGTACTACGCCCACCTCGTGGACTACTTCTTCCAAGAAGCAGCAGTCAATCAAATCGAGTGGTGTGGGCTATTTGCTGACATGAAACCAAGTTATTATACATGATACCATCTCGAACTTGTAGAGCGTAGTCGCATGAGTCCTCCTGACGTACTAGACGATATCAGGAGTGCTTCCGTCAGGCTTGAGCAGTGACGTCTCGACCAGCTTGTGGACGGCACGACAAGAAGTGTTTCATGTTAACCAGCAGTATGTTTTGACACGATTTGATGTAAATATGTATACCTTCGAACAGGCAGTCTGTATTTTGGTTACGTTTTTTTCTATCAAAATAAACATTTTTTACTACTTTCTATCAAGCTTATCCTTTCATCCCGTGCTCCCCTTGCACATAAGCCCACACACGTTCGCCGGTCTATAGACGATGCAAAGCTACGACGGGCGATTAACGGGTAAAGTAACACTTTTTTTTGTCGAAGCACGTAGGTTTGATTTAGGTTTCCAATAAAACATATTATTCCCCAATCTTTTGGCTACAAAGCCCTATTTTTTAACATCATCTCCGTTCAATGTCATGGCCTTACGCTACCTTACTGGGAGCGCCTATATGCGTGCAGGGTACCTGTCTTACTGAATCAGTAACCTCCCAGTTACGCATGTACTGCCATCCGCTGAGTGCATCATTCATAGGGCCAAATGGATGGAAGCCGGAAGCTGCAAGATCCGTGCTGTAGGATCGTCGAGGAAGAACAGTCTAATGCAGTTTCTGAGGCCTTGCATTGTCATGGAGAAGGAAAAGTTTGTATTTTTGTGGGCCGAACACACTTCAGTTTCCAAACAGTAGTATAATACACTTCAGAGTTGATCGTTCCACCATGAGGGAGGACATCACACAGAATAACCCCTCCAGAATCTCATAAGACCGTCGGCCTGACTGTAGCGGCTGAAAGCGCAGCTTTGAACTTTTTCTGCGGAGGATAGGTGGTGTGGCACCACTCGATGGAGTGCCGTTAATTTCCGGTTTTCGAGGATCTTCGACAAAAAAAATGGTCACAATTAGTCTCTTAACTCGCAAGCAATTCCGCACAGATGTTTCTTCGTTGCTCTTCATGGTCTTCTGTTCGATGGCGAGGAACACAGTGCGCACACAGCTTTGAGTATCCAAACTGATGGACGAGTGTGTCAGCACTACAAACAGAGACGCCCAGCTCTGCAGCGAGGTGTTGATTGTGATCCGTCGATCACCTCGTATGAGACAGAACGCACGTCCCAACACTGCGGGAGTCCCACTATATGCGGCTGGCCGGGACGCGGGACATCGGACAGGTTTTGGCGACCTTGTAGCGATGATGACAGGCGCCTCTCCCGACGACTCACCGTGCTTTTGTTCACTACTAGATCTCCGTTGATATTCTGCAAGCGTCGGTACGTATTTGAGATGCTCTGGTTTTCCGCAAAAAGAAACACAGTGACAGGTCTCTGGTTGGAACGCATGTCTGTTATAGACGCTATTTTGAAGGCTTCGTATAGTACCACCAGTAGTCGGAACGTCATGAAACTATAGGGACTAAAGCGAGAATATTCCACGAAAACCCACAACAAATTTCACATTGTTTCAACCGAAACTGACCAATGAAAAAAGTGTTCCAGTCCATATTGAACATACCTCGTACATTGAGCAGTTTATTTTTGGAGTAATCACTATTAACGGTATGTCATAAAAAGAAACAAATGGTGATAAGGCGACCAGAACACAACAACAAAAGGAATGCCGCTTAAAAAGATTGTGGAATAAGTGGCTTCAGTACTTAACACCTTTTTTAAAACGCACTTTGTTTACCGCTACACCATTAGCCTAGTAAACGAAGGAAAATTAGGGGAAAAAATCATGTAGGCACAAATTTTAGTACTGTGTTAGTAGAGAGTGCCTGATGTGATGTAAGCGCTGGGTGTGGGATGGGGACCACATTTAAGAGTCAGTTTACGTTTTTCTTGAATTTCTCGAGAACCATGGTCTCTGGCGAAAAAGTTTTCCACAACAAAATTATACTACATTTAATTTCCTACAAAAATATCCTGTTCATTTATTCTCCAGTGCTAACAGTTTCTGTGTTGCAGGTGATGGAAAAATAGCGGATTTTTTATACATCTTGTTCTAACGGTATAAAATCGATGTTTATTATGAAATGAAGTGGGTTAAAGACAAATATCAAATGCGTGTACCATATCTGAGCCGAGAAGAGCCGAATTAAGGGATAAACTGTGTTCTGCGAGTGTAACAAAGTGAGAGGGGGGAGGGGAGGTTACAAGCACGAGAGAATGTATCTCACCAGATTGTGCTCATACGTTTCCCTTCTTCACACATCTGCAAATTGAAGAACGAGTAGGTGATTCTCGACTCGATTTATCCCTCTACATCACAAGAAGGAACTAGAGTGTTTCACAAAGTTATACTGACCCTCCACGTCCCACCTTATCAATCACTAGAGTGTGCTACACAGACACGACTGGGAGGATGTTGATTTTCCACGAAGCACCTTAACAGTACATGGAATGCAGATATCAGTTGCTAATAATAAGCGTAGAATCTACATGGATCTCAGAGCACGATTCTTACCGCTAGAGGGGAAATTGATCCTGTACGGAAGCTGTGGTGTTCTTCCAGAAAAGGCAGCTTCCTCAACCATAATCAGTACTCGCTTTTCAGTTTGTAGATAGACCATACCTCCTCAGCATTTCTTGTTAATATCTCTTACATTAATGGACAAAATAAATTCACTGAGCTTGTATTTATATAGTGGAGTTATTTTCACTTTATTAAATGAGTACTTATTTGCAACTGCTATGTGAGCTTTTATGTACAGCACGTTCCTCTAAACAATGGCTGAGAAGTGTTTAACTTGTAAGTGCAGTTCTCGTGCGAAAGAGACTGGAAATATAAATGTGACACGCTACTGCCGTCTGTCGCTGACAGCGTATTGCGCAGCCATGTACACTGTTCAACAAAATTAAAGGATTACTTTTTGTAAACCCAGAAATTGTCTCCCAATGCGACGCATAAGTTTGAAATTTAGCCCAAAGCTGCCTGTAGCCCTTCTTTGTAATGTTGCAAAAGCGTGGAGCCCTGCGACGTCACCCTCGAGCTCGGAGACATTTCCAACAGCAAGATATCGACATATGAAAAAAAAAGCCAGAACTCAGCTCATGTGAGATGTAAAATGAGTTAATGATGTCACATTGGCACCGAATTTCACCACGATTTTTCCTAACGCCATCGTGTACGTGCCAAAAGTCGGGAATATCATCACTCACCCTCTTACTAACATTTCACCCCTTCTTTGGACATCTCTGCGATGGTGGCCAAAACCACAACGCCCAACGTTGAAATCACGCAGTTTTCTTATGGGTGGCGCAGGAAAACATTTCGGGCACACCGCCACTGAAAATCGACACGAAAAGACCTGAGGAGGTGGCATAAAGGGCGTCAATGAAACCACCCTTCCCTGGGGCGATGATTCCTGCAGATTTCGCTGTCGAGAACGACAATTCGAACTTCCATGAGCATCTCTACAATATTTTTGACAACTTTTGACTCTGTTGACACCACGTGGTGTCTCTACGGACATAGTAGGCCTGCGACCGCGCTGGACGTGATCGCACGCACTTGAAGTGCAGTGCGACGGCAGTTTTTGCTCTCGTTTATGGTGTGGAACCATCAGAGTCCGTTTAAAACGATCCCAAGTAGCGATTGGAGATTATGCTTTTCCAACACCTCTGTTTTGCATCTCCTTGTGGCGTGATAATGGAGGTGAGGGGGGGGGGGGGGGGGGGGGGGAGCGCTCGACATTGACACTTGCATAAAGAAAACGGCAAACGGTGGTTGTTCGATCCCCTAGTTCGACAAAAAGCTCGGTGCCACCCACGCGTCTTTGTTGAGCACATTAAGATTTTGGTATACAGAGACAGACTATTGAGTGATACCTAAACCCGGCGGCACAGGCAACCTTTTCGACGCTCTTGACATTTCTCACGCAGCCAGTAAACACTAGTGCGGAGGCATAGCGACACTCTGTTGTTTTGTTGTGGTGGACAACAGAATGATTCTCAGAGCAAAGAAAGGTGCACATTCTGATTTCCACGATTTCTTTATTACGTTTATTACATTGAATATTCAATAACATATGACACAACATGTAGGAGAAATAACAGTCTGGCATCGGCAATAACAGCTGTGGATCACGAAATTGAGGTAATCGTTACATATGTTCGTCCGAATGTCTCTTTAAGGCAACAACGAATTGCCCAACTGTTCCTGACAGGGTATGCATGCGTCTTAGCCTTCGTCCCATGAAATCCCACACGTTTTCTTTTGGATTTAAGTCTGGGCTGTTGGCAAGTCACTCCAATACCGTGGCGCCCAGTGCATTGAGATGGTCTTTGACGACCCGTTGAGTGTGACGCCGAGCGTTGTTCTGCATCAATTTGAAGCGTGGTACAAGAAATGCAGCTTCCGGAATAATGTGCTGCTCCAGTATATCATTCCATTAGCGTTGCTCATTCAGAGCACGTGGCAGGTGGCAGGACGACGAGGGGCTATTGAGTCTTATAACTCCCCAAACCATTACAGATCTGCCCCGAAATGCATTCCGCAGGAAAACAACGTCCGGATGATTCCTCCCTGCCACAAAGTGATGTCAAACACTGATCCGCCCCTCATTACCCTCCGTGGAGGATCGTGACCCATCCGTGAAGAGCTCCAGACGCCGACTTCCATGCCCCACTGCACATGCTATCAGGCAAACTACAACCTGGCAATACGATGTGCACGTGTCGAGGTGGGCTCCTTCAGTGACATGCGCGGACGAATATGCCGGAGTTTTTGTGCCGGTGCCACACCACTAGTAGCAGCTGCATGGCGATTGGCTACAACAGTTGCTCGTCGGTCCTATATTGCTTGCCGTGTAACAGCACGATCCTCCCACGCTGTAGTGCAACGGCGAGCTCCCTGACCAGGAAGTCGAGTGGTAAGACTTGACTCCTGATGTTGCAGCAGCCCAGATACCACACTCTGTGATCCACCTTACACGTCAGAAATATAACGCTGTTGCTTGCCATCTCAAACCAGAGCAATGGCTTGGCTAACCTCAGCGGAAGACAGCTGTCTCCATACTATATTTCTGCAAAGCTAAACTAACATTCCAAGTCCTCTGCGCTCAGAAGAGACAAAAAGAACAATGGCTCACCTGACCTCAGTGGAAAACAGCTGTCTCCGTGCCATATTTCTGTAAAGCAAAATAAACGTTCCAAGTCCTCTATGCTGAGATGAGCCAGGATGTAATTAACACGTCGTTATTCACAGATTCCTTACAATGCACTGACAAGAATGACGATAATATTCGAAAGAAACACACTGCATAGTGCTAGAGCTGTCTGCAGAAGGATTTACTAGACCCTGAAAAAGAAACAACTGAGCTGTACTGCACCACTGCACTAGCATTTCAAATTCAAATGGGTCAAATGGCTCTAAGCCCTATGGGACTCAACATCTGAGGTCATCAGTCCCCTAGACATAGAACTACTCAAACCTAATCTAAGGACACCACACACATCCATGCCAGAGGCCGGATTCGAACCTGCGACCGTAGCAGCAGCGCGGTTCCAGACTGAAGCGTCCTAGAACCGCTCGGTCACAGCGGCCGTCACTAGCGTTTCCAAGACGCATCAAGCTGCAATGCATGTCGAAAGGGTTGCATGACCACTGTCGCTTAGGTATACCTCAGCGGTCTATATCTGCACAGGAAATTTTAATTTGGTCGACAAAGTGCGTGGGTGGCGCCGAGCATGCTGTCGAATTGTGAGTGAGATCAGGGGGGAGGTGTGCAGTGGAGCACATAGAGGGAACGTTTGCCGTTTTATTCATGCATATTTCAATGTCGCACGCCTCAGTAATCACGCCATAGGCGGCGCGCAAAACGGAAGTGTTAAAAGAGCATTATCTCCCTTTGCTGCATCAGATCACGTTCAAATTTCATCGAAGGCTTTTGGACTGACCCTAGTACTTCCCGTACACTAGGTCCAAAACTACGATCGCGCTGCACTTCAAAGGGTGAGATCACGTTCAGCGGAACTGCAAGGCCACGACGTCCCTGAACAATTGTTGAGTCAACCGCATTGTGTCAACACTGTCGAAGGTTGCCAAGAAACACGTTCTGTTGCTCATCCCACTCCGAAATGCCAATTTTGACGGCGAAATGTACGGGAATCATCGCTCCAAGGGAAGGAGTAGTTCCATTGACGCCCTTTATCCCTCCTCATGGGGCCTTTTCGTGTCGATTATAAGCGGCGGTGGTCTCAAATGTTTTCCTCGGCCATCAGTAATATAACTACGTGATTTCAACTCTGGGCGTAGCGGTTTTGACCGCCATCGCAGAGGTGTCAAAAGAAGAGTGTTGACAACCTTCCTAACGCGTGACACCTCCACGGTGGGGTTGGATAGAATTGCGGTGAAATTTGATGCCAATGCGACATCATTACCCCACATTACACCTCACATGAACATCTGAGCTCTCGGCCTTTCTCCCAATTGTCAACTCCCTGCTGTTTGAAGCGTTGCTGAACCCTATGATGAAGTGGCTGGACACCACGCTTTTGCACCAGTACAGAGGTAGGCTCCAATGACCCAAATTTCAACTTTAAACTTCACAATGGCAGACATCTGCGAGGTTTCGAAAAAGTGATCGTTTAGTTTTGTTGTCCAGTGTAATTTTGTTGTAGTCACTTTGTGATGAAGTAATGAACGGATGGGAAGTTACTGCTGTTCTCTCACCATTAATTGTGTTACCGATAGACTGCATAAATCTTTTCCATTTAGAAAATGCTTGTAAGTATTTAGTGGGCTGCATCAAGTGGATCCATTTACCATACATATACAGTATATTTTCCGAAATGGATGTGAATACGTCTGGTGGAATGGAACTGAACACGTTCTAACCCTAACAGGAATCTGATGTAATGCATTGCTGGTTCACACTCAAATATCTGGAATTTCACTACAGCTAGGTGGCCTACTTTTGTTTCAGAGGGAGACAATTTAACCCTCTTGGTCTCTTCAGATGTCGGGTGAGCTGAGGCTGGGATGATGTATTTGGTACCCTTCATGCTGCGGAAAATATTTCAGGTAGTAGTAGTGAAGACAATGAAATCGACATAGTCGAATACATTTTGGCAGCGTGTTACACTTGAGACACGTAGGCAGCTGAATGCTCCAGGTCTTGAGATTTTTACATAATAGCTCACCTAACAACTGCATGTAGGTACCCACTCGATAAACAAAAATAACTTCATTAATTAAGTACGAGCTCAGCGACGTTATTTGGTCCATTCACGAAACGGAACTGGACAGGAAATGCTGGGTAGATACACGAGGGTTGGAACTTAAACAGTTGCAACTATTTATTCACAAACGATACAAAAGGGTTACATGTTTGCACCTGTTACTGTTCTTCAAAGTAATCACCAACGTTGTGTAGAACCCGTCGCCAGCGATGTGGAAGGGGTAGTATACCGTTAGGAGAGCCTGTTCTGTTGATGGTGTGATTGGAGCGGTCTAAAGTTATGGTGATTCTCGTATACGATGGTGTTATCCTAACGCATGACGTTCCTCCATGGCAGCCCGTCAATGCACAGTATTACTGTTCGTTTTTGGAGCATCATCTGCGACCAGCTTTGCGAAAGAAGCGGCGACACTTTCTACGCAACCCACCCATCATTGTGCACGACAATGCGCGGGCGCATACAGCGCAGGCTGTGGTGCTCTGTTCGGTCGATGGGACTGGGATGTACTGTACCATCTACCATACTCCCCGGACTTAAGTCCTTGTGACTTTGATTTGATTCCGAAGATGAAGGAACCACTTCGTGACATTCGCTCCAGAACTGTCCCAGAGATTCGAAAGGCAGTAGACCGCTCCATTTGCACCATCAACAGAACAGGCTCTGCTGACGGTATACTACGCCTTCCACATCGCTGGCGACGGGTTCTACAAAACGCTGGTGACTACTTTGAAGGACAGTAACAGGTGCAAACATGTAACTCTTTTGCATCGGTTGTGAATAAATAGTTGCCACTATATAAGTTCCAACCCTCGTAGTATGTTTGTAAACAGGAAAGCAAGTAGTACTCATGGTGGGGGATATTCCTTATCTTCGAAGAACACTACAGCAGCCGTATAGGAATCAGTTTCTGCTATACCAGTGTAGAGTAATGGGCAGGGATTTGCGTAGATTCTGTCCATATCCGTTAGTATTATTAATAACCCATACCTGTGTTCTACGTAGTGTGAAAAATCAACACCCACCGGGGATGTATGTGCAGTGCGTCGCCAGTGATTTATAAGGCGTGATGTGGAGGGTCAGTGTAACTTTGTGAAACACCTTCTAGTTGCTTCTTGTAATCTAGAGAGGTAGACAGAGTGGGGAATCACCTGCTCGCTGTTCAGTTTGCACATGTGTGAAGGAGAGAAGCGCATGACCTCAAGCCGGTGACATACCTTCCCTCTCGATTCTCCCCTCTCCCCCCCCCCCCCGCCTACAATCTGTTACACACCCACAACACGATTTATCCATTAATACTACAGAGGGGCCGAGTAGTTGACGCCTCTGCACGATGTCAGAAATCGACTGGAAGCGATCGTGGCGCTAATAAAACATGATTGTTCAGTAAGTCGTTTATTATGTCAACTTTGCAAAAGGTGGTGCACTGTTGGCCCTAATTGCCTCCTGCCCTGGTCGTGGACAGACTCCCTGTGTCGGGTGCTGCGCCAGTTCTTGCGCCTGCGTCCTAGCGAATCGTCGTCGGTACGGACGCTTATTCCAGCCTAGTACAGCGTGGATAGCTGCTACCGGCTGAGAGAGTGTACTCGATCCCACTTCGTGTCTCTTCTCCCCTGGACCACTCCATCCACGGTGTGGTGAAGGCGGCAGGTGTTGAACCCGGTACTACCAGCCTGGTCGTCTTCTGCCGTCCCCCACTCCGAGAGTACAGCACCTGGTACTGAACTGTTGCTGGTAGTTCATCAGTTCTCCCATCAGTAGTGGTTGGTGTGACACAGCATGAAGTTCGTCAGTGGAGTCCAGTTCTGCGGCACTCCACGGCTGACTTGTACTGCGCTGGTTGATGTGAGAAAAGACTTACTAAAATAACATGGTCATGGATCGGAATGTCGTCGACATCGTTTCATTGACGTGAACCGTTCTCCCCTACGTTGAGCTGGGACTCCGGTATTTAAAAAGAGCTCTCCGTAGTTCTGTGACGTGCGGTTCACTAGCGATGATCGCGTGTGGACTCGTTATTCTGCTACCCTTGCCTTAATTCTCACTTAGAAGTTAGTTAAATTTGTGTATGAGTTTTTTCCCTAGCCGTGGCTATCGCTTCTTGAGGCATTCCGCCGCGCAAATCGTGAGTGTTATTTTGTTTAGTCGCTGTCCTTCTCTGTTTTCCCGCTGCGTGTGCTCTCTCTCACTCAGCTACTGCAGAGTTGCAGACTGTGCTGCCCGTCTGTCTTGCATCACCGTGCTTCCTGGTCCCCCGCTAATCGTGGCGTAAACAGCCTATCTTACGTCAAGGTGGTAGAACTCCGTTAAAAATTTTATAACTTGCAACCCGTATTACTCTGTGCCGTAACAATACGACCCTACCGCACTGAGACGTGGTACACGCATTTCATACTTGCCTTTATATTTTTCATTTAAAAATAAACATTGATTTCATACCGTTAAAACAACATTTTTAATAATGAACGACTTTTCCATCCTGCAATGCGTAAACTATTAATCCAAGAGAAAAACCGAATAGCTTTTTTTCTGTAGGAAATTTAATGTAGTTTAATTTTGCCTGGAGAATATTTTCGTTAGAAGCCACAGTTTTCGAGTTATTCAAGAAAGACATAAAAGAGTAACCTTTAACAGCTCCCCCAACCCCACGGCTCACACCTCATCGGTCAGTATTTTAAGTATGTTATCCATGGCCCTCCCTCCTACCACAGTACAAAAATTTGCGACTACACGAAGTTTTTCCTCTAATAGCCCCTTTTGGTCTTCGTTGGCTGCGCTATATAATCACACGTAGCAAAGGATAAGTAGAGTGGAAAAGTACACTTCCTCTACAAACATGGGTCGCGCTCGTGACACATACCGTGAACTATGAAGTTACATCAAAATGACATGTACACTGGAAAAAAAAAAAGCAGCCAACCCTGAATTCCAATGTGTAGGCCCCACCTGATTGTATGCAACCAGCATAACACAGCTGTGTCACAGGTCCTCTAAACCGTCTCCGTTTGACTATAAACAAGGGGGACCACAAGAGACTACTACGGAACACTGCTCTTTATGGCAGTCATTCCAGACGTAAACCATCAGACAACAAATATTAGAAAACACGTGATTAGAGAAGAGGCGGTCCTTAACGCTCGTAAATTAAACGCCCAAATGTCCGAACCTGGATATAAATAAAGGTACATTTAGCACTGCACCAGGAACCCCATGAAGTTTGAATTGTCCGTGAGAAGTAACCACGAAAGGTATGTAATAAAGTGCAACGCACAAGTGTGGAACACCGTGAAGTAAAGCTACTGGAGGTGAAGAAGTTATGATAATTACTGTTAAGAACTGGTACCTTCAATGG
This sequence comes from Schistocerca cancellata, assembly GCF_023864275.1. Taxonomy (NCBI): domain Eukaryota; kingdom Metazoa; phylum Arthropoda; class Insecta; order Orthoptera; family Acrididae; genus Schistocerca; species Schistocerca cancellata. The sequence continues at coordinate 229,860,105 of NC_064631.1, read as the reverse complement.
GAATCGAACCCACACCTTTGCCATTACAAGCTGGCCCCAGTCCAACCAGCCACCGAATTTCACATATGTTAGCATCATGTTTCTGTCATAGAGGGGTACGCAGCACACGGTACGAGAAGTGATAGCTTCCACTTGAGCTGTTGTCGTGAATAACTTGTTCGTGGTCTTGTAGTCAACGTCATGCAGTACGAATGCAAAGCTGTGTTATCAAACCCATCCTTTTCCATTCTTTTCTAAGCCTTACTCCGTCTGTCTCCTAAGAGCATCAGTCTGACGGTCAGGTCAGAGACAGTTTCGTTAGTTTTCTAACAAGCCAGTAATAGAAAAATCTTACGAAAACACGTTTGTGAAAGGGCTCGTGGGTGTCACAGTATAAACAATTTCGCCGGCTGCTTGATGCAGACCGACATACTCCCAAGTGATGATCTCCAGCGGACTTCTGTGCGCTCAAGTTAGCAAGTATAACATTATGTAACAATGCGTATGATATAATACTATGTTTTAGCATGTTCTGTGGCGATTTTGTATGGAATATTGTTATTAGGTGTTTAACTATTGTCTTATTTTGTTCAAGTTTGTAGTACAGCTCGTGCCATTACAACTAGAATACTTCTCATTTTTGACGTTATGTTTGCGTTTAATAGAAGAGTGAAAGCTGTGGAGACACATCGAAACACTTGTGTTCTTTATGGAATGATACCTATCGAGAAAGGCAAGTTGTATCGTTTAAAGTACGATCGTTTTGAGATAAATTAATCACCACATTCAGGAAGACAAACAGCTATTGGTGAAGTACATTTCTACGATTTACTGCTGTGGTCAATGATAGTGTATCCGATAATTGGTAAGTGTGACAAACAGTTAACCTTCGTGAGACACTTTGCTTCAGTTGTCATAGTGAGGTTAAAGGAAAGGAAGCACGATTACCCTACAACATCTCGTTGAAAACGAGATTAGACGCGCAACAGAATCTCGAATTGGGAAGGATAAGGAAGGAAGTGGTCTGTGCCCTTTCAAAGGATTCATCCCGACATTTGCTGTAACAGATTTAAGGAGGTCACCGTCAACCTAAATCAGTGCGGCCTGATGGTCTTTTGAAGTACCGTATGGTAACTTCATAAGAAGAATATGAAGGGTAAGCCATAACAAACATTATCTCAAACGATGGCCTGTATTCGTCCACAAAATGTTTTGTTAATGATATACATCTGGTGGCGCAAAGAAGGTGTTCTGTGTTACAAACTGCTTCACAGGGATGTACCCTTCGCAGTTGACATTTGTTGCCAACAAATGAGATGCCTTGGACTCAAAAACAAATGTGAACTGGATGACAGCAACAAGGAGCTTGGCTCGCAAACACGCTTAAGGCACGTCTTCTAATCTGGCACCGAAATGTGTTTACCTTTCTCGTCCCTTACCGATCAACCACCAAAAAATTTAGTTTTTGTTTTCTTGTGATAAGAAGATGGAACAAACATTAATGTATCTCCATGACTATTGTTTACATTATATCACTGTGCAAAGTAGGCCTATGCCACATCTTTTTGTCAAGATCTTGGTTACAGGCAAAGTTATACAGCACATGCTAGATGCTGGCAAAGTTTCGCTGTCAGAGTTTAAATTAATATAGATTGTGTAAAAGTGTGTGAAGTGATATACCAACTGGCCATCAAAATGAAAGCACGCAGATGGACACTAATGGAAAAAAGCCGCCCATACCGTCGCAGTAAGTAAAAAACTAAATTTACATCCATATCGACAGATAAACAATAGTAATGCCGATACATTAAATCGTGTTCCATCTTCTTGTTGCTGCTGTAACAGATTTAAGGAGGTCACCGTCAACCTAAATCAGTGCGGCCTGATGGTCTTTTGAAGTACCGTATGGTAACTTCATAAGGAGAATATGAAGGGTAAGCCATAACAAACATTATCTCAAACGATGGCCTGTATTCGTCCACAAAATGTTTTGTTAATGATATACATCTGGTGGCGCAAAGAAGGTGTTCTGTGTTACAAACTGCTTCACAGGGATGTACCCTTCGCAGTTGACATTTGTTGCCAACAAATGAGATGCCTTGGACTCAAAAACAAATGTGAACTGGATGACAGCAACAAGGAGCTTGGCTCGCAAACACGCTTAAGGCACGTCTTCTAATCTGGCACCGAAATGTGTTTACCTTTCTCGTCCCTTACCGATCAACCACCAAAAAATTTAGTTTTTGTTTTCTTGTGATAAGAAGATGGAACAAACATTAATGTATCTCCATGACTATTGTTTACATTATATCACTGTGCAAAGTAGGCCTATGCCACATCTTTTTGTCAAGATCTTGGTTACAGGCAAAGTTATACAGCACATGCTAGATGCTGGCAAAGTTTCGCTGTCAGAGTTTAAATTAATATAGATTGTGTAAAAGTGTGTGAAGTGATATACCAACTGGCCATCAAAATGAAAGCACGCAGATGGACACTAATGGAAAAAAGCCGCCCATACCGTCGCAGTAAGTAAAAAACTAAATTTACATCCATATCGACAGATAAACAATAGTAATGCCGATACATTAAATCGTGTTCCATCTTCTTGTTGCTGCTGTAACAGATTTAAGGAGGTCACCGTCAACCTAAACCAGTGCGGCCTGATGGTCTTTTGAAGTACCGTATGGTAACTTCATAAGGAGAATATGAAGGGTAAGCCATAACAAACATTATCTCAAACGATGGCCTGTATTCGTCCACAAAATGTTTTGTTAATGATATACATCTGGTGGCGCAAAGAAGGTGTTCTGTGTTACAAACTGCTTCACAGGGATGTACCCTTCGCAGTTGACATTTGTTGCCAACAAATGAGATGCCTTGGACTCAAAAACAAATGTGAACTGGATGACAGCAACAAGGAGCTTGGCTCGCAAACACGCTTAAGGCACGTCTTCTAATCTGGCACCGAAATGTGTTTACCTTTCTCGTCCCTTACCGATCAACCACCAAAAAATTTAGTTTTTGTTTTCTTGTGATAAGAAGATGGAACAAACATTAATGTATCTCCATGACTATTGTTTACATTATATCACTGTGCAAAGTAGGCCTATGCCACATCTTTTTGTCAAGATCTTGGTTACAGGCAAAGTTATACAGCACATGCTAGATGCTGGCAAAGTTTCGCTGTCAGAGTTTAAATTAATATAGATTGTGTAAAAGTGTGTGAAGTGATATACCAACTGGCCATCAAAATGAAAGCACGCAGATGGACACTAATGGAAAAAAGCCGCCCATACCGTCGCAGTAAGTAAAAAACTAAATTTACATCCATATCGACAGATAAACAATAGTAATGCCGATACATTAAATCGTGTTCCATCTTCTTGTTGCTGCTGTAACAGATTTAAGGAGGTCACCGTCAACCTAAACCAGTGCGGCCTGATGGTCTTTTGAAGTACCGTATGGTAACTTCATAAGGAGAATATGAAGGGTAAGCCATAACAAACATTATCTCAAACGATGGCCTGTATTCGTCCACAAAATGTTTTGTTAATGATATACATCTGGTGGCGCAAAGAAGGTGTTCTGTGTTACAAACTGCTTCACAGGGATGTACCCTTCGCAGTTGACATTTGTTGCCAACAAATGAGATGCCTTGGACTCAAAAACAAATGTGAACTGGATGACAGCAACAAGGAGCTTGGCTCGCAAACACGCTTAAGGCACGTCTTCTAATCTGGCACCGAAATGTGTTTACCTTTCTCGTCCCTTACCGATCAACCACCAAAAAATTTAGTTTTTGTTTTCTTGTGATAAGAAGATGGAACAAACATTAATGTATCTCCATGACTATTGTTTACATTATATCACTGTGCAAAGTAGGCCTATGCCACATCTTTTTGTCAAGATCTTGGTTACAGGCAAAGTTATACAGCACATGCTAGATGCTGGCAAAGTTTCGCTGTCAGAGTTTAAATTAATATAGATTGTGTAAAAGTGTGTGAAGTGATATACCAACTGGCCATCAAAATGAAAGCACGCAGATGGACACTAATGGAAAAAAGCCGCCCATACCGTCGCAGTAAGTAAAAAACTAAATTTACATCCATATCGACAGATAAACAATAGTAATGCCGATACATTAAATCGTGTTCCATCTTCTTGTCACAGAGCCAGCACCTAGCATTATGTTAGAAATAATGATGTAACCGCCAGAAACCATCTGAAGATGAACCTGAAAAGGTTCGAAAACCGGTTCATGGAATAAAACATAATTATTCCAGAAAATGTCTGGTTGCAGTTTTAAGTAACTTATTTAGGTCATCAGTCAGTCAGCGTGACGGATTGCCGTCCTACGGGACCGGGATCGATTCCCAGCTGGCTCGAGGATTTTCTCCGCTCAGGGTCTGGGTGTTGTGCTGTCTTCTTCATCATTTCATCCCCATCCGGCGAGCAGGTCGCCCAATGTGGCACCGACTGTAAGAAGACCTGCACCAAGGCGGGCGGACCTGCCCCGCAAGGGGCCTCCCGGCCAATGACGCCTAACGTTCATACCAATTTTACCTCATTTAATTCGACTATATTCCATTATCCTCGTTTTTCTTTTGTTGTTCTTCATCCTATAACCTTTCAAGACACAGTTCATTCCCTTCAGCTGCTCTTCCAAATCTTTTGCTGTCTCTGACAGAATTACAACGTCGTCGCCAAACTTCAAGGTTTTTATTTCCCCTCCCTCAATTTTAATTCCTACTCCAAATTTTTCTTGTGTTTCCTTTAGTGCTTGCTCAATATACACATTGAATAAAATCAGGGATAGGCTACAACCCAGTCCCACTCCCTTCCGAACCACTGCTTCCCTTTCATGTCCATCGACTCTTATAACTGCCATTGTTTCTGCACAAATTATAAATAGAATACTCCTCATGACGTCGTAGGAAAAGTAAGTAGGCCGCTGCGTCGTTGATGCACAAGATGCATTACTAAATTGCTAGCCCATTACAGGAAGACATTACCTGTAGAAACATAATCGTCCTGCTCCGACAATGATAGGGTCATGACAACATAGTGGAGCATGTCTGGTGAGGCTCTGATAGTTTTGTTACTTCCAACAATGACAGAAAATTATCTTGCAAGATTCACTTGATATATTCGTGGTATACTAAAAATGATTCTGAATGAATTCATCTTTGGTGTGTCATCGACTTATCAAATATAAGTTTACATACAGGGGAGAAAAAAATGTTCAAATGTGTGTGCATTCCTAAGGGACCAAACTGCTGAGGTCTTCGGTCTCTAGACTTACACACTAGTTAAACTAACTTATGCTAAGAACATCACACACACCCATGCCCGAGGGAGGGCTCGAACCTCCGGTGGGAGGGGCTGCGCAGTCCGTGACGCGGTGCCTCAAACCACGCGGTAACTCCCCGCGGCGACAGGGGAGATTAATTTCGTGCAGCAACTACATATAATCTCGTTGTCTACATTGCGAATTATCTGTATCAGCAGTCACAAGGCCAATAATCAGGTGATGAACGCTGCTGTTCGTTTTTTGCTGCATGAAAACGTTGACGCACTGTAAAGAATAAGAGGCAGTGGCTTTTAGTTCCAAACTGGAGCGAGAGAAACATTTTACTTCCACTGTGACAGAACTACAAACAGCTATCTCGAACTCAGAACGACACCGTTAGAAATTTTATCATCATAAGACGCCTCGCTACATTCAGTAACCAGTAGCTCTAGGAGTAACAAACACAGAATACTGCTGAATTGCTATGGAAATACACAGATCTGCTAATGAAATCGTATCACTAAATACTCTGTTAACTGTCTTTCATTTAGAAACTACTCTCACAGCCACATTGTCGTATTTACGTTGTAGTCTGGTAAAGCTACCTGCGTATGACAAAAAACGTCAAGTTTAATCAAGATAGCCATTCATTGTATGGTACTACGATGAGACACGAGTTGTATAAGTGTAGCGCCCATTAATAGCGTTTTCCGTGACGTTATTGAGCACAGCATATTCAAATATCAGAGAAATTTTCAACAATATATTCAACCTCGTTGTCGAAAACCGTCTGATGAAGTGCAGGTAGTTTTCGATGCCAAGCATGTAGCGACTTCCTGATCCTGAGTTAAGTCACTTATAAGGCGCAATCACCAAAATAACTTTCTTGGTTGATCAATAAGGACCGAGAAAGGTAAAGACATGTGAGTGCCAGATTAGAAGGCATGCGGTAGGCGTCCTTGCCAGCCAAGCTCCTTGGTGCAAGTGTTTCACACTTGCACGTTGCCCTCTACTGCATACCTTTCGTGGTTACTGGTGAACACTTCGGTATTTTACGCCTCTTTATGCCTGGTCGGGTCTCGATCAGACGCGCAAGCTTTGTTTCGTTAACAATGGGTTCAAATTCAGACCACGAACAAAAACCGTCATGTCATTTAATGGGTGTAATAAGACTTCTGTAATGACACTTACTTAATTAAGTTTAATTTACAAGCTTAGTGACTGTCCCATCTCTGATAACGTGTTTTCTAACATTTGTTGTATCGCAGTATTAGTTTATATCTGGGCAAAATACCATCATAAGCAGTGTTCTCTAGTGATTACATTCAGCAGAGGCCCATGTTTCCCTCTCTCTCTCTCTCTCTCTCTCTCTCTCTCTCTCTCTCTCTGCCTGTCTGTAAAGTATACATGTTCAGTAGCACAGTTCGATTACATCAAGCGTAACTCCGACACGAGCTTCTCCCATGAGTGAATGTACCCTCAGAAATCGCAACATATTCATAGAACAAACAGCTGCATATTTGTGACAAGAAATTGTCTTTACTGCTTGTTTCGCTCGCAGAAATTAAAATTGTCATTCCCATCTAATCACATCTTCGGAAATGGCGACATATTCAGAGAAAACGGCCAAATATTTCTGACAAGCAAGATGACAAATGTCACTGCTGGTTGTTTCATATGCAGCACTTTCATCATTAGTTTTCTAATCGGACAGAAGTCTCAAAATCGAAAAACCTCATTTCTGAGAAAGTGCACTCTTATATTCAAATTGTGGGAAGCATGCACTTATCGATATATCTAGCATGGTGACCGAGATATTGATTTTTCCTCGTTGCTCGGACAACGTCAAGACGGGAGGGCATAGCATATGCAATGATCAGTGAACAAAGAGACTGAACAATAAACTTAACTGAAATATCATTACAAGATGTGGCTCGATTATGTAAAACTAAAAAAATGTCAAAAGTTGTGAACCTCGGCATGCACCATTAATTACCTTCTTCAAAAATCTGCTTTCGTAAAATTTCTGAAGCACATAGTATTACAGTTAGAAAGTTGTAATTTAGGAATTAGGTTCAGTTTAGCATAAAAATACGTGGTAGAAGTTTTCATGAAGCTACCCTTTTTGAGTTACTCCATGTTTCCCAATATATGAAAAACGCATGATACTAATGTTAGAAACTGAAATACTGAAATTATTTGTAGTTTATTCTAAAATCGTGCTGTAGAAGATTTCATGAAGCCACCTCCTTTAATTTTTTAATTACTAGGTGAAAATCAATTTTCGTACGTAATTTTCCGAAAACAACTTAGATTAACTAGCCTTTGTAATTAACTTACAATGCTAAAAGGTAACACTGTATTTATTATACGTAATAATGAAGCTGTTCCAATTTTTAAGACGATATCGTAATTTAAAAAGGCTACAGACGTTCAGAGGCCACCATCCACCCTCTACTCTGAAAGTCAAAATTTAAGGGTTATCGGATTAAGAATTTTTATACAGTATTAACTGAGTACCAATTTATTTACAGAAAAATTGGGATCGTTGTTAGTCTTCAACCAACAACGATATGAATAATTTTGAAATCAAAAAGAGTGCTGTCTGGGCGCTACTGCCGACGGTGAAAGCTATTTTGCAACGAGTGTTTCCCTCGCCGTACACACCGCGAGTATATAAGACGTAAGTGTCTTGATCAGGCAAATTATTCGATCGTCGTCAGTCATACGGGATGTGTGCAGTGTTTCCGTCCGCGTCTGCGTTCGCTTAAACCACGGATCGCGTGGATGACGACTGACATAACAGTTTTTCAGTCGAACTAGATATTGCACTTGTTTAGTGCAAATGCGTAAAAGTGAACTTAACTGGATTTAATGAGTTACTGGAAAGCCTGTGTTTCGTTTTCGATGTTGCGTTTCGTTACGCTGCCCGCTGTAATGTAGAAAACTGCGTTGCTTGTGGCTCAGGTTATTCTGCACTTTTAAAGCGAGCAATCAACTTTAGATAATATTAGAAACAAAGAATAGAAATCGTCTCTGAACTGTGTCGAGTGCTAAGTACGATAGGACAAACTTTAATAATTTGCAAAACTAATACTTGTGCGTGTATGCTTCTATCAGAACATACTGTTCATTTAAACGACAGTAGACTTGTATTTATCGCCTTGTTTCCTGACTCCTCTGCATTATTCTTAGACAGAACATGTAATTTCAGTTTCGGCGAGCTGAATTGGGACCTGTGGACTGAAGTTTATCACACAACAAGTTCTCCATCGCTTTCTGTTTGTTCCCACAAATTGTTTCAGACTCTTGTAAAAGGCAGTGGTAGCCAAATTCGCACAAACCAAACATTAAAAATATAAAACCTCAACAGACGCTAAAAAAATTAAAGAACAAACCACCTGTAGAATATTTTTACCTGCCGCTCCACAAAATAACATCGAATCTCAGGGAACATACTTAAATTACATTAATGAGAGAGTTACAGAATGTCTTGCAAATGCGAAGACGGAAAAAACTTCAGAATTCAACAGGACACAATACTACTACCATCGATTCCGTAAGTTCACATCTATAACCACAAGACAGTCATGCGAAGCTGGCACCTGACGTTGAAGGAATATAATTTTTTTCGGAGTTTTTGATAGGTATGTTGTTGCTCTGTGGTTCCCTGTTTGAACAATTCTGCAGAATTATGCGAAGAAAACACATAGTACTCGGGGAAATTCTAACCCTCAAAGAAAAAATATTTGCCAATTTGCGAAAACAATTATGATCACAACTCTGAACAGAACTCCGAGAGCTCTACAGAAAACCAATGACATTTTTTCTGCAGATAATAGTTTGAGGTAATTGCAATAATGTGGGGCCCACTCCATAACATACAGCCTTTCACTGCCCTAGTTGTGACATACGCATGTTGTCACAAGTCGGCGCACTCCGTGTCGACCGCCGTATGTACTCGACTGCTGACAATCCAGCAATCTGACGGTAGTGGCCAGTTCTTCATCTGCTTATTGCGTTTTATTACAACAACTTTGATTTAATTTGCCATTCTTTGCTACAATCATGAACCGAATTTGAAGTAGCTGTCTCTATGTGAATTCGCGGACTCCTGTTACTTCATTGTTCGATGGATACTGGTATTTAACAATCTTTAGCAAAACGTACGCTGATTTTTTTCACACAGGAGCTCAGATGCTTCATACAATTCAAGCACCTTTTGTACCTTCATCGTCAAGGTTGGGAAATAGGGACAAGGATAGGATTTTTCTCGCTTAGAGGTAGTAAAAGAATAGCTCAGTCGCGCATTTAAATCAATTAATTAACGTTAGTTAAAAAAAGCGCAACACCAAGGAGTTGTGCGACATAAACGAAAGTTGGTAGGCCAATTGCCAATTGCGTTAGAGGTTGCTTAGAATACACACTGTAACAGTAGTGAGCTATATTTACCTTTCATATTGGACGTGGCTAGGTGACGTTAGCCAAAAATGCCTTCAATGTGGCAAAGACGCTATTATCAACACCTCATTGACTTTGAACGAGGTCGTGTAATAGGGCTACGAAAATGTGGATGTTCCATCTGTTATAACGCAGAAAGACGTGGCAGGAACGTAGTCACCGTACATGATTGCTGGCAGCGGTGGTCGCCATCATCAGGTCTGTCTCCACCATCAGATTTTCCTCCACTGTCAGATCTGCCACCACCGTCAGATCTGCCTCCACCGTCATATCAGCCTACACCATCAGATCTGTCTCCACTGTCAGATCAGTCTTCACTGTCAGATCAGTCTCCACCATCAGATCTGCCTCCATCATCAGATCTGTCCCCACCGTCAAATCTGCCTCCACCGTCATATCAGCCTCCACCATCAGATCTGCCTCCACTGTCATATCGGCCTCCACTGTCAGATCTGCCTCCACCGTCAGATCAGACTCCACCTTCAGATCTGCCTCCACCATCAGATCTGCCTCCACCGTCAGATCTGCCTCCACTGTCATATCGGCCTCCACTGTCAGATCTGCCTCCACCATCAGATCAGTCTTCACCATTTGATCAGACTCCACCGTCAGATCTGCCTCCACCGCCATATCAGCCTACACCGTCAGATCTGCCTCCACTGTCAGATCAGTCTTCACTGTCAGATAAGTCTCCACCATCAGATCTGCCTCCATCGTCAGATCTGTCCCCACCGTCAAATCTGCATCCACCGTCATATCAGCCTCCACTGTCAGATCTGCCTCCACTGTCAGATCTGCCTCCACCGTCAGATCTGCCTCCACCGTCAGATCTGCCTCCACTGTCATATCGGCCTTCACTGTCAGATCTGCCTCGACCAACAGATCAGTCTTCACCATCAGATCAGACTCCACTGTCAGATCTGCCTCCATCGTCAGATCTGTCCCCACTGAAAAATCTGCCTCCACCGTCATATCAGCCTCCACCATCAGATCAGTCTCCACCGTCAGATCTCCCTCCACTGTCAGATCTCCCTCCAACGTCAGATCAGTCTCCACCTTCAGATCTGCCTCCACCATCAGATCTGCCTCCACCATCAGATCTGCCTCCACCGTCATATCAGCCTCCAACGTCAGGTCTGCCTCCACCGTCAGATCAGTCTTCACCGTCAGATCAGTCCCCACCATCAGATCTGCCTCCATCGTCAGATCTGTCCCCACCATCAAATCTGCCTCCACTGTCATATCACCCTCCACCATCAGATTTGCCTCCACCGTCAGATCTGCCTCCACTGTCAGATTTCCCTCCACCGTCAGATCTCCCTCCACCGTCAGATCAGTCTCCACCTTCAGATCTGCCTCCACCATCAGATCTCCCTCCACCATCAGATCTCCCTCCACCATCAGATCTCTCTCCACTGTCAGATCTGCCTCCACCATCAGATCAGTCTTCACCGTCAAATCAGTCTCCACCGTCAGATCTGCCTCCATCGTCAGATCTGTCCCCACCGTCAAATCTGCCTCCACTGTCAGATCAGTCTCCACCGTCAGATCTGCCTCCATTGTCAGATCTGTCCCCACCATCAAACCTGCCTCCACTGTCATATCAGCCTCCACCATCAGATTTGCCTCCACCGTCAGATCTCTCTCCACTGTCAGATCTGTCACCACCTTCAGATCTGTCTCCACCGTCAGATCTGTCTCCAATTCAAATGTGTCTCCATCATCAGATCTGTATGTCAATCCAATAAGGGACGTCATTGGATGACAATTGCAACATCATCCACAAACAGTATTGACTGACAAAGTGAACAGACCAACAAGCACGTAACTCCTTACTACAAACTGACCTCCGGCATCTGTAGAACACAGTGTATGCACATTTGAATTTCTGCATTCATTATTCCGGCGGGCAGACCAGTTATTAACGTAGCACCATTCCACATATGGAATGGTTTATTAAGGGCTTACATTAACCTATTACCTAACAATGTTAATCCCTGAATTATGTCACCTAGACAAAAGTATCCCAAAATTTCATTACCCTACATTAATTATTTTTTGGTGTCGCGATTTTTTCCGTCAGTGTATATTACAGTAGTTCAGTGGATTTAAAAAATTACGTAAAGGTTTGCTTGTAAAATTTGTACTAATTACTGCTTAATGCAATGTCTCTTTCAACTTTATATGGACGGTCACTGATAATGATATAAATGTCCAACACATGGTTTAAAAATATAAATTGTAGCAAAGCTGAAGAAGCTGGTATTTTTATTTTTAATAAGGCATAAAGCATTTATTATGTTTTTCCCCCCAGAACACACCTGCTATCGATGTACCAGTTACTCATTTATCAGCTCCTCTTGTTTTCTGGTTCTCCCATCCCTGTCCTTTAACCCATCCTGCAGTCTGTTATGTAGTTGATGTATCCTATTCCCAAAATGAATTATCGTGATATTTGAACCGAGATAACGGGATTGTTTGGGAACAAAGGTGATGAAAAATTACAAAATATGTGCTCTGAAGTGCGTCTGACAAATAGAAATCAGTATTGTGCTAAAATATTTATTCTATAATATGGAAAAGACAAACTGTGAACTTAACGTATGGTTGCATGTTCGCTCCGAAACATTTTCTGTATAAGAAGAGTAAGAACTGGAAGAAATTAAGCAGAAGTATATCTGGACCGATTGGTTTGGATCCAGTGATGTGAAATTGTCAAGTATGAACTTTATCGTTTTAATTTCATGCAATTTCTGCAATTAATTGGACAACGTGTTGCAGAAGCATCACTCTTAGCAGTGGCTTTTTGTCGGGGAAAAAGTCGAATAATTTAGGTTGATGACATTCCAAACAAAATACAGCCGTGACAGTTTTTATTGCAGAAGCCAGATCCAAGTTTCAAATCAATAAGTTGCATCTGTATTCGGTAGTGAACACATTAGTACACCCGCAATGTCGCTTCATGATAAGTCATTACCAACGTTAATGTAACGACACGTTAAACAAGTTTGTAAATGAGTTCTCTGATTGTAAGACATCAGAAATTAAAATTATTTGATATCTGTAATAAAAATTTCTAGGATGTCATAATTGTTCACACTCACGTAAAAACAATGAAATACTATTCTTTTAAATGGAAACCCTTCGACCATAATTCCAGCGATGAGAGTTATTCTAGTTCACTTTTGTTTGCAAAAATCTGATAGCTGCACGTAACTCAGCTGTGGAATGCTTGGCTGTTGCAGAATTCGAACTAGCGACTCCTGTTTATCTTTCAACCGGTCAAGGAGCTGATACATGGTGTTTGATTCACCTACAGTGAATATCTGCATTTGGCATGAACATCTTATACTATAAATGTGTCTTTGCTCTGCGCTTAAACCTGGCGTCAATTGTTTGGCAGCATCTGTCACATTTACTCCATTGCTTCTGTCGTTAGGAATGTTGACGGTCCTACCCGAACGTGTAGCATTGCCAAATGACCACCCTGCCGCAAAAACGTACATAAATTGTTCCTCACTTCCAACGAAAGTGCGTTTCGAGAGTGCAAGGTCTCATGTTCAGGTTTCGTCCAAGAAACTAGTCCATTTTAACCTTCTGCTATTATCATTTCATAACGTCTCGGAGCGGGAACTTGCAGAGTCGACACAAGTTTTAAGGTAAAACAAAACCAATTAGACTGTTATGTTTCAGATTTTATGGTGACGGAATGAGAAGGTACTTACTGGTATAGGCTCTTGAATAACATCTCAAGATGGCATTTCACACACTCCAAATGCGTTTTTGCTTAAGTGGAGAACAATTTATTTGTTGGAACTTCTCGAGAAATAAAAATTGCATGTTGCGCCGAGACTCGAACTCAGAACCTTACCATCTAGTCCCTCTCGGCACACAGTTTTAATCCGAGAGGAAATTTCAAAACAGTGCAAACTACGCTGCAGATTGAAAGAGTCATTCGGGAAACAACTTTTGTAGCTGGACGCCGTAATTAAAGTAAGTATAAACGCACCAACATTGCATGTGTCTTTTTGGTAACTTTTCGGATTTTGTAACAAAACGTTATGTTTATGCAGTTCTCCATTACGCTATCAGAGGTATTCCAACTCACCATGTCCAACTGGTCGCAAGAAGCAAGTCAGTTTAATCATGTGTATTCAGTGCTAAGTAGGATTTCTCTCCATGTATGCCTAAATTCAAATGCACGCCTTTTTAACATTCAATATTTAGATTTCTGCAAGTTCACCAAAACTCTTAGGCATGCTTTGTAAATACCTTATTCTACATAACAACAAATGCACGTGCCGTTTGAAATCTACCAGGGTGTAAGACCTGATTCTCTTCCGGCGCATACAACATTCAAATAACTTACGGAAATGCAGCTGGGTGACGTCGGCGACAACCACCAATATTTCGAAGATGCACTCCCCATCTTGTTTTGCCTTGAAAATGGCAAATTGTGCACTTTTCGAAATATCAGCGGTTGTCTACGACGTCTCTTGGCTACATTCCTGTAAGTTATTTCTACCAGGATGTGTCTGGTCTCCTATTCTTTCTTTAAAAAGCTTCATATGCTCGGTTGTATGAAATAAATTCATAAATTTCCTCAATAAAATACATAGTTCTTGCTGTTCAGCCTCGACATTTCGTCTAGAGATGTTGGTCCTTCAATTCTGTTCAGGTTTTTGGCTCGTTTCCTTAAGTGGGTGTCGTATGAAATGAATAGTTTTCCACAAATGCTAAAAATATGTTTACTTACCACCTCAAGAGAATGAAAGCATCCGTGACTACTTGCATTGTCTGAAAAATAAGTATTGTTGATAATGATGGCAGCTTACGAGCTCCGTCACACGACAAACTGACTGCTAACCAAGTTGTATGCCTTGCACACACTGTGTATGAACATACACCTTCCAGAATGAAATTTTCACTCTGCAGCGGAGTGTGCGCTGATATGAAACTTCCTGACAGATTAAAACTGTGTGCCGGACCGAGACTCGAACTCAGGACCTTTGCCTTTCGCGGGGAAGTGCTCTACCAACACTTCGGATGAAGCAAGTACATTTACACCTGTGGCTCATGACGCCATTGTACCGTCTACATGTCATAATGATCTACACGTCATAATGATGACATAAAGCCTATTGTAAATATTGTAAATTTAAGGTGCAGACCGATTTACTGCATAGTTCTCTAATTATAACAGCAAAGCGAGTGTTCCACAAATTATTGATTTTCCGTACATGTAAACTATGTTTACAATTACTGATCAAGATTTACTAGAGCCTGGTACTGCTAGAAACATAAAGACAGTATTTTCCATTAAATTATCAGACAAATAAAAATTAAGTAGTATATCGTCGTTGGCATACCATTTGCAACTGACCGGAGGTATTAACCTCCTGCTTCGACTGAGATAGCTCAGTTACTTCAAACAGCTGATTATATAACAGGTTTGATGCGATAAACTTATGGAAACTGTTCCCTACAAAGCCTTTTAGCTCGCTGTGAATAAATCATGGTACCACCTATCAATATATGGCATGTGCTCAAAAAAAGAGATCCTAAAATGAGAACCTGGCTCAGAGTTCAAGTACATACAGGTGAAATATTTGGTATTCAAATAAATTGGAAATTATAAGCAACCAAATGCTACACCCAAAAGTGTCTGTCATTCCGCTGTGTGTAAATGTAATTTTAAATAATTGATCAATTACTGATTGTGTGTTTGCTATCTATATTTTGACGTAAAAATTGGACAGGTGCGAATATGAATCGCATTCTGAGAGTTCCGTACGAACTTAATTGCGTACATAGACAGTTCATCCATTCCGGAAATCGAGAATCTCGACGACTTTTGCATGTTATCGACATTCATATTGACAAGATATCGGTCCCGGGAATTTTAAGACTTTCGAGAATGTTTTAATTTTAAATTGGAAGTTGATAACAAATGACAAAAGAAATATGTTTTCGTCTGAGATAATCACAAATGAACAATTTTTCTGGTTTTTGCCTTTATTTATACTGTGGAACCTTGCTGCTTGCCAAGTTTCATGATTCTAGGCCAACGGGAAGTAGTGCATAGGTTTGATAATTGCGAGCATCGAATTATGTGACATAAATTGCCTATCTTTTCAGGGAGCTGCAGGAACCTTAAGTCTTTTTACACCGCCAAGAGACTGTAGGTCTTCGTATGTGACAAATTACAACTTGATACGTCGACCCTTTCCTGAGAAAAAGGGGATTTAAGGGGAGGTTTACTATCTTTTTGTTCAAAAAATCTATTTTTAATTGCATTTTTGGACCCATAAAAGTGTTTAGAATGCAACCCTGAAACGGTTTTTCCGAATACGGAACGGAAATGTTCGTTATACGCGGTTGAACAAAAAAATGCTCCTGCCTGAAATCGGCCTTTTTCACGCACCAGTTTTTTTTTCTTTCGGAGGACGAGTTACTGTACCGGTGCTTGGGAGGAAACACACAAAATTCAAATGAAAGATTGAACGCGTGTATTTGGAAGTTAGCCCCCAAGCATTTACATTCTGGTGCGAAGACTGTAGAGATTGCGACTTTCCTGGCAGTGAGCGGCTTCAACGAAGGCTATTCAGCAATTCTGAAGACCATGACAACGATCGACGTCACCCTGGGACTCTATTCGACGCAGTTCGCCAAGCATTCGAACGACCACCGGATTCAAGCGGCCGAAAACCGCTTGTCACCGGCAGCGCAGGATGGCCCAGATCGAGCAGAACGCCGTCTATGAGTAAGAGGAAGGACTAGTTTATTGACCCGGAATTGTAGATTAAACGTACGTTGCACAATATTGCATTCATATGTAGTCAAAACTTCAAAAGCGTTTTTCTCTAAATGCCTTTTTTATCGCGCGGTATGGTAACTTCAAATCTACTAAACCAATTGGCGTGATTCTTTGTTTCCGACGAAGCTAACTAAATTGTCTAGGAGCTGTACCACTTTTATTCCGATCCATCAACTACAAATATTTCTATTTGGTTGACAAAGTCGAAAAATCGATGAAAAAAGCCCTATTTTTTCAAATGGGCGCCATTTTGTTTCCTATGGTCCAAATAACTTAAGCGAGGTACAAATCCTAAAGAATCTTGTATACTTCGCTAACGTCAACTCAGTTTTGATTTCAGACGAGGCAGCTGACCTGTGACATACCGCGCGTGGAGGTCTACATCGAAATTTTGTTTCGTTCCGACGGCACTTCCGCCTTTGCTCTTCGACATTTCCGGCCAAACAAAATCTGGTTTGTAGAGGAAATATCAAAAAACGTCTTGACCAAGTTTGACATTGATATCTATAACACAACTCGAGAAAAAAAATTCTCAAAGAACACGCTTTTTTCCGGCCAAAGATAGTAAACCTCCCCTTAACAGACGGACAGACAGATATCCGCATAAAGAATGAGAAAAAAATATTTTTTTCCTGTGATATAATTATCAGTTAACTATTTTAGTATATTTTCTTTTACTTTTACTGTGGAAACTTCCTGCTTGGCAAATTTCGTAATGCTAGGTCAACGGTAAGTACCCTACAGGATTTGACGAGTGAGTTTGCGAGTATCAAAGTATATGACGTTAATGGCCGTATCCTTTGGCTGCTTTTACTACACCACCAAGGTACTAAAGACTTTAGTATGAGACACATATTTCAATTTGATATGTCTACCCCTTCCTGAGAAAAAAGGTTTTTAGCGGTCGAACAGACAGACAACATAGTGATCCGGTAAGGGTTCCGTTTTTACCGATTTAGGTACGGATCCTAACAAGCGGTGGCTTAATATCACACGCTGCCTCAGTACTATAAATGGTATACACACATAAATGTAGATGTATTACGGAGTGCTAGTTCACCGAAGAAGCTGTCCTGCTTTCTCGGCTCCGACGACATGGCTTATTTTACAGCCACGAACGCCTCTCGATATCTTCGCTCGGAGAAGTAACACTTCCTTTTGTAAGGCGCACTGACAACCTCGACTATGAGTCACGTAGGAAAATATAATCGCGCATGACTGACTCGCAGTGGTGCGCCTGGCAAATTACTTTGTGATTGTCCCAGGATGGAAAGTAAGTAGTTCCCTCCCTCTCTCTCAAATCGAAAGTCCATTAGAGTAACGTGAATAACCCCTCACTCTTTTCGAGGAAACTGTTTTCTTTCCGCCCCTTCTCAACCTTACGTGCATTTTTGCCTTCCCTTTGCCGCTTTCAATTTCCAATTTTCCGTTTCACATCCCGGTAATAATCGAAAAAGGGGGGAGGCCGGGAGGCAGACCAGCCGGCCACGTCGCGGTCCTGTCACGGAAGTTCTTTCGTCTGAGAGACAGCCGGGCGTTTCTGTTAATTGCGACGAGGGCTAAAAATCGTTAATTTGTCTAGGAAGTAATTTTCTTATCAACGTTAAGTGAATTAACGCTAAACGAAGTTCACTCAATTCTAAAATTTGCTTTCCACAGTGCCTGTTGCTATAAAAATCCTTATATTCTTTGCACGTCTAAAAAAGTGCTGTTGCCCTCCTCCGTTGGCATTTAATCAGGGAACAGAAGGCTGGCTGTGACAGCAACGAATCGGGAAACAATGCCCTCCTTTCTGTGCACCATCACTTCATGGGCAAAAATGATAGGGATAAATGGTAAATAGTCACATAAACTTTTCAATTGCCGAGTACAACGGTGTAACATATGCAGTTGTGACATTTACTTCTGTAAAAATTGTTACCATGTAAGCTATCACGGCCGGCGTCTTCATTAATTAAAACTTCCAGGCTGAATTGCCGTGGTCCATATATAAAACTTCTTCTCCTTCCTGACGTTTCGTTGCCTACTGCGAGCAACATCTTCTGAGGTGAGACGCCGACTCACCTCAAAAGATGTTGCCCGCAGTAGGCAAAGAAACGTCAGGAAGGAGAAGAAGTTTTATATATGGACCACGGCAATTAAGCCCGGAAGTTTTAATTAATGAAAATTGTTACCGTCCGACGGTTCGAACAACACTAGTGCCCATAGTGCCCAGAATGGAGGCAGTCTCAAAACGTCATGATCGGTAACACTATTTGTTTTTAATTATCTGCGTCATTTACGAAAGAGGTACTATATTATTGCTTCCGAAGCGTATCTGAAATATTAAGAGACACGAACGGTCGTAGAAGAAATACAAACAGAATCAAAACTCGGGAATGGAATGGCTCAAGCTCCAAGACATTCTATGAATAAATATTTTAGATTTTCATCTTTCCATGTCCGTCCCACATTTTCCCTTCAGTGGTATCTTGATCTAGGTTAACAATAATTCAAGAGGGTATTTTTCTAGGTACCTGGCTCCGACATTTCTATTTTAAATATTCTTGTCATTTTCACTTCGTTTTTATGATATTTTAATAGCTGTCTATTCATATTCTATTAGTCACTTTCCTTGTCACGTAATGATTACGAACTGAGTGTAATGATATGCACGTTCCTAGACTTCAAACTTTCCAACACTTGAATAATTTTATTTAACACAATCATTAATCTTCAGATGACAGTTGTGTTAATGATCCTTATGTTTATTGTCTTTTGCGTCTGGAAACTGCTTTATTGTCACGAAAGTGTGACGATTTTCTCTCCAGTGACAGTAGATGAGCCGTGCTGCGGCTCACGTTGGTGCTGTTTGTAGGTTTCCGCCCTGCATTGGAGGCCAGTCGGTATCGTTCAGTTGGCATGGTTGCGGTTGTCTGTCTTCTTCTCGTGTTGACTGGCGCCACTCGGTTTCGCAAGCGTTGCCTGTCCGCTAGTGGCAGCAGCGGCGGTTATCGATATGTAGTAACTGTTGCCCTATCTTTGAGGTGACATCGTTGTTTTTCCGGGTCGTGCGAGTGGGCCAGTTCGGTTGGGGACTCAGGAGGAGCCAGGTCCACACAGTACGTGAAATACTAGAGGCCGCTCCAAAGATGGTACCACAGTACACTCTATCGATAAGCGCTGGTGCTGCCACTCACGGACAGACAAGGCGAGCAAACATAATGGCGCCAGTGAACACACTAAGAAAACGAGACGCCACTATCGCTATTACAAGATGCCAAGCTATGAACGGCATCAACGCGAGCCACACACGGCTCAATAATAATATGCAGAGAGAGACCACACTCAAATGCCGTGACGAAAAGCGCGCAGAGACAATGACTAAGATTGAAAGTGGAGTCCCACAGCAAATGAGAGGCACATGTGGAGTGGAGAATGTGAGGGAATTTGCGGAGTCACTGAGATGCACTATGAGGTGCACAACGGAAGTGTGAGTATAATATACTCCCACTCATCAGTAGAACAAGATAGTATTGTTCCGTCCATATATGTAAAAGTCAGAAGGTTCCCGGAGGACCGCAGGTGCTTCCATGCGTCGAAGTGGAGACAAAAATTTATGACGTCTCGCTCTGCAACAGGGGAGACTGCAGACAACACCTAAATAGATTTTCTGTCGTAGTAATTCGTACGTATTTACTGTGCTTAGATAGTCATTCTTGTGTGTGGCTAGATTGTCGGACTCTTGGTGTGAATGTGGAGAGGCGATATGACGGTTGCATGTGTGTGTGCCTGGGTTCCATGTGCCGTCGCAACACACAGCGCGAGGCTGAGAGGAGCCGCCCGTATTCGACAGCATGATACCTCCCTCAGCGCGGGATTATCATGCAGTTCACGCAAGCGCATTGCCATTTCCACGTACGAGGATTGATCCAGAAGTAACCTTCCCAAAGAGCTCCAGCCTCACGGAAAGGTGCTAGACGATATCCGTCAACACCGCTGTACGCGGCCGTTCACCCACTCCAGACTCTGCCCGGCCGCGCTACGCTGCGCCGCTCAGTACTGGCTCAGCAGCCGTCCGCGAAGGGAGTGCCAGTTGGTCCCACCAAATGTGAGATTCGTTCCGTAATTCGGTTCTTGCACTTAGAAGGGACTCCATCCATGGATATTCATCGTCAGTTGACACAAGTATATGTCTGTTCAATACGTCTAAAAATGGTGCAAGGAGTTTAGTGTTGGTCGGAAGGAGGTCCACGATGAAGAACGAAATGGAACACCTTCAGTTCCGGAGGCGGTTATGAGATGGTCCAACGCGAAGTGCTTCAGAACAGGAGGAACTTGTTGCTCGGATTCCTGGGAGTTGTTACAGTACAGTTGAACAAGCTTTGACGGAAAGATTGGGGTACCACAAGTGTTGGGCTCGATAAGTACCGCGTATGCTGACAGCAGAACACAAGGAGAAACGCCTTCATTGTGCTCGTCACTTTCTTCAAAAGTGTCAAGAAGATAAGGAAGGATTGTTGGACTCCATTGCTACGGGAGACGAAACGTGGGTGTTTCATTTCACTATCGAAAGGAAAGAAGAAGCCAAACAATGGCGTCACTCAGGGGCACCTGTCGCAAAGAAGTTCAAACAAACTCCTTCTGCTGGCAGAGTCATGGGCACTATGTTTTGGGTTGGTAATGCGATACTGGTGATTGATTTCATAGAACCTGGGACAACAATCAACTCAGATAGTTATTGTGAAACACTACGAAAACTATCCAGAACCGCTGGAGAGGACCACTGACACAAGGTGTAACGCTGCTTCACAATAACTCCCGACCTCACGTCTCCTGCCAAACCCAGGAACTTTTGACAAGCTTTGGTTGGATTGTCATGCCCCACACACTTTACACTCCAGACCTAGCACCTAGTGATTATAACTTACTCCCCAAGTTAACGAAACACTTGGGTGGCCGACGCTTCTGGAGCGTTGATGAAGTCAAAGAAGAGGTGAAACGCTTCCTCAACGGCTTGGCGGCGGAGATCTACGACATGAGGGTAGAGAAATTTAAGCACCTTCTTCCAAAATGCGTAGAAAAACATGGCGATTGTGTAGAAAAATAGAGCTAAAATTCTTTTTTCCAACGATGTAAATTTCTATGAGATTAAACAATGTTCTCTATTGTAACAATGAAGGAAACTTCACTTTCAGATCAACGTTATTTTGTTGTTTGTTTATTGTATATACTTAATTGTAATCCAATGTGATGGATCCACGTTTCATGGTATTATCATGTGAGGTGTTTAATGAAATGACGCTAGCACGAAGGGTGAAAACCACACACGGACAGTATTTGATCATATTTCTGTTGTAGCATGCAGAGGCGTGCCAAACGTACCTTGCGTTTGCTGGAGAAGACATTTACCTTTGCAAAGTAGTGAATGAAAGATCGACTGAAGCATGTTAGGATTATTTTACGTGTTTGAATTTAAGGACAGGTTAAAATCACTTGAGTGTACAAAGTTGGTGCACGCAAGAGTTGCTGTTATATTATTGACATTCGAGTCCGTTTGCACGGCTCACACAGCTCACACTATTAAACTATTAAAAATAGGATAACTTATACATCTACATCTACATTTATACTCCGCAAGCCACCCAACGGTGTGTGGCGGAGGGCACTTTACGTGCCACTGTCATTACCTCCCTTCCCTGTTCCAGTCGCGTATGGTTCGCGGGAAGAACGACTGTCTGAAAGCATCCGTGCGCGCTCTAATCTCTCTAATTTTACATTCGTGATCTCCTCGGGAGGTATAAGTAGGGGGAAGCAATATATTCAATACCTCATCCACATACGCACCCTCTCGAAATTTGGCGAGCAAGCTACACCGCGATGCGGAGCGCCTCTCTTGCAGAGTCTGCCACTTGAGTTTGCTAAACATCTCCGTAACGCTATCACGGTTACCAAATAACCATGTGACGAAACGCGCCGCTCTTCTTTGGATCTTCTCTATCTCCTCCGTCAACCCGATCTGGTACGGATCCCACACTGATGAGCAATACTCAAGTATAGATCGAACGAGTGTTTTGTAAGCCACCTCCTTTGTTGATGGACTACATTTTCTAAGGACTCTCCCAATGAATCTCATCCTGGTACCCGCCTTACCAACAATTAATTTTATATGATCATTCCACTTCAAATCGTTCCGCACGCATACTCCCAGATATTTTACAGAAGTAACTGCTACCAGAGTTTGTTCTGCTATCATATAATCATACAATAAAGGATCCCTCTTTCTATGTATTCGCAATACATTACATTTGTCTATGTTAAGGGTCAGTTGCCACTCCCTGTACCAAGTGCCTATCCGCTGCAGATCTTCCTGCATTTCGCTACAATTCTCTAATGCTGCAACTTCTCTGTTTATTACAGCATCATCCGCGAAAACCCGCATGGAACTTCCGACACTATCTACTAGGTCATTTATATATATTGTGAAAAGCAATGGTCCCATAACACTCCCCTGTGGCACGCCAGAGGTTACTTTAACGTCTGTAGACGTCTCTCCATTGATAATTACATGCTGTGTTCTGTTTGCCAAAAACTCTTCAATCCAGCCACACAGCTGGTCTGATATTCCGTAGGCTCTAACTTTGTTTATCAGGCGACAGTGCGGAACTGTATCGAACGCCTTCCGGAAGTCAAGAAAAATAGCATCTACCTGGGAGCCTGTATCTAATATTTTCTGGGGCTCATGAACAAATAAAGCGAGTTGGGTCTCGCACGATCGCTGTTTCCGGAATCCATGTTGATTCCTACATAGTAGATTCTGGGTTTCCAAAAATGACATGATACTCGAGCAAAAAACATGTTCTAAAATTCTACAACAGATCGACGTCAGAGATATAGGTTTATAGTTTTGCGCATCTGCTCGACGACCCTTCTTGAAGACTGGGACTACCTGTGCTCTTTTCCAATCATTTGGAACCTTCCGTTCCTCTAGAGACTTGCGGTACACGGCTGTTAGAAGGGGGGCAAGTTCTTTCGCGTACTCTGTGTAGAATCGAATCAGTATCCCGTCAGGTCCAGTGGACTTTCCTCTGTTGAGTGATTCCAGTTGCTTTTCTATTCCTTGGACACTTATTTCGATGTCAGGCATCTTTTCGTTTGTGCGAGGATTTAGAGAAGGAACTGCAGTGCGGTCTTCCTCTGTGAAACAACTTTGGAAAAAGGTGTTTAGTATTTCAGCTTTACGCGTGTCATCCTCTGTTTCAATGCCTTCATCATCCCGGAGTGTCTGGATATGCTGTTTCGAGCCACTTACTGATTTAACGTAAGACCAGAACTTCCTAGGATTTTCTGTCAAGTCGGTACATAAAATTTTACTTTCGAATTCACTGAACGCTTCACGCATAGCCCTCCTTACGCTAACTTTGACATCGTTTAGCTTCTGTTTGTCTGAGAGGTTTTGGCTGCGTTTAAACTTGGAGTGAAGCTCTCTTTGCTTTCGCAGTAGTTTCCTAACTTTGTTGTTGTACCACGGTGGGTTTTTCCAGTCCCTCACAGTTTTACTCGGCACATACCTGTCTAAAACGCATTTTACGATTGCCTTGAACTTTTGCCATAAACATTCAACATTGTAAGTGTCGGAACAGAAATTTTCGTTTTGATCTGTTAGGTAGTCTGAAATCTGCCTTCTATTACTCTTGCTAAACAGATAAACCATCCTCCCTTTTTTTATATTCCTATTAACTTCCATATTCAGGGATGCTGCAACGGCCTTATGATCACTGATTCCCTGTTCTGCACTTACAGAGTCGAAAAGTTCGGGTCTATTATCAGTATGTCCAAGATGTTATCTCCACGAGTCCGTTCTCTGTTTAATTGCTCGAGGTAATTTTCGGATAGTGCACTCAGTATAATGTCACTCGATGCTCTGTCCCTACCACCCGTCCTAAATATCTGAGTGTCCCAGTCTGTATCTGGTAAATTGAAATCTCCACCTAAGACTATAACATGCTGAGGAAATTTATGTGAAATGTATTCCAAATTTTCTCTCAGTTGTTCTACCACTAATGCTGCTGAGTCGGGAGGTCGGTAAAAGGAGCCATTTATTAACCTAGCTCGGTTGTTGAGTGTAACCTCCACCCATAATAATTCACAGGAACCATCCACTTCTACTTCACTATAGGATAAACTACTACTAACAGCGACGAACACTCCACCACCGGTTGCATGCAATCTATCCTTTCTAAACACCGTCTGTACCTTTGTAAAAATTTCGGCAGAATTTATCTCTGGCTTCAGCCAGCTTTCTGTACCTATAATGATTTCAGCTTCGGTGCTTTCTATCAGCGCTTGAAGTTCCGGTACTTTACCAATGCAGCTTCGACAGTTAACAATTACAATACCGATTGCTGCTTGGTCCCCGCATGTCCTGACTTTGCCCCGCACCCGTTGAGGCTGTTGCCCTTTCTGTACTTGCCCAAGGCCATCTAACCTAAAAAACCGCCCAGCCCACGCCACACAACCCCTGCTACCCGTGTAGCCGCTTGTTGCGTGTAGTGGACTCCTGACCTATCCAGCGCAACCCGAAACCCCACCACCCTATGGCGCAAGTCGAGGAATCTGCAGCCCACGTGGTCGCAGAACCGTCTCAGCCTTTGATTCAGACCCTCCACTCGGCTCTGTACCAAAGGTCCGCAGTCAGTCCTATCGACGATGCTGCAGACGGTGAGCCGGAAGCCAGAGAGGATTTCCTCCGATCCATAGCGACACACATCATTGGTGCCGACATGAGCGACCACCTGCAGACGGGTGCACCCTGTACCCTTCATGGCATCCGCAAGGACCCTTTCCACATCTGGAATGACTCCCCCCGGTATGCACACAGAGTGCACATTTGTTTTCTTCCCCTCTCTTGCTGCCATATCCCTAAGGGGCCCCATTACGCGCCTGACGTTGGAGCTCCCAACTACCAGTAGGCCCACCCTCTGCGACCGCCCGGATCTTGCAGACTGAGGGGCAACCTAACAAAGTTAGGTACACAAACATTTTTTTTTTCATTCGAGTCCGTTCACATGCCTCGCACAACTGACTCTGTGCAACCTAGTAAATAAGTAGGAGGCCTCCCAAATACAAGTGATGCTGCATTTATCAGTGATGTGTACATTATACATAATGATTCTAGGTTCTGTGGTAGAAAAGAAGGCACCAGTCTCATTTGTGTGTGTGTGAGAAGGAACATAGTGCACTGTTGATAATCGCGTTAAGGCGTTGTCCCTCTGATCCTATCTAGGTTGGCCCAGGGCAGTCCAGTAATAAATGTCATTAAAAACTTATTGTTTTGTGTGACAAAGAATTTGAACTGACAACCATTTTGTATCCATTTTATGGAGTTCTTTGATGGACAATACTACTTAATAAGGTGAACTTTTGTGGCACTTGCCTTTATTCTAAGTGTCTTCAAAAATGGTTCAAATGGCTCTGAGTACTATGGGACTTAACATCTGAGGTCATCAGTCCCCTAGAACTTAGAACTACTTAAACCTAACTAACCTAAGGACATCACACACATCCATGCCCGAGGCAGGATTCGAACCTGCGACCCTAGCAGTCGCGCGGTTCCAGACTGAAGCGCCTAGAACCACTCGGCCACCGCGGCCGGCCTAAGTGTCTTGTGCGTTTCTCACGTTGGTATTTGTGATCTGTAACTCTTTGATAAGCATCATTGCAGTGTACAGTCCACTTTTGTTTGACATGTCTCAACGCTGTGTCTCGTGTAGACGTACAGTATTTTTATCTGTGGTATGATGAACAGTACTATTGTGTGTGGCTTATTTTTAGGTTTTGCACGTCTTGATCACATGTTTAATTTGCGTGTGTCTCATGCCGTTCTGTGACGTTATCGTCACGTTCATTGTGTCCTCAAGTACTGTTTATGGGTTTTGATCTATATTTATTAGTGAATGACTTGTATCCATTTACCAAGGGCAACCATTGGAGTAAATAGTCGACTATGCTTAACATTCGAGGGCACTACTGAAAGTGTAATATCCCTGCAAAATCCCACTTTAGTGAGTGAACTTTCGATGTTACTATTAGGTATCTTGTATCTATTTACCAAGGACATCCATTTGAGTAAATAGTAGAGTAGTACTCTAGGGTACTGCTGAAAATGTAATATCCCTGCAAAATTCCACATTAGTGAGTGAACTGTCGATGTTACTATTAGGTAGCGAAAATCTTCGCTTCTCCTTTTTGAAGTATGTGTGCAATTGGCTAAGTGAACATAGATGGGCCACTTTGTCAACGGAAGATTGGGAGACAAGGAGCTGTGTGATAACTGCACCTGCCTCAGACTGCCAGTGGCCCAGGAGGTAGCCGGACAGACACGAGACGCGGACACTGGTACCGTTCTGCAGCCACAGATGGGAGAAGGTGGACAGACGCTCTCACCTCACTTAAGAATGGAGACGTTGTGAACAGCCTGGCGGACAAGGAGAAGAGTGCCAGTAACTGACGGGCCCCGGCAGCCATTAGGCTGCAACGTTAAGAATGCACATGCAATAGTATGTGTATTCTTCTCGCCTGGCAGCAGTCGTATTACTTGCCTTAGAAAACAAAAACAGGTGTGTCAACAGTTCTCGTACCCCACAAGTACTGGGAAGAGCGTACGCAAAGCGCAAAGAATTCGAAATGGTAAGTGAGTGAAAGATGTCTGCCTTCTTAAAAATTTATTTTCTGGACATTAAGAATGGCTCTAACCACTATGGGACTTTACATAGAACGTCATCAGTCCCCTAGACTTAGAACTACATAAACCTAACCTAAGGACATCACACACAGCCCGAGGCAGGATTCGAACCTGCGACCGTATGCCACGTGGTTCCGGACTGAAGCGACTAGAACCGCAGGAGCACAGTGGCCGGCCTGGATATTAAGGACGTTCCTTATAAAACACTTACAGATTCTGAGAGGATGCACATATGTGTGTTCGTCCAGGTCTCACGCAGAGATAGCGGTTACAATGAAGTAATACTACGTAATGCAGAAAAACATCAGAAGAATGTGACACCAACGCTGGTGAAATCATGAGAGAGACGCCAATTCCCGAGTCACACACCAGCCCACGGAAGATAGTAACTTTCCTCCCTGCACGGAGAGGCATGGTCATGAAACGACAATCAGTGATTGGGCAAAGTTTGCAAACTGAGTCCGCCAATGATCAAACGCCGCAAGAGGAGAAAATTTCGAAGAACCGTTGACCTGACAAATGGATGACTAGTGAAGAGAGACATTCGGTGAGACAGTGCAGGAGCAAGAGGACGTGGAGGCTCTTCCAAAAAAGGTGGCTCTGAGTACTATGGGACTTAACTGCTGAGGTCATCAGTCCCCTAGAACTTAGAACTACTTAAACCTAACTAACCTAAGGACTACACACATCCATACCCGAGGCAGGATTCGAACCGGTGACCGTAGTGGTCGCGCGGTTCCAGACTGTAGCGCCTAGAACCGCTCGGCCACAACGGCCGGCAGGCTCTTCCACCCATCGCCAACATCCGCCTTTCGATACCGTGACATCAAAACTTTGGCCACAGCACCCACAACGGGCAGTTAATGCAGACGTCGTGCCTGGGCCTCGTCGCAAATTCTTGGGTGCCAAGGACAGTTTTTAAGGTTATAGTTAGGTGGCTTCTTATTCTATGACTGAACACAGCTGTGAAAGCTGTAATGATATTGTTTAATATTGCAATTTGGTCATGGAAATACATGCTTTTACACAGTTTACAGTGTGACAATGTTAAGACAGTTGTCAAAACGACGCATCTCGGCTTCTGAAAGTGAACTAATCCTAAACACAACAGTATTAAATTGTAACTCTCAGAAAGTTAAATAATACTAAATACGATATTAAATTTTATCTTTTGGTACTATTTTAGGATGACAATCAAGTCTACGGAGTACGGTTACTCTGGTGACAAGTCGAGCAAAGGATTAGCCAAGGTCGCTCGAGTTTACAGTGGACGCCAGCTGGTGAACCAACAAGTTTACACCTTTGCATAGGGTATTTCCCTTAGCTGCAATGAGTTGTTGTCTGCATGGGTGCTCTAGCCCAATGAAATTCCTATAAAATCTAACTAAGCCTATGTTCAATTTTCCAGCAGAAACTCCCCCTATGTTTCACGATATGCCAGAAAACATTCTCAGACTATGGCGATATACACGCGCATGACTGGAGCAGTGAGCATATTATAATGCCTTCTCAGGTCTTCCAAGAACAATTATCTAACTGGCTGGTTCGTTTCTCCACAGCTGGAGCTCAACGATGCTACAGCTAATTTCTAGCTGGGCATCAGCCGCTGTGAATGCAGTGTTCACACTAATTTCTCCTCTGCATCGTACAGACCGTTATGCGCTCCATTCTGCACTTGACGCCACTTCAGAGAAGATTCCTCGAAAATTTCCGTCTTGTCTTTCTCGTTGCCAAACTTCTCCCCACCTGGGTTCTTTTGTTCTCACCGTCATGGCTTTTTTCGATCAATAGGAGCGTTCCTCTCTACCAGTTGCAAGGGTTCTATCATTAAACTGCATCGAAATCTCGGCACTTTACTCCGTCCCGGTTCGTTTCCGCCAATCGGTTGTTTTGTGACTGATCCAGACGCCTCAAAAGTTGCATGTGTCTATCACGTGTGTACCACTTGCAGTTCACGTGATCAAATGCATCACTGCTTTCTTTCTTATCCATTTGGCATTTCGGACTGCTGTTTTCTAAAGCTTCTTTCTGTCCGACTTCTGGTGCTCCGTTACTCGCCCTGCAGTATTGCTGACCCACCGCATGACGCACTCCCTTAAGAGCTTTCTCTAGTGCTTCCTGGGGTGCGGCCTCAACGTCTGCCTCAGATGGCATCCACACAAAACCTTTCCTCTCAGTGCTTGTTTCACCTTCTGCTCATTGACATGCGTTATATGGAAGTGGTGTGTTAATACCGTCGATTGAGTGTCATCCCTTTTGCATTACATACTTAAAGGAAAATCTGCTCATTACTGCCGAAGTAAGTTAGGTGTAACATCACCTTTCCGTTACGATGTATGAACTCTTATGTAAGGTGCGAAATTGACCTTCATTTATTCTGCCACCTTACAAGTTGCCGACTCGCGCCGCAGAAACCCCATGGCGACGAGCCGTAGCGACAGGGCACCTGCCACCGACAGCACTACACGACGAACGATCACGAATGATGTTGAAATGATTCCTCTCTCCATTGAGTTTCCTTTAGCGTAAGACCAGAGCCCAGCAGATATTCATAGGCTCTTTCAGAATGTCCACGGATCCCTCGCAGTGAACAAAACCACGAGGAGTCGTTGAGCGACGTTTCTCTCATCATCGCAACAATGTCGCGCAAACCAGTTCGAGCTCCCGCGTGCTGGCCAGCCGTATGTAACTCTGCAGTGTTGGAAAGTGCGGACACTGTTATTCGAGATGATCGACGGATTCCAGTTAAACACCTCGCTGCACAAGTGGACGTCTCTTTCGGCAGTGCCGACACACTCGTCCACCAGTTGTGGAACTCAAATGGGTTTCCCTCACCTAGTAGAACACCATGAACAGCAACAAAGAAGCATTTGTGCCGAATAGCTTGCGCGTTACGAGGCTGATTGTGATATTGTTTTATCGAACATTGTCACAGGCGATGAAACATGAATACATCACTTCGAACCGGAAACAAAACGACCATCAATTGAGTGGCGCCACACCACCTCTCCGCAAAAGGAAAAATTTCAAAGCTGCACCATCAGCCGGTAAAATCATGGCGACGGTTTTCTGGGACTCTGAAGAGGTTATTGTGTTCGATGTTCTCCCTCATGGTACAACAATCAACTCTTGAAGTGCATTGTGCTACACTCAGGGAACTGAAGAAACAACTTCAGCTCTTCCTCCTCGACCCTGAACATTAGCCGTAGATGGAGTTATTTACATCTGCATATGTATACTGAGGTGAAAAAAGTCTTCGGAGAACGGTATGCACGTATACACATGGCGGCAGACTCTCTTACACAAGGTGCGAAAGGGCAATGCATTGGGGGAGCTGTCATTTGTACTCGGGTAATTCATGTGAATAGGTTTCCGACGTGAGAGTGTACCTAGATGTAGATGAATAGCAATGATTTTCTATCCATTCCATTCTTGCACTGCTATGTGTACCCTAATCTCTCTCATTCTCTGATCATTAGGCGAGATAAGAGTTGGTGGTAGCAGAATTACAGCGCAGCTGCCCTCTAAGTGTACCCAAAGCGGTTTTGCGAGAACTGTATCGCCTCTCTTTCAAGCATTCATCCTTAAGTTCATATGTAAGTTCCCCTATCATTTCTCTTATGCTTTCGTGTGGATTATACTGCTTATCAAAGGGACAACGAAAAAATCGAGCGAATCGGTCGAGTACAACACGAGAAATAACAAAATACCAGCTATTTTTTGAACATGTCTTCTACATCAACTTCCAGATTTGAAGGATAGCTCCCAGAGAACAAATTGGCATAGAAACTATGGGTGTCGAAAATGGCGTGAACTGTAGAACTTACAACACTTACGTGTAACACAGGACACTCCTCAATCACCTACGTGACGGCCTGCCCATGTGAATGGGCTTACAGTCTAACACTCTAACCGATAACATTCCAACTAGGTAAAGGTGCCCGTGTGCAGGCTGACCTGCCTGCTACCGACAATACAACCCCGATTTTCGTGAGTGCAACGGTCTATCTGGCGAACCATTTAAAGTTGAACCTCATTTACATGCTCGTACACCGACAGTTTGTGTACCAGCCTAGATTTACAGTGTTCAGTCAAACACTGGTAATAGTGATTTGATTTGATATTCTGTAGATCATGACATTATCGAGGTCCTACTCTAGTTTTCAGATAAGCTAAGTGACACATGCAGTTCTCAAATGGTTGGACTTACCCTTTTCAGAAGCAATATGATTCTGAATTGCAATTTCTTGGACATTATACTACTGAAGCACTGTACTATTCACCGATGTGAACAAATTGTTATATACGACTTCGTACACAATGGTAAGGAGAGGTGAGGGTAGTGCAGCAATTGTCGTCGTAGGAGAGCTGGACAGGGGAAGAAATGATTAGTGAACAAGCAACAAAGCAAACATTAGGTTTACTTAACTTGAATTTCTCCAAATGTGTGAGGACTCAGTAAAAATGATAGACAAAGAAATAGAGTCCAGCTATCTCGATGTTCACAAGGAAACGTCTCTCTGTGCTAATGAGGGCAGGTCCTCGACCAGGCAGCGTCTGCGTAACATCACATTGCGAAGTGGCTCCGATCGCGAGTGTGCCACATCACTGCCGCCGGCCATCCCGTATATTGCGGCGGCAGATGGGCGCTCGTGGCACCGAGCTGCTAGGGACATGGCTCAACGGACGTCTCCATTGAGTTTTCTGGATCCCTTACGACCGCTATCAGCATCTCACGGAAACTCGCAATTGCCTTGCTATGACGCCCATGGGGTGTCATCGATACATGATACTACATCCATCTATCGCCCCAAACCTTCTCTCCATCATCATACAGATGAAAGAACGATGATTGGGGGGGGGGGGAGGAGGGCTGAATGTAGGTTTGCAATGAGCAGATAGAACCTGAATCTTAGGCCGATGCCGAGCTCCCACCCATGCCCCTCTATACACCCTGAGGCTGTCCGGGAACACCAGCTGTAAAACCAGGCACAGGAAGCACACATACATTTAGGGGCGGGACACCAAACGAAAACGGGAAGACGGAGGCATCTCGATGACTGCAGAGAGACCTGAGGTGGCACGTGGGACAGCTGTCAGGAAGAGAGGCCTACCCCAGACGATGGTGGCTGTCGAGATAGCGATTACTGTGAAAGGGCTTCGACTTCCTTCAGCCCACATGAGCCAGATGCAACGAGGGCAGCTGCGTCCAAGCAGGCAAGGAATCTGAAAGCACAAAGCCTGTGGAAAGATCGTGCAATTCACAAGGACGAATTTGATTCTGGTGGCATCGCAGTAATCCATTGGGTCCCTGCAGGAGAAACATAGACTGTCCAAATGTTGTACGATGATGCCTCGCTCCCAGCGCCACTGGCTGCCACAGAGTCTGTAAAAGATCAAATCGTCACTTTTATATTTTGCCTGTCTGGACGGAGTGGGCGCCGCCTGCCGTGGTGGGTGCACCAACTGGAGCATGGTGCAGTGGCGCTGTCCATGTGACAACTCCTCTGGCAATGATCCATCACATGGCTTGGAGCAGTAAAAAGACAAGAAGGGAAACAGAGCTCGATCCCATGAATGGGAAGCACAAAGTTTTCCATCTGTTACTTAAATGTTCGTACAAAACCTTCAACTTCGCCATTGGATTGTGGATGGAATGGTGCGCTCGTGATGTTGATGCCAGAGGCACTGAAAAACTGTTCAAACTTGGTGGCAACAAATTGAGGTCCATTGTCTGACAAAAAAAAATGGTTCAAATGGCTCTGAGCACTATGGGACTTAACATCTGTGGTCCTCAGTCCCCCAGAACTTAGAACTACTTAAACCTAACTAACCTAAGGACATCACACACATCCATGCCCGAGGCAGGATTCGAACCTGCAACCGTAGCGGATACGCGGTTCCAGCCTGAAGCGCCTAGAACTAACGGCCACAACGGCCGGCCATTGTCTGACACAATCACTTCAGGCAATCCCATAATGCAAAATATCGAGATCAAAGTCTAGATTGTGGAATGAGCCTTAGGTGAATGCATAGGAACCATGAAGGGAAATTTACTGAAAGCATCAAAGATGATGAGGCAACGTGTATCCCAGTAGGGACCCACGAAAGCCAACTGCAAACGTTGCCTGGGTTCTTGTGGTTTGGGCCATGTAACGAACAGCTGTGATGGAGCTGACTGATGTTCGTCATAGACTTGACACTGAGAAGTGAACTATTCAGTTTGAGCATCCAGTCGGTGCCGAGTGCAATGACATCCTGCCAACTGCTTGGTGCGGACGGGTACCCAATGGCCGGCCGCTGTGGCCGAGAGGTTCCAGGCGCTTCAGTTCGGAAGCATGCTGCTGCTACGGTCGCGGGTTCGAATCCTGCCTCGGGCGTGGGTGTTTGTGATATCCTTAGGTTAGTTAGGTTTAAGTAGTTCTAGATCTAGGGGACTGATGACCTCAGATGTTAAGTCCTATAGTGCTTAGAGCCATTTGAACCAATTTTGATGATCCAATGACCATGGTGTATCAGACGAAGCACGTCAGTCTGGAGAGCCTAGGGAACCACAACACATGACTGGCCATTATCAGTGTGAAGCAAAATGACACCTTGGTGAACTGGAAGGGCATGCCTGTAGGCAAATTATTGGTGAACCACACTGCTAAAAATATGTTTGACTGAATACAGGCAACCATTTTGGACGTAGTGCAATAAAATCTGCAAATTAGGATCTGCTGTTGTGACCTGGGCAATTTTCCAGTGATTAAGCAGAAAGCTATGCAAAGCACCTGTGTCTTGTGCATCAGCGTAGCAACAAGAAGTAGAGGATTCGTTGAATGCGGAATCTGGACCAACATGGAGGCGGGAAGAGTATCTGCCTTGGCTTGCTTAGAAGTGGGCCCATAAACAATCTCATATTGATAATTTGACAAAATAAGAGCCAACTGTTGGTGCTTCTGCGCTGTACGAGTTGGGATTGACTGAGGAGGGCTATACAAAGATTGAAGAGTAGTCAGTCAAAGAGTAACATTTTCTGTCAACAAGGTACTAGTGATGCTTAGTGAACCCCAGACAATGGTGAGAGCCTCCTTTTCAATTTGCGAGAATTACATTGAATATTGGAAGTTCACGGATAGCAAGCAAATGTGATTACAATGCGTGAATAACCCAGGTTATTAATGTGAGACATCCTAAGTACTCAAGTTCAGTCTGAAAAGACACACATTAGTCCCTGTTGCTACAGACAACACCTGAAACAGAGTGTGAAGATTGTTAATGTGTTCTTCAGCTGTACGACCTGAGACAACAGTGTCTTCTGAATAATTCGAGCAAAAAGGAACTTCTGTAGGCATCTACTCCAGAAAGCACTTAAGAATGGTGGGTGCAGAAATACTGCCAAACGCCAGTATCGAAAATTTGAAGATACCCGGATGATTGTTAATGACAAAGACTTCTTCCGACTGCTCATTCAGACGGTTTTGCAAATAAGTTTAGTGCAAATCAGTTTTGAAAAAGTAGCGACCAGCACCCAATTTGTCCATCAATTCTACCAGGGATATCTGACAATGACTGTTTGAGGATTCACAGTTTTCTTAAAATCTGCACACAACTGGAGTCTGCCGGACGGCTTTTTTAGAATAACGAGAACGACACTTACTGACTGGCCGTAATGGGTGCTACGACCCTACTTTCTTGCAAAGCAGAAAGTTCGTGAGCCTACTGGTCTTGCCCGCATCTCGTGGTCGTGCGGTAGCGTTCTCGCTTCCCACGCCCGGGTTCCCGGGTTCGATTCCCGGCGGGGTCAGGGATTTTCTCTGCCTCGTGATGGCTGGGTGTTGTGTGCTGTCCTTAGGTTAGTTAGGTTTAAGTAGTTCTAAGTTCTAGGGGACTGATGACCATAGATGTTAAGTCCCATAGTGCTCAGAGCCATTTGAACCTACTGGTCTTGAAGAGCCTGAGGGAGAGGGTGATTGTGCATTGTCCTTCCATGTGACATGGGTAACAAAGTTATTGGCTTTACCTAAACCCTAACAAAACCATTCCTGAAAATCTGCACATAACTTAGCACCACTGTCCCGAGGATCAAAGAAAGAAACGGAATGCATACTGTCCCGAATGCTTAATCCAACCAAATCAAAAGAGTCTAGACCAAAAGTACTAGCACTGATTTCTTTCTTTCGTTACTGTCTTTATCGCACATTGGGTGCAGGGTCGGCAGGGTTAAGTACGGACCGAGCTGGTATGGTTAATTTTAAGGGGTGGCCGGATGCCCTTCCTGCCGCAACCGCACTTTCGCAGGAATCCTGATGGTCAGAATCTGCAGAACCTGTTGCAAGGAAGGCTCCGGGTATTTAAGAATCTGTTCCCGAATCCAAGAGTTGGCTACATTGTGCGTAATGGCGTCACCAATCATGGCATCACTGCAGTACGTACTTGCCACAGTCACATTTGAATTTA
Organism: Schistocerca cancellata; assembly: GCF_023864275.1. Lineage (NCBI taxonomy): Eukaryota > Metazoa > Arthropoda > Insecta > Orthoptera > Acrididae > Schistocerca > Schistocerca cancellata. Next base: position 229,824,390 of record NC_064631.1, on the reverse strand, counting down.
GACTGTCTAGTAAGGCTTTGCACTTCAGTCACCCACTGACGGCATGTTTCTCCTAGTTGCTTACGCAACCTAAAGAATTTGTAATGGACAGCTGCCACTCGAACCCTTTCCTCAAAATACAGGGTGTCACAGGAAAACGGGAACATTTTGCACAATCTAATAAAACTAGAAGTGATGAAGGAAAGAAATTGCATTCGTAATAATTGTAACATTACAACTTTGCCATTTACGAAACACTGCTGCCATTTATCATTTTTTTTAAATTACGTCCTTCAGATGACGTCCTCCTGTACGAATACATTCGTGAAATCTGCTGTTGAGATCCCTCATTGACCGCTACAACATCTCATCCGGGATACTGTGAACTGCAATCCGAATTCTCTGTTTTAACTCATCCAGGGTTCTTGGTCGAGTCGTGTAGACTTTGCTCGTGAGGTAGCCCCACAAGAAAAAATCACAAACAGATAAATCTGGCGATCTAGGGGCCCAGGGAATGTTAACGAATCGTGGGATCACACGGTTACCAAACAATTCTCGCACATATGCCATTGATGGCCGTGCAGTGTGTGATGTCGCTCCGTCCTGTTGAAACCAGGCTTCTTGAATGTTTGGAAAGTTGTTCAATGCAGGTGTAACGAAAGTTCGTAACATCTCCACGTAACGATCGGCACTGATTGTTATTGTGTTTCCCTGTTCATTTGCAAAAAAAAATACGGTCCGATAATCCCATGTGATGAAACACTACACCATACTCTCACTTTACTAACGTGTAAAGGGCGCTCATGAACGTCATTAGGATTTGTGTTTGCCCATTAACGGTAGTTCTGTTTATTCACATAACCTGTTAGAGGAAAATGTACCTCATTGACATCCACAACTTGTTTAGAAATTCGTCATTGTTTATTTTTGTAACCATTTGTTCACAGAATCATAATCTTAACCGGTAATCGTTGTCCTTCAATTCTTGCACCATCTGTAGTTTGTACGGATGTAATTTTAAATCAAGATGAAGAATCCTGCGAACACTCTCCCGCGACATTCCAACCACTGCTGCTTGCTTACGAATTGAACGCCGTAGGCTCTGTAAGACAGACGCGTACAACATCAATGTTAGCTGAAGGACGCACACTTCTTGGCCGTCCTGTTGGTTTCTTCTTGAGGGCAGATCCAGTCTCTTCAAAGTTATTAATCTAACATTTTACCGCGTGTTTCGACGGAACGGCATCATGACGTCCTAAATCATAAAAACGTCGAAACTCCCTCTGTGCCACTACCAAACTATCATTGTTTTTAAACACATTTTTATTGCAAACGCGCGCTATCGTCCGTTCCACTGATCGACGGTTACTGAAATGGCGGACTGTTTACACGCTGTCACGAACACGCAGTGCTGCCACCTGCCTATGGCTGCCACTACTCATTTCAAACATTCCTTTTATTCTGTGTCACCCTGTACTTTGTAAGCGCCTACTATAGGTCTTTGAGTGCCATTAGTTGAGGCCGGGACGTGGGAAATAACTTCACTCACAGTCTGTAAATAGGCACTCCCGCCATGGCCAAGAAATGCGAATGTTTGTGAGTACCTTGTATGTGGTGCGCTACCGTGTGCGCGTTGAGCTGTGCGAGGCACGCTGTCCACTCTTCCGTCGCCTCGTCAGGCTCACGAAATGACGGCACACAGGCAGGCGGTGCAGGCGGTGGCGATGCCGTCAGGTCCAGCGTCTTGTGTGAAGTCATCTGCGCCGTCATCAAGCGATTCATCACCTCAAGCAATAGCGCCATTCGTCGACTCTGAACTTGAATAAACTGAGTTACTGCAGGAGGCACAGCAGGCGATTACGGCTTGATAGCCATGTTAAATTAAGCAGTGCACAAAGGCAAACAGCGAAGAAACTAAATATCAAGACAAACATGAACAGAGAAAGTAAAAAAGATGGGCAAAAGCAGCAACAGCGAAACCTAGTGTACGTATAAAGAACACAAGTAAGACAAACACTGGACACCCAGAACAATGAATAGTAAAAAAAAAGCAAGCAAACAGGCGACAGAGCAGGAAGAAGGCAAACTTGAAGACTTGATGACTGCCACGAGCAGGTTTGATGACTCTTTGCCAGATTCTGTGTGCGACATCGTAAACAACGATAAGCCGTCGGCACACGGACCGTGCTGTCGAACGTCAACCTTGAGCGTGCTGAGTTCAACGTGCTGCTGAACGCTCAGAAACGATGCGACTGGTGCATAAGGTACGTGGACACCAGTGTCGTATACTCGGTCGCAACGCACTCCAGCAGCAGTTGTGGGATGATTCTAGTTTGTAAGTAACACTGTTTATTAAACGTGCGTGCGTAAAATTCCCATGTTATCTCTGTTAAAATGCACATTTCCTCCATTGTCCATATGATAGCCACGTTGTTCTACACTCCTGGAAATGGAAAAAAGAACACATTGACACCGGTGTGTCAGGCCCACCATACTTGCTCCGGACACTGCGAGAGGGCTGTACAAGCAATGATCACACGCACGGCGCAGCGGACACACCAGCAACCGCGGCGTTGGCCGTCGAATGGCGCTAGCTGCGCAGCATTTGTGCACCGCCGCCGTCAGTGTCAGGCAGTTTGCCGTGGCATACGGAGCTCCATCACAGTCTTTAACACTGGTAGCATGCCGCGACAGCGTGGACGTGAACCGTATGTGCAGTTGACGGACTTTGAGCGAGGGCGTATAGTGGGCATGCGGGAGGCCGGGTGGACGTACCGCCGAATTGCTCAACACGTGGGGCGTGAGGTCTCCACAGTACATCGATGTTGTCGCCAGTGGTCGGCGGAAGGTGCACGTGCCCGTCGACCTGGGACCGGACCGCAGCGACGCACGGATGCACGCCAAGACCGTAGGATCCTACGCAGTGCCGTAGGGGACCGCACCGCCACTTCCCAGCAAATTAGGGACACTGTTGCTCCTGGGGTATCGGCGAGGACCATTCGCAACCGTCTCCATGAAGCTGGGCTACGGTCCTGCACACCGTTAGGCCGTCTTCCGCTCACGCCCCAACATCGTGCAGCCCGCCTCCAGTGGTGTCGCGACAGGCGTGAATGGAGGGACGAATGGAGACGTGTCGTCTTCAGCGATGAGAGTCGCTTCTGCCTTGGTGCCAATGATGGTCGTATGCGTGTTTGGCGCCGTGCAGGTGAGCGCCACAATCAGGACTGCATACGACCGAGGCACACAGGGCCAACACCCGGCATCATGGTGTGGGGAGCGATCTCCTACACTGGCCGTACCCCACTGGTGATCGTCGAGGGGACACTGAATAGTGCACGGTACATCCAAACCGTCATCGAACCCATCGTTCTACCATTCCTAGACCGGCAAGGGAACTTGCTATTCCAACAGGACAATGCACGTCCGCATGTATCCCGTGCCACCCAACGTGCTCTAGAAGGTGTAAGTCAACTACCCTGGCCAGCAAGATCTCCGGATCTGTCCCCCATTGAGCATGTTTGGGACTGGATGAAGCGTCGTCTCACGCGGTCTGCACGTCCAGCACGAACACTGGTCCAACTGAGGCGCCAGGTGGAAATGGCATGGCAAGCCGTTCCACAGGACTACATCCAGCATCTCTACGATCGTCTCCATGGGAGAATAGCAGCCTGCATTGCTGCGAAAGGTGGATATACACTGTACTAGTGCCGACATTGTGCATGCTCCGTTGCCTGTGTCTATGTGCCTGTGGTTCTGTCAGTGTGATCATGTGATGTATCTGACCCCAGGAATGTGTCAATAAAGTTTCCCCTTCCTGGGACAATGAATTCACGGTGTTCTTATTTCAATTTCCAGGAGTGTATATGTAATGTACACAAATAAAAACTGCAATATCCTTGTACATGTTTCGAGACAAAAAGGAAATTCTATGTCCAATCAATAAGCAAACGGGCTTATAAAAATTCCGTTACTGACAGTGCGGTACAAATTTGCAATAGTTCTCCACATAAGACAAACATTATTTCATCATTCCCAAAATTTAGTAACACTTTAAGGTCATTCTTTCTTGATCACTGTCCCTACCCAGTAGCAGAATCTTTACAACATGCTAATTACGAAACTTAAAAGAAAAAGGAGCAAAATACGTACGAGTAGCGCAAGCTGTCCTGTAGATAAGCCAGTCGAACAAACTCACTCCTAAAAAAAAGCGTAAACTTATATTTACATTACAACAAATATTATAGTATATACATATATTAAACTAATTATAAAGCATTAGAACCTATTAAAAACGCGAATAAAAAATAAAGACGTGGCGAGAAGCGAACCACCATTATATCACACCTTTCGTTGTGAACCATTAACGCTACCCACAACGCTTTTTTTCTGATGTCATTTTGTTCGATATTGTTCGTTTCGCTTGGTCTGGGTGGACGTCGCAAGACACCCGTTCAAGTTGATCGTTGATTCCTTCACTCCGTTTTTTTATTATTATAGAGGACAATCGGCCCTCTGACCAAGCACACTGAGTTACCGTACCGGCGTCCTAAATCGACGGCATGTTATTAATGGCCAATCCTAGCATGTCCCCACTTGGTAAAAACTTTAATCATAGCTATGTTACTAATTTAATTTTAATTATAACGAATTGTACCAAGAACAAAGCGTTTTTGGTGGATCCTCAGTGTGTCGTTGCCTTCAAATGGCGTACTCTCACTATATAAAACAATTCCTTTGCCACAAATATGATGTTTCTCATTATTTTATTGCAACTAATCACACAGTAAACAACGGGTTTTAGAGTGAAATGATAATAGAATTATATTAATACTTTCAGTTGCTAACGGACGTTCATTACAGGGTGAGTCACCTAACGTTACCGCTGGCTATATTTCGTAAACCGCATCAAATACTGACGAACCGATTCCACAGACCGAACGTGAGACGAGGGGCTAGTGTAATTGTTTAATACAAACCATACAAAAATGCACCGAAGTATGTTTTTTAACACAAACCTACGTTTTTATTAAATGGAACCACGTTAGTTTTGTTTGCACATATGAACATATAAACAAATATGTAATCAGTGCCGTTTGTTGCATTGTAAAATGTTAATTACATCCGAAGATATTGTAACCTAAAGTGGACGCTTGAAACCTCCGACGTTCAGTTGCGTGTTGTGACAAACACGGGCCACGGTCGGCGAGCAGCATCTGCAGGGACATGTTTACGATGACGACCGTGTTTACGAGTGGCTGTAGTGCACTGTTGTGGTTTGGTCTACCTGTCGCAGTGTTCGCATGTAGCGCTTGCTGCTATTGTTATTCTGCATTCGTCTCCGCACGCAGACCAACTGTAGTACACCGTGTTACCAGACGTCTGAGATAGTGTAGTGTCGTAGGAACTGTGACCATGGTGTATTCGAACTCTGAAAAGCCGGAGATGATACTCATCTATGGCGAGTGTCGACGAAATGCAGCTGAAGCCTGCAGGGTGTGTGCAGAACTGTACCCGGACAGAAAGCATCCAACGTCCCGCACATTGCAAAACATCTACCGCCAACTGTATGCAACAGGTATGGTCGTAGCACGCAAACGGGTCCGTAACGGGCCCGTCACAGGAAAAGCGGGTGCAGTTGGTGTGTTACCTGCTGTTGCCATGAACCCACACATGAGTACACGGGACATTGCGAGAGCCGGTGGACTGAGTCAAAGTAGTGTCATGCGCATACTGCATCGTCACCGCTTTCACCCGTTTCATGTGTCGCTACATCAGCAATTACATGGTGATGACTTTAATCATCGAGTGCAATTTTGTCAATGGGCATTAACAGAGAATTCGTTGCAGTTCTACCTGTTTACCGATGAAGCAGGTTTCACAAACCACAGGGCAGTGAATCTACGGAACATGCATTACCGGTCCGTGGACAATCCTCGCTGGCTCAGACAGGTAGAGCGACAGCGACCGTGGACTGTAAATGTATGGTGCGGAATCATTGGCGACCACCTCATTGGTCCTCACTTCATTGCAGGGGCCCAAACAGCTGCAACATACATCGCGTTTCTACAGAATGATCTGCCAACGTTGCTCGAAAATGTCCCACTGGAAACGCGTCGACGTAAGTGGTATCAGCATGATGGTGCACCTGCACATTCCGCAATTAACACTAGGCTGACCCTTGACAGGATGTTCGACGGGCGTTTCATAGGACGTGGAGGACGCATAAATTGGCCAGCCCGTTCTCCTGATCTTACACCTCTGGACTTCTTTGTGTGGGGTAAGTTAAAGGATAATGTGTACCATGATGTGCCTACAACCCCAGAGGATATGAAACAATGTATTGTGGCAGCCTGTGGCGACATTACACCAGATGTACTGCGGCGTGTACGACATTCATTACGCCAGAGATTGCAATTGTGTGCAGCAAATGATGGCCACCACATTGAACACATATTGGCCTGACATGTCGGGACACACTCTGTTCCACTCCATAATTGAAAACGGAAACCACGTGTGTACGTGTACCTCACCCCCTCATGGTAATGTACATGTACATCAGTGAAAAAGACCAATAAAAAGGTGTTAGTATGTGGACGTAATGTGCTGTTCCAGTCTCTTCTGTATCTAAGGTCCATCACCGTTCCCTTTGGATCCCAACGTAATTCGGTGCTCTCCGATACACACGATCGAACAGCGGAGGAGTGGTACTCACGCGTCAACTTTAGGTTGCAATATCTCCGGATGTAATTAACATTTTACAATGCAACAAACGGCACTGATTACTTATTTGTTTATATGTTCAGATGTGCTAACAAAACTAACTGGGTTCCATTAAAAAAAAACGTAGGTTTGTGTTAAAAAACATACTTCCGTGCATTTTTTATGGTTTGTATTAAACAATTACACTAGCCTCTCTCCTCACGTTCGGTCTGTGGAATCGATTCGTCAGTATTTGATGTGGTTTACGAAATATATCCAGCGGTAACGTTAGGTGACTCACCCTGTATATCAACTGGGACAGGTGAAAATGTGTGGCCCGACCGGGATCTCCTGCTTATATGGAAGACGCTCTATCCATCGTTTTTTTTCTATTTTTTCTTTTTTTCATTTCGTTCGTTGTTGATCGTTGTGTTTGTTCGTTGCGCACTTTTTTTATTACAGAGGCCAATCAGCTCTCTGACCGAACACGCTGAGCTACGGTGCCAGCATCCATCTGAGCCACCGAAGGCACAGAGGATAGCGCGACTGCAGGAGCTATTTCGCGCACGCCTCCCGCGAGACCCACATTCTCACCTTGTACGTCCCCACACTACATTCGTAGTGTCCCACCCCGACACACACTTTACTCGTGGAAGTCATTCGTACCAAGTCCCGTAAGAGTTCGGGGAATATGTGTGCATCCACACAGAAGAAATAGGTCATGGCCGGTTTGCCAGAATTATATACTTATATGGATATGAATTTGGTGTTGATGACCTGCAGCCGTCTAGAACTAAATTAGAATTATATTAATACCTTCAGCTGCTAACAAGCGTTGGTATATGTCATCAGGGACAGGTGAAAATGTCCGAAAGAACAGACACCATATCCATTTAAGTATATAATTCTGGAAACACCGGCCATGAACTACTTCTTCTGTGCAAATGCACACATATTTCCTGGACTCTTACGGAAGTTCGTAAGAATGACTTACACGAGTAATAAGTGTGTTGGGGTGGGACACTACGAATGTAGTGTGTGGACTTACAAGGTGACAATGTGGGTCTCGCGGGAGGTGTGCGCGAGATAGTCCCTGCAGTGGTGCTATCCTCTGTGCCCTCGGTGGCTCAGATGGATAGAGCGTCTGTAGTGTAAGGAGGAGATCCCGGGTTCGAGTCGCGGTCGGGGCACACATTTTCACCTCTCCCCGTTGATATATTTCAACGCCCGTTAGCAGCTGAAGGTATTAATATAATTCTAATTTCGTTCTAGACCGCTACAGGTCATCAATGGTGTCTGTTCTTTCAGACACGTCCGAAAGAACAGACACCATATCCATATAAGGTTTTAGAGTGATTCTCAATTTGCTGGTGCTCAGAAACGGCACCTATAAGTCACCTATAAGTATAGGCTTGAACTCAGTGCCAATATGGCGCCTCACAGCTTTGTGCTGAAGGGAGACGGCGTGCAGGTGACGTAGGTGCCGTTGTGCCTTCTCGTTGTCAACGCTCAGATGCACGCTCAGAATATCTGACGTGCTAAATATTGCTCTGCACGTTCGGAAAGACTCCCCAACGTGCTATTCCACGCTAAGACGTCAGAAACTCGGCACGCTCAACGTTCGGATACACGGTCCGTGTGCCGACGGCTTAAATGAAAAGTGGCCTACAGAGTGGTACGTCAACTGTCGTCAACTGAAAACTCGACAGGAGCAGCAATGATTTAGTTAACAAAACAATCATTACGTTTCTCCAAACGTACGGGACTCATTACAGATGATGCAACAAGAAATACAGTCCATCTTCCACAATGTCCACAAGGAAAAGTCTCCCTGTGCTAAAGGTCGACGATGAAGGAGCGGCGACCAGGCGGAGTGTGCGAAGCATGACGTTGCGATGTGGCTACAAGGCGCGAGTGAGCCGCGTCGCTGCCGCCGGCCGTCCTATATTGCGGCAGCAGATGGAAACAGAAACACAAACAGTGATCTATGACCCAATCCAGAGCCGAACCCTGGATCTGACCCTTCCTCAAGAAGCAATTGCACACTAACCGTTCCCAAATGTTTTGTGTTGTGCGTTGTTTGTTGTTTTCTTTTCTTGTATTGAAATGAGTGAAGTGACTAATCCTAGTCCACCACGAATTTCGATTATGATCAATACAAGACCAGAAGGGATCGTCAAACGCTGTGACTATTTATCAGCTCTGCTCTGGCAGAAAACAGATGTAGGTTAGCTACACTGCAAGAAAGAGTCGGCCGACCGATGTGGTCGAGCGGTTCTAGGAGCTTCAGTCTGGAACCGCGCGACCGCTACGCTCGCAGGTTCGAATCCTGCCTCGGGCATGGATGTGTGTGATGTCCTTAGGTTAGTTAGGTTTAAGTAGTTCTAAGTTCTAGGGGACTGATGACCTCAGATGTTAAGTCACATAGTGCTTAGAGCCGTTTGAACCATTTTTGAAGAAGGAGTCGGGGCTTGTTTCCCTGCAACGTTCCTCTCCACTCCGGCGGTGAAAATTCTAGTTTGTTTATACAAGTATATAACGTCCACACTCTGCACTATACGAGCTGAGTGGCCGCGCGGTTTGAGGCGCTATATCACGGATTACGCGGCTTCTCCCGCCGGAGGTTCGAGTCCTCCCCCGGGCATGGGTGTGTGTGTTGTCCTTAGCATAAGTTAGTTTAAGTGGTGTGTAAGTCCAGGGACCGATGACCTCAGCAGTCTGGTCCCTTAGGAATCACACTATTAGTCAATTAGTCTGCACTATAACGATTAGGAAACAAACCGAGTCGAAATTTCCAGAAACACCTTGTGGTTGCTTTCCCTATAAGGTGCAGAGATTGTACAAATAAAATAAGTGATTAATAACTGGAAGTACATATGACACTCGGTTCATTTCATTCGTGGCAATTTAAGCTGTGCTCTTAGGTTCCTACCTAACCGTACCATTGAAAATCGCGACATATTCCGAATAAACAGAAAAATATTGATGACAAGCTAGACTATAAACATAATTGCCCCTCTTTCATCCGCAGCAATTTAAGATGTATTCTTAGGTTGCCGTATAACCGCACCATTGGAAATCACGACATATGCGAGAATAAAAAGGTCAAACCAGGACTCACTTGACCCAGGTGATAGCGCCATCTGAGGGCTCCAGGCTGGGGTTACAGTGAAGACTTCACTAGGAGAGAAGGTAGAAAGAATGCATCCTGGAACGGCAGAATTAGCCCAAGAAGTAACACAAGAAAAAAATCCAGAATGGGTCTAACTTGCAGCAAGCGGAAAGTAGTCAGCATCTGTTAGCCAGAGGTACAGCTGAAAACGCAATCCCCAGAGCTAACAAACCTGAGTAGTATAATTAGGGGGCTTGTTCCCCTAACTCAACAAGCAATCAACACTGGAGATGCACTTTGTAAGAGATTTTACCCCAGGGTGCACCCAATCTCCTATTTCCAAGGAAATTTAAAAATAGACATTAGGATTCTGGGGGGCCTACGACATCGTGCAAAGAATGGGTTGGAGCATTCTGAAACCTGCTTTAAACAACAAACGCATAAAATCAAACACAGAAACATAAATTACCTACCCACTTTTAACGTAATTTCACTCTTTAAAAAAAGGAGAACTTAAAACTTCAATAAACTTTATAAAGGCAAAAAAGATGATAACAGCAATGATGAACAACCTTTCTATTCAGGAGGATTCAGGATATTTAAGGGAAAACCAGGGAAAAGAGTTACGAGAAATGTAACCTAATCTCGAAGAGGTTTCATTGTACACAACAACATATTAAACTCAATAACTGAATTTAAATCAATCAATGAGAGGCTTTCCACACTAAAATTTAAATCATCAAACAAAGCTTACACTATTTTAAATACACATACACAAGCAAATGAGAAAAACAAAACACAGAAAGAGCAAACAGAAAATTTTGGCATACTGTGTCAAACACCCTAGATCACATTCGTTCAAAAAACACAGTATTATTTGGAGACATTAATGCACAAATTGGTGGAAAGGGTTAGCACGGGTCAAGAGCAGGAAAACTCCTTGCATATAAAAGAACTAACGCAAATGGAGAAAGACTCCTAAGCCTATGCAGGCAGCATAATGTACTACTGAAATCTACATTCTTCAAAAAACTTTCTAGAAAACAAACTTCATGGGTATTACCAAGTCCAATTTTTGGTGAAAGATGACTTGATTACATTATTATAAGTAGACACTCTGCAGTGGAGGTACTCAACTTAAAATTTGCCAAAAGCGCCAGTTTAGGTTCACATCAATAACTATCTATCATTAAATTCAAGGTTAGATCAATATATAGAAAAAAGAACCAATACCAACCCAGAAAGTTTGATGTACAGACGTCATCTAGAGAAAAGGATTACAAAATACAGTCGGAAAAAAGAATACCTAAATTTCGGAAACAACTTGAGAAAGGCATTATTGAGACTGCAGGGGAAACTATCCCTCTATAAAAAAAAATGGAAACATGCCTGATGGAATGACTGGTTGTGATGCGTTAATTATAAAGAGAAAATGAGCGTGCAATATCTGGAACACAAATAAAAATTATAAGAACTGGAAAAATTTTATAGAAGCAAGGAAACATGCAACAAAAGGTCTCAAAAAGATCAGAGTACAACATAATAAAAAGATGAACCAACGTCAATTCAGTCACTTTTTAAACAGACTAATGCAAGGAACACCTATAAAACATTCAAGAATAGTTTAAAGAAGTACACACTATCAAGTTTACGGTTTATAGATCCAAAAAAAATGCTGCATATTATAACTTGGAGAACAACAGAATACTCGCAGGCTACTTCAAATAATTACACAACTGAGCTCCGACGAAAGAAGAATTTAATTTTGGTAATGTATTTCAAATACAAACTGACTCAAAGGAGCTGACAGCAGAGGAAGTCAGAAAAATCATAAAATAACGAAGCATCAGGAGAAGACAATATAGTTGCTGAGCCGTGGAAACACTCTAGTGACAACATTATTCGATGTCAAACAGAAATAATTAATGAAAATTTGGACAAAAAACAACTTACCATCAGAATGGACATCGGCATTAATACATCTGCTACATAAAAAAAGGAAAGGAATCTGATCCTAATACTTATAGACAGATCTCCCTCTCTCCATGGCGTTTTACAGAGAACTGAAAGAACACTCGACATACAACTAGGAGAGTGTCACGCACTATTTAAGAAGGGAAGGTCTTCTGCAGAGCAAATATTAATTCTAAAGAACATATTAGAAATGAGGAAATCAGAAACTTGAAGTACATGCTAACTTTTGTAGATTTAAAAACCTACTTTCTAACTGACCATTAGGGAAGAAAGTGAGAGAATGGAGACAATCCGTCAATACTAAAGGTGTTAGACTAGGAAGGAACATTTTGCAAATGATATGGCATTAATTACTGATTCACTGGATAGTGCCAAAGAACAAATCACAGAACTACAGAAACAAGCAGACAAAATATGACTAAAAGTATCGTTTTAACCCTTTCATGGACAATGGGAATATACCTTCCCACATACTTTAAAGTCTTCCAGGGTCCAAAGGACTCGAGATTCCCACGTCTTGCTGGTGCTGCCATCCGTAAATTAGAATGAGGGACATGCGAAAATTCCCGCCGCTGCCAGCAGTCGCACTGGCAACAACTGATGGAGTATTATTTGTCTGTTGTGCCCAGTTTTGTGGCAGAAAGAAATCGTTTTGGTGTTATTTCGTAGTTTTCTTTGTCTATCTGCAGACAACGAGACTTTAAGTAATTACACAGTAATTATTTGATATTTTGTGCAATTTTCTTGATGTTAACGCATGAAAGAAAATTTCTAGTCCACTCTAACAGATCAAAAATACACTGAAGAGCCAAAGAAACTGGTACACCTGCCTAATATCGTGAGCACGCAGAAGTGCCGCAATACGATGAGGCATGGATTCGACTAATGTCTGAAACAGTGCTGGAGGGAAATGACACCATGAATCCTGCAGGGCTGTCCATAAATCCGTAAGAGTACGAGGGGGCACTTGTTGATGGCCCAGCACTGAAATCTGCAGCAATTTGAGGAAGGGTTGCATTTCTCTCACGCTGAACGATTCTCTTCGTTGTCGTTGGTCCCGTTCTTGCAGCATCTTTTTTCCGTCTGCAGTGATGTTCAAGATTTGATGTTTTACTGGATTCTTGATATTCATGGTGCACTCGTGAAATGGTCGTACGGAAAAATTCCCACTTCATCGTTACGTCGGAGATACTGTGTCCCACAGCTCGTGCGCCGACTACAGCACTACGTTCAAACTCACTTAAATCTTGATAACATGCCATTGTAGCAGCAGAAACCGATCTAACAACTGTGCCAGACACTTGCTGTCTTATATAGGCGTTGTCGACTGCATCGCCATATTCTGCCTGTTTACATATTTCTTTATTTGAATACGCATGTCTATACCCGTTTCTTTGGCGCTTCAGTGTGTGTTGTAAACATGCGGGAATATTTGCTCCCACGGTCCAAGCTGACCACACATCTAGCACTGTTTCACACTTTTAGCGTAGAAATTATGCCTGTTTCAAAATGGTTCAAATGGCTCTGAGCACTATTGGACTTAACTTCTGAGGTCATCAGTCCCCTAGAACTTAGAACTACTTAAACCTAATTAACCTAAGGACATCACACACATCCATGTCCGAGGCAGGATTTGAACCTGCGACCGTAGCGATCGTGCGGTTCCAGACTGTAGCGCTTAGAACCGCTCGGCCACTTTGGCCGGCAATATGCCTGTTTATTGAGGTATTATAAGGCATATTCACTTATCTTAGGTTTTTCATTACAGGATCACCTTACCAGGGAAAGACATGTTGCTGTATCTCTTATCACTTCGCCGGCCGCGGTGGTCTCGCGGTTCTAGGCGCTCAGTCCGGAACCGCGCGACTGCTACGGTCGCAGGTTCGAATCCTGCCTCGGGCATGGATGTGTATGATATCCTTAGGTTAGTTAGGTTTAAGTAGTTCTAAGTTCTAGGGACTGATGACCACAGATGTTAAGTCCCATAGTGCTCAGAGCCATTTGAACCATTTTTTTCTTATCACTTCAATCACACAATGTTTCAACACATGAGGAAAATAATATACTGATCATCCACCCACAGCCTCCTGCTACTTTTTAACCACAAGTGCCGTCAGTAGTAGACAGTGTTTCAGTCCATGGAGTGTGTTTGGTGTCTGTAGGTTCCTCCACAGAGTCGACAAGAGTTCCAGCTCTGACTGACAGTGGTCAGAGCCCTGAAAGTGACTGGGATGAAACCCTGCCTCAGTGGCTAGACACAGATCCTGTTAGAGAAAGCTTAGCACTGCCAAAGAAAGCATTGTCCATACGAGTATTTTATTGGTATCTTCAATGAAAGTATCATTCAGAATATTGTTGAACAAAGGAAAATTTTGAAATGAGCTCTGAAAACTTGTAACAACAAAGAACTGGACACAACAGTCTCTGAAATCAAAGATTTTATTGGATTGCTCATCACTATAGGCATCCATAAACTGCCACTATCAACTACTGTAGTTCTCATACTGTTTTGCATGTTGAGTCAGTGTCGAAAGTTATGACTCTAAAAAAAGTTCAAAAGAATTTTAGAAAACTTTCGTCTCAAGGTAATTCGAAGGCAGTGGGGAAAGGTGCTCTTGGATATGATAAATTACACAAAGTGAATTCACTGACACCCTAAATACTAATTTCAAATTGCTCTGAGCACTATGGGCCTTAACATCTGAGGTCATCAGTCCCCTAGAACTTAGAACTACTTAAACCTAACTAACCTAAGGACATCACACACATCCATGCCCGAGGCAGGATTCGAACCTGCGACCGTAGTAGTCGCGCGGTTCCGAACTGAAGCGCCTAGAACCGCTAGGCTACCGCGGCCGGCAAACTAATTTCGTAGAGGCCTATAATCATTAAGGTAGATTATCCATTGGTGAAGCTATGATACCTTTCGAGGGAAGATTGAGCGTAAAATAATATATGCCCATGAAGAGGGTACAAGGTCTGGTGTCTGGCTGATGATAAGATAGGCTGTCTACTGAAATTCCAGGTCTATTGTGGAAAAGGGGAAGACAATAATGCCAATATCCCTCTTGGTGAAAGTGTTGTATTTGAACAGTGTTCAACTTCGAAAAATAGTAAATGTATTGCATTGTTGCATTTAACAACTACTTCACTTCATACGCCCTAATATAACCACTTCTGGATACTCTGTAGGTACTGTCAGAGTCAACAGAAAAGGTGTTCTGGAAATGATGAAGAAAAATTACAAACTTTCATGAGGCGAGTTCAAAGCACTTGTCAAAGATTCAGTCGTTGCAATAAAGTGTCAAGACACAAGAATAGTATCAGTTCTGTCTATAGGAACATCACACAAGAATGTAATATCGTTGCAGTAGAAGCTGAGTAGCTCGGTTGTGTAGTGGATATGATACTAAACTGTTACATGGTGGGTCGTGAGTTCAAGACTCACATGGACTGTCAATTTTAATTTCTATATTCGATTAGAATACATTCTAGAAGTATCGACAAATGTCAAGAATCGCTGTACTGGAATGTTCTGTAGCTGTATTTATCCTATATGTGTTCTGGCCGGAGGCAGTTCGCACCGCGCTCTCGTATGTGCAAGTGCTGAATAAACCTTCGTTAAGTTAAGTTAGTGTCCTCATTCATCTTATTAGACCTTCTTCTACGTGACATTATTCTGGTGGAGACGCTGCGTATTGGAACTAGTGATAGCGCACATAATCGACGACACAGTAGCTCGCATCAGGCCACGACAGAGCCGCCGTTTACCTGGCAAGAAACACGAGTTCGAGCCATATTCAACAGATCGCAATCTATCGGCGACAGAAGAAGAAGAGGACGTTGCGATGACAGCAACTGTCTGCCACCACATGAGACATCCTTCGGGGTTCTCTGGTGACGATGGCCAAGATCCAAACAAGTGGCTGAAGGTATATGAGCGTATAGCCAAATTTAACAAAGTGATGATATCGTGTGTTCGGCTAATGTATTTTTCTACTTGGAGGGCACTGCCAAGCAAGGAGAAGTTCACAAGCTGGGAAGTATTTCAGGTGGCATTGCGCAAGTATTTAGGCGACCCACGACGATACAAGTGCAAGGCTGAAGATAAATTAAAGTGCAGGGCACAGCGTCCAGGAGAAACTACAGCATCCTACATTCAAGACGTTTCGGAGCTGTGTAAAATAGTGGATCCTAGAATGAAGGTGGAAGATAAGGTTGCACATCTCAGAAAGGGTGTTTCTGAGGACATGTATCAAACCATACTCCTGAAGGAGGTTTCCATAGCAGACGACTTCATAAAATGGTGCCAGTATATCGAGACAATGCATCAAAAAAGAATTACACGCAAGAAGTTTGAACGGCTTTCAAACTCCGTATTGATGTCTGTGATGGAGGAAGCAACTAATTCCGCAAGTGTTCTTCGTCAGATAGTGAGAGAGGAAGTTCAGAAGGCACTTCGATTGCACGGCGAGCAAAAAACCGAGACGCTTCAAGAGGTCATAAGGGAGGAAGTGGAACAGACATTGAACCCAATCTCTCGTCCTTCATTTCCCTTTAAAACGGTGAAAAAGTCGAGACCCATGCGGAGTTACGTTCCTACAATGCCGCATGAGGAGCCAGTTTGGGCACCAAGGAAGACTGACGTCTGGAGGACCCGTGATAACCAACAAGTATGTTTCCGCTGTGGGCGACCGGGACATATGGTGCGCTATTGTCGAGAAAGGCGGCGGATATTGGCTGACGCCCGCGCCAGAAAACAGCAGACCGATCTTAACCGACACCAACTCCGGGACGACGAATATGAACAAGAAGATGTGGGTGCAGGACGACGTAGGTCACCATCGCCGCAAGCTAGCCGCTGGAGAGGACGCTCCCCAACACGTAGATCAAGGTCTCCATCGCCATTTAGAAGCTCCAGCCGATCACCTAGCCGCCGCAACCTGGAAAACTAAAGGTGCGACTTTCCTTGGAGGTGAGGCCGTCGAAAAGAAAAATCCTCCGCCGTCGATCACTACAAAAATGATCGAAAACTACGTCGATATCCTCATGGATGGCCGACCAGCCCAAGCTCTTGTGGTCTCTGGATCATCATATTCAGTCATTTCGGAGAAGTACCGTCGTCAGTTGCAGAAAACCGTATTCGTCGACAGCAAAACATCTCTGCTGAAGGTGGCTAATGGGAAATATGTAACACCTACAGGAAGATGTACCATTCGAGTGGGTATAAGTGGCCATACACAGTCCGTAGAATTCATCGTCCTACAAGAGTGTAGTCATGACGTCATTCTCGGATGGGACTTTTTGAAAGCTTCTCAGGCAATTACAGATTGTGATCGCTCGAAGATTATGCTAGATGAGATGAGATACTGTGGACAAGAAGAAGCACACCCGAGTGTGTGGAGACTATGTGTGCTGCATGAAGTGATCATTCCTGCAGTCAGCGCTAGAAAGGTAGCTGTCACGTGTGAAACCATGCATCAACCTATGGATCTTGTAGTGGAATGTAAGAGAAGCATACCACTGAAGAATAATTTGGTCATCCCAGCCTCCGTCGTCTCGTTTAAGAACGGATCCGGTGAATTGGCGATAGTTAACTGTCGCCGAGAACCGCAGATCCTTCCAAGACGAATGTGTGTAGCAAACGCTGAGCCGTTAATTGAAGAACAGCTGAGCGTCATAGAAACCTCCCATGTCCCATGCCGAGTCCGTGGTCGAAATTAGCGCTACCACTACAAGATCTTCTAGTTCGACTATCACCAGATCTCACTAAGGAACAACAGAAGAAGCTACTTGCCATTCTTCAAGAGTTCTCTGAATCTTCAATCCACAGGTGAAGAGCAAATTAGACAAATCGACGTTGAAGCACCGAATTAGCACTGGAGACCAGCAACCAATAAGCCAGAGAGCATACCGTGTGTCAACAACGGAACGTCGAATAACTCGTGACGAGGTAGAGAAAATGATGAAGAAGGACATCATTCAGCCTTCGCAGAGCCCATGGTCATCACCAGTGGTTCTAATGAGGAAGAAGGATGGCAGTTGGCATTTTTGTGTTGATTACAGGAAGCTTAATAAGATAACTAAAAAGGACGTTTACCCTCTTCCACGAACTGACGATACACTAAATTGTCTGAAGGGGGCTAAATTTTTCTCAACCATGGACATGTACTCGGGATACTGGCAAATCAAAGTAGATGAGGCTGATCGTGAGAAAACCGCATTCATCACCCCTGAGCGCCTGTATGACTTTAAGGTAATGCCGTTTGGTTTGTGTAATGCACCAGCAACTTTTGAACGGATGATGGATAATCTTCTAAGGCACCTGAAGTGGACAATATGTCTTTGTTATTTAGATGACATTATAGTGTTCTCAGAGACATTTGATGAACATATAAGAAGACTGAGGGCCGTTCTTGTCTCCAACAAGGCGGACTGAAACGTAAGCCAAGAAAGTGTCTCTTTGGAGCAAAAGAAATCAGAATACTTGGGCACCTTGAGTCAAACGAAGGTGTGCGGACAGACCCAGTAAAGGTGAGATCTATAACGGAATTTAATATTCCCAAAAGTATTAGAGATGTGAGAAGCTTCCTCGGATTATGTTCTTATTACCGTCGTTTTATCAAATACTTTTGTATCAAAGCCAGGCCACTCCAAGAGTTGTTAAAAGCTGATACTAAATTTATCTGGGGTGGTGCTCAACAAGATTCTTTCGATGTGCTGCGAAAAGCTCTGACGACTGACCCTGTACTTGGTCTGTGTTATGAGAGAGCACCTACAGAACTACACAAAAATGCCAGCTGGTATGGGATCGGTGCTGTTCTGGTGCAAATTTCGGATGGAAAAAAGAAGCCTATGCTTCTAGGACACTTACAAAAGCCGAGAGAAACTACTCAACTACAGAACGAGAATGTCTTGCTGTGATCTGGGCAATGCGCAAATCTCGACAGGAGCTCTATGGAAGGCCATTCACAGTTGTTACAGACCATCAGTCACTTCGTTGGTTTACAGGTCTTTAAGGATCCAATAGGACGACTTGCCAGATGGGCACTACGTCTTCAAGAGTATGACATCACCATAGTGTACAAAAGTGGAAGAAAACACCAAGATGCCGACTGTCTCTCAAGAAACCCTGTGCAAGACCATCAAGACTTTGATGAAGATAGTGACTGTCTCACAGCACTCCAGGATCTCTCTGCTGAGCAAAAGAAGGACGCCAAGATATCTCAAATTATGCTTGCCTTAAATCGGTCTGAGGATGTGAAAGGACAATGTAAGGTAGTTAATGGATTATTTTGCAGGAAAAGCTTTGATCCGTTTGGAAAAAGATGGCTACCAGTGATTCCTAAACACATGCACTTAGATGTTCTACAGAAATTCCATGACACACCTGAGGCCAGACATTTAGGATTTATTAAGACTTACGATAGAATCCGCAAGAGACTTTTCTGGCCAGGTTTATTTAGGAGTGTCCGTTACTACGTGTCGCACTGTCGAGAGTACCAGCGGAGAAAGGCTGTTCCTGAGAAACCACCTGGCCGACTCATACCAATTTCACCAGCCGATAGGCCTTTCCAGCGTGTTGGGATTGACCTCCTCGGACGATTTCCAAGTCTGCTAGTGGCAATAGATGGATTATTGTTTGCACTGATTATCTGACACGCTATGCCATTACAAAAGCCGTGAAAACAACCGAAGCATCCGAGGTACCCAAATTCATCGTGGAAGACGTTGTATTAAACCACGGTGCCCCAAGGTCGTTAATTACGGGCCAAGGGAGAGTTTTTCAATCGAATCTTGTGACAGAGATAAACCGTCGCTGCAACATTACTCATCACATGACTACTGCCTACCATCCGCAAACCTACGGGTTTACTGAATGCCTTAATAAGACCTTGGCCGACATGCTATCAATGTTCGCCAGTGTTGAGCAGAGCAACTGGGATGAGGTGCTACCTTTCGTGACGTCTGCCTACAACACCGCCAAACAACACACCACAGGATTTACGCCATTTGCCCTGGCGCATAGGCGTGAGACGACTACGACGATGGACACTGTGTTTCCGTTGCATCCTGACGATGTGGACGACGACTACATCTGCCAGGTGTTAACCAGAGCTGAGAAAGCTCGGCAGTTAGTTCGACTCCTCACGCTGCAGGCTCAAGAAAACTATCGCCGAAGGTATGACGCGAGCCACCGCCCTGTTGTCTACCAGCCTTGTGATCTCTTCTGGATCTTCACTCGTATTCGGAAGATTGGTCTCTCTGTGAAGCTCCTCAGGTGCTGTTTTGGACCTTGTAAGGTTGTAAGACAGTTGTCTGATGTTACTTACGAAGTTGAAGATTGAAACCCCGACACAAGACGACAAAGATCAGAGATACGGTCCACGTCCTTCGAATGAAGCCCTATAAGGATTCTGCCACCCAGGGTAAATTCGAAGCTCCAGCGACAGACAACAAGCGGAAAGGTGACGAAGAGCGTAGCGGCAAAAGAAGTTCTAAGAAGATCACCGCCAAGGCGAGAATCAGTCATCAATAGCCGGAGTATGCAGGACCGATGACTCGTTCCCGGACTAGGAGGACGTAACACCGAGACGCTGTTCGCTTAAGGAGGGAGCAATGTCGCAGTAGCAGTTAGTAGCACCATGGTGTAGTGGATATGATGCTAAACTAGTCGCCGCTTAAATAAATACACTCCTGGAAATTGAAATAAGAACACCGTGAATTCATTGTCCCAGGAAGGGGAAACTTTATTGACACATTCCTGGGGTCAGATACATCACATGATCACACTGACAGAACCACAGGCCCATAGACACAGGCAACAGAGCATGCACAATGTCGGCACTAGTACAGTATATATCCACCTTTCGCAGAAATGCAGGCTGCTATTCTCCCATGGAGACGATCGTAGAGATGCTGGATGTAGTCCTGTGGAACGGCTTGCCATGCCATTTCCACCTGGCGCCTCAGTTGGACCAGCGTTCGTGCTGGACGTGCAGACCGCGTGAGACGACGCTTCATCCAGTCCCAAACATGCTAAATGGGGGACAGATCCGGAGATCTTGCTGGCCAGGGTAGTTGACTTACACCTTCTAGAGCACGTTGGGTGGCACGGGATACATGCGGACGTGCATTGTCCTGTTGGAACAGCAAGTTCCCTTGCCGGTCTAGGAATGGTAGAACGATGGGTTCGATGACGGTTTGGATGTACCGTGCACTATTCAGTGTCCCCTCGACGATCACCAGTGGTGTACGGCCAGTGTAGGAGATCGCTCCCCACACCATGATGCCGGGTGTTGGCCCTGTGTGCCTCGGTCCTATGCAGTCCTGATTGTGGCGCTCACCTGCACGGCGCCAAACACGCATACGACCATCATTGGCACCAAGGCAGAAGCGACTCTCATCGCTGAAGACGACACGTCTCCATTCGTCCCTCCATTCACGCCTGTCGCGACACCACTGGAGGCGGGCTGCACGATGTTGGGGCGTGAGCGGAAGACGGCCTAACGGTGTGCGGGACCGTAGCCCTGCTTCATGGAGACTTTTGCGAATGGTCCTCGCCGATACCCCAGGAGCAACAGTGTCCCTAATTTGCTGGGAAGTGGCGGTGCGGTCCCCTACGGCACTGCGTAGGATCCTACGGTCTTGGCGTGCATCCGTGCGTCGCTGCGGTCCGGTCCCAGGTCGACGGGCACGTGCACCTTCCGCCGACCACTGGCGACAACATCGATGTACTGTGGAGACCTCACGCCCCACGTGTTGAGCAATTCGGCGGTACGTCCACCCGGCCTCCCGCATGCCCACTATACGCCCTCGCTCAAAGTCCGTCAACTGCACATACGGTTCACGTCCACGCTGTCGCGGCATGCTACCAGTGTTAAAGACTGCGATGGAGCTCCGTATGCCACGGCAAACTGGCTGACACTGACGGCGGCGGTGCACAAATGCTGCGCAGCTAGCGCCATTCGACGGCCAACACCGCGGTTCCTGGTGTGTCCGCTGTGCCGTGCGTGTGATCATTGCTTGTACAGCCCTCTCGCAGTGTCCGGAGCAAGTATGGTGGGTCTGACACACCGGTGTCAATGTGTTCTTTTTTCCATTTCCAGGAGTGTATCTTTTACTGCAACCCAGGCTACAATTTTGTAGTAATAATAATGCTAGAATTTTTTGTTTAATGAATGATATTTGCACTAAGTTTAAGGTTTAACTTCTACCAAGCACAAAGTTTTTATTTTTGCACCTTCTCTACAAACAATTGAAACATCCAGTCTGTGTTTGTCAGCACAGACTGGATGTTTCACATGTTCGTACATAAGGTGTTTGTCAGCAAAGTAATTCATCCAGAGAGGCTCTTCAAAGTTCAGATAATTCGACGATTTTTTTTTTCTTTGCGCAGTTATATTTCCCATCCTTCTTTCTCATCCGGGCTTTGGACCAGCAATGGCAAAGTTAATCTTTTTTTTATTTTTGTAATTATTTTTTTTAATTTTTAAGTAATTTTTTTCAGAAGTAAGGGCTTTATTTCAACTTCCAGCTGTAGTAGCTTGGCTAAGAGTTCTTCTTTGTGTGATATGTTTCAAAACATGGGTCAACGCACAAAGGTACATTGCATGTTTTGCATTCGTATTTCGTTTCTCGACGCACATTCTGTTTCGAACAGACTTCACATCCAAGCCATAGTCCGAGTTTCTTGAACTAGTCACTTGGAATGACATGTGGAAAGTGCCCCCCCCCCCCCCCCCCAGTAAAGCGAAGAGGATTCTCGTCACCAGAGCGTCTTCCTTTCCTATCTCTTCTCCATTCTGTAGCAAATTTTTCCACACGTTCTCATACCAGACATAAATGAAAATCTGCTAATGATATTTTGCTCCCTGTCACCGATCTGCGAAGAGTGTGAGCATTCAAAACACAAAGGTCCACAACATGAAAAAAAAAACTTTTTGTACCATTTAACAGATTTACGCACAGATGCAACAGAGCTTAATACCAAATCGGAGTGGTCCACTGCTCCCATATTTGCACTGTAATCAACAACACATTGCGGCTTCGTTACTTTTTCGCCAGTCGTGCTGTTTGTCTTTCCCGTGTCACGCATTTCTGTAGTGTTGCAGGTAGTCAGCATGAACATTTGTGTCTTGTCGCACCACTTGATGGCAAGTATTGCGTCAGTTGACATAAACTCAACTTCTCTCCGTTTCAGTTTCTTTTGTAACTATAGAAAGTTGCGCCTGTTCCTACATACAGTGCCGCGTGCTGCTGTTCTCTGGTTGTGAAGCCAGAGGAACAAGGCTGGACTTGGGTGCCAATTGTCGACATATAGTGTATGTCCACGTTCAAGGTATGGCCTCATTAGTGTTGCCACAATATCACCAGATTTCCCCAAATTATGGACTTCAATTTCTGTTGTTGTGCCTGTGTATACAATGAAACCCAAGAGGTATGCAGTTTTACAGTCGCACAACACGAATGTTTTGATTCCAAATCTACTTAGTTTCGAAGGAATCTATTGTTTAAAAGATAAGCGACCTTTGAACAATAAATACAGAGTTTTCTGTATGGATTAAATGCACTGCAGAACACCACATGCAACTGTATCAATTATTTTCCTAATTTTAAACAAACTGTCATCTCCACGATTGGCCGAATTGTCACTAAAATGCAATATTCTCAAAAGTAACATAAAACGGTCACGGGACATAACTTTGCCAAAAATTGGAGTACTCAGAAGTACATCTCTGGACCACTATTCCTATATTCTCAACTTTTTAACACGAGCCACGAGGAGCCAAATACCAATGAACCTATACATTTTCTCAAAACCTGTATCTTTCCAGGTGGATAGTCGAGAACGAACTGATTCCGACGTTTTTGTCATAGTGAAAGTGAAAAATCGGTTCGTTTCAAGTGCTATAAATTTCAATAGATGTTCTGATAGAAATAGCATGAAAAAGGATAGAGCGCTTGAATCATGTGCTAGTTGGAAATTATGTCCTGAAGATGAGTCATCAGACAAAACTGACAGCATCCCAAAAATCCTGGTGAAACGGCAGATAGCTAAACGACATCATAGAAGCAGAATGCAGATAACATGAACCAGCTAGTACGAATGTCGAACAGCAACTGCGAAATCCGTAGCAGAGTGTTTCCCAGATAGCAGGGACAGCGGCACAGAACAATAAATAGAGTACATCCATCCCAGGGAGTGCACGGAACCAAAGAACTTGTGACGGGCCGGCATGCTGTCCTGAGCGGCTATTGACGTCCACGGGCCCACAGGCAGTGGAAGCAGTTGCGGTATAAGCCATCATTAGGACTCAAGCACGGCCAGGCTGTGCGGCGAATGCCGTCAGTAGAGCCCACAGGAAAGCCCACTTCAGCGGCAAACAACGTCCGTACGCCCTGCTGCAAGGTGGAGCCCCGTGGCATATCACGTCTACAGTACTCAAAGGGTTAATGAAAAATGCTTCAACTTATTGGTAATTTTTAGAACATTTCTTGTGGAGGAAAGACAGTCTGGCTAAAAACACTTTAAAAATGGATTAAAAGCATTAATGACTGCAGTAAAATATTTATTTACAATGGTTCACCATTTTGGTCAGAATGTGACCATCTTCGTACCATTTATTCCATAACTGTAGGCTGTGGCAGCGAACCAGAGCAGATATTATGACTCCATAAAAGTCAAATACTGAGCAGTTGACATTGGTGGAGTCACAACACATGCTCTGTTCACCGCCACAGCCTACCATCATGGTATAAATGATCTGAAGATGGTCACATTCTCTCCAACATCGGTAATTATCGTAAATAAATATTTTAGTGTGATCAAGACTATTTTTAATCCATTTTACTAGCTGCAACTTATGTTCTTATTTATAGATGACAAAAACATATTTTTAAAAAGTTGGAGGCAACGTTAAGCACTTCATATACTAATGAAGTGAAATTATTTTTATGTGGGGATTTTAACATTCAGATGTTAATTGAAATTAAAGAAAAGAGACAGCTTCCGACTGTTCTTAACAGCTTTCACATAAAACCACTCTTTAGGGACCACAGTAGAGTAATAGTTTTCTTCTTCTCTATTAGATAATATCTTCACAACTATGAAAACTGGTGCCACTGGAGCACTAAATGTAAACTTTGCTCTTTCAAATCAGAACACACTTGTCACATGCATAAATTTTCTATACCCAAGGTAGTAAAATGTAAGTGTTGATATAAAAGACACTTTTGCACAGAAAGAGTAAATACTTTTGTTCAGATGTTAGCAAAGGAAGCCTGGGGAAATGCATTTTCAAAAATAACAACGGATGCTTATACAATGCTTGTTCTAGTACTGTCCCATCACTATTTGAGTTGTGTTTTCCAAAAAATTTACAAAAATCAGTGTCTGCCAAGGAACAACAGCCAATGAATATCACTTGCTATCAGTCAAATGAAAAAGGACAACCAAGATAAACACTTTGCAGACTATTTTAAGATGTAAAAGAATATTTGAAGATGTATAAGAATATTTGTCCTCCCCCATGAACCATAGATCTTGCCGTTGGTGGGGAGGCTTGCGTGCCTCAGCGATACAGATACCCATACCGTAGGTGCAACCACAACGGAGGGGTATCTGTTGACAGGCCAGACAAACCTATGGTTCCTGAAGAGGGGCAGCAGCCTTTTCAGTAGTTGCAGGGGCAACAGTCTGTATGATTGACTTATCTGGCCTTGTAACACTAACCAAAACAGCCTTGCTGTGCTGGTACTGCGAACAGCTGAAAGCAAGGGGAAACTACAGCCGTAATTTTTTCCCGAGGGCATGCAGCTTTACTGTATGGATAAATGACGATGGCGTCCTCTTGGGTAAAGTATTCCAGAGGTAAAATAGTCCCCCATTCGGATCTCCGGGCGGGGACTACTCAGGAGGACTTCGTTATCAGAAGAAAGAAAACTGGCGTTCTACGGATCGGAGAATGGAATGTCAGATCCCTTAATTGGGCAGGTAGGTTAGAAAATTTAAAAAGGGAAATGGATAGGTTAAAGTTGGATATAGTGGGAATTAGTGAAATTCGGTGGCAGGAGGAACAAGACTTTTGGTCAGGTGAATACAGGGTTATAAATACAAAATCAAATAGGGGTAATGCAGGAGTAGGTTTAATAATGAATAAAGCAATAGGAATGCAGGTAAGCTACTACAAACAGCACATCGAACGCATTTTTGTGGCCAAATTAGACACGAAGCCCATGCCTATGACAGTAGTACAAGTCTATATACCTGCTAGCTCTGCAGATGACGAAAAAATTGAAGAAATGTATGATGAGATAAAATAAATTATTCATATAGTGAAGGGAGACGAAAATTTAATAGTCATGGGTGACTGGAATTCGATAGTAGGAAAAGGGGGAGAAGGAAACGTAGTAGGTGAATATGGATTGGGGTTAAGAAATGAAAGAGGAAGTCGCCTGGTGGAATTTTGCACAGAGCACAACTTAATCATAGCTAACACTTGGTTCAAGAATCATAAAAGAAAGTTGTATACATGGAAGA
The DNA here is from genome assembly GCF_023864275.1 of Schistocerca cancellata. NCBI lineage: Eukaryota > Metazoa > Arthropoda > Insecta > Orthoptera > Acrididae > Schistocerca > Schistocerca cancellata. The sequence continues at coordinate 229,798,084 of NC_064631.1, read as the reverse complement.
AGCCTGGAGATACTAACGGGTTTCAGATGGATTATATAATGGTAAGACAGAGATTTAGGAACCAGGTTTTAAACTGTAATACATTTCCAGGGGCAGATGTGGACTCTGACCACAATCTCTTGGTTATGAACTGCAGATTAAAACTAAAGTAAGTGCAAAAAGGTGGGAATCTAAGGAGATGGGACCTGGATAAACTGGCTAAACCAGAGGTTGTACAGAGTTTCAGGGGGAGCACAAGGGAACAATGGACAGGAATGGGGGAAAGAAATACAGTAGAAGAAAAATGGGTAGCTTTGAGGAATGAAGTAGTGAAGGCAGCAGAGGATCAAGTAGGTAAAAAGATGAGGGCTAGTAGAAATCCTTGGGTGACAGAAGAAATATTGAATTTAATAGACAAAAGGAGAAAATATAAAAATACAGTAAATGAAGCAGGCAAAAAGGAATACAAACGTCTCAAAAATGACATCGACAGGAAGTGCAAAATGGCTAAGCAGGCATGGCTAGAGGACAAATGTAAGCATGTAGAGGCTTATCTCACGCGGGGTAAGATAGATACTGCCTACAGGAAAATTAAAGAGACCTTTGGAGAAAAGAGCTCAGATGGAAACCCAGTTCTAAGCAAAGAAGGGAAAGCAGAAAGGTGGAAGGAGTATATGGAGGGTCTATACAAGGGCGATGTACTTGAGGACAATATTATGGAAATGTAAGAGGATGTAGATGAAGATGAAATGAGAAATACGATACTGCATGAAGAGATTGATAGAGCACTGAAAGACCTAAGTCAAAACAAGGCCCCGGGAGTAGACAACATTCCATTAGAACTACTGACAGCCTTGGGAGAGCCAGTCCTGACAAAACTCTACCATCTGGTGAGCAAAATGTATTAAACAGGCGAAATACCCTCAGACTTCAAGACGAATATAATAATTCCAATCCCAAAGAAAGCAGGCGTTGACAGATGTGAAAATTACCGAACTATCAGTTTAATAAGTCACAGCTGCAAAATACTAACGCGAATTCTTTACAGATGAATGGAGAAACTGGTAGACGCCGACCTCGGGGAAGATCAGTTTGGATTCCGTAGAAATGTTGGAACACGTGAGGCAATAGTGACCTTACGACTTATCTTAGAAGAAAGATTAAGGAAAGGCAAACCTACGTCTCTAGCATTTGTAGACTTGGAGAAAGCTTTTGACAATGGTGACTGGAATACTCTCTTTCAAATTCTAAAGGTAGCAGGGGTACAATACAGGGAACGAAAGGCTATTTACAATTTGTACAGAAAGCAGATGGTAGTTATAAGAGTCGAGGGACATGAAAGGGAAGCAGTGATTGGGAAGGGAGTGAGACAGGGTTGTAGCCTCTCCCCAATGTTGCTCAATCTGTATATTGAGCAAGCAGTAAAAGAAACAAAAGAAAAATTCGTAGTTGGTATTAAAATCCATGGAAAAGAAATAAAAACTTTAAGGTTCGCCGATGACATTGTAATTCTGTCAGAGACAGCAAAGGACTTGGAAGAGCAGTTGAATGGAATGGATAGTGTCTTGAAAGAAGGATATAAGGTGCACATCAACAAAGCAAAAGGACGATAATGGAATGTAGTCGAACTAAGTCGGGTGATGCTGAGGGAATTAGATTGGGAAATGAGACACTTAAAGTAGAAAAGGAGTTTTGCTATTTGGGGAGCAAAATAACTGATGATGGTCGAAGTAGAGAGGATATAAAATGTAGACTGGCAATGGCAAGGAAAGCGTTTCTGAAGAAGAGAAATTTGTTAACATCGAGTATAGATTTAAGTGTCAGGAAGTCGTTTCTCAAAGTATTTGTATGGAGTGTAGCCATGTATGGAAGTGAAACATGGACGATAAATAGTTTGGACAAGAAGAGAATAGAAGCTTTTGAAATGTGGTGCTACAGAAAACTGCTGAACATTAGATCGATAGATCGCATAACTAATGAGGAAGTATTGAATAGGATTGGGGAGAAGAGAAGTTTGTGGCACAACTTGACTATAAGAAGGGATCAGTTGGGAGGACATGTGTTGAGGCATCAAGGGATCACCAATTTAGTATTGGAGGGCAGCGTGGAGGGTAAAAATCGTAGAGGGAGACCAATAGATGGATACACTAAGCAGATTCAGAAGGATGTAGGTTGCAGTAAGTACTGGGAGATGAAGAAGCTCGCACGGGATAGAGTAGCATGGAGAGCTGCATCAAACCAGTCTCAGGACTGAAGATCACAAAAACAACAAGAATATCTGTAGATATGTGGCTCAAAAAGCTAAAACTATACACAATGGCAAAGCAATTTTAGGGTCAGCAAACACATCAAAAGCAATATGGTAAGTAGCAAATAAATAAATAAACAAAAATGTTAAAGCTCAAGACGACATTTAAAAAAATGATCATGTTGTGCTACTCAGAAATCTCACTCTAGCAAATTACATAAATGACTACGTCATAAATACTCCAGTCAACCTGAGTAAAAATTGCCTGTTCCAAGAGAACAAAGTGTTAATTCATTATTGCTATGTCTTACAAATAAATCAGACGTTCTAGGAACAATAAAAACGATGAGGAATAAAATGTCTGCAGGAGTTGCTGAAGTACTCGGTACAATCATAATAAAATTGCTAGTGTCAAATCAGAACCTCTCTCATAAATCATAAATATATCACAATCAGAAGGAGTGTTTCCTAAAAGGTCATAAGTTTCAAAAATAAAAGCACTGTATAAAAAAGTGCCATTTACATGATGTGAAAAATTATAGACCAATAGCTTTGTTATCTGTATATTCAAAAGTATTAGAGAGAGTCATAAAAATTTGAACTACAGATTTCCTTAAAAAATTCAATCTCTTGCGTGTAAACCAACATGGTTATCCCAAAGGATTGGGTAGAGAATCAGCTATTACCCATTTCATTGAAAATATTCTAATGAGACTAGACAGACACAACAGTACAATGCGCGTAAATTTGGATTTATCGAAGGCATTTGAAACTGACCAACATGGCACCTTGCTAGACAAATCAGAAGCTATTGGTGTATTAGGAGTTGCAAAAAAATTATTTCAGTCTTATTTGCGTAATGGAACACAGCTAGTAGAAATTACCTCAGCCAGCATTTAAATGAAAGATCTGATTTCTGGACAGTGCCGATTATGGTACCGCAGGGAAGTGTTCTAGGCCCTAATTTATATACATTATGTCAAAATTCGAATCAGTAACTCATATACCACTTTACTGACGATAGAAATGTTGGTGTAAGTGATATAAACCAAGTATTGACATTATATGCAGTCAAAGTTTTTGGAATATTTACAAAACTGGTTTGTAAACTAAAAATATTTCAAACACTAATTACATGAGTTGCAGGGAAATTACCTGGACCTCAGAATACAAAATAAAGAAGTTCACAATGTGTTTAGGTCTCTATATAGAAGAAATTTTAGACTGGAAAGCCCACATCCGCTATTTCGCCAACAAGTTAAGTTCTGCCTGGTTTTTGCTGCATGTAATTAGTAATGTGTCTACTTTGCTTACATTCACACTGCTTTTACCTATGGCCTCACTTTCTGGGTTCATAGTACAACAAATCTAAAAGCTATCTTCACAATACAGACACGAGCTGTTAAAATAATTACCAGCAGCTAAATATTCTACCGTTACCATTTCTCTAGATACAAAACGTAAAACATTTCAGAACCAATTCCGATTTGCATTCATATAATACAAGACTGTATAATGATATCCATGTAAAAAGAGTAAACAAGACTGTTGCACAGAAACAAACAACGTTCAAGGCACAAAATTTTATAAGACACTTCCAGCACATATAAAAGAAATTTTAAAAAAATGTCTACATTTAAGGCATTAAGATTCAAGTTTTTAATAATCAGTTGCTATTAAAATGTCAACGAATACCTCCAACTACCTAGTAGCAAATAATTATATTCATGTACTACATGTCATAGTCAATATCAATAGCATTTTCATCAAAATGTTTGCTTTGATCCGATTAGTCTTTTTAACAGAAGTGTTACAACTATTATGTGTAATATTTAAATCTGAACTAAGTATTCTATGAAAAATATCTTGTATGTAATTACTCAAAGTTGTATGTGAAATTTTAATGTGAGATTATATTTGGTACTGTGCACCCTTGTATTTTTAGGATACTGTACATCCTTACATGTGTATGTGTGTTTGTATGTATTTTCTGACAGATTCCATACAATATAAATTGTCTCTGGATGAATAAATAATAATAATAATACTAGTAGTATTTCGTGTGGATGTTAGCTATGTTCTGTTGTTGTATAGCGTAAATAATTTTTTTTTGTTTCAGATATCTGACCACGCTTATGAAACAACACTCAATGGAAAAAAATCCAAGTTTTCATGAAATAAACGCAATTTGCCATGAAAACGAGCATAGTAATAACAAAAAAAGAAAGAAAGATGAAGATAAAAAATACAATCCACTGTTACAACCATGGAAGTAGAATAAGGGGAGATGGTGCTACCGACTTACGTCGTGCATTGTTTTGAAGCCAGTGGGCGGGGCCTGCCGCCATCTTGGATCCCCCAAGACATTAGCAGACGAGTGTTAACAATTCCTTCTTGTTCGTTATTTCTGTCAAGTGCACGCGATATTTATTTTAAATAATAAATGCCACACTGTTTTAGTGAACAACACATCATAAGGAACGCAACTTCAAACGTTTTTCTGGTCTTAAATTGCGTATTCGATACAGTTATACGACACGAAAATATGACGCTTCTGTCTTCAGTACTGTAATTCCGTTGTTTATACTCTTCGAATAACCGAGAAGTATGTGCTATGAAAAGCGTACTTTCGTAATCCATTTCTATTCACTTTCATTGTGTTTGTGTGGATACTTGATAAAGCCAGAACTCCAAAACCAATGATTGATACTTTAGAGGCTCCGATTTGTATTCGTTGCATTTCCAAGTCAAATGCAAATTTTAAATGTTCAAGCTTGCAAGAAACTTGCCTTATTTCCTATGGTGTGCCATAGATGTATGCAGGGATGATATAAACAAGCCAGCAGTCATGTCAACAAAGTGAAAGGTTCGTTAAATTACAAAGGAAAAGAACGAAATTTAAGATTGTCAGGCCCATTGTAGTTCTCACATCTGCTCTGTTTTTAAATTGTACCTACCAAATGACATTCAGTGCGGCAAATAACAGCAATTTACAGGGTAACATGACAATGCAATGATTAATGTAATGATCTAAATAGCCTGGACACAGACAGGGAACTTTGGTTTAACAAATATTTAACCGTTTAAGTACTTATAATTTAACTACCGTAACAGGTGTTCCACACATATTCCTGAAGCTTTAATTAACTACATGTAGCTACATTACTTTTATATTAAATTATCTCATTTTAATACATTAGTCCCCATTTCCAGGATATTCCTTGCCAGAACTTTTTAGTTAATTGGGAATAACCAAACAATGAAAACCAAGTGTATTGCTCACCTCCAGAGAGCTCTTCGCATGGGACTGATAGGATATCTAAAGTCAAATCACAGAAATAAAACCATATTGGTTTACAGTGCATCAGAATTTCAAGTATATATACAGGATGAGTCACCTAACGTTACCGCTGGATATATTTCGTAAACCACATCAAATACTGACGAACCGATTCCACAGACCGAACGTGAGGAGAGGAGCTAGTGTAATTGTTTAATACAAAACATACAAAAATGCACAGAAGTATGTTTTTTAACACAAATCTACGTATTTTTAAATGGAACCACGTTAGTTTTGTTTGCACATCTGAACATATAAACAAATACGTAATCAGTGCCGTTTGTTGCATTGTAAAATGTTAATTACATCCGAAGGTACTGTAACCTAAAGTTGACGCTTGAAACCTCCGACGTTCAGTTGCGTGTTGTAACAAACACAGGCCACGGTCGGCGAGCAGCATCTGCAGGGACATGTTTACGATGACGACCGGGTTTACGAGTGTGGCTGTAGTGCACTGTCTAAGGCGAGTGTCGACGAAATGCAGCTGAAGCCTGCAGGGTGTATGCAGAACGGTACCCGGACAGAGAGCATCCAACGTCACATTGCAAAACATCTACCGCCAACTGTATGCAACAGGTATGGTCGTAGCATGCAAACGGGTCCGTAACAGGCCCGTCACAGGAAAAGCGGGTGCAGTTGGTGTGTTAGCTGCTGTTGCCATGAACCCACACATGAGTACATGGGACATTGCGAGAGCCGGTGGACTGAGTTAAAGTAGTGTCATGCGCATACTACATCGTCACCGCTTTCACCCATTTCATGTGTCGCTACATCAGCAATTACATGATGATGACTTTAATCATTGAGTGCAATTCTGTCAATGGGCATTAACAGAGAATGCGTTGCAGTTCTACCTGTTTACCGATGAAGTGGGTTTCACAAACCACGGGGCAGTGAATCTACGGAACTTGCATTACTGGTTCGTGGACAATCCTCGCTGGCTCAGACAGGTAGAGCGACAGCGACCGTGGACTGTAAATGTATGGTGCAGAATCATTGGCGACCACCTCATTGGTCCTCACTTCATTGCAGGGGCCCAAACAGCTGCAACATACATCGCGCTCCTACAGAATGATCTGCCAACGTTGCTCGAAAATGTCCCACTGGAAACGCGTCGACGTATGTGGTATCAGCATGATGGTGCACTTGCACATTCCGCAATTAACACTAGGCTGACCCTTGACAGGATGTTCGATGGGCGTTTCATAGGACGTGGAGGACGCATAAATTGGCCAGCCCGTTCTCCTGATCTTACACCTCTGGACTTCTTTCTGTGGGGTACGTTAAAGGAGAATGTGTACCGTGATGTGCTTACAACCCCAGACGATATGAAACAATGTATTGTGGCAGCCTGCGGCGACATTACACCAGATGTGCTGCGGCGTGTACGACATTCATTACGCCAGAGATTGCAACTGTGTGCAGCAAATGATGGCCACCACATTGAACATCTATTGGCCTGACATGTCGGGACACACTCTGTTCCACTCCGTAATTGAAAACGGAAACCACGTGTGTACGTGTACCTCACCCCCTCATAGTAATGTACATGTGCGTCAGTGAAAATGACCAATAAAAAGGTGTTAGCATGTGGATGTAATGCGCTGTTCCAGTCTCTTCTGTACCTAAGGTCCATCACCGTTCCCTTTGGATCCCTACGTAATTCGGTGCTCTCCGATACACACGATCGAACAGCAGAGGAGTGGTACTCAAGCGTCAACTTTAGGTTACAATATCTCCGGGTGTAATTAGCATTTTACAATGCAACAAACGGCACTGATTACGTATTTGTTTATATGTTCAGATGTGCTAACAAAACTAACTGGGTTCCATTTTAAAAAACGTAGGTTTGTATTAAAAAACATACTTCCGTGCATTTTTTTATGGTTTGTATTAACCAATCACACTAGCCCCTCTCCTCACGTTCGGTCTGTGGAATCGATTCGTCAGTATTTGATGTGGTTTACGAAATATATCCAGCGGTAATGTAAGGTGACTTACCCTGTATAAGAAAATAGCCGTTAAATAAGCGCACCTACGAATGAACTGTGATTTGTTTAAACTTCAGACTACAATCAGAACGATTAGTACACCAGTAAGCGACGCAAGCCGGCATTTTTTTTTTATCAAAACACTTCACGACTACACGGCATCAAACTACCAGAAGCGAGTGTTTTGGGGTAGCTAACATGGCGGATCTTCACTTGGGTCGGGTTGAAGTTTGTGACGTCATGACAACTCCTCTTATTTTTACCTCCATGGTTACAACACGAGTGAGCCAGATGAAAATAAGGTTAACTTCCGATGTTAGCAAAACTTTCTTCCCGAGATACCTTGACGTGACATATCGTGCTGTGACGTGGTGGTCTGCTGCGTCCGTTGACGGTCTGCGTGAATTCTGTCATTTTAAATGCTCTGTGAAATTTTTTGAAGCGACGTTACGGTAAGTGTGAATTCGCCTTTAGCCTACAGGCATAAGATATGTAAGCAGTCCTCACTTTGCAGGACTTTACTCCAGTGTTTAGTATGAATGTCTTAAGAGTTTTTAACGATACCATAAAGCCAAAACGCTTTTTAATTTGTCGCTGGTTTCTCTTCTAACGTCTTTAATCCTGAAGATTTCACAAACCATTGGCGCCAATCATCGTTGCACTGTCAAAGTAATAGATGTTGATCCGAGTTTTCCGTAGTATCTTCACATTGTAATCTTTGGTTTCGCCCTGACCACCAGCAGGTTTGTACTGTAGATAGCCAAAAAAGTATGTATAAACTTTAAGGTTCTTGAGTTAATTTTAATATTCATTTTTTGTGGTTGTATTGCACTTGTGTGGATTTCGGTGGAATAAAGCCCTGTTATATTGTCATAGGACAACCTCCTTACCCAATAGTTTACACCGTTAAAAAGTTTATGCTACTCACCGGCCTATGTTGAGTGGATATTGCATCAGGAAGTTTGTTGTCCAGTTGTTGTCATAACATTTGTTATAGTATGTAGTCACCTTAAATACGTAGGTTCATAGGCAAACATTATTTATATATAATATATTTTGTTTGTTTTCAGTTTTGAATGTACCATGGCAGCCCAGTTTTTTAACAGGCTCGGTCAGATTGGTCTGGGAGTAGCTGTAGTTGGCGGTGTTGTTAATTCCGCATTATATAATGGTAAGTACAATTTATAGTGTGTTTCTGGTTGTTGCACCAGCGAAAAACTCGTGTAGAGTGTCAGTTGAACGCATAAACTATTTTTTTTGTTTTCCTGCATTTTAGTCACAGTCGTGATGCATTTTATTTCGACTTTTTAATGAAAATTGTCTAGACCATCAAGCAGTGCCTGGTCAATACATCAAAATTTGGGTTTGCGTTAAAAATGAAATAACTGTGCCAAATTTAGTGCACAAGTAGATTAATTTGATTTTGAGGCTGGTAACAATTCTTTGATAAACCACCATACTGTTTGGTCTGTGTATATAGCTGTATAGTGGCATATCATTGTCCTTATATAATGTCTTGTAAGTATGTGTACATTACATAATAATTTGTGAAGCGAATTATCTCCCAAAACACACTTTGAAGGTTGATGGCTGTTAAGGTGCTAGATATGATACTAACTAGTGCAGAATGTCATAATTTTTTCCAACAGGACCGTAAGTAATGTATTTATGAACTTCATTTTATTTTTGTGTGATGTTTTTGCCGGCTGTTGTATAGAAATGAACGCTCTTAAGAAGTTACTATGAAATATTTTTTTAGATGATTTGTTTAGATCATCATATGATGCATATATAGAGTATTAATTCAGTGCAATGGTGGTTTTATCCTAAAGAGTGGCCTTACATAATCTAACCATATCAATTAGCACTTTATCATTATTGTTCATTTTTCTTTCAAAATGTGGCTTAACTGGAACGAAATGATTTACACTCTTAACTGTAATGAATAACTTAGAAGTATATTTATGATGCATGATCGTGTGTTAAAAAAAGAAAATGTTGATCAGTTAACTTAAAAAAGTTAATTCATTGGTTTTGCCTAGCTGATAGCAAAGAGAAGTTATAGCCGCCCCAAAACCTGAATACCTGGCATTTTCTTTATATATATTTACAAGAGAGACTCATACAAATTTTTTGAGGCACCTAATTTTAACATTAGCTTTGAGAAATAACTAAGCTAGAAAGTAGAAAATTTAATGACTGAGAATGTAATCAGTACTACACTGCTGACACATTTGCCGTAACACAGAAAAGGGTCTCTCCAGAGATAGTTGATGGTACAGTGATCATTGCATTGTTGAAGTGCTTCTAAGACAAACTAAATTAATAAGATTCTGTACAAAAGCTGAATGATAGTTTAATGCTCTTATAATTATATATATGTTGGTATACTGATACTAAAAAATGTGTGTTAAATAATGATAAATACTTCAAACCAGAGCAGTTGAACAACAGTTTTGAAATCATTGGCAAAGATGTTTCCCTCCCAAACTTATGCAGGTCTTCCAGACTGCTAAATAGCACACTGAGATGCAGCAAAACAAGTTGTGTTCAGTGGAATCTGTTGTAAATAAAACTGAATCGTATTGAAAAAAAAATTTAGGTATAAAGCAAAGGAAATAATGAGTTCGCAGGGAATAACAGTGCCACATATGACACACTGGAATCATTGGCCAGGAATTCAGTAATGTTTTCCTCCCAGTGCCATTAAACATTTCCACCTACTAATGAACCACTAAATACAGGTGTAGAGTATTTACTCAGATGAACATTGAGTACAACTGTGACAACATTAAATTAATTTAAATTTCAGAAATTGGCTAGAGTGTGATATTGAATCACACTGAAACCTTCGTTGTGGTGATGTCCGACTGAACACAGCTCAAGTTCTAGGTTAGGTGGAAAGGTGTTAATCTGGATGTGGGTAGGCAAAGCCAACATTGTGAATGCCAAATTAGGATTTTGGTAACAGATTGAGTTGTAGCTTAGCCTAATGTGTATTGTTGCAGCATGGTAAATTCACAGTATGTATATTGGATAATGAACAAGACTCTGAGGAATATTTTTATCCATATTATGTAATGTACATAAGCTACAAAAATGCATTGGGGGGGGGGTCAGAGGGGGGAGTTCCGCTGCATAACTTTCACCCCAAGCACAGTATTGCTAAGGGTAGTTATTGTTGTACAACAGTATTATTGTGTATTAGCATTTGGATGTGATAGGACCATCATCAAGTTACTTTCACCATAGACTCAAGATTTACTTCCTGACAGGCTTAGTATTGCAACAGTGTATTCCGTATGTAAAAATCAAAAAGAAACTTACAGTTATTACAGATTGAGCTTAACAACAAAAAATACGTTGGGATATTCTGTGAATTTGCCAATGTTTTACATTGTGTGCACCGTGAAATTATATTTGCAGGAAAAACTAAAATATTATTTCATTAATGGCATTCTATTACTAGGAGGTGACTTACCTACATTATATAATCGAGCAGAGAATAAAACCTAATTCAGAATCGAGGTAGAAAAAATGAAAGACATTGTGAAAAACTTGTTCAGTTCCTTGTGTGGCTGTCCAGATTTAAGTATTTCATGGATTCTGTAAATTGCCGAGGGAAATGCTGAAATGACAGTCACAGACATGCTTATTAGAGACACTGCTGTGGCAGCTAAACAGGCCTACAACTTATTCACACCAAACAGTTGGCCTTAACCTCAGTGATTCACAGTAGCCCATGTTGAACAAAGTAAAGTGGCTCAGCTGAAATAGAAATAAATTTTAATGTTCAGGCACCTCCAAAATAGTGTGAATGGGTAATGTGACTTGCCAATACTGTATATTGTGGACTATAAGATGCTACTTTAATTTTTAAGCTTTTTTTTATTTTACCTTTTCTATCATTAGATTTCAAAGTGGGGCTAAAAACATTCATAGTGTATAAAGCTGAACTGACCTTTAAAATCCCTGAACTTTCTTCTTCTTCCTCTTTGTTGTCATCATTGTCCTCTTCATAAATAAAATGGTCTTCACTGCCATCAAGAGCGTTACTTATGCTGCAGTTCTTGAAAGATTTAACAGTAATAGTTTTACCCACTGACACACTTGTCTGATTGTAAGTAGTTTTAAAGCTTCCTTCGGTGTGAATTCATGTTGGGTTTCATCCATCATCCATTTGTTCCATTCCTCTCTCACATACACCATAAATGGTTTAACTGTGAAGACATCAAGAGGTTGCAATCGTAAAGTAAGTCCTCCTGAAACAACAGCAAGCTTTATATTTCCCTATTACAATTTCTCTTTCACAGAATTTTTCAAATGGCTACTAAACTGATCTAGCACATGAAGAGAACCCTTCGTCAATAAGGCATCTTCTCTCCCACACTTTGTTAATCTATAATTTCATACCAGCCTCGCCCAGCCCTTGTCATGTACGTGAACAACACGTGGTTGTATTTCAAAAGGTTTTGGCACTATTTTGCACCTAAAAATGATCATTGTATTGAGTTTAGTAGTGTCAGCACACCATGAAAGAACAACAGTGTAGTGTATTTTTTCATGTCCAGTTGTTGTTATAGTTACAGTTTTAGCACCTTTCATGGCAACAGTTCTGTTCCAGAGCACACCAAATGTCTGAGGAATTTTGTCCATTTTCAGTATTTGGTTTAGTTCCACTGTGGTTTTCTTTTTATGCTGAATAATAAAGTGATGGAAAGATAATATTTTCTCTTCATACTCATGTTGCATTTTCTGGGATATTTTTGTTTTGGTTTGGGTACTAAGTCCATGATACTTCATAAACTTGTAGCAGCGTCCAATTCCACCCTTAAAGCCTCTTAAGTTCCATTGTAGCACTAGCTTATGAGTGTGTATTTGAATCATTTTTCTATTATTTCCAGTGGTATTTTGATGGCGTCCTTGAATCCATTTCAATACATCATCTTCTATTTTTGGCCATTTTTGCATTCTTTCCTCTATTTGCACATTTAGTCTTCCTCATTTGTTTCAGTTCCTCTTTAATAGCCCACCAATTGTGAATGGCTTTTCTGTGGATGAAGGCCAAAATGCTTCTCAACTACTCTGTTTCCATGCTCTTCTGCACATGTTATTACTTTCAATTTGTAGTCCACATCGTATGAATACCTTTTATTTTTTCCATTATGAAACTAGCTACTAACAAAAACATTGTACTGTTACCGATAAGACAAATCGATCAACACCATAGACTGTAATGATGTATCATAGGCTAGACAGTGTTATGGGTTTGTGATTTTTTTTTTTGGGGGGGGGGGGGGCTGTGTTAGCAAACTTATGAACCCCTGCAACTCATGTTCATTGCATCAATGCACTGCTGCTGCCAGTTGAATTCAGTGTTGTAAGATAGGTTTAGGTTTCCTGCGGCATCAACTATATTGTCATTTTTAAGATTTGTGGAAATTTTAAATCAAACACTACAGATTTTTTGTTAATTACAAGTAATGCATCTGAATTTTGGATGCAATTTTTCGAAGAAAATGTGTTGTAAAAGTCCTTAAAGTACAGTATACCGGGTGTACCATTTATATTTACCACCCTAAATAACTGTTTGACCAGATGCAAATTACAAAGTGTTTCAAGCAAATGTACTTTAGCCGTCAGGGGGACATCAATCAGCATGATTGCCTTCGTTGTAGCTTTGTTTTTTACAGAGATATGAACAGCGGTATGACTTTTTTAAATGACATACTGTATTTTTTATTCGGTAATTAATTTTCTCTCCGTATCACAGTGTACCATTCACTGAAACACAACATTATTAATTACATAACACAACATTGATGTTGACACTCCCAGCACTTAGTGCAGGTACTCAGGGTAATGGAACACTTCCACGTGCTGACGTTGACAGAGGACAAATGTAAACATAAGTAGAATTCACACCCGTCATTCTGTCAACCATCGTCAGTTGAAGAGTTGTGTGAGTAGAATGTACACTAGCGAAGAGAAGGTAGAAATGCTACTTATCTATGGGGAATGTAAGTTAGCAGAACTGCAATACTGTTTTCTTATGGACGGGTACATTTAGTACAGTAGTTTAGTCCTTTTAAATACTGTTGTGTAGGGTAGGCATACAGTAAAGGCTGTCCTTCCTACAAACTGCATCGACATAACGTTTCTTTTATTGTTGTTGTTGAAGGTAGACGAAATGCTACGCAGGCAGCGGAACTGTACAGAGAATGATATCCTGACAAGAACCCACCTTCCCGACGGATGTTTTCTCGTCTTGTTCCGATGCTTCAGGAAACGGGAAGTTGAAGTTTCAACCTACGACAGCGCAGTCGCCATAACACTCGCACAGATGAAGCTGCCGAAGTTACTGTTCTCGCTTCCGTTGCTATGAATCCACATGTGAGCACACAACAACTTGAACATGAGATTGGCATTCCTAAAACCAGTGTACATCGTATTCGTACACATCACCAGTTCCAGTCTTACCATGTACACCTTCAGCAAGAATTTCCAGAATCGTGTACAGTTCTGTCAGTGGGCACAGCAGCAAATCCTCACCAACCCAAACTACTTCTCCAATGTTCTATTTACCAATGAATGTTTCTTCTCAAACAAAGGACAGGTAAATACAAGGAACATGCATTATTGGTCCAGCGACAACCCACAATGGTGTAGACTGGTAGTCAGTGTCAATGGGGAGTTAAAGTCTGGTGTGGGTTGCTTGGTACTAAAACTATTGACTCTCATTTCATAAATGGTAGTCTAAATGGCACAGTGTATGCCAACTTCCTGAGACGAATTCTTCCTCCTCTTCTGGATGAAGTGCCACTAAGAACCAGAATGCTCATGTGGTATCAATTCGATGGATGTCCAGCACATAATGCCTTGCGCGCACATTGTGTTCTATACCGAAGGTATCCTGCCAGATGGATTGGTCGGGGAGGAACAGTTACTTTGCCTGATTTAAATCCTCTGGACTTTTTTCTTTGGGAACGCATTAAAGATGTTGTCTATCGCAATATTCCAACAACTCCAGATGATATGCAGTAACATATCGTGCTTGCTTGCAATTCCCTTCAGCAGCGACACTGGAAGCAGTAAATAATTCTTTCATTCAATGAGTGCACTAGTGTATCGGTGTCTAGGGTCTCACCACTTTGAGCACCTTTGACTGTTCTACTCCTGGGCAATAGTACAGTAGTCAAATGCAATTTTGCGTTATGTTTTTACTTGCTTTTCATTTTGTTTTCTGACAACTCTAACAAGTGGACGAGTTTGTGATCCCGGGCTCAAAGTCAATGTTGTGTTATGTAATTAATCATGTTGTGTTTCAGTGAATGGTACACTGTGATACATTTTTGAATAGATCTTTAGGAGAGGAAATAATTACCGAATAAAAAATACAGTGTGCCATTTAAAAAAGTCATACTGCTGTTCATATCTTTGTAAAAAAAAATAAAAAAAAAGCAAAGCTACAACAAAGGCAATCATGCTGATTGATGTCCCCCTGATGGCTAAAGAACATTTGTTTGAAACATTTTGTAATTTGCTTCTGGACAAACAAGTTATTTAGGGTGGGTCAAGATAAATGGGACACTTTGTATAGAAAGTCTCTCTCGTACATCTTCTGTTTTATCTGAGATAATTTTCTTACTTTAATCTGCTTATGATATTCAAGCAGTTAACATACATCTTGACTCACTGCCCATCCTTGGGTGTTTCTCTTAATGATGGGAATTGGTTATCAGAGACAACTGCAATGTCATGTGTCTAAAGCTGCTTTTAAAAAAATTTGATAGTTATTTACAGTGAATTGTTTGCAAAAAACTGAAGTTATGGTACTTCTTGTGCATAAGAACAATAATGATTGATATTAAACAGACACAGAAGTGGATACAAGAGCATGCAGTACAATTTGGGGCATGTGCGTCACTTTGCCTTTACATTTAAGATAACCAGACAAAAATTTTACTCATCCTGTTAACTCCCCCCCCCCCCCCCCCCCCCCCCCCCGCCCCACCCACACACACACACACACACACACACACAACACACACACACACAGATAGCTCTGGAGCATTGTAAATGGTTACACTGCTTACATAAGTCATTGCAGTTATTTAATATGTACTTCCCAGCCGCACAGTGCCACAATAAGGTGGGCCAACGTGGAGATGTGATAGAAGAGTAGAATGAAGCTATCAAGTTTGGATGTGATCACAAACAAAACTGTGAATGAAGTTGGCTGATATGTTTGTATATCAGCCAGAACTGTCCTCCATATCTAAAAGAATTATGTACCACTCTTAGCCAGTGAACAGTGGTTGTTAAAAGCTCGTAACTGAGACCACAGACGAATGTCGTGCCTTGTTGGTGACAGTCAGTTTCAAAATTGAGGTAATTGCTGCTGTCTTGAAGGCAGATCCATCTCAACCAGTTTCTGAATCAGCATAGGGAAGGAACCTGCATGCAGTGTACATTATGAGTCATGTATCTCACAAAAAGGCAATTGCTTACAGTCCACATACGGCTGCAAATCTTTAGTGGGCCAAACAGCACAAAAAACTGGACAGTAGCTGTCAGGAGGCATACTTTGTTGTCCACTGAGTCTTGATTTTGCCAGTGTACAAATAGTGGCAGGCATAAAGTTCAGAAACAACCTAATGAGGCATTTAATCTACAGTGTTTGGAGGTTGTATTTCAGTCTGAAGGTTTTTAGGCTTTTCTTTTTTCCTATGTAGTGAGCCCATTCATTCAAGTTAGTTTGAAGATTAACCAGAATGTTTATTCAGTCTTCTGAATAATAGAAGTCTTGCTCTTCCTCCTCACCCCCCACCCCCTCTCAATATGTCTGCTGCGGACACATGGTCTTCCAAGATAGCAGCAGCAGTGTCAAAAGGGCTGAATGCAAATATTCCTTGTTTCATGAACACTTAGGCATCCTGTCACCCCTTGACTAGCCCACTAAATTATTCAATATTAATCCCATCATAAAT
Organism: Schistocerca cancellata; assembly: GCF_023864275.1. NCBI lineage: Eukaryota > Metazoa > Arthropoda > Insecta > Orthoptera > Acrididae > Schistocerca > Schistocerca cancellata. The sequence goes on along the minus strand of NC_064631.1, from coordinate 229,781,536 downwards.
GCTTGGGAGTACATATTTGGAACAGCAGCTGAATCATAGCAGTCAGCATCCCCACAGTGTAATAGCTCTACAAGACCTAGGCACCACTGAGTTGGCTTCAGCCGGACACACCAAACATGAAGAAACTTGTGGAACCCCTACTTTGCAAATTGAGACCATCGTTGAGACAAGAGGTTGTGTTACACAGTTTTAAGTTGATGGCTCCTGCAACTTGCTTTGTAACAATGAATAACCCCTATCAGCGTGAGTGACTACTCCTCCCCCGCCCCCCCAATCCCCTTTTCATAGCAAACAATAAAATGTCTCTACATGTAGCCTGTACATGATTTTTTATTCTCCCTTATCTTATTCTCATGATCTCTACGAGCAGCATAATTGTTTAGAATACAGTTTTTCTGAAGTACTATTTCTCTGAATTTATTGAACACAGTTTTTTGAGTGTGTCACCCTTCTTTGAAAGTGTTTCATTTAAGTTCACTGAGCATTTCCAATACACTTTTGTAGCTACAATCAATCCTGTCAGAGGAACATCTGCAACTGAGCATTACACCAGAAGTTGTAAATACTGCTACAGTTGTAAAGTTCTTTTCTCTAGAACACGATCAGTTTTGGGCTGTTATAAGCCCATCATCAGGTGTTATACTGAAAATAGCCAGCGTTTGGAGATGATAATTGTTTTTACCCACAGCAATACACATAAGAGTTCCATCTAATATTTCAGAAACCACCAGTCAGTTTGGTGCCGTAAAACCTGAGTTAATGGGAAAGTGACACCAGACATTACTTTGGACAAGTGCATAAAATTTATGATAAACTGTAAAACGCAATGAAAATTTCCCCTTTCCTCAAGTGGTATGCAAGTTTTTAATTTAGTGAGGATGTATATGGTAACGTGGAACAAAAGGCACAATTATCAGTTAAAAGAACATACACATATGCCACTCCTATTTAAAAGCACCTCGGTACTAAACAGAGAAGGAAATGGGCTGGATGATGTTTCAAAAAAGAAAAGTTATTGGGCAGGACTGTGTGCTTAAGCACAGATTGCTCATTCGAAACGCCCAGTGAATCGCGGCAAATGCTGCAGATAATTTCTGTTTCTTCTAAAATGTTAAAACTGGGCCCTTATGTTGAATATGTAGTATGTTGCAATTTGTGTTTATATTTGAAATGGAATGGTTATAATCCTTCACATGGTTAGTGGGAGTGGATTTGGAATTGCTAAGGTCCTTGTGCTCCTTGAACTGTAGCACATGCTAACGGTTACCAGCCAAATATTGTTGATGTTCTTCACCATCAAATGCAAACAAAAGCCACTTATAACAACTGGTACTGGACTACCCTGTCATCTACTAGTAATGATAACTCCAAGAAAATCTTTCGCAGAATCTCATTTTATTTATTTATCATATTTCATGCCAGCAGTGTATATACAAAGATTGTCATTACAATGCAAAGGCCGGCCAGAGTGGCAGAGCGGTTCTAGGTGCTACAATCTGGAACTGCACGACCGCTATGGTCGCAGGTTCGAATCCTGCTTCAGGCATCGATGTGTGTGATGTCCTTAGGTTAGTTAGGTTTAAGTAGTTGTAAGTTCTAGGGGACTGATGACCTCAGAAGTTAAGTCCCATAGTGCTCAGAGCCATTTTGAACAATGCAAAGGAGTATATATATACATATATAAAAAATAATGAACTAGTGAATAAAATATTTCTTATACATGCAAGTGGTCAACATGATATGTGATATACAGAAATATGACATTTATCATTTGAGGCTAGAAACTGTTGGTTACACATTGATGTCCAGCTCTTGGATCCACTTTGTAGGTCGGGGTGTGGCTTCTATGAAGTCCACTTCTGATTCACTGAATTTCATAGTAGGACACATTTTTGTGATGTGGTCCAGAGTTTCCTCAGGTGCTTCACAGTCACAGCTTGGGTTATCTACGAATCCCCATTTATAGAGCGTGACCTTGCATCTAGTGTGGCCACTTCAGATACGGTTGAGCTTAACCCAGTCTTTCAGAGTAAAGTCGAACCCTTTTACTGCTTCTGAGGGCTCAGTTATATGGTGATAATTACGGACTTAAGTTCTCCCATTCCTTTTTCCAAGCGTCTGTAAAGTTGAAGCTGTCCTCTCCTCTTATGTAACTGTTATTCCATATCGGGTTTCATTCAGGATCCCACATGAACATGTTATATCTGACAGGACCGACAAATGGCTTAGAAAAGAGGGGATTGTACCCACCTTCTAAACATCCAATAAGGTTGGGGACCTATTGAAGCACCACAAAACCAAAGAAGACAATTTCTGTGCACAATTGGGCATATATAGCATCCAGTGTAGTGAGTATCCTTCTGCATACATAGGCCAAACGGGCTGCTCATTTAACATACACTGTATAATACAACCTCTTGTCTTGACAGTGGTCTCATTGTGGCAAAATAGGGGTTCTACAAGTTTCTTCAGGTATGCTGTCTCTTCATGAGCTACATGTATGAAAAACAGTCTCTGCTCTTCCCTCTAGAAACTCAACACCTACATCCAAGCCGTCTCTTTATTTTGACCTATCTGGATTTTGATCTACAAGTCTGTTGACTTTATAAAAAATTGGAATTAAATCCAGCTGTGAAATTTTAGTTTCATTTGAACACTTGCACGTCACATTTGTTAAATATATGACAGTCTGTTATTTCACACAGTTTTCTTTTGGACGTGTTTTGTTTCCGTGTTACTCAATCCGAATGTGTTCTGTTCTATCCTTAGACCATGTGGTTCTGGTCCTCTTATATTTTTTGGTTTGGCTAACTGTCCAGTCACAAGTTGTATTTTAGCATAACTGTAAGGTTTGTAGAACTCTATAACTTGCCAAGTTAATTTGGTTGATGTAACCCCAGTAGAACTTTGGCTGTGTTCCTTCCATGTTGTATTTTGAACTAAAATTTTTCTGATTCTGTGTGTGTGTGTGTGTGTGTGTGTGTGTGTTTGTGTGTGTGTGTGTGTGTGTGTGTGTGTGTGTGTGTGTGTGTGTGTGTTTTTTGAATATTTTAACCTACACATTTGACCTGAGAAACACTCCAGAATTTTCTACATTTAGTGTCTAGAAATTTGTGTGCCAACTTGCTGCTTGTGCTTTTTTTCCCTTTCAAATAAGAATTGGAGACATATTCTTTCTGTTGTTCCTCTCCTCCTTAGAAACCAGATTGTCTACAAAAGCTAAACAGTGGATCCTAGTACTAATTCCTTGTAATTTGATTGGAGCTAAAAATTGACTAACAAATTTTAGTTTCTGCCACTAATGGATTACTTTGTTTTAAGATATGGTTGTCTCATTCCTGTTCATTTCAGATAAGCGAGATGGTGCAGTGCTATGGCACTGACCTTCTAATTAAGATGATGATGGTTTAAAGCATTGTCCATTCATCTAGATTTAGGTTTTCTGTGTTTTCGCCAAATCATGGTAAATTAAAGGACGATTCCTTAAAAGTGCATGACCAGTTTTCTCCCCAGCTCAAGCTTGTAATTTTTTTTTTATTTTTTAGTTACAGTGACATAGTTTTAAAGTGTTTTAATGTCTTATTACAATTTTTTCCTCAGAGGATTAGTTGTTATATAGTATTTGTTTTGTTAAAATGTATTTTTTACTTTTGTTGTATTGAAGTATTTTGCATAACTTCATTCTTGTCATTAAGATCATAATTGCTATCTGTTCACAGTGGATGGTGGCCACAGGGCTGTTATATTTGACAGATTTGCTGGTGTAAAGAACCAGGTGGTGGGCGAGGGAACCCATTTTTTCATACCATGGATACAAAGACCAATAATTTTTGACATACGTTCAAGACCAAGGAATGTGCCTGTTATCACAGGAAGCAAAGGTAATGTTCTGCATGTATAAAATTTGTTCATATAAGTAAAGAAATACGTTCAGGGCCTTTGGAAATTCACTTCTTACAGCTGTGTCATTTTATCAGACCAAGTAAGTCCCCCTATGGGGCTCACCACTCTATGGAGTTTGTTCTTGGTTACTGTGGGACCGGAAGCCTTTGCAGCACTCTTCCCCTTCCATGCTGCATGTCTATCCTCCTGCTGTTCTTTTTCCTCTCCCTTGGGGAACATGGGGATATTTTTGGGAATATGTCCTGAATTTTCAGTAGCCTGATATCAGAACAGTCCCTCCACTGTTTCTTCGGTCATTGCTCTTCTCCTGTCCTTCCTCCGCTTTGGCATTTGAGGTTCCTCTTTTCCTTCGTCCTCCCTGTGTGCTCCTGAAGGTAGGACCACGCCTGATGCTTAACAGGTGACTGGGTAATGCGTAATTCCCAGCTGCGGGTCAACAGGTAGGGTTCACACATATTCCCTGGTACAGACCAGGCCCAGGGAGGCATGATTGCCTGAACTCTTACTTTCCCAAATTGCCATCAGGTGTTCAGGAAGTGTGACCTGAGGTGTGAACAGTCACCTAAGATGGGTGAACCCCACTCTGAGGGAGGGCCCCCAGTTGGAAGCAGCACACAATTGGAGATGCTGGCAGTCATGGAGGACTTTCTCGCAATGATCCAATCATCATCTTTGCAGTCTGTGTCTACTGTATGTAAAAGGAATGAGGCTAATGATTCAAAGACATTCCCAGCTGCCCAGCAGTTCGTCGTGGTTTTACGTACTAAAGATGGTCAGTCCTTTGCTGTGATTAATCCGTTTATTATTCAGAAAGGTGTTGATGAAGTTGCTGGCCCTGTGAAATCCTGCTCTCGTTTATACAATGGCACTTTGCTTTTGGAGACAAATTCTGATTCTCAAGCACAACAACTGCTAGCAGCTTCACTCCTCCACAGCTATCCTGCTCATGTCGAGGCCCATTGAACACCAAATTCTTCGCATGGTGTTGTTTACACTAGGCCATTCAGTGGTCTGACCGAGGCAGAAAACCAAACTTACCACTCCAATCAGGGCATCACTGCAGTCTGCCGGGTTATGAAAAAGGTACATGCATCCTATGTAGCCACACACTCTTTTTCCCATGTTTGGCAGAGTAGTACTTCTATCAAAGATCAAAGCAGGCTGTGAAGTTAGCATGTTCCGAACACAGTGTGCTGCTACCAGTGTCATCATTACGATGACACTCAAATGTCCTGTCGACACCCATCATAATACGTAACATGTGGTATGCAGCCTTCTCCCGAGACTTTCCTGTGCATCTCAATGAGTGTGCCATGCAGCAGATCCATGTGAAGGAAAATATGCGTTACCCTGTCACTCGCAAGTTGTTGATTAATTGGAAACCATGAATTTTACCATCCGGCATTTATAGTACCGTTCTTGCAACATCTTGCTCCATGAAGGACTTGGTCACGCAGATGTGCGACTTCAAATTCAGCACCACGGTTGTAAAATTGCCCCATGTCACAGTAGCATCCCTGTCTCCTCCTCCTCCTCCTCCTCCTCCTCCAGCTGTGCAATAAGCCACCAAATTTTTGCCTCACTTGGTGAAATCACCTGTTACACAACCAGGAGGGCAGAAAGGACAGGAATACTCCCAGAAAGCCTTTTTACATCCCTCTAGTCAACAAACATCTGAATCATCACCTGCCAACTGCAAAGGTTCCAAGGAATCAAACAAAGCTAAATGGTCTTCTCCTTCGCTGTCTCGGAGATCTCCTTCAACGGTGTCGCTGCATGATACCCTCACTTGGCTGACCTGTGTCACCGGTGTGCACCATCAACCATTTTTCTGTCCTGGACTTGGCAGCCGCTATAGATCTCATGGAGCAGGATCCTCCAGCAGGTCACCACAAGGACCAACACCCCAATTCATAAAATTCTTACCTTACCTTACCTCACCGAAACCATGCACCCCTACCTTTCATCTTCTTCCTAAGATACAGATCTCCAGTCACCCTAGTTGTCCCTGGCTTCAGACCACCCACCGAACATTTATCTGCCTTAGCTTGTCAACACCATCAACCTAAAGCGCAAAGACTTCCCTCCTATATTAAAGACACCAACCAATTCCTAGGTTGTCTGAAATATATGACCTATCCCACTCTCACCATACAGCTGCTTGTTACCATTGATGCCACCTCCAATTATACCAACATCCTCCATGTACTGGTCTGTCTGCTGCTAACATCTTCTCAATCAGCACCCACCTAATTCTGTACCTATGATGTCCTTCCTGCTCACCTTAATCAATTCTATACTTACCAACAACTACTTTATCTCTGAGGAATGCAACCATGGGAACCAGGATGGCTCCTTCCTATGCCACCCTTTTCATAGGTCACTTGGAGGGAGATTTCTTGGGATCCGCAAGGATTCAGCCCCTGGTTTGGTTTAGATACATTGATGACATCTTTGCCGTATTGCCTCATGGTGATGCTGGGGAAAATGGAAATGAAGTCCCATGCTTCTTGACAGAGCGTATGGGAACGATGCGGGAGACTCACACCACTGCACTAGGCAAGGTCCTAATGGAGGTGGTTTGCTGTTGCCTTCCTCCGACCGTAATGGGGATGAATGGTGATGATGAAGACGACACAACAACACCCAGTCATCTGGGGGCAGGTGAAAATCCCTGACCCCACGGGGAATCAAACCCGGGACCCCGTGCTCGGGAAGCGAGAACGCTACCACGAGATCACAAGTGGCAGACCATGGTGAGGCTAAGCTGTTAAAATTCTATGAATCTCTAAATACGTTCTTCTGTTAAATTTTGTATGGTCTTATTCTGAATCCTATGCCACTTTCTTTGATGTTAAACTCATCCTCATCGAAGGTCAGTTACAAACTTCTGTTCACGTTAAACCTAGTAACAAACAACAGGACATACATTTTGACAGTTGACATCCTTTCCATGTCAGGTGTTCCCTCCCACACAGCCTTGGCATGTGAGACAAACTTATTTGTTCAGATGCAGACTCTTTACAGCAATACACCACCTTTCTCACCTCAGCCTTCAGTGGACGTAATTATCCCATCATCGTAGTTCAAAAGCAGATTTCTGGGGCCTTCACATCCAGTACTGATACTGTTGACACCTCCAAAAAACAACTTTGTAGTACACATGGTATCACACAGTATTATCGGGTCTTGAATGTATATGAGCTACTTTGATGAGGCTATTACCTCCTAAAACCATGCCCTGAAATGACATCTGTTCTGTCCAACATTTTGCTCACCACACATAGAATAGCTTTTGGTCACCCATATAACCTCCACAATATCTTAGTCAAAATCTGTTCTCATTCGCTCCCACTTCCCTACCCTTGGCTCCTCTCCCTGTGACCATTCCTGCTGTAAGACTTACCCTGTGTATCCTCTCACCACCACCTCTACCCTGTAACTGGCAAAACTTATACTATGAAAGGGAAGCGACACATGTCCTGTATGCTGTCATGTAAACAGTGTGGTTTTTCTACATCGGCACAACTGCCATAAAGTTGTCAATTAGGATGAACAAGCATAGGCAGAGGGTTTATACTGACAGCACACAATATCCTCTCCAACATGACAGCCATGGACTTGGTGCTTGTTTCATTACGTATGCCATCTGCATTCTTCTCCCAGACACCACCTTCTCACAACTCTGCAAGTGGGAACTGGCAATACGTGTCCTTAGTTCTCACCATCCACCTGGCTTTAATTTAAGCTAATTTCTTCAGTGTCAGTATTCTTTTCTTCATTCCCTTTTGGTTTTCTGTATCTTTTATTATCTGATCTGTCTTTCCCCAGCTCCGCTCACCATCACCTTAATCTCTGCCACAAACAGTGCACATAGCTTTTCCACTCTTATTAACTAGTGCATGATGTTGCATTAATAATCTCTGTATTGCGTATTGCACTATCCTCCACCTTTAAGCTCTCAGGTTTTCAAATCTCATCCAGCGCAATCCCCAACAATCAGACTTTCCTTCTCGTACATACAGTAAGCCTCACTTGGCCTGGGATTCGGGGTGACTTTCCCAAACTCTCCAGTTATTTTCCTTCACTCTTCTTTCTTCCCCCTCCAACCCTTCTGCCAGTAGGAGCAGCCACTGGCTTCAAAAGATAGCAAATTTCTTCCTGCCACTGATCGGTAATAGATTTTTCCTCTCTCCAGATGCATTATGTTTTCAAAAATTGATTATTTTCACTTGCCTACACTGGTTTTTTACAATGTTTTGTAAACTTTATCATTATCCAATATGGGTTGTTGAATGTAGTCAAATTTAATCGTATTGTGCTCAAGGCATAAATTAGAATACAGGTCCCTGTTAGTAGTAAATGAGTTTTGTTATTTGGGCAGCAAAAAAAGCTGATATTGACAGAATCAGTGGGGATATCAATGGAGACTGCCAACAGCAAGAACATTCATTTTAATAACGTGATATTTAATATCGGAGGCCTATGTTAGGTACAGTGGAGGAACAGTGTGTGTGTGTGTCAGATATCCAGTAATCTTGCTGCAAGTGCTTTTAACATCTCAGAGGAGACTACTCAGCCAGAAGGTAACTAGAGGTGTCTTGACAAAATATTTGCTAGTGTACAACCTGTGACTTACCCGTGAGTGTGGATGCACACTGGTAAAGTCACGGGTTCACAGGTGACGACATGACATGTATCCACTGTATCGACTTAGTTCGAGATGCTAAACTGCTGTAGCCATTTTTGCAGACAAATTAAATTAGCACTTCATTATACTTTCAGTTGTTATATTCACTGGGAGCTATTGATGTCTTTATTTTCATTAAAAGTGTGAACTTCCCAACCTTTTTTAAATAATAAAAAAAGACATCTTAATAAATTGCCGCCATATAGCGGCATGGTACAAAGTCCACATTAAACACAACACAAGCAGGAAATTAGCATAAGAAATTATTCAGTTGTTAAAATTAAAGCCTGAAATGTCTAACACCAGGGCGTCATTTGACAGATGTCTCTATATTGCAGCAGTGTGTCTGAAGTTGTCCTAGTACTAGTTGTTTATTACATACTTTCGAGATTTTCAATCTCACCACAGATAAAGACAGGTGCCAGTCTGACTTATTTGCGTGAGACATCATGGAAGTCATTCATCACATCTACTTCTAAATGTAACTTCTCATTTCATTTCTGTGTACATAATAAGTACAGCATTCTTGCTGAAAGTATGTGACCAAAGAGCTCTTTTCTCAAATACCAGTTTCAAGTGGTTATTGAACTGACAGTGTTTGCAAATGGTTCTTTATATCAGTAAACTGCAAAGTTTTGTTAATATTACCCCATCTGACACTTACTTTTCAAACATTTTAAACTTTGTGGTAGTACTTTCATTGCAGTTTCCAAATGACCATGAACACTAGATTGAAGAATTCTATTTTCATATAAAATTGGACAAAAATATTAAACTACCTGGAAAATAATCTATGGTATGCCCTTTTACATCTGCTTTTCTTATATCAGAACAGATATACATTCTTATTAGTCATGCCCTAAGTTTTCAGGTTTGTGATGAGTAATTTAACAAAACTTTGCATTTTACTGATTTGGTGTGTATAATTGGTTGACAGTATGGAAGACATCTGTCAGATTATGCTTTGGCATTAAACATTTGAGTCTTTAAATTTTAACAGTTGAATCATTTCTGAAGGTAATTCCCTACTTACATTGAGTTGAACATGGCAGCAGTATTTGCATTAAGAGACAGATGACATCTACGTCAGCTGCTTAAGACAATTACCGAGTAGAAAGTACAGTGCTGGAAACAGCAGTTGAAATGAAAATGCAACAGCCTTTGGACCCACAAATATACCAACACTAACCTCCACAGATGAGAAGGGTGCACAAAAAAAGCCTAGAAAGTGCCCCTGACCATTAGATCTTTCAAGTTATTTTGCCTCATGATGAAATTCCAGTAGAAGTATGGACTGAACAGAAAGGATGGACCTTCTTGTCCCTTGAACAGTACTCACTGCAGGCTCCTCACCTTGATGAAAGTGAGGTAAAATGAGGGCATGACACATGAACTGAGGCTATTAGAATGGAAAAGATCTTTTCGTGTTCTGCAAGAAACAAATCTTAATTTGATAGGTGATTTTTTGCCAAGGTGCTACATCCTCTGCAGAAAGGGTGTCCTCAATGTGGGATTTTGGTAAATGAATGCATATAGTTTACCTCTTCTCAAGCACAAGAGTTTGCTGTGTCATTGCATTTGTGTCACAGGGTAACCAAATGTTTTTTATCATGTTTCCATTTGCGAAACTGTAGACAAGCAGATTCTCACTGAACTTATCAGGATCAGGCCTTTCTCCTTTATGAACACTTTAGATGGCTTTTTAACCACAGATTGAAGGTCACATTTTTGAAAACTTCGTGTTAAGAACCTTTATATGTGTTGTAATGCAGAGAATGCACTTATACACTACCTTGAGGCCATTTCTGCATTATTCGATGATTACTTTTAACAAAGTGACAACTTTTCAGTTTGGCTCTATCTGCAGTGCCATCCACCGAAAAGGCTGCCTAAATAGATGCTCAGTAAGACAATTTAAATACTGTGTAATCATTTTTCAGGATTTGACTTGCAGCAGTGCTAGGAATGGATGAAGGATATTTTGAATATAATGAACATCATATATGACACATTCTACCTATAGTCTTATGTAATCTTAAAAGTCACCGGTTCAATGATAAATTCAGTATCATTCCAAAATTGTGCTGCATAGTCTCAAATGCAGGCTAGCTGATGTGCGCAAGCTTCGGTGGCCCATTATTTTCTTTGTATGTTAAGGAACCACTACACACCCAATGAAAAAATAATATAAACCACATAATTGGCCTGTCAGGAACTACTAACACCCTACTTTTCAAAGCACTTGAATATATAGTTTCACAGGAGAATCATAAAATAAGCCATTTATCAAATTTGTCTCTGTAGAAGTGAGAGTTCCCAATTCCATCCATTGTACATTTGTCTGGGAGCCCGTAAGGAAAACGTCAGAGGTGAGAAGCAGGTAATTATTGTAACAGTTATAACCATACTAACCTAATAATGATTTAGTATGGGTGCTAGTGACCTCACTGTTGAATACTCTAAATGGTTACAGTTATTGGTAAATGTGACTTCTTGTTAAAACACAGTTGGGGACATTTTCTTCCATCTGAATTGCTTGAGTACTTGTACTATAGTGCTACATAATGCTTAACTTTTCTTATTAAATGTTTGCATTCAATTAAAGATTTGCAGAATGTCAACATAACTCTTCGTATCCTATTCCGACCTCTGCCGGATCAGTTGCCACGAATCTACACTATCCTCGGAGTCGATTATGATGACAGAGTACTGCCGTCAATCACCACAGAAGTACTTAAAGCTGTTGTTGTAAGTATGCTTACTGTTTATAATTTGGTAAATATTATGAACAGTTACATCATGTTTTCATCACATTAAGATGACAAAAGATATGAGGCACCTCCTAATATCATGTTGCACCTCTTTTTGCCCAATGTACTGCAGCAACTTGACATGGCGTGGACTCAGCAAGTCGTTGGAAGTCCCCTGCAGAAATATTGAGCGATGCTGCCTCTGTGGCCATCCAAAATTGCGAAAGTATTGGCAATGCAGGATTTAGGGCATGAACTGACCTCTCGGTTATGTCCATAAATGTTAGATGGGATTTGTTCTGGGTAGCCAAATAATTCACTCAAATTGTCCGGAATTTTCAAACCAATCACAAACAGTTGTGGCCTAGTGACATGGCACATTGTCATCCATAAAATTCCATCATTGTTTGGGAACATGAAGTAATTAGTGGCTGCAAACAGAGGACCCAGTCCATTCCATGTAAACACAGACCAATACCATTATGGACCCACCACCAGCTTGCACAGTGCCTTGTTCACAAATTGGGTCCATTGGTTTGTGGGGTCTGCAACACAGTCAGATATTATCAACTGAAATCAGCTGCAGGCTGCAGTTTTACATTTGTCTAGGGTCCAATTGATGTCACGAGCCCAGGAGGGGCACTGCAAGCAGTGTCATGCTATTAGCAAATGCACTCACATAAGTCGTCTGCTTCCATAGCCCATTAACACCAAATTGTGCCACACTGTCATAACAGATATGTTTGTCATGCGTCCCAAATTGATTTCTGCAGTTATTTCAATGTTGCTTGTTTGTTAGAACTGGCAACTTTATGGAAATGCTACTTTTCTCAGTCATTAAGTGAAGGGCACTGGCGATTGCATTCTCCATGGTGAAAAATAACACGTGAAATTTTGTACTCTCAGCACACCTTTGACACTGTGGATCTCGGAATATTGAGTTCCCTAACGATTTCCGAAATGGAGTGACCCATGCGTCTAGCTCCAACTGCCAGTCGGCATTCAAACTGTGTCAATTCCCATCATGCGACGGTAACCAATTTGGAAACCTTTTCACATTAGTCACATGAGTACAAATGATAGCTCTGTCAGTGCACTGCCATTTTATACCGTATGTATGGAAAAGTACCGCAGTCTGTATATGTGCATATTGTTATCTCATGACTTTTGTCAGCACAGAGTATACTTGTGTATTCTGTCCACAGAATGAGATTTTCACCCTGCAGCGGAGTGTGCGCTGATATGAAACTTCCTGGCAGATTAAAACTGTGTTCCTGACCGAGGCTCGAACTCGGGACCTTTGCCTTTCGCAGGCAAGTGCTCTACCAACTGAGCTACCGAAGCACGACTCACGCCTGGTACTCACAGCTTTACTTCTGCCAGTACCTCGTTTGGAAGGTAGGAGACGAGGTACTGGCAGAAGTAAAGCTGTTAGTACCGGGCGTGAGTCGTGCTTCGGTAGCTCAGTTGGTAGAGCACTTGCCCGCGAAAGGCAAAGGTCCCGAGTTCGAGTCTCGGTCGGGCACACAGTTTTAATCTGCCAGGAAGTTTCATATGCTGCACTGGAGTTAGTCCCATGACACAGAGTTATGGCAGCACTGACCAAATTACATAGATAAAATAGATTTTGAAATACGGATGGAGGTGGGAGTATTTGCTCAGTTCACTATATTTAACTACCAATTTCCACTATCAGCCACAATTAAATTTCATAAGTTGAATGTAGTTACTTCCCTGTATTGTTAGGTTTTAAATTGAAAATGTTTCCCTTTCTTTTCCACAAAAAAAAATTATGCAGTGAGTAGAATGAAAGAAATAGTAAAATTTCAATCTTATTGATTGAAGGATTATGCCCATTGAATGGAAAAAAAATAAAGCCGAAGGCATGTATGGTAGAAATTATGAAGCAGGACTCTGTCTGCTCACAATTCAATGTATTCCAGTCCCTCCCTGACCAAATCGTGCTATGTGCAAATCTGTGTAGTGTGTTAACCCTTTAACTGCTCTGGACATGTTAAGGTGCGCGCCTGTGTATCTGTCCCTGTGTGCTCTGAACGTGTGTACGCGTAGACATGTTCAGAGTACCAGGTAGAAGGACTGGTGGCACGCCTAAACACGTTCAGAGCACACAGGAACAGTTACAAAGGCACACGAGTTCACAAGTCCAGAGCAGTTAAAGGGTTAACAAGCCAGTAACATGTCAATGCCCATGTTAGTCATTTGACCCTTACATGTTGTACTCCATTGCCAGTATCAAGTGGACATTCAGTAAACAGAACTAATACATTATGAGACAGAATTGCTCACCAGTGCTTAACCTCCTGAAGTACTGGCCAGAAATCCTGTCTCTTTTATTAGTACTCCTTTGTTAATCTGTTAGTTTTTCCTGTTCTAACTAGAAGCAGTGCATCCCAAAGTACTTGCTTCTTTATTAAATTTAAGATATGCACACATTACTTTCTTTCTCTGTAACCATTGTCATTTTTTTATGTAATCGGCTGTGTTAATTCCCATGTAGTTATGCGATGAAAGTGAGGGTGCGGAAACTAATGATGACAGAGCTACCAAACTTCATAAAGCGTATGATATTCTAATTTGTACCCACATAAAAAATATTCAGGGTTTTTCTCTTTGGCCTTTGATTGAAAATTAATATAAGGTAGTTATTTTGCTGTGCAGGCCTGAGAGTAGTAGCAGGTAGTGAAGTTAGCTGTTATAAATAATTTTAATTTTCATCTCTATCTGTTGTTCGTCATTTTAATTTGTGGTAACTGTTGAACATGATGCATGATAAAGTTGAAATTTCAAATGTTCTTGTTGTACAAACACGGTTATTGAAGAGGAGATGAAGTTATTTGCTACGACTGGGAATGTTTCCTTTCGTTCCTCACTTTGCCCTCACATCTGCTCCCATATTTAGGGTTTCAAAATTTTTTTGGCTCATGATGTTGTAAATACCTATGTAACTATTTATAGGCTCAATTTGATGCTGGGGAACTGATCACTCAGAGAGAACTTGTGTCGCAAAAAGTGAGTGAAGATCTAATGGAACGTGCATCACAGTTTGGTGTTATATTGGATGACATCTCAATCGTGAGTAATGTTTTGCTTATTTTTGTAATTAATGTTTATTACAAATGCCAATTAAAAATTTGTATATGCTGGGTCATGTTCCGGTCAAGCAAACAGTTTTAATCTGGTGGGAAATTTCAAAAAAAAAAAAATTACTTTTTACTTCATTAATAGATCTTAGACATGTGGTATCCATAGCGTCCTATTTATATGCCGCTGTTACATTTTACTTATTACTGTTTGTCAAATCCCTTATTCAGTTTTCGCTACAATGTGTTTTTTGTGGATCAGCAAAGGGGACTTGCAGAGTAATCTATTTGAAAGAAACATTCCACATGGGAAAAATGTATTAAAAAATGCTGTGACTTACCAAACGGGAAAGCGCTGGTAGATAGACACAATAAAAAATACACAAACACACACACAAATATCAAGCTTTCGCAACCCATGGTTGTTTCATCAGGAAAGAGGGAAGGAGAGGGAAAGACGAAAGGATGTGGGTTTTAAGGGAGAGGGTAAGGAATCATTCCAATCCCGGGAGCGGAAAGACTTACCTTAGGGGGAAAAAGGGACAGGTATACACTCGCACGCGCGCACACACACATATCCATCTGCACATATACAGACACAAGCAGGCATATGTAAAGGCAATATAAAGCAGCAAGAGTGTCTATTTGTTGGAACAAAGGTGTGATTTCACTGATTTGCTGGAACATAATTATGTTCCACCAAATCAGCTTAAACCACTGGATCAATTTCAACCAAATTTTGCACGGAAACAGCAGGCCTCATGGGTATTGGCGCTGTGGGGTTTATAACATCCAAGCTCCAGTAGGTGCAGAGATGCAGACAAAAATGTGTCTCTCCCAGCCACTGGCATAAGGCTGCCTCGCATGTTGTACAGGAATGGTATCAGCCAGCCAAATAAACTGCTCTGCAGGGTAGCCTATACGTCAGGGGCAAGACACTGTTTCCCAGGCCCCAACACGTAAGTTGCACTGCACAACAGGCATGTTGTGTTGGAGTAATATTGGCCTGTGTTATCTACATACTTTACGTGGTAGTCTGTGACATGGGCAAATAAATTATTTTCAAGCCCCTGATGTGTAGCCTGTTCTGTTTGACAGGCGTGCTGTGGTACTAATATCAGCCTGGTTTATTGAACTGTATTGCAGGAGCCACGCATGCTGATGAGCATGGCTAGAGCAGGGTGAGATGGATAGAGCCGAGGATGGACAGAGCGAGATGGAGAGAATAATGCAGATGTAAGGTGTATTGGTCAGTGCAAGAGTGGGAGGCAGAGATGGAAAGAGAGAGTGGTGGGGAGAGGGGGGGATAAGGTCAGATGATTGGGGAGGGGGTAGGGTATGGGCAGAGAGAGGGTGGAGGGAATTTACAAAAAGAGGGGTAGTAAAGGATGTGTTCAATAACCATGTGGAATGCATATGAGGGTGAAGCTGCAGGGAAAAGGCTAGTTTGGATAATAAAACTATAACACTGTTCTCATTGTAGTTCGTAGTTGGCTGTTTGGCAACTAGTGCAGCAATGCCGTTGGACTTTATTTTCCGGATAGTTAATTGTATTTGATGCATAGGATATGCATTCCTTGAGTCGGTGAAACATCATAGATTTGAGTGTTAGTGTCAGCAATGTAAAATTTCAAGTGCTTACATGGAAATAGAATTATCATAATACTATTATAGTTAATATTTTGTTGGTGTAGTTTAAAATGGTGTTGATTTTACGTGATTCGTGTCTGATAATTTTTGCTTGGTTGCTGAAAATAAAGTGCACAGTGCCAAAAAAACAGTAATCAGTCGGTGCTACTGTGTCTTACCTCGTTAGTCATTCACACAGTTCATTTCTACTATTGTGTATTTACAGCCCGTATCACTCCCTACTGTTCCTTACATGAGTCTTGTCACTTTGTAACTCTTTCTGTATATTGCATTTCTTTCTCTTCCAAAGAATTTAATTTTTGTGTACTCTTAGAGAATAGATACCATTCAGCTGTTAAGTTACAGCTTTGTTTAATTTTATTTATATTTTTAATATGTGATTCAAAGAAAAATAATTTTTTCAGACTCATTTGACTTTCGGAAAAGAATTCACCCAGGCTGTAGAACTCAAACAGGTAGCACAACAAGAAGCGGAGAAGGCACGCTTCTTGGTAGAAAAGGTAAGCATCAACTCAATTATAGAATGTTTGAGTGTCTACATGTTATAATGAAAATTGTATCTTTGTTATTTTTGGTTAATTACTCTTTTTATATTATGTTCCTGGTGGCAATAGTGAACTTAAAATCAAGAAGAAAATAATTCATAATCTAAAAATGAAGTCCTTTCATTCAAGACCATACTTTTTTCTTTCCTGGTATCTTCAGATATTGATCTTTTGTAACTGTTTCCACTATTGATTCTTTCCTTGTTTAGTTCTCACTTTTTATGTGTTGAGTTCATTTTGATGACAATAAGTCAGTAAATATCCACCAAGTTATTTTAGTTGAATGCATTGTTGTTTGCACTCTGGTGCTGGCTGATAGTCTGCCATTGTTTCTTTGAGTCTTGCACCTCAATCCATTTGTCACTGATACTCTAATAAATAAGCCAAAGCCTATTGTTATGCATACATGAGAACATGACAACATACGCTAGTTAAAGTGAAAAAGTATTGTGTACTTAACAGAGAGAAATTGTAGAGCGAACAGATTCATAGAGCTGTTTAAAAACTGGCAAACAGTGTTGGTCCAGGCTATGATTGTAATAAACAAGTAACTGTTGAGTAATGGAAAGTTTGTGTGCATATTAGTTAGCTCTGTGTATTGAATCACTTGTGATGAGTAAATGTTTGAGAAGTGTGTGGACAATGGTTGCTTAAATTACTCAACAATTGTCCAAAAGACATTCTATTTGTATTTCAAGGAAGACAAAAATTTGTTATAAAAATGACACAATGAAACTTGAATACACATCTTAGAGCCAGAGAAGGCTCATCAAAATGTTTGATGGTGTTCAATCTCAAGCCAAAATAATTTTTTTTTTTAAATCTCAACACAGCAGAAGCTATCTCCATAGTCATAATGTTTTGGCTGATCAGTGTACAACAGCTGACAGTAATGTCAGAAAAACAGTAATACATGACAAATATTTACAACTAAAACAAATAAGCTAATGTACCATTCCACAGGTCCCAAGTGGAATGATCGTCATTTTTTTAATGAACACTAAGAGTCATTTTACAAATACTAATGCACAGAATTTAAAATAAAGTTTTTTATTTATTTATAAGGTAATAAACATGTAATACAACTACTGTAATACTTATTTACAATGAACACATTACTGCACTGAAATGGTGCAGAAGTTAGATTATACTCACACACACACACACACACACACACACACACACACACACACACACACACACACATTATCAATGAACACATTACTGCTCTGAAATTGTGCAGAAGTTATGTTGTACTTATATACAAATCAGTTGGTTTTACTAAGAAATTCATCAATGGAGTAGGAGGAGTTGGCCACCAATAAATCCTTTAGGCTTCTCTTAAACTGAATTTCATTAGTTGTTAAGCTTTTTACGGCTGCTGGCAAGTTACTAAAAATGTGTGTTCCTGAATAATGCACACCTTTTTGTACAAGAGTAAGTGACTTTAAATCCTTGTGAAGAATATTCTTATTTCTAGTATTGATTCCATGTATTGAGCTGTTGGTTTGAAAAAGTGATATATTTTTAATGACAAATTTCATTAAGGAATAAATATATTGGGAAGCAGTAGTTAGTATCCCTAGTTCCCTAACAGGCTTCTGCAGGATGTTCTTGAGTTCACACCACATATAACTCTTACTGCACGTTTTTGTGCCTGGAAAACTTTAGCTTGGCTTGATGAATTACCCCAAAAAATAATCCCATATGACATTATGGAATGAAAGTAAGCATAGTATGCCAGCTTTTTCATTTTTATATCCCCTATGTCTGACAAAATTCGCATTGCAAATAGAGATTTGTTAAGACGCTTCAGCAGTTCTGTGGTGTGCTCCTCCCAGTTGAATTTATTATCAAGCTGTAATCCCAAGAATTTAACACTGTCCACTTCTTCTATCTTCCTGTCATCGTATGTTAGACGTATACTCTTGGGACACCCCTTACAAGTTCTGAACTGCATGTAGTGTGTTTTTTCAAAGTTTAGTGACAAAGAATTGGCTAGGAACCAGTGATTAATGTCCGCAAATATTTTATTGGCCGATCTTTCTAAGACTACACTTGATTTGCTATTTATTGCAATGTTTGTATCATCGGCAAACAAAACAAACTTGACATCTGGTAATGTTACTGATGAAAGGTCATTGATATACAAAAGAAAAAGTAAGGGCCCCAAAATGGAACCTTGTGGGGCCCCACATGTAATTAGTTCCCAGTTGGATGATGCCTGATAGCTTGATACATGTCTCTTTCCTAATAACACTGCCAGAGATATAAGATTTGAACCATTTTGCAGCATTTCCTCTTACACTATAATATTCTAGTTTACTTAAAAGGATATTGTGATTTACACAGTCAAATGCCTTTGACAGATCACAAAATATACCAGTTGCCTGCAATTTTTTGTCTAATGAATTAAGCACATTTTCACTGTAAGTGTAGATAGCCTTCTCAATATCAGAACCTTTTAGAAATCCAAACTGTGACTTTGACAATATGTATTTGAGATAAGATGGTTATAAAGACGACTGTACATTACTTTTTCGAAAATTTTTGAGAATGCTGGGAACAGTGAAATTGGACAGAAATTTGATGCTATTTCTTTATCTCCCTTCTTAGACAGTGGTTTAACTTCAGCATATTTCAGCCATTCAGGAAATATTCCACTGATAAACGACTGGTTACACAGATACCTTAATATGTTACTTAGCTCAGAATCACATTCTTTAATTAACTTTGTTGATATTTCATCATACCCATTAGATGTTTTTGATTTTAAAGATTTTATGATGGACATTATTTCTGTTGGGGTAGTGAGGGTCAAATTCATATTATGGAAGTTACTTGAAATGTCTGGTCAAAGGTAATCCATAGCAGCATCTACCGAACCTGACAACCCCATCTTTTCAGTAACAGTTATAAAATGTTTGTTAAAAAGTTCTGCAACACTATACACATCTGTCACCAATGTATCATTTACTCTTAATGTTATTTGATCCTATTCATGTCTGGTTCTACCGGTCTCCTCCTTCACTATATCCCATATTGTCTTTATTTTGTTATCTGATATGACTATCTTTTCCTTGTAATATATTTGCTTAGACATCCGTATTACAGTCTTTAATATTTTGCAGTATTTCTTATAATGTGCTATAGCATCAACATTGGAAATGTTTTGGATTGACAGATACAGTTTTCTATAGCTGACACTTCAGGCATCATCAAAATGTGTGTACAACTGTGGGGGTGGGAAATCCTCCGCCATCCACCCTACTCACCGGACTCCAATCCGTGTGACTTCGACCTCGTTCCACAACTGAAGAAACCATTGTATGGGAGGCACTTTGCGAACAGGAAAGACATCCTCATAGCACTTCAGTGATAGGCAACACACATTGATGGCAATGCCAGCATCTTTCATTGCTTTCTCCGTAATTGGAATTGCTGTCTGGATCCATTGGGGGACTATTCTGAAGGGCAGTCGTTGATTTTGATTCATTTTTTTCCATTTGTACTCGTGCACAGTAAATTTATACAGAGTTCCAATGCGTGTGTTTCATTTTACCCTCTGTTGGGCCTCCTGTACTGTAAACCTATGTTGCATTGGCATTCAGATACACACTGCATTACCAGTTCAGCGCACATCGTGGAAGGCCCTTGTCACCCCATTATTGTGAGATATACCATGGTTGCCATGACTTAAGGAATGATCCTTGTAGATTAAGCAAAACATCAAAAACTGAATGATAATCCTGCCTCAGTGCCTGCTATTAGATAGCTTTAAAATATTCTGTTATTTTGTATTCATTACTGCTCAGTTTTGCCTGAGTAACCATTCGGCGAATTTGTAGTAGCTGTGGACCATGTTGCAACTAAAATACATCAAATCTTCTATGTAATTTATATAAATAATAAGTTACTGCATGTGGTCAAAGAACAGCAAACTTGGTTGCGCAATGGAATTCACTTGTTACAGTGTAAGCCATATTCACTGACAGTATTTTTCTTTACTTGTAGGCAGAGCAGCAGAAGAAAGCAGCTGTTATATCTGCGGAGGGGGATGCACAAGCCGCTCTGTTGTTGGCCAAGTCGTTTGGAGAAGCGGGAGAAGGTCTGGTAGAACTGCGACGGATTGAAGCAGCAGAAGATATTGCGTATCAGTTGTCAAGATCTCGCCAAGTTGCGTACTTGCCACCTGGACAGAATGTACTGCTGAACTTGCCAACACAATAGAAAAATGTGCCTGCTGCATCCATTCAGCCTCACTGTTGAGTCCCTTGTGACATCCACGGATCTGCAAAGGAAATGAGTCGTTGGCAGAATTGTTAATGTTTCCATTGTGGTTCATCCTGTTCGCATTTACAGAAATGGATTTATGTGGTTCACTGGTAGTGTTAACATTTAGTACTACATTCAGTGTGACAGGAAGATATTTGTGTTACTGTGAAAGCAGGAATTTGTAATGTGTAAGCATTTGCTGTGTATTTTGTAGTGAAGACTGATGATATGTCAGTGAGGAGTGGTTACCAAATTTTTTTTAGCTTCTGGACAAGTTTGAAGCAATGTTTTTAGAGGCAGTTATATATTTACTGGTGGATCATAAATGCCCATTTGTGGTGCTGTTAATTGTATTGATACTTTCCTAATTTGTGTTTCAAATTAGAATCATTTCCTTTCACTTCCCTAAAGCCTTTTATGTACTCTCATGTAGAAGTTATCTATCAAATAGATTTGGTTATTTTTGAGCAAAGCAAATTTAAATTGTGTGTTTCCTGTATTGCACAACAGTACTTGAAATACTAAATATATTTTGCAATATTGTAATCTGTTGTGCAGAGCAATCAGTGAAATGAAATGTCTGGATAGATAGGTGAAAATTTCATATTCATCTGATAATTGTCCTATACAGTTTTTAAACCTTCTCATTATGCTGTTCAAATAGGCAGCCTATCTTGTTCAAATAGGCAGCCTATCTTGTTGCAGTCTGTGTATGGGTGGAATTTGAGAGAATTCTTAACATTTTAGGATGCCTTTCCCAATGTAAAATGTGTTGTTATGAAGAGGGGGGAGGGAGCGATAAAGCTTACAGAAGCAATTTTTCCCTTTTTTTTCCTCTCTCTCTCTCTCTCTCTCTCTCTCTCTCTCTCTCTCTCTCTAGTGTGTAGAAGTCATTTTTTTATATTTGACTTATTAATACCCCTAGCTTTCTGCCATTTAAAGGAATTATATGTTTAGTGACCATTCATTTGCATACAAAACATTCTATGTGGAATATTTGCAACTATAATCCATTTAGAGTTGCTTGAAATCAATTTTAAACATAAAGGCATCAGTTGTGTATTCCAGGTATGAACTGTCTGTTGCAGTGGAGTTCAGAACCTTTTCCCTGTTGAAAATTTATTAACAACTCAAAAACTAAAGGAAGTAACAATGGGGCTCTTTTCTGTCTTTAACACTACTAAAGAATTTTTCTGCTGTCAAGGTGATCATAAGTTTGTAGCCTGTCAGATAGCAACAAGGAACATGAAATTTCATACCAGGAAAGGAATGGTGGTGATTGTAAATGCAGCAGTTGTCAGTTAGTGTGAATTCCTTATAAGGCAGAGGTATCTTTGTTGACACAATGAAAGGATGCTGCAGCATCTGAGTTTGTCATTGGTCTGAAAATCCTATGGCCTGTAGTGTTACGGGTTACATATTATGGCTATAGAAGCTTGATCGTAAGGTGAACGAAGTCGGCATCCCAAGTTCAATGCAGTTGGACCAAACTTAATGAAATATACAGAATTTAGTGACAGTGCTCATTGGAGGAGTGACCTTGACGGTGCTACAGTATCTCGTGGCTGACATGGTAGGTGTGCTGTCGTCAGCATGTATTAACTGCCACTATTGATGACTGAAACTTATGGGACAATTATGTTCTGGCCAGCTTTCACTCTGACTCATTGCTGTCCAAATGGAGTATTCACAAAACCACACTACTTCTTTTATCCACCCCCACCCCCTTCCATATCCTCCCCCCTTTTCCTCAAACAGCAAAAATATGAAGACTTCAGGTAATTTGCATATCTCCTTCTGTAATTACCACTTTTCACAGTCCAATAATGTTTCTGTACACTATTGACCACAGAGGCTTATCACATACATTTCCAGTTAGAATGTATGCCTGTACACCAGTATGTACTTTGCTAATTTGGTAATTTCAGGTTCATTAACACCGCATCAAATATTTAAGTTTTTGTACTGTATGGGCCAGGTGATTCTCTCTTCTGCTCAGAATTAATCACCACCACATCCTGGCCTCAGACAAATCTTCTCTGCTTTGAGCACTTCCTAATGAAAAGTACACAAACGGTTAATAGCTCCAGTGAAATCAAATGATAAAAATTATGTTCTCAACACATTTATTTATACTTAAGTCATGTAAAGGATCTTATGTTGCTCACACACAAGTAATAGAGATTTGACCAGTTTTATAATATTAAAGAGAACATTGATAGCAATATTTCTCTTGTGGGGCTGTTTTAAAGTTCCCCACATAGCTGTGCTCAGTACTGATAGTGTAATGCATATCTTTATAGACTGATATGTCCAGTGTAGGCTATGATCTTACACAACAGTTTATTATTGTATTTACCCAATTATAAGATGAAGCTTTTCCCAAATTCATCATTCAAAAAATACGGGATTGTATTACATTTGCAGATAAAACTATTGCTGCTGACATCAGCATTTTTATATCGTGATACAGCGGGTCATTGTACATTTACAGATGAAGCTAAGTTACATGTAGATTTCGTTTGAAGGATGGGAGGGGGAACAGTGGCACCAGCTTTGCAGAGCAGTTGGTCGAATGTGAGGAAGGGCACAAGCAGTCTGTTTTCTCAGGCTGCCAACTAGTGATATGTATACCGCGTACTTTGTCTTTTTATGAACATCCACCGCATTAAATTTCAGTTTGCTTCAATCCATTTGTGGTCGGAATTAAATTGACTTCAAAATTGGACAAATAAGTCAATAATAATAATAATAATATTGGACAATGTAGTAATATAAATTTCGGCAGGACAGGTAAAAATCTGTATATGGCCATTGCCATACTTAGGTGTTTCGTGAAGCAATGTTGTCAATGCTTGCTGGGAGATATGATGGGAAGTGTTGGCCACTGGTTTTACACAGCCAGTGAGAGAGTAGTGGGAAGGAACACTGCCACATTTTCTTATCAGTGTAGAAGAAAAATGCACTGTGTATTCTGAGGGGACCAGCTGTGTTCTCACATCTCACCAAATCCATAACCTATTCGGAAGAAATTGCCAAATATATGTGACAAACACATTCCCATTTCAGTTGCAGCAGTTTCAGCTTTGCTTTTAGCTCCCATCGTAATTACCTTTTTGGAAATCGCAGTATATTTGGAAGAAATGGCCAAATATTTGTGTCAACAAAACAGGAAGTAAAGATAAAAATTAATTCTCCTTGTGTTATCCAAATGTAGACGGTCAATATATGACATAAGTTTAGAACAGATATAATGTTAACTTTTCCAGACAGATATTATCAATAAAACTTTTTGCAATTTTGATTAGTCAGAATGTTAAAAATAAAATTGTCATGGAGCCTTGTAAAAATAAGGGGGGGGGGGGGCAGTTGCTGTTGGGTGGTCATCTTATACTCATGTAAATACTTTATGCATTTTGGTGAACAGCAGTCTTCAAACTCTGACACAGGGTCTCAGGGAGAAGCAAGGGGAACAGCATGTCTCAGTTCCTGAAACAGAAAAGCTGGAGATGGATAAAGATTACAGTGTGATACAATCTGTTGGCTTTGGTCAACGATGTGGTCAAAATGATGACTATTTGTCACCCATATAACCAATAAGGGAGTTCAACAAACTATCCAGTGTATTATGAACTTCTAAGTATTGCACCCCTTCTGCAGTTCTAGACAGTGATGATGTTAAATGCAATTAAGAATATAAACAATATCAATTATTTTATTTTGTAATATAAGCTGCAGTGCAGTCTGAACTTTGTATAGCTCAAGTTTGCAATGTTATTACACTGGTGACCACTAGAGAAGCACTGTATAACTGCAAGTAGCATGTCATCATCAGCAGCTGCAACTCGATTCCAAGTGTGCATAGCTTCTTCCTGCTTAGAGTGAGCATTTTCACTCATCTTATGGATGTGTTTCCATTGGCTGAACCGGCCAGTCCATGCATAAAACATGCATCAGCACTAAATGGTTGGAGGAGGGCAGGGTTGTAATGAGTGGAGCTTTCTTGCTTGTCACTTGGCCTCTTCATGTCTGTGACATTCTTCTTCAAACAAGTTGACAGTGGTGGATGTAGTGTTCCTCCACAGTTAGCAGTCCACAGCCTGTTTATAAAAGTCGTCTTCATAATGTGTTTAGCTTGTCCTTAAAGCACTTGAGTGGGGCTCAAAGAGGCTTCCTGCCAGAGCAGAAGTCAACGTGAAGGATTTGGCAGGGAAGCCTTGTATCACTCATGTGATGAACATAGCTTAACCATCTCACTTGATGAGTGATGATGGTGTTGTGTCTGCTGTTTAGATCCAGTTTCTCAAGAGCCATAGTGTTGGTCACATGTCCTCCCGCTTAATGTTCAAGAAGTATCTCATTTTTTTGTTGGTGGAAGTGCTCAAGTTTTTTGAAGACTGCCTGACAATTCCATCACTTTAACTGATGATGAAAAAATCTTGGAGCATTGGAAGGAACATTTCTCTTTGCATCTAAATAATGTCCCAGTATTGCTGAGGACTTTTTCTCCTGTCCCTCAGCAACGCCAACAACAATGGATGCACATCCACCTGCATGCAGAGACTTCATCAAACCACTCAGTACCTAAGGCCAAGAAAGCCTCCTGGCCCTGATAACATTCCTCTGGTTTTAATACAAGATTAACCCTTTTAGTGCCAAATACGATCTGATCGTGATCCAGATTTTCGGTGAAAAATGCCAGTAACGATCTGATCGTGCTGCCCTTCTCATTCATTTTTTCCGCGCTTGAAGGCAAAGTTGTTAGTATTTCCTAGCCAAGACACAGAAGGAAGGTCAAAGGCACAGCATATCGATCTTCTTTTCTATTGTTAGTGCGATATTTCGAGTAAAATAAACTTCTCTGGTGTTGTTTATCTACCGAGTATTTCGCGGAAGCATGGCGTTGTCAAGTAAGAAGTTGCGGTTCTATACGAGTGATTTACACAATAATATGATAAGTAGTGGAAGTGAAGATGAATTTGCAGGAGTTGTAGAAAGTGAATCGGATTATGAGGTGTCTGGTGGAGAAGAGGACTCGTTTTCTTCTTCAAGTGACGATTGTGTGTCAGCAAATGACGATGACGACGACAACGACCAAACACAACTGAATTGCAAAGCAAATACTTTTGTTGAAATAATTGATAAGGAATCAGATAATCCACTCCCTCCAAGCTTTGTGTATGCGGAAGTACCAGGCCCTAAACATATACCAGCAAACGTCACACCAATTGATTTTTTCAATTTGTTCTTCTCGCAGCAGCTTCTTACGATTATGGTGACTAACAGATACGCTCGCCAGGTGATTCAGTCAACGCATTTATCGCCAAATTCGAGAATCAAACAGTGGCAACCAACAACTGTAGCAGAAATGAGGGCTTTTACAGCAGTGATTTTGAATATGGGACTGAAAAAAAAAAAGACGATTTTTAGTTATTGGTCAACTGATGCAAACCTGTGGACACCGTGGTTTCCGCAAATGTTTTCATGCAACAGGTTTCAATTGTTGCTGCGGTTCTTACATTTTGTAGACAATTCGAAACTTCACCCTCCTGGTCACCTATTATATGATCCAACAGCCAAATTTCAAGTATTGCCAACAATGTTTTCCGTCGCTACTACACTCCACACCAGCAACTGAGTGTAGATAAAAGTCTTGTTGGGACAAAGGCGCACTCACAGCTAATCCAGTACCTTCCCAATAAACATCATCACAGATGGGGAGTCACATTTTGGATGCTGCGTGATTCAGTAGTAAATTACTGCCTAGGGTTTTATGCATACCTTGGTGCAAAAAGTGATGATGACAAAAACGAAATAAAAGAAAATGGCCTGGGATATGTAGTCGTCATGAAACTACTAGCTCTTGGGAGCTACATGCAAAAAGGTTACCATGTGTTTTGCGAAAACTTTTTTACATCTATTCCTCTGGCACAAAAGCTGTATTCAGTCGGCACTTATCTAACGGGAACAATTAGAAGAAACAGAAAATTCCTGCCACGTGGTCTTCTGTCGAATTATGCTGTAGATCCGCTACAGTTTTTCAAGAAATCTTTTATACTTCTCTGTGGCTTCAGACAGAAGAAATCACAGAGAAATCCAGTCCTCCTTGTGAGTACACCATCCTCTGCTAAATCGTCAGAAAAGACAACTCGCAACAGACAGTCGGTCAAGAAACCAGATGTAATTTTTGAATATAAGAAGTATATGGGTGGCATTGACTCATCTGATATGATGGCATACTGCTATTTAGATGAGAGGAGGACTGTCAATATGTGGAAGAAGGTAGTGTTCAGCATAATTGCCAGGATGTTGCTGAATGCATATGTTTTGTATAAGAAAAGCCTAAACCCAAGCGACAAACCACTGACAAGGCTGAAGTTTAACAGCATAGTCATATGCAAACTTTCTCAACAGTGGTTTCAGGCAAGGACTGCAACCACAAGTGCAATAGATATAAATGTACCTGCTCCAACAGTATATGGTGTAGAGGCTCTTCCGGGGAGAAAGGAACGCTACTGTAGTGTTCTACGAAGGATAAGAAGCGGTGTTCACGAGCAGTATGTGTTTGTTGCAAGAAAGGACTGCATCCTTCATGTGTTAGTCAGCATGTGTGCAAGTAGTTGTCATAACTGCAACCTCACATTTGTCAGTGATTTATGACTGAAGAACTGAGAACACGTTTAGAGCAAAACAATTTTTTTTGTAATGTTATGTTCTCCTTGATTTTTTCCTTAGTGAAATAAAAAAAATTGTATTCCTTTATGATGTTTTTGTTACGGAAACTACATATATACCTGAAATTTTTGAGTATATCATCATATGATGGGTCTCAGAGTAAACTGAAATCAAAGTTTTAATTTTTTTCGATAAACCCCATCATGAAAATAATTTTTTTCTCTGAAAATATGTTCTTTGACAATGTGTATTGCACATATTACTCTAGCCAGCAGCATTCCCTAAAAATTAAAAAAAATTACATTCCTTTATGCATTAGTTTAGATTTTATTGCAAGTACGGCAGAGGTCTGCATTTTACTGTAAAATCGTATGGCACTTTTAACATGATCTTTTGCGAAAACGACTGGCGCTAAAAGGGTTAAGGTATACCCTTGAAGAGTAGACTTTTTATGCTGATGCTCTGAAATCTGAGAAACTTGAGAGGTACCTGATGACATGAAGAAAGTCGACCATAGTGAATGTGAGAACTACTGTGGTATATCGCTATCGTCAATTGCAGGTAAAATTCTCACAAGAATTCTATTAAATATGTTCTAAATTATTTCACAGAGGATTTTACTTGAATCTCAACATGATTCATAGACCTCCAGAAGCACAGCAGACATTATCTGTGTTGGTCAACTCCAGAAAAAAATGCAAGCAGCAGAATCCTCCATCCAATAAAACCCCATTTTTACATTCTCACAGTGTATGTTTTCCTGCTTTTTACATTCAGTTTTGTTGGTACCAACAGAAGTCTTATTATTTCAATACAATGCTTTCCCATCATTAAGACTTCCATATTACATTTCCCGCATTTGAAGTTTTCTTTGAGGTTATAACAACCTTTAACACTGGTTCTCGTACAGATTTCTCCAAAAAGTGCATTGTATTCCTGCTCAAAGTCAGCCTTATGGAAAAAGCAGAAAATGCACATTATATGCAAAATTTTTGATCAGGTAATGTAGCGTTAGTGCGGTAAGCAAGATTTTCATTTGTCGGTGTGTAGGGTCATGGCTACCTGCATTATAGTTCAGTGTTTGGAAGAGTGGGAAAATATGCTGAATCATTGCCTTAATGATGATCATTATCTGACAGCAATAACTTTGGTAGCAACCTTCCTTCTGACCACTACATTATACAGGGTGATTCAAAAAGAATAACACAACTTTAAAAATGTGTATTTAATGAAAGAAACATAATATAACCTTCTGTTATACATCATTGCAAAGAGTATTTAAAAAGGTTTTTTTTCACTCAAAAACAAGTTCAGAGATGTTCAATATGGCCCCCTCCAGACACTCGAGCAATATCAACCCGATACTCCAACTCGTTCCACACTCTCTGTAGCATATCAGGCGTAACTGTTTGGATAGCTGCTGTTATTTCTCATTTCAAATCATCAATGTTGGCTGGGAGAGGTGGCCGAAACACCATATCCTTAACATACCCCCATAAGAAAAAATCGCAGGGCGTAAGATCAGGGCTTCTTGGAGGCCAGTGATGAAGTGCTCTGTCACGGGCTGCCTGGCGGCCGATCCATCGCCTCGAGTAGTTGACGTTCAGGTAGTTACGGACAGATAAGTGCCAATGTGGTGGCGCTCCATCCTGCTGAAATATGAATTGTTGTGCTTCTTGTTCGAGCTGAGGGAACAGCCAATTTTCATCACTCGTTCTCGGCCGTCCAGAACTTTTCCCTTTGCACAAACACCCATTCTCTGTAAACTGTTTATACCAACGTTTAATACACCACCTATCAGGAGGTTTAACACCATACTTCGTTCGAAATGCACGCTGAACAACTGTCGTCGATTCACTTCTGCCGTACTCAATAACACAAAAAGCTTTCTGTTGAGCGGTCGCCATTTTAGCATCAACTGACGCTGACGCCTAGTCAACAGCGCCTCAAGCGAACAAATGTACAACTAAATGAAACTTTATAGCTCCCTTAATTCGCCGACAGATAGTGCTTAGCTCTGCCTTTTGTCGTTGCAGAGTTTTAAATTCCCAAAGTTGTGGTATTCTTTTTGAATCACCCTGTATTACAACAGCTTTAATTTCACAGCCATTTACACAAATAAACTCGGCATTTGAAGATGGTCATTTCTATAATGGGCTTTCACGAATCATCTTTACTTCCGCATGAAATACGCTAAACCATACTAGGTGCTCAGTCTTAAGTTGGTACAACCTGATCTTAGATATAAACAGTCCTCCTCGAGATGTTCCATAACATGATGACAGTTTCAACCCTCTTCCTCACCCAGGATGTCCCTGAACAAAAAAAACCACCACACACACACACAGAGTGAGTGTGTGTGTGTGTGTGTGTGTGTGTGTGTCTGGACTCGGCAGCCAGAGACTGCGGTCATTGTGTGGGTGGGTGAGTATGGGTGTTCTATCTCCAGCGAAGGCCTTGTTGGCCAAAAGCTCATTTTCTGATGGTCTTTTTGTTATACCTATCTGCGACTCAACCTCTCCACTATATGGTGAGTAGCAACTTCCTTTTCGTAATAGAGCTAGTTACTGTTAGAAAGAAACATAAACAGTTAACATATTTTAAACAGGCAAAATTAATTTCTTATTTGAACGATATAAAGGGAATGATAGAAAGAGAAATTTATTCCTTTTCGGTTGTGTTTCCTATGCTTTCTTTCATTTTACATATTTTTGGGTCATTCTGCTGAAAACTGTAAAAAGGAGGTTTTACTGTATTTAGTTTTATATGACAAGGAAAAAGCCTATGATTCGGTACCTAGATGTGCACAATTCATTTTTATCAAACCAGTCTTGCCTTTTTTCTTCACAAAACCAATTGTTTCTTCAACTGACTCAGTAATGACCACCTGAAATGTTGCCCACTCTTTATTTGCCCTATTAGTGGTGACTGAATGACTAGCCAGCTTATTTGAGATTTTGTTTCTGTAATCTGCAGCAGTGAATTCAATTGGAAGCTTACAAGTGTTGAATTTCTGTCTGGGAAAGCTGGTGGATGGATTTTTCTGGTTTGTGACAGATTTAGGTCCTCAGCTGGTAGAAAAGTAGCTTGTGATTTGTCCAGCAGTCATCAACATTTCTTGTGGTCCTGGTGACATGACATTGTCTGGTGGTGATATAATCAAGGATGTGCCAGTCCAATGAGTGAGGATGCATCCAAGTGGTCCCGTAGCATTTAGGCAGACTGGACTGTGTGTTGGTAATAAAGAGTTCCTGTTCAACACACAGACCAAGGAGCAATTGTCAAGTCCACGTTTCCTCTTCACATTTCTCCATAGTTGATTATGTGTACCAACTGAGAGTTGAAATCGCCAAGTAATAAGAGCTTGTCTCGAGGTAGTACTTTGGTGATAATTGTGCTCAGTGGGCTTTGATGTCTACATCAGTATCTGAGGTGGGAGCATATACAGAGATGAGTCACAAATTTACCACCAGACTGTGGGATCAGAAGATGTGACTCTTTTGCTGGCAGCAGTTGGAGTTAGCTGATGATCATTCACCAATGTGGTCTTCACAGTGAACCCAACACCCTGAATCTGATGTTCTCCTTCCTATCCCTTCCAGAAAATCGTACAATCAGAACTGAACTCTGTAACTTTGCCTTTGCTGGACAATCTTGTTTCACTTCAGGCAGCAATATCAGTGTTTGCTCAGCAGCATGAAAAGCGAGCCACATCTGAATTCCAATGTGTAGGTCGCACCCAACTGTATGCAACTGACATGGCATACCTGTGATGCAGAGCCTCTGAACCCCCTATGCAGTAGTCTTTGGGACAGTGGGTACAACAAGAGAACACTACTCTTTATGGCAGTCAGTCCAGATGTAACTCAATATAGCTATGCAACAAATATTAGAAAATGTGTTATTAGAGGTGAGACAGTCCTTAACAATTGTAAATTAAACATCATTACAGCAAGTGACGCTGCAGAAATCTTATCACACTCATTAAATGACATGGCAAGTTGTTGTTCGTGATATGAATTTTAACCAAACTAAGCCATCTTGTCTGATTGTGACTCAACTATGCGTAGAGAGACGTAAAATATGTACACCAGTATCAGTTTACAAGGCCGAATGTCTGAACCTATAAATAAATGACAGTAT
Source organism: Schistocerca cancellata (assembly GCF_023864275.1). Lineage (NCBI taxonomy): Eukaryota > Metazoa > Arthropoda > Insecta > Orthoptera > Acrididae > Schistocerca > Schistocerca cancellata. The sequence continues at coordinate 229,749,804 of NC_064631.1, read as the reverse complement.
GTTTAGCATTGCACTGGGAACCTCATTAAGCTTATATTTCCCCTGTGAAGTAAACATTAAAGGTATGTAATAAAGTGCAATGCACAAGTGTGAAACGCCATGAAGTAAGGTTGTGGTGATGGGCAGGGAATCAAAACCAGTACATATGATTTTTGCCTGGAAGGGATTTGAACCCAGCACCTATTCCATTGTCTTATAGTTAGGAATAGACATGAAATATATATTGTTTCTTCATCAGTAGCAAGATGTGCACGTGTTCAGCTAGAGGTAACATAACAAAAAGTTCTGTGCTGCCTTGGACTCCAATCCTGTGCATCTCATTGTCGTTGACCCCACACGAAGAGGTGTCAGCTATCAAATTCCTTTTCACTAACAGTAAGAAGTGTGCTGTTCATAGAGATATGAAGAGCTTAACATCATGCGGAAACAACGAAATGATGGAATAGTATCACTTCGAAGGGTTCAAATCCAGAGAAGAATCTGAATCTGAGCTCAATTCCCAGTCGACTCTCCATATTTTCAAAATCTCATGGTCACTTGAGATAAGAAATGAAAGTCCTGTGACCTTACATGATGATTGGTTTGTGAACTAAAATAAAATTACTAGTGTAAGAAAGCTTACTAGAGACAGAGTTTCTGCAAGCAGTGACTTCTGCCTCTGACAGCCAAAGCTAATCCAACTCTGTTCCAGTCTGTGGCAAATGGACATGTTTAATGTTGATTTGGAACCACAGCACAGTCCTGTATTCGTTACTTGGGATTACTGGAGGTGAAGGGGCTAGGTTTGTGGCTGTTAAAAACTGGTAACCCCCAGTGGGAAACCACATCTTAGATGTTACAAGCTAGCCTCAGTCCAACCAACCACCAAATTTCAGATGTGTTAGCATGGTGTTTATGTCGTAATGGAGGACGCAGCATACGGTATCAGAAGTGTTGACTTCACCTCTTTTCCTTTCTTTTGTAAGCGGTATTACATCAGTCTAAGAGACAGTTTCGTTCGTTTTCTAACCACCACATAATAGAAAAATTTTGTGGGAATATGTTTGTGAAAGGCTCGTGGGTGTCTGTCATGATAAAACCAATTTCAGCACCATTAGCCAGTGGCCGCGTGATACAGACTGCTGTCCACCCAAGCGATTGATTCAGGCATAGAGCCTATTATCTCTAGCGGACTTTTCTGCAGTCATATTAGCAAGTCTAAAATTATGCAACATTACGTATGATACATTACTATGTTTCAGCATACTGCATGGTGATTATGTATGGCATGTTGCTATAAGAGGGGCAGTCAGAAAGTTTCTTGCGTGAGATAGTTACCATAATGTGTTGCACAAACAGCACCACTTATTTCCTGGTGATCATTTGTGGTTATGCAAGTCAAATTTCGTGGCTCCAGCTTCGTTAGTTTTGCCACTAGGATGCGTTGTATACCATAGTGTTAACAAAATGGTGGATATCGAGAGAATCGAACCGTGCTGGGATTGAATCTTTTTTTTGAAGGGAATGATGCCTAAGGAAATTGTGGAGGGCATGTGGAATACACTTAAGGGCAGTGCTCCATCTTATGCAACAGTGAAAAACTGGGTGTCTGACTTCAAACATGGAAAATGTGCCAGGGAATGGAAGGCCTGTCACCGATGCCACTGATGAAACAGACTGCAGTTCACGATACAAGTTTGCAGAATCATCAAATAACATTGCAGCACATTTGGAATTTTCCATGGGCACTCTAATGATGTGGATATTTTGGGAATGCAGAAAGTTTCATCTCGATTGGTCCTGAAAGAACTGAATGCAGATTGGAGACGGGAGCGTGTTCAGTGTTGTGAAGAAATCTTCCGCTAGTTGAAGTGGATGAAGATGACTGTCTTGCATTGTATGTGAAATGGTCAAAACATGGGTTCACCACCTTGATCCTGAGACAAAACAACAGTCACAACAATGGAAACATCTATCATCTCTTACCCAAAAAAAATTGCAGGTGCAAAAATCAGCAAGTAAGGTGATGGCTTCAGTCTTCTGGGATGCAGAAGGGGCAATTATGGTGCATTATTTAGAAAAGGGCGTAACTATCACTGCATCATACTATTGCACCCTCCCGCACCATTTGAGAGAAAGAGAGAGAAAAGTCGTGGAAAATTGGTGCATAGAGTTCTTTTGCATCAGGACAACGCACCGGCGCACAAAGCCCTCGCAACACTGGAAACTCTGTGTGATTGCAGGTTTAAATTGTTATGTCATCTGCCATATTCTCCAGATTTGGCTCCATCAGACATTTTTCTTTTCCCAGACCTAAAAAAAGACCTCAAAGGATGACAATTTGACAATGACGATGCAGTGATTGATGCTGTGAACGCTTGGTTGGACTCCAAATCGAAAACCTTTTATTTGAATGGTTTGCAGAAGTTATCTGAGCATGCTTCACTGGTATTATATTGAAAAATATTAGGAAATTTCTGTCATTCTTTATTCATTTGGCTAGAAACTTCTCAACCCCCCCCCCCCCCCTCGTAAGCGTATTTTAATGATGGTCTTATTTTGTTCTAGTATGTAGTATAGCTCATGCAATGACTACTTAAATATTCCTCATTTTTGGTGTTAATAGCAGCATTGTTCATGCCTTAGAAAACGGAGTATTGTCTAACATTTGTGGTTTGTTTGTGTTTAATAAAAGGGTGATAGCAGTGGAGGCAGTTCGATACACCTGTACCCTGTAAAGAGCGAGCACTATTGCGGATGTCAGATTCTATCATTTCAAGTAGGATCATTTAGAGAGAAATTAATCACCACATTCAGGAAGACAAACAGGTGTTGATGAAGGACATTTCTGCAATTTACAACTATGGTCATGAACAGTGAATCAAATAACTGGCTAGGGTGATGACCAATTAACCTTCATGCGACACTTGCCCTCAATAGTCGTATTCAGGTTGAGGTTAAAAGAAAGGAAGTAAATTTATGGTACAACCTCTCGTTAAAAACAAGATTAGATGAGAAGCAGAGTCTTGAACTGGGAAAGTCATCTGTGTTCTTTCATAGGATTGATCCTGCCATTTACCGTAATATATTTGTCACCGTAAATCTAAATCAGTGCAGCCTGATGGCAATTCGAAGTACTGTATGGTAACTTGATATGGAGAAAACAGTGGGTAAGCCATAACAAACATTATCTCAAACAATGGTCCGTATATGTCCACAAAATGTATGGTTATTGATGTACACCTGGTGGCACAAAGAAGGCATTTCATGTTGCGAACTGCTTCACAGAGATGTGTTCTACGCGCCTGCCAACAAATGAGATGCCTTGCAGTCACAGAGTATTAATTTATTTATTTTCGAGTTCTGTGGATCCTTGATGTGAATGTATCGCTAGGATGTAGAACATGTCAGGTTATTACAGTAATAGCCACATGTAGATGAGGCAACCAATTGAACGTATATAAGCAGATACATGAAAAAGGACATCCACAGGTCAAATAATTATACACAAAAATTCAGATAACAACACAGATAATAGTACTGTAATGACATAGATGATTGCATAAATAATAGTGCAGTAATGACATAGATGATTACATAAACAAATTTACAGTAATTCATCTAAAAAATATTCTGCCAACAATTGATATGCTAATCTACATAATCAGTTCTATTAGAAATGCATAAAATTGAACACAAATTCAAGAAGTATTACACATTACCAAAGAATTCCTGTAAAGAATAGAAAGAATTGTCCAAAAGATGAAGTTTTAGCTCTATTTTGAATTTAGTAATATCCCCAATGACTGATTTGGTATGGACAGGAAGTTTATTAAACACTCTTATACTCCTTTCTGTGCCATGCTGAGATGTTTTAAATAATTGTGAAGATCATGTTTTCTTCTTGTATTGTGATCATGGTATGCACTATTCATTTTGTAAATTGCATAATTTTTGTTCACAAAGCACATTAGTGACAAGATGTATTGACAAGGCATGGTGAGGATCCCCAGCTGTTTAAATAAATTCCTGCAAGAAGATCTAGGATGCGCTCTCTTCTGTGCAACAAAGGCTTTATTTGCTTGTGGTTGATTTCCCCAGAATATGATGCCATATGTCATAAGTGAATGGAAATAACCAATATATGCAGTTTTGATTGTTTCCATGTCACAAACAGATGCAATTGAGCAAATGGCAAGTGCTGCTGAATTCAGTCATTTACATAGGTCAGTGATGTGGACAGACCAGTTTAGTTTGTTATCAATATGTAAACCCAGAAATTTGGAAGATACAACTTTCACTATTTCTTTGTCTCCACATTTTATTTCAACATTTTCCAATTTTTTGTTTACTGTTTGAAACTGAATGAAATGAGTCTTATTAACATTGATGAACAGACCATTTGCAGTAAACCAGTCTAGAACTTCTTGGATTATAGTGATCGCAGTTTTCCCTAGACTGCAGTTGGGTACCTTGTCAATCATAATGGTCGTGTCATCTGCAAATAGGGTGAAGTGTGCTTCTTGGGTCACACGCCATGGGAGGTCATTTACAAAGATTAAGAAAAGTAAGGGACCAAGCATCGAGCCCTGCGGAACTCTACATTTTAATGTACCCCAATCAGAGCTGGCAGGTGCCTTTGCAGAATTGTTTAATACTACCTTCTGATTTCTGTCATCTAGATACGACTCAAGCCACTTCCCTACTTTATCTTTTAAGCCATAATGCTCAGCCTTTCTTAGTAGAATCTTGTGATCTGCACAGTCAAATGCTTCTGACAGATCACAAAAGATTCCAACTGGTGACATTTTCCTGTTTATTGATTCAAGAAGTTGACTTGGCTTGTTCCGTTGAAACACCCTTTTGGAATCCAAACTGATTTTTATTAAGGATGTTATATTTATTATAGTGAGTCATGATTCTATTGTACACAAGTTTCTCAAGGAATTTTGAAAGACTTGTTAACAATGAAATTGGGCGGTAGTTAGAAACCTCTGCTTTACCACACTTTTTGAAGAGTCATTTAACAACTGCAAATTTTAGTCTGTTAGGGACAGTACCTTGATTTAGAGATTCATTAAATATGTGACACAGAACTTTAAGAATATATTTGTGGCAATGTGTCAGTACTTTCACAGATATATTGTCCACACCAGTGGAATTTTTGTTTTTCATTTGGCATATCACCTTCTCAATCTCATCTGCTGTGATGTAGCGTACATAGATCAGGCTAATTTTTCTCTGCACGGCTTTTTGTAGAAGGTTCATGGCTTCATCCATAGACCCTTTACATCCAATTTGATCCGCTGCTGTCAGATAGTGATTGTTGAAGACATTGGCAACTATTTCCCCTTCTACCATGCTTCCATTGTGACACATTTGGATACTGTCTGTACCCTCTGAAACTTTTCCTGTCTCCCTTTTTACCACGTTCCAGATTGTTTTTATTTTATTATTTAATCTGTCAATTTTGGATTTGAGAAACATACTCTTGGATTTTTAATAACATTCTTTAGGATGTTACAGTACAATCTGTAGTGTTCCCTACCCTGAGGTTTATCAGAATTTCTGAGTGAAACATAAAGCATTCTCTTTTTTCATCATGAAGTTTTTATGCCCTTAGTGAGCCACTGTCTCCTACAATCATTCCAGTTTGTGCATTTTGAAATTTTCTTAGGAAATACAGCTTCAAAATGGGTAACAAATTCATTTAGGAAAAGGTTGAATTTATCATTTACATTTTTAGCCTGATATACTGCCTCCCAATCTAACTGCTCCAAATGCCTACTGGAGGTTTCCAGGTTCTCACTGTTGATTAACCTGTATGGTCTACTGATAGAACTGCTTATGTCAGCAGTAACAAATCCGACCTGCAAGACAGCACTAAGGAGCTTGGTGGGCAAACACGCCTTACCACATGTCTTTACCTTTCTCTCCCCTTATTGATCAACCACCAAGATAGTAAGTATTTGTTTGTTTTGTTTTGGCGATTGCATTTTAATCATGGCATAACTCAAAATCAGCAAGTCACTACATACAATGGATCAAAAACCTACCTGTGCACCATCAGGGTGTATATGATCCGGGAAAAACCCGGGAATTTTTTAGAATTCTGAGGATTTTTTGTTTTGTCTTGTTTTTCAGTTGTTTTTTTGTAATTTTGCTGTTAAAATCTAACAATGGATATTACTGTATCCGGTTACTGCAAATTAATATTGCAAGAATAAAACATGAATGAGGGAAAAAAAAGAAAAAAAACTTAAGTTGCAAAGGAAATGCGCCATATACAACAGCAAAACACAGTGCTTATACAAGTGTCTGCTTACAGCAAAATGTGTCAAAGGCATTAGGAAGACTGTGCAATGCTTCATAACAACAAATTGCCTCCGATGAGCGTGACGTCACAACTGTTTACATTAGATTCGTTAGAGTAGTTGCGAGCAGGCTCATGCGCATGCGCAGTTGAGTCACGCATGTGTATTATAGTACCTTCTCTCGTTTCTGGCAACGGAAGTGTGGCTGTTAGCTGTATAAACAGTAGCAGCAAGATGTTACCCGGAAAAATTTTTATGGTGTGCGCAAGCTGCCAGATTCAATGGGGGCAAACCGGGGTATCTGCCCCAGGTGGCAAGAATTCATGTTCTTGAGGAGAAAGCCTTGTTTTAGAAAGCCCCTAGTATCCAGTGCACTTTGGTCTATGGATTATTCATATGATTTTGAAAATCGTTCCTGTTGGTTTTTGAACATTTGTGAATATATTTTAAGTTTATTTCTGTATGGATCATAAGTTGATTTTTGAATGAGTGCATAGTGTACTCATGTCTTTGCCAGAGGAGTCCTCGTCGCATCTAGAAATAAACTTTCCTACAGACAGAAGGGGATGGGGCTATAAAGGCAGGTCCACACTGAACGCACCACGCAGTTTTCCAGCTGTTGTTGGTACTTCAAAGGAAGTGACGCGTTTGAGCGTGCTCAGTTTAGACGGGGCTGTGGCTCGCTCCATCTTCAGACCATGCGCTTGGCTGCTCGCTCCAACTGGAACACAGTGCGCGCCTCGGAGTGGGGCGCGGACGGCGCATTCCTCTGTTACAGTGCAACAGCATGGCGCGGCGCGCTCAGTGTGGACCCACCTAAGAGCTGAGCAGAATAAAGCCGAACGGGTGAATGTTAATCGCTGTTTGTGTGATTGACTGGGTTTGCGAATATTCAGCGCTGTTATAATTACCAGCTAAATCCATAGATTCAGACTACCAGAGTGGAAATAAACTACTAACAGGAATTACAGGTAAGAAAGATTATGTATTATCTTCTTGGTGTATCCAAGAAAATGGAATTTTGATAGTAAATTTTTGGCCAGACCGCTACACTAGTAATGGCCAGTTGTACAGACCCCCAGTAGCAGCCGCCTAAGTTCTGTTCTGAGAGTAGCAAAAACACGTTGTACGAACACATAATAACGTCAAACCGGAGGATAAACGCTGTATAGCTAAGCAGTTGATTGTGGCAGGGTTAGTGAAATTAACCGGAGAATAAGTTTTGACACTAGCGGGAATAGTTACAGAATGAGTGATGACAAGATTGATTGTTAGAACGAGGAAGGAGAAGAAACGGTGACATCACACAAATTATATTCGATGATCCAAATTTATATAAAAATTTCGTACTACTAATTTCCTTCTCATGCTAGAGAAGCTGGGGCATATGAATGAAATGTAACATTAGGCTTTTTGCTTGTAGTTGGCCTAATAGGCATTTGATATTGGTACTTCGTGAATTATATTCTGTCGTGTTGGAAAAAAGTGACCGTTTGTGCTAAAACAGTCTGTTTATTTGGTGTGTGTTGCAATTACTGCAATATTAGACAGGCCTATTTCATTTTATCTAACAGACAGTGACAAAATACACGTAATCAGATCGAGAAACCACACCAGTCTTGGGTACTGTTTGTATTAACTGCTTTTTCAGAATTAGACGACGACATTTCGTTTTTTCATGTGGCAAAACGTTTGATGAGGTAATAGATCCTTTCGCAGAAAGGAAAGGACGCCTTTTAAAGCTGTAGCAAGGTTAGAGAGAAAAAAAAATGGTAGGACTTATGGATTGAAGAAATGTGTACTGTCTTGCTTGTCACTTGTCTTTATTGGTTTCATGTATCCTATATTTAGTTTTATGTTACACAAAAGATGCAAGTTATCAGCTAATAGGCAATAAAGAGTGCAGATTTTCTGGAGAGTTCTTGTTCTCTGGCTTACAAATAATCCCATCCAATATTAATTGCAAGGATTTTCTTAAAAAATAATAATAATAAAGAGAGAGAGGGGGGGCTGGATGTCAAATTGGCCAACTGGAAGCAGGAGAGACACCACAGGACATTTTAATTCCACTGTCCTAGATATAGTTTGATGGCATCCATTACAACATATTATACATTTGAATTCCACAGAGTGAAATACAATGACGTGCGACAGAAGAATGCTGTGTGAAGAGACGTGGCACTGCACTTTGGCGCACTTAAGACCAAATAACATGGCTTACATTTCCTCGAACACATGTTTTATATATCAGACTCTTCAAAAAGATGTGCGCTACAAAATGATCATGTTTTTGAAAAGTCAAATTTTTGGCGTTCTACCTCAGACGCTCGAGGGATGAAGGGGGGGACCACTATCTAGTATTGCCGCGGTTCGGAAATATCGTTGATCCGGTGCTGATGGACAGAGCAGTCTGAGTTGTAGTGGGGAAGTGGATAGTCTCTACGTGACCCGTGTTTACGTCGAGTGATTTTGCTGTTCCCTCTTCATTTATTGCTCACACGTCAAATGAAAACAGAACAGATTTCTGTGGCCGGGAGCTATCACGTGAATTAAAATACATTCACATAATTATGGAAGGCTACAATATATTATTAGTTTCAGATTTTATTTCCACCTGTCTGACAGTCAAGCATTAATCGCCTTGCAGAACAATAAAGTTATTTTTGTCAGTTTGCTAAAGAATATTTGACTTTTATTAATCTTTTCCACTGAGGCAATCAATTTATTTGAAACGAAGTGTTTAATTCCACTCTATTGGCTAGGTTCAACTGTTCGCTGTATTTCAAAAGTGCATCTTTTCATCTTCTAGCCGTACCTTTTCATCATCTAGCACATAAGGCATTATGCCATAATAAAGAACCAAACATGAGATAATACAGTACTGGTTCTCCAAGAAAATTTACATTCGAATCTGGACATACGAATGTGCACTGTAAGCCGAATTATACATTTTAGTATGATTCACGAAATTCCGATGCTCTGATGTCTTGTTTCTTTTATGACATAATGTAAGATCTTTTAATGTTTTACACATACGATAATACAGGCTTCCTGTGCCATCGTAGCTTGGCATCTGCTGAACGAACCTATTTCTAACAGGTTGCAGGAAAATATCGCAAATGGTTGTTTGAAAAGCGTTTCTTTCAAAGTAAATTTTCTTTTATGCAAGCTGAACAATGTGCGAGAATGGACAGTGAATTTGTTAAACCACAGAGCGTTTGCCTCTCATTTAAAAATTGAGGATGATCAATTTAAAAAAATTCTAGCTCAGAAGATCAGACATTTATGTCATTATTAAAAATTTTACTATCACATTTGTGTGATGTATCTTAAAGTGTAACACGTGCAAAAAAGATGAATACTATATGTGAAAGCTTAGCTTCTCTTGCAGCTTATTAATCTTCGAGACCAATATTATACATGAAAGCTTTGCTTTTCTTGTGCAACTCTATGTATATTAATTTACACCATTAACTTTTCCAATTTGTGTATACGCACTACTTAACAGTGATATTGCTATTGGCTGACTACATCACGTGTCTGGCGAGATCACAGGACATGAGCTATGAGTGGCTTACAAAAGCGCATCGCAATCTCGATTTCAATGCTTCAGAAATAACATGCAGTGTTTGGTGGAATTCAAATTTATACTTTCGTGATATGAAAATGTGCAGTGTACATGTTGCTGCACATCAAAGATCTTTGCAAAACGTGTTTTTTACTAAGTTTGTTTTTCTAAAGGGCCGGGAAATTCTACGACAGTATATAAAACCATATCCATTCAATGGATTGATAAGTTTTACTGTTCTGAGGAAAAAGTATACTGTCACTTAACACGGAAAAAGTGTATTTTCACCCGGGAGAAAATGTATTTTTAACCAGGAAAAATCCAAGAATTTTTTTATCTTGTTCGCATATACACCCTGATCATCAGACAGTTTTCGAAGACGAGGTGGAATATATTGTTGACAATTTTCCTGATATTTGTGTCTATATTGTTCAATAAACTAATGAGAAACACTATTAATATGCATTACACTAATACAACTGGTGTGTTATCATAAGACCATACAATGAATGACTGTCTTAATGAAACAACAAGTCAGGTCATTACCGTAAAAATGACAATGTTGCCATGAGAGTAGTTGCTGAATGAATTGCAGTTAACAGAGTATTCAGTGATAAGATTTCATTAACAGATTTGTGTATTTTCAGTAGCAGTTCCACAGTAATTTATGTTTCTTACCTCTAGATCTATTGGTTACTGAATGTAGTGAGACATCTTATGATGACAGAATTTCTAAAGATGCCATTCTGTGTTCGATATAGTTGTTTGTAAGTCTGTCACAGTGGAGGTAAAGTGTTATTCTCATGCCAGTTTGGAAATGAGAGCTATTCCCTCTTATTCTTTACAGTGCATCAACATTTTCAGGGAACAAGCAACCAACAGCAGTGCTTATCACCTCCTCATTGTCTTGTGATGGCTGATGCAGATAATTCGCAATGTAGCTAATGAGATTAGTTGTAGTTACTGTGTGTGTAAGTAATCTCTCGCGTTTGTAGACATATATTTGATAAGTTGATGACATACCAGAGTGGAATTCTTTCAGAATCTTTGATTGGTATACCATGAATATATCAACTGAATCTTGCAAGGTAATTCTCTGACATTCCAGGAATATCAAAACGATCACAGTTCACCATACATGTTCCACTATTTCATGACCCTGTCGTAGTTGTAGCAGGACGATTATGTTTCGACAGGCAATGTTTTTCTTGAGTGGTCTAACAATTTAGGAGTGCATCTTGTGCGTCAGTGATGAAGTGGGTTAATTATTTTTCCTTTGATGTCATGAGGAGTATTCTAGTGAGAGAGAAGAATTGAAGTTTGCACAGACCACTGGAATTCATACGAAAGAAAATAAATGTAATCCACTGAATTACAGATCCATTTTATGACCTCGACAGGTAGCTGGACATGTGAACAGATACTTTGTTCCAACTTTATGAAATACCCCAAAATGTATTACCTGTTGACATCAAACCAGCAAGGATTTGGAAAGCGTCACTCCTGTGAGAGACAGCTGTCACTTTATTCACACAATGTAGTGCACACAGGGGCTCTCAGAGTTCCAAAAAGGCTTTTCATATCATTGCTCATAAGTGGCTTTCAACTACATTGCTTTCCTCTGGAGTATTGTCTCAGTTGTGAGACTGGGTTCATGATTTCCTATTTAAAAAGTCACAGTTCACAGTAATCGATGGGACGTCACTTAATGAAATGGAAGAGATGAGTGTGATTCTGCAAGTAAAGGGATGTAGACCTTCTGTTATTTCCAGTATATATAAACTCTTTAGCAGACAATCAGAACATTTCTTTTAGATTTGGGGCAGGTAATGTTGCTGTCTAGTAAACACCCCAGAAGAGCAAAGCAATTGCAAAATGATGGTGAAAATGTATCTTTACAATGCAAAATGTGAAATTGACCCTAAATAAAATGTATGAGGTTCTCCTCATGAATAGCAAAACATTTTCATTATAGTTGGCTTTCATGATACAAGTTGTTGATTCAACTAAATATCTAGGACCTACAATCATGAATAACTTAAATTTGAAACATCACATGGAAAATATTGCAGGGAAGGAAACCCAAAGACCGCATTTTATTGATAGACTACATAGAAGATCTAACAAATTACATCTACATCTACATACATACTCCGCAATCCACCATACGGTGCGTGGTGGAGGGTACCTCATACCACAACAAGCATCTTCTCTCCCTGTTCCACTCCCAAAAAGAACAAGGGAAAAATGACTGCTTATATGCCTCTGTACAAGCCCTAACCTCTCTTATCTTATCTTTGTGGTCTTTCCGTGAAATGTAAGTTGGCAGCAGTAAAATTGTACTGCAGTCAGCCTCAAATGCTGGTTCTCTAAATTTCCTCAGTAGCGATTCATGAAAAGAACACCTCCCTTCCTCTAGAGACTCCCACCTGAGTTCCTGAAGCATTTCCGTAATACTCGTGTGATGATCAAACCTACCAGTAAGAAATCTAGCAGCCCGCCTCTGAATTGCTTCTATGTCCTCCCTCAATCCGACCTGATAGGGATCCCAAACGCTCAAGCAGTACTCTAGAATAGGTCGTATTAGTGTTTTATAAGCGGTCTCCTTTACAGATGAACCACATTTTCCCAAAATTCTACCAATGAACCGAAGACGACTATCTGCCTTCCCCACAACTGCTATTACATGCTTGTCCCACTTCATATCGCTCTGCAGTGTTACACCCAAATATTTAATCGACGTGACTGTGTCAAGTGCTACACTACTAAGGGAGTATTCAAACATTACAGGATTCTTTTTCCCATTCATCTGCATTATTTTACATTTATCTATATTTAGAGTTAGCTGCCATTCTTTACACCAATCACAAATCCTGTCCAAGTCATCTTGGATCCTCCTACAGTCACTCAATGACGACACCTTCCCGTACACCACAGCATCATCAGCAAACAGCCTCACATTGCTATCCACCCTATCCAAGAGATCATTTATGTAGATAGAAGACAACAGCGGACCTACCACACTTCCCTGGGGCACACCAGATGATACCCTCACCTCTGATGAACACTCACCATCGAGGACAACGTACTGGGTTCTATTGCTTAAGAAGTCTTCGAGCCACTCACATATTTGGGAACCAATCCCATATGCTCGTACCTTAGTTAGGAGTCTGCAGTGGGGCACCGAGTCAAACGCTTTCCGGAAGTCAAGGAATATGGCATCCGTCTGATACCCTTCATCCATGGTTCGGAAGATATCATGTGAAAAAAGGGCGAGTTGCCTTTCGCAGGAGTGATGCTTTCTAAAGCCATGCTAATGCATGGACAGCAACTTCTCTGTCTCAAGGAAATTCATTATATTCAAACTGAGAATATGTTCGAGAATCCTGCAACAAACCGATGTTAAGGATATTGGTCTGTAATTCTGAGGATCCGTCCTTCTACCCTTCTTATATACAGGCATCACCTGCACTTTTTTCCAGTTGCTCAGGACTTTACTTTGGGCAAGAGATTTGCAATAAATGCAAGCTAAGTAAGGAGCCAATGCAGTAGAGTACTCTCTGTAAAACCGAATTGGAATCCCATCAGGACCTGGCAATTTATTTATTTTCAACCCATTCAGCTGCTTCACAACCCCAGGGATGTCTATCACTATGTCCTCCATACGGGAATCTGTACGAGACTCAAACGGCGGTATTTTTGTACGATCCTCCTTCATGAAAGATTTCTCAAATGCTAACTTTAAAATTTCAGCTTTCGTTTTGCTGTCCTTCCACGTCCATCATATTGAAAGTAAATGAAGTCAATTCATTTACTAAGTGGGGTGCTAACAACTGCTTATCTGCTCTTTCCAGTAAGAACACTCTGTATTAATTAAAGTAAGTGCCAACACCACACCTATTGTCCTCTTTGGGAGTGCCTCTGAGTGGTATAGTATCTCTACGGGGTAAGACTGATGGAAGACGTTGAAAAAGTTCAAAGAAGGGCAGCTCATTTTGTATTATCACGAAATAGAGAAGATTGTGTCATGGATATGGTAAATGAGTTGTTGTGGAAATTATTGAAATGTAGGCATTTTACATTGTGGCAAAGTGTTTTCGCTAAATTCCAACCGCCAACCCCCTCTGCTGAATGTTATGATATTTTCTTTACCCTGAGACATGCAAGAGACATGATCCTTGTGATAAGAGACATCAGTGCTTGCATGGTAAGATATTGTTATTCATTATTTCCACATGCCTTCTGAGAGTGGACCGGTAGAGAAATAATGGGCACTGGTTCAGAGAATCCCCTGCCAAGCACTTAATTGTGAATTGTGGAGTATTCACATAGTGGATGCAGGGGTAGCAGGAAGGAGAGAGGGATCTAGGAAGGAATAGGAGTGCAGAAGTGCAAAATAAAAAGAGTGGAAAGCAAAATATTCCTTACTTAGACGTATGTCACAGTTCATTTTATCTTAGGAGAGAGAGAAAAGGAAGGATTGTTTTCCAAATGAAGAATGCATTATTGGTAAGGGTACACAAAAGAAAATGGTTTCATAGGTTTTGAGACGAATGTAAAGACAGTAAAGAATGCAGAAATTAAATAAGAACATATAGTTTCAATGGAAACTGCTAGATTTGCTTATAACATTTTGGGAGAATGGAGTAGAAGGGAAATTGAGGTGGTAATGTATGAGAGAGAATGGAAGAGGAATTTACAATTAGTAAATGTAAGATGAAATTATCTGCATAATTCTTGAGTATGGAGGCTGTATTAATGGATGGAGGGGAAGAGAGAAATGTATTTGAAAATACACAAAATATTTTTAAAGCATTCATCTAAACTGATTATTTTGTAAGTATGTAGGCAGGGTATAAATGAAAGAAAAATAGAATATTTAACAAACTGTATATTCAAAAGACACCCACTTGAATTAAAAAGGTAACTCAAAGAAAATCTCTAACTTTGTTTTATCTGTTGCCAAGTGATCTTCCACTGGCTTTCAGTGAGGAAAAGTGAAGAAAACAACGACATAACAAACCTTTTTAAGTACTTTAATATTTTAACCAGCATCCAACATTATTGTGCTTTGAGAGATTGTCTCCACTTCATCTGTCTTTAGCTCCTTTTTGCCATCCTTCCAGCAATCCCATTCTCTGAAGGTCTTTGGATACACAGTCACTCCATCGAGTTCTAGGTCTTCGCATGGGCCTTATGCCAGTTGGCTTGGTGTTGAGTGCAGTTTTTGGCTATCGCTTGTCCTGCATTTGAGAAACATAAAAAAAAAATCCCACATTATTGTGTAATTCTATCATGCGCCTTAGCAAAGAGTTTATAAGCCACTGGACGTAACAGCCTGACGAAGCAACTTCCTCCCACGCTCCTTTCACAGCAATCCACACCCACCAGGAAACAGATACTCAGCCACTTCTTCTCATCATGGTTACATATTCATGTCAATGGCAAGTCCCTTGCAGCCTGTAGATGACTCTGTGACTATCATAACTGGTGGAAAACACCTTCTCATCAGTGAGAATGACATTTTCTCATGACACACTCGCATGAAGCTCCGCAAATGCCAGCTGGTACCAAAAATTGTCTTCACTGAGCTCTTGTTTTATGACAGATCATCATACATGCAGTCTAGTGTCCCTCAGCCTCCAGCGAATCATGTCAGTGGAACGGGGAAGTTGGTCCGCTGCTGCAACTGCTTCATATTCAGAAAAGGGTTTTCTCTGCTCTTAGACACTGTCTCCCTTTCCTCTGAGTGTGAGCTCACTCTCTCCCTGCATGCCTGGAACACTGTTGGTAGTGCCTCTTTCAAGGTAGTTCCTTCATCATCTTGTTGCAGTGGTATGTGGCATGCCGTACCTTCTGCCAACTTCTCTGATGGAACATCTGTCTCGAGTTGATCTCTCTCAGTGAGCCATTGCAACAGACTGCCTGATGTGTATTTCTGCTTGCCATTCTTATACTGATGCCAGGAGAGGAATTAGCATATTTGTGTCAGAAGCAGCGGCAGAGGCCACGCTGGCCTGTCTCAGGTGAGAGGCTGTTGGCCTGCCACTGCCAACTTGCTTGCTTTTAGTCCTGCCTTGGCACCATGCTGTATTTGGCCTGCCAGCCCATCAGCTGTCCATCCTGGCTGGCCTGTACCTCACAACCTGTGGCTAGTACAGTCCCAGGCCGCTAAGCTACTCTCACCCCTTGGAGGAAAAATGTTTCATCTACCCTCACAAGTCTGTAGTATAAACCAAAGCAACTAGAGCTATTTTGATATAATATGAGCAGACACATTTGATTCAAATACTTAATGAAAAAGAAAGTTAAAGAATACACTCATTAAAAATGTAGCTACCACAAAATATTTCAAATAGCTAGCAATCACAAAATGCAGGAAACTATTCTTTCTTATAAGTGCTCTGCATTCGATCTTTGCTTAAGAAAATATTTTTTCAACCAAGATAACTAAGTGGATTTTAAAAGTAAACAGTTTTGATGGCATCATTGCCAAATGAAACTTCCTGACAGAATAAAAGTGTGTGCCAGACTCGAACTCAGGAACTTTGCCTTTCACAGGTAAGTGCTCTACCAACTGAGCTACCCAAGCATAATGCATGACCCATCTTCAAAGCTTTACTTCTGCCAGTATCTCATCTCCTACCTTCCAAACTTCACAGAAGCTGTCCTGCAAAACTTGCAGAACTAGCATCCCTAGAAGAAAGAATATTGTGTAGACATGGCTTTGCCACAGGCTGGAGGTTGTTTCCCGAGTTCGAGTCTCGGTCTGGCACACAGTTTTAATGTGCAAGGAAGTTTCATATCAGTGGACACTCCACCACAGACAGAAAATTTCATTCTGGAAACCTTGCCAAATAATTGTGTATAGAAGTATGTCATTCAAATTTTGAGCTATTACAAAATGTGCTCACTGTCTCTGAAACAATAAGTGCTGCATGACAGAAATTACATTCTGCTGAGGCACTTCATTTACATTCCAATACGGTTACTCTGTAATTCACCATTAAGTGTTTCTTAATGGATTCATTGAATCACTTCAGTTTCTCAACCATTCCACGAAGCTCAAGAAAAACACACCAAAATCTTTATGTGCGAGTTCTAATTTCTCTTGCATTATTACAGTTGTAATATTATGCTTTGTACGCTGGTGACAACAAAAACAGTTTGGATTCAGAGGAGAAAGGTAGTGGCTGGAATGCTGTGGAAATAACATGCAGCAGTGAACAAGTGTTTGTTTTAATGTTGCATCACCATCTCGTCGTCCTGCTCCCTCCAACCACAAGGGGGATAAAAAAGAAAACCATCCTTGTTACTCTCTCCCCTAATTTGCTATGCTACAAAATCAACTGCCATCTTTCAATGTTTTTGATGTCCTCCATTGACCCCATCAGGTAATGAGCGCACAGCACTCAGCAGTATTCCAGAAAGGATCAATCAATCATAGTGCTGGCAGTCCCCTTACTAGACCTCTTGGATCTTCTAAGGATTGTGGTAATAACTCAACATTTGTTTTGCCTTTGATGCAACAAGTAATATTTTCCAGTTCCATTGTTTATATTTGTAACCCCTAGAACTTTCTTTGGATCTATAACTGTCAAATTTGTTTTACTTATCAATTCCTTAAAGCTTGATGAAACGTTCTTAGTTATCTTGTGCAGACTCTCACACATTTTATTTTTTAGGGTCAGTTGTCATGTTTTGCACCCTGAAGGCATATTTTCAACATAATTTTGTAATTTGCTTTGCTCTTCTGTGGAGTTTACTAGATGGCAGCATTACCTCCCACAGATCTAAGAGAAATGTTCTGAGTGTCTGCTAAATAGTGTTTTTTCGCCAACTGCTCATCTCTGCTCATCTGTCCACACTCTGTTGGGTCGAGGTTTTGGCTCTCTTTGTAATCCCTGTTTCTTCCATCCTTTTTAAATGCCCATAAAATTTTAGCCGTCTCTTCCTCACTGTCTCTGTGATCTTTTCTGTATTTTTGTATAAGTCTTAATTTCTCCTTTTAATCCACCTATTTTCCTTGTTTTTCTCAGGACCTAGAATTTTTCTTAGTATTTTTCTCTCTCTTTTTTTCTAGTTCTCTTAATTCGCCTTTCTTATTCAATGTTAGGCACTCTGATCCATACTTTTCTTGTGTCCTAATAACTGAATTATAATGTTTAATCTTCACTTGTATAGATATTGATTTCTTATTGTAGTAGTTTTGTGTTAATTTATATGCAAATTCTAACTTTTTTATTCTTTCTTTATTTGTTGTGTTATCCAGTCCATTGGCTTGGATCCACTCCCCCAGGTGTTTGAATCTATCAACTCTTTTAATTTTTCCATAATTTGTTTTCATAAACTTTTCTGTATTATGTTTGTGTTCTGTGTACTCGATTTTTTCATAGGATATTTTTAGCCCAGTCTTTTCAGCAATCTTGTGTAACAGATCAGGCATAACTGTTGCATCTGTTTGGTTTTCAGTTATCAATGCCATATCATCCGCAAGAGCTAAATATTTCACTTCAAATTTGTTCTTTCCTTTCCCCATGCTTATATCCTTTGTGCCTCTGTTTTTTAATGTGCTTTCCCATGTTTTTACTATTTTATCTAAAACCAAGTTAAGGAGAATTGGGGAAGTCCATCTCCTTGTCGAACTCCTGTTTTGATTTTGAATGGTTCAGAAATTTCGCCTTGAAACTTAATTCTTGACGTTGTATCTGTAAGTGTTTGTTCAACAAGTCTTCTGGCGTTTTCATCTATCCCTGATTCATTAAGTATCTGAAATAGTGTTTGTCGGTCAACTGAGTTGTAGGCCTTCTTGAAGTCTATGAAAGTAACTACAGTTTTTTTTTATTTTGTATGGCTCTCACCATCAAAATTGTTTTTAAATTAAGAATCTGTTCTGCACATGATCTACCTTTTCTAAATCCTGCTTGATAATCTCCTATATTATGTCCTGCTTGTTTCTCTATTCTATTCAAAAGTGCTTTAGGAAGTATTTTGTATGTCACTGGTAACAAGGATATGCCCCTGTAGCTGTTGGTGTCTGTTTTATCTCACACCCAGTGACTGGAAACATGCACTGATCCATCCTCTCCATAAAAAATTATGGAGAGGATGGATCAATGCTTGTTTCCAGTCACTGGGTGTGATTCCTTTTGTCCAAATGTTTTTAATTACTTTGTGAATTTTCTGCCATGCGGATAAGCCCCCCAGTTTCCACATTTCTGCTACTATCCCATCATCTCCTGGTGCTCTGTTATTCTTCAATGCTTTGATAATCTTTTCTATTTCTTCTACTGTAGGTGGTTCTGATGGTGGATTTTCATGTTGTGATTTTTGACATTGTAATCTGTCATTAGGCTCTTCACAATTTAAGAGATTTTCAAAGTATTCAGCTAAAATTCGATAGTTCTCGTTATTGCTTAAAACCATTTTCCAATTTTTATCATTAAAATGTAAACTTGGTGACTGGAATCCTGTTAAAACTTCTCTGAAAATCTTATAAGAGTCTCTAGTGTAGTTCCTTTTAAAGTCTGAAACCATTTCTTATAATCTGTCTTTGTCATATTTACTTTTCACTGATATAACGATTTTTGCGGTCTTTTTCCTTTCTTCTTTAAACTCTTCCCAGTATTCATGTTTCTTATTACTGTTCCATTTTTTCCGTGCCTTTAGTTGATTGTTAATTGCTTCATCACACAGCTCGTACCACCATCTGTGTCTTGGTATTCTTTGTGGTTCCCCATTTCTTTAACTAACTGTAGTATTGTTTCTTTAATTTCTTCCCAATAATCCATTTTTCTTGTGTTTAGTTTATCACAGAATTTGTCCTGATTTTGCATGAGAAATTTAGTGTCTACTCTTGGAAATCTTGTTGGTTTTGGTTTAGGTTTGTTCAGTTGGAACATGGTCTTTATTTCAGTCAGATAATGGTCTAAGTCTATGTTTAGGCCCTTCCTCACTCTGGCATCCAAGATTTCCTTGTAGTTGCGAGTCACTATTGCCACATGATCCAACTGATATTCACCTTGATTTGGGTTACGTGATACCCACATTTTTTTCTTTCTTGCAAGTTTCCTGAAACATGTCAACATTAGTTTTAGATTAAATAGTTTACAAAAATCTATGAGTCTTTCCTCATTTCTATTGGTTCTTGCATGTGCTGGATAATCTCCAACTACTGATTTAAATTTTATTTCTTTGCCAACTTGTGCATTAAAGTCACCCACTAAAGTTTTTATATGTTCTTTTGGTAATATGGATGTTTCGTGTTCTAGCATTTCCCAAAAACCTTCCACTTTGTCGACATTTGTTCTGTTATATTGGTTGATAGGTGCATGTGTATTTATAATGGTGTAACGTTTATTGCCTGACTTGAACGTCAGAAATGAAATTGGTTCTGATGGGGAGCTAAAATTGCTGTTTGACCATAAATGTGAACCCTAATATAGTCGTATTATTGGAATTTTTAATGGCAGGTTTTCCTTTGTAGATCCTGTATCCACATGACTGAAATGCTAATATAAGTATGTTATGTTGATTATAAATGTCTGTTAGGTGTTTTAGTTTTCCAACTTTCATAAGTGTGTTGATGTTCAGAGACCCCAGTAGATGTTTTTTCTTGGGTCTTATCTTTGAAGAAGTACTAGGAAGCTCCAACTCTTCCTTACATGATGTTCTAGGCTCTCCAGAATCCAAAGGCCTAGTTGCACTGCCATGAATAGTGATGGAAGCCTGGTTACTTCCTGGAGTAGTTTTCCTTTTGAAATTTACCATCATGTCTTAGGTTAAAGTTTGGTTTGGGGAAAGGTAGTTGAACCTTTCAATGATAAAAATTCAAGCATTTAGCTTAGAATTATAAGTAAGGCCACCACTAACATGTGGGACAGATACATTCAGTTCCGCCGTTCTGATGATCTTCATCACTGCCGTTGAGGTCTTCACCATTTCCCTGGCAAGGAACCCTCACGAGGTACTATCACCCGGGCCAAGTGAACCAAGGTTTTGTAACGAGGTGTTACTCCTCCCCCTCCTCCTTTTTTAACCGGGCTTGGAACCAGCTTTGGCGGAGTTTGCTAAATAGTTTATATACATTAGAAATAGCAGAAGGTATAAATCATTGTACTTGCACTATCACACTCATCTCTTCCATTTCACTAGGTGACAACCCATCAGTTACTGTGAACTGTGACTTTTCTAACAGGAAATCATGAATCCATTCTCACAACTGAGATGATGGTCCATAGGAAAGAAATGTGGTTGGAAGCCACTTATGAGAAACGATATTAAAAGCTTTCTTGGAAATCTATCAACACAGAATCAATTTGAGAGCACCTGTACACAGTATATCATGCGAATAAAATGACAGCTGAGTCCCACAAGAGTGATGCTTTCCAAATCAAATGCTGGTTTGATGTCAATAGAAAATATATTTGTTGGCTGCTGTGGCCGAGTGGTTCTAGGCACTTCAGTCCAGAACTGTGCTGCTGCTATGGTTGCAGGTTCAAATCCTGCCTCGGGCATGGATGTATGTGATGTCCTTAGGTTAGTTAGGTTTAAGTAGTTCTAAGTGTAGGAGACTGATGACCTCAGATGTTAAGTCCCATAGTGCTTAGAGCCGAGCCGAAATATCTTTCAGAGTATTTCATAACATTGGAACAAAGCATTTGTTCACACATCCTGCTACATGTCAATGTCATGAAATGGATCTGTAACTCAGTTGATTACATTTATATTCTTTCGTGTGAATTGCAAGTTTCCGTTCTTCTCCCTCTCTAGAATACTCCTCATGACGTCATAGGAAAAGTAATTAACCTGCTGCATCTGATGCACAAAATGCACTCCTAAATTGTTAGCCCACTCAAGAAAGACATTGCCTGTAGAAACATAATCATCCTGCTACAACTATAATAATGCTGTGACAACATAGTGGAACATGTCTGGTGATACTATGATAGTTTTGTTACTTCCTAGAATGACAGAGAACTCTCTTGCAAGATTCACTTGATATATTCATGGTATACCAATCAAAGATTATGAATGAATTCCACTTTGGTGTGTCATTGACTTACCAAATATATGTTTACAGGCACTAGAAATTACTTACAAGTAGCAACTACAACCAATCTCATTGTCTACCTTGTGACTTACCTGTGTCAGCCATCACAAAAAAATGGCTCTGAGCACTATGGGACTTAACATCTGTGGTCATCAGTCCCCTAGAACTTAGAACTATGTAAACCTAACTAACCTAAGGACATCACACACATCCATGCCCGAGGCAGGATTCGAACCTGCAACCGTAGCAGTCGCGCGTCAGCCATCGCAATTGCAATGAGGAGGCAATGAACACTGCAGTTGGTTGCTTGCTCCCTGAAAATGTCAATGCACTGTAAAGAGTATGAGGCAGCAGCTCTCATTTCCGAACTAGCATGAGAATAACACTTTACCTCCCCTGTGATGAACTTGCAAACAGCTATATCGAACTCAGAAACTTTGTCAATTTTGTCACCGTAAGATCTCTCACTATGTTCAGTAACCAATATATCTAGAGGTAAACAACATAAAATACTGAGGAACTGCTACTGAAAATACACAAATCTGTTAATGAAATCTTATCACTGAATACTCTGTTAACTATGTTTCACTCAGCAAATACTCTCAAAGCCACCTTGCCATATGTTATGAGTATGACCAGGCTTCTCGTTTCATTAAGACAGCCATTCATTGTATGGTATTATGATGAGGTACCAGTTGTATTAGCATAGTGCATATTAATAGCATTTTCTGTCAGGTTATTGAGCAATATAGACACAAATATCAGGGACACTGTCAACAATATACTCCACCTCATCTTCGAAAACTGTCTGATGCTGCGCAGGTAGTTTTTCAATCCCACACATGTAGCGACTTGCTGATCATGAGTTAAGCCATGTTTAAAATGCAATCACCAAAACAAAACAAACAAAAACTAATTTTCTTGGTGGCTGATCAATAAGGGGCAATAAAGGTAAACACATGCAAGTGCCAAATTAGAAGATGTGCAGTAGACATGTTTGCCAACCAAGCTCCTTGGTGCTGTCTTCCAGGTTGTATTTGTTACTCTCCAACTGCGAGGCATCTCATTTGTTGGCAACGAATATCGACTGTGAAGGACACATTTCTGTGAAGCATTTCATAACACAAAACACCTTCTTTGTGCCACCAGATGTATATCAATAACTATACATTTTGTGGATGTATACAGACCATTGTTTGAAATAATGTTTGCTATGGCTTATCCATTGTTTTCTTCTTATCAACTTACCATACAGTACTTCGAATTGCCATCAGGTCGCACTGATTAAGGTTTATAGTGACCTCCTTAAATCTATTATTGCAACTGGCAGGGTCAGTCCTTTGAAAGGGCACAAACAACTTCCTTCGCAGTTCAAGATTCTGCTTCACATATAATCTTGTTTTCAACGAGATGCTATACCATAATCCTCCTTCCTTTCTTTTAACCTCAGCGTGAATATGACTACTGAGTGTCGCACAAAGGTTAATTCGTCATCACACTAGCCAGTTATTGGATACACTGTCACTGACCACAGCAGTAAATTGCAGAAACATCCTCCATCAACATCTGTTTGTCTTCCTGAATGTGGTCATTAATTTATCCCAAAATGATCATACTTGAAACAATACAACTTGACTTTCTGGATAGCACTTACTCAGTACAGGGCACAGGTGTTTTGAATTGCCTCTACTGCTTTCACCCTTTTATTAAACTCAAACAGAACACAACAATGTAGGAAAAGACAGATTGCTATTTACCATAAAGAAGACACCTCAAGTTGTAGACAGGCACCAGTAAAAGATACTCACCTATGGCTTTCAGCCACAGCTTTTGTCAGTAACACAGACACACACATGCACCATTCACACATTTACTCTCAAATTTAGCCATGATGGACCTCTCAAAGACCTGCTCTCCTTCTCCTAAACCCTGCAATGGAAACACTTATTTGCTGCCAACTCATCCAATCAAAACAAACCTAATTCCAACAATAAACCCTCCTCTTCCAGCTCATATCACTATCCAACTGTGATCCTCCCCCCTCCCACCTAACCACTCACTGGTCACTTTCCGGAAATTCCTTACCTCCAACGTCACTATCCTTCCCCAGGTCCCTCCCTCAGTAGAAGAAAGAATAGTTATACACAACCTCAAAACAAATCTTGACCTAATCATCCTACCTACAGGCAAACATTCCACCACTGTTGTTATGAATCACAGTGACTATCTGGCAGAATGAGACCGCCAATTAGCTGAATTCTCCAGCTATAATTTCTGCCAGAGTGATCCCATCCCAGAAGTCTAGCATAAACTCTAATCCCTGCTTAAAGACTTACACCCTTCCCAGAACATCTCTCCTGAATCCATTTCCCTCCTCACCCCTATGACACCCCACATACCAATCTTCTACATGCTTCCCCAACTCCACAAACCCGACAATCCTGGCTGGTTATTATGCCCCCACTGAAATAATTTAAGCCCTCATTGATGAATACCTCCAACCAGTTGCTCATAATCTAGCCTCCCACATCAAAGACACCAACCATTTCCTTCACTGACTCCCCACCATCCCCACCCCTTCACCTCCTGGATCCCTACTCCTCACTGCTGATGCCAATATTCCTTGTGCTTATGCTCTTACCACTATTGAACACTACCTTTCCCAATGTCCTTCAGGCTCCAAGCCCACTACCTTGTTCCTCATAAACCTTACTAACTTTACCCTAACCCTCAACTACTTCTCATTTGAAGGGAAATTATATAAACAAATCTGCAGCACAGTCATGAGCACCCACATGGCACTCTCCTATGCCAACCTTTTTAAGGGCCATTTAGAGGAGACTTTCCTAGCCTCCCAAAACACCAAACCCCTAGTCTGGTTCAAGTTCATTGATGACACTTTCATGATTTGGACTCAGGACCAAGACACCATATCTTCGTTCTTTCACAACCTTAACACCTTCTCTGCCCCATCCACTTCTCTTGGTCCTCCTCAACCCAGCGCACTACCTTTCCAAATGTTGACCTCCTCCTCTCTGATGGCTCCATCCGCACCTCTGCCCACATTAAACCCACCAACTACAAACAGTACCTACACTTTGACAACTGTCATACCTTCCACACCAAAAAATCCCTCCCATAAAATCTGGCTACCTGGTGACAGCATATCTGCAGTGACAAAAATTCCCTTGCTCAGTATGCTGAGGGTCTCACCACGGTCTTCACAGACAGGCACTATCCCACAGACCTAGTCTGCAAACAGATATCCCATGCCATTTCCCCTCACGTCCCCAATCCTCCCACTATCCCCAAGAACCAGCCACAAAGGAGTGTCCCCTTCATCACCCAGTACCACCCCAAACTGGAACAACTGAACCTCATCTTTTGCCAGGGCTTTGATTACTTATCAGCATGCCCCGAAGTGAAGGACCCCCTATCCGAGATACCTCCCACCCCTCCTAAAGTGGTGTTCCATTGCACACCCAACCTCCACAACATCTAGCCCATCCCTATGCCACTCCCAATCCCAACCCCTTGGCACAAGGGTCATATCCCTGTGGACGACCCAGGTAAAACGTACCCAATCCATCCACACAGCACTTTCTATTCCAGTCTTGTCACAGGTTTATCCTGCACCATCAGGAGATGGGCCACCTGTAAAAGTAGCCATGTCATTTACCAGCTCTGCTGCTATCATTGCACAGCGTTTTATATTGGTATGACTGCCAACCAGCCACCCATGAGGATGAAAGACCACTGTCAAACTGTGGCCATGAGCAAAGTGGACCACTCTGTGGCACAGCATGCAGCTTACTATAACACATTTGATTTCAGTGGCTGCTTCACTACCTGAGCCATATGGATCTTCTCCTCCACCACCAGCTTTTCTTAACTGCACAGATGGGAGTTATCCTTACAACACATTCCTCGTGCCCGTAATTATCCCAACCTATGGTAACATACAGTTCCCACAACCTCCACCCAACAGTTTTCAACCTCTGTCCTATTAACAGCCCCCCCCCCCCATTCCCATCTCCCACCCTGTTCATCTGAAGCTCTCTGCCAATGCATACACCCCTCTTTCCCTGCTCCTCTCCTTTCTTTCCTCCTTCTTCCCCACGCCTCTGCCCCACAGACTTCTGACACTGAACCTGTTGGCAATCTAGCCCTGCACACTCCATTGGACAGCATTCATCTTTCTCCCCACCCATACGCTACTATCCTTTCCCCCTCACCTTCCCCACCCCCTCCAGATTGCTGCTTGCATCCCATGTCATGTTACATTTGGAAAGCTATATGTGAGTGTTTTTTAATTGTACCTGACTGCAACCTGACATATCTTCTTTATGGCATGTAGCAATTAGTCTTTTCCTACATTGCTGATATTCCTACCTGGAGTTTCCATTGTTTGTTTTTTTATTAAATGGAACACAATGTCACAAATGTTAGACTTTACTATATTTTAGATTCCGTTTTCTAATGCATAAACAATGCTCCTTGTAACATCAAAAATGAGAAAGATTCAACTTGTCCTGGCACGAGCTGTGCTACAAACTTGAACAAAATAAGTCCATAGTTAAATACACTTACAACAACATGCCATACACAGATGCCACAGAGCATGCTGAAACTTAGTAATATATCATAAGGAATGTTACATAATGATACTAAAATGTAGACTTTCATGGCCGGAAATGTCATGTCCATTATAATTATCTGGGCTGTTATGCTGTGGTTGGTTACCACGGCATAACAGCCTGGATTATTATAATGTTACATAATGTTATACTTGCTAATTTGAGCACAGAAAAGTCTGCTGGGGACTGTAAGCTCTATGCCTGTTGCATCACGATTGCTTGAGTGGACACGAGTCTGTGTAAAGCAGCTGCTGGTTCTGAAATTGGTCTTATCATGAGAGACACCCATGAGCCTTTCACGAGCATGTTGCTGCAAGATTTTTCTATTACTAGCTGGATAGAAAATGAACATAAGTCTCTGACCTTCTGTCAAACTGATGCTCTTAGCAGGCAGAAAGAATATGGCTTAAAAAAAAAGAAAGGAAAAGGATGGGTTGGTATCACAGCTTTGCATTCATACTGCATGATGTTGACTACTAGGCCATGAATAGGTTATCCACAACAACAGCTCAAGCAGAATTTAACACTTCTCACACCATGTGCTGCTTACCCTATTATGACAAGAGCATGATGCTACCATATGAGAAATTTGGTGGTTGGTTGGACTGAGGGTAGCTTATAATGGCTAAGGTGTGGTTTTGATTCCTACTGGGGGTACCAGCTTTTAACAGCCGCAAACATAACCTGGTTGGAATGAGGCTAGCTCGCAATAGCAATGGTGTGGTTTCGATTCCCACTGAGGGTGTCAGTTTTCAACAGCCACAAACTTATCCTCTTCACCTCCAGTAATGTCAAGTAAAGAATTCAGGACTGTGTCATGGTTCCAAATCAACATTAAACATGTCTATTTGCAGTAGACTGGAACAGAGCTGAATTAGTTTTTCTGTCAGAGACAGAAGTTGTTTCTTGCAGAAACTCTATCTCTAGTAAGCTTTCTTACACTAGTAATATTATTTTAGTTCACAAACCAATCGTCTTGTAAGGTCACAGGACTTTCATTTCTTATTTTAAGTGACCTTAAGATTTTGAAAATATTGACAGTCGACTGGGAATCGAGCTCAGATTCCAATTTTTCTCTGGATTTGAAACCTTCAAGGTGATACTATCCCATCATTTCATTATTTCCTCATGATTTTAAACTCCTCCAGATCTCTATGAATGGCACACTTCTTACTGTTAGTGAAAGGGAATTTGATAGCTGACACCTCTTCGTGTGGGGTCAACAATGACAATATGGGCAAGATTGGAGTCCAAGGCAACACAGAACTATTTGTTTCATTGCCTCTAGCTGAACATGTGCAGATCTTGCCACTGATGAAGAAACAATATATATTTCATGTCTATTCATAGCTATAAGACAATGGGGTAGGTACTGGGTTCACCTCCCTCCCAGGCAAAAATCATTTGTATCATCATATCAGGTTGCAATGTCACACTATTGGTGAGCATATTTAATATCTGACCTCTGATTGTGCTCTGTTAATGATTCATATAGGTACTGATTTTGACTTCCCAACCATCACCACAACCTTACTTCATGGTGTTTCACACTTGTGTGTTGCACTTTATTACATACCTTTCGTGTTTACTTCTCAGGGGCATATAAGCTCCATGGGGTCCCTGGTGCAGTGCTAAACATATCGTTAATTTTTTCCAGGATTGGACATTTGGCCTTGTAAAGTGATACTGGTGAGAATTTCAGTATTTTACTTATCTTTACACCTGGTCGAGTCATGATCAGACACGCAAGCTTTGTTTGGTTCAAATTCAGATCATGAACAAAAACTCATCATGTCATTTTAGGGATGTGATAAGACTAATGCAGTGTCACTTATTTTAATTAAATTTAATTTACAAGCGTTAAGGACTCTCTAAAAATGTGTTTTCAAGTGTTTGTTGTATCACAGTATTAGTTTACATCTGGACTGACTGCCATAATGAGCAGTGCTCTCTAGTACTACCTTATAACCACTGTGTATAGTCAAACGACTGTACCCCACTGTCTTTTGGGTTTAGAGGACCTGCGACACAGCTAGGTTACATTGGTTGGATTCTGCAGTGGCCCAATTCTTTCACTGTCAAGTGTTCACTTGACCAAGCTCATGGGTGACAACATTGTTAATTTCTCAGGCCTGTTATTGTCTTTGAAATCAAGTAAGATTCAAACAGTCCAAGTTCCTACTGTTAGAGTTTTGGTAATGTTTGTTTTTTTACCACATGAGTGTGACCCATTGGATGTGGCCTACCAGCTGGCTCAGGGTGTGACTACTGGCATTTAGCCCTTTTCTCAGGCCTTCCCCATTCAGGGAGGGCAGCAGTGATCCTAAATAGGCCTGCCTGAACACAGATGTAGGAGCGAATTCCTGAGAAGTCATGGGATCCCAGAAGGACAGCCATCTCACATCTTCTGGCTTAGTGCAGGTCCTAAATAGAGACTTCCAGTTTCACCCAAAACCTGCCTCCAACAGACGTATAACATTATAGGACCCTCAATGCAAGTAGGGCTGGGACTTCAGGGGCCTGAAGAAAAGCAAATAAAATATTATTGTTGTTATTATTAAGATTAAAATTGGATATAAAAACATGAACTGCATACAGATATAAATACAGAAATATGTAGTCTGCACAGAAATGTCAGATCAGAACAGCTTTGTAGAATCGGTCAATGTTGAATTGAGTTTAGCACAGCTTTAAGAGTGTGAAAAATAGTGCTTGTCCTTGCTGTCTCTCATAATACCTGATTTGCAGCATGTTCCTCAATTGTCATGAAAGTGTGGTGCATATTAGTTATTACAAAGCACTGATGAAAATGTATACCAAAATATCACATTTAGGTAGAAAATTATTCTTTCTTGGTGTGTAGTGTATCTGAGATTGTATTGTGAACATTTTTTCTAGACATTTAACTTTTGTCCCACCTTCTTTGAACAGCACATGTCAATTACCTAATAAGATGATGATGTGAAGTAACAACCAGTCAGTAGACAACTCAGTTTCAGACAGGCTCTCTTCGCAGGAAGTTAATAATAGGTGTATCGTTAAGTGGTGTAAAATTTTTTGAACTTGGCTTGAACAGTGTATGGTATAATATTATAACATTTTTCATACTAATCTGTGTCCTTTTACAGACCTTTTAAAGTTATGTATGAACATATAAGTGGTCCACAAGAAAGAAAGCAGTGAGAATTACAAAATGAAACAGACAATTAGTGAAAATGAGTAATTTTTTTCCTAGTGGTAGTGGTAGCTCAGTGATTAAAGAAGTTTGCAGTAGCACAGACACGACAGAGAATTTGTGGAGAATGATTGTGTTATTCATCTAAAACTGACTTTCTTTACTGTAAATGTGTTGACTCTTTGGAGGACAAAAATCATCGTCATTTCTGAGGGAAGGTGTTCAAGATTGGAGGTGGCTAATCAAAAGTATAAAGTGACGAAACTAGCTGTGAACATTTGAATGCATGCATTGTTGTTAATTTGTAGCATAAGAAAAACACAGCTGATGCTGGGGTGGATTCAGAACAAAAGAATAAAGGATAGTAAAGTGAGAAATATGGAAATAGGTCATTGAGCATATTTTGAATGTGATGCTGACACTTGGCATGTGATGTTGACACTTGGCATCAGACCTGCACACCCAGGGGAGGGAGGTGGCAGGGGGGGGAGGGGGTCCTTGCACACCCCCTCCCCATTATTTTTGGGTTTATGCTTGATATGATGGAAATTTTCTAGTACCAAAATATGTTCTTAACATTATTCATTCTTGATTATGACTGAAAGTCACACAAAATGAACTTCAGGTGTAAAGAAGTTAATGAAAAACAGCAGAGGAGGATCCATGAAACTATATGAGGCTTCAGCTCTTGTAAAGCAGAGCAAATGGTGAACAGTTTCATAACATTACTAAACCTATATTTGCATAAAGATTTTCTTCTAGTTGAAAACATGTCTCCCAAAGATAGGTTTAAGCTAATTAACTTCTTTTGTCATCTGTCTCAGTACCATATTTAGCCATACAAGGAAAAATTTAGGTGCAAAATGGCTGTGTCTGGGCCGTTTTGGAACAGAGTGGAATAGACTCAAGTTTAGTATATTTGATCAAAAACTCGTGTAAAGTAAACAAGTGCGTTTCATATTGAAAAAAATAGTTTATGATTTTGACTTTCAAGAAAGAATCTAACAGAAGGGTCTTTGTAACCTTCTGTAGGTTTCTTTGAATCTTTTGAGGTGTTTGCTTTTCTACTGTCTGTTACGTGAGATTGATACTTCAGTAACACTGTTGTTACATACGTATTTATCTAGTAATTTTGCAGAAATTTGAGCTATCAACACCTTTATGGATCATTTAAGGCATATGAAAACAGCAAATATATTCTTGTCCTCCTGTCTGATCTATTAAAAGGATTAATCATCCCTGTATTTCTATTGTAGTATAAAAAGTCACACCAAGTAAAATTCACTAATTTGACCCCCTCCCTCCCCCTGCAAAAAACTAATCCCTTATGGAAGCCTGAGTGGCATCAAATAATATAGTTTTTCAGGTACATAAAGAGGAAACTTTCAAATAGTGGAAACATTTTAACAAAATGGTTCAAATGGCTCTGAGCACTATGGGTCTTAACATCTGAGGTCATCAGTCAAACATTTTAGCAACTATCAAACTTTTTGCTAACTACAATCCAGTATTACACAGTATAAAAAATAAACCAAAATATATGCAAAAAAGTATCTTATCCCTTCAATTCAAAATGAGTTAAAAATGTCTTGTCTCAGCAAGTAGAAAAAGAGTTTTGAGAGTGTGAAATGTTAACCATTTCTTTGAAACTATTGTACCAAATTTTCTAAAGTCTGCTTCCAATGAAAAGATTCCCAATGCAGCAGTAATTCCTCATAATGAATATGTGGAGGATTTGTCCAGTGAATTCCTAAACCAGGTAGTAAGTTTCAAAAATGCTCTCAAAAAAGAAACAGCCTCATTAACCTCTGCAGTTGACTTAGCAAAACTATCAGTAATAGAGAATTCAGTTGTAGCTCCTAGTGTTCCAGATATATGCACAGCATTTTATCTGTTTTTTACTATTCCTATTACTGTTTCTTTGGCTAAACAGTCATTTTTGAAGCTTGGACTGATAAAGAATTATCTGCAGACTTCTATGACCCAAGACAGACTTAGTGAACTCAGCACTGAAAGTGAAAGGTTTAGATCCATTGATGTCAGTGAAATCATCAATACTTTCACATCCCAGAAAGCACACAGCATGATCCAGTTTCACTAGAGATCACATTGAGCACAGTGAGGTTTTGCAAATACAAGTACATCAAACAACAGAAGAAGTACAGGCCTAAGCATATTGATACTGAGTGTCAATCTCTATAATAAATTTAATTTTTAATAGCATTTAATGACATAAATAACTTTGTTTAATCATTTGAAAATAGTGAAAGAATAATCCATTTGTTTATATTAAATAGGGTTAAAAAACACATTGCTTTGAATTTCTTCTTTACCGATTTTAATTAAAGTTACATTAGTTACTAATAGGTTACCAGTATACATATGATTATAGGAGGACCAGATTTTTATTTTTGCAGGCAGGCCAATATCAAGTACATAATGCATCTCATCTCCAACATCTTCATCCTATCACTGTTGGACTTAAGCTGGAGGTGTGACTTATCACACATGAAATATTATTTAAGGTGGATATCAGCTTGAAAGGAAGTGACCCACACATTATGAACTCAGGATTATACTCTGCAGGTCAAATGAAATGAGGTGTACAGGTCCTAGTACCAAGACTGCAACTGACTGCCACAGTCTTGAAGTGCCGTTGAGTTGTGCCTTCACAGCCAGACTGTCTGGAATGACCTCATCTGCCTCCATGACCTTTTGAGTCATGAGTCTTCTGACTGGTTTGATGTGACGCACCATGAATTCCTGTCCTGTGCCAACTTCTTCATCTCAGAGTATCACTTGCATCTTATTTACTCAATTATTTGCTGGATGCATTCCAATCTCTGTCTTCCTCTACAGTTTTTATCCTCTACAGCTCCCTCTAATACTATGGAAGTTGTTCCATGATGTCTTGACAGATGCCCTACCACCCTGTCCCTTCTTCTTGTCAGTTTTTTTCCATATATTCCTTTCTTTGCCTAGATAGCAGAATTCCTTAATTTCATCTACTTCACTCTCATCAATTCTGATGTTAAATCTCTCACTGTTCTCATTTCTGCTACTTATTACTTTTTCTTTCTTCCATTTACTCTCATCCATATTCTGTACTAATTAGACTGTTCATTCCTTTCAACAAATCCTGTAATTCTTCTTCAGTTTCATTGAGGATAGCAATGTCATCAACAAATCTTATCATTGATATCCTTTCACTGTGAATTTTAATTCCAGTCTTGAACCTTGCTTTTATTTTCATCATTGCCTTTTCAGTGTATATTTAATAGCAGGGGAGAAAGACTACATCTCTGTCTTACATCATTTTTAAACTGAGCACTTCATTTTTGGTCTTCCACTGCTATTGTTCCCTGTTGGCTCTTGTACTTACTGCATATTAGCCATCTTCTCCTATAGCTTGTCCCTTTTTTTCTAATAATTTCGAACATCTTGCACCATTTCACATTTTCAAATGCTTTTTGCAGACTGATGAATCCTATGAATGTTTCTTGATTTTTCTATAGTCTTGCTTCCATTATCAACCGTAACATCAGCACTGCCTTTCTGGTGCCTTTGCCTTTCTTAAAGCCAAACTGATTGTTGTCTAACAGATCCTCATCTTTCTTTTGCATTCTTCTGTATATTGTTCTTATCAGCAACTTGGATACATAGGTTGTTAGGCTCACTGTGTGATAATTCTTGCACTCATCACCTCTTGCTGTCTCTAGAATTGTGTGGATGATGTTTTTTCTGCATGTCAGATGGTATATTGCCCTACTCACATTCTACACACCAATGTGAATTGTCATTTTGTTGCCACTTCCCCCAGTGATCTTAGAAATTCTAATGAAATGTTATCTACCCCTTCTGCCTTATTTGATCTTAAGTCTTAAAAGCTCTTTTAATTCTGTTTCTAATACTGGATCCGCTACCTCTTTTATATTGACTCCTGTTTCTTCTTCTATCACATCATCAGACATGTCTTCACCCTCACAGAAGCCTTCAGTGTGCTCTTTCCACCTATCTGCTCCCTCCTCTGCATTTAACGTTGGTCCTCTCATTGCACTCTTAATGTTACCATCCTTACTTTGAATTTCACCAAAGGTTGTTGTGACTTTTCTATATGCTGAATCAGTTCTGACAATCATTCCTTCTTTGATTTCTTTGCATTTTTCATGCAGCCATTTTTCTTTAGCTTCCCTGCACTTCCAATTTATGTCATTCCTAAGTGACTTGCATTTCTGTATTCCTGAATTTCAAATGGCTCTGAGCACTATGGGACTTAACATCTGAGGTCATCAGCCCCTAGAACTTAGAACTACTTAAACCTAACGAACCTAAGGACATCACACACATCCATTCCCGAGGCAGGATTTGAACCTGCAACCGTAGCGGTAGCGCGGTTCCAGACTGAAGTGCCTAGAACCGCTCGGCCACTCCGGCTGGCTCCTGAATTTCCTTGAATATTTTTGTACTTTATTCTTTCATCAGTGAACTTAAGTATTTCTTCTGTTCCCATGGTTTCTTTGCAGTTACCATCTTTGTTACTATGTTTTATATTTACAGCTTCTGTGATTGCCCTTTTTAGAGATGCCCACTCCTCTTCAGCTGACTGCCTACTAAGCTGTTCCGTATCACAGTATCTATAGCTTAAGAGAACTTCGAGTATCTCTTAATTTCTCAGAGCTTCTGTTCCACACTTCTTTGTATATTGTTTCTTCCTGACTAGTCTCTTAAACTTCAGCCTACTCTTCATCACTACTAAATTGTGATCTAAGTCTATATCTGCTCTTGGGTATGCCTTACAATCCAGTATGATTTCAGAATCTCTGACTGACCGTGATGTAATCTAATGGAAATCTTCCTGGTTCTCCATACCTTTTTCAAGTATATCTCTCCTCTCCTCCTCTTGAGATTCTTGAACAGAGTATTGACTATTACTTGCTGAAATTTATTACAAAACTCAATTAGCCATTCTCCTCTCTCATTCCTGGTACCAATCCCATATTCTCCTGTATCCCCTTCTTCTGCTCCTTCCCCTACAGCCACATTCCAATCCCCCATGACTATTAGATTTTCATCTCCCTGTACGTACTGAATTACCCAATCCTCTTATACTTTTTCTATGTCTTCATCTTCAGCTTGCGATGTCAGCATGTACACCTGAACTATCATTGTCAGCATTTGTTTGCTGTCGACTCTCATGAGAACACTGAACTGTTTACAGTAACTCACTATCTGACCTACCTTCCTGTTTGTAATGAATCCTACTCCCATTGTATCATTTTCTGGTGCTGTGATATTACCCTATACTCATCTGACCAAATATCCTTGTCTTCTTTCCATTTAACATTTCTCTTCTTGGATTTTGTAGTTTCCTTATCACATTCAAACTTCTGATTTTTCATGTCCTAGCTCATAGAAATGTAATCCTTCCTTTGGTTATTCAGTCTTTTCCTCACAGTCGCCTCCTTGGCATTCCCCTCCCAGAGATCTTAATGGGAGACTAGTCAGCATCACAAGAATTTTTAAGTTACAGGCCATAAGTCCTGTGGATACATGTTATGTGTCTTTAATGGAGTGGTTTCTATTGCCTCCTACATTCTTATTACATTAATCATTGCTGATTCTTCTGCCTTTAGAGGTTGTTTACCACCCCCAAGGGCAAGAGAGTGCCCTGAACATCTGTCTACTCTTGTATGCCAGAAGTCTTTGGCATAAGAACCACAAAAAGGGGTTCCTCCTCCATCCATTTTGCTGTTAGCCCAAAACACAGGGCTATTCCATCCACTTTTCTGATGGTCTCCAACTCTACTTTTGCTGTTTCTGAAGTCTTCACTGTGCTCTGGCAAGGGGCTCTTACAAGGTAATACCACTTGGGCCAAGCAAATCAAGGTTTTCCCCTCCCTTCTCAGCCAGGCTTGGGGCTAGCTATGGTGGCACAGCATGTAGTGCTCACGTTTACTGTGACAGCAGCAGCAGCACATTGTGGTATGGATCCCACAAAACGACAAAGGCTTTGGGGAGCCATCCTTTCCTTGACTACCCAGATGGCACCTACAATCTGTACAAATTGGTTGGAGCTATGTCCAAGGTGCATGTATCTCACAAGAGAATGATCAGACTTGTCACGTTGAAATATATTTGGATTTTCTTCTTCACTGTTGGACAACTTTGCAGAAATTCTGTGTACAGAATACACTGAAAGTTATGGAAGTGGGCCCTTATTTGCACTTCAGTGTGCCTGATGCACAGACCTGTATTTTTGCATTGCACTGTGTGGCCCTGTCTTGTCACTTCTTCTGTTGGTTTGTGAGGTGAGAACTGAATCAGTGATTGAAATCAATCAAAAGATAACTACATATTCATAGAGAAAGATAACTTAATTTTATACATTAAGTTCCTTACAAATGTAGACAGAATGCACACAGATAAATACAAGATTTCCAAAATGCAACATCAATTTTATTCCTTGAACTACAGAAAAAATGAGAAATATTGGTACATTGTTGCAAATGTACAGAGTGGGCAAAATAAAACTGGCCTGGAAAATATTTAAAATAAGATGACCCTTGTTCATGGACATCATAGAAATTTCTGTAAATTGCCTCTTTTAACAGTAATACAGCACTTTACTCATTTACCAACATGTGAGGCATACATAGTAGCCTTGCCTGCAGGATAGCAGCAGTAGTATTTTCATTGTTTTGTTGTTGCTCTTCCGGAGTATGCAGTTTGAGCACACCTGACCATTCTATTTCCTCCATAGATAAAAATTGCAACCACAGGGATAAGGCAATCAAGATGACTAGGAGGCTACACTGCCTCTGCGGATTGTCTTCTCCTGACTGAACACCTCATGCAGTTGTGATAAGGTTGTCAAGGTGGTACATGATATCCACACAATCCAATGAATGCAGTATTTTTCTACTTGGGCTGTTATTTATTTGCTCTATCAATCTGTCTGTACTTCTTTCCACAACCAGTTTGGGCTTACGAAGCCATTATGTAGTGATAATCTGTATGGGAAAGCACATTATGTTACAGATACAAAATGAGAGCACAGTATTGTGAAGGTAAATTAGCAAAAGAGCAGTCACCTTTAAATTTGCCAAATGTCTAACTTGGGAGCTTCTTCACAATCTGTGTCTCAGTTAGTATGGGGTTACAGAGTGCAACTGCTGTTGATGTTTTGGCATTTTGTATGTGTACACAAGGCGGGAAACATGCATAAATATAATGTCGACCAAAGAATAAAAGTGTGGGTGTTTAACAGCTAAATGTATACTTAAAGAAAGGAAGTAATAAAATAAAGGTATTGTAAGGCATTACAAAATAGGGAGTTCAAAATTAATTCTACTTTATGTGCTGGTAATATGAATAATTTTGCCTTTCACTGGGAAAATTACATATGACTAACCTTATTTGTTACTGTGGAAATTATGAGACTAATTGATATTTTGGTCTTTATATTCTGTAATCAGAATGTTGGAAGAATTGTCAAGATATGTTGTGTTTTTCATTTTGGTTTGTTGAATGGCAAGTTTATATGGCCGATTTTAAAAAGATTCAAAATTTTGATTATTTCCAGAATATTCATTTTCTTTCCTTTTTTGTCTATTGAAGGATTTAAAATTTGTCAAAAATGTTTTGGGACACGTTTTGTGTGTTTTATGCATGACAAATGCATGTGGATAATTTGCATTTGATTTCATGTGTTCTTTTAACACATTGGAGCCTAACGGGTCAACAATCCTGTTAATAGCCAGATCCTGAGGAAATTTGCTACAACTTACAATTTTTTAATACATTTACTATATCAGCCTAACCTTCCATCCATCCTCTTTATGAATATGTATACGTTTAGCATAAATAATTTATACAGGGATTTGTAGATATTACTCTGAAGATACTGTTTTTCAACATTTTTATTTTTTCCCCAAGTGGAAACACTCGGGAACACAAAGCCCTGTGTTACACAGCCTACAGTAGTATCTGGTCTCTTTCCTCCTCACTACCTTTGCTGCAGCTTTCTCTTGTTCCCAACAGACCTTGCATCTTCTAGCTGAGTTTGTTTTCTTTTCTGTTGATGGCAGTTTCTCACGAAAATGACATGCTGTGAGTCTGTTTGCACTTGCAACTTCAGAAGCTGAATGTATGTCTTTATTTAGTTCTTCTCCTCCTTTTTGAACCAACTGCTTTGCTAATTTACAGAAAAAATCTGCTAAAGCACACTTTTTTGATATTGTGAATAATGTTGGCGTTCACAACTGCCCTCATAAAAATATGGAAGAAAATCTTCTTCCACCATTTTACAGTCTTTTACTGGAAGGGATAGAAACTTATTAGCTGGTCTCTTCTGTCAACACATGTTTCAGACAAGTTGCAGTCTAATACAATGTCTGGCTTTACTGCCCCAACATATCCACTCCTGGATTTTACACTGACATACGAAGCAGTCATCTTATGCTGTGTTGACAACATGTGTACATTTCCATTTCAAGCAGAAAAGGTGTCCTTTAAGATGAAATGTCATTTCTCCTTTCTTTAGCGTTTGATATATTAGATCTGTATGCAAACCTATCCTGTTCTTCATCACAGTTGCAACTCTCAATGTATTTCTTTCCCATAGTTATTCAAGGACTGCAGGACTTGTATAAAATCTGTCCATGTATACCAGATGTCCTTTTCCCAGGTAAGAGGAACATAGCCTCGGCAGCAGGGATTTGACAGAATTGTCAACATTTCCTTTTCCGCCAGTATAAACTTCAGAATTGCAGATGTAATCTGTTTGAGCATCACTTACAACATACAGTTTTATCCCAT
Source organism: Schistocerca cancellata (assembly GCF_023864275.1). NCBI lineage: Eukaryota > Metazoa > Arthropoda > Insecta > Orthoptera > Acrididae > Schistocerca > Schistocerca cancellata. Next base: position 229,711,262 of record NC_064631.1, on the reverse strand, counting down.
ATTTCTCTGGTTTGTCTTTCATATAAACACGGAATCCAATTCATCCTTGAAAAGGACATATTGCTTCATCCACTGTCAGAATTTGTGATGGATAAAAGACTTTTCTGCATCTTTCTGTTAAAAAGTCCCAGACAGGTCTTATTTTATGCAGGGCGTCATGGGCCTGGTTCTTGTTGAGGTATCCATAGCGCATCATTGTTCACATGCAGCATCCTGAATATGGCAAAAAAATCTGTCCCATGACATTAGCTGAGATGCAAATAATGAAGCAAGCACATGGTCTTCAGACCAATAACCCTCGAGTTCAGGTTTCTTTACAACACACATATGAAAAACAACTGCAAAAAATTGATATACTTCATGTATCCTCACTGCTCTCCATTTCTTCCATAAAGATTTTGGTTTGATTCTGATCTGACAGCAAAGTTCAGAAATAGTATCAGTAGCATATATATTTGTCTCTGACTTTACTTTTAGATACATGCTGTGATAAAAAATTACAACAAACAGTCTAGTTCTGTTGATAATGTATCGACAGGAACCTGAATTTCACTCGTTTGTTCAAACAGGGGTAATTCAAGGAGTGCATCAAAATGATACTATTCATTATGAAGGGCAGGCTGTTGAACTAAATGACAAGCCTGACTAATAGAAACTTGTGCATTAGCTTCTTCATATTCACTACCACTGTTTCTATCAGGAGCACAGGTTTTGCTCTCCAGCTCACATAAGTCATCGTCGTCTTCTGAAAAATCACCAATGTCATTCAAAAGATTGTCAAGTTCTGAGCCATTGTTCAAGAGTTTTTCGATCTCTAAGTTTAACAAGCAATGTCTGTTAGCTACATGTTCTATTTATGTTTCTACACATGGGAAGGGGGAAAGATGCACACAGCAACACAACATGGTAGCTGACACAGAACAAAACAACCTTCAACAATATTCTGAGCACAAGCGCAGTTCACGTAACACTGGTACCATTCAAGAGAGACTCGCGTGCAATAGCCATCAACAGTGCACTTACAACAAGCCAAACAATTAGTCTCATTACTTACAAACGTAAAACACTTATTTAAATCACAAATAAATAAACCGGAAGAGAAGAACATGTGGCGCTGATGAGATCGACACCAGTATCGATCTGAGCATCATCTTTGAACTGAGCAAAACATTATCTTTGTGTAGTTCTGCCATCCAGTTCTGTGTAAGACTTACTTGTGTGAAGAAGTGAATAAATGAACTCCTGATTATAAGGTGTTCTTTGGTGTGTCTCACCCGAGCATCCACCTCACTGGTGACCCCGAGTTGTAACGTCTTCCGTTTTCGCCATTTTACTGTCTCTGCAGCTTCCACGTCGGTTATTTTTTGCGTGTATTACATCAACACAACATTCGAACAATGGCTTCGACCCAACGCCTAACACTAGATTTTGTGATCGACATGCATCGTGTTGCGGGCGATGTACACCCGCCAGGACTGCAACAAGATGCTTCTCATTCATCAATTACACATTTCGCCGGACGTTTTCATGCCTGCAACAATAAGTGAGGTTAGGAGTGTGCATGACTCCAGCTATCAGATGCCTTTGTTCCTGCCACACGTGCCCTCCCTCGTCAACGGTGCAGTTACCTCTTATGGATCTCTGTGCAGTGCAGGATCAATGCCAATTTCTGCAAATGCTTCATTGGATAACCTACCACCGCCAGGACAACGGTTTGCCACACCGCAATCCATGCAGTACCACGCAGATTCCTGCCACGTGCCCGGAACTGCCTTGTTCACAGGTCAACCTCCTCAGCATCTGACCACACCAGCCTGCCTCGGTTCAGCATCAGCACATGCCTTCCTGCTTCAATACCTCGGCCTGCAACAGGAACAATGGCTTGTTGTCTGTGCCTGACCTTCATCTCCATCCTACTACTACGCCTCAGTGTTTCGTGCCACAATATTCACCTTATCCATACACCGTTTTGAGTGAAGTGTCTACGAACAGTGAACATTCACACATTCTGCCCAATGTTCGACATCATTTTCCTCACTGTGCTTCTGGACAGCCTGCACCTTCGCAGCCTCCCTGCAACACAGGTGGCTCTAACTCTGATCGCATGTTGAGTTTTCCACAGACTGGCACGCGTTTTCAAACTTTGAACTTTTTCTCACCTGTCGCTCCCACGCCGGCTCCAGTCGATCTTCCGCTCCCGTTCTCAGCACATCTCGGTGCCTCATCAGCGTCAGTCTTCCACAAAACAACAATCCGAACACACCCGCAACGTGTCGAACTTCCGCAACTGCAATTGACACATTACGGTGTCTCACCCGCGTCAGCCTTCCGTGTCGCGATGGATCGTGCTCAACCACAACACGTCACCTTCATGCTGCCACCAGACCAGCCATCGTCGCCACATACCCTGGAGACACACTCTCCTGGAATACTGCAACAACAGCTCATATCAGGCAGTGCCCTGACGAATTCAACTCACCCTGTTCTTCCAAACGTTCTACAATGCTTACCGACGCTCCCGCCGTTCAATCCCGACGGGGCAACAACCTGGTTCAAAATTGTGGACGAAGTGTTCGACCATTTCAAACTCAACAAATCAACCAGATTTCTGTGCCTTATCACCCACCTGCATGACCAGGAGGACTTGATTGCTGACCTGGTTGACGCCCCGGACTCAGCTACCCGGTACACTCTAGCCAAAAAGACAGTTCTACGTCAGGTTGCGCAGTCAACTGAGACAGCAATACGGCAAGTGCTCCACGTCGAGCAACTAGGCAATGACAAACCTTCACAACTTTGAAGACAGCCTCGGGCCCTAGTCAGCAATGATCTACTCTCTAACACAGCTCTCCTCACCATCTGGACAGATAAACTACCTCCCCACATCCGATTTGCTCTGGCTCAGAGGTCTCTCAAACCTGTCGAGCAACGAATGACAATTGCTGACAAACTACATGATGCATCATTGCTCTATTTCGCCGGCCACTGCCTACCTGGCAAGTCTCAGGTTCAGGCTCCTCGTCTCGTGGCCGGGGCCGCACTGTACCGACTGTTCCGCTCACTCCGGGACCCAGTATACAAACAGCTGGGACATCACCGGCTCCACCCTCAGTCATGCCCCCTCCTGAAACCGAACCGGCTGCGGCCACCTAACCTCAGCCACTGCCTCTGGCAACGAACTTTCCGCAGGAAATGCAGCCACACTACCCATACTGTTACTTCCACACACGGTTTGGTGAGGCGGCACGGAACTGCAGACCACCCTGCTGCTTCCGAAACGCAAATTGCAGGTAGGTCCGGGTGCCACCTCCTGCGCACAACATGACAGGCACCTCCCAGTGCTCCATTCTGTCTGGGAACAATCGGATAATTACGGAAAACTTTATATTAAAGACATTTCATCGAGATACTTTTTCCTAGTGGACACAGGTGTCGATGTTTCGCTGCTGCCTATGTCCTTAGTGTCGTTGAACTTCCACCCTCATCATACTTCACTGCAAGCTGTGAATTCTACAAAACTACAATGCTCGGGTTCAACCTCCCACATCGTCTCACTCCCCACAAACTGCAAACTCGAGTGGACTTTTTTAGTGTGCAATATTGAGGAACCTATACTAGGCATTGACTTCTTGCAACACCACAAACTTTCACCAGACCTAGCACGAAACACCATATTTCATCACCCGTCCAAAACTCACTTCCCCTGTGCTCCATCGAGCAAACCCGCCCCCTCTCCCCCTCCGTGACACGTCGGTCTGGGCTCATCTCATCTGTACATGCTTGGCTCTGTTGATGACATTACAAGAAACAATGCACAAGTGCCTTGTCGAGCTTGAAAACGTTGCAGCTATCCGACACAGTAAAGGAATTACAGACACTTCAGCAAGGACAGAGCAAGGTCAATAAGTGTGCCGAATCTGCTTGTAGTCCCAGCAATCGAGCCTCCATGTGCTTACCTCCCTCTACCCCATACCCAACATTGCCAACTTTACCAGTTCCCTCACAGGTGCGAGTGTCATTGATTGCAAATGGACCTACCACCAGATCCCCATAGCTCCTGAAGACATCGAGAAGACAGCAATCACCAACCTAATCAGGTTATTTCAGTTTCGATTCATGCCCTTCGGTCTGAAAAACGCAACCCAGACCTGGCAACGCTTCATCAACAAAGTGCTATTCAGACTAAAATTCTGCTTTGCATATCTTGATGACATTCTTGTGTTCAGCTCCTCTGTCGAGGACAGCATTCGACATGTGCAAACTGTTATGGACACTCTCGCGGCAGCAGACATCGAGACCAACCAAGACAAATTGCAGCTACATCAACTTGCTGTCACTTTTCTTGGTTTTCGGGTCTCTGCCAACGGCATTTCACTGCCCCCTGACAAAGTACAAACAATACTAAACCTACCCAGACCTTTGTCATTCAAAGAGCTCCAGCGCTTTCTGGGGATGGTTAATTATTATCGCTGTCATCTACCTCAGGCTGTGGAGATTTAGGCTCCATTGACGGATGCCTTGGCAGGCACCAAGACTTCTGGATCTCGCCCCGTTCCATGGGCCCCTGCTATGACTGACTCTTTCACTGCCCTCAAAAATCTTCTTGCCGAGGCCTGCACCATCACGCATCCTCATCCCAATGTGCAGCTTTTCATCACCACAGACATGAGCGATACTGCCCTTGGCGCTGTTTTTAGCCAGACAGTCAATGGCCAAACTTCGCCTCTGCAGTTCTTCTCGTGCAAGCTCACCAATGCACAACGGAAATATTCTGCATTTGACAGGGAGTTGCTCGTGGTCTACGAAGCAATCAAGCATTTTAAGACTGATGTTGAGGGACACCCTTTCTACGTTTTAACAGACCATAAACCCCTTGCTCTGGCCATTTCAAACCTGCCAGCTGACCTGCCTCCTCGCCATTTTAGATACATGGACTTCATATCTCAGTTCACCACCGATGTCAGACACATAAAGGGTGCTGACAATATAGTTGCTGATTTCCTTTCATGAGTCGACGCCATTCATTTGCTGTTAGACCTCTCTGAGCTGCCTAACCTCCAACCCGCTGACGAGGACACACAAAACCTGATTTCAGACTCTACCTCTCTATTGCACTTCGTCCGCACCACCTTCCCTGGCATTTCTGGTGAGATCTGGTGCAACGACAGTATGGGCACGTTACGCCTCCTCATCCCAACTGCACTCCGTCGAGCTGTCTTCAACGCAATGCATAATTTAGCCCACCCCGGTGTTCTTGCATCGGCCCGCCTTGTAGCGGAGCACTTTGTGTGGAGAAATGTCAACAAGGACTGCCAGCAATGGGTATGCTCCTGCATATTCACATTGACATTGTCAGCTCTCTCCCCCCGCTAATGCCTTTCGTTATGTTCTCTCGCTGGGTCGAGGCTGTCCCCCTCCCCACATCACAGCAGAAACTGTTGCTCGAGTTTTCATTGAGTCATGGTTATCGCGTTTCGGATGTCCAGCTATCATCACAACTGACCAGGGCAGACAATTTGAATCGGCCCTGTTCAATGAGATTTGTAACATTTGCGGCATCCAGTGCATCCATACCACAGCGTATCACCCGCAAAGTAACGGGCTAGTTGAGCGCTGACAGCGCACTTTCAAGGCGGCTCTTCGATGCCATGACTCTCTTTGGACAGAGGCCCTTCCCCTTGTGCTCCTCGGCATTCATGCAATCTATAAGAAAGTCCTCAAAGGCACAAGAGCCGAGTTCATATACGGCCAGAACATTGTTCTCCCTGGCGAACTTGTGAGCCCTTCCACTTCTCTCCCTCAGTCTGACTGACCTTCCTTCGCAGACCATGTCAGACGCCACTTCATCAGCCTCCACATCCCTCCGCCTACCAGCCATTCCTGCCCTAAGGTTCACGTCCCGAAATCTTTGAACAATTGCAAGTACGTCATGCTCCGAGATGACACTGTCCGTGCTCCCCTCCAACCCCCATATACTGGCCCGTACTGAGTCCTCCGGCGCTCAGCCAACACCTATGACATCCAGATAAAAGATTCAGCTGTTACAGTCTCTCTCAACAGACTTAAGCCAGCTCGTGTCGAGCCCGCTTCTACTCCCCTTCAGGCCACGACCACACTTCTCACTGTCGTGGCTCACGACGCTCTGACCACTCCCTCCACGTCGGATTTACTCACTCAGTCGAGTGACTTCCAGCTCCAATTGTTGAGCTCTTCTCTGACCTCACCCTCTCTCAGAAGTACTCTGCACTGCGGAGGGAGGGGGGAAGGGGGCGGCTATGTGGCGCCAATGAGATCGACACCAGTATCGACCAGAGCATCATCTTTGAACTGAGCAAAACATTATGTTTGTGTAGTTCCGCCATCCAGTTCTGTGTAAGACTTATTTGTGTGAAGAAGTGAATAAATGAACTCCTGATTATAAGGTGTTATTTGGTGTATCTCACCCGAGCATCCACCTCAAACATATGACATACGTCCATCGTATTTTATGGTTAAAACATAGTGAACATATCTAGTATGTCTGTCGGCTCCAGTGTGTTAACCTACTATGAAAAGTCCTCTCAGTTTGATGAATGTATCTCACTGTTGTCATGTATAATTTTATGTATTCCTGATTTATTTAATGGTTCTGTTTTATGGGTGCCATATTTTACACTATTTTTAATATTGTTTTCTGCACTAAATTCAATTTTGATTTTCCTGTGTTTAAAAGTTCAGGCCATTTTGTCTGAAATATTACCATAATATGAAATAGCTGGAAAATTAGCCTTTTATTTAGTACTTCTTTCTCTAGAGTGAAGTCAGTATCTGACTTCTGTGCAGTTTTCATCTTTTACTTGTAAATTTCTCTAATCATCTTCAGATCAAAAGAGTTTGCTTTGGCTGAATTTTCAAGGATGATTATTTCTTTGTTATTTTCATCTTCATCTAGCTGAAAATCTGTCATTCACCACAACACAGGAGAAAAGTATGAGTTTTTGTGGCTTGCTGGATGGCAAAATCTGTTACTGATTAGTGTGTCTGTAGTTTTTGGTTTCCAAAAAAATTCAAAATTTGTGCATTGAATACTTTTTCTTTATTCTTATATCTAAAAAGTTAATACAGTTCTCTACTTCTAACTCACAGGTGAATTTGATCTTATCATACATTTATTATTTACTTGTGCATGGATATTAGGACTGATTTCTCCTGTACAATTCAACAGAACTAATGTAACATCAACAGAGAGTTTATAGTAAATGACTTTCTCAGCTGTCTGCTTAAATTTCTCAAAAATTATTTCAGCCAAGGTTTTGTGTGTGAGTGGGCAGGGGGATCCGGGGAAGGGGGGGGGGGGGGTGCCCATGCAGTGTAGTGCTGAGTATGTTTAATTTTGAAAGCTAAAGTAGTTACATGAAAGAGTAAGTTTCAGTAGTTGAATGACCTCACATATTTCACACTAACATAGTTGCTTGTAATTAAGTTTCCTTCCATTATGTCTATGGTTATTATTTAAGGGAATATTTTTGTAAAGGTTAGTAATACCGAAAGAAACCAATTTACACCTGCTAGGAATACTAGTATTTTTTATTTGGTCAATTAGTTCTTGTTTACTATGCATAGAATTTGTTGAGTAAATGATTCAGTTTTTTTGCATAAAATACCTATCAACACTATGAGCTTACGTTGTGTATGAATTTTTGGTAGTGCACATAACATTGGGGTTGTGGAATTCATTATCAGGAATTTTCTTACTTATTTATCTGATTTGTGCATTAAATTTGTTTGTACAGTCTTGTTGAAGCTATGTCATATTGTTCATTCTGAAAAGTATGTAAATTTTATTTTTGTACTCAACAGTTTGTATTATGACTGATGTGTTGCCCTTCTCAGCCTTTATAAATATTGCATCCTTTGTTTTTAATTTTTGTTAATATTTATCAGTGTACATAGGTCAGTTGCTATTATGTATTTGCCTTTGCCGTTACACTTAATAAATACTTCACTCGTCTCTTGCATCTAAGAAAACGGTTAATCCTCTGTGTCTTTTCTCTTCATTCAAGTGTAACCCTTGTTCACAAACTTCAGTAAAAGATGTCTATTAATGAGCGACCATGCAATTTTCATGTGTGTAAAAATTGTTAAAATACTTCATCAAGAATATTGTACTCAAATACAAAAACTGATCTTTGAGAGGCACTTTATTACGTTTCCCAGTGATTATCCATTCTTACCATTATTCAATTGACTGGCTCAGCAAGGATTCTTCTACCTCAAAGCTATAATCTGTATCTCACAATTGTTAGATATTGGTTAAGCTTAGTTTATAGCAGTGCAACTGAGTTATTGAAAACCCTATCTTTCACAATGTGTAAATCTTTACTGAGTGTAATGGAAAACTATTCAGTATCTAGTGTATTATCTCAGTGCACTCTTTACTTTAAAGCATTTGTATTTTTACTGGTTATCATTGAACTCATGTTCATATAATCCAGTAGTGCCTTCAATTTCTTCTAAAAATTGGATATGATAATAATACCACCCAAATAACAGTGCCTCCCAACTGAAATAACTTTTGTTATTCTGTTGTCCAAGGCAGTTACTTCTCATTAACACCTCGAACATTTACATCATTACTTATCACTTGTCTTGTTACCGACTCCTAATAGTACATCATTGCGTCTTAGCAGTAGCACACAGTTCATGCAGCTTTCTACACAATCACAGATCACAAAAAGAAAGAGTAAATCAACATCACAAAATCCAATTCTAACCACCTAAGATACAATCATCGTAGTAGACTGAATCACACCAATTAACTATTCACACCTCTGCATTAAAAACCATACAACACAAATAAACACATGACATCTTAAAATAAATTCGCTCATTTTCTTAGAGTGTACTGAGAGTGCGGCCATGATACAGCTCTAGCCAGTCATGATGTACTACTGCAGTATGGTCAGACAGCTGAATTTCTACATTAATAGGAGAAGTCACTCATGTGATGGGATAAGAGCATCATACTGCAGTATCAATTTTTCAGTTTTTTTACTATCTTAACCACAGGGTTATGAAGCAGAACTATGTCTCCAGGTTTCTACTTGGGTGCACAGCCCCTTTGTTACTTTGTTGCAATTGTATCTGAGTAGCTTTGGAATTATACTGTTTAACTTGTTTCCAGGTAGCCCTAAGATGGTGTGCTGACCCCTTAACTTCACCCATGTCAATGCCAGGTGGCACTTTATCGAGTCTGAACAGGAAGCTCATGGTTTTCCACATACTGCCTTATAGGGTGTGTACCCAGTTGATTCATGTGCAAAACTATTGTACGCAGGAGCTACGTAAGCAATCTGGTTACAATTGGTGTGTGATCTATTGATGTCGTAAGACAGCATTTGAATGATTGTCTTATGTGTACTGTTAGCTTTAAGATGAGAGGGGGTTGATCACTGTTTTTTTTATTTGCAGTAATTTCCAAAATGGTATGAGCAGAGTAGACATGAAATTAGTTCCTTGATCAGTTGACGTACCTTCCAGATTTCCGAATGGTAACACTAAATGATTGACAAAGGCACACACAGCTTTTTCTGCAGTCATATCTGTAAGTTGTACTAGAATTAGGTATCATTTGTATGCTCTGTAGAATGGTCCAGCAGTATTTAAAGTGACATTTTGAATAGCTTCTGGAAGGGATTTTAAGGGGTTTTTTGCCCTTGATGGGGTGCCCTTTGAGCACAAGGCAGGTCCCGAGTTCGAGTCTTGGTCTGGCACACAGTTTTAATCTGCCAGGAAATTTCATAACAGTGCACACTCCGCTGCAGAGTGAAAATCTCATTCTGGAAATATCCCCCAGGGTGTGGCTAAGCCATGTCTCTGCAATATCCTTTCTTTCAGGAGTGCTAGTTCTGCAAGTTTCGCAGGAGAGCTTCTGTAAAGTTTGGAAGGTAGGAGACGAGGTACTGGCAGAAGTAAAGTTGTGAGGACGGGGCGTGAGTCGTGCTTGGGTAACTCAGATGATAGAGCACTTGCCTGTGAAAGGCAAAGGTCCTGAGTTTGAGTCTCGGTCTGGTACACAGTTTTAATCTGCCAGGAAGTTTCAATTTTGTACATATTTCTGAACATCGGTTTGTTGGCTCTTCCATCAAAACTTTGAAGCTATTCTGGCATTTGAGCTGCAAACTATCATTTGCTGCAGTTCTTTAGGAAATACCACACTGTTACTGATCTGGATCTTACAGTATAGAATACCATCCTCTACAACAAAATCTGGGATGGAAGTGTATCAGTGACATTCTGTGTGTCTTTCCTGTGCTCCCCTCAACTCTCAATTAAAACATCATATGTCTGAACAACTCTGACTTCATGGCTTAATGCATCAGCATTATAATGTTAACAGCTTGGTTTGTGGCAGACTCAAAAGTCATATTATGATAGTTTCAGTGCTCAACAAGTTAAACAGCTACAGGGGTCCTTTAAACTTAGCAGCCACAAACATGCAGTGTGGTCAGTGACCACAGTGAATTTTTTTCCTGACAAATACTATTTAAAACAGTTCATTCCAAAAATAAGTGCTAACAGTACCTTCTCAGTGGTACTGTAATTAATTTCTGTTAAGATTCATTTGCATAAAGTATAACCATTACATTCTTGACTAAGAACAGCCCCACCAACAGAAAGGATAAAATATTTCTCAAAATCTGGATAGATCAGCAAAGAGATGAACTTGTCAAAATATCCTTAAGTTTCCTAATAGCTGCCCACACTTCTCCATCCACTCAAATGCAGCACCTTTCTCCAACAACTTTATTAATGGCTTAGCTTACTTACTTACTGTGTTGGCCACACAAACCGCAGTCAGTCTTTGGCCTCATCAATCAGCCTCTTCCAGCATCCTCAGTCCATGTATTCATCTTCAGGCAGCCCCAGCATACTCATATCCTCTCTTACCTGGTCAATCCATCGGGGTCATGGTCTTCCTAGTGGCCTTTTGCTTTTGCCTCTAATATCTTCTTCCACTATCTGCCTGATGATCTAGCCTTCTCAACACATTACGTGTCCACACACTTCAGTCATATTTCTTTGATCACTGCCACAATGTCCATCAACTTATATAGCTCCTGCAATTCACAGTTTTTCTTTTCCTTCATTCATCCCCATCCTCCACTGGCCCAAAAATCTGTCTGAGGATGGCATTCTCAAATGTCAGGAGTTTTCTTTCTATCTTTTGGGTGATGGTCCAGGTCTCTGCTCCATATAAGACTACAGGTTGTATTATTGTCTTGTAGATCTTGGTCTTTGAGGATCTCGATAGAAGCTGGGACTTCAACAGCTTTCCCAGAGCAAACCTTGACCTGTTTCCTGCTTGTATTCGTGCAGTAATTTCCTGGACCATCTTGTTCCTTTCATTGAGTATAGGCCCAAGATATTTTAAGTCTCTTACCCTTTCAAAGACTTTTTCCTCCACCTTCAGAGGTCTGTCATCATTTTCTCTGCTAACTACAAGGTATTTTGTCTTATCCATATTCAACTTCAGGCCTGCTCTCATTGCCTCTTCCATTAATGTTCTTGTCATCTGAACCAGGTTTTGCTCTTCCTCTGCTATTAAAACTGCATCATCCACATAGGCCAGGGTGATGGTCCTTCTTCCCAGCTGTATTCCTGTCTCTACGCTTGCTACCTTTCTCAGGGCTCTCTCCTGTACCAGGTTAAACAGGAGAGGGAAGAGGCAGTCTCCTTGTCGCACTCCAGTCCTCACCTTGAACTTCTTTGATATGTTTCCATTACTTTGACCATGCATGATGTCTCCTGGGTGCATATCTGTGTCCATTTTATGAATTTTCTGAGAACTTGAGCCCTTTTGAGTTCTTGCCATATTGCTTGTCTATTCACACTATCATATGCTTTTTGTAAGTCCACAAAAAGGCAGTGAACATTTTTGTGGAATTCCCAGCCCTTTGCTAGCACTTGCCATATTGTATGTAAATTGTCTACAGTTGAATTTCCCTTTCTGAAACGTGCTTGTTGGAATCCCAGTACTTTCTCGAAATGTGGTGTTATTTGCTTCAGTAACAACATGTTCAAGATCTTATAAGCTGTAAATAGTAGTGTGATTCCTCTGTAGTTGCTACATCTCACTGGGTCTCCTTTCTTTAGTATAGGACAGATGGCAGATGACAGACTTGTTTCCTTCTTCTGGGAGCCTTTTCTTTTTCCAAATTAAGCAGATTAAGTGGTATAGTCTCGCTTGTAGAATAGCTCTTCCCTCCTCCAGCATCTCTGCCGGTATGTCATCTATTCCTGGTGCCTTCCCCCCCTTCAGCAGTTTTATGGTTGCTCTTACATCTTCCATGCTTGGCAGTTAATACTCCCCCAATGGTACAGTATCTCTGTTTTCCCTATATGATTTTTCTTCTTCATTTTCTGTTATAGTACTCATGGTGTTTACATCCACATTCAGGAGGTTTTTAAAGTAGTTTTTCCATTCCTCCATAGCTTCATTTCATCTGTGAGGTCCTTCTTGACCTCTGATCATGTCAATCCTTGGATTGGAACTTTCTTGAAGAACCTGACTGTCCTATGAAAGTCTCTTGTATTTCCTACTGTCCAATCTTATTCTGCCAGTTTTATTTTACTGTTTATGAACTCTTGCATTTCTGTTTGAAGAACTTGTCTTGCTTCTCTAGCTGCTTCCATGTATGCCAACCTTGTTCTTTCATCCTGTTCATTCGCCAGCCATAACAGTTTTGCTGCTTTACTCTTGGTGACTGCACCTCTGTTTTAAACCTGTCTTGATTTTAGACCAGAACTTTTCAATATCATCTTCGTCTTCTTCTTCTTCTTCTTCTTCTTCTTCTTCTTCTATGGAAGCAAACCTGTTTCCAATTTCAAGTGCATATCTTTCCGTAATGTGGTCCTCTTTCAGTAGGTCTGCATTTATTTTCTGGTGTGCTTCTCTTCTCCTGCTGTTATGGCTTTCTATCCTCTCCTGTATGGTCGTCACCACAAGGTAATGGTCTGATCCTATTTCTGCACCTCTTTGAGATTTTACATTCTGGGTAGCACTTCTGTGTCTGGCATCCACAAGTATGTGGTCTATTTGGTTCTGAGTCTCCTGTCAGGTGACTTCCATTTTATATTACGGATGTCTTTGCGAGGAAAGTAGGTACTCATAATTCTTAATTTTTTGAAGCTGCCAGATTGCCTTACCTCATTCCATTGTTGTTAGAGGAATCTTGCAGACTATGAAGGCCAGCGTAAGGTCTCAAAATATCTTCTCTTCCTACTTTAGCATTGGCATCACCAAGGAAAACCTTCACATTGTAGGATGGTGCATCTTCATATACTGATACTTCATAGAAACTGTCTTTTTCACTGTCATTTTTATCTTCTGTAGGTGCATGGAATGAAACCAGAGTTACATTGTAGAATTTTCCTTTTATTCTTATCCAGCATATTCTTTCATTAACAGCCTTTCATTAACGGCTGAAAGCAAGGGGAAACTATGGCCGTAATTTTTCCCGAGGGCATGCAGCTTTACTGTATGGTTAAATGATGATGGCATCCTCTCGGGTAAAATATTCCGGAGGTAAAATAGTCCCCCATTCGAATCTCCGGGCGGGGACTACTCAAGAGGATGTCGTTATCAGGACAAAGAAAACTGGCGTTCTACGGATCAGAGCGTGGAATGTCAGATACCTTAATCGGGCAGGTAGGTTAGAAAATTTAAAAAGGGAAATGGATAGGTTAAAGTTAGATGTAGTGGGAATTAGTGAAGTTCGGTGGCAGGAGGAACAAGACTTCTAGTCAGGTGACTACATAGTTATGAACACAAAATCAAATAGGGGTAATGCAGGAGTAGGTTTAATAATGAATAGGAAAATAGGAATGTGGGTAAGCTACTACAAACAGCACAGTGAATGCATTATTGTGGCCAAGATAGATATGAAGCCCACGCCTACTACAGTAGTACAAGTTTATATGCCAACTAGCTCTGCAGATGACAAAGAAATTGAAGAAATGTATGATGAAATAAGAGAAATTATTCAGATAGTGAAGGGTGACGAAAATTTAATAGTCATGGGTGACTGGAATTCGGTAGTAGGAAAAGGGTTAGAAGGAAACGTAGTAGGTGAATATGGATTGGGGCTAAGAAATGAAAGAGGAAGCCGCCTGGTACAATTTTGTGCAGAGCACAACTTAATCATAGCTAACACTTGGTTCAAGAATCATAAAAGAAGGCTGTATACATGGAAGAAGCCTGGAGATACTGACAGGTTTCAGATAGATTATCTAATGGTAAGACAGAGATTTAGGAACCAGGTTTTAAATTGTAAGACATTTCCAGGGGCAGATGTGGACTCTGACCACAATCTATTGGTTATCACCTGTAGATTAAAACTGAAGAAACTGCAAAAAGGTGGGAATTTAAGGAGATGGGACCTGGATAAACTGAAAGAACCAGAGGTTGTACAGAGTTTCAGGGAGAGCATAAGGGAATAATTGACAGGAATGGGGGAAAGAAATACAGTAGAAGAAGAATGGGTAGCTTTGAGGGATGAAGTAGTGAAGGCAGCAGAGGATCAAGTAAATAAAAAGATGAGGGCAAGTAGAAACCCTTGGGTAACAGAAGATATATTGAATTTAATTGATGAAAGGAGAAAATATAAAAATGCAGTAAATGAATCAGGAAAAAAGGAATACAAATGTCTCAAAAATGAGATCGACAGGAAGTGCAAAATGGCTAAGCAGGGATGGCTAGAGGACAAATGTAAGGATGTAGAGGCTTATCTCACTAGGGGAAAGATAGATACTGCCTACAGGAAAATTAAAGAGACCTTTGGAGATAAGAGAACCACTTGCATGAAAATAAAGAGCTCAGATGGAAACCCAGTTCTAAGCAAAGAAGGGAAAGCAGAAAGGTGGAAGGAGTATATAGAAGGCCTATACAAGGATGATGTACTCGAGGTCAATATTATGGAAATGGAACAGGATGTAGATGAAGATGAAGTGGGAGATACGATGCTGCGTGAAGAGTTTGACAGAGCACGGAAAGACCTGAGTCGAAACAAGGCCCCCGGAGTAGACAACATTCCATTGGAACTACTGACGGCCTTGGGAGAGCCAGTCCTGACAAAACTCTACCATCTGGTGAGCAAGATGTATGAAACAGGCGAAGTACCCTCAGACTTCAAGAAGAATATAATAATTCCAATCCCAAAGAAAGCAGGTGTTGACAGATGTGAAAATTACTGAAATATCAGTTTAATAAGTCACAGCTGAAAAATACTAAAAATTACTGAAATATCAGTTTAATAAGTCACAGCTGAAAAATACTAACATGAATTCTTTACAGACGAATGGAAAAACTGGTAGAAGCCGACCTCGGGGAAGATCAGTTTGGATTCCACAGAAATATCGGAACACGTGAGGCAACACTGACCCTACGACTTATTTTAGAAGCCAGGTTAAGGAAAGGCAAACCTACGTTCCTAGCATTTCTAGACTTAGAGAAAGCTTTTGACAATGTTGACTGGAATACTCTCTTTCAAATTCTGAAGGTGGCAGGGGTAAAATACAGGGAGCGAAAGACTATTTACAATTTGTACAGAAACCAGATGGCAGTTGTAAGAGTCGAAGGGCATGAAAGGGAAGCAGTGGTTGGGAAGGGAGTGAGACAGGGCTGTAGCCTATCCCCGATGTTATTCAATCTGTATATTGAGCAAGCAGTGAAGGAAACAAAAGAAAAATTCGGAGTAGGTATTAAAATCCATGGAGAAGAAATAAAAACTTTGTGGTTCGCCGATGACATTGTAATTCTGTCAGAGACAGCAAAAGACGTGGAAGAGCACCTGAACGGAATGGACTGTGTCTTGAAAGGAGAATATAAGATGAACACCAACAAAAGCAAAACGAGGATAATGGAATGTAGTCGAATTAAGTCGGGTGATGCTGAGGGAATTAGATTAGGAAATGAGACACTTAAAGTAGTAAAGGAGCTTTGCTATTTGGGGAGCAAAATAACTGATGATGGTCGAAGTAGAGAGGATATAAAATGTAGACTGGCAATAGCAAGGAAAGTGTTTCTGAAGAAGAGAAATTTGTTAACATCGAGTATAGA
Organism: Schistocerca cancellata; assembly: GCF_023864275.1. NCBI lineage: Eukaryota > Metazoa > Arthropoda > Insecta > Orthoptera > Acrididae > Schistocerca > Schistocerca cancellata. The sequence goes on along the minus strand of NC_064631.1, from coordinate 229,695,163 downwards.
TTTAAGTGTCAGGAAGTCATTTCTGAAAGTATTTGAATGGAGTGTAGCCATGTATGGAAGTGAAACATGGACGATAAATAGTTTGGACAAGAAGAGAATAGAAGCTTTTGAAATGTGGTGCTACAGAAGAATGCTGAAGATTAGATGGGTAAATCACATAACTAATGAGGAAGTATTGAATAGGATTGGGGAGAAGAGAAGTTTGTGGCACAACTTGACTAGAAGAAGGGATTGGTTGGTAGGACATGTTCTGAGGCATAAAGGGATCACCAATTTAGTATTGGAGGGCAGTGTGGAGGGTAAAAATCGTAGAGGGAGACCAAGAGATGAATACACTAAGCAGATTCAGAAGGATGTAGGTTGCGGTAGGTACTGGGAGATGAAGAGGCTTGTACAGGATAGAGTAGCATGGAGAGCTGCATCAAACCAGTCTCAGGACTGAAGACCACAATAACAGCCTTGAAGTTCTTGATATTTCCCTTACTCTACTGGCTACTGCAAAACCCACTCCAAACTGATGTTTGCGTTCTTTATTTCCTCTGTAGAAGTAGCTATACCACTTTTCTTTATGCATTCCTTCTCCAGGCCATCTCATTTCTTGCAGTGCCACTATGTCTAGCCTGTACCTATACAGTTCTTCATCAATGACCTTCACCTTTCCATGTGAGAATAGTGTTTTTACATTCCAAGTACCGCACTTCATTCTATGTTTGTTCTGTCATCTCCTGGCATTAACCTTTGACTTGTTGGGGTCGTTTCCATTATTCTGCACCAAATGTGAGGCTATTTCTTGGTGTTTCATAACAATAATCTTTTTTATGGGGGGGGGGGGGTCCCTGGAGGACCAGGGTGTCACATATAGTCTGGATCATCACCTTTGACCTATCTGGTATGCAAGACCCTACTAGTAGCAAAGCCACCCCCAGCCTAGCTCTCAGGATGATTTGACCATGCAAGCCCCACCACCACAACAAGGTAAGGACACCGTGGGGGAATGGCTTAGCTATCATAGCGTAATTCTTAAGTTTTTTAGGCTGCCAAATTGCCTAATCTCATTCCATTGTTGTTACTTAGCTACCACAGCATAATCCTTCATAAAGGGACAATAATAATCAGCTAGGCATAGAGAAGACTTATTCTTCAACATTAATAGAAGATGGTTAACCATGGGTCTGGCTTAGCCCTCTGAACTGGTAATATGCCTCAGGTACTGAACCAGAACATTTCTCTATCTTTAAACTTAAGTGTGCACTTTGTAACCTTGACAATACATTTCTTAGTCTTTCCACATGTTCCTCCATAGTTCTGGGAAAAAATTATGATATCATCTAGATACAAAAGACACACTGTGCATTTCAAATCTCTCAGCAACAAGTCAGCGAATCTTTAAAAAGTGGCAGGTATATTCTTTAGACCAAAAGGCATGAGTAAAAACTCATAAAATCCTGAAGACACTAGAAAAGCGGTTTTGGGTCGATTTTGGGGTGCAATTGGCACTTGGTGTTAACCAGATCACATGTCAAGGGTGGTAAAATACGTGCAGTTTCCTAATCTGTCCAGTGTTTCATTGATATGGGGTAGATGGTAAGTTTCAAGTGTTGTTACCTTGTTTACTGCTCACATATCATTGCACAGATGATAGAGTCTTTCTTCACTAATTGACTTTTTGGGGACCATGACAGCTGGCAATGATTGGAACTTGTAGAGGATTGAATTATCCCTACAGCCAATTGTTGTTGAACAGTATACTCAACAATGGATTGTACATGAAATGGTAATTGGTAAAATTTATGAACAATTGATCTAGCATCTTGCATGTGAATTTCATGTTGCACAAGGCAAGTTGGTGGCAATATTGCTGTTCCTTGAATAACCACAGATATTCCTCAAAAACTGGATACAACAGATTTTGTGTGATACAGGCAAACGTGCCAACTTCTCTGTTAACTGACTTCTAAGTAAGGGTGCAACTGTGCAAACTTCCCTTGATGGTAACTGATTCTTCCTCTTACTCCTGAACTGATTCTCACACTGATATTCTTCCTCCATTATTTCTTCAACACTAGCAAGTATAGGTCCTTGGGGAATCTCTGTGTCTCTTGAATCAAAGTTATCAACATATATTGGTACATGAAATCTCTTTGCTGTCACTTCTGCTTTACTAACACTCCTTTTAACATGAATCTACAACCTGTTGAGAACATCATTCTGACTGAGATCAACCATTATTCAGGTTTTGACATCAATCCAGAGAACTTTTGATGTACGTCCACTGATTGTAACACGGGTGCAAGTTTTCAATGCCCACATACGCGGTTCTGTTGAAACTTACAGAAGAGGCCTCATTCCACTACTTCCCTGCAACTGTGCGGTGCACTTACAACCAAAATAGTGAACTGCCTCACTGAATTGCAGACTTCGTGTCTTGTAATGTTTCACCACTTGAAAATGGTGTAGTTCCCTATAATGACATCAAAATCCTTTCTGTGTTTTTGTACTGCTTCCACACCAAACCCATACTTTTCCCATAAATCCGTAGATTTACAAAACAGGTACTGGCAGGCACTGTTATTTCCTCACTTTGTCCACTTATAGCATGGTGGCTTAAACACATGCTTATTACTATGAGAAATAATAGACTAATCTGAGCCACTACGTTTACTAATACTGTGACAGTCCTTCCCCTAAGCTTGCCTTCTAGTTATTTTACTGGCCACCTCATCTAACTTTCCTTTTTGGACAAGATTCACTGTTGTTGTAGGGTGTGAGGGTGGGTGGCAGAGCCTGGCACATGCTTGTTTCTCAACTGTGATATTTCACTGTGTTTATTATTTTATGGAGTATTCTGCTGTTGGTAACTTTCCCTCTGGTTCTGAGGGCAACTGTTGCTTGTGTGACCGACAGTATAGCATTTTGTATAGCACAGTGCATGACTGCGTTCACCCATATGATTTGGCTTTTCACAGTATTTGCAACTTGCACAAAAACATGATGCATTGCTTTGCGAAGTAGTTGAAACATCTCAACCTGGCTCTTCACATAACACTACCAACTTTCACAGCTTTATGTAAGGAGGTACAGGAAGCCACCTTGACTTCACTACCTATCTACATGTTTATTCTACAAATAGATAAATCAATAGCTCTCACTTTGCTCTCTTCAATTAACACTTCATTATATGTGACACCTTTTCCCAATGCATACATTTAAGAGGATACAGTCCTTATTCAATTGGCAAAAGACTCAAAATCTTCACTGTTTTTTTGTTGCAAAGTAGAAAAATGGTCTTTGTAATGTCTGACTGTTCTTTTGTCAGCATAGTGCTCTGCTAACCCCTTGATGGGATATCTAATGTTAACGTGTTGAATACTGTATCAACTGATTCCACATAGTTGCGTGGATCATCGGACAGCTTTAATTTTGTTACATTTAGTAGGAAGCTATCCAGCCAGGAGCACGTGCATCCTATATCTTGGACATTCTGCAAAAAAGTGTTAACATTCTCACTGTGTTTACCCAAAAAGGTGGGACCAAAAGAGACTGCAATATTTGGGGTATAAGCAACAGCACAAGCCGCAAAGGCCCCAAAGGGGATTGCAGCTGTTTGGCTTGTGCTTGCCTAGTTTCGCAATTACATTCACGCAGTAGTTTGGCAGCCTGTTCCTGTAACTGTAATTTTTGTGAGATTAAAGCATTGATCTGCACATGCAGAAGAAAAGCAAGATTTGTTTCCAGCGGCTTCTGCCTCTTGCCATTCCTGTGGCCAATTCACCACAGAGCACATATTAGGCATAGGTACACATTATGGGACCACAATTTCCAGCGATCACCAAGCCTTTGACAACAGACAAGTGTCTCAACATGTGAATGGACACTAAAACCTAACCACAATGGAATCCAACAATGGCAGCTCCCAGAAGATGGCAGCAAAAAGTGAGCACACATAGCTGTGAGACTTACTTTAAATTTTCTAGTGTCAAATGGGGTGGTATGAATGCAGCAGTTTCAGTGGTGTCAGTATCATGGCACAGAGCCTTGTTGACATGGACAGCAACGAGGACTTCCATGCATGTGGTAGTGGTGACAGACGCTCATTCAACAGAAGTATGGTGGCATAGTAAGCAGTTCATGCAGGACTGGCACCTGCAGTGACATTATGATGGTGTGTCAGAAGTGCAGCCTTTAGATAGTGCCCATGCAGCAAAAGGGCCATCTCCAGCCAGACACAGCAATGGTGAGTCCTGCACGCATTTACACATGTTGTAGCTTGTTTGGGCACACCTAAACTCCAAAAGAAGTTCAGACTACAGAGTAGTCCAGCCCAGTGTAGCAATGCTATAGGCTAAGGGTGTGCAGCCAACTATCTCCCATGGGAATGCTACATGGCAGTCATCTGTGAATGAAAGTTTGAATAAACTGGATCTAACAGTGCATCTACATCCTGCAGCTGACACCAGTTGTTCAAGGATGGATCATGGGCAGGGATTTTGGCGAAATCTGGATGTCCAGAGGTGTCAGGAAATTGTTAAAGATGTAAAGCCAAGGATGTTTTGATCAACTAACTGGAGTTTATTGCTCTGAAAGCTATCTCTAACGGATACAGGTAAATAGCTGCAGCATGTAGGAGGCCATCTCAGCCAGACTAAGGAGCATGATGCCCAAACGAGGAGCTGGATAATATATCTGATCAGGATGAGAGCTGGCGAACAAGAGAGCAACCCTGCAATGCCAGCACACTCTTGCCAGTTGCTCTGCAACCCCCATATGACCATTCTCAACCTCCTTACTGGCTGCAGAGGATACTTTGGATGCATACCTCCATCAGCTATGCAAGAGTGTCCCCCGTCAGAAATACCCAGTGTGGGAACATTGTTCATGCAGACTAAGCATGGTTAGGTGTAGTATCTGGAGACATTTGGTACTGCATCAGCACACGCCCAGCCATGGCTCTACTATAAGATGCAGGCTGACTGCATCAGAAACCCAGAGAATTGAAAGAGAATTAAAAAAATTAATTTCAAATAAATTTTTCCATTCCATCTGACAGTCCACCAAGTACACAGTTAAGGAGGTACTGCTCCACATTTATCAGTTTAACCTTGCTAGAGGCTTCACTATAAAGATAACAATATTTTGTCTTGACAATATCTACAATACTATTTGGAGGAATAACACTCTCAGATAGCTCCATGTATGGATCTTTAGTGTACATCTTCCTACTGTCGTTCCTTTCTGGATGATCTATCAGATATCATGTTGGGGATACCCTTTTGAACAGAAAGAAAAACAGAATGGGATCCTTCAAGGATCACTTATAAGTGTTGCAGTTTTGCTGTATTAGTAATGACTTTAGTGTCCACAGTCCAGCCACTGGTATAATGTTTATTGCTTGTGCATGGCTGCTTCTTTCTGCCCATCTTACAGCTTCACAACAATCAGCCAAAGCTCTGATGATAAGACAATTAGAGGAGTTAGAAGAAAGTATAGACTTCAAATTCTCCTCAGATTTTAGCTCACAGTCATTTCAATTCATCTACACAAAAAAATGAGGGACACAGATTCCAATTTAAAGAAAGCAATAAGGTTTCAGGGACAAACTTTCAGTGAGCAACTGATGTATTGCCACATCCAAAGGATTTAAATAGCAAGACACTAAATATCCAGCAATCTCTTATCCACATCCTGCGGGGCAGATATGACATATCCTCTTCAATTTTATTAATCTTCTGTGGCATCCTGAATAGATTATGTGTGTCAAGTTGAAGAAACAGCATATCTTATACACCTGAAGATCATTCACACTACCAATGTTGGATTTACACTGCTCACAGCAGCACACAGGACTGCCCCCATACCAAGCCCCTAAAATGGCTAGTTTCCATCACACATTTGGCAGAAACTCATTGTGCATCATCAGACACATTCATATCTGATCTGTAGTCATGTACATTCTTTCTGATAAAACATCCACACATGTTAATGGCATTTTCCAAACACTGTAAAGCCATTTGTGATTTGCAGGAATCATAACAAAATGGCACTTGATGTTGTCTAAAAATCAGTGCTTATCCAGGGGTGGAGCTGACTGTTAACCCTCGAGTGGGCTTGCCTAACTACCGTATAACATGTACCAACCTAATAATACATTATCTTTTACCATTACGTTGTTGTTTTATAATGTGACCCCACACCTATTCCTTTATTATTGCTTCAGCTAACACAATTGTGCACTGTGTTGTCATATGGCCAAGTGGGCATAAATAATACAAAATAAACAGCTAGCTAGGTGAGAAAAAATTTATGATCCATGCAAGAAAATGACCAAGATTACTAGCTAGCAGCACAAACCCATAATGAGGCAGTTGTCTACAAAATAAATAGTAATTAAATAAGCAATTGGCTGGGATCTCACACAGCTGTTCTGTTTAATGCTTAGAGTGTAACCCTTGTATGCAGCATCAGAGAGATATAATGAAAGTTTATTTTATTATTATTTAATTAAAAAGTGTTTTAGTTCTTATAATGTAAGCATATTTTATCATTTTTTAATTTAACTGATACTAAACTGTGATTCTGGTCATACATGACTACCTTGGTAACATAAAGACAGCTATTTTTGACATGTGTACAAAGAACGCTGCGAGCCCACTTGAGGGTTAATTATGTGGCCCTGAATCATCATAAATTTACTTAAGTACTGCAGATAAAGTATTTTGTGTTTTGTTTACATACTGCCATTTTATATCAGCATTTTCCTGACTGTATTCACTATCTATGATGCTGATATACAAGTGATTTTGAGGGCATTAGACCTGATGAGACATATTTGGACTATAGAATGCCTCATCTGCTCTGACTTTCTGATTACCCAGCAAGCTATCTGGAGGCATGTGCTCAACAATGGATCAAATCCAGCTCAGTTCATCTGCACCACCATCCATTGTCTATAATATCAAGGAGATGCAGGAATGAATCAAACTAATTAGTGGATAAACTGCCCTTGGCAAATACAATGCATATGGTAACACAATGTTGAGGCAGTGTCTTGTAAAGTTGTACAGTCACAATATCAGGAATAGAATCAACCAAGTTTTTTTTCTGCTTCCACATGAGGAGATTCACAATAACACTGAATGACGTATAAACTGTTACAAAGTCTCATAACTATAGAACACATCAATATACAGTCTCATAGGTGAGCATACAATATGTAAGTAAACATAAGTGATGCTGAGGACCTGGCATGCCAGGCTTGTATTGGGCTTTTGTGCACATGGCATAGAACTTGCAGCACCTTCCATTTAGCTTGAGAGGTGACTGCTCTCAGCCGGCCATAGAAGTACTTGTACTGTGCGATTGCACATGCTCTCACTGTAGTGTTACAACGCTCCTTTCCCCTCGAGGAAAAGTGTTTGCTGTGAAGATGTCCATGTCCTCATCAGTAGGTGATGATTGCTGAAGCAGGTGTCACATTGGCACAGGAGAATATGGTTCGAAATGGCACGGGTGCAGAAAGTTGCAATACCCACTCCCCTGCGAAAGGCCATAAGGGAGCATTGCTGATGATGGTGCTGTATCCATACCCATACCCATGCAAGTGCTTGGTAATGGAGGCAGCAGACAAGACAGTGCAATGGCAGTGACAGTGACGACAGGGGCTGTGAAGATGGAGGTGGCCCAGTCCTGACTACTCTGTCTGACGGCAGCAGCACCCAGAATGAAGACAGTTCAGGGGCCAGAGGAGGCGTGGAGATGCCATGGGGGCTGGCGCAGATGGGCGTAGGGGTCTCCGGTGGCTTGTCAGCCACGCGTGGACAGAGCTGGTCATAGTATTGTGACAGCAAGCCATCAGAGGCACATACGATGCAGAGGCAGTGATGAATGACCACACGTAACCACTCAGGCCACCAGCCAAACCCATCGGCTGAGATGGCAAAGCCCAGATGGAATTGCATGAGGTGGGTGCTGGCGGGTGGTTGGGTGTCAGCAAGAGCAGATGGAGCAGCATATGGGGCTGGGGGTTCCACCAGGCTATGGTCACTGACTGGAGTCACTCTATATGAACTCAGGAACCTGTTGACGGCTTTCTGGACAGAGGAATAAGTGATACACCTTTAAATCTGGGTTTTGACTCTAGAGACCAGCTGCTCCACCTCTCCATTGGATTGGGGATGAAAGGGAGGGGCCATAAGATACCAGATGCCGCTCTTAGTACAATAATCTTCAAAATATTGAGACACAAAATGTGGGCTATTGTCCATCGCAAGCATATACAGCAACACTTCTAAGAAAAAAGTCTTTGAGAGGGCCATGACCTTAGTCACCTTGGACATGGGTGGGCAATGAAACATGTAACAAAATGAGAAAGCATCAACTACTAAAAGCCAAAAGAACTTGAGGAACAGATCTGCAAAATCAGCAGGAATACGCTCCAAGGGACACTGTTCGGTAGGCCACGGGCACAGAGGGGCCCATGGTGCCACTTTATGCATGGCACACTACAGGAAGGCTGTCACAACATGTGTGATCTCATTTTTAATACCCAGTCAATGCAGATGGCATCAGGCAAGCAATTTTGTAGAAGAAACACCCCAATGATCCAGGTGGAGAAAGCGCATGATGCCACCACAACGCAAATGGGATCACAGCCCTGGCTACTGATTTTTCAGCAGCCAACAGTAACACGCTGTCAAGAACTAAGAGACAATGGTGGGGTCACATTGTTAGCTGCAACAGACAGAAGACATGCTTTTTGGCGCTGTACATTTTAGTTGTTTTGATCACTGCAGTGTTGTTTTTTGGCACACCAGTGTACAAGTGTGCACAATATCAGATAAGTGAAAGATCCTTGCAATACGAATGTTCATTTATCAGGGTGTATACGTGGACAAGGACAAAAAATTCCCAGATTTTTCCCGGATTTCCCGGTTAAAAATACACTTTCTCCCGGATGAAAACACACTTTTTCCGTGCTATTAAGTGACAGGTTTTTTTTATTTTTTGCATCAATAAGTACGCTGTATATTTTCGTATCATGAAAGTATAAATTCGAATCCCACCAAACACCGCATGTTACTTTCCGAACCATGTAATCGAGATTACGATACGCTTTTGTAAGTGAGTCATTGCTCATGTCACGTGAACCCGCCAGCCGATGACAGCGGATATTCAGAGCGTAGGACACGTGATGTAGTCCGCTAATAGCAATATCACTGTTAAGTAGCGCGGATACACAAACAGGAAAAGTTAATGTTTTAAATTAATATACATAGTGTTGCTACAAGAAAAAAAAAGCTTTCACGTACAACATTGGTCTCTAAGGTTAATAAGCTGCAACAGAAGCTAAGCTTTCACATATAATGTTGATTTTTCTTGTCCGTGTTACACTTTAAGATACATCACACAAATGTGCCAGTAAAATTTTTAGCCGAGTCCAGTGACTTGTTCTCAAAGTTTTCCACAAATAAATTAGCTACCGCAGAGGAGCAAGAGCTTCCCGTAGCACTACATCAATTTACTCATAATAACGACACGATTGTCTGATCTGGGCTCTAAATACTTCTAATCGCTCGTCATCAAACGCTCTGTGATTTAAGGAATTCATCGCACATTCTCACACATAGTTCCACTTGCGAAAGAGTAAATTTGCTTTGAAAGTAACGTTTTTCAAACAGCCATTCGCAATATTTTCCTGCAACCTGTTAGAAATAGGTTCGTTTCAGCAGTCGTCAGAGAGCGCCAGGTAAGAGGCGCCACTGCGCTTTGGCAGCTACGATGACGCAGGAAGCCCGTATGTTCGTATGTGTAAAACATTAAAAGATCTTACGTTATGTCATAAAAGAAAAGAGGCCGAAATATCGGTGTCTAATGCTGCGTAAGTTGTTAATACAAATACTACCCATGACTGGTGTGGTGTCTCAAATCTGATTACGTTTATTTTGTCGCTGTCTGCTAGATAAAACAAAATAGGTCTTTCTAACACTGCAGAAATTGTAACACATACCAAATAAACGAGACTGTTTTTGCACAAATGGTCATTTTTATAACATGACAGAATATAATTCACGAAGACCAACATAAAATGCCTATTAGGCCTACTACAAGCAAATAGTTTAATGTTAGAAAATAGTTTCACATTTCATTCATAGGCCCCAGTTTCTCGAGCATGAGATCGAAAAGTAGTAGTACGAGATTTTTACTTAAATTTGGAATCGTCATATTCTTCCCTAATTGGTGTGATGTCCCCGTTCCTCGTCCTAACAAACAATCTTGTCATGACTAACTCTGGAACTATTCCTGCCTTTGTCAAAATTTAGTCGCTGGTTAACTTCACTAACCCTGCCAGAATCACCGGTTTAGTTATCCCTTATTATTCTCCGGTTAGGCGTTATGATGTTCGTACAAACCACTTTCCGCCCTACTTCCAGAATAGAAGTTAATCGGCTGCTGGAAGGGGGCTGTACACCTGGCCCTTACAAGTGGAACGATCTGGCCAAAAATTTTCTGACAAAATTTCATTTTCTTGGATACACCGAGAAGATAATACGTAATCTTTCTTACCTGTTATTCCTGTTAGTCGTTTATTTCCACTCTGGTAGTCTGACTCTATGAATTTTGCTAGTAATTATAGCACAGCTGATCATTCCAAGCCCAATCAACCACATAATCAGACACCGGTTGGCGTTCACTCGTTCGGCTTTACTCTGCTCAGCTCGTATAAACCGGTCCCCTTTTGCTTGCAGGAAAGTTTATTTCTAGATGCGACGAGGATTCCCCTGACAGACATCACGTACACTAGGCACGCATTCAAAATTTAACTTATGATTCATTCAGAAATCAACTTACAGAGTGCGTTCAAAAACCGAGAGGGATGCGTTTCAAAATCATGAGTAATCGGTAGACCAACGTGCGCTGGATGCTAGGCTCTTTGTGAAACATGATTTTTTTCTTCTCAAGAATATGAATTTGGCGCCCCCTCCACCCCCGTAATTGTCATTCGGGTCAGATACATCGGTTTGCCCCGCCACTCAGCTGCGCATGCGCATGAGCCCGCTCGTAACTCCTATAACGAATCTACACTCCTGGAAATGGAAAAAAGAACACATTGACACCGGTGTGTCAGACCCACCATACTTGCTCCGGACACTGCGAGAGGGCTGTACAAGCAATGATCACACGCACGGCACAGCGGACACACCAGGAACCGCGGTGTTGGCCGTCGAATGGCGCTAGCTGCGCAGCATTTGTGCACCGCCACCGTCAGTGTCAGCCAGTTTGCCATGGCATACGGAGCTCCATCGCAGTCTTTAACACTGGTAGCATGCCGCGACAGCGTGGACGTGAACCGTATGTGCAGTTGATGGACTTTGAGCGAGGGCATATAGTGGGCATGCGGGAGGCCGGGTGGACGTACCGCCGAATTGCTCAACACGTGGGGCGTGAGGTCTCCACAGTACATCGATGTTGTCGCCAGTGGTCAGCGGAAGGTGCACGTGCCCGTCGACCTGGGACCGGACCGCAGCAACGCACGGATGCACGCCAAGACCGTAGGATCCTACGCAGTGCCGTAGGGGACCGCACCGCCACTTCCCAGCAAATTAGGGACACTGTTGCTCCTGGGGTATCGGCGAGGACCATTCGCAACCGTCTCCATGAAGCTGGGCTACGGTCCCGCACACCGTTAGGCCGTCTTCCGCTCACGCCCCAACATCGTGCAGCCCGCCTCCAGTGGTGTCGCGACAGGCGTGAATGGAGGGTCGAATGGAGACGTGTCGTCTTCAGCGATGAGAGTCGCTTCTGCCTTGGTGCCAATGGTGGTCGTATGCGTGTTTGGCGCCGTGCAGGTGAGCGCCACAATCAGGACTGCATACGACCGAGGCACACAGGGCCAACACCCGGCATCATGGTGTGGGGAGCGATCTCCTACATTGGCCGTACACCACTGGTGATCGTCGAGGGGACACTGAATAGTGCACGGTACATCCAAACCGTCATCGAACCCATCGTTCTACCATTCCTAGACCGGCAAGGGAACTTGCTGTTCCAACAGGACAATGCACGTCCGCATGTATCCCGTGCCACCCAACGTGCTCTAGAAGGTGTAAGTCAACTACCCTGGCCAGCAAGATCTCCGGATCTGTCCCCCATTGAGCATGTTTGGGACTGGATGAAGCGTCGTCTCACGCGGTCTGCATGTCCAGCACGAACGCTGGTCCAACTGAGGTGCCAGGTGGAAATGGCATGGCAAGCCGTTCCACAGGACTACATCCAGCATCTCTACGGTCGTCTCCATGGGAGAATAGTAGCCTGCATTGCTGCGAAAGGTGGATATACACTGTACTAGTGCCGACATTGTGCATGCTCTGTTGCCTGTGTCTATGTGCCTGTGGTTCTGTCAGCGTGATCATGTGATGTATCTGACCCCAGGAATGTGTCAATAAAGTTTCCCCTTCCTGGGACAATGAATTCACGGTGTTCTTATTTCAATTTCCAGGAGTGTAGTTAAACCGTTGTGACGTCACTCTCATCGGAGACATTTTGTTGTTATAAAGCATTGCATAGTCTTCCTAACACCTTTGACACATTTTGTTGTTGGCAAACGTTTGTATGAGCACTGTGTTTTGTTGTTGTATATGGCACATTTCCTTTGCAATTTATGTTTTATTTTCATATTTTTTTCTCGTTCACGTTTTATTGTTGTAGTATTATTCTGCAGTAGCGGGATAGAGTAATATCCTTTGTTAGAGCATCGATTCTTACCAGTCAATATTGCAAAAATTTAACTGAAACCTAAAATAATGAAAAATTCCCGGAATTCCAAAAAATTCCCGGGTTTTTCCCAGTTTTCTCCCGGATGAAAAAATTCCCGGGTTTTTCCCGGATCTCCCGGTTGTCCCAGGTCGTATACACCCTGTTTATATATAAAATCTGATGTAGGAATTTTCCCCTTGTGTGAGACCGCTTGTACAACATTGTGTGTAAGTTTAAAGTTCTAGTTTCGCATATTTTACTGTTCACATCGCTTCTTCTGCATAATCTTTCATTGACTGGATCAGTATCTGTTTGTATTGTGATATATTGCAAAATTTCAAACATACGCGAGTGCTGTGATAAACTAGTACTGTTATCATCAATTGTAGGCTTAAAACAAATTGTACTCTTTTAAAATTTTTAAGGACAGCACACCTATCCTCTTTCAAAACAATCTTTCTCTTTTTTCATTGTACAATTATGTGAAAAATAGATTAGTTTCAGAATTTTTGGATGCTTACAAAACCATATTTTCATAAGTTAGCAGTACAAGTGTTTTGGAGTGTTTGCAGCTCATGGTTCAGTCAAAGTATATATCACCCCTGAATTTAATTGTATATCAACACAAATAAACGAGTGTTTTTGAGAATTTTCAGAAGCTACCATTGTCCTTTGCATAATCTATGAGCAGTTTGTAACAGATTGTGGTTTGTGATTTAGATACTGTAGCAGATTTTCTAAATAACATATTGTGTTACGGTACATCTAGTTTTTCCTTATATAGGAGTAGCCCTATATATTACCGGCATTTATCATAAATTAACTCTGTTTTCGAGTTTGGTAACAACTATAATTAACATCAAAACATTTTAGAAGACTAGTAATTTTTACCCCATATTTTTGGATTTAATAGAAACCTTGTTTTGTGTATTTGCTTCAATTCTTATTGAGAATTTGCAACTTTTTAGCTCACCAGATTAAAAAATAATCATCAAATTTAATTTAAAGTTATTTGTTCACTGCCTTGTAATACACTGCATTGCACCAGCCAAAATGCAGCCCCACTGTGAATGTTGTTCTCAAACACAGGACGAGCTGGTTGACATTTGTAAGCTACTGGAAATTTCCCTGGTGACTGTCAAACAATGGGCAGCTTCTATGAATTGGGATGTTGGAAAGCTCCAAGAGTTGTGTATCTGTGATATCTGTACCAGAGCTACCTCAAGAACTATCCTCTCCTGTGGACCTGTCTCCTCTGTAGAAAGTACAAGATGTGTCATTACCTGTCCAGTTGACTGCAAGTGGCATTTACTGGTTGTTGGGAGCTCCAATGTAGGCATTTTATGGAGCCCCTTAGGCAGATAGCATTCAAAGCCAGAAAGAAAGCCAATTTGCACTTGGTATGTCTGCTGGGGGGCCTCATCCAAGATTTGGAGGTGGCCTGGCCTGTGGCTATCAAGTGTGCAGGGTGCAGTCATCTGCAAGTTGTGGCTCACGTCGACACCAATAACACCTGTCGCATGGGTTCTGAGGCAATACTCAGTTCATACAGGTGGCTGGTGGAGGTGATGAAGACTGTTTGCCTCACACATGGGGTGCAAGCAGAGCTTGCAATTTGCAGCATCATTGCCAGAGTTGATCGGAGTCCTCTGGTCTGGAGACCAGTGAAGGGTCTCAACCAAAGGCTTCGTTAACTCTGTGATGGTCTTGGCTGCACATTTCTAGACCTGCATTATCATGTGGAGATTTGTTGGACTTCCCTTGATAGACCAGCAATGCACTACACAAAGGAAGCAACTACTCAGGCAGCAGAGCACTTGTAGAGTGCACATACAGGTTTTTTAGGCTAGGCAATAGTTTGAGGTGCTCTGGTGAATACTCACCACTCTATTCACTGCAAGGGAAGTCAAACAGCATTCAGAACAAAGACACTTCAACTGTCACAATTTTATCAGTAAACTGTCAAAGTATTTGTAATAAAGTTCCCAAATTTACTGCCCTCCAGGAAAGTTCTCGCACTCAAATTACTCTTGGGTTGGAGAGCTGGCTGAAACCCAAAGTGGAAAGTTCTGAGATATTTAGTGAGTCATGGAACATATGTTGGAAAGACAGATTACAGGCCATAAGAGGGGAGTGTTCATTGCAGTTGACAAAAATATTCTTTCAATTGAGGTCAAAATTGAATGTGACAGTGAAGTTATCTGGTCATGTATAACTGGTGCAGGTGAAACTAAGTTAGTTGTCGGATGTTTTTACCAGTCACCCGATTCTGCAATGACAGTTCTAGTGTCATTCAAAGGTAGTCTACAGTCAATAGCGTGTAAAACCCAGATCATGCAATACTAGTTGGTGACTTTAACCTGCTGAGTATAGATTGGCATGTCTCTGGATGCGTAATACTTTAGAACATGTTTTCTGAATATTTTCTTGAGCAGCTAGCTCAGCAGTCCATCCACAATGGCATATATTAGACCTTGTAGCTACAAATAGGCCGGACCTTATCACAATGTCAGTATAGAAATGGGGATTAGAGATCAATGATATTATAGGAACTATGATTATGAAAGTTAATAAATCAATCAAGAAGTCTAGGAGAGTGTTTCTACTAAATAGAGCAGATAAGAAGTTACAAAATTGTTAAGGCTTTCGTGGCCACTTGTTGACAAACTGCCTATTGGCTTCTGTCTCGGGTTCTTCGGCCGACGTTCATCTAATGATTTTTCTGATGTTTCGCCAGCATGAGTGGCTGGCATTGTCAAAGCTTCACCCTCCATTGCCGGTGGTGAACTGGAGGCAAGCTCGCGGCCGCAGACTATATGTACCTGGCGCGCCAACGTCCGAGGGCTTCTCCGCGGTCATTTCCGGTGCGGTTCTCCTCTTGCTACCTGCGATGGTCGTTTGCTGCAGTACGGGAAGCCAGGATCCGTTTACCTTAAGGCTTTCCTCTTTCTTGTTGAAACTGTTTGCGTGTTTTTGGATTTCTACAGCTTCTCTGAACAAGCGCGTGTGATAGTGCTTCTCTACAGCCAGAACTTCCATGTCGGCGAATTTTATTACGGATCAAAGAGCATAAGCGACATTGCAGGTTGGGGCAGGTTGAGAAATCGGCCGTGGCAGAGCACGCATTGAATGAGACTGACCACATAAGAGGAGAACCGCACCGGAAATGACCGCAGAGAAGCCCTCGGACGTTGGCGTGCCAGGTACATATAGTCTGCGGCCGCGAGCTCGCCTCCAGTTCACCACCGGCAATGGAGGGTGAAGCTTTGACAATGCCAGCCACTCATGCTGGTGAAACGTCAGAAAAATCATTAGATGAACGTCGGCCGAAGAACCCGAGACAGAGCCAATAGGCAGTTTGTCAGATAAGAAGTTATTAACATTTCACTTAGCCAGTAAACTCGCATCACTTAGTTCAATAAGATGGATGTAGAGGAATTATGGGCAAAGTTTAAGCAGATTGTAAATTGTTTCTGGAGAGTTACATGCATATTAAGTGGACAAAGGATGGAAAAGACCCACCATGGTTTAATAATGAAATATGGCAGATGCTGAGGAAGCAGAGGCTGTTGCACTCTAGGTTCAAAAGGGGATGCAGAAATGTGATAAGAGAAGGTTAGTAGAGATGCATGTGTCTATGAAAAGAGTGCTGCACGAAGCATACAACAACAACCACTGTCACACATTAGCAAAAGATCTGGCAGAGAACCCAAGAAAATTCTGCTCACGTGTAAAATCGTTACACAGGTCTAAGGCTTCCATTCAGTTCCTTGTTGACCAGTCTGGTGTGGCAGTTGAAAATACCAAAATGAAAGCTCTAGTTTTAAATTTCATGTTTAAGAAATCATTCACATAGGAGAACCATACGAACATACCATCATTTGACCATCACACAGCCTTCCATACAAATGACAAAGAAATAAGCATACCTGGTATTGAGAAGCAAATTAAAGATTTGAAAACAAATAAATCAGCAGGTCCGTATGGAGTCCCAATTCAATTTTACAAAGAGTACTCTACAGCATTGGCCCCTTACCTAGTTTGCATTTATCATGAATCTCTTGCCCAGCACAAAAGCTCAAATGAATGGAAAAAAGTGCAAGTGTCTCCAGTATAAGGAAGGTAAAAGAATGGGCCCACCTATTACAGAACAGTATCCCTAAATTCTGTTTGCTGCAGAATCCTTGAATACATTCTCATTTTGAATATAATAAACTTTCTTGAGTCTAAGAAAGCATTGCTCACTTGAAGCTCAGCTTGACCTATTCTCACAGGATATACTGAGAACCACGTACGAAGGGCAACAAGCAGGTTCCATATTTCTAGATTTCCAGAAGGCATTTGACATGGTGCCCCATTGCAGGCTGTTAACAAAGGTACGAGCATATGGAATAAGATCACAGATATATGAATGGCTCGAAGGCTTCTTAAATAATAGAACCCAGTATGTTGTCCTCGATGGCGAGTGTTCATCAGAGACAAAGCTATCGTCAGGAGTGCCCCAGGGATGAGTGATAGGAACACTTTTGTTCTCTATACGCATAAATGATTTGGTGGACAGCAATCCGCAATTGTTTGCTGATGATGCCACGGTGCATGGTAAGGTGTCGAAGTTGAGTGACTGTAGGGAGATACAAGATGACTTAGACAAAATTTGCGGTTGGTGTGATGAATGGCAGTTAGCCCTAAATGTGGAAAAATGTAAGTTAATGCGGATGAGTAGGAAGAACAAACCTGTAATGTTTGGATACAGTATTAATAGTATCCTGCTTGACACAATCAAGGCATTTAAATATCTGGGTTTAACATTGCAAAGTGATGTGAGGTGAACAATCATGTGAAAACTGTGGTAGGGAAGGCAAATGGTTGACTTCGGTATATTGGGAGAATTTTAGGAAAGACTGGTTCCTCTGTAAAGGAGGCCACATAAAGGATGTTGGTGTAACATATTCTTGAGTACTGTTTGGGATCAATGCCAGGTTGAATAGAAGGAAAACATTGAAGCAATTCAGAGGCAGGCTGCTAGATTTGTTACTGGTAAGTTCGAACAGTGTGTAAGTGTCACTGAGTTGCTTTGGGAACTCAAATGCGAATCCCTGATAGGAAGGTGACATTCTTTTCGAGAAACACTATTGAGAAAATTTAGGGAATCAGCATTTGAAGCTCACTGCTGAACGATTCTACTGCCACCAACATACATCATGCATAAGGACTATGATGACAAAATACAAGAAATTAGGGCTCATACGGATGCATACAGAGAGTCATTTTCCCCTCACTCTATTTGCAAATGGAACAGGAGGGGAAATGACAAGTAGTCGTACCTCTGCCACGCACTGTACATGAACTGCAGATTATCTACGTAGATGTAGATGTAGAATGGTAGATCTAGGCATCCTGTACAGGATGGATGGGGACCAGGGAGGACTCTGGGTGTTGTACCAGTCCCCCAAACCAACAAGTCTGAGGTCCTGTCTTTCACTGAAACTAAGCCAGTCGGACTCACTTCACCTGTTTTGGGGAAACCTGTTTTGTCCAGTGTCAGGAGGAGGCAAACAGAAAAATAGCAGTCTATTAATAGTTAGCAGTTCAAAAGTACAGCGAATGATGGTACCCCTTAGAAATGGCAGCAAGGGATGGGAAAGGACACTAATTGCACTCAGTCTGTATTCCTGGGGGCATCATTCAACATGCTGAAACAACTATTCTGGCAACCACTGAGGGAATAGGGTTAACCAACTGCAGATTGTAGTGCATGATGGAACAAACAATGACTGTTATCTGAGCTCCGTTGTCATTCCAGCAACTGGCAGAGAAAGTTGAGAAGACCAGCCTTGTGCATGGAGTTTTAATGAAGCTACCAATCTGCACCATTGTCCCCAGAACTGATCATGGCCCTTTGGTTCTGAGTCAAGTGGAATGACTGAACCAAAGACTTTGAAGGTTCTGTGACAAGCTAGGCCGTGACTTCCTGAACTTGCGCCATAGGGTTGCTAACTGTAGGGTCCTCCTAAATATGTCAGGTGTGCACTACACTTCAGAGACTGCTGCTCAGTGTGTGTGTGTGTGTGTGTGTGTGTGTGTGTGTGAGTGTTTGTTACACATAAGGGTTTTTTGTAGGTTAGGTGACTCTCCACCCAATCCAGGTAATGACAGCTGTAGGAAACCCAGAAGTATCAGTGTAAGATCAAAAGAAAAGCCTCCCACAGGCAAGAGTATTAAAATCCTTATGGTAAACTGCTGAAGCATTCACAACAAAGTTCCGGAGTTTGAAACACTTATGAAAGCAGTGATGTTCACATAATACGAGGTACAGAAAGGTGGTTGAAACCTTAAACTGATAGCAGTGAGAGTTTTGGGAAACATTCAAGTGTATATTGAAAGGACAGGAAAACGGGAAATGGAGGTGGCACAGTAGACAAGAAACTCAAATCCACCGAGAAATAAATTGAAGTTTAATGTGAGATTGTTGGGCAAGACTCAGTGCCAGGGGTGGGTGTAAAATGATAATTGA
The DNA here is from genome assembly GCF_023864275.1 of Schistocerca cancellata. Lineage (NCBI taxonomy): Eukaryota > Metazoa > Arthropoda > Insecta > Orthoptera > Acrididae > Schistocerca > Schistocerca cancellata. Next base: position 229,675,899 of record NC_064631.1, on the reverse strand, counting down.
GTCCTTCTGTCACCAACCAGACTCTTCTCCTGATGAAACCAAAAAACTTAGAGAAAACCTCAGTTCACTTTTACATAAATTCCCAAATTATCGGTGGAGACTTTAATCATCCAACAATTATTTGGGAAAATTACAGTTTTATTAGTGGTGGGCATTATAAGACATCCTGTGAAACTTTACTAAATGTCTTCTCTGAAAACTGCCTAGAACAGATAGGAACCACGATCATGATGGAAATATATTAGATCTAATATAAAAAAATAGACCTGACCTCTTTGAGGACGTCCACATCAAAACTGATTGGATTGGATTGTTTGGGGGGGAGACCAAACAGCGAGGTCATCGGTCTCATTGGATTAAGGAAGGACGGGGAAGGAAGTTGGCCGTGCCCTTTCTAAGGAACCATCCCGGCATTTGCCTGGAGCGATTTAGGGAAATCACAGAAAACCTAAATCAGGATGGCTGGACGCGGGATTGAACCGTCGTCCTCCTGAATGCGTGTCCAGTGTGCTACCCACTGCGCCACCTCACTCGGTTCAAAACTGATATCAGGGACTGTGATGTGGTTGTGGCAACAACGATAACCAAAGCACAAAGGACAACTAAAACAAGCAGAAAGATATATATTTTATAATAAATTAGATAAAAAGTCAGTAGTGTCATATGTCAATGAGGTTCTTGAAACTTTAAGCACAGGTCAGGAGCATGTATAGGAACTCTGGCTCAAGTTTAAAAGAATAGTTGGCCACACACTGGATTGATGTGTACCCTGTACAACAGTTCATTATGGGAGGGACCCTCCATGGTATACAGTCACTATAAAGAAACTTCTAAAGAAACAAAGATTACAGCATAATAGGTGACAAACAAAGAATAGGGCTATAGTTAGAGATATGCCAAATGAAACACGTTTGGCAGCCAAGAGAGCAGTGCGTGACGCCTTCAATGACTACCGTGACAGAATATTGTCAAATGACATTCCACAAAATATAAAGAAATTCTGATCATATGTAAAGGCTGTTGGTGGCACCAAAGTTAGTGTCCAGTCCATAATGAATGAGACCAGAAGTGAAATTGAAGGGAGGGAAGCAAAAGCTGAAATGCTTAACTCCATTTTCCAATCTTCCTTTAAAAAGGAAAATCCAGGAGAATTGAGCCAATTTAATCCTCGTACCACTGAAAAGATGAATGAAATGAGTATTAATGACATTGGTGTTGAGAAAAAGCTGAAATTGTTAAAAATGAACAAAACCTCCAGGCCCTGATGAAATCCCTGTCAGATTCTGTACTGAATTTGTGGCTGAGTTAGCCCCTCTCCTAGCTATAATTTATTGTAGATCCCTCGAATGAAAAACCATGCCCTGTTCTTGGAAAAAAGAGACAAGTCACATCCGTCTAGAAGAAGGCTAGTAGAAGTGATCCACAAAACTACCATCCATTAGCCTTGACATCGATCTCTTGCAGAATCTTGGAACATATTCCAAGCTCAAACGTAATGAGGTATCTTGAACAGAATGACTTCCTCGATGCCAACCAGAACAGATTTCAAAAACATTGATCATGTGAAACCCAATTCGCACTTTTATCACATGACATACTGAAAGCTTTGGATCCAGGCAACCAGTTAGATGCAGTATTTCTTGATTTCCAAAAAAGCATTTGACTCAGCATTGCACCTAAGCTTATTGTCAAAAGTACTATCATGTGGAATATCAAGTGAAATTTGTGGTTGGATTGAAGACTTCTTGGTAGGGACGATACAATATATTATCTTGGATAGAGGGTCATCGTCAGATGTAGAAGTAACTTCAGGTGTTGATCAGGGAATTGTGTTGGGACCCTTGTTGTACATGTTGTGTATTAATGACCTTGCAGGTAATATTAATTGTAAACTCAGGTTTTTTGCAGGTGATGCAGTTATCTATAATGAAGTACTGTCTGATAGAAGTTGCATAAATATTCAATCAGACCTTTTATAAGATTTCAATGTGGTGCAGAGATTGGCAACTTGCTCCAAATGTTCAGAAATGTAAAATCTTGTACTTCACAAAATGAAAAAAATGTAGTATCCTATGACTATAATATCAACAAGCCATTGTTGGAATCAGCAAACTCATACAAATACCTGGGTATAATACTTTATAGGGATATGAAATGGAATGAGCACTTAGTTTCAGCCGTGAGTAAAGCAGGTGGCAGACTTCGATTTATTGGTAGAATACTAGCGAAGTGCTACCAGTCTACAAAAGATATTGCTCAACTATTTGCACCCACACTAGACAGGACTAACAGGGATTGTTGAATGTATACAGAGAAAGGCAGAATTAATGGTCAAATGTTTGTTTAAGCTGTGGGAAATTGTCACAGAGATACTCAAGGAACTGAACTGGCACACTCTTGAAGACAGACATAAACTACCCTAAGAAAGTCTACTAACAAAGTTTCAAGAACTGGCTTTAAATGATTACTCTAGGGATACACTACAAGCCCCTGTGCATCACTCACAAAGGGATTGCGAGAACAAGATTAGAATAATTACTGAATGCGTGGAGACATTCAAATAATCATTCTTCCCATGCTCCATATGTGAATGGAAAAGGAAGAAACCCTAATAACTGGTATAATGGGACATAATCTCTGCCATGCCTCTCACAACGGTTTTCAGAGTGTAGATGTAGAGCATAATAATTACACAAAGGATCTGATGCTCAGCCTGGTGGTTTATCCAGCCAGCTGTGGTGGAAAAGCTGAACGACTCCACACAAGACAGGATTGACCACACCAGCCACTAAAATCCAAGAACTGATAAATGGAAAACCATCAATAGTGTTCTGGGCTTCAACTTCTAAATGAAAACACAACAGTCCATTCTTATCAAATGCTGGATTGGGGCCAATTGGCAAGCAAAAACGAGCATCCACATTAGCGTGTTGTGCTATGAGGCAGACATGAATCTCATAGTTATAGTGTGACAAACAGAGCCTAGCTTTGCATGTGATGTGCTGCTTTGTCCAGTAAAGATGTTGAAGGCTGAAATGAGGACCTAGAGATTTACAATCAGTAATCAATTGAAACTTAGATCTGTATAGGAAATTTTTTTAAGTGCATACACAATAGCAAAGGCTTCTTTTTCTATCTGCGAGTAGTAGTGTTGCGCCTGATTCAGAGTTTTGGAAGTGTACACAACAGGGTGTTCAGAACATTGTGTGCCTGAACCACCCAAAGGCTACTGGGAGGCATCTGTGGCCAAAATAAGATGTTGGCCTTGTTGGAAGGTAACCAAGCAAGGTGCTGAGTGTAATTTTGACCTTAGTAGGGGAAAAGAATACTCGCAGGCCAGTGACCAGTCACAATGAACACTTTTATGTAAGAGATAATAAAGTGGCTGGGCCAGTGTGGCTGCTCCAGGAAGAAATTTATGGTAGTATGCAACCTTTCCAAGAATGGCTTGCAACTCTTTGACATATGTAGGATGCAACAACACTGTAATGGTATCAACATGCTAGCATAAAGGCTTGATGCCAGCATGCGAGACTTCGAAACTAGACAGACGATAGACGGTTGAAAAAATTATGATTTGTCCAAGTTACATTTCAAACCGGCAGCCTGTAGCACCACGAGTAAGGCATGAAGGTTCTGCAAATATTCATTTGCTGAGGAACTTTAGACCACAATATATCCAGAAAGTTAATGCACTCCAGCATGGAGGCCATCAGTCACTCCAAAAACTGGTGCAAAATGACTGGGGTTTTAGCCCTGCCAAATGACAGTCACTGGTATTGATATAACCCAAAGGGGATATTCTCTATGAGGACACATTTGAAAATATCATCCAGTGGCAGTTTTAAGTAGGCTCCTGACAAGTCTATTTGGGAAAAATGTTGGTCCCCAGAAATCTGTACTGATTTCATTCTAATAGGGTAAAGGATAGGTACCAATAATAGACTGAGAATTTACAGACACTTTAAAATCACCACAAAGCTGAGGGCCATTGTTAGGTTTTCTTGACAATTACAAATGGAGTATACCATTTACTAGAGGAGACAAGCATGATAACCCCAAAGATGTAAATCTACCAAGTTCCAATTTGAATTCCTTCCATAATGCTATTCGGGCTGGGTGGTCATTAAAAAACAGGTATGCACTGTTGGTTTCGCTGTGATGTGAGCCTTGAAATTGGTGGCACATCCTAACCTTCCAAAACCAGGGAGGAATGTTCCAAGCAGAGTGCATCTAGTTGTTGGTATGGAACCTGATCTGATATCAGATGCACTTCACCAGAAATAGAGCACCCAAAAATTTTGAATGTGTCAAACCCAAATAAATTTTCAGTGTGGGCATCATTCACTACTATAAATGTCAAATGCTGAACAACTGTATTGTACCATATGGAAGTAGAAAACTGTCCCAAGATGGGTATCTGTAACTCACTAACCAATGAAAGACATATGACAATGTTGGTGATCCAAGATCCACATAGGTTTGAGAATTTAACAGTCACTACTACAGCCATATCCACTTGCATTTTTAACATCTTTTCCATCACACATACTTCAACATAGTTTGTTTGGGACTACAATGTTCTGGGCACGTGGCCTGCTCATGTTGAGCAAAACAGTAAGGGCAAGACAGAAGAGGAGCAAGTGGCTGCTGATGTGATGCTAACTGCTACTGCTGCTTAGCATGGTGCTGCCCCAAGCAGCATGGGGGCTGCAGTAGCATGGTGATGACTTCAACTTTTTCCCAAGAGCTAAATGACAGAGGCTGAGATAGAGAGGCAGATACTTTACACTAGACTTCTATCTGATTTCCTGCAAGACTGAGCAATGTCCAGATCTGTGAAAGAGGGATTTTCACATTGTAAAGCACTTTCAAGAACTTCCCTATCAGGGGCCAGGTTTATCATGACATCACGAACCATTGAAGCAGTATATGAGCCCTGGTGGGCTCCAGTAACAAATTGGCAGTGACTGCTGAGCCAATGAAGTTCCACTGCCCAAGCTCTGTATGACTGTTGTGATCACTTTTTTCAATGGTAGAGCTCAAGACGAGCAACAATAACATGAGTATGTTTGCAGTGATAATTAGAGAACAACTGACACACTTCGTCCAGAGAAAGGTTGGCATATTCCTGAAGAGAAGCTAGCTGACACAGAAGATGATAAAAGTGAGTAGTAATCTGGGAAGAAAAATTGGATCTATGGCTCCAATGTTGCCAAAGGCATTTTTCATAATGTGTTCCAATCTCCTGCAGAATCATCATATGGAGGACACAGTGGGGATCGTGTCAACAATGGTTTAACCTGGCACGTCAAGAAGGCTGCAAAACTGTTTAGTGCCACGTAGAGTGCCTGCTGCTGGTTGGTGAGAACTCACTGTTCTTAAACAAGAGATTGAAGAGTTTCCTTCATTGACATGTTGGCAGTATATCAAACCAAGAAACGAAACAAATGGAGTAAAATCTCACCATCGTTGCCAATTATTTTATAATGTTGTACAGACACAACATCAGAAGTAAAACCAACCAAGTTTTATCTGCTTCCACATGAAAAGATTCACAGTGACACTGGATGAAGTAAAAAACGGTACAAAGTCTCATAACTGTGGAACACATCAATATATCGTCTCTTAGGTGGACATGCATTAAGTAAGCAAGCATAAGTAGGGCTAAGGGCGAGTAAGTCATACTTATACATGGCTGTTGTGCACACAGCACAGCATTTGCTGTACTGTCTGTCCAGGTTGTGAAGTGATCTCTCTAGGCAAGTCGTGAAGGCACTTGTATTGCGCGCTGTTTCGTTGTGCGCGCTCACTCTGTAGGGTTACAACACACAGGGTAGTATCAGGGGAAAAAAAAAAAAAAAAAAGGCTGGATGTGTGAGGGTAACAAGCTCCAATCAGTGAAACCTATCCAGTCATGGCATGGCACCTTTCAGCCACAGAGGTGACATGAAATACTCCCAGTGTACATCCTGCCTGGTCACTGCCATTCAGTGTATTGTTTCTTCCACCACACACCATTTTAAACTGAATGTACACAATCTCTGCATGAAGAGTCACTCCATAACTTCTTTGGCAATGTGCCCTCTATTTTAAATGATGAGGCGAAAATCCTGGAGTGTTTACTATCGAAGTTCAAGTAAGCTACTCTTTCTTTTTTTAACTGAGTTTTTGCATTTTGAGCCCTTTTTATATCAATGTAAATATTCATTTTCAGGGTCTTTTTAATTACTTTTGTCAATGGCCTTGTCATAATGGTAACACAAGTTCACTTTAGATCAGTGAAGTTCTTTCTGGCACGGCTAGCATTTGGAAGAGTGACCAACTGGGTCTGCCGAGCACAGTTGAGAAGCAGAGTGCACTCAGCCCTTTTGAGGCCATCTTAGGAGCTACTCAATTGAGAAGTAGTGGCTCCAATCATGAAAACTGACAATGGCTGGGAAAGTTGTGTGGTCGACACATGCCCATCCACATCTGCATCCAGTTTACCATGGACTGAAGATGACACAGCTGTTGGTTGGTATTTTCAAGGCCTGCTCAGATGAAGTTTGTTTTGTTTTTATTACTTTTAATTTTCTGACCATATGTTACCTCAAATTGAGTCTGAACGACCATGTGTCAATGCCCCTACTCCAAACAACAGCAGTAATAATGAACAAATGGGCACTTAATGTGAAGTAAGCTGTGACTATAGGCCGCATGTCAGAAATCCAACTTCTCTACTATAAGGCTAAATAAAATAGCCAGGTGATAAGCTACTGCACTTGACTGTGTATAAGGAGTTAAAACACTGTGGGGGACTGGGATCAAACTCTTTGGCCCTGCCTTCCATTGACAATTTGCAACCATTTATACCCCAAGCATGCCTCACTGTCCTACTCAAAGTTTCAACTTGTTACTAGCTCTTCCTCTCATATTCCAAACTGCAGCATCTCTCACATTTGTAACAGGGAGTATGGCTTTTGCACAGTCTTAGAGTGGTTGTTGAGAAAGAAATTAGTGTTTGAATGGAAATGAAAAAGAGCCTGCAATAGGTTGAAGCTTTGAACCAATGTGTGATGTGTACTCAGACTGTGTAATTGGTACTGCACTGCTTGTGAATCTCAGTCCAGTCATTTGCATATGAAGTCAGAACAGACTGTAATTTTACCATACCTAATTGGCATAACAAATTAATTCCTTGCCACACTTCTAAATGAAACCCTGCATGTAACACTGCTGACTGTTCCATTCCATCAGTTGTAACACCATATATTTAGAAGCACTATTTGCCTCTCATCTTTCAAAAGTTAGGCAGTGAGAGCAAAAACCTGTGCTTCTCAAATCTCTGTAGTTACAGTATGATAGAATACTTCTCATTCCATCAGACATCAAGATAGCTGAAATTACTGCAGCAACAGTTGAACTGTATGCAAGTGAATTATCTACATGTTCCATAAATCATTTGAATGATTTTTTTAATAAATGTTTTAGAACTAGTCACTTAACAGCATATGTATCATTACTAGCTGAGCATATTTTTCTGTCGTAATCATGCATCTACATACTTTTTCTTCTATGTGATGAGTTATTCCAGAAACTGTTCCATATTACATTATTGACTGGAAATACGTAAAATATGTTGGAAGACTGATTTGTTTGTTTGTTTGTTTCCGAGGCTAGGAAATGCACAAAAAGTAAAAGCAGCTCATCTTAACTGTTGTTGCTCTTTCAGTTCAAGTTTTCATCAACATATACACCCAAAAATTGGGGAGCACTCTACCCTGTTTACTGACTCCTGTTCCTGCACTACATCCTATTTATTTTACAGAACTGAATACAGAGCTTTTTCTCAAAATTAAAGGAGAAACCATTTTCAGAGAATTCTCTGAGAAGATCATTAACAGTTTCTTCTGTCGCTTTCTCTCCAATGGGTTTTGTTATAATACTAGTATCATCCCCAGAAAGTATAAATCCTCGCAGCATTGCTTTTTACATTGTTTGTTAAGTGTGATTTAATCCAGTTGTTTATACAGCCATCAGTTCAGTAAATTTTATGTTTTTCTAAGACAGCAAAATGATATAAGAATTAAACACCTTAGAAAGAATACAAAAAAGTACCAGCTCATGTTATTTCATTATTTAAAGCTTCTAATAGTTGATGAGTGATTGTATAAATCGCATTCTCATTCAATAACCCTTCTGAAAACCAAACTATGACGTGCTAAGTAAATTGTTCTACTTAAATGTGAGATTGCTCTTGAGTAGATTACATATTCAAATGTTTTGAAAAAGACATATGTTAGTAAATATGAGCCTAACTATGCAAGTCTTTCTTGTCACATTTCTTATAAAGTGTTTTAACAATTGCATATGTTACTCTGAAAAAAATTCTCAGTGCCAATGATGTGTAGCATATCACTAAGGATTTTACTTATAAAGCTGGACTAACTCTTCAGAATTATGTTTGAAATTCCACAAACACCATAAGAGATTTTGTTTTTGAGAACTTTTATAACTCTGCTAGTTTCAATGAAGTAAGTCTGGTGCTCCTTCCAGTTGCTTACATTTTTGTGGTCTGACATTTTTAATATGTTATTGCTTCTTCAACTGAATCATTTAATCCTATTTTTACTGCTGCATTTAGAAAGTGATTATTAAAAATACTCACATCTTGTGAATTATCAGTCACAACATCACCATTCAGTTTAATTGTGGTAATATGTTGTGCACTGACTGGTTTCCAATCTACCATATCACAATACCCTATAGAGTTTTAATCTTATTATCTGTATTATTAATTTCTGTCATGATATTCATATCTGTGGACATATGACTTTCTGTAAAATATTACAGTGTTTAATAGACTCCAAGAAATACTGAATCTCTGCTTGTTGTGGTCTTTATATAAAGTTGACTTTTCCCCTAACATGATATTTTGATCCCTTTAGTTATGAAACTTTCTGGTAGATTAAAACTGTGTGTCGACCAAGACTTGAACTTAGAACCCTTGCATTTTGTGGGAAAGTGTTCTACTAACAGAGCAACCCGAGCACGGCTCATGGTCCATCCTCACAGCTTTATACTTCCACCACTACTTCATCTCCCATATAGTTTACCTTGGTTTTCTAAAAGGTGATCTACAAACCCAAACAACATAATTTATCCACAACCAGAAATATATAAATAATATGCAACTAGGAATGGTGCAAGCTATATTAAGTCCATATTCCTCAAGCAATGACCAATCCAAGCTGTTTCAGCATTTCGGCTATTAGAAATAGATTCTACTAGGATAACACCATAGGCGGCATAGTAACACTTGTGGTGTGCACTCCACTGCTCATTTCAACATTGGCTTACACTGGCCCTGGTCTGGCTTATACGCTGCAGTCTGCTGCGATACAGTCAGAAGGTGTGCCTGAGTACAAGTGCCATCCAAGTACTGGCACAAAGACAGTCAACAGTAATTGTGAGCCAATTACTCAGTTTCCACAATAACTTGGATGGTGCCCCATCACATGGCTTATTTGTTTCTTAATGGACTTACTGATAATTTTTTAGGAAACCTGCTTTCAGATTCTGACCCAAATTTACTACGGTGGGGGGTGTAGATCATCCTGCAGAATCAAGTTGGGTACTGTCTGAACTGTTAGGCCCACACTGGACACCCACCCACAAGGAAGAAGCCTCAGCAATTATGTGCACCAGTGGTTGGTGCAGTAGCATTTCAAAAGAGTGCAGTTTGGGCAACCATGAAGCCTCTCCACCAGACTGCAGCCCCCCCCCCCCTGCCCCGCCCTACCACTCCTCCACCAAATGGGGTGGCCTGTACGTTGCTAGAAAGCTGTAGAGTGTATTAATGTGGTGTCTTATACCATTTCCTTGCAGAGCTGAGTTTTCAAGTTTCAGATAGAGATCCTCACAGCTGTTGGAGGCCAGGTGAAAAGAAATTGTGCGAAAATGTTGAATCACACTACAAATGCAAAACTGTTTGAAGTCGTAGGAACTAAAAACCTTTATCAGAAACCAAGATTGATGGGGGACCTTCAAGGGCAAAGCTATTTTCAAGGCTGCAATAGTAGTGGTAGAAGTAACTTGTGGCATGTGGAACACAAAAAGGAAGTGAGAAAAGGAATCAATCACGACCAACCACACAGAGCCCAAACACAGCCCAGCAAAATCTAGGTAGATATATTCCAACAGTTAAACAGTGTCAGACCAGGGAGAAAACCACTAGGGATGTGCAAGTTAATGGGACTGACAGGTGCAACATTGGCACTCGAGGTCTGTGGTGTTGGAGTGAATATTTGGCCAGAATACACGTCGTCACCTGAAACTTTGCATCGAGGGCATGCCCGAATGGGCAGTGTGCTTGAGGTGCAGCTCTCACAGCCTCAGATGAAGAATTAGGACTCAGCAGTGTTCTTCATCCAAGATCCACAACAGAACTCCTCGACTTAGGGGTAGGCGAAGCAACAGTGGCAAATAGGGCGGAAATTTGGGCCTGGGAGGTGTATCCAGCCTGTTGTACAAAGTGAACAAGGCAGCCTAAAGTCGGGTTCTTATAGGTGATGGCTGCAAAACTGTGCAATGTTAAAGGAAAGACAGAAAATTCCAATTCAGATCTGAACTGAGACAGTGTATCTTCTGCATGTAATATTTGCTTGATAGTGATAGTATAATGAAAAGTAGAAAAGGCCATCTGGTCTGGTAAGGGATGCTCAGGGCGAACGATGATGAGCGACATGTGATGATATGTGACAAGATGAAATTTACATTCATAAGGAAATAATTTCAATTTCTGAACTCTGTAAATAATAGCGAGGTCCTCCTGCTCTATCTGAGAACAGCATTGCTGAGAAGCGAATAGGGTCTTTAGAAGCATATGCGATAAGGTGCTTAGTGTCTTCAAGGTTTTTATGATATAGGACTGCACCATAACCAAGGGGGAATACATCCGCGTTGCTACTATCAGAGGAGTATGACATTAGACATGGTGCCCGCTGCATGTAATCTTTTAAAGCCTGGAAGACCTGTTCATAGTAAGGTGACCATTCAAACCTCGTGGCTTGGTGCTACAGTTGGCTCATTGGGTAAGGAATTTCTGCTAGGTTTGCAATGAATTGACCACAATAGTTGATCTTATCCAAGAACATTTGTAAGATTCTGATGTTTGTGAGAGCGAGTGGCTGCATCTTATTGTTTGCTGCAACACAATCCTTCATTGTTTCAACTCCATTACCAGGGAAGGAAATCCCAAATATGATAAAGGAGAATTGCATAAAAGAACACTTGCACATTTGCATTTAAGTACTCTTGTTGCCTGTCATGAACAAAAGCTCAAGGTTGTGAAGATTATCCTGGTATCATTGAAGTACGCAGCACTTTTGGGAATTCCCTGCAGTAGTTGGTCCACAAAATGCTGAAATATGGCTGGGGGCTGAAGAAATTCCAGAAGGTAACTGTTTAAAATGATGAAAGATGCATGTGTAGCAGGAGGAAAGTTTTCTGATGCTGCTATCATGGGGATCGAAAATATGACTCTGCAAGGTCAGTTTTACAGAGAATATATAACTTCGCAAAGAGTTTATCTGAGATCAGTAGCTTTAGCTAGTGCATTGGCAGTTATTTTGAAAGTGCCACAAAGTCTCAAGGTGCCACTGGGTTTGCTTACTGTTACCAAGAGACTGGCCCATAGACTATGGTAAATAGTCATTAAAACATCTTCAAGAGTGAGGCTATCCAGCTCCATTCTGAAGCAATCATTAAGAGCCAAGGACACCAGGCAGACACTCAAAAAACAAGGGGCCATCATTACTTTAAAATTGACGTGATCTTTGAAATCTGTTCTCTTCCCTAGTCCAGCAGAGAAAATTTAGAAATATTTATCACTATCCATCTTTAAAGCAGTGAAAGCCCTTCAGATTGCATGGTGTACACTGTTTCACAGACTCTAAATCCAAACGCATGGAAACAGGCTACTCCAAAAATACTGTCCACTTTGTGGACGGCTATCATCAGAAAATAAACTGGATGAGTGAATTCATAAGTAAGTAAAACAGAAAGCTTTCCTTGCTGAGGCACATGATAATGATCATTGGCCCAAAAATTTGTCTCAGCTACCTGTAATCGTGCTGACCCTAATCTTAAGTAAACTGGTTTAACAATGAGAGAAGCAATGATGTCCAAAAATAACCTCACAGGTTGTTTGTTAATGACCATGTCCAAGTACATCTTCTGGGCTGCATAGTGAAAAGTCGGCATTTCCACAAATTGCTCACTCACTTGGTTTACTTTTGTACATAGGAATATATCCACATTGGAACTGCCAAACATACTTCTTGCAAGTGTCCTTTTTGCCACACCTGTGGCATGTCTGTTAGAGGCACGCTGTGTGTATGATAAAGGAAACAATGTTTACAGTTGGGTAATGGCACTACAACTGATAAGGTCAGTTGCCACTGGTGTGGTTGTTCATGAGGCCACCTGGTTTGTGGTGTGATGCCTGTGAAACCAGTGCCACAGAGTTGTATGCTGTGACATTTTCTTCCATCAGAAACACATTTGGGCTGCATGGATAGTTTTGTGGGCTTAAGCTGTTCGCATAAGTTCCATGAGAGATGGATCAAGTTCCCTTAATACATAGTTCCTAACTTCTGAGTCAACTGTAAGTTGCACTGAGTTGCTGATTAGAATGTCTGCTGAGTCCAGCCCTCATGAACTTTTAACATTGCAATTCCTGCTTAATCCCTGTAGATTGGCAGCTGCATACACACATTATTGACTGGGGTGTGGGTGGCTCTTTTGCATTGCTAAAATTCTGACTTTCCTGCAATACACACACCCACAAGAATAACAAATAATACAGTCAGTCTTATTGATAATATATTTTCAAATGTACGACGCATAAAAGTTGAAGTAACAAATACTGATTTGGGATTATCAGACCACAATGCTCTTGTCCTCAAAATCCCTTGAAGGTCACTGAAAGAGAAAAAAACACACTTCATGTACAAAAGAAATTTTTGTACAGAAAACTGTGTAGAATTCATAAATATGCTAACTAATAAGGCTTGGCAGAAGTACTATCCATAACAAATACAAATGATGCATATAACATATTTTCTTCCATTTTCATGGGATATTTTGAAATTTGTTTTCCAAAAAAGCTGTCAAAAATCAGGTCACATGGCAATACAAAGCCAAGTTCTTGGATCACAGCTGGCATCAAAACTTCCTGTGGAACTATAAAGAGACTAATTTCTAAAATGAAAACATCCACAGACCCACAATTCATAGAATATGTCAGGAATTACAATAGGGTATATAGAAAAGTAATTGCTAAAGCAAAATTCATGAGTAATGATAGTTTTATAAGACAGTCTGAAAACAAATCAAAAGCCATATGAGGTATTGTGAAGACTGAAATGGGGAAGAGTTGTGAAAACCAGGACATTAGCCTCAAAAATTTAAAAAATGTCAATCTTAATAAACAAGATTTCCCAAATTATATTAACAATTATTTCATAAATGCAACAACTTCATTAAGCTTAAAATTTACAAACAACGAAAAACCTGAATATCCAAAAACAGCTTTTAGGATGAGGGTAGACCCAACAAATGAGGGTGAAGTGTTGAAAGTGATACAAAGCTTGAAACCCAAAATGTTGGCTGGCATAGATGAGGTGCCTGCGTCAATCATAACAAGGACAGCACTACAAATCGCAAAGCCCTTTGCACACATAGCCAATTTATCATTCAATGAAGGAGCTTTTCCAGAAAGGCTGAAAATTTCAAAAGTGAAGCCATTATTTAAAAACGGCGACAAGTATAAGGTAAAAAAACTATCGCCCAATATCTCTCCTCCCAGCATTTTCAAAAATATTAGAAAAACTGATGAAGCACCGAATCAACAAATATCTAAATGACCATAATTTACTGAACAGAAATCAGCATGGCTTCCAAGCACGTAAAAATACCGAAACAGCAGTAATGTGCTACACTGAACAAATAACCAAAAATCTAGAAAAAGATTATAGTGTAATAGGAGTAAATTTAGACCTCTCCAAAGCTTTTGACACTGTGAACCAGGACATTCTTTTAGAAAAATTGAAAGCGTTGGGTATACATGGGAGAGGAAAAAAATGGTTTGAATCATACCTAAAAAACAGAACACAGGTTGTAGGACTGACATCAACTTACTCCAACCACAAAATAAATTCAGTATCAGAGACAAAAAATGTAGAAATAGGAGTACCACAAGGCAGCATCCCAGGGCCAATATTGTTTCTTGTCTATATAAATGATTTTCACACCTCAGATGATGCAGCTTAAGCAATAATATTTGCAGATGATACTAGTGTGATAATAAGTGCACCAAAGCAATTGCTACCAACAACTGCTGATAAAGTACTAAATTACGTCCACTCTTGGTTCTATGCACACAGGTTGACATTGAATGTAAATAAAACAAATTATATGCAGTTTGGGAAAAGATGTCAAAATGTAAATCTCGATCTGGTGTGGGGTGACAAAGCCTTAGACAGAGTGACATCCACAAAATTGCTGGCAATTCAAGTGGATGAAAACTTAAATTTTAATGACCACGTAATAAAACCTGCACAGAAACTTAATTCAGCCTGTTTTGCCCTCAGAATTATTGCAAATGTTTGTACCTCAGAGGGTGCCAGAATGGCATATTTCGGCTCTTTTCAATATCTTGCCACATACGGAATAATATTTTGGGATTCCACAACAGGGCGCCTAAAACAAATTTTTTTGTTTCAGAAGAGGGCCATCCGAATAGTAACTCACAGTCATCCACAGACACACTGCAAACCCATATTCGAAAAGCTTAGAATACTTACTATACCATCATTATACATATACAAATGTGTATTGTATGTCAGGACCCACATTGCCGATTTTCAGACAAATGGCGACTTTCATAACTACAATACCCGTAATAGCACAGCACTCCACACTCAGCGAACAAAAAGAACAAATACACAAAGGCATGTGAGCCATATCGGTGCAAAACTGTACAACGCACTGCCAGTCAACATCAGGCAGTTGGAAGATGATAACAAATTTAAAACAGAATTTAAAAAATTCTAGTAGAACAATGTTTTTATTCTGTAAATGACTATGTAGGTCAATAATTTTATTCTGATGATATTTATAAAGGCAAAATAGAAAATACTCTATCTGTACCTAATCATTCATTACATTTACATACTTAAGGGACAGCTGTTGTGTGATGTAAATATATACTTAAGCAGTGTTGAGTATATAAGGACTTGCCGTTTAGGGAGGACAAAACTAAAGCCTTATGAAAAACAGACTATGCATTTAAAATAACAAGCAGGGATGTATATAGGCTGTATTAATTTCATTGTATTATTATTAACTTCATTGTATTATTTTGTTTTGTACTTTTTTACGTATATATTGTTTGTGTCCCATTTCTTTGAAATGGCTTACATGTACCCTTGACAACGTCCATACAATATTTATTGTCAACGGATGGATAAATAAAATAAAATAAAAATAATAAAATAATGTGTTTCTTCATTGAAAAATGTTATTGCAATAAAGAACATTCTAGGCAACTCAAGTTCTGCCAGTTTCACTAATGGCTCTAGTTTTTCTGTTAGCTGAGACAGTTTACTATGTCACTCTTCACACTGTTCGTTAAATGGTTGAAAGGGCATAAACGTAGGTGGAGTGGGAGACGTTTCTGCTACATTCGCTAACACTTGCACTGCCAATAATATGGTTGCTGTCACCTTCTGATAACCCTGAACAATTTGCATTAGCAGCTGTAAATATTCAATGGTTAAAAACTTGCAGTCTCGCACAATTACATAATTGTTCAAAGACTGATTTGCATGCATCAAAGATCCCGAGTCACCACCACTTTTGTAAAAGGCCATCTACACCTGCAAACAACTGAGTTTATTTACAACATGAGATACATATATAAATTGCTGCTAGAACCAGTGCAAGCCATTTTACCTCCCTATTCCCCAAGAAAAGTCCAATCGAAGTCGTATCAGAGCACCAGCTAATAAAATTATAATAGACCCGAATAACACAATAGGCAATATAGCAGCACTCGCAGCATGAATCCCATGGCTCACATCAACACTGGCTTAAGCCAGCCCTGGGCCTGCTTTTATGATGGAGTCTGGCGTGATCCCATCAGAGTGCACATCTGAGAATCAGTGCCATCTGAGTAGTGGCACCACAACAGTTAATAGTAATGCTGCACTGGATCCTGTTTCCATGGTGATGTTGGGTGGTGCCACTACACATGGCTCATCCTTTTTCCCCTTTTTTTTAATGAACTTACTGGATAATTATTTAGGAAAGCAACTTGCAGATACTGGCACAAATTTACTGTGGGTACAGTGTATTGTGTATTAGCATCTATTTCCATATATACCTCATTATCCAGTCTACACATTCTCCACCTGCACCACATTGCAATAGCTTCTATTCCCTTCTTGCTGGAATGTTTATCATCCATGTTTCACTTCTCCACTCCAAGACAAATAACTTCAGAAAAGACTTCTTAACATTAAAATACATATTTCAGATTAACAAATGTCTCTTTCAGAAACACTTTTCTCTGTACTGCCAGTCTGCATTTACATTTTCTCTACTTCTGCCAAAATTTTGTTTTTTTCTACTGCCAGTCTGCAGTATCCTCTCTACTTCTGTCATCAGTTATTTTGCTGTCCAAATAGCAAAAGTTAATTACTATATTTAATGTCTTATTTCCTAACCTCTTAACGTCACCCAATTTAATTCGACTACATTCTATTACCTTGTTTTAATTTTGTTAACAACCATAGCCTCTTTTCATGAGAAAACCCATTCAATTCAAATGCTCTTTCAAGTCCTTAGCATCACTGACATTGCAATTCTGTCTTTGGTTAGCTCAAATTTTTTCTTTCTTTTCCCTGCACTTTAATTCCATTTTCAAATATTTAATTGGTTTCCTTTACAGCTTGTTCAATGTACAGTCTGAATGACATCGGGGATATTTTACACCTCCATCTCACTCCTTTCTCAACTACTGCTTGCCTTTCATATTTTTTGGCCTATATTGCCATTAGCCTTTCACCTAACTTCTTAGTGCCCTTAAGCATGTGCTGTATCACATCTATTATTGGTGATTTGCATTAACATACCTGTCTGGTCTGTAGTTATGTATATGGTACATCTAAATTTAAAAATATAAGGGAAACCAATATGTTAAACAATAATTAGTATATGCTTTTATTATTCAATTTATTTGGTCTTACTGACCACATAGCAAAAACTTCTGCTCATCTTTGCAATTTCTTTTCCTTGACCACGTATCTATGTTGAGGAATACATAGTGTAGAACAAAGACCAATCATAGGCTAATTCAATAGAAGAGAAAATACAGCTTTATTCAATAGAAAACAACAAAATGCAATTTTTTCTGAGGACCATCTGAATGGGGGTTTATCCCATTTCTTTGTTTTTGTAAAAAAAACTGTAATTTCTATATTAACTTACAGCAGATATCCTTGCGGATCCACCAAAATTGCAGTTGTTTATAAACGACTTACTTGTATCAACAGCACACAACTGTCAACTGTGACTATTTGTTTTATATTTGCAACAACTTTTTTTTATGAGGCCTTACTGCTCAATATGTGATATAAAATCATAGCCACACACTTAAAGAGAAATTCTTGCACTGAGAGGACAAAGATTTGTATGGTTGGTCATGACAGGACAGCACAATTCAACACTTAGAGAAGCTTCACAAAACCTCAGAATTTTTCTATTTTTCTCAGTACTCCCACCCATAAATACAGTGTCATTATGTTAGCAAACAACAGCAATTTTTAACTAAATAAAGAATACACTATCAAAAAGACAAAATTTTATTGAACATTACAGAAATGTACAGTACAAATATTCAGACTTTTCCTAATCTCTTAAAAGGCTGCTCCCAGGTCCTTATTGTATTTAGACAAAGTTTTACATAAAACACAAATATTTAGAACATTTATCAGACACAACAATTTATCTATACGAAGATGCAGCCCACTTGAGATGCATTCCCAGTAATACCTTCCTTTCAGGATGTATCTTTTACGTTTATAGATGACACTGCTGCCCCTGAGCAGTCAGAAATTGAGCAGTTATAGCACTTTACATTTCGTACTTTCACAAATCCAAAGCATTATCTGTTTGTGTAATAACTGCAGAAATTGGAACCTGCATACAACAGGTTGATGTTATTTGCAGTACTTTATTCAGACTCCACTCCACTAGCCTGTAAACAAATAAAACAAAAATTAAACCAATAGTATGCCCCCAGATAGGTCCATAAAGCTGTCTGTCTGCAACTTATTTGTGTTAAATGAAAACAGCACTTTGTAAACAAGATGCAAATATGGAGTGAATACGAACTCCTCCAAGAATTTCAGAATTTGTTCAGGGATATTTTCCGAGTATTCTGGTATAAGGGCTCTGTGGTCTCCAGTAAAATGAGGTCACAATTTATTAAGTTAATTCTTCCAGTTATCTTTGTTTCAATAAAAATATCTTCAGAGCAGTGAAAAAGTCTGTAATATGCAATCAATAAAACAAGATGCCTAAGTACTGTGATGTGGTCGCTGTTGCTCTGGGAACAATTCAGCAAAGGTTGTCACTGCTGCTTTTCCATTGCATTCAGTGAACCATAAGGTGCATATTGACCAACCTTCATCAGTGAACCTGTCCATACTCTTACGTATCACTGTTAAGAGAAAACTAACAGTGCTGGAAGAATAAACGTGAGACATAACTATACAGTATTGAATGTGAAGTTGAGGGTCAACACTGAAAGGGGCACAGGTTCCTTATAACAAAATATTTAAAAAAAATATCCCTGAGCAAACTCCAAAATTTTGTCTGTGGGTTTTGGGTTCAACCAGAAGGGCTGTAAACAAACAAACAAAAGAGTCACTGGAAGTAGGCCTTCAAGAACAGGATGACTCTCCTTGCATGACAAAAGCCAATGAAAAAGACAATAGACACTAGTCAAGCACAAGAAATGTAACTGTGTAGTGTCACATTGTTAGCTAAAATCACCCGAAAACGTATGGTCTAAGTACATCTACCTTGCTTACATTTACAGGTACCCAACACATTTTGCATAGTTCTTCAAGCAACCTAATGTGCAGTTAAACTTTGTAACAGACAAAACAGGGATTAAAGAAGCAATTTTACACATGACAGTTAAAGAAAACCATATCAATACGGGAACATAGCAGCATCAATATCATGGGAACACATGAAATAATTCCCAGTTTTTATTATGTTAAGTATTGGAAGTCTAGAAGATGGTTACAGCTTCATTCTAGTTGAAGATGTGACATATGTGAGCAGCTATGTGCGTGATACATCCACAGTTTTAACTATAAATCAACATGCCACACAAAGAAATTTATATTCTATGTTATTTTAGATAAAGCATATTGCCTTCTTCTGAATACCATGAACATTCAATCATTGTAAGACACTTTTGTATGTCCTATTAAGCAGTTAAGTTTAGTCATATTACCGGACATTTAATACTGTGTAAGAAATGTTTGCTGCCATCATGATATAGGCTTCAGTCAAAAGATAGTTACCACAAACAGAATCATTTATTCTACAAAATTACAGCTTGAAGCAATAACTTTTCGTTGTTGTTGTTTTTGTTGTTTTGTTTTTTCAGTGATCTTCAGTCCGAAGACTAATTTTATGCAGCTCTCCAGCTAGTCTATCCCACGCAAGCCTCTTCATCTCTGTATAACTACTACAACTAACATCTATTTGGACCCACTTACTGTACTCATGTCTTGGTCTCCCTCTACAATTTTTATGCCTCCACACCTACTTGCATTACCAAAGTGGATAATTACGGTATCACAATTAAGAAAAATATATATTATGCACATACATTAATGTAATACAGTATGGTTTAAATACAACTGCGGCATTTTTAATGCCAATATGACATACATTTAAGTGTGACGACATAAATAGAACCGTTTACACCACACATATCAAAAATACAAATATGTAAGTGCTTACCATATAAACCATTCTAATACCTTTATTAACCACATTTGACACATCCACACATAACAAATTTTGTTCTCTGTAATAAGTGGTGTGTGAAAACATGCAAAGCTCAAAACTAGTCAGCTAGTATAGAAACATCAGCTCTTACGCTAAGCATTTAAAAAGTCTTTCCTTCAATACTCAAAAGTGGTGTCACATTTAAGTAGAAAAAATTTTCTTATTACATCACAATAGTTTCTCAACCGAAATCATCATTTACATATTTTAGAAAATATTGTAAGTTTTAAATTACTTGTATTATAAACAACTGATCTGAATCTGATTTTAGCAACTGGAGGGATGGGTCACTCCAACACAGCATCATAAGATTCAACTATGGGTCAAACCTTATTTCTTACATAACTGACACCACCATCCACTTACCATACATAAAGCAAAGTTTGTACTCGTTACAGATGACAAATGCTACAATTATTACTTTCTGGGAGACAGCGACAGTAGAACCACCACTAACAATTGATGCAAGACATTAACAGGAATCAGTGAAGAAGATAAAATGTTATAAATTTTTGGGAATACATCCTGCTAAAAATTTCATTGAAAAAAAAATTAGTTTATTCCTTTTCTTTAATGATAAATATGTTTTCTTATTGTTACTTGAATATGGAAAGACTTTGGATTCTTTTGTTCATTTTATCTGCTTTTGTATATTTTATCTGCATTTGTAATATTATGTCATGTGAAGAACTGCTATGTAAATCATAGGCATGAAAGCACAGATTGAGAGTAACAGCTGAGCAGCGATATACAATGAGGGTGTGTCAGCCAATGTGTGTGCAGCAATATGGCAAGACATGTATTACTGATCTGAGATGTAAGAACTTGCTGAGGCAGTGAATATTGTACAACTTTACAACTGACAATTAGGATTACCATTGCAGTGTGTAATGAAAACTGAAGTGATCATTATGAACAGAAAGATCATATGGTTTGGGGATTACTAACTGGACTCACTCTCCATTAGTACTGAGAATCCTTTCACGTTTAGATATTAATAGTTTTTGCTACCGTGTGAGTGAAACTGCTTTTAACAATACACCGAACCATAAGAGCCAAGGCTCCATAAAACTGTGTAATATACTTGTCTCCTTAATGAACGGTCAAGTTTTTGAACCATTAACTGTCACTGTGAGCATAATTACAATTATGGATCATGTGTAAGAGTGGTTTTACTGACTGTGAATTTGTGATTGACGTAATCATCTGAAAACGTGACGAACAGTGACATTGCAGTTCAAAATTATCACAAACAGTGTATGAAGTACTGAAATGAGAATTAGGTGTGCCTAACAAGTAATAAATGTGATATGCTAAACCTATGCATTATCATCAACAATTACATCTATTCAGCCAGTGGCCTGTTAAACGCCACTGCAGATGACTTTGCAGCCCAACCGAGAAGGGGCTTCACTAGCATACTATGTTGTGAAAATATGACAAATGGAGTTGCTGCAATAACTTTGTTTGTTATTGCCTCCGCTGTCATCTCAACATGCCGCAACATGTTTCCAACAACAAACAGGTAAGTGCTCTTCCAAGCTCAAACTAACAAAATTCAACAGTCCAGACTATAAATCATTTGTTTCATTACAAAGCTATTGTTTTTCTTTGCCATTTCTTAACTTTTGCTATGTAAACAAAAATGCTTGAAGTGAACTATTAACATTCAATGTAGCTTTTTTGACCCATCATTAGTCATAAGTATTTTTCTTTTACTTAAACTAACTCTTTCTTTTAAATAAATGCTGCTGCAATTGCATGTGTTATGTTTTATGTGCCTTTTGGAGTGGAGTGTTACAAATGTGTGTGCACCATTATGATCAAAGTGAGTTGGCATACCTCAAAATGTGTAAATTGCGGTGTCTGCCATTAGGTTCTGGGTGTCGACCAACAGAATTAAAGCTGCCTGTTCACTATTGGTTTAAGCTTCACAGCAAGGGCAAACTGAATGTGATAGTTGCCAAACAATTGCTACATGTTATGTTTACATAGTACTTAGATTCATGTTACCACACTTCCACAAGTAATAGCTTGGTGGTTGTTGATTAAAGAGATACGTGAACAATGTGTAGTCTAATCCTACCATGTTTACGGGATTAGTAAGAGAACTGTGTGTGATTTACATAATTTAGTGACTAATGGAATCACATTCTCTGCATCCACACAATTCAAAAGTAAATAGAGTTGTTCTGAGGTGAAATAATTGGACATCAATTCAGTTAGGTTATTTTGGACAAATTGTATAAAGACATGGTCTATAATTTCACAAAGTACACCAAGATGCATTTTCTCCACAACATGCAGAACATTGTAAAGGTTTGTCAACAATTTGAAAATATTTCGGAATTGCTCAAAAGAATTTGAAACAATGTGCTGAGCACTGAACTTTGAGGAAAACACTTTGAACAGCTCTTTTTAACTGGTACAAGTAAAGAGTAATTGCAGCAAATCAGTGTAACATACTAATGCAGGGCAGTATTCCTTGAAAATTAAAAAAAAAAATTCTTACTTCTAACAAAGTAGAACTGACAAAACAAATTTCAACTTAAATAATTTGCTGAGCCATGTTTACTAGAACTTTTTGCTACTAGTACCAAATACTTTCAACTGGTTACTTTATTGCATTACTGATGCTACAGTCTGTATGTCCTATTTGACATTGTGTCAAGAAGTCTGGGGCTTCTCAACCTGGAGGAGCCACATAAACATTTTAGGAAGTTACATAATGATTTCAAAAAAATTGTGTGCAAAGATTTAGTAAAAGTTTGTGACTTCTTGTGTTAGCTGTATTGAGAAGCTGCTCACTTTCTGACAACTTTTATCTGTTTAGAAGTTCACTGCACAATATGCAGTATTCCGTGCAACAAAGCCCAGCATTTTTATTGTCCTTATGTATTCAAAGTCAGAAACAAGTGTGTGAATCATGTTGAGTTATGGGCTACCATTGTTTCAGAAAATAATAATAATAATAATAATAATAATAATGATAATGATAATAATATTTGTCAAAGACCAAGCCAAGAGGTAACCTTGAAGCTATAGATCCTGCAGCACCATGACCATCCAGCTGCAGCAGGTAGGTGCCGACAAAACTACAGACATTGTGCCTTGGCAGGCAAAAAAGAAAATACTATTAAACATTTCCCCAATATAGATTTACTTTTACTTTCACAAACAGTGAAGACACAGATGTTCGCCCAATTTATAATGAGTGCTTAGAGAGTGAAAGCCTGAAACCTGCAAAATTAAAATTGCATCTATTTACAAAACATGCTCCCCAACCCAAAAAAGTGCAAAGTGTTTTAAACAGCCACTGGAATCTTTGAAGATCAAAATGAGTCTATTGAGTCCCATAGATCCATAGATAAATTTAAAAAATTCTCTATTAAATTATACATATTTTGGAAATTTGCAGTGACCACTATGACCAAGTTACTGTAAGAATTAAATGAAGTTTTCATGTTAAATTTACACACAATGGTTCTACTACATATTACTCATTTTGTGATTAATTGAGAAGCTTCAGTGGCTAAGGAAATTTCTGCAGATTTGAATGCTCTTCCAAAATGCAATTAATGTTATCAGTCTGATTAAGAGTTATGAACTTCATAGCTGTCCCTTCGCAAATCTGCATTATAAAACGGAATCAAATTTCAGCAGACATTTAATACGTACTGGCAATGGTTGTCAAGGGAATGAGGTGCCAAGCAGCTCTGAAGAGTTAAAAAACGAAGCTACACTATTTTTATTTCAAAATAATTCTAAATATGCCGATTTCTATATAATGCAAACTTGCTGTAACAATTATGCATACTATAATATATTGCTGTAGAGATAGGAACACGATCTTTACACTGAAATGTAAAATTCGGGTTTCTATGAAGAAATTGAACAATTTGGAAGCGTAATGTGGAAAGTAATTCACATGAAATGTTTCATGTGCTGACATCCTTATTGATTGAAAATTTGATTACAAAAGTTTCTGGCAAATTAAAACTGTGTGCCAGACCTTATAGCTTTATCTACCTTGTAGCTTTACTTCAGCCAGTACTTCATCACATACCTTCCAAACTTCACATAAGATCTCCTACTGAACTTATGGGACTATCTTCTATTGAACTTATGGGACTAGCCTCCTGGAAGACGGGTCCCAGGTTTGAGTCCCAGTCCAGCACACAGTTTTAATCTGCCAATACAGAGTGATAATTCATTCTGGAAACTATCACCCAGGCTGTCGCTACACCATGTCTCCACAATATCTTTTCTTCCAGGAGTATTAGTCCCATGTTTCGCAAGAGCAATGCTGCGGCGAAGTTTGGAAGGTAAAAGATGAGGCACTAGTGGAAATAAAAGTGTGAGGACAGGTCATGAATTGTGCTTGGGTAGCTCAGTCAGTAGAGCACTTGTCCATGAAATGCAAAGGTGGCAGGTTTGAGTCCCGAGCCACCACACTACGTGAACTATCCCGGGAGCTCTATGTGAAATGGAAAAATATTTTGTTGATGCCCACCTTTATTGGGAGACACAAACATCACAATAAAGTAAGAGGAATCAGTGCTTGTACAGAAAGCTGTAAGTGCTTGTTTTTCCTGCACTCTGTTCAATAGTGGAATGATAGAGAAATAGTGTGATAATGGATTAATGAAATTTAAGTGTGAATTGCAGAGAAGTCATGTAGACGTATATGTAGATCAGTGCACACACTGCTGCAGAGCAGTAGTCTGATTATGATTTGGTGAAGAATACCATAATTGATCATTGATATGGTTGGAAATTAATATCAGAATTATTTTTTTACCATGTGTGTACAGTAATCTGTTAGACTGGATTCAAAATCCTTTTGTCTTAGGAGTGGATCACGTGAAACATCTCTTGTTAAAATCTCAGGAAGAACATGGACACTTGTCCTGTGAACAGAAATCACGAACTTAATTTTCAAGAAAAGAAACATTAACAGTTTCTGGTTTGATGTGTAGACAAAATTTCTGGTACTGTCAGATTCAACAATCACAGTTGTCCTGCCATTTGCTACCACTTATTTGTATGAACAATTATTTTCAACAATGGTGGCCATAATAATTAATACATCACTCAAATCTTAAGAACATGGATAGTGCCATAACCCCAGCAGTAACAGACTTGAAGCTGCACTCTGAGATATTGGGTCAAAATAAGCAGTCACATCCATCATATTACATCTTTTGTGATATGAATATAATAGAGGGAAACATTCCACGTGGGAAAAATATATTTAAAAAGAAAGATGATGAGACTTACCAAACAAAAGCGCTGGCAGGTCGATAGACACACAAACAAACACAAACATACACACAAAATCTAGCTTTCGCAACCAACGGTTGCCTCGTCAGGAAAGAGGGAAGGAGAAGGAAAGACAAAAGGATATGGGTTTTAAGGGAGAGGGTAAGGAGTCATTCCAATCCCGGGAGCGGAAAGACTTACCTTAGGGGGAAAAAAGGACAGGTATACACTCGCGCACACACACACATATCCATCCATACATACAAGACACAAGCAGACATTTGTAAAGGCAAATGTCTGCTTGTGTCTTGTATGTATGGATGGATATGTGTGTGTGTGCGCGAGTGTATACCTGTCCTTTTTTCCCCCTAAGGTAAGTCTTTCCGCTCCCGGGATTGGAATGACTCCTTACCCTCTCCCTTAAAACCCATATCCTTTTGTCTTTCCTTCTCCTTCCCTCTTTCCTGACGAGGCAACCGTTGGTTGCGAAAGCTAGATTTTGTGTGTATGTTTGTGTTTGTTTGTGTGTCTATCGACCTGCCAGCGCTTTTGTTTGGTAAGTCTCATCATCTTTCTTTTTAAATATATTACATCTTTTTAATGATATGGTTATAATAGAAGGAAACATTCCATGAAGGAAAAATATACCTAAAAACAAAGATGATGTGACTTACCAAATGAAAGTGCTGGCAGGTCGACAGACACACAAACGAACACGTGTGTGTGTGTGTATGTTTGTGTTCGTTTGTGTGTCTGTCGACCTGCCAGCACTTTCATTTGGTAAGTCACATCATCTTTGTTTTTAGGTATATTACATCTTTTATTCTATTCCACTGTATGTGATTAATTAATAGTGTATTTTTTAAATTATGTTACCAACTTTTTGTTTGTTTCCATTTTAATCATAGTCCTTTAGATATTTATGTAGTTCAAGTGTTCCTCGGATTTTATCTGACACTTTTCACTTTGTAGCACTTCATTCTGTCCCAGCAAATGTGAGTGTACAGTGGATTTATAAACATACTGTGTAACTAGTATTTGTTATTATAGTTACTCTTTGATGTTAGAGATATAGACTGTTCCATGCCGCTCTTTACAGTAACTGTTAAGCCTTCCACACTTGTAAGCTATCTTGTATAGATGTGTTTTATGTGGAAATAAATGTTCAATTCTATCAGATACCACATATTTAGTGACACCGACGATAACACAATAATATGATCATGTCAGCTTCAGTGATCCACATGCATGAAAACATGAACGTTCATTATGTCCACATCAGCTGCAGTGCGCTCATTCTCGCACAAAAATGGACAACCCGCCAGTTACCACAAAGCCAGCTGCGAAAGAGCACGATTAATAGGGTTACAATTAAACCCCCACTTTCTGGCAACACACTCCAGCAATCCAGTGGTGTTGTTTGCGCAGTTTGAAAGCCAGTTTGTCCTTGCGCAGATATCAAGAGACGAAACAAAGTATAGCTATGTAATCACAACACAAACAGAAGACTTAGCCGCTGAAGTACAAGATACCGTTGCTGCATCGCCCAGCACCGAACAGTATGCATCAATTAAAAATATGCTAGTGATGCGCCTGTCGCAATCAGAAGCGAAGCGACTAGAGAGGACTGAAGAGCTCAGCTATCAAATCCCATCACAACTTTTATGCCGTTTGCACACACTGGCAAGCAACACAGTGAGCGATCAAATGCTGTGCAATACTTGGTTGTCTCGATTAGCCTCAGACACTCGAAAAATTCCGACAGTGTGTGCGGGTAATTTAAAAGCACTAGTGCAAACAGCAGACAAGATTGTCGAGATGTATCCCACAACAAACGTGTCAGCACTGACACCACTGCATGAGTATATGCTTGTAGTCACAATTGGTGCAGCTTACCATGCAATTATCCACATTACAAAAGTCGGACACATGTCAGCAACCACACCATCAGTCATCAATAAGTCGTAACCTCTCGCCATTAGCACAAAATCTGTGCTGGTACCACAAGAAATTCAGCAATGATGTGCAGAAGCGTATACAACCATGCAAGTGGAAACATGAAGTGGAAAACGTAGCAGCAACAACTATTCATACCCGTACTGCATGTTGACTTTTTGTCAGATACCACAACATGAAAGTATAATACCTAGTGGGCACAGGAGCAGAAGTGTCCCTGTACCCAGTAACTTGTGTATCATGCCAGAACTGTGATGATTCTTGTCTGTCTGCCGCTAAAAGCTCTAAGATTAAAACATACGGTCAGGTCTCATTGTTGTTTAAGCTTGGACTATGCCATGTATTTGATTGGCACTTCACAGTAGCAGATATATCACAGTCTATCATAGGAGCCAACTTCTTATCCTTTTATAATCTGGTACCCGACCTCCAATACAAGTAGCATATCGATTCCACTACAAACCTGCATCAATTCGATGACAGTATGTACGCTTCCAGGAGAAATGCCATACACATGATTACTACAAGAATTTCCCGAAATCACATAGCAGTCACCCACTCTTCTGCTGGTTAAACACACAATGGTGCATCACATTTTGATCATTTCAAGCCCGCCATCTCACGCTACACCTAGATGTTTGACGCCTGAGAAGTTGTGAGTGATGAAGCAGGATATCCACAGCATGCTGTCAATGGGCATTTGCAAAGTTTCAGTAGCAGTTGGGCAATCCCAATCCATATAGTACCTAAGAAGAACAGATGGTGTCCATGTGGCGATTACCGGCAGCTCAACACGACAAGCATCCCAGATCAGTACCCGGTGCCACATATAGAAGACTTCTTTGCCAACGTTCTTGGTAAGACTATGTTTTCCACTACTGATCTAGTCCAGGCGTATTATCAGATCCCAGTTGCCATAGAAGGTATCCCCATGACAGTAATGGCAACACCTTTCAGTCTAGGATGCCTTTTGGTCTAAGCAGTGCTGCACAGACGTTTCAGTGTTTCATGGATGAGATCACTAGGGACTTAGACATCTGTTATGTTTATGTAGATGACGTTTCGGTGAGTCTGTGACATAAGAAGAACATTTACATCATCTGGTTCAGATATTTAATCATTTTCGCACACAATGCTTAGTAACTAATCCTTCAAAGTGTACTTTTGGAGCAAGGGAAGTGCAATTTGTGGGTCACACGGCAGACGTGCATGGAATTTGACCACTGCAAGAGAAAGTAGAAGCCATAAAGAAATAGCCTTGCCCCATTAAAATCAGAAGGCTACGCCGATTTTTAGGGGTCATAAATTTTTATCAAAAATTTGTATACAACTATGCATCGATAAGAGCACCCCTGAATGAATTTATTAAGGGCACATCAAAGTCAAACAACAGGTTGCCTGAGACTGCAGTCATGTGTGTGTGTGAGTTGTGTTTGCACGTGTGTGTGTGTGTGTATGTGTGTGTTTGTCGCCTAACTTTGACGAAGGACTGGCCGAAACTTATATTTGTGACAGTCTTTTTGTTGTGTCTATCTGCGACTCAGCATCTCTGCTATATGTTGAGTAGCAACTTTCCTTCTCACAGTACTGTTACATTCCATCCTAGATTTTCCATTGTTTGATGGACTAGTATATTACTTGTTTATCTACAATGCTAGTACCGATTACATCTATAACAGCATGTGAGGTCACTAATAAATATGGCTAGATGAAAGGGATCACTGACCAAAAAAAATCTGAGAACTTTATATAGCCAAGGAGTGTGTGGTTTTTCATTATTCAGTAGTGTACTAGGTGCAGGATCGGCATATTAGGGATCTAAGATAGTATGGCACTGCAGTTGACCTCTGACAAAGAGTGGATTTAAATGTACAAAGACTTTAACTGAAAGAATTGCAACTGAAATTCCACTTGATATTAGAATGCTAAAAGCTAACTAATAAACTGATACATTAAGCATGAATCTAAATGCACATTACACTCATTGTCATAAAAAGTTTGGCAACAGTCTTGCGGATCATGCTCTTATAGCAGATGTTAATATTTCTGCAGAAATATTTTTAACACATACATTGTACATTTCTAGTATGTTTTCATTCATATCTTTAACAGTGATGTTGACCAGTTAGGACATAAGAGACACAAATTATCAATTTTTTTTTTTTAAACACAAATATTTGTTTAAAGCACACTGTGAAGTTTCGTTGGCAAGGATTACCACATTACTTCCTTGAAAAATTTTTTGTTTTATTTTACTAATTCACAATTGTAAACTATGAAAGATTATAACAACAGTGCTTGCTAGAGGTACCAAGAGGTTACCATTATAAAACATTTGATTACATCTGGTCAACATAACTGTAAACAATTACAACAGAAAAAAAGCCATGCTGTCCCGACTTGCATTAAGCAACACAAAAGTTCACCCTCTCCAATTTGCAGAAATGCTACTGGGCGTGGAAATGAGCATAGATGATCTAAATGAAACAGCTAGTAGTGGTGAGTATCCTTTGCCAAACAATAATTCTCTTGCACTGCAAAAGTAAAGGGCCTCCCGAAAATATTTCAAACTGGAAATATTGTACTTGCTAATACAGAGAGATGTGAGCTTATGTATTCCTCTCTATCCTACATATAATATTCTACAATGATTATATGAAAATGATAATGATGTGCCCCACCTTCAGGGTAAGTCATGAAGTCATCAAGAACTTTACAGCTACTTTCTTTTCTGCAACGACCAGATGTAACCCAATATTCTTGATGGCTCTCTCTGGAGAAAATAAAACAATTAATGAGACAATGATTCCACCAATCCATGACTAGATGTTTCAAATTTGTATGCTCCAAACTGTTATGAGAAGATGTAGTCAGGATATAATGAAGCATTCATTTCTGTTATGTGATGGAGGTCAGGTGATACAGTCCATCCATGTATTTGCTGTAGGTTCGGTTTTGACAAATATACCAAGGCAAAGCTACTGAACTGAAACCAGTCATTTCAAGTATAGTCCTTCAGCAATGTCTTTGTTTTTCTCACTATCATATGGTTTGTGAACAATATCCTTACTGTAAGTGCCTTTTAAAATTCTATGTTTTAAATGAAGTGTGAAAACTACAGTGGTACATAATATATAGCTATTTTTAAAATGTGTTTTGAATGAATGAAAGAAAAGTGGCAGAATATGAGTTAGTGAAGAGTAACTGAACCACCATTGTTTTGCTGATCACATACTATTAACCTTTAGTGCATATAATCTTCCAAAACTAATCAAAGAACTTAACAGAGCAAATATCCAAGTATATCCGAATGTTAGTCATAACAAGAGTTATATAACATACGATCAAGACAGTAAAAATAGGCACAAATAAACAATGAAGTAAAAGAAGCAGTTTATGAATTTCTGCATTTAGAGCAGTTTGAAACAAGTGGATGGACTGCAAAAGGAATAAACAGAAGAGTAAAAATGCCCTGGAATGCCTTCAGTAAACTAAATATCGATTTGTAAACTAAACTTTCAACATGCCTGAAAATGAAAGTTTACAAGCATCAGTATGTATTAGTATGACTATGTTTTTGGCTGTACTATTTAATGATGCTCATAAATATTTGATGGTTGCATGTTATAATAATTTTATTGTGGACTGTACAATGATGAGCCTTTGAGAAACATACCACTTATCTCCGAAGTAATTAGAATCAGTAGCTATGGAAGAATTATTTCAGATTCATTTTTTAATAGCTAGAAATGAAAATAAAAGTGCAATAAACCTTGCAGTTTGAAAATGATTTCAGAGAAGGTATAGCAGGACAGGTTGCCCACAATAACTAAGAAACAGTTTTTTTATGTCCTGAGATTTAAGATTACAATTACAAGTGTAAAATGAAGTCAAGTGGTGACAAAGTGTGACACTGAGTGTAAAGACTATACAGAAAACGAATACATGAAAGCAGTTAAGCATCTACTGAGCAGTGTTCCATCATTTTACGGACAAGGAGAGGACACGACATTCAGATCACAGATTTACTTCAAACTTTGTTCTTCTTTAGTACGCCATTAAAACAATATAATGTCCATGGAGTAAGGTGCACTACTCTGGCAATTCCAAGAAAATCACAAGAGAAGTTTTACATATCTATTACGTCTGTGCGTAAGTGCTTGATGTTAAGAGTTCCTGCTGGTCAGTTGGTTAGCGTTTGCGATCTGCAAGATGAATGTGTACGAGGCGAAGGTTCAACTCCCACTCAGACTTAATATTTTTTTCATCACTGGTCATATTATTTAATTCATATGACATTTGAGAGGTAAAATAATTAAAAAACACACTTATTTGCATGAAGTTTTAGTGAATTTCATGTTATTTGACTATCACTACTTTTAAATAAATTTAATTATTACAACAAACATATTTACAACTATCAACAAGCAAATGAAGAAATGTATAGAGCTTTCCTGAAAATGTATATCTGTCATGATGTGCAAAATCCCTTATACATGCAATCTGGTAAGATAACCGGAACTACTTTGCATCTCAACGCTTCAAGCTGCAGACATAGAATTAGGCCACATTCGGCAGTTAAACTGCGTAGCACTGAGACGTAGCTAATGAAGCATGAACAAATAGTGTAGGTGCAAATTTTTTTTTACCATCACAAAATTTATACTTGTACTACAAAAATGAAGTTTCGAGCAGAAGTCAAACCGTCACCTCATGCACATTTGTCTTACGAAGTTCGAACGCTGACCACTTGGCCACTACGAACTCCAACATCTAGCACCTGTGCACAGATACATCAGTTGCACCTAAAGCTTCTCTTAACTGTTTTCTCGGAATTTCCAGGGTAGTGCACCTTACGTTGTTTTGACGACCTACTAAACATGTACAAAGTTTGAAGTAAATCTGTGATCCCAACATTGTGGATTTCTCTTGTGAGATAATATAGCACTAAAGGTATTCATTGTAAGAAATTCATAAATGTAGCATACCA
This sequence comes from Schistocerca cancellata, assembly GCF_023864275.1. Classification (NCBI taxonomy): domain Eukaryota; kingdom Metazoa; phylum Arthropoda; class Insecta; order Orthoptera; family Acrididae; genus Schistocerca; species Schistocerca cancellata. The sequence goes on along the minus strand of NC_064631.1, from coordinate 229,643,552 downwards.
CATCTTTCTCAAGCTAATGCAGCTACTTTTGGGACATTTTAATACAGCTATGAGGTATGCAAACAAATACATAACAATTACACAGCATCTATAAATTACACAGTTCTCACATATGGAAGAAGAATATAAGGTATGAAACTTTCACTAAATAAGGACAACAGCAAATAAGTTCACAGACTGAAATGAGGAACATAAACAGTTACACCAAACAAAGCAAGAGCAAAATAGTTTTCAAAATATAGAATTTTTACAGTCAGAGAATGAGACAAAAAGATATGGATGAAAAGGGATTGTCTCCCACCTGTTTGTCATCTCAACTGTATCTTCACATTTTCATTCTATCTTCTTAATATCTCCCAAACAGATTTTGCTTTCATTTGTTTCTTTAGCCATTCCCTTTTTCTTTGTTCTTTAGCCATTCCCTTTTTCTTTGCATCTACTCTCCTCCTGCCTATCTCCATTTATTCAGTTATACCACTCATCTTTATTAGGCTTGATTTTTCAATTTATCCTCCCTTTACTAGTGAACTGCTAATTACATATTTTACCATTTCTTACTTTTCTCATTTTCAGGACGTATCTTTTTAACTTTCATTTCATCGAATATTGTCAGGCTAACCTTTGCTAATCAACATATGTGACTTTCCTGTTCAACCTTACAAAAACGTGTCTCCTTTTAGTGTATTTCCTATGCTTCAGATACAGAAAAGTTTATTTTTGCCTTGGATGTCCTGCTAATTGTCATTCAAACAATCATATGTTTTGCTCTTCTTTACTTACAGGAAACTTCAACAAGGATTTGACAAGATTTCTGAGCAGTTATACATCAATTTATTGTGATGACTCACAGAGCTAGTTGTAGTGTGATTCTATAAGGATTTGAGACACGACGAGGCATAGTATCTAATTACATCACTACAAGCAATAGCATCCGTTGATCTAAAATGACTATTGTCACTGATCGCAAACATGGTCACTGCATATTATAGAATTTAATTCTGTGACACTTGTATAATGAAATTTACATATCTCTGCAAACAACTGAGAACTGCCTAGCAGAGGATGCTTAGTACATTACCACATTAGGGTCTCTTCCAGTTCCATCGTGTATGGAGAATGGAGAGAACAAACATTTAAATGCCTCTTTTCATACTGTAATTAGCCTAATTTTGTCTTCAAGGTTGCCTGAGAGTAATGCATAGGCCCCAAGAGTCATCACTTAGTATTAGTTCTTGAAATTTTGTAAGTAGGCTTTCTCACTTTAATCTGTGTATATCTGCAAGAGTCTGCCAATTCAACATTTTCAATTTTTTTTTTTTTTTTGAGACTGTTTTCTGAGTTGAACAAACCTGAGACCATTTTTGCCACCCTTCTTTGTTTACACTCAATATTCCACATTAGTTCTGTTTGGCATGGGTTCCACACATAAAAGAAATATTCTAAAATGTTATGTACAAATGATCTGTAAGAGGTCTCCTTTGTAGATTGACTGAATTTTCCCAGTATACTGCTAGTAACTAAAGTTTGCTACCTGCCTTACCTATGAATGAGCCCATCTGATTGCTGCATTTCACATCCATAGAAATTGTTACATCCATGAACTTGCATGAGTTGATTGATTCCAACTGTGAATCACTGATATTGTAGAAGTTGATTGATTCTAACTGTGGATCACTAATATTGTAGGAATAGGATCCTACTTTCTGTCATTTTATTAAGTGCATAGTTTTATATACATTCAAACAAAGTTGCCCATTTTTGCACCAATCTGAATTCTTATCAAGATCTGCCAATATTTCTGCAACTTTTTCTGAAAATACTCCATTACAGGTAACTACATAATCTGTGAAAGGTCTCAGCTTGCTACTAATATTGTCTGCCAGGTCGTTAATATACAATAAAACATCAAGTGACCCAACACAATCCCTTGCAGCACGCCTCAAGTTATTTCCATTTCTGTCAATCACTTCCCATGCAAGATAACACGCTGGGACTTGCCTGCCAAGAAATCCTCAACCCAATCATGAATTTTGTTTGATACCTGTAAACTTGCTCCTCACCTTAGACAAAAGTGGTGAGCCCTTTCTTCAACCAATGGTCCTCTTTGACCTGCACAATGGCTTGTGTGGCAAATAGGCATTGTTTGAGGGAACAGTGTGGAGCCTGCCGAATCTGGGGCTGTAGTATGAACGTGAGGTGTTTGGTCACATTAAAGACACAAAAATGAGTATAACTGTTTGTTAAGAGAGGAGAGACAAAATGATATTGGAAGTGATTTATACAGAATGTATCTTACCCTGATCATAACAAATAACGGGAAGAATTACCACTGATAATGCACTTATGTGCGTGAACAGAACTGTGGTTCCAGCAGTAAGTGTATGAGAGCTGGAAATCACAAAGAGCTGGAAATCATAGTGACATATTTGACTATAAACTCCAAAGGTGTCATGACACTTGTCTTGAATAATAATAATAATAATAATAATAATTCATATTTTCCAAGGCATTAACAGCAGCATAGTCAAAATAATGAATTTAACTGTGGTTATATCAGTTAGAGCACTCACACGTTGTTGAAAATGAATACAACCTATGGATTGGTTATATCAGTTAGAGCCCTCACACGTTGTTGAAAACGAATACAACCTATGGATATGAGCTCTGCTACTAATTTAACAGTTCAACTGAAAAAATTAATTAAATATCATACTTATTTACTAGAAAAGAGCTTGCATAGATCATACAATTGTACTTCTGCCAATAAATGTAGGTGTTATACCGAGTTAAATTCTTTTTGGAAGATAAAAAAATAATACATCTTCCTGATTCTCTTGACCCATAGCATTCAGGATGTGTCACTTGTGAGAAGCGAACATTGGGTTTTGTATGATCAATGTTTTCGGGATCCATGCAATTTGGCACAGAATATGTCATTTTACTTGAGATATCTCATTACATTCGAACTGAGGTTATGTTCTAGGATTCTACAACAAACAGACATCAATGAGATTGGGCAATAGTTTTGTGGATCACTTCTGTTACCCTTCTTGTTGACAGGTGTGTACTGTACTTTTTCCAATCACAGTTCTTGGTTCCAGGAATCTAAAGTATATCATGATTAAAATATGAGCTAACTCAGCTGCAAATTCTGTGTAGAATCTGAGACACATCCAGTTGGGCTCCAGTATCTAGTTTAATTCTAATGATTTTGTGCAATTGTGATTTTGTGTAGTTTCTGACACAACTGACACTAATATCTATATAACTCATCTTTGCAGTGATGCAAGAAGTTAACTGGGACAGTACTTCTTTATCTTCATTAGTAATAATAAACAGAGTTCACCATTTCTGTTTTTACTTTGCTATGCTCAGTTTCAGTTTCTGTCTCATCCATGAGTGCCGGGGCACTAACTCTGATTCCATCAACATCCTTTGCATATGACAAGAATTTCTTTGAGTATTGCGAAAGATCTTTTGATAAGGTTCTGTTTTATAGTAGTTATGGAAGGCTTCGTGCATTGCCTTCTTGTCAGCCAAACGTTTTTCATTCAGCAATTCTCTCTATATATGATATCATGGTTTTTTTAAATATATTTATGGAATCCACTTTTTCTTTAGAAGTTTCTTTACAGTGACTGTGTACCGTGGACAGTTCCTCCCATTGCACATGGTATGAACATTACCTCTCAGGGAGCCCACTATTTATCGTGGTGTAATTCCTGCCCCCGCGCCCTCCCCGCCTCCCAAAAATAAATTGTAATAAACGTGCATGGCATCCCATAATGTCAGAGAACCAGTGAGACTAAGCTTTGGTGACCATTCTACAAACCAAATAGAAAAGGTATTCCTTGAACTCTGTGTTTGATATGAGGTTATCTGGTATGTACCGAGCAATCATTTGCTTCCTCACTCAAGCATGCTTATAACAGAACAAAAACTAAAGACACTAGAGGTGGCTAGAGAAGAGTTTTGTGTGGAAATACAAAATCAGCTAGATGAAGACAAGAAGTGTATTGGAAACAAAATTTTCTGTGATGATTCAACTTTCCATAAAATAAACACAAATAATTTCTTTAGGAAGATTCAAAAGATATCCATAAATTTCTAAAATAAATTAACACATTTATTACCTTCAGAATTTCTGTTACACCAACAGTTGCTGCAATACCCAGAACAAACATGACAACATGTGGCAAGTACTTGAAGCTTATTCCTTTCCGTTTTTTCAGTAAAAATCTCAGCGATGAAATCTTTTTCTCTGAATATGGTGGGTACCTTGCCCTGAAATTACAAATCCTTTTTGTAAATAGGATCTCCTTTAAAAATAAGTTTATAGAACATGAAACAAGTCAGAGTTGAAAGAAAATGCACACTGTATTTTGTAATTAAAATTAGAAATATCACACCCTGCACTGTGATGCTGAATAATCTGTAGGTATTATTAGTGTGCAGATGTACAAAAATTACACCTCAGTATTAATAATGGTTTGGAAGACCAAAGTATGAAGAATGCACCTAAGTTTCACAATGGACCAACAGAGCCTTTAAAAAAAAATTTATTATGCTTCATTACAAGCTCAATTGTGGAGTTGATCTCTATTCATTAGTTTAGGGGCAGCGTCATGACATTAGGGAGGATGTAATCAGTGTCTTCCTCATTCATTATGCTTACTAACCTAACCTCATTGGGTTATCTAAATATTTTATCAATTCAGAGAAAAGAAATCCAATCCTGTTGAAGCTAGAATTTGCATTAATGGTTGAGCAATCAATCAACAGACTTTTAATGTATGGGACTTCACAGGCTTTGGCAATTATACAGGACCTGAAGTGCATGTGGGGACAATCTATGTCATTAGTCAACATAGCTTTATATCTTCATGGTCCAATACTTTTAAAAATATTTATATTTTTCCATTTGATTTACCTACATAAAAATTTCAATGTTTACAATACACAGACCTACTTCTATTTCTTTAATCACGTACTGAGTTTTTTTTGTTTTTTGTTTTTTTTTTTTTCAATACTTACGCAGCAAGTTTCTCCCCAATCGCACTCAAGTCCTTTACCAAACAGCTTTTCTTGTGTGTGAAAGTATTGAAAGTGTAGACTCCATGATAGGCTCCCATTCCACTATGTCCAACTCCACCAAAGGGCAAGGTTTCCACTGAACCAACATAAGAAAAATTAAGTACATTCATTCTTCATACACTGGAAATGACATAGTACAATGACTCCTTTTTACTCAGCTACTCTTACTTTGGCATAGTTCGATCACAAACAAACAAAATACACTACTGGCCATTAAAGTTGCAAAGGCATGAAGGGGCATGATTACAAATACTGAATTGGCAGGGCAGTATATGGCATGAAACGGAGAAGACACTCTTGACAAGGCTGTATACCACAAAAACAGCAGAAGACAGGAACAGAAAGCTTGTTTGTTTCTTGCTTGCTCCACCTGAAAGGGAATGGCATGTCTTTGATCACTGTTTCCCAACAGATAACTAAGAACCGTCAGATACCAAAAATATATGTAACTCAATTTCAAAGTAAATCCCATAAAATTAATTTTCATTCTTTTCACTGCAAGCATTGTAGATTTTATTACTGAAGAATGGACTCAGCATTACAAATTACTTACACTCCCTGCTAAAAAATAAATATGCTCAAATAACCTACTACATCTAATTAGACCCACATAATATGCCATTCAGTTCAGAATGTTGGCCAGTGCAGGTGCATACTAGGCGGTGGAGGAGTACTGTCATGTGCAGAGCATAATGGCTGCCCAACCTGCAATTTGCCATGGAAGAAACTGCCATTTTCATGTTCCAGGAGAACAATATCCAGTTGGATAAAACAAGTTAGGTTCCATACCCAATGTGAAGGATAAGGGACATGAGATGACAGTTTGAATGCTAGTAAATACCCAACTCGTTCATGCAGCTCTGCTACGAAGCCCTCAGCAATTTTTCATCACTATTCCAGAACACTAAAAATCCTTCATATGTCTTTGCAGAATATTGTGAGACAGGAGTTGAGTTTCCACCCTTATTAGCTGCAAGAGGTCATCAGTTACAGCTATAAGATAAACCCCTTCATCTGAGCCATACTCTGCAAGCCACTTAACCGTATGTGGCAGAGGATACCGTATTTACTCGAATTTAAGCCGCACTCGACTCTAAGCCGCACCTGAAAAATGAGACTCGAAATCGAGGAAAAAAAATTTTTCCGAATCTAAGCCGCACCTGAAATCTGAGACTCGAAATTCAAGGGAAGAGAAAAGTTTTAGGCCGCACTTCCAAATCGAAACAAAGTTGGTCAGCTGTAGTAGTTTGGTTCGAGTCGTAAGCTTAGCAGTTAAGCTTTGCCAGGTAGCCGTTGTTATGCGTCAGGCGCTCCTTTTTCACGTGCTTTGTCTGGTTTGAATTGATTGCTTATTTTTCTTTGATCTGACAAGTGCAGTTCTCTTTGTTATAGGTGTTTCCATCACTCAAAGCTGAAAATGCATTACTGTACTGTGCCATGCATTGTTTGTCGCATTCTGAAAATGAGGGTTTACAGCCTGTTGCCGCTCGCGGCACGGCTTGCTTCTGTGCACGCTACCGCCGCTTACAATTAAAAAAAAACAAAGAGAGGAATCGTCTAATTAGCGAAACAATGGCAAGAGACTGCTATTCGTTGCTACTTACACTGCTGCTTTCTTTGATAATGATCAACAAGAACCAAATAATAGATTCCGTATGATAGAAGATGTTCTGAATGAGAATTTAGCGAAAATTTTTTCCGTTTGAAAATCTTTGCAGACGCCTCTTTAGTACATTACATTATGCACAGAAAATAGAGTCATCTTAGATTTAAAAATCTAGTCAATTGCCGTGCTTCATTTCTGACTGTGTCACTATTAGGCATAAGAATAATACGAATATAAACATGACATGGTATGTATATTCCTCCGCGTCTGCTGCTGTCTCACTCTAGTTTCGTAGTTTATTAGGCGGACAGGATTTAAATGAGATAGCAGCAAACACGAAAGAATACATGGCAAAATGTTTATACTCGTATTATTTTTATGGTGAAGAGAATACTGTATGTGATTCACAATTCATAAAAGTTCCTATTAGCAACCATTTCTTCTCAAAGTTAGGAAAAAATTCAGAAAGCAGAGTTGGCCATATTGACAAATATCCCAAACAGTCTTGCCAGTCGGATTTTCGTAGTACATTGAAATGCTGCTACGTTCGAAGATGAACAATACGGAATTTGTATTTACTTCGTTGGATAATGTATGAAAATGCAGTGGTCGAAACTCGGGGCGGAGAAAAAAAAGCCTGTCTTCCACCTTTTTTTTATTTATTTACTGACGCAGAGGTTTTGGTGCCAGTATTTGTCTTTCTGCCTGCGAAGCATGCCTGCGTAGCGCTACATATATTCGACGGCAGAAGTTTGTTGTGGCGGCACCTACCAACATTTTTCAGAACTTCCGCGTACTTTGCACTCGATTCTAAGCCGCAGGCGGTTTTTTGGATTACAAAAACCGGAAAAAAGTGCGGCTTAGATTCGAGTAAATAGGGTACTTCTGGTACCATTAACTGATCTCCCTTCCCCCATTTCACTCACAAATGGCACATGGGAAGAATGATACTCGGTAAGCCTCTGTATTGACTCTCAGTTTCTCAAATTTTTCTCATTTTGATCGTTTTGCAAGATGTATGTGGGAGTAAGTAATATGTTGTCTGACTCTTCCTGGAAGCTGCTCTCTTGAAATTTCAACAAACCTCTCCATGACGCACAATGCCTCTCTAGTAACGTCTGCCTCTTGGAGTTTGTTGACCATCTCCTTAACATTCTCATGCTGACCAAGTGATCCTCTGATGAAACATTCTGCTATTAATTCGATCTTCTCTCCCTCATGTGGGTAAGGACCCCAGGTTTAAAAACAATACTCAAGAATTGGTCAAACAAATGCCTTGTATGCACTTCTTTCGTGGATGAGTTACATTTCCTCATGATTCTTCCCATGAATCTCAGTCTGGCAGCTGATTTTCCTACTATTTGTTTTATGTGGTTGTCCTACTTAAGATTGCTCTGGATCCTTACTCCTAGATACTTTATGGTAGACACTGTTTCCAGCAATTTATTACCAATAGTGTAGTTGTGCAATAGTGGATTTCTTTTTCTGAATATGCACAATATGTTAATTCATTTATGGTAGGGTTCAACTGCCAGAGCCTGCACCATTCATAAATCCTCTGCGGGTCATTCTGCAAATTGATACTACACTCCTGGAAATTGAAATAAGAACACCGTGAATTCATTGTCCCAGCAAGGGGAAACTTTATTGACACATTCCTGGGGTCAGATACATCACATGATCACACTGACAGAACCACAGGCACATAGACACAGGCAACAGAGCATGCACAATGTCGGCACTAGTACAGTGTATATCCACCTTTCGCAGCAATGCAGGTTGCTATTCTCCCATGGAGACGATCGTAGAGATGCTGGATGTAGTCCTGTGGAACGGCTTGCCATGCCATTTCCACCTGGCGCCTCAGTTGGACCAGCGTTCGTGCTGGACGTGCAGACCGCGTGAGACGACGCTTCATCCAGTCCCAAACATGCTCAATGGGGGACAGATCCGGAGAGCTTGTTGGCCAGGGTAGTTGACTTACACCTTCTAGAGCACGTTGGGTGGCACGGGATACATGCGGACGTGCATTGTCCTGTTGGAACAGCAAGTTCCCTTGCCGGTCTAGGAATGGTAGAACGATGGGTTCGATGACGGTTTGGATGTACCGTGCACTATTCAGTGTCCCCTCGACGATCACCAGTGGTGCACGGCCAGTGTAGGAGATCGCTCCCCACACCATGATGCCGGGTGTTGGCCCTGTGTGCCTCGGTCGTATGCAGTCCTGATTGTGGCGCTCACCTGCACGGCGCCAAACACGCATACGACCATCATTGGCATCAAGGCAGAAGCGACTCTCATCGCTGAAGACGACACGTCTCCATTCGTCCCTCCATTCACGCCTGTCGCGACACCACTGGAGGCGGGCTGCACGATGTTGGGGCGTGAGCGGAAGACGGCCTAACGGTGTGCGGGACCGTAGCCCAGCTTCATGGAGACGGTTGCGAATGGTCCTCGCCGATACCCCAGGAGCAACAGTGTCCCTAATTTGCTGGGAAGTGGCGGTGCGGTCCCCTACGGCACTGCGTAGGATCCTTCGGTCTTGGCGTGCATCCGTGCGTCGCTGCGGTCCGGTCCCAGGTCGACGGGCACGTGCACCTTCCGCCGACCACTGGCGACAACATCGATGTACTGTGGAGACCTCACGCCCCACGTGTTGAGCAATTCGGCGGTACGTCCACCCGGCCTCCCGCATGCCCACTATATGCCCTCGCTCAAAGTCCGTCAACTGCGCATACGGTTCACGTCCACGCTGTCGCGGCATGCTACCAGTGTTAAAGACTGCGATGGAGCTCCGTATGCCACGGCAAACTGGCTGACACTGACGGCGGCGGTGCACAAATGCTGCGCAGCTAGCGCCATTCGACGGCCAACACCGCGGTTCCTGGTGTGTCCGCTGTGCCGTGTGTGTGATCATTGCTTGTACAGCCCTCTCGCAGTGTCCGGAGCAAGTATGGTGGGTCTGACACACCGGTGTCAATGTGTTCTTTTTTCCATTTCCAGGAGTGTATATTCTGGCATTACTACTTTCTTATGAACAACTGTATCATCTGCAAACAGTTTTAAAGAGCTTCTGACACTTTCTACTAGGCCACCTACAAACATTGTCAACATTAATGGTCCTATCACACTTCTTTTGGGTACTCTGGGAAACACCTTTACATCTGCCACTTTTGTTCCATTAAGAGTGACATGCAGAGTTCTATCTGCAAGGAAGTCTTCAATCCAGTCTCAAACCTGATCCGATACTCAGTAAGCTCATATTTTTCTCACTAAACAGCAGTGCAGGACAGTGTCAAATGCCTTCCTGAAGTCAAGGGACACAGCATCAACCTGAGCACCATTTTCTTATGTGCTATGGATCTAATGGAGGAACAGAGCAAGTCGAGCTCTGCAAGATCTCTGTTTGCAGAATCCATGTTGATTTTCGATAGAGGAGATTTTCATTCTCCAAAAAGTTGTAATTTTTTAGCATAAACATGTTCTATATTTCTACAACAGATTGATATCAACAATATAGGCCTATAATAAAGCACATTTGTTCTACAACTCATCTTGAAAATGGGAATAACCTGCACTTTTTTCCAGTTGCTAGGTACCCTTCATTGCTCAATGATCTACAACAAACTGCTACTAGAAGGGGAGCAAGTTCTTTCGCATAATCTTTCTATAATTTTATAGATATCTCATCTGCCCTGATGCCTTTCCATTACTATTCGGTCATAGTTGATTTTCTACTCTGCAATCATGTATCTCAATATCTGTTAGTTTGGCATTTGTATGACGATTGAAAGCAGCAACCATGTTATCATCTTCTGCTACAAAACAATTTAGAAGACTGAATTCAGTACTTCAGCTTTCTCTCTGTTAGCTTCCAGTTTGGTGGCACTATGATCACTGCACGAATGAATACAGGATTTGAACCACTTAGTGACTTCACGTTAGACCAAAACCTATTAGGGCTTTTACTCAAGATCAGTTGACAAAATTTTACTTTCAAAATCACCGAATGACTCTCATTTTTCGTCTTACACTCATTTTTGCTTCGTTTAATGAGCAGGCATATTTGTTGCACAAAAGTACTGGGCAGATTGTAACAGGGTGGCGCATTTCTGACAAATCTTGCGATATCTGATGATGCAAAATTTCATCTGAATGGGTTTCTCAATAAACAAAACTTCTTATATTACTCAGGGCAAACCTGCAGCCCGATGATGGAAAGGCCCAGAGCAACCCAAAGGTTGCCCACTGCTGTGCTATTGAATAGTTCACTGGAATCGCTTGTGGTTATTCTCTCTCTCTCTCTCTCTCTCTCTCTCTCTCTCTCTCACTGCTAGCCAGAAAGTGCCAATTCTGAGCTGTATATAGCCATGATAATTATTTCTTCATTCTCCACCTGCAGGGAGGTTCAGCACGATGTGGCTACAGCCCACGTGGCCCGTAATTCAAAGACTACACCCAGGTGCCACTTTCCACATTCCTTATTCTCACAATTTGGTGATATCCTTTAGCTGGCAAGATCACCTGATCTTTCAGCCCATGATTTTTTTGTAGGATCCTCTGAAGAACAAAGTTTTTTCATAGTGATACTGTCAAGTTGCAAGCCACAAATCCAAACATCTTTCCCAATGGATTGGCAATGATGGGAGTAATTTGTGTGATGTGCTTTTTAGGAAATAAACAGGCACCTATAACTTATGTTAGAGCAAATATACACTAAACCTCATAATTACCTAATGACAATGTACTACTTCCTGTTGGCCACACAAAGATTATATAATGTGGTGCTTCCTGTTAAGTGAACATTTGATAGGAGCAGAAGAAATACAAAAACAAGACAAAAGGACAGTAAAAAAAAAAAAAAAAAAAAAAAAAAAAAAAAAAAAAAAAAAAAAAAAAAAAAAAACAACAACAACAACAACAACAACAACAACAACAACAACAACACAGAAGGACTCACACTCTGAGGGTTCCATACCAACTTAATAATGTATATAGATAATAATAATAATTTTGTGTGGTTCAATGGCCTGGTGCAAATCATTCTATTGGATGCCAGTTTGGCAAATCACTTGTCCCTAACCCATCCCAGTTATCCAACCACAGAAGGGACCTACAGTTTAAAGTGGAATCCAAACCACATATTGTTTCTTGCGACTCCTCTCATCACTGACAGGTGAAAGATAGGTTAAAACGAAGACTGAAAAATCTGCCACCATCCGAGTTTAAATCCACGACCTCACCATTTGCAGGCAGGCACTTTACTACTTCGTTCTCATTATCACCACCTGCCTCTTCATTGTTTTTTGTCCTCCTTTTTTTCCATCAATTGTTTTACGAGGATTTCACATGCCACTGTTCAAAATTCCATCAATGAGTTTTTCACTCAGTTTTTATATTACAGAGGGTGGTCAGTCCCATGACGGAACCCACTGTGTTACCATGCAGGCTCTAGACCAGAATTCCCAAGAATATACAGAGTGTCCGGTGAAGGAGTCCCTGGTTTCAAAATTAAATATCTAAAAAACTAAGACTGATAGACAAGTGCAACAAAAGGTGTATTTATTGTGAAAGCTGTAAGAATTTTACACAGAACTTTCGGAATAATTTGAAAAGGTACTCACAGATGGTGCTGTACACTGCGCAGCTCGCATAGCTGTGCAGTGTGAATAATTAAACTCATCCTCTGCAGGCAATCTTTCAAATCATATCAGAACCTTTTCAAAATGTCCACTACTCACAGTATGGAGGTGGCATAAATGAACAATGAAATTTGCAAACGGATCCTGTAGTGTCACAATGGAAATGGATTCAGATGCCACAAAGATCACCAATGTGCTGGGATGGTTCCAGTAGGCAGTGTCTTTCAATGTATCCCACAAAATGTAGTTGCAAGAAGTCACCTAGTACGACTATGGAGGTCAGTCTATCCCTGGATTAGTAAATTTACAGTAATCCAACACAATGACAATTTCCGAAGTATAGATCAAGAGAGCAAAACATCTGTTCTGTGTGATGTTGTCTGGCCCCATCTTGCATGAACCACTCCGTATCTGGTTGACCATCCCACGCTACGTGTGTGGTGACAAATTGTTCCAAAATTGCGATGTAAAATTCACTAGTGACCATTCCTCACATGAAAGAAGGGCTAATAAGGCCTCTGCTGCATACCACAACCCAGGCAGTAACTTTGGGAAAATACAGTGGTTTCGCTTCACACAAATGGGGTTTGTCACAATCCCAAAATCGCTAATTTTGTTCATTCACAACTGCATTCAGGTGGAAGTATGCTTCACCTGTGAACTAAATGCAGCCAACATCAAATCCTTCATTATCAATCACTGTGTGAATCTGGTTTGCAAAGTCAGCCCTGTATCACACACCTTTCACTGGTACGGTCTGCTGGCTTTGGATTTTGAATGTAAACAACATGTAGTCCTGGTCTCAGTATTTTCCTTGCACTAGAACTCGGAAAGTCAGTCTGCAGCAATTATTTGGACAGATTTTCTTGGATTTTGCTGTACGATTCCAGAAACCTTAGCGACATTTTCAGGAGTAACTACAGTTTGTCTGGAGCCAACATTCCTCACTATGTCATCAGCGACACTGCCCGTCTTTTGGAATTTGGCGATTTCAACCTCCTTTCATGTTCCAGTGGTGGCACTGATCACTCTGAGCAGCAGCACGCTATTTATAGGCACTATATATCGTGATTACTGCATCGCCTGTTACCAGCTTTTCAAACTATTTCAAAATTTCTGTATATAATTTATACAGCTTTCACAATAAACATACTATTTGTTGCACCCATCTATTAGTCTTAATCTTAAGAGATATTTAACTTTGAAATCAGGGAGTCCTTCACTGAACATCCTGTAAATGGTTTGTCTATAGGTTTTGATAAGTGAGTTTGAGAGTATTGACTTAGAAGCTGAATTTATTTACACCGGTAAGGTACCGTAGACCTTAGTATTTGACATAAGCTTCAAATTTGATACTTCTACCCCTTCCTGAGAAAAGGGGTCTTAACAGCCAGCCAGATGGACAAGAAAGTGAGACAATAAGCATTCCATTTTCACCAATTGAGGTACAAAACCCTAAAAATGCCAATTTTTTAAAAAATAGATATTTTTTTATGTCCCAGAACAAGAAGCTCCTCACACGACGTTCCTCTACACAAATTCTGCTGAAAGAAGGAAGTGAAAATTAGTTATCAAGGATTATTTGCTGTAAAAACAGTTCAAAGGATATCAATTGTTTAATGGTGGCATTATAAATGCAAAAATAAATGAAAATAAAATGCTTAATTAAGAAAGTATGACAATGTACTGTTGATTAACCCCGCATTCATAATTATGGGTAGAGACTAAAAAACACTTGCCTGAACAGTTAACATAGAAGTGAAATGAAAGAAAAGATGGCACAAAGGAAGATTACAGGTGAATGTCTCATCAACATTCAAACTGTAATACCTGGAACTACAGATGGTGCTTGTGGCAGGCTCTGTGAAACTAGAGGATGATCACACAGACTAATCAGTGCACAGTCAACCGAGGGAAAAATTGGCTGACCCTGTAAATCTCTGACAGGGAACCTGAATACACCAATGTTCTTCACAGCTATTACAACCAGCAGCTTGTGCGTTATGACTATCACTACTGACTTTGACCCGACTGCAAATCATAATCTAGCTGGTGTTATATCCAGGGTACAATAATGACTTCATAGATCTTTATTGTGCTTGTTATTTTCTCATTAGCAATGAATTCTTTTTGTTGTTATGGAATGTCATTTCCTTCGAGCCGAAGTAGTTCATAAAAATTGGCAATGATCCGTTTCAAACTTTTAATGTGAGCTAGCAGCTAGCCTAATGGACCCTGAAACGGCACAGACATTTTGGAACAGTAACAGCATAAGTACACCATCAACAGCAAATGGAAGTACTACATTTGCAAAACAGCATGCTAAAGCCATGCAGTGAAACATTTTATGCTCTTCCACACTTCAAAATTGACCACAAACAACTTCAGCAATAAACACACCCATGAATATGTGTACGTGTGTGTGTGTGTGTGTGTGTGTGTGTGTGTGTGGGGGGGGGGGGGGGGGGGGGGGGGGGGGGGGGGGAAGCGCACACACGTGCAGGCACACCAGCACTGTATGAGAAATGTGAAGTGTATACGAGGCACAGCTGTCGTATCTCTGATCACAGAGGATTAATTACCGGTTTTTCACAATTCAGTATTCCTATAATATAGTTTATGTTCGTGGAGATAATTCTTTCTGGATATAAAAATCTGAATGTTTCTTTGCATTGCCTCTAAATGCCTCTTTCTCTATTTTCTACACACACACACACACACACACACACACACACACACACACACACACACTCTTCTACAGTAGATTCAGTGACATACCGTAACCAGCTAACTATAAGATGAGGTTTTTTGCCAGATTCATTACTCAAAAAATGTAGAGTTGTCTTACAACTCCAGATGAACTACTGTTCACGATATCAACATCTTTACTTAGTATGGGGGTTTTCTTACATTTACAGATGAAACTTCGGCAACTGAGTAATGCACAGATTTAACTTAAGAGTGGGAGGTGCAACAACTTGGCTGAGCACTAGGACGAACATGTGGAGGAAAGTGGCAAGCAGACAGCAAATTTTCTCATGTTGCCAAACATGGGAACACATACTGCCTTTGCTTTCTATGAATGTCTGCAATGTAGCTTGCCTGAATCCAATTGTAGCTGCAATTTAAATGAATATATAATACTCAACAATAGTAAATGTTTCTACAGAAGACAAATTAATGTTAACAAAAATACATTTGCACAGAACACTTTAAACACAGTACAACAAATGAAACACAAAGTTGTTACTGTTCAACAGCACTGCTGATATTCAAGTTAGTATCAGTGTTAATCCAAAGTGGTATGATTTCTGCCTATGCACCTGCATTCTAACAACAACACTATCTTGCTCAGTCGGTCACGTAGGTAGTAAGCATAAAAGAAAGTGAAAATAAAAATTAATGTATATCATTTCTTTTGGTTTATTTTACTACTTCTTGTGTGACCAAAAATCAACAAATGGTGGAAGTTTAGAATAGGAGTCATCTTTTATTTTGGGTTGTCTTATAGTCAGGTAAATAAGGCATTTATGCAACAACTAACATTTCTCAACATTCCAAGAATGGTCAGTAATTCTGAGGGAATGTTGTATATTCCAAGCATCTTGTTTCCACTTAGGTCTTTCACTGCTCTGTCAAATTATTCTCACAGCATGTGTCCCACATCACCTTCACCTGCTTCCTCTTCTCTTACTATCACACTGTCCTCAATTTTATTTTCCTTATAAAGACACTCTTTATACTGCTTGCACCATTCCATAGTAGGAAGAAAGATGAAAGTTTACCATCTCTCTGGCATTGAGTTCATAACAGAGTGAGCTGTGGGAATGTCCACTGTGGTTGGTGTATGATAAGTGAAATATTTGTGACTTGACAATAGGCATTAGTGCATTCTTAGTTTCAAAGCGGAACCTTTTACTGTGTAAATATTTGTGCAGTAAAGCATTATCATCATTCTGGATTGTGTCACATCTCAGTTATATCATACCCGCACCGTACTCTCACCACATTGGAGACCCATAATGAATGTAAATTATGCCACATATGTACCAAACTACACCACAACAATGTGATCTGTGCATAACCATTGTGTGCAATTCACATATTACAACAAGTTTTTCCATTCCAGTCAGTGCAATGTTTTTCATCCGACTCTTCAACCACCTACAGTGATCAATTCCGCAGCAGGAAATGTACTTTAATCCTGCGTTTTGATTTTTGACAATAGTGCCATACATCTGAAAGCAACAAATGATCTACTTTGGGACCTCATTGCTGTTCCCATTTTACAGAAACACTATGCGACTGCTGAACTGCAGCATTCCAGCTGCTTGCATTTGCATTCATTCAGTACGGACGCAGCATCTCCCACGCCACACGTGATTTCCTTAGACCCGCCTGTGCTGCCACCGACTGCCCAGATTTCAAACATTTGCACTGTGGATGGATCTGGAACATCTCAATTTAGTCTGGACCAACTACATGCCAGGTGTGCAACTACTGACAACTCATCTGTAATGAATGAACAATTACATCAAGAACATTCCATGGAACACCAACAACATATTCACACTGTTGATGAACATGCTGGCTGCCATGGACTGCAGCTTCAGTCTCAAGTGCTTATTTCCAAGCAGCGGCCAAATCCCACCGACTGCACCTGTCTACCATGAACTCCAACGTCACCGTGCTCATTTGATATGATGGTCTTCACATGACATCAACAAACCCCCACTTTTTTTGTGCCGATACAGAATACTGCTAACCACACCTGACCCTATGCAAATCACCACCACTCACATCATGATCATGCAGCCGCACTGTGTCCAACCATGCCACATCTGTGCAGCCATGACATGCAACTGACTTCGCCATGTTCCCGCCTGTGCAGGACACTGCCGTGTTGCACTGAGGAACCACGCCCCACGTCCCACTGCATCCACGAGAGTCAAATTCGATGACACTGTGTGAAATTTATGCCTGTACTGTGATTAACTGATATTGCTTGAAAAATGTTCATCTACTTCAGAAGATTATTATAGTTACCTCAATGCACCACATGGCAGTGAATCTTCTTTCACTCCACAAACAATGACTGCTACCAGACTTCACATCTGCAATTACGCACATAAATATGATCTGCTCATTGACTTGGTCTCTGATGCGTGTTCAGCAGGGCTTCCACCTCCGATGGTCCCATTCTGAGAACCATGTTTTCCACTGTGCTGCCTGCCTTCTTTCCTCCAATGAATGACCTTTTGGTGGAACAAAGTTCTAATATCAACTTGCTACCAGTCATCGGCTCATTGACAAAGGACGAACCTAGGGTACTGAAACCGCATGAGGCTGCCCGTTCATCGATTACAGTGCACAAATCCATGACACGGACCCTACAACTGCCATTGTCTTTCCCCTTAAATGAACATTTTCTGCCAAGGACATCATAAAACCAGACCTAGTGATGGACTTTTAACACCAATTTCAACTCTCCTTGGTCGTACAACATGCCGTGCTCCTGTACTTTGACATGGACCACTGCAGCCCAGAAACTTTTGTCTTGTCGCCTCCACCTATACATGGTACATCGAACGTTCAAGACAAACAACAGGAAGACAACTGTACATCCATCAAGACTGTTGAGGAGCATACTTCCTCGGCTGAGGAGCTACGCCAACTGTCGTACGTCATTGGACAGATTCTGTTGAGATAACATGTTTATCCCCCAATGTAATGAAGACATACCTGCTGCCCTCGCACTGGTGCATAGGCAGATCACAGGTTTGACACACAACCATCATGTCCAAGAGAGTGGGAGCACATGCATAGTCCCATCACACATACCAATCATGCCCACCCAACACACTGGCCATGCCCTCCTCTCCTTGCTCTACCCACCACCCGCAATGTTACCAACACACGCATATGGTGGAGTACATGTCATGTCAGTAAAGTACAGTACAGTACACCACGTCAGCCGTGCCTAGCCACATAGCTACCCCACCACTGGCATCATCGTTCATGTATCTCAGCTGTACAGTACACTGTGGCCACGTACCTTCCACATGATGCACCGCCATGCAGCTCAACTGCTGCCCACCGCTGATCTTCACATGATAACAGCAACCCCACCAGCTACATTCACCTGGTCCACTGACAGCCACTGCACAGACTGTGCCCATTGAAGCTCCCTCCAGCAATTGCATTATAGGCTCACGTCAACTGCACAACCCTTCAACATATGCTGTTCCTTTGATCAGAACGAAGTCTCTCCAACATGTCTCACCTCCACATGCCAACATCCTCACCACTGACACCCCACTCTCAACTATCCAGTTGTACTTCTGCTGTTCCATGTAGACACACTGGATGCTTCCCATGGCAGCTACAACTGTATTACCACCAGTTCAGTATTCATACTGCACCCATGACCACTTCGAGAAATGGCCCAGTTGTGACCCTCGAAAGTGCCAGCCACAGCATGACCTATCATTCATATCAGTACTCACCGTTAAAGTAGTCAC
Source organism: Schistocerca cancellata (assembly GCF_023864275.1). Lineage (NCBI taxonomy): Eukaryota > Metazoa > Arthropoda > Insecta > Orthoptera > Acrididae > Schistocerca > Schistocerca cancellata. The sequence goes on along the minus strand of NC_064631.1, from coordinate 229,624,689 downwards.
CAACCCCATTCTCATCATCCCTTCAGTGTTGCGCACTGCGGGGTGAGGGGGATGGGGGAAGGGTTGAAATGGGGGGGGGGGGAGAAGGTGTATCTCTGGAAAATCCATGCAATGTACACTGCTGATGTACCATAAGTGAGAAATGGAATATCTGTGACCTGACCACAGATAACAGTGCATTTTTAGTTTACAAACAGAACAGACGTGTACCGTATCTCAATTATTTCATACCCACTCCACACTTTCATTATAGAGCATTACCTCAATTAAACGTAAACAGAGAAAAGTGGGCAAGGTGGGAGGGGGTGTGCAGTGGATGTGGATGTGGTGGTGGTGGTTGTGGTGTTGTGTGTGTGTGTGTGGGGGGGGGGGGGGGAGGAGGAGGAGGAGGAGGAGGAGGAGGAGGAGGAGGAGGGGGGGGGGGGTGCAGAGCGAATTGACTGTGGTCTTGCTGAAGCAACCACCTCAGAATTCATCGAAGCTGGAAAAAATGACCATTTGCTTCACGTTAATGATAAATGGAATTTGCAGAGTTTGAGTCTATAAAGTCTTCTTTGTCTCCCTTGCAGTTTTTTAAGTGTTTATGTTGTCATTGAGTGTATATGTAACTTACTCTGCTTTGTTTCTAATAGAGGGGAAAAAAAAGAAAAAGAGTGTGTACCAGCAGTTTGAGAGAAGACGGAAATCCAGCAAAAATTAAACTGCGGCTATTCAGGATCACAGAAATGGTTATACAACTTGTGAACTAACATATCACAAAATATAAAATTGGAAAACTGCTTAAAATCAACACTGAATGTTGTCAGTACCCAGCATACACAAACAGATAAAATAAGCAACTACACATTACAAAAGAATGCAAAGTATCACTTTCATACATACTAGTGACTACAACTGTATTCATAATATATATTCACAATGACTGTCACTATTAGTACTGTTAATGTTGTTACTGTCACATTAAACCAGATTGTGGAAAAAGGGCAAAAGGAAAGAGGGCAAAAGTAGAAAGACTGATAGAAGGCACATTTCTTAGTTTATATTTGTTATATACAAAGAAGTTAAAATGTTTAAAGTTAACAGTGAACTAACTGCATTACAAAAGTAACTTGAAACAGACTCATTACCTGCAAGATGAAGAACAGTGTCATTGCAACACACTCCACCACAAGGGACATTGTCAATCAAGAGCTCCATATCCGTTTTTCTACTGGTGAAGATGTAGAAAGCTAAAGGCTTTTCCCTGTACCAATAACAAAACCATGCCCAGCGTATAGTTCAAAGCAGGCTTCAAAAGAGGGTGCAGCAAACATAAACCAACCATCCTTTCCTAAGGCCACTAAAGAATTCATGTTAGGAGGGAAGAGATTGGACATCCAGAAGTTATAGATTTGCGCAACCTTTCCCTATCTGGGAAAGTACTTTGCCACTCTTTTCAAATTATCATCTGTGACAAAAGCAAGCTGGGATAATTTTAATTCCCCTCTCGTTTTGTCATCTGCCTCCTTAAAATTCATTTTGTTATTTTTAACTGATTACCATTAGCATACGTGGATATAATCTGCATTTTCATATAAGAGGAGGACTGGCCCTCAGTTTTGAAGTAAATAACACCAGATCTAATTTTGTGCTTAGTTTTATGTATGTATTTGATTTTCTAATTTATTTTAGTTATAGGGCGAAATCAGTAATTGTTTCATAACTTAAATTCTATTGTTGATGTATAAACAAATATAAATTCTGTAATAATTGTAAACATTTGGAAGACGAAATGCTAGTAATCTCAAAGTATCTATTTGGCTCTCTTCGAAAACATGTTAGCAAAACCAGCCCTTAATTAATTCCAAAGTAATTAACAGTTTTGTTAAAAGTATTGTTTGCATAACTATATTTGTTAATTTCATAATTTAAAAAAATAATAATGTGGCCTAACTTTTCTAGTAGAAGAAACTGTTGAAGGGACACAATTTTTCAGTGTATTCAGTTAATTTAATGAGTTAAGTTTTAATTGTAATTTACATAAATTTAACTTTGAACAATGTAGTTTCAGCCCCTATTATTGTGAGGATACATAAGGGCCCGATTTTTGGTCACGAGACATTAAGTCCACAGCCGAGTTTTAGACGAGAAACCTGTGTTGGTTAGAACAACAACAATGCTTCAAATTAACTGTGGAACAAGTGTTAAACAATTAGGCCGTGTGTAAAAACAGTGACAGTGTCTACTTCATACATACCTGATTATTCTTGAAGAACTGTGAATTTTGTGGTTACTGCTCATAGATGTTGAACTAGAAACTATTGTAGCAGTATGTGGAGTTTCACCTGCTAACTGTTATGAGGCTTATCGAAGGTTACATAATAGTGCAGTGGCCATATAACTGTGTAATATTGGGGCTTGTGCAAAGTGAAAATTAAAGTACTGTGAAACACAACTGTGCACCTGTCGGCTACATGATTTACAGTAGTGTGTGTTGGAATCCACAACCCATTTTTCTGCCAATGTAGCAACACAGTATGGCGACACCGAGGACAACAATCAACAAAAGACAACAGCTAGGCAGGAGGAACCGCCACACACTGGATTAATCACCACAAAGAAAGCTTAGCTCATTTAATATCATACAGATTCTGCTAGCAGCATGCACATTGTCATACCACTCAAGAAAGACAATGCAGAATGTGTCAAATTGGGATAAAATATCAGACTTGTGACAATATTCTCCTTTTTTCTCAAGAAAACAAATCTGTGCCAGAAAGCTGACAGGAATATGCAGATGTGAATGCTGTAGCAGTGCAACCAGAAACTGTAGTCCATTTATCTACTGATGCTCTTGAAGCAGATTACATTACACACAACCCTTTGACGATAGAGTCTCAGTAATTTGAAATGTGAGCAAGAATCTGAGTTTTGATGGTGCATGTCAGTTTCACCTCAAGTGTTACACAGCAGTGCTACCTCTACCGCTACGAATGCATTACTTTTGGTTTATGTTACAATGTAAAGCAATCTTTTCCTTTGTTGAAAGGCTGGTTGTGAGAACAGCAAGTCCCTGCTCTCCAGATAAGAAAACATTTATAGGAGTTGAATTCAGCTGAAGGTACGCTGAATGAAGAAAATATTTCTCATAGCTGGCCAGCCAAAGATGAAAGCATATATTTCTTTTATTATACATTGTAATGATGGATTGATGGTAAAGTGGAAGTCAGTTGCGCTTGTGTTTTCTACAGGATAATATCTTGTTATGAATATAATAGAGGGAAACATTCCACGTGGGAAAAATATATCTAAAAACAAAGATGATGTGACTTACCAAACGAAAGCGCTGGCATGTCTGCTTGTGTCTGTGTATGTGCGGATGGATATGTGTGTGTGTGTGAGTCCTTTTTTCCCCCCTAAGGTAAGTCTTTCCGCTCCCGGGATTGGAATGACTCCTTACCCTCTCCCTTAAAACCCACATCCTTTCGTCTTTCCCTCTTCTTCCCTCTTTCCTGATGAAGCAACCGTTGGTTGCGAAAGCTTGAATTTTGTGTGTGTGTTTGTGTTTGTTTGTGTGTCTATCGACATACCAGCACTTTTGTTTGGCAAGTCACATCACCTTGTTTTTAGATATATAATATCTTGTTATGTTGAGAAATGTTAGTTGTTGCATAATTATGTTGTCCTTAATAAGCGAAGATTTTTTTTCCATCAAGTGCCTGAGTCACTGAATCTATTGAACTTATTTATGTGATTTTTTAAATTTTCATATACCTTCTAAACTGAAATAGGTACAGAGGGAAGAAGTGTCTAGAGGCAAAGCAAAGTAACATTTGGATTTTAATATCCAATAAGAATCTTCCTGATGAATATTAACTACACTACTTGCATACTGATTTATGGAAAACCAATCATTATAGCTGTGCAAAGATAAGCTGCAGAGAAGCTGTTCAAATCTGCCCAAAAACAGTCTCCATGCCATTAAATGAAAGTAATAAATGAGGCAAATGTTTAGAAGGAAATTCAATCTTTTGAAAAAAGAATCTTACAAATTTAGTTGCAAAGTGCAATGATACAATGATGCAGTAATTCAAATTATACTCTTGCAAAACAGTGACTGTTCAATTTATATCCCTACAGTTCAGCCACTTTGGAAATTAGAACGCACATTAACAACTTTAGTAGACATATGGGGCACACTCTTAGCAATGGGACAAAGTTGGTATTTGAGATAGAGAAGTTACAGATAAATATACTCTACGCTGTGGTGAGAAGCATTTTGCTGAAGGAAAAGTATCACCCCTAGCATTAGTGTAGTCTCTGATGGCAGATGTGCATATCTACGGATTATCATCTCTACAGATTATTATGTGTTAAAGACACTGGAGAATCCCAATTTGAAACAAAAATTAGATCTCAAGAAAAACTAAATGCAATGCCAGAGTAACTGAAATTCACTGACATGTGCATGTTTTAACATATGCTGATTCTGAGATGTTCCAGCCACAACCAAAAACAATAAATAGTAAAAACTATAGTCTGCTATGTTCTAAGCTTTCTGCTGCAGCTGAGAGAGAGAGGAAGGGGTGGAGAGAGGAGGTGGTTAATATTCGTCACTGCGTAGCTGCCTGTTCCATACAAGGATTCTGCACCAGAGAAAGCCTCAAAGCATATCCCATTAGCGATTATGAGGCCTATCTATAACACTCTTTTTAGGAAATAAGGTAGATTCATCAAAAACTATAGGACTTATTTCAACTTCACTGGTCTTTATTATTAACAATTCTTGCTAAAATATTGCAATAGATAAGCAATGCTCAAGGGCAAACTACGTAAGCCATTTGTATGATATTTCTTTAGTTGAGGTGCTACACCTTCCCAGAACTCTTCCAATGAAATACAACTAGGCATTTCCTCCTTCTACTGTAAAATTAACATAGTCAATGCATGCTGTTTTGTTCTGAAGTATCATTTCAGTAATCCCTGACTATAATTTATTACTGATGTTAGAATCATTAGCCAAATATTGCAGTCATACTAGTGAAGAAAATGGGGACAGCCCCCTTATTAATTATAATGAATGACTTGAGTACCAGTTATGTCTTGCAACACAGAAATGAACTCTTGGCGGATTAAGCAAAGAAGTCCTAATCCATGACCAAAACAGCTACAATTATTGAAATTCTGTACAACTCACTTTTTTGTGAAAGAATATGTAAGGTTGGTTTATATTTGCTCTACCACTCACAAGAACAACTGTAAATCTTATTACCGAAAAGTACATACAAGAGAAAAATTGAGCACTCACTGATCAGACTAAGCTGCAAAATAAGCTTCCAATTAAATAAAAGATAATTTATCAATTTGTTATTTATGGCATTATCTTTCATCATAGCTTCCTTTGTAAAGTGGAAAGTCAGGTAAAGAACAAAGAAGTTACATCTACAAATGTTGTAAATGCCAATGAACTGATTAAAAAGAAAATGGGATCATAAACATGGAGAAGTTATGAATGCATTTTCCACAAATTTTTTCTGTTTCATCCTCTCTCACTACATTTTATATTGACACTATTATATGTAAAAGAGAGTGCATGAGTCCAATATTCCTCACATTTTTGCATTTTAAATGATTTATTCTAACTACTGACCCTTGTTAACTACAACTCTACTATTTCAGTTGTGTATGTAATGTTCACAACCCTTTTTATTGCACAATACACAAAAGCTCTAGAATAACTTTAAAGGATAATACAACAATACTTCTAAAAGTGTTCAGTTTTTAAGGATATTTAAAACAATGTAGTAGACAATGGTAATGCAGCTATTTTTATAATTTTTTTTATCACAACCTGATCTGACCAATGGCACTTTTTACACAATTCTCTCTGCTGCACATTGAGCATAATTTTGTAGTATAATATGTTAGGACATTTAAATAATAGTCATTTTTTATAGTTTTACCAACCACCAAAGTCAGTTAATTAACCATTGCTTAAAAATTATGATAGCTAGAACAGACAGTAACCCTATCACCAATCTGCTTGTAAGTTAGGCATGATGTATGTTGCACATCAGTTTCTCTGAAAACTGCAGTATCTATGGAAAGAATCATCATCACAGTGGCATTTTAAATGTACAACCAATGACTAAACCTCACATATTAAACTAATTTTAGTTTCTGAAATGAATCACAATGCAGAGAGAGGAAAATTTTTGTGAATTTATTATGCTATTACATGCACCATCTCTTTTCAAAGTAGTTTCTAATTAGTACACTTAAGATACAGCTAGAAGCACAGTATCCGTAGATGTGTAAATTGAAATTACCCATTATTCTAATTGTTTTGGAACTAACATCTACATAAAACCTCAATGTGCATAGCAATATTTACAAGTTGACCAGGTATATCTTGCACACCAGTAAAGAGACAGGATTGTAACAAAGTGTGAATCCAACTTCCTGGAGTCACATATAAACAGTTTAACCAGTCAGCACATTCTGAATGAAGAAGAAATCTGTTTATATCTAGATAGTTGTATCCTGCCTTGTAAAGCCCTTAGTACAACTACCTCTACATAACAACAGAATCAAAGTTCATAATAAACATTAACTTCACCTTTACACTTAAAACAAATGGTAGTCTTGATTTGACCACCCTATAAATGGCAAAGCATGTAAAATAATTCTGAATGTATACCCACCACCAAGACAAATAATGTTTTTCCCCTGTATTATGAACAGGTCAACAGCAACCATAATTAGCTACAGAGCAGTGTTAATTATTACTTTTACAGAATGGAGGAATTTCATATTATCGTCACAACTGTAACTACATTCTATGCCAAGCACCTCATCAAAGGACCTGAAAGCATATTTTGCATTACCAACAACTCACCAGCAAACTGCATCACTGTGTCATTGATGCAAGCTGAGCCACTTCTTGTCTGATCCATGAACAACTTCTGTATCGACTTGTCAGTTGTAAATACATAAAGTGTCAATGGATGCCAGCTATTGAAGAGAAAAATGTGAATGTGGGCAGATATATAAATGGTTTCCTGGGATAAAGTGATTAATTATGATCACATAAACATATGTGCTGAGGAGATTCTGAATGGACTTACTTTTTCTCAATAATGCCTCCAGCTCTTCATAATATAACCTAAGTTATGATAGCATAAATATGGTTCTCATTCTCCACCTTCTACACTAATAATCCTTACAGGTACTACTAGTGCTACTAGTAACTACAGTACCATTCTTCCTGAAAGTTCCACACACCAAACATTTCATAGAGTCATTATGTATTTATATATTATATGTTTGTTTTGCTGTAGAAAAATTGTTCAACAGTTTACAAAAAATATTTCCAAACATACTCTTATCAATAGGTGAACTTCAGCTAGATTTTATGAAACTCCCTGGCAGATTAAACTATGTGCTGAACAAAGACCTGAACGTGGGACCACGGGCAGATCCCAGTGTTTTAATCCTACTTAAATATATAATTGAGGTAAAGCATGAATTTTAAACTGCAATTACTAATCTTTCATGTGTAATACAATGTCATTCTACTACCACATAAATTATTTAAAACTCACAATAAACATTTAAATGCTGCAATTTGGTAATAATTTGATAAACTGTCAAATATGAACATGTCCAAATAGCAAATAAAAATTGATCTGTACTATGAAGATATCATTTGGGATTTCCTCAAAATTTTAAGAAATGAAAACTCACTTGCTGTGATTCAATAATAAGTAAAGATATATCATGAAAAGTCTCTCATACTGAGACACAAACTTGTTTTTGCCATGTTATTGATAGGGGGGGGGGGGGGGGGAGAAAAAAATCGGTGTTATTTTATGGCCAAAATCGGTATTACTTTTTGCACTTTCCGGTGTTATTTATCCGTGTTATTTCTGACAAGCTTTTTCTATTATCAGTTATCTATTTTTGTCACATTTAACCATTTTTCAATGCTATGTTGAAAATGTAACTATTCCTAAGATAGGGTGGGCCAAACATGAGACCAGTGTAGAGAAAAATTCTTTTAACAAAAAACTTTGACACAAATAACTATTTAAAAACAAATACCAAAGGTAAAAATGAAAATAACAGAACCTTCATGTCGTTCTTGAGCTGTGGAGACCACAAAAGTCAGTCTCCACAGCTCGAGAATGACCTGAAGACGCGCTAGACGCATGAAACGCATCATCAATAAAGTATCTGCAACAGAGACTATTATTTCAATTTTTAACATTTGTATACTGTTGCTGCGCTTGGCCGGAATGGTGTGAAGTGATACATATATTTAAATAATGGGAAAAATATTATTTATCAATGATGTATCCAGTTTGTGGAATGTAGTGTTGGCCTGCAAAAATGTTCCCGCAGTCCTTTGGGCCAGATTTTCACAATCGCTCTTTTTCTTTTTTGCAGCTTAAAAGCTGCTGCTAATTGTAGATTGCCGCTTTATTGGCAAACTGGTCCACTTACACTTGTTGCCCTTATGTTTTTCGGTCTGCACATGTTTCACTGTTGAATCTTTACACTCCCATTAAACTCAGACATTGCAGAATTTACAAGACACTGTTAGCTTATCAGGAGCATATAAACCACTGATTTCAAATTCTCGCACCCTTTTGTCAGCAGTTACTGTAGGCTTCGTCATTGTGATGTGTTTGTGATAGATTTTCTTTATGCCATTGCTTTGAAATAGCATACTGTGGCACATACACTAAAAAAGACACAATCAAAATTCGCACAGTGGTCATTTGTACGCGCTCGCAAAAGTCGATAGTCGAAAGGCAACTAGTGATGTCACAACTACAAAAAGTAGTATGACAGTTGAACATGGAACATTTCAACACTAAGTATGTTTCTGACATCATTAGATTTACAGCAATTCTTACGAGGACACAGAAATATATTGTTGAAAAACGCTGATTTTGCGTTACTTCCTTAACAACTGCCAAATTCGCATTACTTCCTTAAAAACTGCTGAATTCACGTTCTTCATTGTGTTATCATTAAACGAATTTTTCCTGTTCCTAGTTATTGAATCAAGAAATGTAAAGTGACTGGTTTTCTAAAATATAAAAATGAGAAATATGCCTTTGAGTGCTCCCAACGTCTTGCACACACTATAAGAAAACAGTGGAAAACTTCAGAACTAGTGTGCATTGTTGCAGCTAATGCCAGAAAATTTCGATCAAAGAATATCAGGTATCAAAACACAAAGCAAAAGACTGAATACAAACTAAATGTTCTCCCCCTCCTCCTCCTCCTCCTCCTCCCCCCCCCCCTCTCTCTCTCTCTCTCTCTCTCTCTCTCTCTCTCTCTCTCTCTCTCTCCCTCCCCCCCCCCCCCCCTCCAGATGTATGTAAAACCTTTTAAAGTTTTATTTTTGGCACTGTAATTCATTTAACAGAATTGGTACAAAAATTACAAAACACAATACCAATGTAAGCCTAATTTAAGCTAACACACGAAATACAATAAAAAGCAGAAGATCTTAACCCACATAGACATTCTACCAAAGTTAATTAAGTCTTGGTCTAGGGGTTCGTGTCTCCAACTACTACTCGAAAGATGACAAGTTTGACTACATTCACATCTAAAGGCTGGAATTACAGATCATTTATAATCCTTAAGGAATACAAAAATAAATCAATAAAACCAAAATCACATTTAATAAACAGTTAAACTGGCCATGGCACCTTCTCTGAACTGTTACAAATTGATGAGATACAACAAGTGTATAAAAAGGGAGTAATCACTCATGTAAATAATTATAGGCTAATTTCATTGATCTCAACATACAGGAAGTCGCTTGAAAGAGTAATTCTAGAACAAATGTAATCTTTCTCCTGTAAGTACACCCATTAAACAACTTGCCGTACAGGTTCCGAAAAGTGAGATACGCATGAACAGCAGTAGCAACTTTTTCCATGAAAGGCTAAACAGACTGGATAAAGAAGCCAAAGTCATTGGGACCTTTCTAGATTTGTCTCAGGCCTTCGATTCTGTGGACCATGCAGCACTATTATCCAAATTACAAATTTATGGTACATGAGGCGAAGCACTGAACTATGTAAGTTTGCATATATGAGATAGAAGTGTACTAAATTGTATTATAAGAATGAAAATAAAATCGGCATACAAAACTCTTCCCCCCCAGGGAAGTATTCTTGGGCCATTTTTGTTTCTTGTATATGTTACTGACAAAACACAGCCACAAAACTGAAAGCTAGTGACTATGCTGATGAAACATCATTCATTAGGTGGGGCTGTACTGATAAGCTAGCATTACAAAGCAAATAACAAAACTCTGAATCAATCACAGAAAATATAACATTGAATAGGGCCAAGACAGATGTAACGAAATTCCTGTTGAATTATAGCCTATTCCATGCTGAATCACTGTCTGCAGCTGAAACATCCGATAAATGTAAGTTTTTAGGCATCGTGATGAAGGAACATCTCACATGGAAAGAGGATATCAGTTACATCTTTTTAAAGATTAGCTGCAATATTTACTTACTGAAATTGCTCTCAAACGTAATAAATCCTTCCATCTTTAAATAAGCGTCTTACGGATTATTTCATTGGCATTTGCAATATGGGATTGAAATTTGGGGTTGAGCATCCACAGTCTACATGGATAGTACGTTGAAGATTCAAAAGAGAGCAGTTAGGATAACTGCTAATATAAGTGAACTCCAGTCCTATAGGAACTACTTCAAAAATTATAATTTACTGACTTTGTATTCACTGTACGTCCTTACATTTGAAAAAGAGAAGGATGAACTGAACACACACACACACACACACACACACACACACACACAGTGTTGTCTAATTCAGAAAAGGCTTTCTGGCTGGAAGCCTACTTATTTAGCAGTCTTTCTTGTGCCTGTCTGCGACTCAATATTTCCACTTTATGGTGAGCAGCAATCAATCCTTTTCATATTATTGTCATTGTTAAATCCTGGATTTTCCATTATTTGACTAATAAAAGAGCTACATATCACAGTCCACTTTAAGCTGGAAGATAAATCTATATTAGGTTGCCAGATAACATAAAGCAGCTCCATGGAAAGCAGTTGTTAACTGAAAAATATTTATGCTCACTTAAGGAGTTCTGAGCTCCGTTATCGACAATTCTACCTCTGTATATTAATAGTGGTAAATATTTATATAATAGTATATAATATGCTACTTATTGTATATATTCATCACATGTATGGCATTATATTTTTGGAAATGTACAGAAACTGACATGTCCAAGACTGTAACTTTAATAAGGACAAATATATTGTCAAAAATTGATTGTTTTCATGTTATGTAGGGACAAATAAAGATTATGATTATGATTATTATTATTATTATTATTATTATTATTATTATTATTATTGGAATATAACTCAAGACCAGAGTGATAAAACATTTTCAATAGATGGCATCACCTTCACTCTTTCGACTCCCTTATCAAAAGAAAAGCCTGGAGATACTGACAGGTTTCAGATAGATTATATAATTGTAAGACAGAGATTTAGGAACCAGGTTTTAAATTGTAAGACATTTCCTGGGGCAGACGTGGACTCTGACCACAATCTATTGGTTATGAACTGTAGATTAAAAATGAAGAAACTGCAAAAAAAGTGGGAATTTAAGGAGATGGGACCTGGATAAACGGAAAGAACCAGAGGTTGTACAGAGTTTCAGGGAGAGCATAAGGGAACAATTGGCAAGAATTGGGGAAAGAAATACAGTAGAAGAAGAATGGGTAGCTTTGAGGGATGAAGTGGTGAAGGCAGCAGAGGATCAAGTAGGTAAAAAGATGAGGGCTAGTAGAAATCCTTGGGTAACAGAAGAAATATTGAATTTAATTGATGAAAGGAGAAAATATAAAAATGCAGTAAATGAAGCGGGCAAAAAGGAATACAAACGTCTCAAAAATGAGATTGACAGGAAGTGCAAAATGGCTAAGCAGGGATGGCTAGAGGACAAATGTAAGGATGTAGAGGCTTATCTCACTAGGGGTAAGATAGATACTGCCTACAGGAAAATTAAAGAGACCTTTGGAGAAAAGAGAACCGCTTGCATGAATATCAAGAGCTCAGATGGAAACCCAGTTCTAAGCAAAGAAGGGAAAGCAGAAAGGTGGAAGGAGTATATACAGGGTCTATACAAGGGCGATGTACTTGAGGACAATATTATGGAAATGGAAGAGGATGTAGATGAAGATGAAATGGGAGATATGATACTGCGTGAAGAGTTTGACAGAGCACTGAAAGACCTGAGTCGCAACAAAGCTCCAGGAGTAGACAACATTCCATTAGAACTACTGACAGCCTTGGGAGAGCCAGTCCTGACAAAACTCTACCATCTGGTAAGCAAGATGTATGAGACAGGCGAAATACCCTCAGACTTCAAGAAGAATATAATTCCAATCCCAAAGAAGGTGGGTGTTGACAGATGTGAAAATTACCGAACTATCAGTTTAATAAGTCACGGCTGCAAAATACTAACACGAAATCTTTACAGACGAATGGAAAAACTGGTAGAAGCCGACCTCGGGGAAGATCAGTTTGGATTCCATAGAAATATCGGAACACGTGAGGCAACAATGACCCTACGACTTATCTTAGAAGCCAGATTAAGGAAAGGCAAACCTACATTCCTAGCATTTCTAGACTTAGGGAAAGCTTTTGACAATGTTGACTGGAATACTCTCTTTCAAATTCTGAAGGTGGCAGGGGTAAAATACAGAGAGCAAAAAGCTATTTACAATTTGTACAGAAACCAGATGGCAGTTACAAGAGTCGAGGGACATCAAAGGGAAGCACTGGTTGGGAAGGGAGTGAGACAGGGTTGTAGCCTCTCCCCGATGTTATTCAATCTTTATATTGAGTAAGCAGTGAAGGAAACAAAAGAAAAATTCGGAGTAGGTATTAAAGTCCATGGAGAAGAAATAAATATGTTGAGGTTCGCCAATGACATTGTAATTCTGTCAGAGACAGCAAAGGACTTGGAAGAGCAGTTGAATGGAATGGATAGTGTCTTGAAAGGAGGATATAAGATGAACATCAACAAAAGCAAAATGAGGATAATGGAATGTAGTCGAATTAAATCGGGTGATGATGAGGGAATTAGATTAGGAAATGAGACACTTAAAGTAGAAAAGGAGTTTTGCTATTTGGGGAGCAAAATAACTGATGATGGTCGAAGTAGAGTGGATATAAAATGTAGACTGGCAATGGCAAGGAAAGCTTTTCTGAAGAAGAGAAATTTGTTAACATCGAGTACAGGTTTAAGTGTCAGGAAGTTGTTTCTAAAAAGCATCTGTATGGAGTGTAGCCATGTATGGAAGTGAAACATGGACGATAAATAGTTTGGACAGGAAGAGAATAGAAGCTTTCGAAATGTGGTGCTACAGAAGAATGCTTAAGATTAGATGGGTAGATCACATAACTAATGAGGAGGTATTGAATAGAATTGGGGAGAAGAGGAGTTTGTGGCACAACTTGACTAGAAGAAGGAACCGGTTGGTAGGACATGTTCTGAGGCATCAAGGGATCACCAGTTTAGTATTGGAGGGCAGCGTGGAGGGTAAAAATCGTAGAGGGAGACCAAGAGATGAATACACTAAGCAGATCCAGAAGGATGTAGGTTGCAGTAAGTACTGGGAGATGAAGAAGCTTGCACAGGATAGAGCAGCATGGAGAGCTGCACCAAACCAGTCTCAGGACTGAAGACCACAACAACAACATGTACCAAGTCTTTTAAACTTACTGCCGCCATCTAATTGGCAGTTTATAAAGGAGTTTACCACGTTCTTTCAATTTTGTACCCCACTTTTATTTGCAGCAACACCTACTACATTCTCTGTCTGTTTTAGAGATAAATGGCTTCTCAGTACTGGCTGCATGATGCTTAACTGTTAATCTGCATGTCAGTCTCTCATCCTAGTCATGCACATCCTTACGTCTTCTTCCACTGTTAACTGCTGCAGTTATTATTCACATTAAAATATATTGCTAGTACTATAAGAAGTTGCAGGTCAGTGAAAGTATATACCTTTAAACTTCCTCCGACTACTTACCGACTGTTGATGAACTTTATCGCGTCAAAAGCACTCTCCACATTTATTATAGGAAGAATTGGCCCAAATACTTCCTCTTGCATAACAGATGCTGTTGGTTTCACATCTGTGAGAATAGTTGGGCTAATAAATCTTTCTGAAGCATCTGTTTCACCTCCAACTGCAATGCTTCCATTACTCAGATAACCATGTAATCTCCTAAGGAAGTATGAAGTTTTTAACAGCTGGTGATCTAACATACTTTTTTGTTTTTTTAAGTTAGTAAGTAATATACTTAGGATATTAAAATCCAAAACTTACTGGAATTGCCTATCAGAGATAATTCGGCATAGATCAGGCGAGTCCTTTGGATTATCTCCGTACCATTCTTTGAGTATTTCTTTAGCTTTAGCAATAAAATTTCTTTCCACTTCCTTAGAACATAGCACATAGTCAGGTGCTATACAAGTTTGACCTGCATTGATGCACTTTCCCCAAAGAATACGTTTTGCAGCTATATCCATATTTACAGTGGAATCAATGTACACAGGACTGTGGACAATGAATTGTAACTGTACATGGGTCCAAATAAATATGCACTATGCAAACACTTACTTGTTACGAGTTACGATAAAAATTTCAAATTAATCTGGTTTTTACCTTTTACCACCTAGTTCCAAGGTGGTAGGAGTCAAATGTTCATTGGCTGCTGCTCTCACAATTTTACCAACATGTGTTGAGCCAGTGTAAAAGATATAGTCAAAACGTTCTTTCAGCAATTCGGTTGTTTCCGGTACTCCACCCTGAACAACATGGTAACATTCCTAAAAAAAAAAAAAAAAAAAAAAAGATTTCAAACAATCAGAAAAAGGAAAAACAGCAAACATTATGTTCAATGGGTAATAATTTCTGTTTATGAAAACTGTCATTTCACTTAGAGATGGCTACAAAAGTATTAATGACAATATTATGCAAAGGATAGATGGCTACTCACCATGCAGTGAAGATGTTGAGTCTCAGACAGGCATAATAAAAGAACCATTAAACAAGAAAGCTTTTGGCCAAAAGGCCTTCTTTTACTGTAGACACACACCTATTGACTCAAGCACAATTCACACACATGTGACCACAATCTCTGGCCGCCGAGACCAGCCTGTCAGCAACTGTGCATGATGGGAGAAGCAATTTGGGTGGGTGGGTGGGTGGGTGGGTAGGGTGGGGTGGGGTGGGGTAAAGGGAAGACTGGGGCAGGGAGGATGAGGTGACAGTAAAATGCTGCTTGTGGGAGCATACAGGGACATGATAGGGAAAGGGTAAGGCAGCTATGTGCAGTCAAGAGGTTAGATGTCAGGCAGGTGGGGGGAGGCAGGAAAGGAGAGAAGTAAAGAGACAGCAGATGCATTGGTGGAATAGAAGGCTGTGTAGTGATGGAGCAGGAAAAGGGAAGGGGATAACCAGCTGTCTCTTGGCCACAGTTTATCAGTAGCCATTCACGTGGACAGACAGTTGTTTGTCATGCCCATGTAGAATGCAGCAATGTGATTGCAGTTTAGCTTGTAGATCACATGACTGCTTTCACAGATAGCCCAGCCTTTGACAGGATAGGTGGTGCTTGTGGCCAGAGTGGAGTAGGTACTGGTGGGAGGATGTATGGGACTGGTCTTGCATCTAGGTCTATTACAGGGATACGAGCCGTGAGGTGAGAGGTTGGGAGCAGGGGTAGAGTATGAATGGATGAGGATATCGTGTAGGTTCGGTGGGCGGCGGAATACCACTGTAGGGAGGTAGGGGTGGGATAGATAGTGGGTAGGATTAGAAAAGCATTGCATTCATAATAATTTCCTGATTAATAAATAACATAGTATAAGTATTTAGTAAACTCATAAAAATGGATTTTTAGGGACAAGAAGTGCCAATTTGTGCTTCAGGTAAACTTTAGTCTTTATGACTGCTTTGTACAGAAGTAGTAGTAGTAGATTAGCTGACACAGCACGTACGCCATAAGCAGTATCATGTCGCACAGCATCATATAATGTACATCTGCCATCAAGTTGAACTGAAGCTCATTCGCAATCCAGTTGAAGTTCAAATTTACATGGCAATATCTACAATCAAGGGCACACTATGGATAGGTATGCACTAAGATATTTATTCAGAGAGCTTCCATGAAAGAAATACTTGCAACAAATTCTGAAAAGTAAATATCTGTTTACCTTCATCATATAACAATTCACAACACGCTGCACTACCTAGTGATGTGCATTTACATTGTTTATTAATTTGCATATTGTGCCTAGCTTTGTATTATTGCACATAATTTTTCTGTGGGGATGATTTGATCATGATACCTCTATTGTCAAAAGGGAAGTGTGTGTTGTATGAGGAAGCTCATAAGATGAAATTTCTTCCTTCACTACGACAAGATGTTATGCCACTTTATACAGTTAAAGAGGTATACAATCAATTCAGACACAATTATTCCAATTTTGCCTCTGTCATACTAAATTTGACACAAAAATAATATTTTTAGCTGCGATAGTACTGGGCACCTTCTCAGAATTTTTTCTGTAAATGCAACAATCTGTACAATGTGACAATCAATGTGGTATCATAAAATTAAACATGTCACTGAATGTATTTATTTGTCATGTTAACTGATTCTTATATTGCTGGATGGTAGAACAATTTATTATTTCTAAATGAAAATCACAAAATGAAGATTTGCTAAAGTGTTTTTCGATTACAAGTATTTGCTTGTTTATGTTCCTTTACAAGATTAAATGTAACAGCAACAAATTAACCGTATTAAATGTTTCGTCAGGTATACCACTGTTTCATTCTGGGATGTCATCACTCGGAAACGTCAAACACTTACTGGTAGGCCTGCACCATAGTAATAATCAATTCTGGATAAGTTTCACATGAAAGGTACAAATTACTCCACGTCAGCATTGTGGTTCAACAGAGTTTTTCAGAATGTTAATCATTTGGTAAAAGGCACAAGAAGAATGTTAACAATCAACACAAGAGGAATGTTTACAATCAGTATGAGAAAATAAGGGCATATTTCTTATAATGATTTATTTTTGGGGTTCTGTATGTCAATCGACAGAATCCTTAAAGGATGACTTTATTGTCCATCCATCTGTCTGTTAAGACCCCTTTTTCTCAGGAATGGGTAGAAGTATCAAGTTGAAATTTATGCTGAATACTATGGACTACAGTCTCTTAGCAGTTGAAATAATTAAAGCTTCTAAGTCCATGTAACCAAAATATACGGCTATATATGTCACATATTTTGATACTCGCAAACTCAATCATCAAACCTATCAATGAACTATCTATATACGTGTCAGACCTGATGATCTAGCAGTGAAGTGCATGCCTGGAAACGTCTTTGTAAAAAAGGCAGATTTCTTTTAGATGAAAATGGCAAAAATGTAACTGAAAATCTGAGATACTTTACAAGCATATTTGTATGTCTACATATTTCATGTGATATTTGTCACAAGCATTGCATCTCATCTCATGGAAGTTTACTCTATAACATGTTTTTCTAGAATACAAGTACGGATATGAGCAAACATCCATATCTACTCTTATATCCACATCGATATTGTGCAAACCACACATAGATCCATACTGCACAAATGACCAGGAGGTGCATAGCAGACAGCACTTGCCACTGTACCATTTTTTATGGTTTATCCCCATTCCATTCATGTGTAGAGGTGGGAAGATGATGATAAATGCCTCAGTGCATGTTGCAATTAGTCTGATCTCGTCTTTGTCATCCATATGGGAGCAATACATAGAGTGTTTCAGTACATTGCTAGATTCATCATTTGACACTTGGTCTTGAAACATCATAAGTAAGCTTTTGAGGAATAGTTTGTCTTCAAGCATGTGTCAGGTTAGTTTTTTCAGCATTTTCATGACCCATTCCTGTGGGTCAAACAAGTTATCATTTGCACTGCCCTTCTTGGCATACATTCAATATCTGGTGTTAGATCTAATGGTACTGTTCCCACCCAATTAAGCAATATTTATATGCTGATAGAATTTTGATAAGCTGCCTGGATATTCAGCCCTTGTATTTTTGTTTAGGTAAAGATACAATTTTGTTTCACACTCATATACACACAGAAAGATCATGTTCAAAAACATTACAGAAAATTCCCAAGATCATAGCCTGAATAAAGTAAAGTAACTGCAGTGGGCGGGAGTACTGTTGCCAGCATGCAGCCAGTCATGTTTGACAAGGCTCTGCATGTACTTACAAAACAGACAACAGAGTGAGCATGTGGCACTCGAGGAAGAACTACAACTGGCTGGCTGCTGGTCCTTACCACTCAACTCACTGAAACATCAGTACCTAAGTTATTTTAACGGAAGTAAAGAAAAGCACTGCCCAATGGCTATGTTACATGTAATATCTACCAACTGAGATAAACGAGAAGTGCGAATAGGTAAATGTTGAAATGCCTGTAAACACTGGAAGATTACGTAGGATTTTCCTTTCAGGTCACTCCAAATTATGGGCAATACAATTTTAGTGCTTCAAATTTTGTATAACATAAGATGGGAGCTCTTAGATACTTGTGACTGATGAGACACCAAGCTGCCACAATCCACAGCGACCAAGAAAGTCACCT
Source organism: Schistocerca cancellata (assembly GCF_023864275.1). Lineage (NCBI taxonomy): Eukaryota > Metazoa > Arthropoda > Insecta > Orthoptera > Acrididae > Schistocerca > Schistocerca cancellata. The sequence continues at coordinate 229,605,960 of NC_064631.1, read as the reverse complement.
GACAATGTACCCAATGGAAAAGTGTGTTTTCACTGAAGTAAGTAGTACAATGAAGACTGTCAATGGCACATGACAAAGTGATGACATTGAAGAACCCATAGATTTTTAGATATTAGAGAAACTGGACAGTATTCAAAATTATGTAGATATGCTTCTAGAGATGAATGTTCTTGGCAAGATAATCCTTTTTAATGCGGGAAAAGAGGGCATACACAACAGCAAAAAAAAAAAAAAAAAATTGTCATCAAATAATTGGCCACTCGGATATACTGATACCCACAGAAGATTCTGCTGGGTGCTAGAGGAGTGTTATTCATAGCATTTGCCTGAAGCGATTTAGGGAAATCGCAGAAAACCTAAATCAGGATGGCCGGACGCGGGATTGAACTGTTATTCTCCCGAATGTGAGTCCAGTGCGCTAACCACTATCTCAGTTCTACCTAGTCTCAGCTGCAGCCATGCACACATGGCTACCTGCTGCTGCAAAGCAGTCATTGCCTGAAAATGACAAGCACCAAAGCACTCCCATTCAAAAAAATCCACGTGCCAATGTTTTTCTTTTCTCAAAGTTACAGATAAACCGCAGGAAAAGAGGTCCCAGGACTTTCATTAAAGCAATGGTCATATTATTTAAATTGTAGCTTAAAATGTAAAGACGAATCACTCTAGTTGTGGTCTAAACAAATCTATTTTGTTGGAATAAAACAATTGCAGCGTATTAAAGTTATGTTCCCGCAGCTGGTATACACATTTCTTAGTTATTAATTGCAAATGCCACATTCTGGCACATCTAATTTATAATTAATAATCATTAATTAACTTGAAGTGTAGGGCCTCAGTAACACTCACTATAATACTACAATATACTGGGTGATTATAACTAAAGTTACACTTTCAGAACACTGTAGAAATAACACCACTGGTCAGAATGACATCAAATTGCAATGGAATTTAATCGAAGAAAGGGGAAAATGTATGGCAGAAGAAAAAAATAGAGTGAAAATTGATCAATAGATGGCGCTGTATGTGTCAGAATATGTAGGTAAATGAAAACACTTTTCATGAACACGACCCACTGACAATGGTATAAACACGCTGGGTACACAGCTTTCATCCTTTTGCGTCTGCGAGGTTCGCCATGACTGTCTCCGTGCAGGATCATGCTCTGCTTGTAAAGCTGTATTACAAGAATAATGACTGTGCACAAGTCACTCTGCAGAAGTTTCGGACACTGAAGGGTTTGAGAAAAGGCGTTGGTCCGATGAATGCCATGAATCTGGAGAAAATGATTCGGAAATTCAAAAAGACGGGTTCTTTTGGAGTGCAACCTTGTAGAGGGAGGAAATGAACTGATTCAACGACAGTAGAAGCAGTGGCCACAGCAATGCAAGAGGAGATGAGTCGTGGTGTGCAAAAGTGAAGTGCACGGAGAATTGCCCAAACACTGGACATACGTCTGTGAGCACGATGCATAAAATCCTACAAAACATCCTCCTTTGCTGTCCACTCAAAATTATTCATGTGCATATATTGCTTTCTGTTGACCTACCAGCAAGCGAGACCTTTGCTTTAGGATTTCTTGCTAGCATGGAAGTGGACAATGATTGGCTGTGGAAGGTTTTGTGGACAGACAAAGCTGACTTCCATCTGACAGGATATGACAATACACAGGATTGTCGAATATGGGAACAGAAAATCAACCAGTACCACTTCATCCTGGAAAGGTCACTGCACGGTGAGGATTTACATCCTCATTTATCATAGGGCCATATTTTTTTGAAGAGACAATGCTTCTTGTCCTGTTACCTGTACCGTCACTGGTTAGCACTATGAGTGTCTTTTGTGCAATCACGTCATTCCAGCTCTCCAACAGCATGGATGTGTGAATGGGATCATTTTATGCAAGATGGTGCACATCCACACATTGCAAATCCAGTTAATCACCTGCTGAAGCACCATTTCGGAAATGTTAGAATTATCAGCCGCCATTTCAATGCAGCCTGGACGTCTCGATCACCTGATCTTAATCCGTGTGACTTCTGGCAAAGGGGGTACCTGGAAGATGATGTGTTCAGTGTTCCAATTACAAACTTAGCTGCACTGAATGCATGCATTGTGCAACACATTCTGAACGTGAACCCGGAAACACTTTGATCAGCTGTGGAACATGCTGTTTCTCGATTTCAACTTGTTGCAGAAAATGGTGAAATGCATATTTAACATGTTATGCTCTAGTCACACAGATATTAATAATCCAATTTTATTTTGATTTATGCTTTTTATGCAGTTTTTTGCCTCAGGACAATAAAAACTGACGTGATTGTTGCTTTTTATATGGTTTTTGGCCTCAGGACACGTAAAACCCAATTTTTCCCATCCAATATTATTTTGCTGTGGTGGAAGGGCTTATGTAACTAAGAGTATCACACCTGTACACCCATGCACACTGAGTAGTATTGTGGGGCGGCGGGTGGAATAATTGTTATAAACTCTAGAATGTAATGTACAAAAGATGCATTCCCGGCCGATGCACCATATGTGGGGCGGCGGGTGGAATAATTGTTATTATAAAATGTTCCTATTATTTATTTATTTAATGCTGTTGTTTGCCGTTCTCAACACTGGCGCTCTAACTACAATATTGGCAACCAGAAAGTGATTAGCAAAACTTGAAGCCTGTAATTAGAATTCCTAGTGCCCACTTCATCTGAGAAATACACTTATAGCTACAGATTATAGCTCTGAGGAATTAGGAGATTGTCTGGGATTCATAATCAAAAACCATTTTCTCTAAAATGTTCACTATATTCTGAAAGTCACAGACCAAAAGGAATCCACACAATCCAACTACCAGAGCAGTTCAGAGTCTAATGGGCTGATGCAACTATAACTGTTCAAATTAAATGTTTATGTGAATGCTCGCCATAATTTGGTGACAATGTTCATCAAACGCCACACTAAATAATGGTAGAATGTCTGTCCCGCAGCGGCACGTGAAAATACGACATACGCAAACTGAAGATAGATCATTAATGTCATCCCAGAATTAACACTTTACTCGAAAATGATTTCATGGTTACGCGTATCCCAAGTAACTTATTACGGCATCCGAGGCTGTTTATAGCAATGATACCGACGCGACGCACCTCCCGACACAGGTGGTGCGCTAATCAGCATCTGGAGAGAACTGGGGCCTTTTTTCTTCGCGCAGCGTTCTTATATATAAAGCCGCGGTGCGGACGGCTAACGGAACGCCTGATCAAATCTGCTCTCCCAACTAGCCGCTGGGCTAGTAATGCACCACTTTAAGTTATCAAATAAATCGTTGCTTCCTTTGCTGATGGCCGATGAAGCTTTCAATTTAAATGTGCAATCAGCACACAGGTAAGTAATCATAATAAAAGTCTGACGTGGCTAAGTCAAATATTTTGGGTGAGAGAATTTATTTAATTACACTACATGCAGTTGATGAGATCTGAACTTGCACTTTGGAGAAACGCTATCGCTAAGTTTTACAATTATCCAGTTGAAACTTCTCACATCTTTATGATTATAGCCGATCTCCCTTCTACTTAAATTTAAACATCCTAGCCTTATTTATTCGCCTACTTAATCTATCTTGCTTCATTAATTTTTAAGACAAAAACCAGAAAATCATGAATTTCAACTAAAATTGTAATTTGTGAGATCCAGAATACTGTTTCTACTAAATTATTATGAAAAAGGAATCTAAATATAAATTTTTCAGTTTCTAGCTCTTTTCTGTTGCGCCAATGATTTTTACAGAAAAACGTCCAAATTTCGAAAATGGTTAAAGTTATTGAACTGATATTCAACACATATTGATTTAGTATTACTCCTGACATGCTAGAAACGTTTCAGGTTATTTACTTGATTTTTAAAGTATTGCGCAACATTTATGACGTCAGAGCTAGTTACAGCGGACTGGCTGGCACACAATGGAAAGACTGAGGTGAATTTTATACGGCGTGAGTAGGCTGCTTCCCTCCATCACCCTCTACTTAATTTTTTTTTAATGTCAATCGAAGAAAAAAAATTAATTACAAAAAGGGAAGCAAGAGTACAGCTTAACTCCCTATGAAAAATTAAAATTTAAATGTAAACATATAAAAATATTAAAAGAAAACTTATTACCTACTTCAATTGTTTAAATTGCTGGCATGTTCACTGCCTCTTAAGCAACATTATTACTCAAAATTTAAGCAAAATCAATGAAACACTTTGGCACACATATTGCCTTAGACAAACAAACACATAAAATACGTAAAATTATGAAAATCTTAAATCCATTAAATACATTTTACATACACAAATTCAAAGAAAATAACACAGTTATTCATGATACATAAACAGATAATTATATCTTAGCAGTCTTTTCTAAACCTGAAAGAAAATTTCACAAATCATGACAATTTCATTTTTACACAAGTGGTTGTAGCCGCTTTGGCTGGCAGGGAGGGGAAGGTAAAGGAGGGGAAGGTGCTATGGTGTGTGTCCTCCACGTTCACTCTAAATTACATGGGGAAAAGGGAGGGGTCACTGTGAGTTGTGTCCAAGTCACTCCACACTTTCACACAGCTACCAGGTTGCCATTAATTGGTTTGTCCTGTAGAAAAGAGTGCCTCAGACTCTGTTCACTTAATATCTAAGGGTGGGCCACAATGAAATGGGGATATATACATTTTATCTTTCAATATGTTACTGGAACCAAGTTAACAGAACTTTTTTCAATTTTACTCTCGCAGTTACTTAACTCTCATAAAATCGATAAACAAATGGCTCAAAACACCGTTAGTCACGTACTAGAGAAAATTTATGCTCAAGGCATACAATCATAAATCCTATTTAATTTCAATTTACTATTTCTGGGCCGGAAAACTGAACCAATGCTAGTTACATTCCTGATACATTTGTATTTTATTTACTTAGCTGACTCATCTTTGATTACCTTATTCTTAGAGATAGTATGAGTATATCTGATTAGTATTTGTCTTCTCAGCTTCTTTGTACATGTGAGTAACTTGTGGTAATAGTACAGTTCTGAGTGTTCAAAACACACTACGTTTAGTTGACTACTAAATCTACTTATTGGTCCTCTGCTGTTGTGTCAGTTCCATATCTGCAATTATGTACTTACTTCATCGAAGTGTATTTATGATGAGCTATAAATAATGTTTCACGTCTGCCATTATGTTACTCAATTATGTTGCTAGTGTATGTACTTATTTAACACTCACTCTATTAACATTTAAAGCATAGGTTAGCATATTTATTTCATATCTATAGTGTATTGCAGCTGATCAGTTTGCTCACGTGGCAATCCATTTCCACTCGATCGGACGCTGAAACCACAGGTAGTCTCTCTCGACCTACCACTAAAGTGCATTAAGTACTTATGGACAAGGGTAATGCTAAATTCCTTAAACCTATAGGACACCATGAGCTGCTCTGTCTCATCTAACATAAGGGTACCTATGGTCGCATTCATGCCTCCAACTCATAACCTCAATACATGTAGGTGTGTCCTGTCACACACTACACCAAATAACGGCCAGCTCCAACCTTATAAATATTTCAAGGACGTGTCCTTCACGTCTCAACCACAAAAACTGTTCAATTCTATTACACTGCCATTCCTTGCTACACAAGGTGAGTTCATTCTTACAACTTATCTGCATATTTTTCATAACACTAAGCAATCTCTTTTACTATTAATTAGTTAGCTCTACAGCATACAATAGGTTTCACTGCCACTTCAGATCCTGCTTGTACACGAATTTGTATATCTTTTTAAATTACTGTTGGTGGATCATTTCCAATAAAACAACAACTTTGTACTTATAATATTACCAGGGTTCTATACATACTTGTTACTCAAATACATTTGTATCTTAATTACGTCATACTTCTCTGTTGTTTATGTCGCTGTTAGGTTTGTCACATTAGGTTTTTTTTTTTTCACTAATCGGTGGATAGAATGGTTACAGAACTCGTGGCTTGATAGCCATGACGGAAAATTTTTGTATTGCAGAGAAGGAGTCGAAACTTTGGTGGATAGGAAAGATGAAGAATGAGTGAAATCTGAAATGGGAAAGAAGATCTCACACAGCTGGGACTGCACAGCTGCCACACTGTGTAGAGGTTACAGAACAACCTCTTCCCTACAGAATTCATTAGTTTATTACTGGCTTGATAACCATAATGGAAAATTTAGTATTTGAAAGTAAGAGCCGAAATTTTGGTGTATAGGAAAGATGAAGAATGAGTGAGACCTGAAAAGGAAAGAAGATCTCACATAGCTGGGACTGCACAGCTGCCACACTGTGTAGAGGTTACAGAACAACCTCCTCCCTACAGAATTCATTCACTACCTATGAACTTCTTTAAGTCAATCACGTTCCCGAGACCTAATAGCTTTTAATCTTAGGGTACTGTAGCCTATATGCATTGGCATGTGGTTTCCCTATGATCCTGAAAGGTCCTTGGTATACGAACATGAATTTCTTTGTTTCTGCATTTATTTTCTTTGATTTTTCCTTGGTTTTGATAAGGACTAACTGACCTATTTCAAAACTGGTGGGTACAACTTTTGCGTCATGACGCTTCTTTCTTTCTAATGTTCTTTTCCTTATATTTGCCCTAGCCCTTAACTTCTTTTCGTCTGTATTTAGCTTACTTTTACTAAGATTAACACCTTCGTCCCAATATCTCCTATTTTTCAGAACTCGTATAGGCAGCTCCCAAGTTTCATCATTTGTTACTACATGTTTATCAATAAAAGGTACCGTAATTACTCCGGTTATCGGCAAGACCATTTTTAACTGGCTTCTTTCAAAGTCAACAACACTCTGATATTTTGACAAGAAATCTACGCCAATTAAAACCTCAATACTGAGATTGTTTACAATTAAGCATGGATGATCAATTAAATTACCATTAATATCAAAGGGCAGCAAAGCTTCTTGCTTTACCGTTTTTGATACCTTGCCAGTAGCACCAATTATTCTTAGTCCTGATACCCTCATTACGGTAAGCTTGTCTTTACTAGGTAATGCATCGAAGAAGGACTGAGATATCACACTCACCTCGCTTCCACTGTCTAAGAGACAACGTACATTGATACCCAACATATTCACTATAGTTTGTACAGGTGGTTCCTCAAACTCATCCAATAGTTCCTTTTGGATTTGTCTCCAGCTAAAGTGATCGACATCTGTCTTCATTACATTTAGGTCAAAGTGTGTAGGGGTTTCCTGAATTACATTTTCAGCTGCCTTTTCCAGTCAATCTATTAATTACAAATCGAAACACCGCACAACTTCATTACATTTAGTTTGCTGAACATGACCCAAATTACTGTAGTCTGAGTGATTCTGCGCCTCCAGACCGGGCACAACACTAGTTACAGCTAAACCACTTTCACTATTATCGTCGGGTTCCTTCTCAAGTGACAACTGGTCACAGCTACTGGGTTCATCGACCCCCAACAGGCTACCATCTACATTCTCACTTACCTCCTGTCCTAAATCTATTAGTACAGTATCAACACCCTGTACAGGCACTTTAGATAAAAGCACATCATCCTCATCGTAAATATAAGCATGAATTTCTTCTGCTTCTTCACCTGACAATTCAGTATTTTGTAGCTCCTCCCTACCATTACACTGCTGCGCCTTCTCTTTCTCTTCCCACTTAGAAAGCGTCTCTAACACGGTATCTATCAAATACTGTGAGTGATCCAGTATTTTTGCTGTATCCTTAGATGCTACCGACCCCTCATCCACATGTTCAGTCTGAGTATTCTGATCTGTCTTACCAATTACTGTAACTACCGGCTTAGGAAAAATAACCGCCTGGTGAGCGCCAGTGTCCTCATAGACGGGAACTAGTTTTCCTGCCTCGGCCTACTACTGTTTCCTTTATTTCCATTATAGTTAACTGGCACAGATTTGCTTTCCGCACTGTTGTTTACCTGCATAATTTTGTTCGGAACAAAATTGCTATCATTTGGATGCCATTGTTGGTTCTGATAATTATTTCTCCAATTCCTACCTCTCTTAGGATGGCGAACACAACTACTGTTCTGATGTTCACATTGCCATTCTGCTCGTTCTTAAAATTACTACTACTGTTATTAGCATTTCTGTTATTACGTGCTTGCTCCTCATTGGCAGCAACACGCTCTACACGTTCCAAATACTCAATGAAACGATCAAGATTGTCTATAGGGGCAGATATAATTCTAGTTTGCCAATACCATGGCAGTTTGGCTTCAAGACCTAGTATTATCATTTCAGGTTTTAGCTTTTCGCCCAAATGTGACAAACGTGAAATCCATGACCTAGCAAACTCTTTAATAGATTCCTTGCCTACATTGAAGCATTTTCCACTCAAAAATTCTCTCAACACTTCATTTTGCTTATTACTAGACCAATACCCATTAATGAAAGCTGTTTTAAATTCCACTAATGTTTTACACTTCAACATAACATCAGCTGACCAACGCATGGCGTCACCTGCTAAATGGCTTCTAATAAATGAGATTTTCTCTCATTCAGACCAAGTTGGTGGAATCACATCTTCAAAATCGTTTCAGAAATCTAGTGGGTGGATATTTTTATCTGGATCGAACCGCAAGAACTGCCGACACCCGATAAAAGCGGCATTTGCAGCTACAACTTGTTGCATACTACCATTACCAGAAGTTACTGAAGCTACTTTACTCTCAATGTTAGCAATGTTAGTACTAATATTTTCTACTCTCATTTCAACATTATCTACTCTTTGCACAATATGAGTAGTATCAGTTTTTATTGCATCTACTTCTGCTTGACATATGTTTACTTTTATATTAACATCTTTAAACCTATCTGAGCACAGTTCAGATTCCGCCTCAATCTTTTCTGTTAACTTGTGCTCCAGCTTCGCATCTTCCATTTGGAAGTCTTTGCGAACCTCAGCAACTTCGGATTTTACTGTTTTATACATTTCAGAAAATTGATTAACAACCTTTTTCTTAATATCCTCATGGTTGCAATCAATTTTATAATTTAAACTGTCCAGATCCTCTTTCAACTTATTGCAACCAGCCTTGAAGGTATTGTCCATTACCTCCAATCGTTTATTAAAATTAGTTTGGCTGGCCACTATCTCATACTTTAATTCAGCATTACTGCTTTTGACCTGTTCACTTATTTCAGACCTTAATTCAGCTGTCATTCTTGCATTACTGGCAGCTATTGCTTGTAATATTACATTTAAATCCATAGCCCCAGTATCTTTGGGTTGCTCACTAGCTGGCTTTTTATCACACTCAGGTGACGAAAAACTAGCTCCAACACCAGAATCATCAAAACTAAATGAAACTTCTGATTGATCAGTCATATCTACCTTCTCCTTCTTAAACTCTACCATCTCTGATGTCTGTTTCATTTTTAAATCATCAGAGAAACTATCATCCAATAAATTAACAATTTCTGATTTCTGCTTTACTACAGGGGTCTCTATTATTCAATCATTGCCCCTTTTCATACTACTGTCAGGAGACAATACTTCATATTTCACTTTAACATTACTATTTTCATGCATATTTACACTTGAACCATTGTCTGGATTTACAGTTTCCTCAACAGACATAGGTTCTGATTTAAGTTTAACCTCGGGTTCTTCTGGCAGTTCCATCGCCGACCTTCTTTAAGTGCAGGTTAGTAAAATTTTTAACAGCTTTTCACTTAACTTAGTTCCTTCTGCACGACGTATGGCGTTGCAGGCGCGGCGTACCAGGATTACTGATGCGACTCGGCGCATTGAACTGCAGATGGCACTTCGACGGCTGCTGTGTGTTTGCGTGGCCCACAACTGCAGGCGCGGCTCCAGTTACTGCGGTGAGGCGAAACTGGCTTCTCATGATGCCAGCAGTGCCACTAGACTCAGTGCCAGCTCCGTCAATCCAGATGCGTTGTTAATCCAATTGCGTCATCCACATGCACACGTAACACTATCACTGTTCTATTACTCCATTGTGTGTCGCATTTCACTCCCGAATCCGAATATTTAAAAATCACTTTCACTTTTACTCAGTTTCTTTCCTGATCGATGCACCATATGTGGGGCGGCGGGTGGAATAGTTGTTATTGATGTGGAACGTAATGTAGAAAAGATGCATTCCCGGCCGATGCACCATATGTGGGGTGGCGGGTGGAATAATTGTTATTATAAAATGTTCCTATTATTTATTTATTTAATGCTGTTGTTTGCCGTTCTCAACACTGGCGCTCTAACTACAATACTGGCAACCAGAAAGTGATTAGCAAAACTTGAAGTCTGTAATTAGAATTCCTAGTGCCCACTTCATCTGAGAAATACACTTATAGCTACAGATTATAGCTCTGAGGAATAAGGAGATTGTCTGGGATTCATAATCAAAAACCATTTTCTCTAAAATGTTCACTATATTCTGAAAGTCACAGACCAAAAGGAATCCACACAATCCAGCTACCAGAGCAGTTCAGAGTTTAATGGGCTGATGCAACTATAACTGTTCAAATTAAATGTTCAAGTGAATGCTCACCATAATTTGATGATAATGTTCATTAAACGCCACGGTAAATAATGGTAGAATGTCTGTCCCGCGGCGGCACGTGAAAATACGACATACGCAAACTGAAGATAGATCATTAATGTCATCCCAGAATTAACACTTTACTTGAAAACGATTTCATGGTTACGTGTATCCCGAGTAACTTATTACAGCATACGAGGCTGTTTATAGCAATGATACCGAAGCGACGCGACTCCCGGCACAGGTGGTGCGCTAATCAGCGTCTCGAGAGAACTGGGGCCTTTTTTCTTCGTGCAGCGTTCTTATATATAAAGCCGCGGTGCGGACGGCTAACGGAACGCCTGATCAAATCTGCTCTCCCGACTAGCCGCTGGGCTAGTAATGCACCACTTTAAGTTATCAAATAAATCATTGCTTCCTTTGCTGATGGCCGATGAAGCTTTCAATTTAAATGTGCAATCAGCACACAGGTAAGTAATCATAATAAAAGTCTGACGTGGCTAAGTCAAATATTTTGGGCAAGAGAATTTATTTAATTACACTACACGCAGTAGTCGAGCTCTGAACTTGCCCTTTGGAGAAACGCTATCGCTAAGTTTTATAGTTATTCAGTTGAAACTTCTCACATCTTTATGATTATAGCGGATCTCCCTTCTACTTAAATTTCAACATCCTAGCCTTATTTATTCGCATACTTAATCTATCTTGCTTCCTTAATTTTTAAGGCAAAAACCAGAAAATCATGAATTTCAACTAAAATTGTAATTTGTGAGATCCAGAATACTGTTTCTACTAAATTATTATGAAAAAGGAATCTAAATATAAATTTTTCAGTTTCTAGCTCTTTTCTGTTGCGTCAATGATTATTACAGAAAATGTCCAAATGTCGAAAATGGTTAAAGTTATTGAACTGATATTCAACACATATTGATTTAGTATTACTCCTGACATGCTAGAAACGTTTCAGGTTATTTACTTGATTTTTAAAGTATTGCACAACATTTATGACGTCAGAGCTAGTTACAGCGGACTGGCTGGCACACAATGAAAAGACTGATGTGAATTTTATACGGCGTGAGTAGGCTGCTTCCCTACAGTACCGTTTGTTCAATGTCAAACACAGTCCTCAGGAATTGTTTTATGATTCATTTGTCACTTGTAGTCAACCACTATTAAATTATGATGCTTACAGCACCATTTATTGCTACATTTTGCAACTATTTATTTTTCTTTTGTCGTACATTTTCCCCCTTCTCTCATAATATTCCATTGCAATTTGACGTCGTTCTGCCCAGTGGTGTTATTTCGATAGTGGTTTGAAAGTTTAACTATAATTATAATCACCCTGTATATCAGCACAGTGGTAGGAAATATACAGGAGCTATTAAATACAAGTTTAGAAGAAGCTTGTTTGATACTAATTTGTCTGTATCAGATTTAGCTCAAGTAAAATAGTTGTGTCAACTTAACGATAGTTCATTATTAATGCCATTTATTACCACTGCTTCTCTTTGTCAATAAATAATTTTACTCATTCCACATTTCTGAAAAAGTTCTTTAATGACGAGGCCTTCAGGACATGTGATATAAATGAACCGACTAAACAATGATCAGGGTGTTAACATAGACGCATTAATAACAGTAACAGTTGGAACACATTACCTGATCTAAGTACTTTGGAAGTAACTCAGCTATGAGTTCCGAAGATCGAACAGCCACTTCTGATGGTTTCAGCACAACACAGTTACCTGCAGCTATAGCACCAGCCATTGGCAACAGAGATAACTGCAGTGGATAATTCCATGCACCAATAATTAAGACTACACCATAAGGCTCCTTAAAAATTAACACGTCATCCATTAAATTGACAAATCCTTTCGCTGGCTGTCAACAAAAGAAAATACATTTCCAATAAGATCTTTAGGAATTCTTCACCACATATTTGCTTCACAAAAATATCATCATGGTTATCTTGTTTTAATATGGTTAAATGATTCATAACAGTATACCTTATCAGGCTTCATCCATTCTTCCAAATTCATCAATGTATTTGTTAGGTCATATTTTAGAAACTCTACTTCTGTGACAAGGGCCTCTTGTTTGCACTGAAAAATTATGAAAATAAGATTGTATTAATAGTAAAACCAATTTACTAGCCAGAAATAGCTTCACATATTACTATATCCAGTGACCTGAACACCCAATTAAGATTCAAATTGTAGCTGAACAGGAGAAATGGTTTTTAAATAAAAAAAAAACTATGACAAATTACCAAAAATAGAGTTGACAAATAAATTCTCTCTTTCTGTCATATTTAAATGGTAATATTTATTTGCTGCTTGCTTTACGTACGTATTACTTCTAATACAGCATTCCAAAATTAGAAGTAACTTTAAACAAAATCACACTAATGTGAAAGTTAGTATCAGTTACAATGACAATAAATTTCAGGATATGTTACTCACTTTTCGGAGATCTGATGCTAAAGCTGCAATCATTGCACCTTCATTCTCTTCATACATTTTGTACAATTGTTTCAACTGCTTTTCACGAAATGCTGCTGGTTTTGTTTGGCCGCTATTAAAGGCATCTCGAGCCCGTTGCACAATCTGCACCAGGAAATAATGAAACATTAATCTATTTCTCAAAGCACTAAAGAACCTAATGGAAGATAGAACACAGAAATAAGACAGTGAACCATTCCAAAAATTGATACATAAATTTGTGATTATTTCCATTGCACAGCACTGGTTTGAAAATGGCAAAGTCAATGTCTGACTTTTCTATTTAATATAATACAATGCCTTAGAGTGTAATGATCTTTCACCACCACCACCACCACCAGTAATAACGTGGATTAAGCAGTAGTAGCAGTCGGGGTGGTGATGGTGGTGGTGGTGGTGGTGCAAGGTACTTGTCAGTTCCTTTTAAAATGGTATAATTGCTACAATGGAAGGCAAACAAAAAAAATTAGTTCGTCTAATGATGACTTAATAGTGCTCTTTATTGTGGACAGCATACTGTTAAAGCAATAAAAACCTGGGGGAGTGGGATGGGAAGGGTGGAGGGAGGGGAGGGATGGGATGGGTAGAGATTGTGGTACAGGCACACGACTGCAGGAGGGGAATGAGGAAGGAGATTACACAATTGAATACATTTACACACTGTGGTAATACTGAACTGATATGGCTAAGTTACACATTTAGGTTTAACTTTAACAACACTGTAGACACTGGCAGCATTCCAAGTTAAAACCTGATGCATTACATTATTGTTCAAAACAGTATTAAAAATCTGTATGACAAACAATATATTTTAGGTACGAAGAACTTTTGTGATCACCTTCATTTGGATAGGCTGATACCTTCTGACTCCATACTGGAATTAGCCACACAGGTTCTTCATTACAACATATGTACAGGGTGAGTCACTAACTATTGCCACCAAGAATAACTCTTAAAGTGTGATAGGAGCTGAAAAGTTTGTGTGACAAAAGTTGCATGGGATAACGGGTGCCATAATATGATGATGGTTTTTTGTTGCTAGGTGGCGTCGCTTCAGAGATTTGAAGGAAAACTTGGCTTTTTAAATGGGATACTATAGTTTACTATTTTCTGATAGCGGCTATAGAGACAAATCCAGTGATGTGTAACAGTAAGGTCTTTGAAGGTCAACAAGGTGGCATGAACGTCCATTTACAGAAGGTGTCCGAAGTTATGACCATTGGTATCAATGTAGTGCTGCAATCACCTTATCATGGATTGAGTGGTATTCCTTATCACATCAGCACTTATCGAAGCACATGCTCTGGCAAATCTCTCTCACATATCTTGAAGTGTAGTTGGAACATCTTTATAAACAATGTCTTTTACGAAAACCCACAAGAAAAAATCCAGAGGTGTCAAGTCTGGCAAACAAGCCAGCCACGACACAGCTCTTCCGCATCCAATCCAATGATTTGGGAATTGTCTCTGCAAGTCATTTCTAGCCATCAGCAAAAAATGTGCCAGACACCCATCATGTTGATCACATTCTGCTCCCTGTTCCTAAAGGTAATTCTTCCAATAACAGACCTAATATTTCTTGCAGGAATGTGGTGCACTTCCTACTATTCAGATTTCCATTGATGAAATAGTGGCCTAAAAATCTGTCCTCCAGAATCCCACACCATACATTCACCGACCACGGTTTTTGGTGTGCAGCTTGCCGCAGCAGTGGATCTTAAGTTGGCCAATAATCCACGTTATGAAAATTAATATTTCCATGGTCCGTGAACGTAGCCTCGTCAATGAATAAAATCAAATTAATAAATGTGTCATCCCTCTGAATCTGAAGCTGAGCCCATCGGCAGAATACAATGCGACACATACAACTCGTACCAGTTAATTCTCGGTGGAGACTGATATGGTAAGGATGATACTTATGGCGGTACAGAACATGAACAACACTACTCTGGCTCATGCCAGATTCTCCTGTGATTTGAAGCAAACTAACACGAGGATCTCGAATCACAGTGGCAAGAGTACCAATTTCCGTTTCCTCATTAGTAACTATCCTTTGCCAGATATGTTTCTGATGCATTAAAGGTCCACTGTTGTTCTCAATTTATCATACACACATTTAAATGTACGACGTGTAGGGTGAGTACATTGACGATATATTTCAGCATAGAAGTCTCTAGCTCTCACTGAATTTTGTTGGTATTCTCCATAAATGAGAAGCATATCAACTTGTTCTTCGAAGGAATACACCATTCACATTCGCTTGATTCAACGATACTAGTCTTACCATTCCTATTAGTGTTGTATTGTGAAATCGTCGAATGATGTTTACATGTCAATGGCACATTAGATGGATATGCTGTATTAGGTGAATATTTACTATTTGCATGATACTTCCTGGCAGATTAAAACTGTGTGCCCGACCGAGACTCGAACTCGGGACCTTTGCCTTTCGCGGGCAAGTGCTCTACCATCTGAGCTACCGAAGCACGACTCACGCCCAGTACTCACAGCTTTACTTCTGCCAGAATCTCATCTCCTATCTTCCAAACTTTACAGAAGCTCTCTTGCGAACCTTGCAGAACTAGCACTCCTGAAAGAAAGGATATTGCGGAGACATGGCTTAGCCACAGCCTGGGGGAGGTTTCCAGAATGAGATTTTCACTCTGCAGCGGAGTGTGCGCTGATATGAAACTTCCTGGCAGATTAAAACTGTGTGCCCGACCAAGACTCGAACTCTGGACCTTTGCCTTTTGCGGACAAGTGCTCTACCATCTGAGCTACCGAAGCACGACTCACGCCCGGTACTCACAGCTCAGATGGTAGAGCACTTGCCTGCAAAAGGCAAAGGTCCCGAGTTCGAGTCTCGGTCGGGCACACAGTTTTAATCTGCCAGGAAGTTTCATATCAGCGCACACTCCGCTGCAGAGTGAAAATCTCATTCTATTTGCATGATATAGGAGAGAGAATTGTTGGAGCATGTGCTTCGATAAGTGCCGATTTTTTATGGCTCCCGTTGTCCCATGCAACTTTTGCCCCACAAACTTTTCAGCTCCTATCATATTTTCGGAGTTATTCTAGGTGGCAGTAGTTAGTGGCTCACCCTGTATACAATGCATGTGATGAGCGCACATTAAAGAATACTTCTTACACAATCGCTAAATGCCACATTGAAATCTTTCCCTGGTTTCAAGGGAGTAGCCACTACAGCTTTCCGTTTGAAGCCAGGGCAATATCTTTCTGATCACATATTGTTAAAAAGTTGCACAGGAATGTCTCTTGGATTTTTGGATTCAGCTGTTGCAACATGTCTTAGTGAATACTATTTGGTCATGGACTATATTTTTCACCATATATAAGGCAATTCTAACTCTCACAAGAGGAAAGATTTGCTGTACATATGAGTTTTTCAAAATGAAGTCAGATCTTCTTTTACCTGGTTCTCAGGGGTACTGGGAAATATCATTTTGTAATTCACGAGTTCTTGTACTTAATCTGCACTGTTTGCATTACAACATATGGTGATACATTACAAATGTCATTTTTTTGTACAACAAATACGTCAATTCAACCCTCTCTCCCAGAATTTCTCTTGATTATCACCACTTAGCCATTAGACAACACTTTCAGAAGATATTGATCCTTTGTCAGGTGCCTAAGATCAGGTTAAATGCAGTCACCTGAAGCTGTTACAACCTTTTCATAGATCAACTGCAGTTTGTCACTGTATGCCTTTTTTAGGTTAATGTGTACAGCTTATAGTACAAATTTCACACATTTTATATTAAAATCATACATTTTGCATTAAAATCATCTACTACAGTGAACTTGAGACAAACATTGAATAGTTACCATCAATAGTGAAAGTTTCCTTTTCCAAAGTTAGTGTACATCTTACGTGCTTATATTTAGCAGTTAAGAATAGTGAGAATAGCCTTATAGTTTATTCATTCTGTAAAAATTAATTTTTAACAACTGTTGTTTATGTATATGAATACTTACTTCAAAATGGCCTAAACACTTTCTTCTAGAAGCTTTAAAAAGAAATATATAAAAAAAGTGGGAAAATGTCAATTTACAGTGACATTTAGCCTATATCTGAAAGCTGCAGTGCATCATATCCTACTATCATTTCCTTCAGACTGAAGGTGATAATGATATTTTACAAGTGCAATACTAGAAAGAAAAATGTACTATCTCATCACTTGGTGAACTTAACTAACTTATACCATTCATGAACATACCGTTTATCACTGACGTGATTTAGGACTAGGCACATAACAATTCTGGGGCTGAATGTTACCTGCCAGAAATCAGTAAAGTTGTTACCCAAGTGTAAAGGTATATTATCATTCAGTACATTATCTATTACATGTTTCTATAAGGGACATGTTGAATGAAAATAAGAGATGGAAAAAAGTAAACAAGACATTTATTATTTCAAAAGCAGTTTCCATAACAGTTAATACATTCACCCACTGTGAAACAAAACAGTTAATGCCTCCATGGAAAAATGTTTACTAGTGCCTATGCAACCATGCTTGTATTAATGTGGGCACTTCTTCATCCAAAGCATACATATGGCCACAAATGTCTTTCTTTGGGACTCCAAAAATATGGAAATCACATGGGGTATGATCAAGACTGTAAGCACTTCCCACTGAAACTTCTGCAGTACAGTCTAAACAACTTTAGCAACATGTGGCTGTCAATTTTTTTGGACGAAGAGATGCACATCTGAGTACAATCATGGTTCCATAGGCAACCACAAACATGAAGGCATTGGCATCTTCTCTCACAGTGGGGTAAATGTGTTACAGTGGTTACTTTTGAAATAATCAGTTTAATTACTTTTTTCCATTCATCTAATTTTCATTTAACTGTCCCTTTTTTTTTAAAAAAAAAAGTATCTTTCCTACAAAAAGATAACACCAGAAAGTAGTAACTACTTAGGGGCTTACACATTATTTAGCAGCCCAACTAAATGCCCAGACCTCTAAGTAAGGGTCTAGTCTTGCAAACTACCCTTCACTGATTTATATCTCATATGAATGAATGAACATTGGGCAGAAATGCAATTTTGATACATATTTGTCTTTGACAATGGATAAAATATGTGAATATAAAATAATAGTAAGCTCTTTGCCAGACTATCTAGATACTTCTTCAGTTGAAGAATCTGACAGTTCATCCTTCCCTAAGTACACAGTGAAATTGTGGAAACATGTTACATATAAATTACACTTACATTGGAATAGGCCATGCTTGAATCTTTCCCGTTCGCCACCGGACCTGTAAATACGAAAAAGCATCTTAATTTGCGAAAGAACATCAATCCTCTCTGCATTTTTGAAACATGCTGTTCCCAAAACATAAACATTTTGAAGTTACTCTCTGCTCCCTTATTCAGAATTATTGGTATGCAAAATTCGCGTTGTATTTCATATTATGATTATAGACTGGTGCAGACAGTAACACAACTTCAGTTAAATAACGACCGACTACAGTAAACGAACATCGCAATTTTTTTCAGATGATACCTACTTCCCGTCCCATGTAAAAGATCATTTATTTACAACGACGAAACCACATGTATGTGGGCGTGTTCAACATCTGAAAGACAGCACGCTAGAACTTCAACAGTCTTAAACCTGTCAAGGCACCAATCAACTCATACCACTTCACTTCAACAATGCACGTAAATAACGTCAAAAATTGAAGACATGTACCCATTTCCGATTTCTGTTGTGCAGTAAATGAAACTTAGTTCTGAGTATAGCCTTCCATCAACTAGTAGCCACCAACATGATTTTTAAACAGGACACAAATTCACTAGATGTCAAATATCCCGCATAACCTCATACATCCACATACACCTCGTCGCAGTCAATCGCCATCTCCACACACAGCCTTCGCAGTGAATGCCTCTAAAAAGGCGTAGATCACGTGACTGCTGGAAAACTGGTTTGTTACTGCTAGTGAGGCCGTTTCGAGCGACAGAAGCTGCGGTAGTAATGTGTGGCCGTAATTTTAGTAAGCTGTGTGATACTGAGTTAACCAAACTTCAAAAGCAATGTTCTAAGATTATTAAACGATAAGTTTCTTATATGCTCTAAGATACTGGTTTATTGTGCTTTGTATTTTTAAGGAATAAAAGAGCGGTGATCCATAAATCGCGCCAATCTTTACTTTTTATCCTGATACGAATATCTGGAGAAACGATGGATTACAATGTCCCTATATTCAAATTATAGTGCAAGCTGCTATTAAAACTATTTCCCGCATAGCTTAAGGGCCAACTATAAGCGTAATGTACATATTTCACTCGGTACAGAGTGTGGTGAACCACTGCTTACGAAAGTTACCGGTAACTTTCGTGTTCTGTCAACGGTAACGTGCTGCGATAGAGCGAAAAAAGGTATATTCTTTCGTTCGCCGCCTAATTACTTCTGTCTCTGGGACACTCGCATAGCTCGCTTACTGCCTGGCGCTGCTATTTTTGGAAACAACGAAGAGAGATTCAGATAATTATTAAGGATTTCTCTACCAGTTAGTCAAAGGTAAGCTCCAAGCTACAGGTAACGTAGACATTGTGCTTCCGTCTTATTCACCAAATTACTCAGCATTTAGATATGAGATGTAAAAATAGCAGCGTTCTAACAGATATTACTGCCGTAACGGGAAAAAAATCTTCCCCCCCGCACACACACACACACACACACACACAAATATCACAAAGGTCAGCATTGTGCTTACTATGTAGTAAAGAAGTATATAAAACACAGGCATTTCTGTTGTCAGCTTGTGATACGCCGTGAGAAGCGACGTCATGATAAACTGTTTTCATTTTATGGTGACATTCCACGACAGCTTTTAGTTATTACCATACCATGGTTTTTCTTCCTCTTCCTCCTCCCCAACATCACCAACATCGTTGTCGCTAAGAAAGTGAGGAGGGGAAGGGAGCCTATAGTTCTCGTTAGCGTATATGTCATTGCAGAGATGAAACGCTACTTCAGGCGAATAAGGATGGCGCAGGAAATGATCTCGTGACATGTCAGGAAGCATTCGATTCAAGAGTCTTAATATGCATTACCTCGTTCTTCAGGTGGTGAACGGTAGAAATCAGAGCACTGTAACCCTATGACGAAATTTTCTTCCACAGAGTAAGTAATTTTGAAAAGCGCGGGTGTGCTGTAAATGTGTAAACATCCACCGAGTTGATTTTCACCAATGCGGTACTATATGTGACTGGTTGCTTTATAAGTACACAGTTGTCGATAAGCAAAGTTGCTTAAGTGGAGAGTTTCTTGATTTTTCATTGCAACCTACTCCTTAATAAAGATAAACGTTCTGCCTCGCACAGGGAATTTACCAGGAGATTCAAATTATCGACACGCGATATGTGGCGTTGGAGCGGGTCGATCAATTCGTTAATTCACCTTAATGGGCGGCCCACTTTCTGACGCAGCAACTCCATGCGGCTTTTCATTCGTATGTTCCTTTTATAGGTTCGGACTTTTATGCTGAAGAGGTAAAAATACATTGCTGTCGGTACGTGCAGGGTACCAATATAATATTCTAAAAAGCCGCGCCGAAAATGCGACGTTTCCGGTGATCATATCTCTAGCCATTTGTATACCTATCGGAAGACCGGCCTTACTGTAGCTGTCCCTCAGAACAGATTCAAAATGGAAATGTTACACACGTCCACCAGCCCAGGCAAACTGAGTAAACCACTCGGTTGTTTTGCATTAGGTGAGGTCTAGGGTTGACCTTAGGCGGCTCATAAAGTACCATTTGTTCAAGGGCGGTGCCTGAGAAAACCTTGAAAAACCATGATTTTTTTTGGTATGAAAAGTGCCAGTTGTGGGCATGGCAACTGTATAATTTTTATTCATGAGAGATGGTCGAAATTTTTACCACATGTTCTTAAGTTGATGGTCTCGAGGAATCTTAACTTTTTTTCGATGTCATGATCCGTTATTGAGATACAGAGGTTCTAGTTACAGCACTTACGCACGTAAAATATGCACATAACATCCGTTGTGAGGGGTAAATGTAGTTTTAACTGACCTAGTGGACACATGACAAGTGGTCTAGGGTATTCGACAGGGTTCTTATGTCACCAAACTATGTTTTTAGTCGGCATTTTTTTTTT
The DNA here is from genome assembly GCF_023864275.1 of Schistocerca cancellata. Classification (NCBI taxonomy): domain Eukaryota; kingdom Metazoa; phylum Arthropoda; class Insecta; order Orthoptera; family Acrididae; genus Schistocerca; species Schistocerca cancellata. The sequence goes on along the minus strand of NC_064631.1, from coordinate 229,584,716 downwards.
CACCAACAAAACTTTGTGACTATTGTATAATGGGCACTTCACGCCTATAGGAATGACCAAAGTGTACTACAGTGACATAAATAGAGCTGAAAAGGGCATTAACACATCTTAAAAGACTTAAAATGACTGCCAAAAATTATGAAAATGGAAAGACTGCAAATTCAGTAAAATATTTCTGATTACGTTTTCACTCTTAAAATACAAATCATAAGCCGGGCGTTATGGATGAACTACGATAGATTAGTAAGGTATGCAGAAAAACTGCAGAGCAAACGATTTTGTATTAACGTTATATTATACGTGCAAAGTAGTTGTTTATGTGTGTCACGCTACATAAATGTGGCGGAGTAAAGAAATAAACAGTCAAAACTTTACTGACCTATAGAATTTGTTTTATACAGGGTGAAAAGTATTTAAACCGACAAACTCTGGGAGGTTGTAGGGGACATCAAAACAAATATTTTTCCCTAATGTCATTTTTTCCTATGAGGAGTATTTAAACCGGTAGAGGAAGATTTCTCTGGCGGCAAATTAATTAAACCAATAAACACTTTTCCATTTTTTTATGACCAAGAGACAAAATTAACACAATCCAATTTCAATTACAGTAGACTTCCAAAAATGCCTCCATTGACACGTAAACATAGGTTACACCGTCGGATCAAGTTCTGTCTGACACGTGCAAAAACCCCAGGAGTATCCTGAATTGTTCATGCTGCTGCTTTATCCGAGCAACCAGATCCTCTTCTGATGCAACAGGAGTTGCGTAAACAAGGTTGCGCATCTCTCCCCACACAAAAAAGTCCAGAGGGGACATATCTGGGGATCGAGCAGGCCATGGTACAGGACCACCTCTGCCAATCCACGTTTCTGGAAACCGTCGGTCCACACGACGACTGAAATGTGCCGGCGCCACGTCATGTTGGAACCACATGCCTTGTCTTGTAGGGAGCGGGACGTCTTCCAGCAATTCTGGCGGGAAAATTGTAATAGTGCATGCCATTTAATGGCCTAGATAGCAGATACGGTCCAATTAAACAGTCCGCAACAACACCGACCCACGCATTATCGAAGAACCGCACTTGATGAGCACTAGTAACTGTGGCATGTGGGTTATCCTCACTCCAAACATGCGAATTTTGCATGTTGAAGACTCCATCACGCCCGAACGTTACTTCATCGGTAAACAACACAGAGGATGGAAATGTAGGATGCATTTCACACTGTTCCAGGTATCACTACGAAAACTGTGCTCTGGGTGGATAATCAACGAGTTCCAGGTTGTGGACACGCTGTAAGTGAAATGGACGTAACAATTGATCTCGAAGGACTGTTCTCACATTCGTATGATTCGTCCCCATGTTATGTGCAATTGCACGAGTGCTGATTGAAGGATCCCGCTCCACATGATGCAAGACAGCTTCCTCAAATTACAGTGCTCTTGCCGTGCGACAGCGTCCCTGTCCAGGTAATCTGCTAAATGACCCGGTCTCACGCAGACGTTGGTAGACAGCAGCAAAGCTCGTATGATGCGGGATACGGCGATTAGAATATTGTTGTTGATAAACCCGCTATGCACCTCTTCCGCTGTGGTGCGCTACGTAGTACGCACCAACCATATCAGTGTACTCACTCAAGGTGTATCGCTCCATTAGTAAACAGAGACAATGCACTACTACACTAGTGGACAGCAGTTGCCTACAACTGAAGAGCGTAATACGACCTCCACCGGTTCAAATAATCCTCATAGGAAAAAATGACATTAGGGAAAAATATTTCTTTTGATGTCCCCTACAACCTCCCAGAGTTTGTCGGTTTAAATATTTTTCACCCTGTATAAGAAGCACGCTGTACTGCAGCAGGGCAAAGAAAGAAACCAGCGAAAAAATGCCCCTGTCGGAGCACAGAAAAGGCGAGTGTGTTCCTCTTTTAAAGACTCTGACAGTGTAGTGGCGAAACTAGCTGCCTCAATCCTCATTTCGTCTTCCGCGTTTCCCATGGAAAAATATCCGCACTTTCCTGTGCTGAAAGAGAGTAGCCGAGCGGCAGAGACGGTGCAACAGAGAGGAGACAGTGCCAGGGGAAAGAGAGCTCGATGGAGATAGAATCAGTGGGATCAAAGCAGTAAGGAGGAAGAGATAATGAAAACTACAGGTGAGTGGAGACCATAGGGAGGGGGGGGGGGGGTCTGCAAGCCACAGACTTGCGAACTTCAACACGTAGATAAAGGAGAGGGCGCATTTTGACCGAAATTTTAAACACGTGGATGTAGAGAGATAAAGGAAGTTGGACCGTCCAGTATTTTTCAATAGCCGAGGTGTGGTGGGGAAAACGGCAGTCTGAAAGAAGACAGTGACACAAAGAGGAGACAGTGGCACTGGGGAGCTCTGTAAATCAATGGCAGAAAAACGACTAATGTCTGAAGTAGCGTTGGAGGGAACTGACACAAAAAATCCAGCAGGGCCGTCCATAATCCGTAGGAGTACTTGGGGGTTGATATCTCTCCTGAACAGCACGTTGCAAGGTATCCCAGATACGCTTAACAATGTTCATGTCTGGGGAGTTTGGTGGACAGCGCAAGAGTTTAAACTCAGAATGTTTCTGGACGTGTGGGGTGTCGCTTCGTCCTGCTGAAATTGTCCAAGTCCGTCGGAATGCGCAATGGACATGAATGGATGCACGCGATCAGACAGGATGCTTATGTGCGTATCACCTGTCAATCGTATCTAGACGTTTAAGTGGTCCCATATCACTCAAAACTGCACACGCTCAACACCATTACAGAGCATCCACGAGCTTGAACAGTCCCCTACCGACATGCAGGGACTACGGATTCATGAGGTTGTCTCCATACACGTACACATCCATCCGCTCGATACAATTTGAAACGAGACTCCTCCGACCAGGCATCATGCTTCCAGTCATCGACAGACCAATGTCGGTGTTGATGGGTCCAGGCGAAGGGTAAAGCTTTGTGTCGTGCATCAAGGGTACACGAGTGAGCCTTCGGCTCCGAGAGCCCATATCAATGATGTTTCGTTGAATGGTTCGAGCGCTGACTCTTGTTGATGACCCAGTATTAAAACCTGCAGCAATTTGCGGAATGGTTGCACGTCTGTCACTTTGAAAGATTCTCTTGAGTCGTCGTTCGTCCCGTTCTTGCAGCACCTTTTTCCAGCCGCAGCGATGTCGGAAATTTGATGTTGTACTGGATTCCTGATATTCACTTTACAATCGTGAAATGGTCGTAAGGGAAATCCCCACTTCATCGCTACCTCGGCGATGCTGTGTCCCATCGCTCGTGCGCCGACTATAAAACCACGTTCAAACAACCTTAAATCTTGATAAGCTGTCATTGTAGCAGCAGTAACCGATGTAACAACTGCGCCAGACACTTGTCTTATATAGGCGTTGCCGACCGGAGCACCATGTTCTGCCTGTTTACATATTTCTGTATTTGAATACGCATGCCTATACCAGTTTCTTTGGCGCTTCAGTGTATCTGACAGTGGCACTAGGAGTGAAATACTGAGTATGAAGGCTTAATTAAAAAGACAGTCCGGATAAATGATTTAGAATGTACTATGTTAAAAGATCCCGAATACGTTCATGTGCCAAAATTTTTTGTGAGGAAGGCGGAATGAGGATTGAGGCAACATGTTCGCCACTTTTCTGTCAGAATCTTTTAAAGAGGAACTCATTTGCCTTTTTTGTAATCCGACAGGGGCATTTTTCAGCTGGTTAACAATTATGAACGCACGATTGTCTCCGGCACCTGTAAAGTAATGAGAAACTTTCATCTAAGTCTCTAAGCAACAGCAAACACAGGCGAAGCTAAAAGGCTTAACATAAAAGTTGTCGTTGCCATCTAAACTAATGCCGATTAGATCTCATATTAATACAGAACCAAAAACCCTGAAGTAATGACAGGGGCAAAAATATGAGCGAAGTAGAACGGGCTGACCGTTTCCGAGAATTAGAATGGCATTTTAGATTTTTATGGCGTCATCCATGCTAATATTATAAATGTGGAAGTACACTACTGGCCATTAAAATCGCTACACCAAGAAGAAATGCAGATGATAAACGGGTATTCATTGGACAAATATATTATACAAGAACTGACATGTGATTACATTTTCACGCAATTTGGGTGCATAGATCCTGAGAAATTAGTACCCAGAACAACCACCACTGGCCGTAATAACGACCTTGATACGCCTGGGCATTGAGTCAAACAGAGCTTGGATGGCATGTAATGTACAGCTGCCCATGCAGCTTCAACACGATACCACAGTTCATTAAGAGTAGTGACTGGCGTATTGTGACGAGCCAGTTGCTCGGCCACCATTGACCAGACGTTTTCAATTGATGAGAGATCTGGAGAAAGTGGTGGCCAGGGCAGCAGTCGAACATGTTCTGTATCTAGAAAGGCCCGTACAGGATCTGCAACATGCGGTCGTGCATTATCCTGCTGAAATGTAGGGTTTCGCAGGGATCGAATGAAGGGTAGAGCCACGGGTCGTAACACATCTGAAATGTAACGTCCACTGTTCAAAGTGCCGTCAATGCGAACAAGAGGTGACCGAGACGTGTAACCAATGGCACCCCATACCATCACGCCGGGTGATACGATATGGCGATGACGAATACACGCTTCCAATGTGCGTTCACCGCGATGTCGCCAAACACGGATGCGACTATCATGATGCTGTAAACAGAACCTGAATTCATCCGAAAAAATGACGTTTTGCCATTCATGCACCCAGGTTCGTCGTTGAGTACACCATCGCAGCCGCTCCTGTCTGTGATGCAGCGTCAAGGTTAACCGCAGCCATGATCTCCGAGCTGATAGTCCAGGCTGCTGCAAACGTCGTCGAACTGTTGGTGCAGATAGTTGTTGTCTTGCAAACGTCCCCATCTGTTGAAGGGATCGAGACGTGGCTGCACGATCCGTTAGAGCCATGCGGACAAGATGCCTGTCATGTCAACTGCTACTGATACGAGGCCCTTGGGTTCCAGCGCGGCGTTCCGTATTACCCTCCTGAACCCACCGATTCCATATTCTGCTAACAGTCATAGGATCTCGATCAACGCGAGTAGCAATGTCACGATACGATAAACCGTAATCGCGATAGGCTACAATCCGACCTTTATCAAATTCGGAAACGTGATGGTACGCATTTCTCCTCCTTAAACGAGGCATCACAACAACGTTCCACCAGGCAACGCCGGTTAACTGCTGTTTGTGTATGAGAAATCGGTTGGAAACTTTCCTCATGTCAGCACGTTGTAGGTGTCGCCACCGGCGCCAACCTTGTGTGAATGCTCTGAAATGCTAATCATTTACATTTCACAGCATCTTCTTCCTGCCGGTAAAATTTCGAGTCTGTAACACGTCATCTTCGTGGTGTAGCAATTTGAATGGCCAGTAGTGTAACTATGCCTGATACGCTGTCACGACTAAACTAAAAACTGATTTTGATGAAATTTTCTATGTGATAGCTTGAATCCAGAGGAAGAACTTAACGCTACTTCAGAAAACACAAAAATCGACACCTGAAAAAGCGAGGTAGTGAATGGAACATATGTTTTTATGTTGGCAAACACAATCAATGACGAAAAATTGTTAAATTTACTGTTTAATGAACACATTGCGTAATGCACAGTGGCTTCAATAACAAGATGCCGCAACTCCTGCCCACACCCTTCCCCATGCACGCTTGGAGGAGACGCTGTGCGTACCGAGGCGTATTGGGCAGTTGGGTGCGTGGGAGGGGGGGGGGGGGGGTTGAAGGAGGGGTAGGAAGCCGCACACCACTTACCCGAACAGATGCACACATGAGGGCAGCTAACATTATTGCATGTACAAATATTATGAAATTTATGCTGCACCGAACTACAAAATATTTAGTTTCTTTCTTCGTTAGTTAAAAGGTATTTAACAACTTCAGATTGCAGTGCCCAAATTGATCCCTTGAAACAGGCGTCCAGTTTTAGTCGATAAAAGGTATTTTTTAATTTTCAATTTTATATTTGATTTAATTATAATAATATAATTACAAATAACATCCCTGTGTAGAAGCCACATTCATGATGTACCTATACACTGGTGCTATGTACACTTGTAACTTTAAAGTGACGACCTGTCAAAAGCCTGAATAATCACCTTTTACAGCATATACTGCTGCGATACGTCCAGAAAGAGTGTCAGTGAGTTTCTGGAAGGTACTGACAGTGCTGTGGCTAGTCGCGCTAGGTCTCTCAGCTGAGGGTATAATATTTCTGGCTTTGCAGGTACAAGAAGCTCTTCTTAGAGCAGTTGACAAGACAGCAGTGGCAAGATGACTTAATGCGGCTTGAGATACGATGACAGGTGGTTTGCTCAGTACAGGTATCTTGGGAAAGACCGCCTAAATTGTGATCCTGCGCGATTGGCTTCTGCGTTCGAAAGTTGCGCACCAAAATGATAATCTTGTGTTATTAATATTAGACAAACTAAACAGCATATTTACTTGCATTTCAAATTAAAGTACCTCTCAATAGCGTTCTGTCATTCCATTATTTCACAAGTATTAATATACAGGAGAATAATAAACAACTGCTAAACGAAAAGGCAGACGGAGATCTTCGGATCACTCCTAACTTGGATGGCGGATGAAGTGGTTCGGCTGTAACGTCATAGCTGGTTCGGCAGTGTCGGAGGACGGACGTGTTGCCTGCCGCGGTCGGGTTAGGTAAGACTTTATTAGCAATGTATGGTTATTTGGACATGTAGTTGAGAAAAATGTGATAGTGATTACTGAAATACACAGTTCATTAATTTGTTGAAGAACAGAAATTATTTGTGACTCTAAAGTTCAATGTAATTGTGCAGTTTCTCGTGTTCTGCTAGTAAAAAGCGGGTGGCATCCCGTAGAAATAAATTGATTGGAAATTTAATTATTTATAAAATAACAGTTTCTCGCTAAGAGGTTCTTGGAGCCTCACGAGAACGGATTCGCGGCCTACGTGCTGTTTTCTGCGCAGTTGGCAACGACTACAGAAGACTGCATGTTGGTAAACATATAATAGAACTTAAGCATGGGTGATGGAAGCAAATAGGCACCTCGCGTGTACTGCAATCTTAGTACAAATGAGACCAGTGACACGTCATCTGTGATAACACGTCATCTGTGATAACACAGAGGAGGTATGAAGAAGGGAAATTTTCGAGGGAAGGGGTTTATCATAAATACGTATATACAGGATGACACTTATTGAATTACATGAAATAAAATTTTCATAACTTCTGAACGGTTTGCGTTGGGTCGTTCAAACAGCACGGTTGACCGTGGGGCATGATGGGAATTAGTATGCGCATGCGCAAGCGCTTTGTTGTTGTCGGCCATTTGTACGTAAAAATTTCACAGTACAGCGCATCTGAGGGACTGAAAATCCACATTTCGCGATCGAGAAGTCTCTTCACCCTCAACGGGTGACTGATGTGCAACGTCCAGTCACAGAATAATCGGTGCGATATTCCTTGACGGCACGTTAACTGCCGAACGGTACTTGAAGATTTTGGAAGATGAATTCATCCCCTATCCGAAGTGACACTGATTCGACAAGAAGTGGTTCATGCAAGACAGAGCCGACCCCATCGAAGTAGGAGAGTGATGTCCTAGAGGAGCACTCTGGGGACCGCATTCTGGCTCTGGGGTATCCAGAAGCTGCTGGCGTGGGCCTCGATTAGCCACCATATTCTCTAGATCTGACCACATACGACTCATTTTTCTGCGACTATCTTGAAGACAAGGTGTACAGCAACAGCCCCAAAACCATTGCTGAGCTCAAAATAGCCATTCAGGAGGTCATTGACAGCATCAATGTTCTGATATTTCAGTGGCTCATGCAGAATTTCGCTATTCGTCTGGGCCACATCATCGCCAATGACGGCACGCATATAGAGCACGTCATAACCTAAATCTGAGTATCTGTAGTGACGTTTACTTGTTGAATAAATAGTGCGCACGCCATAGTTTGTAACTAATTTACGTTTTTTTAAATATAGTTCAGTAGTTGTCATCCTATATTTCTCTCTCTCTCTCTCTCCCTCCCCCCTCCCCCTTTTTATACTTGCCGCACATGGCATCCTCGAAGGCGAAGTCCTTTGGAACTAAGAGGCTAGATTTTATTAGTGAGAACGGTGAACTGTAACCGACCAGCGAACTCTCTTAGAACTGTGATACGTGTGAACTGTGAAGGACCAGAGAACTGTATGAGAGCTGTAGCCTGTGAACTGAGTTTGAACCGTTTCTGAACTTTAGTTGAATAATAGTATCTGATGCCGCAAAATCAAATTTTCCGATAACAACGAAAGTAGTATCGGTAACTAAGGAATGGGAAGTGCGGAAATACAACGAGAATAACATTTAACGTTGTGTGCAGGGTCCATGGGATTACGCTATTAACCATCACTTCAAGATTTTTCATGCTATGAGAAGGCGCAGCATGCAGAGCAGCGTGAGACAGCCACAGACAACACGTGCAGCGGTAGCAAGCAACGGCCGGCGCAGTTAGCAGTACAGTCAGCGTTAGATGTACCGGCTTCTGCACACTACAAGAGCAGAGTTGCAGCGAGAAGTGCAGCCCACAGCCACGAGAATCAGCGGCAGTACCTCGAGGAAGAAATGTAGTGTTAAGCGTAGCGCTTACGTATGTGGCAGCCTAAGATTTGAAATTTTGGACATTAGTATTAGTAACATGTCTGGGGTAAAGAAAGTAAGTGGTACAGCATCAGCTGATACATTACCAACTCAGGAGGATGATCAAGATATAAGATCTACACTAAAATTAATTCTGCAAGAACACGTAAGTTAAGCACTAAAATAGGGAGGAATTAAGTAAAAGATAGATATGGGGTTAAAAGAGAGTAAGGAGGAATTAAGTAATAAAATAGATAAGGTGTTAGAAGAAGCTAAGGTAGGAATAGCTCAAATTATCGCTAAATTCGATGCTTTGCAACAAAAGGATACAAATCTTGAAGTTAAAACTGAGGGATGTAGCAAGAAAATACATTACGAAATAAAAGAGTGGGTAAAGAAGAAGTCTGTAAGTTAGAAATAATCAAAAGGTTGACAATGAAATCGAAATGTTAAATAAGAATCCTCTTTTAAAGGCAACACAAGTGTGATTCAAGACAAAGACAAAATAGAAAATGAAGTTAAACAAAAAGTAGAAATTTGATGTGAACAAGAAAGAAGGAAAGGGGTTGTTCACGTAAGTGATGTCCAAATCACACCAATGCATATACATTCCATTATTTCTCTAGTAAGGGAAATATACACACAGTAGCCTTTATTAGGCAGTTTGGTGGCATCATTCCTGAAAACATGACAAAACAACATAAACTCAAAATCGTGGCCAATAGGTTGGAAGGAGAAGTAAAATAATACGGAACAGGGGTCAGTAACAAATGTAAAACGTATAAAGATTTTTTTCAAGCATTCTTGAACCAAGACTGGTCTTGCAACACACAAAACAGAGCGAGGGGTGAAGTAATTGTGGGCAGAAGGCTTGATGGTGAAAAAGTCATTATACAACAAATGGATGGGAGTAAGTTATTAGAAGGTCCCATACCGAAGTTCAAAGGCGTCAGGATATCAATAAACAGAGAATTGGTAGCCAGCTTCTGTTAGCGTCCGCTAGCAATAAATTTTCGAAGGTACACTGCTTTCGTGTAGGGGAGACAAAGTTATCAGTTCAGTTCTAAAAAGTGTCATTGGGTGGGGGGGGGGGGGGGGGGTTGGATTACGTAGTTGGATTTGAGGAAGTTTGTGAATGAAGCGCCCCATTCTACCATGGAAATACAGTCACAAAAATTATTATATGAAATGTCAATCAATGATATGAAAAAATATTATGATTATTAATCTCAGTGGGCAATAGCGTTCTGTGTATTGCTAGGTAATTGACGATTACCGCGTGCCCGAGTTAACTGACAGCATACTTCATTTTCTTTTCCTGCTGTTAGTTCTTCTCCCTCTTTCATTCAGAACTATAACTGTCTTCTGCTACATTCCTCTCTATCAAGGTTAAGACGAAAAAATTTTCTTACACTGAATGTGACAACTAAGAAACAAGGCCTGACACAAAGTAACGCAGCAAATAAACATCTGCAAAGCACGGGTGTAAAACAGAAATTTGATGGAATACAAGCAGACAGGCTAGAATACAGGAAGTTTAGGATTACAGATACACCAGCAAGAGAATACAATATACAGTTACAAGAAACCACTACTAGTTTTACGCACATAACAAAAACATGTCATACAGTAGGTAGTAGTGGAACAATTTTTAAATATTTATAACAACTTTATACATACCTTTACGTCTGAAAATATTTTAAGAATATGATAACAAGACGAGGGCTATTACATTTGTTGTTGTTGTTGTGGTCTTCAGTCCTGAGGCTGGTTTGATGCAGCTCTCCATGCTACTCTATCCTGTGCAAGCTGTTTCATCTCCCACTACCTACTGCAACCTACATCCTTCTGAATCTGCTTAGTCTATTCATCTCTTGGTCTCCCTCTACGATTTTTACCCTCCACGCTGCCCTCCAATACTAAATTGGTGATCCCTTGATGCCTCAACACATGTCCTACCAACCGATCCCTTCTTCTAGTCAAGATGTGACACAAATTTCTCTTCTCCCCAATCCTATTCAATACTTCCTCATTAGTTATGCGATCTATCCATCTAATCTTCAGCAGTTTTCTGTAGCACCACATTTCAAAAGCTTCTATTCTATTCTTGTCCAAACTATTTATCGTCCATATTTCACTTCCATACTGGGCTACACTCCATACAAATACTTTCAGAAATGACTTCCTGACACTTAAATTTATACTCGATGTCAACAACTTTCTCTTCTTCAGAAACGCTTTCCTTCCCATTGCCAGTCTACCTTTTATATTCTCTCTACTTCGACCATCATCAGTTATTTTGCTCCCCAAATAGCAAAATTCCTTTACTACTTTAAGTGTCTCATTTCCTAATCTAATTCCCTCAGCATCACCCGACTTAATTCGACTACATTCCATTATCCTCGTTTTGCTTTTGTTGATGTTCATCTTATACCCTCCTTTCAAGACACTATACATTCCATTCAACTGCTCTTCCAAGTCCTTTGCTGTCTCTGACAGAATTACAATGTCATCGGCGAACCTCACAGTTTTTATTTCTTCTCCATGGATTTTAATACCTACTCCGAATTTTTCTTTTGTTTCCTTCACTGCTTGCTCAATATACAGATTGAATAACACCGGGGAGAGACTACAACCCTGTCTCACTCCCTTCCCAACCACTGCTTCCCTTTCATACCCCTCGACTCTTATAACTGCCATCTCGTTTCTGTACAAATTGTAAATAGCCGTTCGCTCCCTGTATTTTGCCCTGCCACCTTCAGAATTTGAAAGAGCGTATTCCAGTCAACATTGTCAAAAGCCTTCTCTAAGTCTACAAATGCTAGAATCGTAGGTTTGCCTTTCCTTAATCTAGCTTCGGAGATAAGTCGTAGGGTCACTATTGCCTCACGTGTTCCAACATTTCTACGGAATCCAAACTGATCTTCCCCAAGGTCGGCTTCTACTAGTTTTTCCATTCGTCTGTAAAGAATCCGTGTTAGTATTATGCAGCCGTGACTTATTAAACTGATAGTTCGGTAATTTTACATTTGTCAACACCTTTGGGATTGGAATCATTATATTCTTCTTGAAGTCTGAGGGTATTTCGCCTGTTTCATACATCTTGCTCACCAGATGGTAGAGTTTCGTCAGGACTGGCTCTCCCAAGGATCTCAGTAGTTCTAATGGAATGTTGTCTACTCCCGGGGCCTTGTTTCGACTCAGGTCTTTCAGTACTCTGTCAAACTCTTCACGCAGTATCATATCTCCCATTTCCTCTTCATCAACGTCCTCTTCCATTTCCATAATATTGTCCTCAAGTACATCGCCCTTGTATAGACCCTCTATATACTCCTTCCACCTTTCTACTTTCCCTTCTTTGCTTAGAACTGGGTTTCCATCTGAGCTTTTGATATCCATACAAGTGATTCTCTTTTCTCTGAAGGTCTCTTTAATTTTCCTGTAGGCTGTATCTATCTTACCCCTAGTGAGATAAGCCTCTACATCCTTACATTTATCCTCTAGCCATACCTGCTTAGCCATTTTGCACTTCCTGTTGATCTCATTTATGAGACGTTTGGATTCCTTTTTGCCTGCTTCATTTACTGCATTTTTATATTTTCTCCTTTCATCAATTAAATTCGGTATTTCTTCTGTCACCCAAGGATTTCTACTAGCCCTCGTCTTTTTACCTACTTGATCCCCAGCTGTCTTCACTACTTCATTCCTGAAAGCTACCCATTCTTCTTCTACTGTATTTCTTTCCCCCATTCCTGTCAATTGTCCCCTTATGCTCTCCCTGAAACTCTGTACAACCTCTGGTTTAGTCAGTTTATCCAGGTCCCATCTCCTTAAATTCCCACCTTTTTGCAGTTTCTTCAGTTTTAATCTACAGGTCATAACCAATAAATTGTGGTCAGAGTCCACATCTGCCCCTGGAAATGTCTTACAATTTAAAACCTGTTTCCTAAATCTCTGTCTTACCATTATATAATCTATTTGATACCTTTTAGTATCTCCAGGTTTCTTCCATGTATACAACCTTCTTTCACGATTCTTGAACCAAGTGTTAGCTATGATTAATTTGTGCTCTGTGCAAAATTCTACCATGCGGCTTCCTCTTTCATTTCTTAACCCCAATCCATATTCACCTACTACGTTTCCTTCTCTCCCTTTTCCTACTGCCGAATTCTAGTCACCCATGACTATTAAATTTTCGTCTCCCTTCACAATCTGAATAATTTCTTTTATTTCATCATACATTTCTTCAATTTCTTCGTCATCTGCAGAGCTAGTTGGCATACAAACTTGTACTACAGTAGTAGGCGTGGGCTTCTTATCTATCTTGGCCACAATAATGCGTTCACTATGCTGTCTGTAGTAGCTTACCCGCATTCCTATTTACCTATTCATTATTAAACCTACTCCTGCACTACCCTTATTTGATTTTGTGTTTATAACCCTGTAGTTACCTGACCAGAAGTCTTGTTCCTCCTTCCACCGAACTTCACTAATTCCCACTATATCTATCTTTAACCTATCCATTTCCCTTTTTAAATTTTCTAACCTACCTGCCCGATTAAGGGATCTGACATTCCACCCTCCGATCCGTAGAACGCCAGTTTTCTTTCTCCTGATAATGACATCCTCTTGAGAAGTCCCCGCCCGGAGATCCGAATGGGGGACTATTTTACCTCCAGAATATTTTAGCCAAGAGGACGCCATCATCATTTAACCATACAATAAAGCTGCATGCCCTTGGGAAAAATTATGGCCGTAGTTTCCCCTTGCTTTCAGCCGTTGGCAGTACTATCACAGCAAGGCCGTTTTGGTTAGTATTACAAGGCCAGATCAGTCAATCATCCAGACTGTTGCCCTTGCAACTACTGAAAAGGCTGCTGCCCCTCTTCAGGAACCACACGTTTGTCTGGCCTCTCAACAGATACCCCTCCGTTGTGGTCGCACCTACGGTACGGCTATCTGTATCGCTGAGGCACGCAAGCCTCCCCACCAACGGCAAGGTCCATGGTTGAGGGGGGGGGGGGTGTGGCTATTACATATAACACAGAATAACGCCTCCAAATAAGCTCAAGGCTGTAGAAGAAGACGATGACGCTAAACCACGTAAGTGAATACGACAATGTGCAATAGAAAGCAATTCAGGTGGCAAAAATAGTGGAATAAATTAAATGTTGTCCTGAGATGATGTATAAGTTGAGTCAAAATAGACATATCGTTACTCTTTAGTGTGAATTGAAACGGCGAAGTGGTTTCCGCTGCAAAGAGTTAGGATACATTGATAGGCTAGGAATAGTTCTGCCAAAGAGGTTTATAGTAAATGGAGAGTTATGGTTATTAGGTGACAGAAAAATCTGCCAATTATTTATGAAGAGAGAAAAAGAGGCAAATGGAGGGTTATAGATTAGGCGACAGAAAAGTCGGTAAATTGTATACATAGAGAGAGAAAGGTGAAGTACTGTTATTAGGCGACAGGAAAGTCAGGCAATGATTTATGAAGAGTGAGGGAGGAAAGGCAAAGAGCGACATTTATGTCGGCCATTAAGTAGTGCTTATGGGCGAAGTGGTTTCCACTAACTATTTTATGAAGTACACGGGAGTAGACATATTGTCGACATAGGACACAACCCTGACATGGAAATCTCACGAAAGACATAAACGTAGTAAATAAGGTTTAAATACAAGACCACGTAATATGAACAATAGGAAGTTATGCCACATACTGGTTCTAAATACGAAAGGAAGGTAGAATAAAGATCTAGCTAATAATCAGGTAATTGGCCCCAATATATTAAAAACTCACATAATGCTTTTACGTGTAAGTCAGTAGAAAATACACAATCATTGTATGAACACAGTCCCACTAGTATGGTTTGTAGTAACAATAACACTCAAATTTAAAAGGAATAATACCTCACACTGTGGAATAAAGCAACGATTTGGTAAATGAAGGTTTGTGCTTTGTGATTGAAGCATGATTCTAAAACGTTCTCTCAGTGTGCCTGTGAACAGCAGTAGTAAGCCTCCGTAGGTAAGCAGGTGACGCCGGTTAGCGGCGTGAGTCATTAGCGAAGCAGTTCAGCGGTAACATAGGCTACGAGCAAACACAGAGCTCTTAAAAGATTGCTAAGGACAATGCTCCAGCTGTATCTAGCTACAGCTGTGACCAAAACAAAAACATTGATGAATCACTGTTGTAGTACGACGTAAACACTGGCTTTGTTTATAAAGCCGGCCTGGTTGACCGAGCGGTTCTAGGCGCTACAGTCTGGAACCGCGCGACCGCAACGGTCGCAAGTTCGAATCCTGCCTCGGGCATAGATGTGTGTGATGTCTTTACGTTAGTTAAGTTTAAGTAGTTCTAAGTTCTAGGGGACTGATGACCTCAAAAGTTAAGTCCCATAGTGCTCAGAGCCATTTGAACCAATTTTTTACAAACACCAAAGTGCATGGAAACGTTTATTTAAAATTTGTTTAAAATTATTAGGAAACTAATTTAAGGCATTTTGTATTGTTTCACGGTATTGTACTGGAGCTCTATGCTGAGGTTGGAGATGGGAGAATGGACAGAAAGTTGCTAAACTCAACACCAGTTTGGAAAGTCTGGCGTTTCATAACGCGAGACCACATCGTGGACAACAGAATCATTAGTAAGGGTTGGTGTTGCGGGCTGACTGCGCATGTTCTGGTAAAAGGTGTGAGTTTATGTTCTTCCGCCTCCACGTGTTTGTGAAATGTATAGGTGTCGTGTTTATTTTATTTGTAACCACGAGAAGTGGACGTCTTATGACGCATTCATATAAATATGTGCAGAACGGCATGGTGGCGACATAATGATGAGGAAAAGTGTAAAGCGTAAAGAATGTTCCATCGAAGTGAAATGAGGGCAATGCGCCGATAATATTGGTGTAGCAGTTGATCTGTTTAAAGAACGGCAATGTTCCGAAAGTGAACAACAATGTAAATTCTTCACGAGAAATATTTTGTTGAATCTAATGGACGGCAATGCGCCGATAGTAGCGTAACAGGAATATAAAATATGTGAATGAAACTTGCATAGGGGACAGAGGACTGCTATGGAGTATTACAGCAGAAATGGTAGATTGTAAACTAACAAAAGGACTGTCAACACCATAAAGGTGCAGAATAACGCTACTTTAAAAATATTTGCAATTAAAAGAATAATATAATTAGTCCAGAAAGTGTTACTAAAGATTAATAATTTTGGGATATAAGTTTACAGGCGAATTTATTAAGGGCAACAATCAGTTTTTTCTATTAACAAAATAATTTAAGTCTATGGTTATATAAGTAAATTAATAATCTGAGAATTGAAAAACAATGTAGATTCAACTTCTGAGAAACAATAAGAAATTACAGATATAGTGGAATGATAAAACTCTTGAGAGATGATAATGAAAAAAATTATAAAAACTGGAAAAAATTGTTTATTTTCAAAATTGATTGTTGTCTGTGGGAACATCTCAATTTTTGGAAATCTCAGAAGGAGGAGGATGTTTAATACGAATCCAAAATATTCGGGACTGGTGGTGCCATCTGGAAAGCAGGAGTAGTAGATTTTTGCACCGCTAGGTGGCGAGAGCTGCATATCTGATGAGTCGGTGCCCACATTGGCATTCAGCTGGGAGGACGTGTTGCGTGTCCACAGTGATTTCCGTGATACTCTTTGTGTTTGGTCTGTGGCGATTTTACGATGGATCCGCGAACAGAACAGGCAGATCCTTGCAATAATTCAACAAGTGTTTGAGGGACAGAGCATGAGGCGTACGCCAGTGTTTGAGTGGCATGCTCGGTTCAGGGCCGGCCGTACAGACGTCGAAGATGATGCTCACACTGGAAGGCCCGTTGCCATCAACAATTGGTTCGTGCGGATCGACGTCGAAATATTCAAGACATTGTGCATGAAGTGGGTATTGGTTATGGGACATGTCAACGAATGCTGACTGATGAATTGGGCATGCATCGTGTCGCCGCAAAATTTGTGCCAAGGATCTTGACTGCCGATCAGAAAGCACGGACCTTCGTCAGATCGCATTTGACGATCCAATCTTCTTGTCACTGGTTATCACTGGAGACGAAAACTGGATTGACAGTTATGATCCAGAGACAAAGCAACAATCGTCCCAGTGGAAGTGCCCGGGCTCTCCAAGACCCAAAAAAGCGAGACAGTTGAAGAGCAAAGTGAAGAGCATGATCCTCGTTTTCTTTGATACCAAGGGAATTAAACAGATGGCAGCACCAGTCCCGAAAATTTTGGATAGCACCTCGTATTTCTGGCTTTGCAGCCACCATATTCAGGTACAATTTGCTCTTCTTCGAGCAGTTGAGAAGGTAGCAGTGGCGAGATGACGTAATGTGGAGTGATGTACCGATGACAGGTGCTTTGTTCGGTACGGATATCGTGAGAAAGACCGCCTAAATTGTGATCCTCCACGACTGGCTTCTGCGATCGGTAGTTGCGCGCCAAAATGATAATCTTGTGTTATTAATAATGAACAAACTAAACAGGATATTTACTTGCATTTCAAATTAAATCATCTCTCAATAGTGTGCTATCATTCCATTATTTCACAAGTATTAATAACCATCAGAATACAACTGCAAACAAACAAGGCAGATGAAGCACTTCGGAGATCTTCGGATCGCGCCTAACTTGAATGGTAGATGAAGTGGTCCGGCTGTAACGTCATAGCTGGTTCGGCAGTGTCGGAGGACGGACATTTTGTCTGCCGCGGTATCAGTTAAGTCTTAATTTCCAATGTCTAGTTTGTAAATGTGAGAGCTGGTTCGGCAATGTCGGAGGGCAGACATGGTGTCTGCCGTGATCGGTGTCAGTTATGCCTTTATTAGCAGTGTGTGTTTATTTGGACATGTAGTTGAGAACAGTGTGATATTAATTGCGGAAACACGCAGTTCATTAATTTGTAGAAGAATAGAAATTATTTGTGACCCAACAATGTAATGTAATTGTTCTGTTTCTGTACAAACAAACTGATTGGAAATTTAATTATTTCTAAAATAGCAGCTCCACGCTGACAGTTTCTTACAGCCTCAAGGTAACGGATTCACGACCTATGTGATTTTTTCTGTGCAGGGAGCAACAGGTGTAGAAGAATGCAGGTTGGTGAACATTTGTTAGAACTTTTGCATTTCACTCACGTTGGTGGAAGCAAACAGGCACCTCGCGTGTACTGCAATCTTAGTACAAATGAGATCAGGACACGTCATCTGTGATAACACAGAAAAGGTATGAAGAAGCGAAATTTTCGAGAGAAGGCGTTTATCATACACATGTACATCCCTCTCCCCTCATCCTCCCCCTCCTCATCCCCTTCCTCCTCCCCCTCCTCATCCCCCTCCCCCACCTCATCCCCTTCCTCCTCCCCCTCCCCCTCCTCCTTCTCCTTTTTTCTACTTTGCGTAAGCATCAATGGCACAAACAGCCTGATGTTCCTACAGATTCTCAAGTGCGTTTAAAGAAGCGGAGTTTGATGGATAGAGGAGCACAGTAAACTCATCCTCTTGCTCTTTTAATCACACACGTACACTGCAAGCTGTGTGACACGTTGCATTGTCCTGCTGGTTGATGACATTGTGCTAAGGAAAGCAAACTGCATGTAGGGGTGGGAAGAGTCCCCAAGGTTAGATGCATACTTGTGATGATCCACTATGTCTTCCGGAATGACGAGATCACCCAGGGAACGATGCGAAAACATTCCCCAGAATATAAAGCTCCCTCCTATGGCCTGGATCCCTTCGACGACTGTTGCTTTCGTGTCCGATGGAGCATAAAACGTGATTCATCTGAAAAGGCCACCCGTCACCACTCAGTGGAGGTCCAGATACGGTACTGGCGTGCAATTTCCAGCGTTCATCGCTGATGAACAGCAGCCAGCATGTGTGCATGAACCAGGCACCTGTTGCGGAGGCCCGTATGCAGCAACGTTCGCTAAACGGTCATTGAGAAGACACTTTTGGTGGCTCCACGGTTTAATTTGACTGGTCAACTGCTCAACAGTTGCATGTTTATTTGCTCACATATATCTCTGCCACCATCATTCACCCCTGTCATACACTCCTGGAAATGGAAAAAAGAACACATTGACACCGGTGTGTCAGACCCACCATACTTGCTCCGGACACTGCGAGAGGGCTGTACAAGCAATGATCACACACACGGCACAGCGGACACACCAGGAACCGCGGTGTTGGCCGTCGAATGGCGCTAGCTGCGCAGCATTTGTGCACCGCCGCCGTCAGTGTCAGCCAGTTTGCCGTGGCATACGGAGCTCCATCGCAGTCTTTAACACTGGTAGCATGCCGCGACAGCGTGGACGTGAACCGTATGTGCAGTTGACGGACTTTGAGCGAGGGCGTATAGTGGGCATGCGGGAGGCCGGGTGGACGTACCGCCGAATTGCTCAACACGTGGGGCGTGAGGTCTCCACAGTACATCGATGTTGTCGCCAGTGGTCGGCGGAAGGTGCACGTGCCCGTCGACCTGGGACCGGACCGCAGCGACGCACGGATGCACGCCAAGACCGTAGGATCCTACGCAGTGCCGTAGGGGACCGCACCGCCACTTCCCAGCAAATTAGGGACACTGTTGCTCCTGGGGTATCGGCGAGGACCATTCGCAACCGTCTCCATGAAGCTGGGCTACGGTCCCGCACACCGTTAGGCCGTCTTCCGCTCACGCCCCAACATCGTGCAGCCCGCCTCCAGTGGTGTCGCGACAGGCGTGAATGGAGGGACGAATGGAGACGTGTCGTCTTCAGCGATGAGAGTCGCTTCTGCCTTGGTGCCAATGATGGTCGTATGCGTGTTTGGCGCCGTGCAGGTGAGCGCCACAATCAGGACTGCATACGACCGAGGCACACAGGGCCAACACCCGGCATCATGGTGTGGGGAGCGATCTCCTACACTGGCCGTACACCACTGGTGATCGTCGAGGGGACACTGAATAGTGCACGGTACATCCAAACCGTCATCGAACCCATCGTTCTACCATTCCTAGACCGGCAAGGGAACTTGCTGTTCCAACAGGACAATGCACGTCCGCATGTATCCCGTGCCACCCAACGTGCTCTAGAAGGTGTAAGTCAACTACCCTGGCCAGCAAGATCTCCGGATCTGTCCCCCATTGAGCATGTTTGGGACTGGACGAAGCGTCGTCTCACGCGGTCTGCACGTCCAGCACGAACGCTGGTCCAACTGAGGCGCCAGGTGGAAATGGCATGGCAAGCCGTTCCACAGGACTACATCCAGCTTCTCTACGATCGTCTCCATGGGAGAATAGCAGCCTGCATTGCTGCGAAAGGTGGATATACACTGTACTAGTGCCGACATTGTGCATGCTCTGTTGCCTGTGTCTATGTGCCTGTGGTTCTGTCAGTGTGATCATGTGATGTATCTGACCCCAGGAATGTGTCAATAAAGTTTCCCCTTCCGGGGACAATGAATTCACAGTGTTCTTATTTCAATTTCCAGGAGTGTATATGGCCTGTGGTTCACCACAGTTGCCATGGGGCAAGCTTTGGACAGCGCCATTTGCCATGCACGATATACTTTAATTATGGTGGCATGCGAACAGTCCACAAACTTAACAGTTTCGGAAACGCATCTACCCTTAGCCTGAAAGCCAATGGTCAAGCCCTTTTGGACATTAGATAAATTACTCCACTTTCTCAGTATGACAATGTGTGCACTGTTGTCCGCTAGAGATAGAACTGTCTGGGTTTGTACCCACATCTTCCTTTTGAAGTTCCAGCATCCTTTAGTGCTCTGACTTTCGAATGGCTATCCTGAAGCTTCGTATATTCTTGGTTGCAGTATTGGCTTGGGGACATTTGTTCCTGGAACATAATGTTTCGTCTCTTCAGTGTTCTTATGTTTTCAGTCCCTGACAGGTTTCGGAGACTTTCAGGTTCAAACAACAAACAGTGAAGGTAATAGCCCACATCGATTAGGAGATGTTCGTCTTCGCCTATCTAGTCCTTGAGAGAGAGAGAGAGAGAGAGAGAGAGAGAGAGAGCGAGAGAGCGAGAGAGAGAGAGAGAGGGAGAGGGAGAGATTGTGCACGCAAGCTCTGATTTGTCTGAAAGCTTCTGTGAACTCAGCATACCACTGTGTCGAAACTGTAGCTGTCTTCGTGATCATCTGGATTCGTGTGTCTCTGATAGTCATCATTGTTTGTGTGGCTGCTTCGTTGGTGATGATGGCCGCCAAGTAAGTGTGTGGCGGTCGCAGTAGCTTCCTTAGTGGTGGTGCGCTGTGTGACTTCTTCGCTTTTGGTGTGGCGGCCAGCACGACCTCTGCCGCCTGTGGGCTGACTTACTACATCGACTGCTCGACGGTCGGCGTCCTGCTGACACGCTTCATATACCCTCCACAGCTAGTGCTGCCACCTGCCGTCTACGAGTCGTCCTTGCACGTTGAAGTCGAAAATAGGCGATGGTCACTTTAATGAGACTGGACCATGTACATCTATACAGGATGTCACAAAAAGGTACGGCCAAACTTTCAGGAAACAATTCCTCACACACAAATAAAGAAAACATGTTATGTGGGCATGTGTCCGGAAACGCTTAATTTCCATGTTAGAGCTCATTTTAGTTTCGTCAGTATGTACTGTACTTCCTCGATTCGCCGCCAGTTGGCCCAATTGAAGGAAGGTAATGTTGACTTCGGTGCTTGTGTTGACATGCGACTCATTGCTCTACAGTACTAGCATCAAGCACATCAGTACGTAGCATCAACAGGTTAGCGTTCATCACGAACGTGGTTTTGCAGTCAGTGCAATGTTTACAAATGCGGAGTTGGCAGATGCCCATTTGATGTATGGATTAGCACGGGGCAATAGCCGTGGCGCGGTACGTTTGTATCGAGACAGATTTCCAGAACGAAGGTGTCCCGACAGGAAGACGTTCGAAGCAATTGATCGGCGTCTTAGGGAGCACGGAACATTCCAGCCTATGACTCGCGACTGGGGAAGACCTAGAACGATGAGGACACCTGCAATGGACGAGGCAATTCTTCGTGCAGTTGACGATAACCCTAATGTCAGCGTCAGAGAAGTTGCTGCTGTACAAGGTAACGATGACCACGTCACAGTATGGAGAGTGCTACAGGAGAACCAGTTGTTTCCGTACCATGTACAGCGTGTGCAGGCTCCATCAGCAGCGGATTGGCCTCCATGGGTACACTTCTGCGAATGGTTCATCCAACAATGTGTCAATCCTCATTTCAGTGCAAATGTTCTCTTTACGGATGAGGCTTCATTCCAACGTGATTAAATTGTAAATTTTCACAATCAACATCTGTGGGCTGACGAGAATCAGCACGCAATTGTGCAATCACGTCATCAAAGTTTAGGCGGGCATTGTTGGTGATGTCTTGATTGGGCCCCATGTTCTTCCACCTACGCTCAATGGAGCACGTTATCATGATTTCATTCGGAATACTCTACCTGTGCTGCTAGCACATGTGCCTTTACAAGTACGACACAACATATGGTTTATGCACGATGGAGCTCCTGCACGTTTCAGTCTAAGTGTTCGTACGCTTTTCAACAACAGATTCGGTGACCGATGGATTGGAAGGGGCGGACCAATTCCATGGCCTCCACGCTCTCCTGACCTCAACCCTCTTGACTTTCATTTACGGGGGCATTTGAAAGCTCTTGTCTACGCAACCCCGGTACCAAATGTAGAGACTCTTCGTGCTCGTATTGTGGACGGCTGTGATACAATACGCCATTCTCCAGGGCTGCATCAGCGCATCAGGGATTCCATGCGACGGAGGGTGGATGCATGTAATTCGCTAACGGAGGACATTTTGAACATTTCCTGTAACAAAGTGTTTGAAGTCACGCTGGTACGTTCTGTTGCTGTGTGTTTCCATTCCATGATTAATGTGATTTGAAGAGAAGTAATAAAATGAGCTCTAACATGGAAAGTAAGCGTTTCCAGACACTTGTCCACATACACTCCTGGAAATGGAAAAAAGAACACGTTGACACCGGTGTGTCAGACCCACCATGCTTGCTCCGGACACTGCGAGAGGGCTGTACAAGCAATGATCACACGCACGGCACAGCGGACACACCAGGAACCGCGGTGTTGGCCGTCGAATGGCGCTAGCTGCGCAGCATTTGTGCACCGCCGCCGTCAGTGTCAGCCAGTTTGCCGTGGCATACGGAGCTCCATCGCAGTCTTTAACACTGGTAGCATGCCGCGACAGCGTGGACGTGAACCGTATGTGCAGTTGACGGACTTTGAGCGAGGGCGTATAGTGGGCATGCGGGAGGCCGGGTGGACGTACCGCCGAATTGCTCAACACGTGGGGCGTGAGGTCTCCACAGTACATCGATGTTGTCGCCAGTGGTCGGCGGAAGGTGCACGTGCCCGTCGACCTGGGACCGGACCGCAGCGACGCACGGATGCACGCCAAGACCGTAGGATCCTACGCAGTGCCGTAGGGGACCGCACCGCCACTTCCCAGCAAATTAGGGACACTGTTGCTCCTGGGGTATCGGCGAGGACCATTCGCAACCGTCTCCATGAAGCTGGGCTACGGTCCCGCACACCGTTAGGCCGTCTTCCGCTCACGCCCCAACATCGTGCAGCCCGCCTCCAGTGGTGTCGCGACAGGCGTGAATGGAGGGACGAATGGAGACGTGTCGTCTTCAGCGATGAGAGTCGCTTCTGCCTTGGTGCCAATGATGGTCGTATGCGTGTTTGGCGCCGTGCAGGTGAGCGCCACAATCAGGACTGCATACGACCGAGGCACACAGGGCCAACACCCGGCATCACGGTGTGGGGAGCAATCTCCTACACTGGCCGTACACCACTGGTGATCGTCGAGGGGACACTGAATAGTGCACGGTACATCCAAACCGTCATCGAACCCATCGTTCTACCATTCCTAGACCGGCAAGGGAACTTGCTGTTCCAACAGGACAATGCACGTCCGCATGTATCCCGTGCCATCCAACGTGCTCTAGAAGGTGTAAGTCAACTACCCTGGCCAGCAAGATCTCCGGATCTGTCCCCCATTGAGCATGTTTGGGACTGGATGAAGCGTCGTCTCACGCGGTCTGCACGTCCAGCACGAACGCTGGTCCAACTGAGGCGCCAGGTGGAAATGGCATGGCAAGCCGTTCCACAGGACTACATCCAGCATCTCTAAGATCGTCTCCATGGGAGAATAGCAGCCTGCATTGCTGCGAAAGGTGGATATACACTGTACTAGTGCCGACATTGTGCATGCTCTGTTGCCTGTGTCTATGTGCCTGTGGTTCTGTCAGTGTGATCATGTGATGTATCTGACCCCAGGAATGTGTCAATAAAGTTTCCCCTTCCGGGGACAATGAATTCACGGTGTTCTTATTTCAATTTCCAGGAGTGTATTTTCTTTCTTTGTGTCAGAGAAATGTTTCCTGAAAGTTTGGCCGTACCTTTTTGTAACACCCTGTATATACACATATACATATCTACATCGTTGTATACGAAGGTACTAGCTTTACTCACCATTACTGATCATAACAAAATTACTGATATGCGATTACAGCCACAAGTAGCAGCTAGTTTTTCCATAAATACTAGCACAAGTTGGTGAGGTGTGAACTAGTACT
Source organism: Schistocerca cancellata (assembly GCF_023864275.1). Lineage (NCBI taxonomy): Eukaryota > Metazoa > Arthropoda > Insecta > Orthoptera > Acrididae > Schistocerca > Schistocerca cancellata. Next base: position 229,560,377 of record NC_064631.1, on the reverse strand, counting down.
TGTATACCTTGCTAGGAAGACAATCAAAATTTTAATTATCTTCTCAAATCAATAAATAAAGTTATGTAATTAATATTCTGTTTGTTTGCAAGCACAAGTCTACAGTCCTGATACACAATTACATCGCTGCACCAGACTGAAGTATAATTTCGCTAGAAGTGCCAAGGCAAAATGGCTTAGCGATTAGCCCATTGATGAACTGAGTATTGTCCGGTAATTCGTTTCCTACATTTGAAGAGAGACAGCACTGTAACTCTCCGTGCTCAGTTGCTGCAAGTATTCGGCAACAATGTACCATCATATGACACAACGGATAGGTGGCACTGTCATCAATCAAGTATGGTGACGAAGCATGGATTCCGAAAACGCCGATCATGTGAAACCCAATTCGCACTTTTCTAGTAAGACGTGCTGAAAGTCATGGATCAAGAAGGTTAGGCAGGCAGAGTTCTTCCTTATTCCTGAAAAGCATTTGCTACAGCCCATATTTAGCTTATTATCGAAAGTATGAGCGAAAGAGGTATCAAGAGAAAATAATGACTTCATTGAGGATTTATCGGTAGAGAGGTTCAAATGGCTCTGAGCACTATGGGACTTAACTTCTGAGGTCATCAGTCCCCTAGAACTTAGAACTACTTAAACCCAACTAACCTAAGGACATCACACACACCCATGCCCGAGGCAGGATTCGAACCTGCGACCGTAGCGGTCGCGTGGTTCCAGACGTAGCGCCTAGAACCGCTCGGCCACCCCGGCCGGCTGGTAGAGAGGCTGCAGCACTTTATCTTGGATAGCAATCATTGTCAGGTGTAGAGATAAACTGAATTATGCCACAGGGAAGTGTGTTGGTCTTCATGTTTTACACTCAGGACAAAAAGAGACACACCACTAAGGAACTATCCGAAAGGACAGAAGTCGATAGACTTGATGTACGTGTACAGACAAATAAATGATTACAATTTCAGAAAAAATGGATGATTTATTCAAGAGAAAGATCTTCACAAATTGAGCAAGCCAGTAACGTATTGGACCACCACTGGCCCTTAAACAAGCACTTATTGGGCTTGGCATTGGTTTACACACTTGTTGGATGCCATCCTGAGGCATATCATGCCAAATTCTGTCCAATTGGCGCGTTAGATCGTCGAAATCCTGAGCTAATTGGAGGGCCCTACCCATAATGCTCCAAACGTTCTCAACTGGGGAGAGGCCCAGCGACTTTGCTGGCCAAGGCTGGGTTAGGCAAGCATGAAGACAAGCATTAGAAGCTCTCGCTGTGTGCGGGCAGGCTTTATTTGCTGAAATGAAAGCGCAGGATGGTTTGTCATGATGGGAAAGACAACGGGGCGCAGAATATTGTCGACGTTCCACTGTGCTATAAGGGTGCCGCGGATGACAAGCTATGAAATGAAATGGTACTCTAGACCATCACTCACGGTTGTCGGGCCGTATGGAGGCAACAGACTGGTATCCCATCGCTATCTGGGGTGTCTCCAGACACGTCTTGGCTGGTCATTGGGGCTCAAATCGAAGCGCGACTCGTCACTGAAGACAACGCTACTCCAGTGATGAGATTCTATGGCCTCACTTCAGGAGAAGACACAAACCGTGCTTTGGTGCATTTAAATCCATTGTTATGGTGCAAAGGCAGTTTCGTTCTGTTCACAAGAAAGCTGCTTAAGGTACCAGGAGGATAAAAGGCAGTTTCTGGGCACTGGCAGCATTCTGAAGCGGCATGCAGGGGATCGGCGCGTCTCTGAAGACCAAGCTGAGAATGTCCGCCAAGCGTTCCGAAGAAGTCCAAGCAAAATCAATTTGTCAGGCTTCATAGTAACTTCAGATGCCACGAGGAACTGTTCGTAAGTTCCTCAAAAAGCGCTTGCACCAAGATGCAGATTCTGCAGGCGATGAAGCCTGATGACGAACAACGGCGATACGGATCTGCATGCAAAATGCTTAACCTAATCGATGGGATCCTGCTTTCTTGTCATGTGTAATGTTTTCTGACTAAGGTACATTCCATGCATCTTGATCTGTGAATACGCATATAGTTCGCATTTAGGGATCAGAGAACCCACACAAAATCCGCGCAAAAAGGTGCGAGATAGCTCGAAAGTGAACGCTTTAGGTGGTGTCACGTGCGTAGATACCTAGAACATTGTTCTTTGCTACGGAGACTGTCACAGCAGCGACGTACCTAGACGTGTTGGATAAGTTTACTTTTCCCCAGGTTGAAGCCCTACGATCAAACCTTTGGTTTCAACAAGATGGTGCTCCACCTCACTAGTCGTTGCGTCTACATCTGTATGACAACTTTGCAAATCACATGCAAGTATGCGGAAGAAGGATCTTCGAACACTCTCGGGAAAGATCTGAATTTGAACATTTCCAAGACTCTGGACTGGACGTTATGGACGCGTGAACTGGCCTCTACGTTCCCTTGACATCACACCATTGGACGTTTTTTCCCCCTCTGGGACTACGTGAAGGGGAGGGTTTTCGTCACTCCAGTGAGCGACCTACAAGGCCTCCGTACCCGGATAGCGGAAGTCATCGGTACCATTCCTCCAGACATGTTACAGCAGACCTGGATGGCAACTGAATACAGACTAGACATTACTTTGACTCTCCGCAGGGGCTCACGTGAAAGTATTTTGATTCGATGAAGTAATTTTTTTTGAAAACTTGACATACAACTTATGTTTGGGAAGGAAATAAGGTTACTTAATTTAATTTTGTGTTGGGAGCAAACTGAAAATAGGGAATTTCGGTATAAACACCCTATACTTTTCTTTGAATCATCAGTCTTCCACCTGATTTGACGCGGCCCGTCTCGAATTCCTCTCCTGTGCCAACCTTTCCTCGCAGTCTACGTCCTCAGTTATTTACTGAATATTTTCCGATATCTTTCTTCCCCTGCGTTTTTACCTTCTACAACTTCTTCTGGTACCATGGAAATTATTTCCTGATGTTTTAACAGACGTCCATCATCCTGTCTCTTCTTTTTGTCAATGTTTTCCATACATTCCTTTCCTCGCCGATTCTGCAGAGAACCTCCTCATTCCTTCAAAAATGGTTCAAATGGCTCTGAGCACTATGGGACTTAACATCTATGGTCATCAGTCCCCTAGAACTTAGAACTACTTAAACCTAACTAACCTAAGGACATCACACAACACCCAGTCATCACGAGGCAGAGAAAATCCCCGACCCCGCCGGGAATCGAACCCGGGAACCCGGGCGTGGGAAGCGAGAACGCTACCGCACGACCACGAGCTGCGGACCTCCTCATTCCTTATCTGACCAGTCCACATAATTTTCAATGTTCTTCTGTAGCACCACGTATCAAATGCTTCGATTCTCTTCGGTTCAGATTTTCCCCACAGTCCATACAATGCTGTGCTCCAAACGTACATTCTCAGAAATTTCTTCCTGAAATTAATGCCTATATTTGATACTAGTAGACTTCTGGCCAGGAAAGTCCTTTCTGCCAGTGCTAGTCTGCCTTTTACGTCCTCCTTTTACGCCCTCCTTGCTCCGTCTGTCATGGTTTATTTTGCTGCCTAGATAGCGGAATTCTTCGACTTCATCTACTGCGTGATCCCCACTTCCGATGTTAAGTTTCTCGCTGCTCTCATTTCTGCTACTTCTCATTACTTTCGTCTTTCTTCGATTTATTCTCGGTCTATGTTCTATACCATTAGACTATCACTCCATTCAACATATTCTGTAATAATTCTTCACTTTCAATGAGGATGGTAATAATAGTGAATCTAATCATTGGTATCCTTTCACTTGCATTTTAATCCCACACTTGTACCCTTTTTTTTTATTTTCCTCATGGCTTCTTCGATGTATAGATTGAACAATAGGGGCGAAGGACTACATCCATGTCTTACACCCTTTTTAATATGAGCACTTTGTTCTTCGTCTCCCACTCTTATTGTTTCCTCTTGGTTCTTGTACATATTATTTATTACCTGTCTTTCTATAGCTCGCTACTACTTCTCTCGGAATTTCCAATATCTTGCACCAATTTACATAGTCGAATAATTTTTCCAGGTCGACATATCCTATGAACGTACCTTCATTTTTCTTCAGCTTTGCTTCCACTATCAACCGCAACCTCAGAACGGCCTCTATGATGCCTTCACTTTTCCTAAAGGCAAACTGATCGTCATCTAACAGGTCCTCAATTTTCTTTTCCATTTTTCTGTATGTTATTCTTGGCAGTCATTGGATGCACGAGGTGTTAAGCTGATAGTGCGATAACAGGACATTATTCATGGAACTAAAGTAAGGGAGGTTAGAGTTCAACGACCCGTCGATTACGAAGTTCGTATTGGGAAAGAAATATGGCCATGTGCTTTTCAAAGGAACCATCCCAGCATTTACCGCAAGATACTTCAGGACACCACAGAAAACCTTAGTAGTCTGAATGGCCGGATGTGGATCTGAACCGTCGCACTCCCGAATGCGCCACCTTGCTCGGTTAGTCTGGTCTTTGTTTTTGTTAATCTTGTGAATTTTATTTGCGTGCGTGTGTAAGTTCCTATCGGTATCTGATTCTTTCACTGAAAGTCCTGTCTTACTCCATGCTCGAGTTGTGCCTAGCAATTCAGATTTCTACCATTTGAAGCGTTGTTGTTTTGTTAAATGAAATACGTTTTTTCGATAGAATGCGCATACCCTGGAGCATGTGCTTGTAATTCACGCACTATTGATGTTACTGAGAATGCTATCTTTGTCTGGCCTGTTTCAGAACCTCGGAAGATTCTACCTTCAGGAAGGAAGTACAGAACGTGTTTTTGCGACATTATGTTATAAACTGAAGAGAGATACTACATTCTGCCAACAACGAAAGTGTAATGGAAACACAACTAAGATATTATGTGCCTAATACACTGCTTTTCACTATCAATGACGACAGAGAATATTCCTTTTATTTATAAACAGAAAGCTCAGTTCCGATTTGTCCGGATATGTCGAGTCATTTTTTTTATTTAACTTTATTTGTAGGCTAATAGGCATGAGCAACTAATCACGGGTCACACTGAATACTACTTAACGAATTGTTGCTTCGACAGCTGGCATTTTATGAAATTTTATAAGTCAAGGTTTTGCCGCTTTAATACCACACTTCATTATGAGAACAGAAAACTTTATGCCTACGTCAAATTGACTCCTATGAGGCCTACGCCCAAGTTTAATTGCAATAAATTAATCCCCAATGGGTAATAAAATACGAATTGTTATCAGTGATTGCCAACACATAGCCTCTTGGATTTTGATCTGACGTACTAAATTGCATGCATAGTTAAATGATAGGTCACTGGGAAATCAAGTTGAATGCCAGTGAGAACGAGGAATGCTGTGAAGGTCCTAAGATCCCTGGGGAGTCTACCCCTGTGCTATTCTTAGAATTGTCCAGTTCCCTCCTCGTGTGAAGGGAAACGTGAGTCAGCTCTGAAAGCGGCTGAAGCGGCTTTTTGTTTAGTGAGAAAAAGAGGACAGAAGCCGCCCCGACAAAGTTGGACACAGATGGCGCCGTGCGTCTGCCATGAGACAACGCAGAGTACATTTCAGAGACGTGCGGGGCAATGTTTTCAACAAGCCGTGTCCATGGGTTGTGTGCCGTCTAATGGCCAGAGACCTGTAAGAGCTGCTTGTGAAGGACGACTCAGAAGGCAGCCAAACTTCGCAACAAAACAGTCTGTTGAGATAGCATCTTAGAGAGTGGAACAGGAACAGAAAGTTGGGACTTCTTTGTGGTGTGCGAGACGCTGACACCTAACCAGGTAACGCCAAAACTAAATGAGTGTTTAAACAAACGTCAAGGCACCTCCTGTGGGTTCGTATGAAGAATATAGGAATGGAAGAAGAGATTGTGACTGTATCCGCAGAGAGCTAACCATATTGGTCAACACACGAAGGAAGGCGGAGGGAGTAAGGCATAGACCTGAAATACGAGTAAGGAACGGTGGCCAGAGTCTTTTAAGACAACATCTTACTGTTCGGCACCCACAAAAATCACTATTCCACCAATCAAAACTGCGCAACATCGAGAAACGCTGAGCTAGAAGTTTTCCTTGTCGGAATCTTCAGATAGTCACTTCTCTCCTAGACTTCATTTCTGGACCACACTTCGCTTCGACAATCCACGTCCGGTATGACAGACCCTCATCTGACTGAGGTTGAAATGGCTTTGGCAGAGTCGAGTTATTGTTACAGAGTCAATGACTGATTTTGCAGCAATCATAATCGCCACTTGCAGCCTCTAAGTATGGCGAGGCACAAACCGCAACAGTGAAGCAAATTGTATGGAAAGGCGAAGTTTATGTACCAGTGCTCAGTAATTCCAGTTTCAATTTCGAAGACTTATTTATTGTTAGAATTTTAACATGCTTTCAACCCCAGCAATAGATGAATACGCAGAAAAATTCTGTAGCATTTTCTGTTTCTATGTGCCAACTAACGGCAATCATGGTACGAGTTTCGTGGATGTAAATATTTTGTTCAGATACGCTTAACTTTGAATTACGGTTCCCGATCCTTTATCCATGTTTGCAGAGATATTAGTTTATGGACTTCAGTAATCATTAAATATATTTTCTTGTGAGATGTTATTACTTATACAGAAAGAGATAAAGATTGCAATAAAATGAATTTATAGTGATCATTGTTTGTAGTCAGATGTATTCCTTGAGCATCGATATGGTAAGTAATAATATAGACGTCTCTATATATATTGCGGGGCCAAATTCATTTATTTAATTAAAGTATCCAATTAAAGAACCCCATCCACTTAACAGGCAAGAAATGGAACCGCATACCTTTACAGCGACACAGACATTAGCATAACAAAATAAGATAAAAAAGAAATATCAGATGAGATTTTCTTGATATGAGAGTAAAACTGGGAGAAAAAATAGATGCAACAATATTTGCGTTGAACTGAGATGTGACTCATAATCGAGGAAAAGTTAAAGCTATAAAAACAATAGCTCACATGTCTAAAAAGGATAATCCACGACTAACTTCCTTGGTAAGCTCATCATAACAAACAAAAAAGAACCATACGTCAGCGAGAAGATGCTTACATTGCAGTGATGGTGAAACTCCTTCACTATTATATCGCCTAGCTGTTTTGACTGATAATTTCAATCCAAATTTTTGGAAAGTTTATCACCTCAATCCGCTTAAGATATAATCGAAAACCGTAAAAATGTTCATTATTCGGTTAGAAATGAAGTTAAGTATCTGTTCACACTAATGTTACTAATTAGAATGTATGGAATCCGCGCTCAGCTTGAAAGTGATAAATGATTTAGAAAACGTCAGAGGTATAAAGATAATAGATCTCTTATCTACAAATTAATAGTAATATTTATCTCCTTTCCGCACTACAAGAAGAGAAATCTGGCTTCCGTATCTTAAACCATATACATTACTTGGGACATCCTGTAATTTTAAATTCGTTACCTGTTGAATATGCGACAGCACAGCTCTGCCTTGCTTCGCCATTACTTTTTAGAAACGTAGCAGCCTCGACCAGTGTCGTATCACCGTGTGAATCACCGTCTTACTTGGAAGTATCACAAAAACTCCTACCAGACAGGCGCTATCAGTTTCTTTTTCCAAGAAACCATGACTGTAGAAAACGACTCAGTGCTTGCTCCTGGGTAAGTGCATCCTACCTTGACCTCTGATGGGTGTCCAAATTCCTAATGCTCACAGTATCTCTGCGTCTGTTAACTTGTGAAAGAACCAGCACACGGCAACGTTAATTATCCTCTACCCTGCATATTTTTGCTTCTGCAGTGTCGTGTCATCCACTTTGCATTATTTGTAGAGCCAGCTTTCAATATCCTACGATTACCTCTTGGAAGAATTTAGAAGTTTCAGAATAATAGTGTGGACCATGCTGATGTAACTGCGAAATATTCGGACAGCATTCGTCAGAGACTGGATTTCAATTTCATGTTATCCGCAGAGCTTCAGGTCATCCATGCGCAGCAGGTGGGATTTTTGTGACTGAGAATTACTCATTACTTGGTAAACAAGGCTTCTTTTCTTAGATGGTTGGCAGAGGGATCAGTGCGATGAACAGCCTTGGGGACAACGAATCCCAGAGGGAAATGCCTGTCTTGATTTTGACTAGTCCGTAGCTTTTATTTCCGGCAAATACACTCTAAGAAAAAACGACGCACCACGAAGGAATTCTCAGAATGGAACAGAAATCGGTAGATGTGATGTAAATGTACAGGCAAACAAATGATTACAATTTCAGAAAAAAATTATGATTTATTCGAGAGAAATAGCTTAACAAATTGAACAAGTCAATAACGCGTTGATCCACCTCTGGCCTTTATGCAAGCCGTTTTTCAGCTTGGCATTGATTAATATAGTTGCCGGATGTCCTTCTGAGAAATATCGTGCCAAAAACAGTCCACTTAGCACGTTTGATCCTTAATATCCCGAGCTGGTTGGAGGGACCTGCCCACAATGCTCCAAACGTTCTCAATAGGGGAGAGATGCGGCGACCTTGCTGGCCATTGTGTAGTTCGGCATGTACAAAGACAAACAGTAGAAACTCTCGCCATGTGCGAGCGGGCATTATCAAAAATGGTTTAGATGGCTCTGAGCACTATGGGACTTAACATCTGAGGTCATCAGTCCCCTAGACTTAGAACTACTTAAACCTAAGGACATCACACACATCCAAGCCCGAGGCAGGATTCGAACCTGCGACCGTAGCAGTAGCGCGGTTCCGGACTGAAGCGCCTAGAACCGCGGGCATTATCGTTCTGAAATATAATCCCAGGTTGGTTTGCCAAGAAGGGCAACAAAACGGGGGGCAGAATATTGTCGGCGTACCGCTGTGTTATAAGGGTGCCCTGTATGAAATGAACTGGTACCAGAGACCATCACTCCTAGTCGTTTGTCCGTAAGAAGGCGACAGCGACGCTGGTATCCCATCGCTGCCAGAGCGTCTCCAGACACGTTTTCGCTGGTCATCGGGGCTCAGTTCAAAGCGGGACTCCTCACTGAAGACAATTCTACTCCATTCAATGAGATTCCAGCCAAATGTGTCCAACACCTGTGTGAAAGGGCTTGTTGGTGTACAGAAACCAGTTCGTAGTCGGACGCAAGGGGTGCCATGAGCTCAGCCCTCTTTCTGTGAGCCGCCTATTAAATGTCCGATAACATCCGGGTCTCTGAGTGCGTCTCTGACGATTGTTCGGTCCTCACGTTCTGTCGTCTCTCTAGGTCGACCGCTTCCTTCTTGATGCTCTCTTTGGCCATCATTCACCCATTCCTGCCTACACCGACGTATAGTGGCATGGCTCCTGTTCAAATGTCGAGCGATTCGCCGATCAGTCCTACTGGCTTCTTTCGGTCCAACTACACGTCCTCTCTCAAAGCTGATATCTGCGTCTATTGTTCACGCACCTGTCTGCGAGGCATATTTACTGTCTGAGTACAAGAAATGAAATTTATGCTCTGGTATCGACATGTTCCCAGTTCACTGCCCTTGCTAGATGAGCGGTGAAATTGTGTTGCAGCGTCCCACATTCATCCATCGGCCACCAGAGTTTACAATTTTGCGTTTTCCTTCGCTACCAGTACGAAATAAGTAGTTCTGTCTTCGTGTGCTTCATCACATTCTCTGTGAATTTCCTCACGTTCTTGCTGACTCCGATGGATTTATGGATTCTGTCACTTCACGATCCAGCTGTGTAGTTGTGAGTCACAAGGCTTTCTTGTAGTCAATCCCGCTCCGATGGACCCACCCGGATAATCGCGTGCGTTAACACGAGGATTTGGGGAGGCGCGTTGGCCCAGGATCGAATCCACCCAGCAGGCTAACGACGAGGGTCGGTATGCCAACCAGCCTGGATGAGTTTTTCAGGCGGTTTCTCCACATCTGACTAGGGAAACACACTGCTAATATCCACATGCCGCCTCAGTTACACGATACATAAACACTTCGACAATGTTCTCACTCGTTCGTCTCATGTGATAACACTACAAGCAGACAATTGGGACACACACACATTCCGACGCGGAGGGAAGAGGGTGGCGGTGGAAGGACATCTGGCAACCCACTACTACTAACATTGCCGAATCCAGATCAACATGCAGACCCCAAGAAGATACGTGATGAGACCAAGAGAAAGAAGAATAATCCTGGTTCCATGTTGGCCAGAAAATGGCTTTATTGTCACAGCAAGAACATGGGACTCGGCTGAATTTGGAATAGATCTACCCGTTTCGAACGAAGCACAATAGTGCCCCAGCTGAGGGCTGCGAACTTCGAGCTTCATGCAGGTATGTGAAAAAACGGCAGTTCCGCAATCTGTGAAAAACCTATTTTTCTAATACTCTGATTTTTAGTTTCCCGATAACTTGCTCAGAAAGAGTAATTTAAACAATAATAGCTTCGAAATTAACAGTTTAATAGAGCGATGCCTACAAGAAGAGGATATCAATTACTGCCATTTGTGAATTTGCATATGTGAAAAAAGTACCTTTGTACTTAGGATTTAATTGTCTGCTCTAACCTTAAGAAGAGTAGTTTACGCTTGTCTGATTTCTGTAGTACTCTGTGAGATACCACAAGGAATTTAAGTTATGTCTGCAATAATAACATAAATACAACAGAATGTATAATTCATATTTTTTCATATTATCTTATCAGCTTCGTAAATGTTGAAACAAACTGTGGAGTAATGTTGTCTGTACGCAGTCTACGCTTCGCAGCAGTTGGCCAGTACAGCTAACTCGAAGAGCTTGAGGACGTAGTTACGTAACAGGCGGGAAGTGAGACACATGCCTCTCTGTGTCATCTGGCTGCCATCGAGTTGCAACACCGCTGAGGCAAAGGCACTTTAGTTTCTGATTAGAATATTACGTCCAGGGCCGAATCGGCTGTTAGGAGATTAGTTATCTAATGATGATGATGATGATGATGATGATGATGATGATGATGATGACGATGACGACGATGACGACGACGACGACGACGACTGGTGACGTCTGCCAAGGGCACAGGTTAACTTATAAGAGGAAGCCACGACGTTGGTAGCATAAATACTGGTTGTTGGTGATTTCAATGTAGACTTCTTTAAAGACTCTCCCAATAAGAACTTATTTGAGTTAGTAGCACTACCATTCAGCTTAATTCCCACTATAAAGTCCCTCACTAGGGTAGCTAATTGCTCACAAACAGCCATTGATAATATCTTTATAGAAAAGTCCAATGAACAAAATTATATTACAAAACCAACAGTCAATGGCCTCTCAGACCATGACATGCAGTTCCTTCTGATAAATGTTAATACTGAACAGGATATAAAATCTGTTAAATCTGAGCTCAAGAGGGTAACCAATAAGCCAAAAATTGATTATTTTAGGACACTCCTCAGAGACATTCACTGGACTGATGTTTACAGTTCTCATGGCATGAATGAAAAATATAACACTTTTGCTTAATAAAGTGCTTGCCTTATTCGAACACTGTTTTCCCCCAAAACTTACCAAGGTCAGAGCAAAGTCTACAAAGAAGCCATGGATTACTCAAGGAATAGGGGTATCTTGTAAAACAAAAAGAAAACTGTATCTGTCAATCCGAAACATTTCCGATGTTGATGCTATAGCACATTACAAGAAATACTGCAAAATATTAAAGACTGTAATACGGACGTCAAAGTTATATATGGTGTGAACTCAAGAACATCCTGCAGAAGCCTGTTTAGGGAACTAGGGATACTAACTACTGCTTCCCAATATATTTATTCCTTAATGAAATTTGTCATTAAAAATATATCACTTTTTCAAACCAACAGCTCAATTCATGGAATCAATTCTAGAAACAAGAATAATCTTCACAAGGATTTAAAGTCACTTAGTCTTGTACAAAAAGGTGTGCGTTATTCAGGAACACACATTTTCAATAACTTGCCAGCAGCCATAAAAAGCTTAACAACCAATGAAATTCAGTTTAAAAGAAGCCTAAAGGATTTATTGGTGGTCAACTCCTTCTACTCCATTGATGAATTTCTCAGTAAAACCAACTGATTTGTGTATATGTATAAGTACAATATAACTTCTGCACAATTTCAGTCAGTAATGTGTTCATGTTTATTACCTCATAAATAAATAAAAAACTTTTTTTATTTTAAATTCAGTGCATTAGTATTTGTAAAATGACTCTTTCATATAGTGTTCATTAAAAAATGACGATCATTCCACTTGGGACCTGTGGAATGGTACATTAGCTTATTTGTTTTAGTTGTAAATATTTATCGTGTATTATTGTTTTTCTGACATGTTCTACATCCTGGAGGACCTCCTCACTACGGATCAATTGGAATGAAAGTAAATCTAATCTAATCTAATAGATTTACTTCAAACGTTGTACAACTTTAGTAGGCCATTAGAACGACATAACGTGCAAACAGTAAGATGAACTACTCTGGCAATTCCGGAAAAGGGCAAGAGAACTTTTGCGAATCTATAATGTGACTGATATATCTGTACGTAGAAACTTTTTCTAAGAAGTCGTTATGGTCAAGCTGTTATTAGAGTTTGCGTTTCGCAAGAGGGTCGTGAAAGAGGTGGCGGTTCGAATCGCACTTATTTTTCAATCTATATTTTTTTCATCACTGATGATATTATTTAATTTATATAACATTTGTGAGGTAATATAATTAAAATACACCACGTGTATTTGCATGAAGCTTTAGCGAATTTCATGTTTTTTAACTACTCACTATTTTAATTAAATTATTAGAACAAACATATTTATAACTGTCGGCAAGTATATCAAGAAACGCATACAGTTTTCCTGAAAATGTATGCCTGCCGTGATTTTCGAAATTCCTTATATATGTAATTTGGTAAGGTACCCGGAACTACTTGGTGTGTGTTACGTCACTCAGGTGATGATAAATCATCTCTGAAGCGGTGCACTGCGCGACTGCGCTAGTGACAGGATGCTGTGTAATTCCTCATCGAGTAGTTCAAACCGTGACTGACAGCAGGACGCAGTGCGTCTCGTGGAATATCCCCAAGTACAGCCGCATACATAACCGTATGCCTCCACAACTAGCAAGTGCGCACTCTCTGTGTCTCATTTATTAAGCAGGCGGTTACACAGGCACATCACAAAAAGCCACCGACGATGTTTACACAACTCTTTGCCGTAATTCTACTTTTTAGGCCAATAGAATGAAGCAAATCATCTATAACGTTACAGTTCTACCTGACGAGTTAATAGCAAAAGTAGGTGCTGTTATCCACCACTGAGGTTGTCTGTTTCTCGTAAGGGTGTAATTCTGAACACTTCAGACAATAATATATACTGGCATTCATATCTTTAATTATTATTCTTGTTTTTCTTCTCCTCCACATCTTCGTCTGGTTAGATACTTAGCGTGACTACCGCACTCAGCTTTCTCGACCCGTTATACATATTCAATTTTTTGTAACTTACGGTTTTCTTCCATTCTACTTCTCTCTTCACTGTTGGTTTAACTAATCGTGGACTGCTTAGCAGATGTCTCACTATCTTGCACGCCCTTCTCACAAGGTTTTATCATTTTTTATGATATACCACATAATTGTCGATTATAAGAAGTTTTAGTAGAGAAATGATTCTTCGCTCTTTTATTTACCTGATAAAAATCACTGGTTTTAATGTTACAATGGTGTTTTACAATGGAGTCTCCTATTCTGTCTATCGCTTAATATGATTTCATAATGCCGGCCGGTGTGGCCAAGCGGTTCGAATCCTGCCTCGGGCATGGATATGTGTGATGTCCTTAGGTTAGTTAGGTTTAAGTAGTTCTAAGTTCTAGGGGACTGATGACCTCAGATGTTATGTCCCATACTGCTCAGAGCCATTTGAATTTGATTTCATAATTTCTAAGATCTTTGAAATACTTACCGTTTCTGTTCTTCCATTACGCTGCAGTCCACCGTCATACACTACTTTGTTATAGATGTATTGTTCAGGAATATATTCATCAGTTTTGTGTCAGCCTTCGATACCAACACAAAATTGAATTACAGAAGGTTAAAGGTTAACATTTCACTAATATTAGAGTTATCAAAACGCAGCTGGATAAAGACGGGAAAGGAAATTTGCCACAATCTTTCCGGCTGAGCCATACCGGTAGTTGACAAAACACGTGAAACACAAATGGAGAGGGTCGGATAAGGCTTCGAACTAGTACTGCAAAATAGCTGGCTCTCAGAGTTGCGGCCTTGGCGACATAGGAAAACTTTTGTTGAAGGCAGCTTTCTTCGAGTCCGCTCTTTGCGTCCCTTTTACTCTGGCCATTATTTTCTGCATTATTGCCTCAGTAGCTGCATAGTTTCGACGGCACGGTAGCTCACCGTGTTCGATCAGAAGGCTGGTTAACCGCAGCAGTAGTAATAATAACAATAAAACTGAGGGAGTTCTCATCGATCGAATTTGAAACATGTCATGCCACAATCGCCCAGAATCAACGATGAAAAAACGAAGAAACAGATCGACAGAAGACGGAAGAAAATGGTTAGCGTCGCTCCCTTCGGTGCGGAATGACCCGCGTTCGATTCCCGGTATATCCTCAGATTTTTTTTTCTGGGATAGGAAGCTCAGGAACAGGGTCACTCAGTCTCGCGACACCAAATGAGCAGTTGCTTGTGCAAAGAAGCAGCGGGACAATCAGGATTCAGCTATTCTCACAAGCCTTGCGATCATAGACTGTTACCGCAGTGCCTCGTAGCAGCAGTCGACCAGTCGGAACAGTCAAAGAGCTAACCCGTGGGTGGTGTTTACGTTAATTCATTCTTATAAAGAGAACTTCTTTTACTTTTTCTGTCATGTCACCACTGTTTTTGATATTAAAAATGGTTCAAATGGCTCTGAGCACTATGGGACTTAACTTCTGAGGTCATCAGTCCCCTAGAACTTAGAACTACTTAAACCTAACTAACCTAAGGACATCACCCACATCCATACCCGAGGCAGGATTGGCACCTGCGACCGTAGCGGTCGCGCGGTTGCAGAATGTAGCGCCTAGAACCGCTCGGCCACCTCGGCCGGTTTTTGATATTAAGCTGCTCACCATTCCCCCTTTCGCCTCTCTTCATAACGTTCCTCTTTCTTTTCGTCTCCTTTAATTTACTATTTCCTTACAAACTGTACTTCTGCCACACCAAATTCCACGTTAGCTCTTGTATCAGAAGCATCAACAACGTGTGCACCAACTGTATGGTACACCTCGCGTGCCACTAAATATTATTATATCGAAGGACTCTCACAGCGAAAATTTCTTAAGCAGCACTTTATATATATAAAAGAGCCTAGCAACACTTTTTTTTCATTGTCAGTACTTATCACGTCATCCAGTAAGATTTGTTTTCCGATTGTGCCAGCCACACTTATTTTGTGTTCACTACTAGTATCGATGGTTACAGCATCATTATCAAGTGGATTTCGTTGTTTTACTCATAACTTCATTTGTGATATAGTTGAGTGCTGTCTGACAGCTAGCGATGTAACGTAAAGCGCATGTCGCTGTTTGCCGAAACTACATGCCATGCGCATGCCAGAAATAAAATTTTATAGATAGGGTGCAAACGGAACTGTTTACAACATACCGCAGTGCTGTATAGCAGACGAGACGATCAATTTGATACAGGACATGTCGGAAAGAATAGACACCATACATTCAAACAATTTATTCGCCTAGATGAACAACGGATTCACCTTCTTCAATGCGGATGCACAAGTACGTCCGACCTCCTGTGGGGATCTGAGTGTAGCGAGCACGCAGGAAATGGGCAGGGACTGAGGATAGGTGCCGGTCAGGGGGGGAATGTGGGTCGGCCGTGAGGCGTGTCGAGATAGTCAGCGCAGTTGCGGTAATGCTGTGTCCCGGATGGCGCGTTTGTTAACGCCCCTGCCTAGTAAGCAGGAGATCCCGGGTTCGAATCCCAGTCTGGTACACATTTTCACTCTTCGCCGCTGATTGAGCGTAATGTGCCGATGTAGATTCCCTTTTCTTTCTGCGCCCCCCCCCCCTCCCTTCCACATTCAATTTACCTATTATTAAATAAATTTTCTCTTAAGGACAACGAAAGAAACAAAGACTTTTGTAAACGTTATGCAAAAATTAATTATGCTTACAGTTAATTCTAAAATTAATCCTTAAAATCACAGTATTTTCGTAGTAAGGAGGTCAGACAAACAAAAAGATTTAACTGTTAATTTTATACAGTGAAAATTCACAATATTTTGAGATAAAATTTATGTAGACATCAGTTTTAGTGTAGGAGCAAGAACAAGGGATTTTTAATATTCATGGGCGATTTTAAAGAGGAAAGAAGGGTCGTGTGCAGCGCACGCACTAAACTTAGGTGACTTTTCCAGGCCAACTTGAGACTGTTTTTGGCTTGATAGAAAAGGGACTTATAAATTTGTGCAATTCCATCTTCATACAAGATGGCTGAAGGACTTTGACTGTTCAGTATAAAATGTAAAGTCAAAAACACCTTTACCTGCCTATGTTTTGTGTGTGCAGTAATTTATTTATGTAATCAGTTTTGGCATTTCTCTATACCATCTTCAGGTCCGTTTGTGGAGACAATCATGATAACAATTTGAACTGCGTAGTAAAGGGTCAGAGCAAAATTTAGGAGTTCAAATACGAGGGCTATTCAGAAAGTAGGGAATGTTTTGGCATTAAAAAAATTAAGTACAAGAAATACATTTTATTGTATACATCTGAAAGAGCGACTGACATACTACTTTTCCATATAATCACCAAACACATTGAGGCACTTATCGTAGCGGTGGACAAGCTTTGAAAGACCTTCGTCGTAAAATTCTGCCGCCTGAGACTTCAGCCAGTCAGATACGCCCGCCTAGAGTTCCGCGTCGTCATCAAAGCGCTGCGTTGCAAGCCAGTTCTTCATCTTGGGGAAACAAGTGGAAATAGCTTGGTGCAAGATCGGGGCTGTAGGGCGGATGAGGGAAAATTTCCCCATTTGAATTGTATGGAGTGTAGCCATGTATGGAAATGAAACGTGGACGATAAATAGTTTAGACAAGAAGTGAATAGAAGCTTTCGAAATGTGGTGCTACAGAAGAATGCTGAAGATCAGATGGGTAGATCACGTAACTAACGAGGAAGAATTGAATACGATTGGGGAGAAGAGAAGTTTGTGGCGCAACTTGACTAGAAGAAGAGATCGGTTCGTAGGACATGTTCTGAGGCATCAAGGGATCACCAGTTTAGTATTGGAGGGCAGCGTGGAGGGTAAAAATCGTAGAGGGAGACCAAGAGATGAATACACTAAGTAGATTCAGAAGGATGTAGGTTGCAGTAGGTACTGGGAGATGAAGAAGCTTGCCGACTGAGCTGCTGAGCACGCACATACCAAAATATACGCGATCGGCGCGCGCCTAGCGGCGACAGACGGAAACGTTCCCCTCTTTCTGAACAGCCCTCTATATACAATGATAACATGTAGCAAACATTTAACGAAAACCAGACTGTACAAGGTACGACATCAAAGTAAATGGTAAACTAAAAAATAAAACAAGAGAACAGTTGCACAATGTATGAATGCAAAGTAGGAAACAAAATATACATGTGCCATATAAAAGTAAAGTGAATGTACTACCGTAATCGCAGGTCAGAATTACATGTCGTGGTTTTTGTTAAATGTTTACCACTTCTATATTTGATGTCTTAAATTTTACACTGCCCCATTATTATGTAATTCACCCTGTCATTATTGTAGTTCTCTTCACATAAGTGCAACAAGAAGGCGTAGTGAAACGTCGAAACTGGTCGCATAAATAATTATAAACAAAATGTAGACGGCTGAAGGGGTTCTGAATTTTACATATAAATTAGTGTGTCTCGACTTAACCTACACCACTGTGGTACGTTGTGAACAGTTATCGTTTAAACCCTGTACAGAACACAATCAAAGCCCTCTGTAAACACCTGAGTACCGAAACACGTAGTGGACGTAAGTAATGTGAGACTGACGATTAATATTTTTGTTATTCCGCTGCACTTGCTAAACAGGATAATAATTGGTGCGTTGGTTTGAGTATAGCACGTTCAACAGGTTATTAGTTACCTGTACTAATTTCTTATTGGCCAAATGAGATGAATATATTGCCTGTCTTTTCGCTATGTTACTACAGTTACTATCATCTTGAAATAAAGCACATCTCAATTACAGGGTCTATTCTTTTTCAACCTCCGATTGGTAACGAAATTAAAACCACAGTGAAAATCCGGTAAAGCTTTCCAAGACATGTTGTACACTGTCACTAGTATGGCCATCTATCCCATCACTTTTTCACTTCTGGATGAACAACGAGCACTTAAATAGTGTCTCCAGCCACGAGAAAGGTGCCTGTTGAGGGGTTCCGCCCGATTTCATGCAGCCCACATAACGTAACCGTCATGCCTTTCTTTCTTCAGTTCTCGGCCGCATACTGCAGGTACAACAAAATCGCACGCCCCGTGTTTTCGATGTATGTTTAACCCCGCACCATACTGCCCGGACTTGGATCCCTCTGATTTTCATCTTTCGATCACATATGTGACAGCATTTTGGCACGGACAACACGCTGCAGACCATCGTAGGAAACAGTCTGGAATAGTAAGTGGCTGCCTTCTGTTACGAGGGCGTTGGAAAGTTGCTACAACAAATGTGTAAGTGGGAGCGGCGTCTATGTAAAGAAGTAGCTGGAAGGTGTACCTAAACGTTGTGAATAAAACATTTTCCCATTTTCACTGTGATTTCCATTTCGCGACCGATAGGACACTGAAAAAAAAATTCTCGTAGCAATCAAATAATGAAATAAACGTGTTCTAAAATTGCTTAATGCAGTGTATTGCCGCAGTTGTCTTCACAACGATTATACCCATTTCGTTCAGATTTTGAACATTAATATTACAGGCTGCTTTAAAAATATTAGATAATAATATTGTCTTGAAAGGAGGATATAAGATGAACATCAACAAAAGCAAAACGAGGATAATGGAATGTAGTCGAATTAAATCGAGTGAGATGCTGAGGGAATTAGTTTAGGAAATGAGACACTTATGGTAGTAAAGGAGTTTTGCTATTTGGGGAACAAAATAACTGATGATGGTCGAAGTAGAGAGGATATAAAATGTAGACTGGCAATAGCAAGGAAAGTGTTTCTGAAGAAGAGAAATTTGTTAACATCGAGTATAAATTTAAGTGTCAGGAAGTTGTTTCTAAAAAGTATTTGTATGGAGTGTAGCCATGTATGGAAGTGAAACATGGACGATAAATAGTTTGGACAGGAAGAGAATAGAAGCTTTCGAAATGTGGTGCTACAGAAGAATGCTGAAGATTAGATGGGTAGATCACATAATTAATGAGGAGGTATTGAATAGGATTGGGGAGAAGAGAAATTTGTGGCACAACTCGACTAGAAGAAGGGATCGGTTGGTAGGACATGTCCAGAGGCATCAAGGGATCACCAATTTCGTATTGGAGGGCAGCGTGGAGGGTAAAAATCGTAGAGGGAGACCAAGAGATGAATACACTAAGCAGATTCAGAAGGATGTAGGTAGCAGTAGGTACTGGGAGATGAAGAAGCTTGCACAGTGTAGAATAGCATGGAGAGGTGCATCAAACCAGTCTCTGGGCCCGCATCTCGTGGTCGTGCGGTAGCGTTCTCGCTTCCTACGCCCGGGTTCCCGGGTTCGATTCCCGGCGGGGTCAGGGATTTTCTCTGCCTCGTGATGGCTGGGTGTTGTGTGCTGTCCTTAGGTTAGTTAGGTTTAAGTAGTTCTAAGTTCTAGGGGACTTATGACCACAGCAGTTGAGTCCCATAGTGCTCAGAGCCATTTTGAACCAACCAGTCTCTGGACCGAAGACCAGAACAACAACAACAGATAATAATCTGTTGTCATCGGTCTGTCTCCACTTACATCATTCCAGGCTTTCATAGAAATGAAAGTGTTTAAAACTGTGAATCAGATATGGGTGGCCGATAGACAGTTGGCGCAAAAAATGGAGAAGAGCCGAAGCAGGTCAAAGAACAATACGGCAGCAGATGTGGAGGAAGGCAAAGGTATGTGGACAGGTGTCAAGACTGAACTCTCGGTGAACGATCGGAGACACCATATCTGGTACAGTGGCGTGTACAGAATAAACTAGCTCTGCTTGCGCTTGAAAACTCACCTTTGCACGAATGCTAGTTGTCAGTCTGACTGCTGGCGCTCGGTACGTAACTCTGCCGGACGCCAACTGGCCGAGTGGCCGACGAACTGCGCCCACCGCCTTGTCTTATCAGCGTTGTCACGCACGTTGAACCGGCGAGATAAGAGCGAGCGAACAGCTAAGCACGGACTGCGTGCGCTGCCAGTAGCCGCCGACAAGGCGCGCTGCGCGCATGCGTGGGGCGACACGTCCTCCAGCGCCCTTGAAGCGCTCAGCTGACACTGACGAGTTTGTTTTGTGCTGCTCGCACGGGCAGCCCCGTCATCCCCGCGCTGTGTGCCGTGCGCTCCGCTCCTCCCGGCACTGTCGGAGATCGGATGAGCTGCCAGCCGAGCTCTCGAGTGAAAGTGCAGTAAAACTGTCGGCCTGGCACGCGGCGCCAGCTGCATGCTGTTACGTCAGCAGGGGCTATCGCTCCGAGTCATCAGCTGCTTCCGGCAGGCCCGTCACGGCGTCTCAAATGCCTCTGCTGTGGGAAACGGCCTCGGATTCTCGGACTCTTCCTTTTTAAATAGCTCCAGGTTACTCCCAGAAAGAAAAAGGCAGATACGTTGGTTTTAATGTCCTGTCGACACCGATGTCGTTATACATGCTGCACAAGCTCCGATTAGGTCAAGCATGGGAAAGGAAATCGGCGTTTGCTTGGAGCGATTTAGGGAAATCACGGAAAACCTACAGACGCGGGTTTGAACCGTCGTCCTATACCAAGAATCCCGATAACAGTGTGGAACGTGATCAATAATATGCCACTTATTTACACTACTGGCCATTAAAATTGCTACACCACGAAGATGACGTGCTACAGACGCGAAATTTAACCGACAGGAAGAAGATGCTGTGATATCCAAATGATTAGCTTTTCAGAGCATTCACACAAGGTTGGCGCCGGTGGCGACACCTACAACGTGCTGACATGACGAAAGTTTCCAACCGATTTCTCATACACAAACAGCAGTTGACCGGCGTTGCCTGGTGAAACGTTCTTGTGATGCCTCGTGTAAGGAGGAGAAATGCGTACCACCACGTTTCCGACTTTGATAAAGGTCGGATGGTAGCCTATCGCGATTGCGGTTTATCGTATCGCGACATTGCTGCTCGCGTTGGTCGAGATCCAATGACTGTTAGCAGAATATGCAATCGGTGGGTTCAGGAGGGTAATACGGAACGCCGTGCTGGATCCCAACAGCCTCGTATCACTAGCAGTCGAGATGACAGGCATCTTATCCGCATGGCTGTAACGGATCTTGCAGTCACGTCTCGATCCCTGAGTCAACAGATGGGGACGTTTGCAAGACGACAACCATCTTCACGTTTGCAGCAGCATGGACTATCAGCTCTGAGACCATGGCTGCGGTTACCCCTGACGTTGCATCACAAAGACAGGAGCGGCTGCGATGGTGTACTCAACGACGAACCTGGGTGCACGAATGGCAAAACGTCATTTTTTCGGATGAATCCTGGTTCTGTTTACAGCATCATGATGGTCGCATCCGTGTTTGGCGACATCGCGGTGAACGCACATTGGAAGCGTGTATTCGTCATCGCCATGTTCGCGTACCACCCAGCGTGATGTTATGGGGTGCCATTGGTTATACGTCTCGGTCACCTCTTGTTCGCATTGACGGCACTTTGAACAGTGGACGTTACTTTCCAGATGTGTTGCGACCCGTGGCTCTACCCTTCATTCGATCCCTGCGAAACCCTACATTTCAGCAGCATAATGCATCACCGCATGTTGCAGGTCCTGTACGGGCCTTTCTGGATACAGAAAATCTTCGACTGCTGCCCTGGCCAGCACATTCTCCAGATCTCGCACCAACTGAAAGCGTCTGGTCAACGGTGGCCGAGCAACTGGCTCGTCACAATACGCCAGTCACTACTCTTGATGAACTGTGGTATCGTGTTGAAGCTGCATGCGCAGCTGTACCTGTACACGCCATCCAAGCTCTGTTTGACTCAATGCCCAGGCGTATCAAGGCCGTTATTACGGCCAGAGGTGGTTGTCCTGGGTACTGATTTCTCAGGATCTATGCACCGAAATTTCGTGAAAATGTAATCACATATCAGGTCTAGTATAATATATTTGTCCAATGAATACCCGTTTATCATCTGCATTTCTTCTTGGTGTAGCAATTTTAATGGCCAGTAGTGAGCCGGCCGTGGTGGCCAAGCGGTTAAAGGCGCTACAGTCTGGAACCGCGTGGCCGCTACGGTCGCAGGTTCGAATCCTGCCTCGGGCATGGATGTGTGTGATGTCCTTAGGTTAGTTAGGTTTATGTAGTTCTAAGTTCTAGGAGACTGATGACCTTAGAAGTTAAGTCCCATAGTGCTCAGAGCCATTTGAACCGCGCCAGTAGTGTAGATCCAGGTTACTTCCAGAAAGAAGAAGGAAGGAAGATTGGATTTAATATCGTGTCGACATCGATGTCATTGGACATGCAGACAAGCTCAGATTAGATCCAGGATGGGGAAAGAAATCGGCATCTGCCTGGGGCGATTTAGGGAAATCACGGAAAACGTACGGACGCGGGTTTGAACCGTCGTCCTACCGAATGCGAGCCCAGTGTGCTAACCACTGCGCCACCTCGCTCGGTACTTCCACCAAGAAAGCAGATAACAGTGTGGAACGTGATCAGTAATCTGCCATTTATTTACTTGGTTCGTCTCAATATCTCAAGTGGTGTTAACTAATCGTCAGTTTAAATTCTCACGCTTGTAGATGCGGTGGTTGCTTGGCGGGATGTAAATGAGATAAACTGTCTGTTGCTTTTCCATATCGGCAGGTAGAACAGTTTCACCTGCTAATCTTCTGTTCTCTGGGCCATGGAGACCACCTATTGCAGAGAATTCTATTGCCTAGGTAAATGGTGTACATAATGATGGCAAGAGGGGGAAACTACAGACCAATAACAAGCAATGAACTGAAATTTAAGCAAATGTTTACCTAACATTTTCAGCAGGAGAGCTACCTCTGAATTTGAATAATGTGTTCGCATTACAAAAAATTAGTTGCCCAGATGGCACCATAAGAGGAGCGTTCAATAATTAATGCGATATATTTCTTTCGCCCAATTTTGGCTGAACAAATGCGGAATTTGTCATGGGACATCATGTAACATTCCTGCTCCAGCCCTTACAGCTTCATGAAGTTCCGATAGGTGGCGGAGCTATAAGTAATCTTCAAAATGGCGTCTGTACCGGTGGTGCGTCACAATCAGAGAACCGTCATTGAGTTTCTCTCGACGGAAAATCAGAGCATTGCAGATGTTCGTAGGCGCTTGCAGAATGGCTGTGGAAGCATGGCAGTGAACAAAAGCGCGACGAGTAGTAGTGCGAGGTGTCTGTCATCATCGCAACATTGTCGTGCAAACTTGTCGGGTGCCGACTGGCGGCACACGGCTGTGACTCCTGCAATGCTAGCTTCAGGAAACTGAAGGAACGACTTCAGCGTGTTCGTCGCCACTAAAATGCAAACAAACGCCTCCTCCTCCATGACAACCTAAAGTCTCACACTAGTCGACGCACCCGAGAGCAGCTCACAAAAATTCATTTGACTGTACTTCCTCATCCACCCTACAACTCAGATCTCGCATCTGTCGACTTCCGCCTGTTTGCCACAATGAATGACGCGGGAAACAGTACTTGGATGATGGGGTGGTTATTGATGCGGCAAGAGCTTGGCTCAGGCGTCGACCAGTAGAGTCGTACCAAGCGGATATACAGGTCTCCCCAGTAAGGTGCGTAACGTCGACGCATTGAACGAAGATTATGTTAAATAAAAGGGTCTTGTAGTCACAAGAGTAGGGAGTGACTTGGTGCATTAAACTCCTGAATAAAACCAACCTGCTTTCAGGGGAAAAAAATGTGTTGCATTACTTATTGAATGCCCTTCGTATTGTGCCTGTAACAACTAGTTTCGGCAAGTTAAAGAAGCCATCTTCAGATCACATATATAGGCTATTGTCCCAATATATGCAGTCCACTGCCACTCAGCCATGGACCAAGAGTCTTCTTCAACAACTTCTTCCAAAACGTGTTCATGACTACAGTGCACTACATAGAGTGACACAGTGATATGTGTGTAGAGGATTTGATAATGGCGATTTTACTTGCAGAAATTAGTTGCAAATATATACATATATTTTGCTATCTGGGGACATAAACTTCTCCAGTAAGAAGATTACATTATTTAAAGCAAATGTATTCTTGATAAAACACACAAATGCGAGGCAGTCTTGTCGCAAAAAATGGGATTTAGTCAACCCAAAATTCTGGGCTATATTGCAAGCATTTGGCTTGCTGCAGGGCAAGCTAAATTTACATGAGAAATATAAAGAATCAAACGAGAAACAATTATTACTTGTTCACTCCCTAGAAAGAGAGGTGACTGGGGGAAAGAGAGAGGTAACTGGGGGAAAGAGAGAGGTAACTGGGGGAAAGAGAGAGGTAACTGGGGGAAAGAGAGAGGTAATTGAGGGAAAGAGAGAGGTAATGGGATAACTGGTAACTGGGAAAAGAGAGGTAACTGGGAAAAGAGAGGTAACTGGGAAAAGAGAGGTAAATCTCGGAAATTGAGAATCTCAAACGAAGACAGTTAGCAGGCAGGGGTCATATAATGTGAGAGTGTGCTGGAAAGCAGTGCCTCCGAATTTTTTATCCGAAACGAACGTTATTAACATTCTATATCTTCATGCTTCATGTGTACATACTCATTTCTCGACGTAGGCACCCTGCCGACGAGCACATTCCTCCCAACGAGAGACCAGTCTGTAGAAGGTTTGACATTGTTGACGGAGCCACAAACTCATCTCTGCTTGCACCGCTTCATCACCAGCCCTCTAAGTTGTTTTTTAAGTTTTGGAAACAGATAAAAACCGGACGGGGCCAAGCCGCGACTGTATGAAGGACGATCGATGACAGCGAACCCAAGGTGTTGGATTGTTGCAGATATCGCAGAGCTCGTGTGTTATCTGGCATTGTCAGGCAGAAGAATCCGGCCGCAGTGGCCGAGCGGTTCTAGCCGCTTCAGTCCGGAATCGCGCTGCGGCTACGGTCGCAGGTTCGAATCGTGCCTTGGGCATGGATGTATGTGATGTTGCTAGGTTAGTTTGGTTTAAGTATTCCAAGTCTAGGGGACTGATGACCTCAGATGTTAAGTCCCATAGTGCTTAGAGCCCCCACCCCCACCCCCTCCCACACTGAAGGAGAAGGTGCTCCATGTATGGACGAACTCTTCGAATATTCGCGAAACGTGATTACAGCAAGCTGTTTCTCACGCACCATCTTAGTTACGTTGCACATCACCATATTACACGCTACAATTTGTAGCCCCTAGCGGAAGAGGTTGCAAATAAGTAGACGTGAAGAATTAATATGGAGAATGTTAATAACATTTGTTTTGTTTAAAATCTTTAAGAGTTTTCCTATAAATTCACAGGTACCACTTTTCAGTATGCCGTCGTACAAGTAAACAGATAGGGGCAGCGCAACAAGGCCTACCGCTCTAAAATCAATGTAACGGTAATGCTGGTTGCTCACGATGCAAATCTTACATTTGCATCTTAGTCACGGGTGAAGTTGCCACGGGAATTTTATAGTGAAACCTATGACTAACACTGATTGAATGTTTGGATGATTGCCTCCAGTTGATGGAAGCCAACACGTTCGACAAGATGCCGGCAACTAACGCACTACTACTGGTCGCGAAGTTAAACCGAGTAAGAACTGTAAATACATGGGGCTGGGAGAGTGTGTCTAGGTAGTTTTGTAACATTAGGCGTAGCGTAGCAGTGTGCCTCCTTCAATAGGAGAAGCTCCCTGTAGCCGAACTGACAGAGTGAGAAAGCAAACGGTATCTACTTCTATCGGCCAACGCGCAGCTCGGCCTCTTGGCGCCCAGGTTGATGACCCTGAGGTGGTATCAATTCTCCGAACGCGGGGAGGGGACAGAGTAGTGTCCTTCAGCATCAACGTAGCTGCAGGTTGAATTTGAAAGTCAGGCCACGAACGTCTGTCGATTTTCTGAATTAATTAATAGGCACTCATGAAAACTGCTCTGCCCCCGCTATCTCATAGTCCTCTACGGAGGCGAACCATCGATGGTTTTAGTTGACCAGGGGAAATTGATCTTAAGGGATAAAACGGCTGATTAATTTCATTGACTTTTTAATTAATTGATTCTTAAACTAGTGATTAGCACCCATGAACTCATGGTTACCTGACCAATACGAATCTGTGATTGGAAGTATGATTTTAATTTAATTCAGCTATCTTTATTTGTAATGGGGAAAGTCAACGTGATTATTTCGTCCTTGAAAAGTCTCTGAAGTTACACTGTTTTGCGTACTGTTGTGGCAAGTGTAGGCCTATCTGCACACGCTGTCGGTCCCAATATCTCCGGACATCGACCAAATTTAGTGATCCCATCCCCAGAGAGAATGTTGGAGACACCACCCCCTTACACCAAATGTCACTGGCATTGCAAATAGGCATTTTCCTCTGTACTCGTTTGTAACAATGCGACAGCTTTCGTTAGAGACTTCAGATAACAAAATTGTGCTCAGCAGCCCTCTCGGATAAAGGAGGAGGAATGGGTGTTTAACGCCACAACTTCGTCTTGCTGACGACATTGTACCGTTCGCATCCATTTCAAGTAAGCTTAACAACGAATGGAAGAACCGAACAGAGCGAACAGTTTTTGATGTTGCTGAGCAACAGTCATACAATATTTTTTTAAAATAAAAAGCGAATAGAGTGAGTTCACAAGTAAGCCTAACAATTAATTACAAAAAGATTGCAGTAATATATAAGAAACAGCAAAGGAAATAACCACAAGAATAAATAGAAAGTTCTGGAGTACTTTTGGTGAACGAAATGCACTTTTCAATACCAAGCTCCTCGATCCCTCAAACGGAAATTTTATAACCAGTGTCTGTTGTTCTTCAGCTACTAATGGAAAGTACGCCCATTGTAGACGAAGTGCTTGAAATATAAACCAGTTATTGTTTAAATAAATATTCTTCCGACTAGTGTGACTCATGCTTATGGTTCCAATGGAACCTAGTTTGCATAAACATCTGAGTTCATTGTGACATTGTCGAAGACTAATGACTTCCTCCGGCAGCTTTTAATGCCGTCACAACATACGCAGGTAAAAAAAGCTGCCGAACATTCAGAGAATACATTCACGTCCATCTGTGCCACCACATCACGTATCGTGACCCATCTTTATTAAAACCTTCTCCCACCCTTACATTGATAAGATGATAGAATTGTTTGCACCAGTATAAGCAACTTTCCGCATACGTTCCTGTGATCAATGATTCCTGAAGAACAGCGTGACTGTTAACAGCCTAGTATTCTTCCTCGACTGACCATCCTGTCACTGACGTGGTTACTGGAACAATATCGTTGGTTCATACTACATTTATTTAATTTAGGCAGTCCCTTTCAATTTATTAGGCTTACCAGCGGGATGACAGAATCGATGCTTCCCTTACGTTCTCATTTGACAATAATGTCGTTAACAAATAATCGCATATGCCCACACACAGTTTCTGTGAGATATTTTACCGAATGCCCGGACTTTGGGACTACATGCTAATGCTCAGTTGAAACTAAATTGCACCTATTCACTCATTTTGTTGCATGTTTTAGGACGACGACATATTGCGCCGGCACTTGTATAACGTGCTGGGAAACAGATGTTGTCCATTGTAATGTCCCACGTCTTAGCCACGTAGCGTAACTAATGTACTTCTCACAAACTGCAGAAGTTTCTGCAGCACCTTTTCTCAACACACCACTGGGAAACACTGCTCATTTGCACACCAGTAGTTTACTGAGAAATGAAACTACTTACTGGAACTAACTGCTAAGATTATGGCATAAATCCGTGAAATGTCACTGCTAACTACTCCGCGACTTAATGAAATCGCTCCTGAGGAAATCTTCATTTCTCGGATTTGTGTTCACTTGCGAGACCGGTTTTAGGTGATGGTGGAGGCAGTATCATCATCATATTTTAGTGTTACCTGCGAGTTACATTAGAAGTGATTACAGTAACAGTGTCTTCAGCAAAAAGAATCCTGCTTGTTGTAAATTAGACAGAAGGTCTTTTACATATATGAGAAACACCAGTGGACCTAAGATTGCGGCTTGTGGAATTCCGAGTGTGATTCCTCCTTCCTTGCTTGCTTACATTGGTTGGATTAGTACAGCTTTCCGTATTCTTTTTCTTATAATGACATTAGCCATTGGTTGGCTACACTATCAGTTCCATAACACCTCGGTGTATCTCTGAGGACACTGTGATTCATGTAGCCGATGCCTTCGATAGGTCACAGAAAATACCTGTCGGTACTATTTTTTTAATTTAATCCTTGGGGGTGAACGTGTAAATGGCATTCTCTGTTGAGTAACTGTTATAAAATCCAAACACTGATTTTCTAAGAATATTATTGTTCCTTAGCCAATATAGTATTCTTGAGTACATCTCTCCTACCGCCTTTCTTAAAGACGGGCAAAGAATTCGTGTTCACGTTAACGTATGTCTACTAAAAATTGCACACGCGCACACCGCTGTTTCAAGACAACGACGGGAATAGAATAACCATCGAGAATACCAGAAAAAAAATGTTGCCAGGAGTGGTTAAAATTCTGGTTCCACCGCTTATTTTTTGATAGTATTTAAGAACTGTCTATATCAGGCTATAGGAACACCTGAAACTGGTATTATAAAATTTATTAAAATATTTGCCACTGAGTGTTAGAAGGCTATTTTTTTTGAGATTGAATCTTTACGCTGCAGCGAAAATGTGTGCCGAATCGGAATCTAACCCGCAACCTTGTCGTTAGCCAGTAATGTTTTTACCTGATTCTGTGAAATTTCCAAAGTATGTGAAGGTACTGATACAATCAATGAGGCGAAGGCACACCGTGAGTCATGTCTGGATCGCTCAGTCGTAAGAACACTATCCACGCAATACGGGGATCCGATTTCGAGTTCTGGTCTTGTAGACAGTTTTAATTTGTCGGGAAATTTTGTTTGTTTCGATTTTGACCGTTTTTCGATACAGATACCTAGCACATAATCGATATGAATATCAATATTCCTGAGATTTCAGCTAAAGGCCGCGATGGCGCGAGTATCAAGCTCTGGAAATGCTGGAGCTGCAGATACTGCATTAGCCTCCACGGAAATAATAAGCTAATAACCTGTGGGTTTTCCCCGAGAAGCTGTTAGCAACCAATTTGGAGAATCCGCATTCTGGCCAGGAGGATTAGGGAATTCCTAAGTAAGTTTCAGGGAGTGAACTGTTGGTCGTGCTTTATACGGGGTCTCGTGATGTGAACATGACATCTGCAGGTGACACTAACAAGCTAAAAGGAGAAAAACTTATTTAGCATACGAGCAGTGGAAATATAAGTTCTCATTGAACGATAAAAGCTATTAATCTAAGCTGCACGACAATGAAACATAGCTTGCGTGACTTCTGACTATTGAGAGAGGAAGTAAATCTTATTTCATCCGACACTTTATGACATAAAATTTAGGTGGCTGTACTTGGCTTTCAAAACCAACAATATCTAGGATTGAACCAGGGTAATGATGAGTAAAACAGGTCTGAAGATAAAGTCACATATCATCAACGCACTGAAAACCAAGAGCAATGAATAACGTAGCCAAAGAAGTGTTGAAGTACGGATTGGATTAGTTGCTCTCTAAGACATCAGATGGAAGGTTAAAGGAGAAATACCGAAGGAAAATTTTACATTTTATTACTCTGGGAGAGATGATAGACAAGGAGAGATCACGTTGCTCGGTTCATTATTTAAAAAAAAAATTGTAACGCAAAGCTTGGAAAACAAGAACCTTTTCATGCTCTCTTTCGTAACGAAAGCGTACTTGGGGAAACAATTACTAGTTCGCGGCTGCCAACGATTTTAAAGTAGTAAGGACGTTTCCTCAGAAAATATATTCACAAAAAGGAGCTGGAAGATTCCAGGTCACGTGATACAGGTCAGCTGACCACATATTGGTATCTAAAAGATGTTCAAGTAACATGAAAATGTACGCACATTTCGGGATGCAACTCATACTCGGACCACTACCTTGTAGCTGCAAAAAATGAAACAGTGGAAGGACCCGAAATAATGATGCTTGAGGAGCAAGGACTAATTATGAGTTGGTTAGTTTCATACAAGGAGCTGATCGTGTAAGACTGATTAAAAGTAAACGAATACCCTGCTGGAACACGTCGTAAAAATAGAGGACACAAGAACTACAAAAGATGGTCTTCCAATTGAAACAAATAGGACGAAGATTAAAAGGAAGATCGCGTAAACGATGGTGGGAAGACGTGGAAGGAATCATGGGATGGAGAAGGAAAGTAAATGAGAGGTCAGTATGGAAGGAATTGTTAAGGAGGCGAAGAGGCACGCAGGGTTTTAAAGCCACAAGAAGAAGAACAAACAAAATTTTTGGGATTGAGACTGGTACATATTTAAAGTGAAGACAGGTTGGAGATGCCATATTTCTCACTCCAGTGGAGCTGGCTTCCAGACAACGCTCACTTATTTAGCACTTCGACTGAATGGAGATTAGTGGGCAAGACGGCAAGTCCATATTGAGCCTTATATAAACGTCTCTAAAATGGAGGACTCGTATAACGGTTTTCAGATTTCATTTTCAGTGATACACTTAGTCAACGAATGCCATAAGCTCATATGGCTTGCGAATTGCTTCGGCATGTTGAAGTGCAATATGGATTTTAGCAGCTGGCACAAATCGTGGAAGGTACATTAGTCATCCAGAATTTGTGTGTTGTTGCACGTAATAGGCTTGGATGCATATGAATCCCTAACTTGTAGTTGAGAATCGATTACATTCGTGCGAGGTTTCTAGAGTTATCAAATATTTCGTTGAAATTCTTCGTACAAATAGAGAATGACCTTCCGCGCTCGTCCCACATTCTAGTTGAGTAGTTTGATGTCGTGATTGTTCTTGGTCCGCGTTGTTAGTGGAGTTGCGTAAAAAGTTATGCAACGAATATCGATTGCCGATTGTGAGAAGTGGAAACAAAATAAGAAGTACATCAGGCCGCGTAGCATAAGTATTAAATTGCTGCAACTATTTTTCGGTACAGTAAATAAAACTCTACAACCGATAATTCATATTTATTTTGTAATATTCTCTTCGTAAAATATTAAAAACATAGCACTTTATGACGTATCAACAATTCTGTGATGTTAAGACACGACCGCACTAATATCTTTTTCTAATCTATATTTACGGAGTTTCTCGTCACAGATTCCAGGTGTAGGGCTACTACAATCAGTTTTCAGAGCTTGTTGTAGCCTTGGTTTCAACTTACAGAAGGTTCAAATGGCTCTGAGCACTATGGGACTTAACATCTATGGTCATCAGTCCCCTAGAACTTAGAACTACTTAAACCTAACTAACCTAAGGACATCACACAACACCCAGTCAGACTCCGCCGGGAACCGAACCCGCAACTTACAGAAGATGAGCACTGAAGCAAGCAAATAGCGAAACGTTTAACTAAAAGTGTGTGTTAAATTTTGTCGCAAGGTGATACATGCTGTGTACGGTATTAGAGTATACATTTCAACGGAATAGAGGTCAGGAGAGAGCAAAATTATTCATGGTACGGCTAAACGTTGAAATATACACAGATGAAACGGTTCCTCACGAAGCAAATGGGCTATACTTGTAACACAAGATATTTTCTTGTAGAATTCTAAGGTGATGCTCGTAAATAATATAGATTTTCTGTTAACAGCCACCCCGATTTTGGCGTTAACTGCTTCGTATCCATGGATTGTCTTTCTTCAAAGCAAGTGTCGAATGAATATTTGAATTAATTAATATAATGATGACTGAAGAATAAGGCCACCACTTGATGAGCTCTGTCTTTGAAGCGAAGAATCAAAATAATTTCCAACCAAAGGCAAAGGAGTTCCATAAAGTAAAAACTCGTGATTGATGGTGGCATTGTTCCTGCGCGCTCGTATTAGTGAGTCTGGAAAGACAATTGCACTTGTTTCCAGAGATACATACGTACTGAGGATGTTGTTACAGTAAGACGACTTG
Source organism: Schistocerca cancellata (assembly GCF_023864275.1). Taxonomy (NCBI): domain Eukaryota; kingdom Metazoa; phylum Arthropoda; class Insecta; order Orthoptera; family Acrididae; genus Schistocerca; species Schistocerca cancellata. The sequence continues at coordinate 229,527,982 of NC_064631.1, read as the reverse complement.
AATTGTAATCCTTACATTATTTATACGTCATCATACTCACCCGGTATACACAGTCTCTGTGTTAGGAAGGAAGACTGCTAAGATCTGGAAAAGAGAACTGTTTAAGGTGGGACGAAGAAGTGCAATATACCGGTACTGTAGCACACGAAATACATCAAGTTTCACGAGGATGTAGGGTGTTTCATTAAAAGCAAATCAGGGGACTAAGTACTCAGAACAAGAGAACTCATTTTTTTAGACGATATTTCTTGGGAACTACGGCTGTTAAGCATTTCAAAACAATTGTAATGGAAAACCACGACCAGACACATTTTGGTTCTAATTAGTTTTATTCGAAAGCCAAACCCATCAGTTTCAAATCTGAATTTTTTTTTGTTAAAATCTCAGGTTACGTATTTTTACAGGAAAGCGTCTTATTTTTACCATCTGTCAATAGCATCCACTGACTTCAAGTAACCAAGTAAGTGGTTTGCGTTTTTACCATGTTTCTGGAACAAAATCACTTCTTCACAGAATGCACAACATGGTTCAATTACCATACTGAAAATGAAACGACAGAAATAAGTTACACGGTATGTTGTATTATGACAAAATTTTTAGTAATTTTGTGATATATGAGAAAAGAATTGAAGAAACGACTGCTGATAGCAAAACCTCTCTGTAAGTTGAACAATGATGATAAAACCAGCAGCTGTATTTGAAACTAACATCGTTTATTTTTTTGGAACACATGCTACCAGTTTCGACAACACATGGTGTCGTCTTCAGGCCCCGAACGTAACCTGCCATTAACAACCGTTGTCATGTTCAGTGGACAGAGTCGTACGCAGCGGGCCAAAATTAACTGGATTCCGTGCCTTCCGTGGCAATAACAAGCCAAGGATGGTGGTCTGTGGTGTGGTATTCAAATACAGCCTCTGGTTTTGTTATCATTGTTGGCCGGCCGGGGTGGCCGAGCGGTTCTAGGCGCTACAGTCTGGAACCGCGCGACCGCTACGGTCGCATGTTCGAATCCTGCCTCGGGCATGGATGTGTGTGATGTCCTTAGGTTGGTTAGGTTTAAGTAGTTCTAAGTTCTAGGGGACTGATGACCTCAGAAGTTAAGTCCCATAGTGCTCAGAGCCATTTGAACCATTTGTTATCAGTCCCTCTGTAACTAGTTTGGGGAAAAAGTCTTTTACATCAGTATAGGTCCACAGGCTACAAGATCAAAAGTGTCTGGATGCCTATTAGTGGACATTAATGCGGGGTGCGTCCCAACCAGCGGGGCCGCCGGCATTGCCACCTGCGCCGCCCGCACCAGTCAGCCCGCATACTATTCGTTCGTTTCTTTCGTCAGTCGACTCGACTGAATCGAGTTATCGGGTATTTATACTTTCCTATGTAACACGCGCGTCCGCGTCATAGTATTTTATATATTTCTGTCTGGCTCATAGATAGCTAACACATACCTACGAGAAAAGTCGCGGCCATTTCAGTGATCTCGATAAGCTATTCTGCCTGGCATTTGTTCGAGGAAAGTCCCGAATATTCCACTGTTTTTTTGTACAGAGAACCTTCCATACGTAGCGTTATAACGTGGAGGTGAGTGTTCCTCGACTTACAGGCAGACAAAGACACAGGGAAAACGACATATTGGAAAAGAACTGTTTTTATTCCAACACTGTACCATGTTGCGATCGACGTGAGAGAACGTTTTGCTGCAGAAAATATTTATCATTTAAAATTCAACATACTTTCGCCCTCACAACTGCTGAAACATGACGGTAATGATCTGGCAAATGAATTGCATTGGTGCTTAACTGAACTACTGTTCTTTGAAGAAGAATCACTCTATGTGATTAAAAAAGACTAATGGGAGAGATTCTTCCATACAAGCAAACGAGCAGAAACGATCTTAATGATCGTGATTCTGTTATGCATGCGCTGTCTGTTTGTCCTACATCAGACTTTCCTACTTCGCACACGCTGTACAAAATATTTGCTTGTCTACCTGCATCTGTTGCTACAGTATCAAGAAGTTTTTCGACATTGCGGCGTACAAAGGCAGGGCTGAGATCGATAATAAAAGAGGATCGACTTAATAGCTTAGCTCTGTTGAAAACTGACATTGATTGTCCTGTTGACGATGTAATTAACCAATTTTCCAGGAAGAATAGGCACATAGAATTCATCATTAAGGAAGAGAACCACAGATGTAACTTTTTTATATCATAATTGGCATGGCCGCGGGGGATTTAGTCGAGCGGTCTAGGGCGCTGCAGTCATGGACTGTGCGGCTGATCCTGGCAGAGGTTCGAGTCCTCCCTCGGGCATGGGTGTGTGTGTGTGTGTGTGTTTGTCCTTAGGATAATTTAGGTTAAGTAGTGTGTAAGCTTAGGGACTGATAACCTTAGCAGTTAAGTCCCATAAGATTTCACACACACACACACACACACACACACACACACAAGTGGCATTGTGTTGTATATGTGTACAATCTGTTGAAATAAAACTTTCTTAAGCTTTGCTTGCGACTTTATTATTTTTTATTACGGTAAAAGTAAAGATGTAAAGATAGCTCCAGATATCTTTAGCGCCCCCTCCCTGGGGTTTTTCTGTATGCGCTACTGGTCCCCACTTCGTCTTTATAGCTCCTTGAACTCTGCTGGGGCACTTTCAGTCAGGTGTCTGAACGTCTGTGAAGGTATGGCAAGAGGCGAAACCAGAGAAGGTACTGAAATTGGAAACTGCGGTCTGGAGCGAAGCGGGCATTGTAACTGATCCCAAAGGTGTTCCATTGGGCCAAGGTCGGGACTCTGGGCAGGTCAGTCTATTTCAGGAATGTTATTGTCCACAAACTATTGCCTCATAGAAGCTAAAATCGTCGTCTCCGATCTGTTCTTCTACTATACGCAGTACACAATGCAGTAAAACGTGTTCTAAGTGCAGTAAGGCGCCCACATCTTAAACGAATGAGAGCCTCGTATTTTAACACCACCACCCACCCGTGACTTCACCACTGGTATTATATACGACGGCAGGTAGCGTTCTCCAGGCATTCGCCAAACCGAAACCCTTCCATCGGATTGCATAGGGTATGATATCATGATTCATCTCTCCAAACTACTCGCTTCCACTCATCCACTATCCAATGACGTTGCTCTTTGCACCACCTCAAGCGTCGCCTAGCACTGAGTACAGAAAAGTGTGGCTTATAGGGAACTGTTCGACCTTAGTGCCCCATACTTTCTAATTCACTGTTCACAGTTTTAGTGCTAGCAGACCTGCTGATTTCATGTTATTTACGATCACCCTCTACAATGGTCCCCTGTCTGTCAGTGCACGAGATCTCCTGGTTTTTGTTTAGCTGTGGTTTTTTTCACATTTCCACTTCACAATCACATCACCAACAGTCGAATTTGACAGCTTTAGAAGGGCTGAAATGCCCTGAAGTACATGTTACTCAGGTGACTTCCAATGACTAATGCAGTTTCGAAGTCACTGAGCTCTGTTGACACATTCTGCTGTTCCTGCTTCTCTATTGCTAACACAATACTCCCTACCACCTTTTATACAGGTGGAACTGCCTCTCGTGACATCTAGAGGACAATTTCTCATTACATAGGGTGTCCGGACATTTTTGAAGAGATATATATCTAATTAGCTTTTTATGCCTGGGATTCGCAGTCATGTAGAACTTTATAAAGGCGTGCCGCTGATTTGGAAAGTGTGTGGCCGCCTCTATGATTCTGGTTATGGTAAGTTAATATAATTTTTTTTCTTTATTGAGTTTCGATTCCCCCCGAAGGGGGCGGGCTGGCAGCAGCTTAGTATGCCGCTCTTCAGCCTACAGAATTTGTTTTAAAAAGAAGAAGATAATGAACAATAAAAACAGACGATAAAATCGGAGACTTTAATGGTAATATGGCGGAAAAAAAAGTGGAACTTAAAACATAGAAACAAAGGAATGATGATGCTAATAAAATATATATGAAGCAGACAAGTAAAATAATAGACACACAATTAAAAAAAACATGGCGACAGTCTGATTTCTGTTCGCAAGAGACATAAAATTCACACCCAGTGACAGCATGATTTCTGTTCGCAACACTTTGGAAAGATGAACAACACTGAACATTCACTTGAACACTGCACTAAAAAGTTGGCACAAATATGACATACCACAGCCGAGGGCAGGTGGGGGAAGCTGGACAGATGATGGGAAAATAAAAAAGGGGGTCGGAGAGGAAAAACGAAGGAGGGGGGGAAGGGGGTAAAGGAGCCAATGGAGGATGAGGACCCATAAGAGGCGGGGGGTGGGGGGGTTGGCAGACGTGACAGGGAGTGGGGAAATGCGGTGGAGGGAAATACAAGGGACTCGGGGGGGGGGGAGAAGGGAGGTAGGGAGAGGGTAGGCGGGGAGAAAAAGGATGGAAGGGGGGGGGATGTGGGAGCCCACGGAAAGGTCAGAGGAAAGGAGGGGGGGGGTGTGGATCAGAGTTGATAGGAGGGATAAATGGAGGGAGAGAGGGCATCATCCGAGAGGGGGAGTTGATGGAAGACACCTTGGGAAAGGAGATGAAGGGTGTAGAGATGGAGGGTAGGGGAGACACAACACTGAAGGCGTGCCAGGGGGCGGGGCCGGGAGAGCGGAGGAGCAACCAGGGGGTGAGGTGGATCAAGGTAGCGGGAGGTGTAGAGTATGCGGAGATGTTCGAGGAATAGAAGCAGATGGGGGAAAGGAATGAGGTCATAGAGGATCTGCTTGGGGAACAGGGGGCATATACGGAAGGCGAGGCGGAGTGCATGACGCTCAACGATCTGGAGGGACTTACAGATTAATACAATAAACCACGACGAAATAAATAACCTATACAAATTTAACAGTAATAAGTGGCCAACATAAGATTACCTACAAGTATATATAATGATGTATATCCTTCATGTATATAAAATGATGAATAACGATGTATTCTTTTATGTAAGTAAAACGGTGATCAATCTCCATGTATTTTATGTACGATATATTAAAAATAGGTTACGTAAGATATTATAGTGGCACAACGAGGGCACACACTATGCCTCCTAGTACAGTCGCTCGACGGCAATGGCGCTCCACACAGAGCAAAATAGTATCTGTAATCCGTTTACGCGCCAAAACGGTTACCAGTAGCCTGTAAACAGTGATCTGCCGCTGCAGATTAGTCCATATGTGACTAGTGATGGGCTAACGAACATAAGTGTCTACAGACTATGTTGTTTTATGATATATGGATATGTGTGCTCGCACTATGTAACAGCATCACCAATGTATTTAATAGTAATGACAACGACTTACAAATGTGTCAGCTCATTTTAGGTTGACATGGCATAATAGCCATAACTTCTTCACTTGATTATGGCCGAAGGCTGAAGCTGCAATTATGATATAAAGAAAGTGTTACAGTCACTTGCGTAAATAGGATGTCTTTGATAAAGATATATACACTACTGGTTATTAAAATTGCTACACCAAGAGGAAACGCAGATGATAAACGGGTATTCATTGGACAAATATATTATACTAGAACTGACATGTGATAACATTTTCACGCAATTTGGGTGCATAGATCCTGAGAAATCAGAACCCAGAACGACCACCTCTGGCCGTAATAACGGCCTTGATATGCCTGGGCATTGAGTCAAACAGAGTCAAGCTTGGATGGCGTGTACAGGTACAGCTGTCCATGCAGCTTCAACACGATACCACAGTTCATCAACAATAGTGACTGGCGTATTGTGACGAGCCAGTTGCTCGCCCACCATTGACCAGACGTTTTCAATTGGTGAGAGATCTGAGGAATGTGCTGGCCAAGGCAGCAGTCGAAGATTTTCTGTATCCAGAAAGGCCCGTACAGGACCTGCAACATGCGGTCGTGCTTTATCCTGCTGAAATGCAGGGTTTCGCAGGGATCGAATGAAGGATAGAGCCACAGGTCGTAACGCATCTGAAATGTAACGTCCACTGTTCAAAGTGCCGTCAATGCGAACAAGAGGTGACTGAGACGTGTAACCAATGGCACCACATACCATCACGCCGGGTGATACGTCAGTATGGCGATGACGAATACACGCTTCCAATGTGCGTTCACCGCGATGTCGCCAAACACGGATGCGACCATCATGATGCTGTAAACAGAACTGGATTCATCCGAAAAAATGACGTTTCGCCATTCGTGCACCCAGGTTCGTTGATGAGTACACCATCGCAGGCGCTTCTGTCTGTGATGCAGCGTCAAGGGTAACCACAGCCATAGTCTCCGAGCTGATAGTCCATGCTGCTGCAAACGGCGTCGAATTGTTCGTGCAGATGGTTGTCGTCTTGCAAACGTCCCCATCTGTTGATTCAGGGATCGAGACGTGGCTGCACGATCAGTTACAGCCATGCGGACAAGATGCCTGTCATGTCAACTGCTACTGATACGAGGCCGTTGGGATCCAGCACGGCATTCCGCATTACCCTCCTGAACCCACCAATTCCATATTCTGCTAACAGTCATTGCATCTCGACCAACGCTAGCAGCAATGTCGCGATACGATAAACCGCAATCAAAGTCGGAAACGTGATGGTACGCATTTCTCCTCCTTACAAGAGGCATCACAACAATGTTTCACCAGGCAACACCGGTCAACTGCTGTTTGTATATGAGAAATCGGTTGGAAACTTTCGTCATGTCAGCATGTTGTAGGTGTTGCCACCGGCGCCAACCTTGTATGAACGCTCTGAAAAGCTAATCATTTGCATATCACAGAATCTTCTTCCTGTCGGTTAAATTTCGCGTCTGTAGCACGTCGTCTTCGTGGTGTAGCAATTTTAATGGCCAGTAGTGTATGTTACCAATGCAAGCTGCAGTTAAAGAGTGCAAGACCTTTCTCCTCTGCCAAACACGCTCCAGCCAAGTACTTCTCTGGAACTCTTTATTTCAATGGGATGAAGATAGTTACTTTTTTAACAGAGAACTGTGCTTCGTCACTTATCTGGTACATCAACATTCTTATCTTAACTTCAGACTTTATCACTCGATTGTAGCGAAGAGCTGGGTTGGGCACCGATCTTAACACTCGAAGGGAAACGAGAAAGACAACTTAAGAGTTTAGCGTCTCCTTGAGTGAAAGTTTTTACTTGACTTTTGTACAAGAGAAACTTTAAAGTGAAAATTGAAGAGCTGTGGTGGCTACCTTAGGACAGCAATTGGGACGACAACGTTGCAACCTTGAATGTCAGGGGCTAAATAATGAAAATCAGACTATAGTTCTGTAAGCAGTGTTCATATTCTCGTCCAGTGATCGAAATTAATTGAAAAAACTCAGCTGGAGTGCAACTGGAGAGGGAAACAGCCCTGGCCTGCTTAGGGAAGCGTCCTAGCATCCGTCTCGTGTGGTTAAGGGAAAGCACAGAATACTTTAAATTTCGATGACTGGATGAGAATCTGAACCCTGCTTACTGATTCACTCCGGTAACCAATAGGACTATAATCTGATTTACATTATTTGGCACCTCAAGCTTAAGGTTGCAACGTAGTCGGCCTGAGTACCGTCTGAAGTTAGCCATCTCACAGCTCTGCAGTTTTCAGACCGATAGAAAATCGCTTTGAAGTTAGTCAAGTAAAAACTCTGAAATTTACTCACGCTATTGATCTCTATAGCACCTATAAGCGTATCAAAAATCTGTTCCTAACTTTAGGGCCAGATTTTTCTTTTCGTAAAACGCGCGAAATTTTCGCGGGTGGAAAAGTTTCCTACTTAACTGGCAGACGCAATGCTCTGCGCAATAGAAGTGACAACACACTGTATTACTATATCGATGAACTCTATAGCACGCTGTCAAACGCCAACTGAGGTAAACAGAACAATAGGAAGGTACATGTTTTAATGTAGTTTACTGTTCACAGATATCAGATATGGCGAAACCTATTTATCAGACGAATAATAAACAATTCCGGTTTACCTCCTGTAAAAGGAGATCACTACTACTGGGACCGTTCAAGAAGTAATGTAACACTTTTTTTCTGGAGGCACGTCAGTTTTGTTCATGATTCTAATACAGTACATTGCACCCGACCCGTCTGGCTGCAAAGCCCTATTCTTCAACATAATCACCGTTCAATGCGACGGCCTTACGCCAAATTACTGGGAGGGCCTGTATGGCGTCACGGTACCACACTAACGGTCGACGTCAGAGCCAACGACCCGCTCCATCAATAACCTCCCCAAAATGCACTTACCGCTTCCCGCGGAGAGCATCCTTCGTTGGGCCAAACAAATGGAAATCGGAAGGTGCGAGTTCCGGGCTTTAGGGTGAAGAACAGTCGATTGGAGTTTTGTGAGCTCCTCCCGGATGCGCAGCTTGTGTGAGGCCTTGCGTTGTCCTTTTATTTTGTCGCGGCGAACACGCTGAAGTAGTTTCTTGAATTTCCTGAGGGTAACACAGTCCACATCCGAGTTGATAGTTGCACTATGAGGGACGACATCAAACAGAATAACCCGTTCAGAGTCCAAGAAAGCCGTCGCTATGACTTATTCTTCACTCAGTGAGCCGTGCGTCGCTTGTGTTCGTACCATACCTCATTTGACATCCTGTTTTTACTGTACTACCACCTCATTATGTTAATTTCAATTACTGGTGTCACCGAGTTGCCACCTTGCCAGCCCGTGAGCGGCAGCAGCGGCGCTTATCGATGTAACTCCTGGTGAATTATACACGGTGTTACAAAAAGGTACGGCCAAACTTTCAGGAAACATTCCTCACACACAAAGAAAGAAAATATTTTATGTGGACATGTGTCCAGAAACGCTTACTTTCCATGTTAGAGCTCATTTTATTACTTCTCTTCAAATCACATTAATCATGGAATGGAAACACACAGCAACAGAACGTACCAGCGTGACTTCAAACACTTTGTTACAGGAAATGTTCAAAATGTCCTTCGTTAGCGAGGATACACGCATCCACCCTCCATCGCATGGAATCCCTGAGGCGCTGATGCAGCCCTGGAGAATGGCGTATTGTATCACAGCCGTCATCAATACGAGCACGAAGAGTCTCTACATTTGGTACCGGGGTTGCGTAGACAAGAGCTTTCAAATGCCCCCATAAATGAAAGTCAAGAGGGTTGAGGTCAGGAGAGCGTGGAGGCCATGGAATTGGTCCGCCTCTACCAATCCATCAGTCACCGAATCTGTTGTTGAGAAGCGTACGAACACTTCGACTGAAATGTGCAGGAGCTCCATCGTGCATGAACCAGATGTTGTGTCGTACTTGTAAAGGCATATGTTCTAGCTGCACAGGTAGAGTATCCCATATGAAATCATGATAACGTGCTCCATTGAGCGTAGGTGGAAGAACATGGGGCCCAATCAAGACATCACCAACATTGCCTGCCCAAACGTTCACAGAAAATCTGTGTTAATGACGTGATTGCACAGTTGCGCGCGGATTCTCGTCAGCCCACACGTGTTGACTGTGAAAATTTACAATTTGATCACGTTGGGATGAAGCCTCATCCATAAAGAGAACATTTGCACTGAAATGAGGATTGACACATTGTTGGATGAACCATTCGCAGAAGTGTACCCGTGGAGGCCAATCAGCTGCTGATAGTGCCTGCACACGCTGTACATGGTACGGAAACAACTGGTTCTCCCGTAGCACTCTCCATACAGGGACGTGGTCAACGTTACCTTGTACAGCAGCAACTTCTCTGACGCTGACATTAGGCTTATCGTCAACTGCACGAAGAATTGCCTCGTCCATTGCAGGTGTCCTCGTCGTTCTAGGTCTTCCCCAGTTGCGAGTCTTAGGCTGGAATGTTCCGTGCTCCCGAAGACTAAAATGAGCTCTAACATGGAAATTAAGCGTTTCCGGACACATGTCCACATAACATCTTTTCTTTATTCGTGTGTGAGTAATGTTTCCTGAAAGTTTGGCCGTACCTTTTTGTAACACCCTCTATTTGCTGACTGCTATTACTTCCCGGTTGTCGTGTGTTCAGAGTTAGTTCGGATCTGCCAGTGAGTTGGGAGGCGCTAGCAGTGCATTTAGGACCTGGCAGTGTTTGACTTACGACGCGGCAGAAGTTCAGTCAAGGCGCGGCTGCAGTGAGGTCCGGACAGCCATGACTCGCCCGACGGTTGCCGATACAAATCACTTGAGAGCGGACCCCCTTGGTTGGTCGTCGGTCGGTCGTCTTGTCGGACGACGCATATGTTGGCCGGCTATCGCTTATGGGTTGCCTGCGGGAGCCTAGTCGTGATTTGTCCTTGTTATTGCACAGACGCTGCCTGCTGTCTCCGTGCTGATGTGTGGCAGTCGGTCGGTAGGTGTGTATCAGCCAGGAAATCTCAGCGTGGCGCAGTGGACCGGGCCCGCTGGCAGTCTCTACGCAGTGTCAAAGTGTGTGGGAGCTGTTCCGATTGCTACGAGGTTCGTGGTTCACCGACCCAGGACATCAAAGTTGAGTGGCGATTCAATTACCGAAGCCAATCTATTCACATTGTGTCATTGGTTTTCATGGTTGGCTGTTGGGGGTATTACCGTGAGCAACAACGAGTGTTCGAGTTGGCGAAAGTCTGGCCACCATCCGCTGGAGTTAAACTGTATTTTGGTTCTTTGAAGTCCAAATGCACCAGCGGAATTTTCTGCCTTGTGGCCGTTAGCGTTCCTGTTACCTGCCCTGGCCACTAACGTAAAATTCAGGCAGTGTCCTTTCCTCATCGTGTTGTCGCTGTCCGACACGTGTGTGTAGTTTCGACAGCTTATGCATACTTGGTTGCGGTCGGCTACGCCTTTTACGTTTTGGCTTTGGAGTTCCTTGTGCACTGGTGGAAGTCGTCTTCTCGGTGGGTCCGTTGACTGACTCTTGGTTGGGTTACCGGCGGATCGGATATAGTTAGGCCGACTACCTGTCTCCCCTAAGCGAACGTTAATATTTCAAGTGCAGACCGACTCCGCTGGCTTTACTGCCTTTTCTTATTGGTGTTTGATTTTGTATTTTAATGGGTCATAGCCGATGGTTTAAGTTTGTATGCTTTTAGTTGGGTTTTAAATCATGGGCCTTCAGCCGTTTTAAAAATTAAAGTGATTGTGCCCTTAAACCATAAGATTGTGTGACATAATCAGTCGATAGTTAAGCTCGTAAATTTGCGCTGTAATGTTTGGGCAACTAAATAAAGTTATATGTGTTCGAGTGTAACTGACAGCTGCTCATTTTTGGCCCCTTTCCACAATTCCAGCTACCTGTTCTGTCCTGCGTAGTTAACCATGCGTTTCACTATGGACTGCAGTTTTGTTTCCAGTTCGACCTGATGAATCCATGATTCATCAGCTGTGACTATGTTCGACAAAAAATTGTCACGATCAGCCTCGTAACGCGCAAGCAATTCTGCACAGATGGTCCTTCGTTGCTCTTTATGGTCTTCTGTTATGCGGCGAGTAACCCAGCGGGCACACAGCTTTGAGTATCCCAACTGGTGGACGTGTGTGTCAGTACTACAAACAGAGACGTCCAGTTGTGCAGCGAGGTGTCTGTGATGCGCCGGTCACCTCGAATGGGAGTTTTCCGCACGCTCCTACACTGCTGGAGTCATCGCTGTGTGCGGCCAGCCGGCACGCGGGTGATCGGGCAGATTTGCGCGACCTTTTCACGAAGATGACAGACGCCGCACCCAACGAGTCACCGTCGTTTGGTTCGCTGCCTACTCTCCGTAGACATTCTACGAACGTCTGTGAATATCTATGATGCTCTGGTTTTCCACCAAAAGAAACTCAGTGACGAGCTCTCTGTTTGGAACGCACCTCCATTACAGACGCCATTTTGAAGGATACGTGTAGCGCCGCCATCTATAGGAACTTCATGAAACTATAGGGGCTGAAGCGGGAATATTCCACGACGTCCCACAACAAGTTATACATTTTTTTCCGACCAAAATGGCGGAGAAGAAAAATGGTTGCATTACTTATTGCCGGCTCTCGCAGATTCTCAAGTATGGTTCAAATTTCATAGAACGCGCGAGTTTCTGAGTTACGGATGAAAGGAACACTTGCAAGTACCAGCAAAAGAGTAGAAACTTCTATCTTACATCAACGTTATGCTAGTTCAATATCATTTCACTTCGGCTTTATATTACCACGAACGAAGTTTAGTACTGTTACCTAAAATTTATATGTTTGTACTTTATCTACATCTACACTCCTGGAAATGGAAAAAAGAACACATTGACACTGGTGTGTCAGACCCACCATACTTGCTCCGGATACTGCGAGAGGGCTGTACAAGTAATGATCACACGCACGGCACAGCGGACACACCAGGAACCGCGGTGTTGGCCGTCGAATGGCGCTAGCTGCGCAGCATTTGTGCACCGCCGCCGTCAGTGTCAGCCAGTTTGCCGTGGCATACGGAGCTCCATCGCAGTCTTTAACACTGGTAGCATGCCGCGACAGCGTGGACGTGAACCGTATGTGCAGTTGACGGACTTTGAGCGAGGGCGTGTAGTGGGCATGCGGGAGGCCGGGTGGACGTACCGCCGAATTGCTCAACACGTGGGGCGTGAGGTCTCCACAGTACATCGATGTTGTCGCCAGTGGTCGGCGGAAGGTGCACGTGCCCGTCGACCTGGGACCGGACCGCAGCGACGCACGGATGCACGCCAAGACCGTAGGATCCTACGCAGTGCCGTAGGGGAGCGCACCGCCACTTCCCAGCAAATTAGGGACACTGTTGCTCCTGGGGTATCGGCGAGGACCATTCGCAACCGTCTCCATGAAGCTGGGCTACGGTCCCGCACACCGTTAGGCCATCTTCCCCTCACGCTCCAACATCGTGCAGCCCACCTCCAGTGGTGTCGCGACAGGCGTGAAAGACGTGTCGTCTTCAGCGATGAGAGTCGCTTCTGCCTTGGTGCCAATGATGGTCGTATGCGTGTTAGGCGCCGTGCAGGTGAGTGCCACAATCAGGACTGCATACGACCGAGGCCCACAGGCCAACACCCGGCATCATGGTGTGGGGAGCGATCTCCTACACTGGTCGTACACCACTGGTGATCGTCGAGGGGACACTGAATAGTGCACGGTACATCCAAACCGTCATCGAACCCATCGTTCTACCATTCCTAGACCGGCAAGGGAACTTGCTGTTCCAATAGGACAATGCACGTCCGCATGTATCCCGTGCCACCCAACGTGCTCTAGAAGGTGTAAGTCAACTACCCTGGCCAGCAAGATCTCCGGATCTGTCCCCCATTGAGCATGTTTGGGACTGGATGAAGCGTCGTCTCACGCGGTCTGCACGTCCAGCACGAACGCTGGTCCAACTGAGGCGCCAGGTGGAAATGGCATGGCAAGCCGTTCCACAGGACTGCATCCAGCATCTCTACGATCGTCTCCATGGGAGAATAGCAGCCTGCATTGCTGCGAAAGGTGGATATACACTGTACTAGTGCCGACATTGTGCATGCTCTGTTGCCTGTGTCTATGTGCCTGTGGTTCTGTTAGTGTGATCATGTGATGTATCTGACCCCAGGAATGTGTCAATAAAGTTTCCCCTTCCTGGGACAATGAATTCACGGTGTTCTGATTTCAATTTCCAGGAGTGTACATCTACATTTATACTCTACAAGCAATCCAGTGGAGTGTGGCGGAGGGCACTTTACATACCACTGTCATTACCTCCCTTTCATGTTCCAGTCGCGTATGGTTCGCCGGAAGAATGACTGCCGGAAAGCCTCCGTGCGCGCTCGAATTTCTGATTTTAGTTTCGTGATCTCCTCGGGAGGTATAAGTAGGGGGAAGCAATATATTCGATACCTCATCCAGAAACGCACCCTCTCGAAACCTGGACTGCAAGCTACACCGCGGTGCAGAGCGCCTCTCTTGCGGAGTCTGCCACTTGAGTTTGCCAAACATCTCCGTAACGCTATCACGCTTACCAAATAACCCTGTGATGAAACGTGCCGCTCTTCTTTGGATCTTCTCTATCTCCTTTGTCAACCCGACCCGGTACGGATCCCACACTGATGATCAATACCCAAGTATAGGTCGAACGAGTGTTTCGTAAGCCACCTCCTTTGCTGATGGACTACATTTTCTGAGGAATCTCCCAATGAATCTCAACCTGGCACCTGCCTTACCAACAATTAATTTTATATGATCATTCCACTTCAAATCGTTCCGCACCCATACTCCCAGATATTTTACAGAAGTAACTGCTACCAGTGTTTGTTCCGCTATCATATAATCATACAATAAAGGAGCCTTCTTCCTATGTATTCGCAATACATTACATTTGTCTATGTTAAGGGCAGTTGCCACTCCCTGCACCAAGTGCCTATCCGCTGCAGATCTTCCTGCATTTCGATGCAATTTTCTAATGTTCCAACTTCTTTGTATACTACAGTATCATCCGCGAAAAGCCGCATGGAACTTCCGTCACTATCCACTAGGTCATTTATATATATTGTGAAAAGCAATGGTCCCATAACACTCCCCTGTGGCACGCCAGAGGTTACTTTAACGTCTGTAGACGTCTCTCCATTGAGAACAACGTGCTGTGTTCTATTTGCTAAAAACTCTTCAATCCAGCCACACAGCTGGTCTGATATTCAGTAGGCTCTTACTTTGTTTATCAGGCGACAGTGTGGAACTGTATCGAACGCCTTCTGGAAGTCAAGGAAAATTGCATCTACCTGGGAGCCTGTATCTAATAAATTCTGGGTCTCATGAACAAATAAAGCGAGTTGGATGTCACACGATCGTTGTTTCCGGAATCCATGTTGATTCCTACAGAGTAGGTTCTGGGTTTCCAGAAAAGACATGATACGCGAGCAAAAAACACGTTCTAAAATTCTACAACAGATCGATATCAGAGATATAGGCATATAGTTTTGCGCGTCTGCTCGACGACCCTTCTTGAAAACTGGAACTACCTGTGGTCTTTTCCAATCATTTGAAACCTTCCGTTCCTCTAGAGACTTGCGGTACACGGCTGTTAGAAGGGGGGCAAGTTCTTTCGCGTACTCTGTGTAGAATCGAATTTGTAGCCCGTCAGGTCCAGTGGACTTTCCTCTGTTGAGTGATTCCAGTTGCTTTTCTATTCCTTGGACACTTATTTCGATGTCAGCCATTTTTTCGTTTGTGCGAGGATTTAGAGAAGGAACTGCAGTGCGGTCTTCCTCTGTGAAACAGCTTTGGGATAAGGTGTTTAGTATATCAGTTTTACGCGTGTCATCCTCTGTTTCTATGCCATTATCATCCCAGAGTGTCTGGGTATGCTGTATCCACCCACTTACTGATTTAACGTAAGACCAGAACTTCCTAGGATTTTTTGTCAAGTCGGTACATAGAATTTTACTTTCGAATTCACTGAACGTTCTAAATGCGTATCGACTATTTTGCAGGTCTCTTGCTTTATGAAGCAGAGAACAGTTCACTCCGGTCCAAGACTACTCGGGAATGTTTCGTGGAAAGACTGTACATTATCCGATCAAAAGCATCCACACACGCCTATGCAATGCGAAATTCACTACCAGATGTCACAGGAAAAAGGAGGCGGGGTATTCTGTTGTGAGAAGAGAATCAGTAACAGCAGAATGGATCGGTTAGGAGAGCTCACTGACTCCGAACGCGTACTAGTCACTGGATGTCACCTGAGTAACAGATCAATCAGGGACATTTCAACCCTTATAAAGCCGCCTAAGTTGACTGTTGTTGATGTGATTGTGAAGAGGAAACGCGGAGGAACTATCACGGCTAAACCAAGCTCAGACAAGCCTCTTGTCATGACGAACAGGACCTTCGATCATTGGTAAAGGTTGGAAAAAAATCGTGTGAAATCAGCTGAAGAAATTGAAACGTCCCCTTAGAACAATTTATACAAGACTGTGCTTAAACTGACACGCAACGCAATCTGACTATCAAAGATCCCTGCAAAAGAATGGCCCTGAGTAACATTAAACTATACCTTTCAGAAATACCTCACAAAAATCTTCATTACTCGAACTACTGCAATACAGCGAGCGCCACTACTGCCAGCTAAATAAAAGATTCAAACTACGGAAGGCACTAACTACTGATAGGGATAGTTAGCAAATGAAAGATATTAATAGAGAACAAACAATGTATTTACCTTAATAGTCATAATATATATAGCAGTTCATGACAAATTACAAAACTCCGCCATCTCTCTCCCCACATCCACCTCTGCTGGCGGCTCACCTCCAACTGTGCAACGCTATGCGCTGTTATCCAGCTGCGGCTGCCCAACACTACAATGGCAGACAACAATGCAAACTAGCCACAGACTGCACACAGCACAGCCAGTGATTTTCATACAGAGCGCTACATGGCATTACCAATATAAAAATCTAAACAGCCTACTTACATAGCCCCCATGCTCCCCACAAAAAATTTTACAAATTGTTTTGGCCAGTGGCCAATAATGATTTGATAAAATTTTTCACAAATACAATAACAAAGAAATCAAATGCACACACTTATTGATACAATGTTGGTCAAAAGCTAAAATTTTCTCACAGTCCATAAAGACAGTCCTGATCATTCATCATAAGAGTAAACCTGCAGTTTGTTTTCTCAAAGTCTGAGCAGTAAAAGACAATGCACACGGAAGTAGTGGATTTCCATACAGTCGTGAAGAAGTAGTGTTGTCCTTCCAACGGAAAGACTGTGCTGACTCTTGACATGCAGACAGGTAATGGGCCACAACAGTGCAAACCCACAGCAGAGTCATTCGACGTTTTGAAGAAGATTGGTAGGTAGGTCATCACAGAGTAGACCCACTGTAGTCCTGGTAGAGAGTATGGTATTGGTGGGTCATCAGAGATGCAGACCCACTGCAGTCCTTGTAGAAATTGTGGACAGGCCCACTGTAGTCCTGGTAGAGATTGTGGTATTGGTGGGCCACCAGAGGTGCAGACCCACTGCAGTCCTTGTAGAAATAATGGTACTGGTGAGTCAGCAAAGGTGTAGACCCACTGTAGTCCTTGTAGAAATAATGGTATTGGTGGGTCGTCAAAGATGCAGACCCACTGTAGTCCTTGTGGAGATGGCCAGCAGCCATCTGTTGCAATTGTGCAGGTGCACATTCACCATCGAAGAGTGTTGCGGAGAATTTTGCAAGTCCATAAACCACCACTTATGCACTCAAAAAAATTTTGGAATTGTCCTTAGAACCAGCAATGCTGTTATCCAGTCCCTTGCTGAATTATCAACACACGTGCAAACACTAACAGTCCCTACTTCTCACATATTGTCCATATACTATGACCAACAGAAAAGTGTGCAGTGAAATGAATGCTTACAAGTTACTTAATTTGATGAACTGGTGTCAATTACAATTTTAGAACATAAGAATACAATTACAAAGATACAAAATACACCATTAAAACATAATAATACAGATAGCATTTGTGGTAATATGGGCTTTACAAAAGAATTGAACTAAGATATACATCAGTGTTACAGGAATTATGACATGAGTACATACATAAAAGATCAGAATAACTTGCGAAACATCAACTTCACACATGAGCATTAAAACAAAACAGAATAAATAATGTCTAAGCATATTTATAAGGTAAATAACATATTATTAATGCCAATTATATTTGAGGATAACAGTATTCCTCATCATAGTGAATGTAGCTTAATATTAGAAGAGAAAAAAATTCTATGAAACTACACAGAGACAGGAAGAAAACAAATACACATGGGTACACAAACACATAGTGGGATAACACAAAAGGAAAGGACAGGGTTTGTTTTACTGCAGTATTTTGCATGGAGATCTCCCTTCGTTCGTCATTATTCCCAAAAGTCCTATCTAAGCCTGCTTTCTGTATTCTGTTCACATCCTCTGTCAAAAATAGTTTTTCTCCACTGTACAGTATCCTTTTTTTTGCCCAAACCATTTTCATATAGCTTCTCAATACATTTCTTCCAAGTCATCATAGTTAGTTTCTTATATAGTCTACTCCTCTTAAGCTAACTTAAATCTACTGAGCTCAGATATATATACCAAGGGACGAGGCAATGCAGCATCACATAAAACAATTAATACAAACAGCAATGAAAAAAATGCAAATTGGCAAAGCAATGGCAATAATACAACTAATATAAGGCACTGTGCAGCAAACAATAAAAATAAATCATTAGTAAAACTGGCTTAACAGAATAATACAAAGTCAAATTCAATAACACTATGCCTGGCAAACAGCAGCAACTTATACCTAAACATGACATAGCTCAAGCAGAAAAAATATTACAGTAAAAACAACAATGCAGATAAGGGAAATGTATATTCACATCTTAATGTCTATGTAATTAAAGTGGTGCACCACAAAAACTAATTCTACAAAAAAATTACCAAGTACTCAAAAAGAAAATTATATATGCAGTTACTGTTATTAGTCCCTTCTTATTGCTCTTTCCATTCCAAAAGCTCCTTTTTCGAAGAATGTGGATCATAAAATAATTATTTAATAGATCTGTTGACAGAAAGTGTTCACATTAGCAAATGCATCTAAGTTTATTTTATAAAACTAATGCTGCAACACAGCTGGAAACCAGATATCAAATGAAATAAGCAACTATGTACAAAGTAAAGCAGAAGAACATCATTCAGTAGTCATGAGGCATTTCATAAGTTAGTAGAAAAATCTCTCAACTACAGAGACAGTAGTCATAATCAGGTGTATAGACATAAAAATATTTCTCGTCATTTCATTAGGCATTTCAGTAAATATCATAAATTAAGAGCTCCACAGTGTAATCATATGTTTTCAAGTTCGACCATGTCATTTTTGCGATGCTTTCTACAAAGGAATGTCAATAGCGAGGATAATGGACTCCCTTTTTTTTTCACCTAATGGCTTTCTTTTGTCAGACGATTACCTCTCAGCTGGGCGCCCAAAACGCATTACGTGCAGGTGGTCACTCAACTTACTTACGGAAATATTTACGACAGCAGTTTTCGCTACAGTGACAGTCTCATATAAAAATTTCACAGGTCGAAAATTTACGTTACAAATGTGTAGAAACAAAATCCCATGAATATAACAGTGTCCAAAAAAATCATCGCCGGAATTGTGATACGTTCACACATTTACACACACATTTCATAACTCTTAAAGTACGTTTCTTGGTTTCCAACATCCCTTTCACAAATCAGAGTCCCTAAACACAACTCATTATTCCTTACCTTATTCGTCGACACTTCTGCAATATTTCATGATAACAGATACGTAGCATAATCAAATAACTCATATAGCATCAGCCTATTAATCATAACCATACCTCAGCAGCATAATACACATCGTCGTCGTAATAATAACATCATAACACCTCAGTCAAATCTCAAAATCGTCGTAGCATCCTCCAATAATTTCAAAACCTAAAAAAATTCTCTGCTCATGTCAAAAGTGTCATCTGCCTCAAACGTACTTTAAAAATCATGATCCCATCCCAAATACATCATTCAAAGCTCTCATAGTATCACAATGGTTCCGAAAAAATATGAACAGTTCACAAAGTACAGACAAAATACAATTTCGTAAGTGTGAAGTTATCCAACGGTGTAATCACGTAAACATCTGTCACTGCCGTAGTAAAAAAGTTTGTCTCTCTCAGTTAAATGATCAGATAGCTGTGTAATTTGTGTTAGAGAAATATGGTACCGATGTGTAAAGTTGTATAAGCAAATACCATATTAGCTA
This sequence comes from Schistocerca cancellata, assembly GCF_023864275.1. Classification (NCBI taxonomy): domain Eukaryota; kingdom Metazoa; phylum Arthropoda; class Insecta; order Orthoptera; family Acrididae; genus Schistocerca; species Schistocerca cancellata. Next base: position 229,508,236 of record NC_064631.1, on the reverse strand, counting down.
GGGCTCCTTGTGCTTGCCAAACACATGGTACACAAAGCAGGTGTGTACCCCCGTGAGGATTAATGTAATTATACCCTCAGGTGTTACAGATTACAAGAATGGAATGAAATGTATCACGGAAAACCTTTGTATCATTGTACTTCAAATATCTTTGAAAATAAATGTTTTTAGTACAAAATTAATCACTCAAATACGTGTCCTGTAGCGCTAAATGTGCGTCTTGCTGTAAGATAATCTCTGTGGAAGTGTCGTAGTTATCGTCCTCCAAAAGCTAAGTTCTGCAGAAGTCAATGTACTGACCTCATGATAAACAAAAGTGAAATGCTTTGCGTATAGATATCATACTTATTACGCTTATTGCTGTGATAAAGAAAGTACTGTGCTGTAACGTATTGTTGTGCTACGGAAAAGGCTGTCTCGTTGTAGCTATACCACAGAAGTTACTACTAAAACATGTTTTACTTTCCAGAATAATTCAGAAAAACTGTGCAGATATGAAACAGAAACACCGCAAAAGCAATAATATAAATTGTGTCACTCATTAGTAGCATCATGGTATAATCGTGTAGCTGTCAAAGAAACCAAATACTAAGTCATCTTTAATCTCACAAAAAGTACTTCAAATAAAGAATGTCTTTTCAAGTAAACCAAAATGTTGCATGAAAATCTCATTAGCAGTACCAGTATATGTTCTAAGTATGTAAGTCTTATAGTTGTTACGTAATTGTGTAACTAACAAGCAAGAATGTACACACACAATAACACTGTGTCGTCTGTTCTCAATAACAATGCATTCGTAATTTCTGTTTAAATAAGTTCTCTTGGTTCTTGACTGGATATTTAACTTCAAAACATTGTTGCATGTTAACAGTTTCTCAGTGTGACAAATTGTACAAGTAGCGTGAAGTGAAAATTGCAAAGACTAAGTTAAAAAGCAGATTATCTGTCAATAAATGGTTTCACATGTGAAATGTGGTGTAGCCCTTTGCTCTTCCTAGTACGCAGAGTTTCAACTTTAAAGCAATTATCATGTGGTATACGTCGGTAAGGAGTGCTAAAATTTTTCTCAAGATTAGCGTCTATGTTATTTTTCTCTGAGCCAGCCGGCGCACGCGGCAGCCTGCAGTGCGTGTCATTGTCTGTTCCTTTGTTGGCGCGCGTCGTTATTGGGATTTGGAGACCTAACTTCTACAAATTCACCGTGACGAGAGTGCGCTGCTCTGTATAAATCCCACCAGTTCTGATGCAGTTCAGGTATGTCGTCACGATCATATCGTCTGTCGTCATGTCGGTAGATTCCATAGTTTCTTTCTTGTCGGTCACGTGGTGGAGAATTTCTCCCTGAGTCGTAACTGCGCACTGGACCGTTGCGTCTAAAGTTATTCTGTCTCCCTTGATAATAATTGTTTTGGTTCCCATATTGTCTGTTTCTCTGATTGTCTCTGTGATAGTCATTACCGTGGAAAGGTGATCTTTCCCTGTAACTATTACTCTGCCAGTGGTTGTCATATGGGTGGTGTCTGTTTTGGTCACGATTTACGTTGTAAGAATAGGCTTGTCGTGGCCATTTATTGTTTCTGTCGTCACGGAATTGTGACGGATGTGACCTGTGGTGATTGTTTTCCTGTTTTCGCATCCCGCGACTGTCTGTGTCAATTTCTAATTCTTGTAAGAGTCCCTGAAAAGCTTCAATGTCGTCTTTGCAACGTCCTGCCAAAATAATATGCCGTAAATGTTCAGGTAATTTGATTAAGCAAATGCGGATGAGTTCTGAGGGGCTGTATGGGTTTGACAGGTACTGATTCTTGTGCAAAATGTCTTCAAAATATTTGACAAGACTGGAAAATTCAGATTGTTCAAAGTGCTTCATCATCATGATGCTATGTTTTACTCGGTCTTGTGTAGCTTGTGACCAATATGCTGAGAGGAACGCATGGTAAAATTCTCCTTCACTGTGACAATCGTGAATGACCGATCGCATTCTTACAGAGGGTTCATTCTCCAAGTAGCCACACATAAATTCTAACCTGTGCTCCAATGACCAGTTGGGAGGAAAACAATGAGAGAATTGATGGAGCCACGCTTGTGGATGAATGTCGTTGGCAGAATTCTTAAACGTTTTGAATTTACGTGTAGTAATGAACAGCTTATAGTCAAAATCATCGTGTCGGCGAGTAGCATGTCGGTCATTGTTACGTCGTGTCGGCGGTTCGATCTCAAAATTCGGTGCACATTGCCAATTTCTTTCATAACTTCCGAAATGCCCTGTGCTATTATTTTGTGGCTGTTCCGTATTTCTATGTCCCTCTTCCCGTATTGGAGCGCGAGTGTCCTCTGAAATACGTAATTCTTGTATTACCTGTGTCAGCTGATCTTGTACTTCCCGGATTTCTCTTTGGTGTTGCGTATTAATTTGATTCAGATTTTGTTTCAGTTTCCTAATTTGTTCGCATTCTTCTGTGTCATTAAAGACTACCGGTTTTGTGTCATTCAGATTATCATCTACCTTCGCAGATAAATTATTTAGCTGATCCGAAAGTTCAACTACTTTCTCTGATAATGAACTAATTTCCTCCATGTGTCTTTCTGAACCAATTTTCAGAGTATTTACTGTGTCCTTTAAGTTTTCCTGAGTTTTTGCAAGTTGCGTAACCGAATCAGTAGATGCAACTGAGTCCATTTTAGCTTGCAAGGTCTCATGATTTTCATGAACAATAGTTTGCAGTTCTTTTATGGCTGCTTCGTGATTCTGTAATGCATTTTCATGACGCGAAAAAATAGGTTGGAAATGCTCACAAATTTGTGTTTTTACGTCATTACAGACTTTTTGACATTTCGATTCAATGTTATGTAACTCAGTAGTTAAATCTTCACGTGTTTGTTCAAGCGTGGTGTCTAACTTTTGAAGATTTTGTTCCATTGTGTCTAACTTTTGAAGCTTTTGCTGTGTTTGTCTCTGATTTTGTTCCATTTGTTGCATTAGTTGTAATAACAATGCATTAGTGTCTGGAATCTGTTCCTCTACGCTTTTCGGCAGTGCATTTGCACCGGCAACATTCACATTTTGACAAGCAGAAAATGTTTCTTGACTCATTTGAGAAAACGGTGAGAACCCAAAACCTGAGTCTACAGTATTTGCAATATTGTGTTCTGTCATTCCCGATTCCTGAGGCGAGTTGTTGCCGACTGATCGATCGATAATGCTTCCCTGTTCACTACCTGTTTCACTGTCTGCACTATTATTTGCCACCCGCTCCATTTCCCTATGCACAATTACCAAATTACTACTTGGAATGTCTGTTAATTCACTACACAGTGGTGCTGATAAGCTACGCTCGTCGTCACTATTATTTCTCAGTTTACTTTGGAGCCTAGTGTTACGTTTTTCACACGCCATTATTGTGACAATATTTCACACGATAACACAGAAAAACACAATTTGAAGAGCAAAAATAAGAGAACACATTAACATAGCACTGAAAATAATATCTAGTTAATTGCAGCTGCGAAATACTTGGTGCAAATCTACTTGCATGCCACAACTGTTTTACTGTGCAACAATGAAAAACCACAACTACCAAGGAAATTCTCTCTATAATTACGCGCTAGCAATAAACAAAAGCTACACTAAATACACAAACTACAAGAAAAAATCAGAAGATTCCAGTGAGATATCCTTGGCTAAGGGTCGACATATGAAACGTCCCCTTAGAACAATTTATACAAGACTGTGCTTAAACTGACACACAATGTTTTTAGCGCAACGCAATCTGACTATCAAAGATCCCTGCAAAAGAATGGCCCTGAGTAACATTAAACTATACCTTTCAGAAATCACTTACCTCACAAAAATCTTCATTACTCGAACTACTGCAATACAGCGAGCGCCACTACTGCCAGCTAAATAAAAGATTCAAACTACGGAAGGCACTAACTACTGATAGGGATAGTTAGCAAATGAAAGATATTAATAGAGAACAAACAATGTATTTACCTTAATAGTCATAATATATATAGCAGTTCATGACAAATTACAAAACTCCGCCATCTCTCTCCCCACATCCACCACTGCTGGCGGCTCACCTCCAACTGCGCAACGCTACGCGCTGTTCACATCCAGCTGCCGCTGCCCAACACTACAATGGCAGACAACAATGCAAACTAGCCACAGACTGCACACAGCACAGCCAGTGATTTTCATACAGAGCGCTACGTGGCATTACCAATATAAATATCTAAACAGCCTACTTACAAAATCAATCGTAAGTTCCGAAGTGCTACCAGAATCCCAGCTAGCACAATGACTCAGCAGGGAGTTGAAATGAACGGCGATGCAGAGGTCGAGCAGCGCCTCATATGCCAAACAATTCTGTAGTCAATGGCAGGTGTTGCTACACACTAGTGAAATCAAGGACACAGTAAGTCTTCTGCTCACACACACCTTTATTCTCAAACGTCCATTTTACAGTTATAGTTGAAATATATCCGCTGCAGAGGGCAGCACAATGTACAGACTTAACAGAACACCAACAGATGGCATAGGAGTCTTCATTCCCCGACATCCGCCCCACCCTGGTCCATCTCGAGGGGGATGACCAGCTGGACCGGTCGAGAGATCTTCATACCATCTGGCTGGCGGAGGATGATGCACCGTATTTTACTGTCTCTGCCATGCCGCAATTCTTCTACCACAGCCCTCTTCCACAAGTGCCGTGTTTTGCTGTCTTCTTGGAGCAGAACAACCTCTCCAATTCTCGGTTTCCTTTGCGAAGGGTATACCTTCACCTCATGATATTGTCTTAGCAGCAGGAGGTATTCTGTCTTCCACCTGCGCCAGATGTCGTCATTGACCTTTTGTCTGAGTCGGAACTCCTTGGCAAAGTCCTTTCTAGTTGCTGGCTCTGGCCCACATGGAATTGTTACTAATTTCCCACCATTTAGAAAGTGAGCTGGCGTCAATGAAGTGTCGCTCTCTCCTTGAGTGATGGGTCGTGAGTTTATTGCGGCTTCTATGCTGATCAAGGTGGTGTTTAAGCTCTCTTCATCCCCCTGGGAGCGACCAAGAACTTTCCTCAGGCAGCGCTTGACTGAGCCTATCATGCCTTCCCACCAGCCTCCCCACCAAGCCGCACTTGGTGGTATGAATTTCCAAGTGATTCCATGGTGGGCACAGTAGAGCTGTACGTCAGTATGCTGCATGGTTTTGAAAAGCTCTGCCAGTTCTGAGTTGGCTGCATGAAATGTTGTAGCATTGTCTGAGTAGACAGTGACTGGTAAGCTCCTACGTCCTGCAAAGCGTTGCATGGCCATCAAAAATCTGTCAGTGGACATGTCAGTTGCAAGTTCAATATGAATGGCCCGTGTTGTTGCACATGTGAATAGGACCATGTAGGACCTTTTTGTTTGATGTCCAGATTTGACATATAATGGTCCGGCAAAATCGATGCTGCAAATGGTCTTGAAGGCTGAACTCTGTCCAGTGGTAGTGGGGCCTCCATCTCTTCGTACCGGCGACTGTGTATTATCTTACATGCTAGGCAAGAGTGAAGAACTCTTCTAACAGCTTGTCGTCCTCGCAGAATCCAAAATTCTTCTCGCAGTTCCCCTAACACAATCCGCACACCGAAATGATGCAGTCTTACATGTGTGTGTCTGATGAGAAGCTCAGTGAAATGGTGACGTCCATCCAATATAACTGGATGCTTCTCTGAGTGTGACAGTGCAGCACGTTGCAGCCTACCACCAAGACGAAGGATGCCATCCGATATAAAGGGATTGTATCGAGCAATCTTTGATTCCTTGGGCAATTGTTCTCCCTTACGCAATGCAGACAGTTCACTAGTGAATAGTTCCTCTTGAACTCTTCTGATCCAGTAGGTGCGGGCATTTTGTAATTCCAAAGCACTAAAACTGCCGGAGAGTCTATTTTTGTTTCTTGTTGTGCTGATAAATCGAAATACAAAGGCAGTTATATGCAGTACTCGCCAATATGAACAAAACCTTGCAATGTCCAGTAGTGGTTCAGTGATGGCGATCAGAGTGATATTTGCTCTCGTTTTGGCTTCTGGCATTGATGGAGGTGGGGCTGAGATTTCCAGTGGCCACAACTGCTTGTCTTCTGAAAGCCATGGTGGACCACCCCACCAGATATCAAGAGTGGCTAGCAGATTTGCTTCTAGTCCCCGCGTGAGATGATCTGCAGGATTTTGGCTTCCCGGACAATGCTTCCATTGGCTGGGTGTGGTGTATGTCAATATCTCTGTCACGCGATTACAGATAAATGTTTTCCATTTGTTTGGATCACTCCGTACCCATTCCAAAGTGACTGTCGAGTCGCTCCACAAGGTAGCTCTGTTGGCATCAAACCCTGTTTCCAGGCAAAAGTAATGAAGGAGTCGTGATCCGACCAATGCAGCAAGTAACTCCAACCTGGGTAGAGTTACCTTCTTGACAGGGGCCAGTCTGTTCTTGCAACAGACAAGGTGCACAGTGTATCCAGTTTCAGTAGATGTCCTTATATACAAAACAGCGCCGTAGGCTCTTTCAGATGCATCACAGAACACATGCACCTCCGCAGAGCCACCTGTGCCCGGCGTCCCTATCCATCTAGGAATGTGTAGTGATGACAAGTGATGAAGCTTTGAGACCCATGAGTGCCAACGACATGCAAAACTTCCTCCCATGTAAGACCCCTCAGCCATGTGTCTTGGAAAATTATCTTTGAAACGATCCCAACAGGAGTGAACACACCCAGGGGGTCATAAAACTGAGCAGCTGCTCGAAGAACATTTCTCTTGGTAACCAGTTCGTCCATTAGATTTTCAGCTATCTTCTCGTAGTCACTACAGATGGAGTCATCTTCTGTGTTCCAATTAATTCCTAAAACTTGGGTTGTGGTCTTTGCTTCAAGGCCTTTGACATCCCATATTGCCTTCAGATCATTCGAATTAGTCGCCCATTTGGACAATGGAAGACTTATCTGCTGGAAAAGTTCTGTCAGTTCATGGTAAACAGTTGCAGCGGTGTCGCTGTCTCTAACACTGGCTACGAAATCGTCCATGAACACTGACTTGTTTACAAGTCCTGAAGATTGTGGATATTTTTCCCTAATTAGTGCTGCTATCTCCCTTATGGCAGCTGACAACAGGCATGGGCTTGGTGCAAGTCCAAGTGGCAAACGTTTGAAGCGATATGTACTCACGTCATTTGTGGTCATGTAGGCACCACTTCCAGCTTGCTCAACACGATACCAAAGGAACCTCGTGAGGTCTCTGTCTTCTTCTTTCAACGTTAACTGCAGGAAAGCTTAGTCCACATCACACACTAAACCCACTGGAAGTGTGCGGAATCGTAGTAAGATTGCTAGAATATCCGGAAGTAAATTTGGTCCCTTTTCGAGGGCATCATTCAGCGATAGAGACTCTGGCTCATGTGAGGATGCATCGAAGACTATTCTGTACTTCACACTTCCACTGATGCATTTCTTCACAATGTGGTGTGGCAGGTAGAATGTGTTTCCAGCAGTACAGTCCTCAGGTGCTACCTCTACCTGGTTCTTCTCAATATATTTCGACATGGTCTCGTGGTAAATGACCTTCAGCTCTTCATTCCCTCGCAGCTTGTTTTTTAAGGAGCGAAGACGCGCTTCGGCAGTTGTGCGGTTGCAGGAGAGAGGCATATCCTTCTTTCGAGGCAGAGATACAACTCTGCGGCCATATTCCACACAGTATGATTCTCGGAATTCCTGATAAATAGGGTGGTCCATGGGTTTTAATGCTCGCTCTTGATGTCCTGTTATCCCGATTGTCTCCAGGTCCCAAAATCGGCGCACTGACTCATCAGATATATCACTGCAGCTGCCCTGAATAAAGTTGACAGTTGCTCTGTTGATGGTGGTGCTAGATCTGTTTCCACTGAGAACATATCCAAAGATTGTTGGGAGAAGAACCAATGATGGTGATACCTTGATTGGTTGTTCCAAAGTCACGATTCTCCAGTAATAATCAGCTCCAATCAGGACAGTCCATAACTGCAGCGCCTGAGACCGCTCGGCTAATCCCGCGCGGCAACACATTAAAACTTCCACCCTAAACGCAGTAGGGTGCAGGACACAAGGGGCCTAGGACATGCGCTAAAACCTACATAGAAGTGTAAAACCCACTCTCATGGATAAAACTTAAAACTAAAGCTGCTGCTGAAGCTTCGTCGCCCAACACCGAAGGCAGGGAGCTGGGAAAGTTAAAAGTCCGCCGAAAAGCGCCTAAAAGTGGGCAGTCCAGCAAGAGGTGGACGACTGTCATTTGGGAGCCACAGCGACACAGAGCTGGGTCCTCACGACGGAGTAGGTGACCATGCGTTAGCCTTGTATGGCCTATGCCGAGCAGGCAGAGGACAACTGATTGCCTGCGAGAGGACCGCATGGAAGACTTCCACACATTCGTCGTCTCCTTAATGATACGCAGCTTCTTGTTCGTACTGTTATGCCATTCCGTCTCCCAAAGCCCGAAAACTCTGCGGCGTAAGACAGAACGCAGGTCAGCTTCGGAGATGAAGGGAAGTGTGACTGGGCCGTTGCTGTTTACAATATATACAAATGATCAAGCAGAAAGCGCCGGATGCTCTTTAAAGCTATTCGCAGATGATGCTGTTGTCTATACTAAAGTAACAACGCCAGAAGATATTAAGAACCTGCAGAGAATTGATGAATGGTGCAGACTTTTACAGCTGACCCTGAACGTAAATAAATGTAACATATTGCGCATACATAGGAAAAGAAATCCAATACTGTACAGCTATACTATTGATGACAAACAGCTGGAGACGGCATCTGCCGTAAAATATCTAGGCGTAATTATCCAGAGCGACCTTATGTGGAATGAGCACATAAAACAGGTAGTGGGAAAAGCAGACACAAGATCCACCATCGGAAGAATCTTAAGGAAATGTAACACATCCACGAAAGAAGTGGCTTATAAGGCGCTTGTTCGCCCGATTCTTGAGTATTGTTCATCTATCTGGGATCCCTATCAGGTAGGATTGATAGAGAAGATCCAACGAAGAGCGGCGCGTTTCGTCACGGGATCCTTTATCTGGCGACAGAATGTTACGGAGATGCTAAACAACACTGGCAGACGTTACAAGAGAGGCGTTGTGCATCTTGGAGAAATTTCGGGACAGCGCTTTTCAGGAGGAGTCGGACAAGATATTACTTCCCCCCACATACATCTCGCCTATTGACCACGAGGAGAAAATTCGAGGAATTAGAGCCAATACAGAGGCTTACTGACAATAATTCTTCCCACGCACTATTCGCGCGTGGAACAGGGTTGGAGGGGTCAGATAGTGGTACCGAAAGTACCCTCCGTCACACACCATTAAGTGGCTTACGGAGTATGGTGTAGATATACGGTATCGGTCTGTTTCTCGTAGTTAAGATGTGGGCCCTTTATTGCGCTTAAAAAAATGCTAAATGTGAAATGATATGACCACATTTAAGCATTGCGTACCGCGTACAATACAGGAAAAGTTCGGAGACGGTGATTGATCGTACCAGCATGTCAAGGGACTCTGTCACAAAGCAGCATTTATGACGTAATGTTTTGTGGACAGTAAGATTCCTGAAATGGACTACACTGCCAAGAGCCGCGACCTGAGCCCAGTGGAACACGTTTGGGGTGAGTTAGGACGTTGACTTCGCTCCAGACCCCATCGAGCAACAAGAGTACCTTCTCTGGTTTCTGCTCTTGCTATACCTCCATAGACCTTCATAGATTTTACCGAATGTGTCCTCAGAAGAGTTCAAGCTATCGTAAAGGTGAATGGTGGAACCTCGTAATACTGTAATAGGTGTCCAGATACTTTTGATCAGGTAGTTTATGTCGGTAAGGCTCCATATGGGCTTCACTTTTTCAGTTATGTTTCTTCGCATGAGATACATGGGAAGAAGTAATATTTTGCTCTAAGTCTCTGACACTTCTCCATGACTCATCTCCGTAGTAGTGTCAGCCAATGTACTTTGCTTAGCATACTTGGTAAAGGTCCAAAACCCACAAGCAGTAATCATGAATCAGACGAAAGATAGTTAACGATCTGTATATTTAAGTATATAGGATTACATACAGAAACTTACACTGTGCTGCTGTAGGGCTCACCACACACTGCCAGCTACACTTGCGCTTCGACAGACTGAGTCTGAGAACCAGATGGTCTCACCGGTAGCCGAGGGGAACTTTCTCATCATTATGTAAGTCACCAGGCTTTTGTGGTCGTTGTCATTGAAGATAAAATTATGTGATTCGAAGGCCACTTCGAGCAGTGAAGAAGTGAGGAAAGGAATATGACTCGGCCTAACGACTCAAAAGATTTTATCATCAAATGCTCATCACTATTGTCAAACGTTAATAGCCCCATAGCCTGTGCACGAAAACAGTAACAGGGTTTTATAGAAACTTCCTAAGGAGCTATGAGTAGTTCCTCTACATGATGTTTACGCAATACGAATGGGAATGCTTTACAGCCACGGAGAGGGATGGATCACTAATTTTGATATGGTGCATAATGAGACTGTGCCACCTAAGCACGCTGGATGAAGAACATAATAACGGCACCTGCATTTCCTCTTCCAAGCAATAAGTAGGAAGAAATCCACAAATATCAGCAGGGTCTCAGATAAATGATATATGGACTTCTGAAAGTTGATTCTGGAACCAACAGCAGAAAAATCTATGTAAACAAATGTCGAAAAATACTTATCTACGAGGGCCCTTCTACCTTTCCTCATCCTAATAATTTCGATGGTCTTTCTCAAAGTAGTCTCCCATGAATGCGATGCACTTGTCCCAGTGTTTCTGCCAGTCTTCAAATACATGCTGTCAACCATTTTTTGAGAGGTCTTTCAAAATCGCCTCCGCAGCCTTCACCACTGCTTCTGATGATTGATAATGCCTACCACGAGCGCGGTTTTCCATGTTAGGGAATAGAAAAATGTCACATGGGGCTAAATCCGGACTATAGGGAGGGTGAGGGATGCACTTCACGTTGACTTTTGCAAGATATTCAGCAACAACATTGGCAATATACGGCCGCGCATTATCGTGGTGCAGCATCCAGCCTGCTTCACGGAAATGAGGACTTGCAATGTTTTCAGGACGTCCCTATAGAACCGTCCGATTAGTGATGCGCGTGCAGGAACAACATGCTGATAAACCTTTCCATGAATATGAAATAATGAGATGACCATAACTTTCCCAGCAGAAGCAACTACATTACATTTTTGGGGGTTGGTGATTAGGGAGATTTCCGCACTGAGCTCTGCTGTTTGCTCTCAGGATCGAAACGATGTAGCCGTGTATCATCAGCAGTCATTGCATTTGAAAAAAACTCCGGATTTTCCTCTAACATCAACTTTAACTGCATGCAGACCTGCACGCGAATGTCCTTTTGTTCGGGAATCAACAGTCTTGGATCGCATCGCGCACAAACACGTGTCATACGTAATTTTTCTGTCACCAAGGAATGTTCAGTATTTCAGAAAGTGATCTTAAGGTAATTCGTCGATCCTCTCTCACAATGACAGCAGCAGTGTTGATGTTTTCTTCCGGAAGAGCAGTAACTGGAGCACCGGGTCCACTTTCCTTTGAAACTGATTTAAGAGGGGAGACAAACAATTTAAACCTTCTTCGAGCTCTGCTGTACGGAAGAACATACTCTCCATAAGACTCCTGTAACACTGTATACGCTTCAGCTGAAGATTTGTTGAGACGAAAGCAGAATTTCAAAGCCGCATATTGTTCCTCGCGTGTTAGCCCCATTGCTGCGGTAGGCGATACTGAATATGTCTGACCCTGGCTACCTTTCACAGGTTGGAGCCGGGAGTCTCAGCAATGAAACTACTACGGCGTGTTTATTGCAAATTAAGCTGACATATTATCACAAGATTAAATTTTTGCTCGAGAAATTATGACCATAAAAATTATGATCATTCTTTATTGAAAAACCCTCGCAATTGGAAGTTTTAACCGTTGATGTTCTAAATAAACTGTATTAAAACTTTTTTTACGCTCACCGTCCTAAAGTGTATCTTTATCTTTCCTATGCATTTCTACCCATATTAAGTACCAGTTTTCCAAAGAATTACATTAACTACCTTACTGGTGTTAAACGCGCATCACGTGTTATGTTGTTATCGTCATTAGATAGTATGACTGCATGATCGTGGACAAAGAGTGACAATGAATAGTCCGGTTAGATTTGCTGACGAGCAGTATCGGCTCTAGAGCGCACTGAACAGCAGTGATTTTTTGCCCTTCTGCGAAAACCTTGAAAATACACAATCCTCCACAAAACTCGAAAAATATAACATGCAGTTTTGTCGTGAGGAGGAAAACAGCAAGTCGAAAACTATGAAACATGTCTTGTACACTTTACCTGTCTATCTGTCTATCTCTCATTGACGTTATATTTTCTGTGTATTACAATTGAAAGTAGTTGCTTTTAGTGAATTGATGGGAAAGCTTGTTTCATGAAAACATTAACTACTTGTATATACAACCCTTTAGGTTCGTGACATTGAATCGGAAGACGAATACGAAATCTGTATTTCGTTATGTACATATGCCCTGAAATATATGAATGTCGAACTCAGGATTTGGTCATCAGTTTGAGTAGGAACTCCATCTGGGAAAGACAGAAGGCTTTTCGAGGAAACACCTATACCGATGTCGTGTGTGCAGTTATTTTACTTGTCTCCGTTTGGTTGTAGGTGGCCTATGCAATGTCTTTGGTCACTAGAAGGTCCAGGTGAAGAGTCTGGGCAATGGAAGATCGTGGCAAAGAGTTTTGGAGAGTGGAAGGTCCAGGATGACCACTGAATTCTTCAACTGAAAAATTGTGATTGAATGTTCATCCTATGATAAAGAAAAATTGATGCACAATGCTGTCCAAATATTACATGAATGAACACGTTGTGTCACCTCAACTGCTTCAGACATTGATACTTCAGTTTGCTCGCTCAGGTCGTCCTCGTCTTCTATAACACAACTGTCATTTATCTTTGAGCACGATCTTACACATTGCTGGCACAGTTTCGTGGGGAACAATTTGCTCGTCTACACCCAAACTGACCTTAGCAATCTGTAATGCTTTTGCAAGATATAAGCTGAAGAAGCTCCTCGGGCGTCGGGGCTTTGAATGTAGTAATGAAAACCATCCCATTTTTCCAACTTCCACCACCACTGTTCTGAATCCAAGTACGAGCAGTGCAGCCTATCTGACTGATTGGGGCTTCCTGTTGCATAGATTCATATAGTCGAAGAGGCATAACTTCGAACAATTTTGTGTCTCATATATCCATTAAGTACGAAGAAAGTACACTCAAAGTGTAAGAACTGTGTCCAGGGGGTACTTTGACGGACAGAAGACTACAAAGTCCAGGGAGCGCTTGAGGAGGTCGAGCAAAAAGCAGCCTTTGGAGATATGATTTAGAAGCACCATGACACCACCCGTTTCACAAGTCTATTTTCTATCCAATGCGAAAACAAGGACAGGATAATCATCATGCTGATGACAAAATGCAATGAAAGTGGAATCCCCTCCAAGCAGGCAGCTGATAATGCATACACACTGATAGTGCTGACTGTAGAGTCCCTCGCTTCGCCTCACAAGTGTGTCCAATTTTGAGGAAAGATCTAGACCTTCTGGACATAATGATGTGTCTCCAATCTATACCCAATGCATATTTCCTCAACTATTCTGCCATCCGGAATGAGCAGTGGAGAACAGTGTGGCCAAACACATTCTCTTCTTTCACGCAATGAGTGGTTGCGACAGTACGTCAGCGTTATTCAACCAAGGCAACGTTAAACTTCTCAAGAGCCTCTTCAAAATTCCGGATCTCTAATCAAAGATTACTGAATTCACTGATTCTTGAGCCCATCTAAGGGGAATAACAGCTGCTGGTTATAGATTTATCACTGCCCTTTATGGTGTAACCACACAACCACAACACTTAATAAGCTCAGGTATAAGCAGTACCTGACATCATCCCACAAGGCATCAGCAAGCGTGGTTACCATATTCCCCACTAAAGCTGTAGCTCACCTTCAGAGTTTTCGGTCACATGCAGTAGTGGATCGGAGTGGATTCAGATCAGTGGGATGAAGTTGACAAAAAATGGTTTGGGTCCCATTAGCACTCTGCAACCCCCAGCTCCTGAGAGGCATCATCAGCTTACATCTTATAAAAGCAAGACAGACTGCCAAGGTCAGTGTGGGTGTAGGCGAGCAGGAGTGTTCTGCCCAGTACTGTGCCAGCAATGTGAAGGATCGTGCTCCAAAGTCAACGACAATTTTGACACTGAAGACGAAGACGGCATGGGTGAGTCATATACAGGTCCCTCTATCTAAAGTAGCTGAGGCGACGGAAGGTATTAATTCAAGTAATACTTAGCAGCATTAACCATCTTTACTAATCAATTTTTCTTATCGTAACATGAATCACGTAACAATTTTTCAGTTGAAGAACAGCAGCAACACATTGTTCGGCTCGGACCTTCCACAGTGCCTTTGCCTGGACCTTCCAGTACCCGAAACTTTTCACCTGGACCTTCTACTGCCCACGAAACATTGGCTGGGCCACCAACAGCCAAACTGAGACGAGTAAAAAAGACCACACACATGACTCCAGTACAGATATATTTCTTCATATACTGATAGTTCATAGTACAACTTACGTCTTTTCCGTATGGCGACACTACTCCCCGTGTTCAGCATTCACTTACTTCATGACATGTACATACAGATTTTCATTTTCATTTTCCTTTTCAGCGACGTTTACATAATATGTTACAAATATAATTTACTAATGTTTATTCAAAACCACCAGTTTTAAGCGTAATACACCGAAAGTATAGCGTCGATGAGAGACGGAAAGGTTGGAGGGTCGTTTGGCTGTAAGGCGCAGAAGGCATTTTTCTTAATTTTCGATTTTCTGCCTCCCCCTTGTAATAAAATTAAATGTTACAGACGTCTTTTGTAGGAAATTTAATGTATTTTCACGTGGTGTAGGGGTTTTTGTTGATAACATATATACTTTTCGAGTTTAAGTGGTGGGATTGGGCGTTTTTCACGTTTTCTCACAAGAGCCAAACAATCGCTGCGTTTCAGCGCGCTCTAGCGTTATTACAGCGCAACATAAAAACAAGCGTGACTAGCGAAGTTTTGTGAAATTTTGTCGGCTTTAGTTATGAATAGATTGGTCAACCTAAAAAAATGCGTAATTTTCGAGATGTAAGTGAAAACTGAAAAATGCCACAATTTTGAGTTTTTGCTTTTTCGTTGTGAAGCCGACCTCCTGCAAGACAGCAAACCTGAAATTAAGATGCAGCACCCTAAAAAACATATACAACAACTGAGAAACAAATCTTCCGCAATTTTCTTACGGGAAAACCATTTGATCGGGCTAATACGAATATGTCTTGGGTCAGTGAACTCACAACGCGAAAATTACACAGACTATATTCATCCAGTATTTGAGAATGAGAGGAGTTAGCTGCTTCGAAGAAACCTTGCATACAAATTCAAATCTTTTCAAAACTCTTCCTCGCTGACAACCAGCACAATATAATGATAGAAAAGAGTTTATCGCTTACTTTTTTCTTCTTCTTGCAATAAAATTTCAAAATCAGCACTACGTTTTATTACTTCTTCACTACTAACTCTACCCGCAACACATTCTGTAGATAATATACAAATACACAACTGCATGTAGCTGCAAAATTTACTTTTGTACGACACACAGTTCTGGAGACATGAGGAACACTGAGATACCTGAAACGGTTGGTTTGTAAGTGGGAGTCCGATTTTAAAGAGTCCAAGATGGTTAATGGTACCTACGAACCGATTTAAATGAAATGAATGGAAACGTAGTTAACTAATATGTAATAAAGTGCTATCAGCGGAAAATATTCAGAACTGTTTAACCTGAAATGAAATGTACATGTCATGACAAACGATTAAATTACAGGTCCAGATTTTGTAGGGTTTCTTCACATATCAATTCATGGCATTGTATGTTAATTGATTTCATTCCAGTCGAATGAGTCATTTGATTTTGGCAAATTGAATTCAAAGAATATTACGTAAGGTACTCAGTTCTCGTGGATTTTAATGTCTTTTCCGTTATGGCTTCCCGTAGTTTCACTATGTTATCCAAGAATAAAATTATTACGACTAGACAGATTAATACAGTTATCTAAAATAGTGGTTACGGTCATGGACAATTATGCTCATCTAAAATATAATAGGCTTTTGATGCCTTGCTACCTTCACTCTCTTAGTACACACCAGTAACAGGTAATTCATCTAAAAGGAGTAAATTCCGTAATGGTTTTGTAAATTCAGTAGTCCCGGTTTTCAAGAACTCTTCTTATTCAATAACTTGTAAGATTCGCTTCCGGCAATTGCTTTATAAACAGTTGCCTTCAAAAATATATAGCTACGAAATAGAATAGAAAAAATAATTGAAGAGAAAGTTTATAAAGATCGTTTTGGATTTAGAGAAGCAGTTCCTGACAACCAGATTAATAATTGGAAGAGGAATTAAATCATTACTTGATCGCTGTAGCATTTTTGAACTTAGAGCATACATTGGTGAAAGATGGACTAAAACGCTCAAAATACTGAAACGTATGGAGATAAAATTCGGTAACGACAAGCAGTGTACATCATCTGCCGAAAACCAAACGGGAGGAAGAAAGTGGAAGGTAAAGAGAAACAAGTTCGTGCTAGGAGTAGTGCAGTGCAACGTTGCAGCTGCCTTTAGTAGACTGTGGGTGTCGACAAATGAGCAGGATGACTGTTAGCTTCTGTTGCGTCTAAGAATGGTATATATCGTGTGACAGAAGCTTCACCTCAGTTCGAAGCGACACTCATCACGGGAGACAATTCTTCTCCAGTCCACGAGATAAGCCCCGAAGACGTATGTGGAGGCTCCGAGACAGCAGTGGGACACCAACCTATCACCCGCCATACGAACCGAGAACCAGGAATGATGGTTCGGGGTGCCATTTCTTTTCACAGCAGGCCCACTTTGGTTGTCATCCTTGGCACCCTTATAGAATAGCGGTACATCGACGACAAGATCCGTTTTCTGCCCTTTATGGCCAGCCATCCTAGTTTACATTTCTACAAGATAACGCCCGCTCGCACACGGCGAGAGTTTCTACTGCTTGTGTTCGTGCTTGCCAAACCATACCTCGGCCAGAAAGATCGCCGGATCTCTTCCCAATTGAGAACGTTTATATGGACAGGGCCCTCCAACGAGCTCCGATTTTGACCATCTAATGAGCCAGTTGGACAGAATTTGGCACGATATTCCTCAGTTGGACATTCAACAATTCCGTGAATCAATGCCAAGCTGAACAACTTGCATAAGGGCCAGGAGTGGACCAACGCGTTATTGACTTGCTCAAAATGTGAAGTTCTTTCTCTTGAATAAATCACCCAATTTTGAAGAAATCGGAATTATTTGTTTGTCTGGACATGTGCGTCGCATCTCCCGATTTCCGTTCCATGCGGGTAATTCCTTCCTTGTACGTCTTTTTCTTCTTTCTTCTTAGAGTGTATTTAAGTTTTTCGGTAGGCCATCCAAACAAATGACTGTGATAATTGTCGACATTAGTCAGGACTTCAGTACATCTTTGGAAAGGACAACGTGATTACAATCGCTTAGTGTAAATAACGAAGCTGAATTGTAGGTCTACATTGTTTTTTCGCTCCGAAATGTTAGTCTTCACAGAACTTCCCGTCGTCTCGATCAATCCTGAAAGCCGTGAATCGAGGCACTCAAATGAATGAAAGCTAGACTTCTCCAAAGTATTTGACCCAATATAACAAAAACACTCATTAAGGAAAGTACGACCATAAGAGGTCTCAAACGAAAGGCGCGACTGGGTTGGGGATTTCTTGGTAGGGAGGACGCAGCGTCTTACCTTCGATAAAGAGTCATCGTCGATAGCCTCAGGTGTGCACCAGCCAAGTGTAAAAGGACGCTCGTTGTTAATATATTTTTATTAATGACTTTGGCAGACGATATTATGTTCAGATTTTTTACAGATGGTGTAGTTAAACTATAATGAGCCCGCCCGGCTAGCCGCACAGTCTAACGCGCTACTTCCCGAGCGGGAAGGCGTGCCGGTCCCCGCCACAAATCCGCCCGGCGGATTTAGTGTCGAGGTCCGGTGTGCCGGCCAGTTTGTGGATGGTTTTTAAGGTGGTTTTCCGTCTGCCTCGGCGAATGTGGGCTGGTTCCCCTTATTCCGCCTCAGTTACACTATGTCGGCGATTACTGCGCAAACACTTTCTCCAGGTACGCATACACCACAATTACTCTACCACGCAAATACACTCCTGGAAATTGAAATAAGAACACCGTGAATTCATTGTCCCAGGAAGGGGAAACTTGATTGACACATTCCTGGGGTCAGATACATCACATGATCACACTGACTGAACCACAGGCACATAGACACAGGCAACAGAGCATGCACAATGTCGGCACTAGTACAATGTATATCCACCTTTCGCAGCAATGCAGGCTGCTATTCTCCCATGGAGACGATCGTAGAGATGCTGGATGTAGTCCTGTGGAACGGCTTGCCATGCCATTTCCACCTGGCGCCTCAGTTGGACCAGCGTTCGTGCTGGACGTGCAGACCGCGTGAGACGACGCTTCATCCAGTCCCAAACATGCTCAATGGGGGACAGATCCGGAGATCTTGCTGGCCAGGGTAGTTGACTTACACCTTCTAGAGCACGTTGGGTGGCACGGGATACATGCGGACGTGCATTGTCCTGTTGGAACAGCAAGTTCCCTTGCCGGTCTAGGAATGGTAGAACGATGGGTTCGATGACGGTTTGGATGTACCGTGCACTATTCAGTGTCCCCTCGACGATCACCAGTGGTGTACGGCCAGTGTAGGAGATCGCTCCCCACACCATGATGCCGGGTGTTGGCCCTGTGTGCCTCGGTCGTATGCAGTCCTGATTGTGGCGCTCACCTGCACGGCGCCAAACATGCATACGACCATCATTGGCACCAAGGCAGAAGCGACTCTCATCGCTGAAGACGACACGTCTCCATTCGTCCCTCCATTCACGCCTGTCGCGACACCACTGGAGGCGGGCTGCACGATGTTGGGGCGTGAGCGGAAGACGGCCTAACGATGTGCGGGACCGTAGCCCAGCTTCATGGAGACGGTTGCGAATGGTCCTCGCCGATACCCCAGGAGCAACAGTGTCCCTAATTTGCTGGGAAGTGGCGGTGCGGTCCCCTACGGCACTGCGTAGGATCCTACGGTCTTGGCGTGCATCCGTGCGTCGCTGCGGTCCGGTCCCAGGTCGACGGGCACGTGCACCTTCCGCCGACCACTGGCGACAACATCGATGTACTGTGGAGACCTCACGCCCCACGTGTTGAGCAATTCGGCGGTACGTCCACCCGGCCTCCCGCATGCCCACTATACGCCCTCGCTCAAAGTCCGTCAACTGCACATACGGTTCACGTCCACGCTGTCGCGGCATGCTACCAGTGTTAAAGACTGCGATGGAGCTCCGTATGCCACGGCAAACTGGCTGACACTGACGGCGGCGGTGCACAAATGCTGCGCAGCTAGCGCCATTCGACGGCCAACACCGCGGTTCCTGGTGTGTCCGCTGTGCCGTGCGTGTGATCATTGGTTGTACAGCCCTCTCGCAGTGTCCGGAGCAAGTATGGTGGGTCTGACACACCGGTGTCAATGTGTTCTTTTTTCCATTTCCAGGAGTGTATTTGGAATTACACTCGTCTGGTATGAGATGTTCCCGCGGGGCGGGGGTGAGGGGGGGGGGCGTCCAGTGGGGAAGGAACCGCAGAAGGCCGGAGTGGCCGAGCGGTTTTAGGCGCTACAGTGTGGAACCGCGCGACCGCTACGGTCGCATGTTCGAATCCTGCCTCGGGCATGGATGTATGTGATGTCCTTAGGCTAGTTAGGTTTAAGTAGTTCTACGTTCTAGGCGACTGATGACCTCAGAAGTTAAGTCCCCTAGTGCTCAGAGCCATTTGAACCATTTTGAGGAACCGCACGGTAACCCTGGGTTCGGTGTGGCGCAGATAAGTGGTATCTTGTGACTGCAATACCAACTAACAACTGAAATCAATCAACACTTACGTTCCTGGGAGCTATGTTAATGGGGATATGAAATGCTGCGTCCGCCCTACAAAGAAGTCCTCTCAGGTTACAAATGTTGTTTGATATGAGGCTCAATCTCAGGTGAAGCAGGTGGTAGATTTCGCTTCACTGGTAGGATACCAGCAAAATGCAGTCTGTCTACAAAGGAGATTGCCAATAACTTGAGACCTCTGCTATAAACAATGGTAGCAACAGTTTATGAGAAACAGAGGTATTGCATGTAAAACATGGTACGTGATGTGCTTTATTCATATTAAGTTGATCTTCTTCTTCTTCTGTAGTGGTCAATCCAAGGATTGGTTTGCAACAGCTACAATGGCAGCTTGTCTCCATTCTGTGCGTCTTTCAGCTTTTCTCTTCATTTCTTTATAGGTGTCACATCCCACATCTTTCACGATTTGATCCATGTACCTCAGTCGTGGTCTTCCTCTTGGTCTTTTTCCCTCGACATATCCCTCTATGATTGTGTTCAGGAGTCCTTTATGTCGTAATAGATGGCCTGTAAATTGCACTCTTCTTTTAACAATGAAACTCCAGAAGCTTCTCTTCTCACCTGCTCTTTCCAGAACCACTTCGTTGGTGACCTTGTCAATCCATTTTATTTTGAGCATGCGTCTATAGCACCACATTTCAAAAGAATTTAGCTTCTGCTGTTCCTCTGTCCCGAGAGTCCATGTTTCACACCCATAGCATGCCACACTCCACACATATGATTTCAAAAATCTTTTCCTGGTTTCAAGGCTGATGCTCTTAGACGTTAATATGTTTTTCTTCTTGTTAAAAGCAGCCTTTGCTTGAGCTATTCTACTTCTCACTTCTGCCTTGCTCCTTCCATCCCTGGTAATATTACTGCCCAGATAAGTAAATTTATCAACTTGTTCAAGCAGTTCATTGCCTACATGAACTTGGACTTTCACTTGATCTTCTTTGTCGCATGCCATTACTTTTGTTTTTGCTTTATTAATTCTCATATTATATTCTTCACCCATAACTTTATCCATTCTATTCAGTAGGACTACAAGATCTTCTTCACTTTCAGCCAGGACAGCTATATCATCGGCATATCTTATCATATCTATTCGTTGGCCATGAATTACTACACCTGTCTGTGAATTTTCCCTTACTTTTTTCAGCGCCTCTTCAATGTATACGTTAAAGATAACAGGGGATAGTGCGCAACCTTGTCGGACACCTTTCCTTATCTGCACCTCTTCTTGTTTTGTCCGTCCACGGATAACTGCTGTCTCGTTTTTGTACAGGTTCCATATCATTTTTCTATCTTTATGGTCTAGTCCTACTTTTTTGAGTACCTCAAACATCTTATCCCACTTAACATTATCAAAGGCTTTCTCTACCTCTACGAAAGCTATGTATGTTTTCAGGTTCTTATCTAGTCGTTTCTCTATTATTAGTTTTAGAGCAAATATTGCTTCTCTGGTTCCTCTATCTTTCCGAAATCCAAACTGGTCTTCGGAGAGTGTAGCTTCGACTTTTTGTTCTATGCGTTTTAGGATAATTGAGGTTAATATTTTAGAGGCGTGAGTAACTAGGCTGAGTGTCCTATAATTTTCACATCTTGTAGCATTTGCCTTCTTTGGAATGGGGATCATAACGTTTTTCTCAAAGTCTGTAGGAATTTTACCCTGCTCGTACATGTTGAAAACAAGATTATACAACTCCTGATTCAGTTTTGCTCCTCCAGATTTCAGAAGTTCGGCTGGGATATTGTCTATACCAGGCGATTTGTTGTTTTTCAATTTTTTCAGAGCTAGTTCAAACTCTACCTTTAATATAGGTTCACCTATGTTGTGTGCATCTACTTCTGTTTCTTCTTCCATGATGTTTTCAGACAGGTCTGGTCCGCTGTACAGTTTTCCTATATATTGTTTCCATCTTCTTGCAACTTCATCATCGTCATCCAACATATTGCCATTTTCATCCATCACAGCCCTACACTTGTTTCTTCTGTCTCCAAAGCAATGTCTCACACATTTATAGGCCTTGTCGATATTTCCCTTGCTCATGTTGTCCTCAACTGAAATACAGAGATCAACAAGGTATTTTTCTCTTGCTTGTTTTGCCTCTCTGTTGATTCTGTTTTTCAGACTCTTGTATTTCTCTTGGTCTTCCTTCTTCACAGAATTTTTTAAATTCCTTCTTTCTTCCATCATGTTTAGTAGGTCATTAGTGATCCATTCCTTCCTTTTCTCTGTCCTTTCTTTTCCTATTACTTTTTCTGCTGCTTCTAAAATACCAGTTTTTATTTTTTCCCAGCTGCTTTGGATGTCATTGCAGCCCTGTGTATTTGTTTTCTTGTCTGTTTCTAGTTGATAGTGCTTCAGTGTATTTTCGTTTTTCAGGTTTGTCAAATCCCATTTACATGTACTTCTTCTTTTACTTGGTTTTTAAATCTTTGCTTCACTAATATGAAGTCAATTTGGTATCTGTTAATGTCACCAGGCATTTTCCAAGTATATCTTCTTCTTGGATGATGATTAAAGAAGGTATTTGTAATGCAAAGTTTATTTCTTTGGCAGAATTCTACAAGTTTATCCCCTCTTTCATTTCTTAATCCTAATCCAAAATTCCCTGCCACATCCTCTTCTTTACCTTCCCCAACAACGGCATTCATATCTCCCATGATGACAAGGTTTTCAGCTCCTTTAATTCTGCCAATTACTTCTTCAAGGTGGTCATACATCATGTCGATTTCATCATCTTCGTGCCTCGTAGTTGGCATGTATACTTGGATTATGATTGTGTCTCTTGGTTTAGTTTCCAATCGGACATAAAGTTGACATTAAGTTGATAGTTGATGATAAATCGAGCAATGGTAGCCTGTCTGTAATGTCAGATTCTCATAATGGTAACTTTGTCGGTATGTTTGCATGTAAACAGCGGTAAGTGCCAAACACATGGCCGCCGCAGCAGTAATAACAACATATGCCGTGTTCGTGACGGGAGAATGCTTTACAGGCGTTTGTACAAATCCGAGGATGATGCGGTTAACTACGACTGTGATACAGGTCCTGAAGTTACACTGAATGCAAATGCTCTTCAAAGGTTGTTGATAATCAGGTAAAGGTGAATAACTGTTTAATCAAGTGTAAAATGTTGTGTTCTTTAGCAATGTTTCCGTGAATTTGTGTGACAGTGTGAAGACAAATGTTAAGGTCCATCCTTAACATGGTGTACGTGCTGTAGTAAGGCAGCAACTGAATTAATTTTATATTGTGTTGAATCATAGATTAATTTTTGAAGTGATTATACTTTCTACTGCAAAAATTTGGTAATACAAATTTTAGTATTATAAACGAAAACAATTCACATATTTCAAATTAGTATTTTTGAGAGATTTCGCAGAATCGTTTGTTAACTCGTCCAGCAAGACGTAAACTGTGGAAAGTCAATGCCAGCTCATGTTAAGTGCATTCAGTTTGCAGGTAAACAATGTTAAGTACCTATTGACGTATTTTTAATAATAAAATTTCAGATAGAATTTACGGTTTTAAAAATACTAAAAACACTAAACCAATAAATTAACCGAATAAAAAAAATCACAATGGATGCACTTGAAATGTCTTATGAGGTTTTACTGAGACTGCACTGTCGAAGTCTTCAGATCCCTTCTGTGTCCCGTCTTAGAACATTGCTCAAAGTCTTTTTTACCCGTATCAAATAGGACCAACAAGGGATATTTAACATATACAAAAAAAATGGCAGCACGATTGGTCACAGCTTTGCTTGACCCAAGAGAGAGCATCACAGAAGTGCCTAAAACACCTGCTGTTGATTGAAAACAAACGTTTGTTATCCCGCAAAGGCCTACTTACTTCGAAAACAAGTATTAAATGAAGAATTGATTAATATACGGTAGCATCCTATGCATTGCTCCTGTATAAACAGTGAATACAAGATTAGACTGTTTACAGCAGACATTCTTCCCATGTTTCATATACGAATCGATGGGAAGAAATTTTAACATGCTACTCAATTCAATTCAATTTATTGCTCGTAATACGTAATTATACACGCATGTGCATTTTCAACTAAGTATAAAGTTTTTACAATTACAATTTTTTTTAGTTTTCATTATTTCTTATTACATTTTAATTCATGATAAATTCAAGTTATAAGGGTATTTTTGGATAAGCCACTGATTGACTCGCTTTTTAAAACTATCCCTCCCCATCAATATCTTAACTTCATTTGGTAACAAGTTATTAAAAACAGCTCCTCTGACGTAGGGGCTTTTCGCTGTTAATCTTCTGTTAACCATACGAAAATCTTTTCTATGCCTTGTTTCATAGTTGTGAATATCCATGTTTCTTTTTGTGATCTTAGTGTCTTCTTTCACTAGCATTATAGTTTCTAGTATATACATGACATAAACAGTGATAGTATGGTGTCTAATGAATAGGGGTTAGCAAGAATTTCCTGATTTTACTTTTGCTATGATCCTCAAGGTTCGCTTCTGAAGTATGAAAACTTTTTTCATATTAGTTTGGCATGTCCCACCCCACAGTACTATTCTATAAGACAAGAAAGGATACGCTAATCCATAATATACAGTACTTAGAGTTTCAGAATCAAGATATGGTGATAATTTTCTTAATACATATAGACTGTTCCTTTTAACAGACATAATAAGCTTGCTTGCTTCCATGGAAGTCGATCATCTATGCATAAAGCCAAGAATTTACAATCTGTACAGGATTTTGGTAGAATTTCATCTATCACAGTACTGTGTCTGTTTGGACCACTTGGTTTAAAATAAATATTAGTTTTTTCTATGTTTCCTTTTAGGTTCTCTCTTTCAAAGTGAACTCTTGCCATTTCAATAAAGTTATGTATCTCTTCAACTAGGCTGGGCTCATCGTCTGCATAGCAGACACCAGATGTATCATCTGCATGCATAGTGATTAGTTGCTTGTTGTCAAGAAAAAGTGCGAAATCATTTACATAGCATATGGATATGAATAGGACTGGACTCAAAACAGAGCCCTGAGGAACACCAGAATGTATATTTCTTATACTTGACCTTCTCCTCTACAGTATTTCTCAATTAGAGTACATAATCTCTGTGCACTGTTGTCTACCCTTTATATATGTTTCTAGCAATTGCACGAATTTTCCAGTAACACCACTCTTCGCAGTTTTTGATAAGAGCACGTCATGATGTACTCTGTCAAAAGCCCTTGAGAGGTCCAGGAATGCTACTGCTGCTTGGGGATTTTCCATTTATTTTTTCAAGTCCATTATGGACAAATTGTACTGCTGCTTCTGAAACCATGCTGGAAATCACTTAATATGTCAGTATTGTTGTAATGTTCCAAGATTTTTAAATATTTTTTTTTATTATTTTCTCTATCAGTTTACTGAAGGTTGAGATTAGGGCAATGGGTCTGTAGTTCTGTACATGTTTTATTTCCCCATTTTTGTGTACTGGTTTCACTACAGATAGTTTCAACTTGTCAGGGAACACACCGTCTGCTAACAAAGCAACAACACGAACTTTTCCCTCACCGATTTCTCTCATATTGAAAGGATGTGTAGGACTTAAGGAGGGTTTGCTGAACTAGAAGTTTCAAAAAATCGATTTTTTTATTGCGTATTTCGATGACTAGCGGAGAACATGTGGCAGAAACCGTTTTTCTGATTGACTATTTCATATAGTCGAAATACACGATCATCGGACCGGCAGTCAGACCGGTATACGGATACCTATCGATTGACAGTTTACTGGTGCAGATGTGTTGGCGAGAACACTCAAAAATTCGCTGTTTTGGACGTTTTCCCCAGAACACACATATTCCGGCAAAGAAATAGTCGATACTGCAAACAGTTTGGCTACAGTTACCTTCAACGACTGCTTCATGGGAATCGCACAAACAGGGTACTATGGGCATTGTACTTGGCAACGCAGCATTAGAATTTTACAATGCCGACCGCCTTACACGCTCAGAACGTCGCGCGTCTACGGCCAGTAAAGAAACCATATCTGCGGCCGGGAGGAAGCGATGCACGAGAACGAGATTTACATCGAGGAAGGCGTACTGTATGCTCCAGGCATCGCAGACTGATGGTAAGTTCCAGAAAACCGCCTAAAACCTTTTAAAACTTCATAGTGATTTCCTGAAAGTCACTTTTTTTTGCTGGGTTTTTGGATTGCTGAAAAACGACTCAGCTGATTTTGATCCTCTTAGCTATTTTTGTAGAGAATTGAACTTTCTATGGCCGAAACCTCAAAAACTTAAATAACCTTCAAAATATCGATTTTTATGTACCTTTGAACGCCCAAAAACAGCAGTTTTTTGTACTTCTCTCAAATAGCCGCCATTTTGTGAAAAAATGACAGTTTTTCACTTTCAGAGATTCTGACCATAGCTAAACAAATATTTTAATAATATTTCCAGTTACATGAACCATGTCCACCCGCCTACCGGTGCACGACGTGTATTACGATCTTCGGCGCCATTTTGCGTAGTAAGTTTTTAATGTATCTGGACAAAATAAAAATTTAATTCAGCCTTTATTTCGTTATCTTTTGGTTGCACCTTACAAAAAAGTTGAAAATTAGGTAAAAAAAGTAAAAATAGGACTTGTAGACCAGACTTATGTAAGGAAGAAGATACAACTTTCAACCTTTTTTGATGAAACTGAGTTTGAAAATTACAAACGCGCTTACGGTGTTTACTTTGTAGAGCCGCCAGTGTTCACGGGACCCGCAGCTGGGCGAGTATGCACCTTAGTCCCATATGCGCGAGATCTCTGCTGGTAGTTTATATTTCAGTACCACATAATTCTAACAACAGATTTATTATGACCGTGGTAAGTATCTATATCTAATCACTCATTAACTGCTTTCCTAATCTTTAATATGAAAAAAGAAGAAAAAGTTTTTTTCTTAAAGAGATTGGAAATCAAAGAAGGATGCATGAAAACTTCAAGCAAATCAGTGTAGTCATTTTGCTTATATAATTCTTTCTACATTTGTGGCAAGTATAACGTGTAAGCTATGCAGCACTGCACGAATCAGGATCGTAGAAACATGGAAAACAATAAATATCGCAACATACAGCAGATGTAAGGATCGGCAAATTTAAGCGTATTCATGGTTTTTTTCAATGTGTGTATGATCGTAAAACAATATTGTTTCGGAATAAACATTTCTCGGTCGTCACAGTTTCGCGCCGTACTCCGCATATTTAAGCAAGTAACTCAAGAAAGTAGTAGTACCGGCAGCGAGATTCGATCCAGAGACTTTGCGTTTGCTCTCTGCTGTGAACTTGTTGTATATTAACAAGCATACAGAATAATAAGCACGGCTAAAATTTTCAAATTCTGTTTGCTCGAGAACGGTTGAGAGTTACGTCTTCCTACGTACACTTGTTGAAGTCAGGAAGCCGTGCCCTACACACCCAGTCAATACCAAGCAAATCGGAGAGGGAAAGTTCGTATTGTCCCCTTGTAAGAACGTTCTGTGATGCACTTGACTTTCGTTCGAACAGTTTGTACCTAGATGTATCAGACCACCAGTTTATAATTGAAATCTGCCAACGTCATGAAGATAGCATACTAATGAGGTTTATCTCATTAGAGTACACTTCCCACACAAATTTCGAAGTTTACGCATACATTGTTATTGCTGGTCGGTTTTTTTCCGTTTGTTTACCTCTTAGTTCAGATTGTCAGTTGAGAGATAACTCTTGAAAGCTGGAGATTAGTTCTTTTGCGCCTTCACGATCGAAGTACAAAGTACATTCACGTAACGCTGTGCTGTAAGGAGGCCGCGGATGACAACCACAGGCTTTGTCCCATTCGGATGACTCCTCGGTAGTGCGCCTTTTTTTGTCTGAGTGTAAATAGTAATAACGTGATATTATTAGAATTAAAACTATTTGAATGAGAAAACCACCACCACCACCACCACCACCACCACCACCACCACCACCACTGTTTAATAATAATAATAATAATAAACCTCGTGGAGGCCCGTGTGTGATTAGTTGGTTCAGGACAGAACTAATGAAGCCTCGGACAAGCGCTGTCATGGTCGGGGACGACGCTTGAACCCTATGCCCGCCCACAATGGTAACGACACTGCTAGCCACACGCAAAATGATTTAAATCCAAATAGAGGTGTTTTGCAGGACATGCTTCCTGCAACCACTCTAGAAGGAAAACAAAGACAGAGTGTCAGATGAAGTTAACCGACACCTCATGTTCTGTTATTACCAAGCAACAAACTTGGGAACCAACACAACTGGATGCAGATCACAAGTATAGACAACATTCATTACCAGATACGCAGAATTAAAAATTTTAACAGAACAACGACTAGCTGATCAGATCCGTGTAATAATAAAAAATAACAGGATACCCCAGTCAGAATTAGAAAACATCAAACAACAAGTACAACAAATACTGGAACAAAATAATGTGCAATCAGAAGAAGAAAATACTGTAATGGACTCAAACATCCCAGAGCAAACAAACAAAGAACAACACGCATCAATTAAACAATCAGAGGAAAACGAAATCTTAAGACAGCCACCAGAACAAGCACAAATGGAACACGAAGTGGCACACATGTTAGATATAGAAGAAAAATTTCAACTGACATATATCGAATACAAAGACGCAAATACAAACATTAGTCCATTCTTGCATAGACCCCCAAATAACCCACAAGTCGAAACAACAATAACAACTATCAACACAATCATACACAACAAAATAAATGAAAATACTACTATGGAAGAGTTACAACTACTGGTTTATATAGGAGCACTCACTACACTAAATATACACACTAGGCAGAGATCAGAACCAACCAACACACAGAAGAAACCCACAAAATCAGCATGGCAACACAGGCTACAGATCAGAATAGAAAAACTGAGAAAAGACATCGGACAGCTAACACAATTTATAAGAAATGAAATATCAGACAAAAAACGAAAAAGGTTAGGTAAAATCTCACAACAAGAAGCGATAGAGCAATTAGATGAAAAGAAGCAGAAATTACAAGCATTGGCCAAACGACTTAGAAGATACAAAAAAAGTGAAAATAGAAGGAAACAAAACCAAACATTCAACACAAACCAAAATAAATTTTACCAGACAATCGATAACACACACATTAAAATAGGCAATCCACCAAACATAACAGACATGGAACACTTCTGGAGCAACATATGGTCAAACCCAGTACAACATAACAGACATGCACGGTGGATACAAGCAGAAACAGACACATACAAGATGATACCGCAGATGTCTGAAGTGATAATTTTGCAACATGAAGTCACCCAAGCAATTAATTCTACGCACAACTGGAAAGCCTCTGGAAGAGATAAAATAGCAAATTTCTGGCTAAAGAAGTTCACCTCAACACATTCACATCCAACTAAATTATTTAACAGTTACATTGCAGACCCATACACAGTCCCTGATACACTTAGACAAGGAATAACTTTTTTGAAACCTAAAGATCAAGCAGACACAGCAAACCCAACAAAATATCGCCCCATAACATGCCTACCAACAATATACAAAATATTAACTTCAGTCATTACACAGAAATTAATGACACGTACCACACAGAACAAAATTATAAATGAAGAACAAAAAGGCTGCTGCAAAGGAGCACGAGGATGTAAAGAGCAACTGATAATAGATGCAGAGGTGACATATCAAGCTAAAACTAAACAAAGGCAGCTACACTACGCATACATTGATTACCAAAAAGCTTTTGATAGTGTACCCCACTCATGATTACTACAAACATTGGAAATATACAAAGCAGACCCTAAATTGGTACAGTTCCTAAACATAGTAATGAAAAATTGGAAAACCACACTTAATATCCAAACAAATTCAAATAATATCACATCACAGCCAATACAGATTAAGCACGGAATATACCAAGGAGACTCATTAAGTCCTTTCTGGTTCTGCCTTGCTCTGAACCCACTATCCAACATGCTAAATAATACAAATTATGGATGTAATATTACTGGAACATACTAATACAAAATCACACATTTGCTATACATGGACAATCTAAAACTACTGGCAGCAACAAATCATCAACTCAACCAATTACTAAAGACAACAGAAGTATTCAGCAATGATGTAAATATGGCTTTTGGAACAGCAAGTGTAAGAAAAATAGCATAGTCAAGGGAAAACACACTAAACAAGAAGATTACATATTGGATCACCACAGCGACTGCATAGAAGCGATGGAAAAAAACAGATGCCTATAAGTATCTAGGATACAGACAAAAAATAGGAATAGATACAAAAATTAAAGAAGAACTAAAAGAAAAATATATGCAGACTAACAAAAATACTGAAAACAGAATTCACAGCAAGAAACAAGACAAAAGCTATAAATACTTATGCTATACCAATATTGACCTACTCCTTTGGAGTAGTGAAATGGAGTAACACAGCCCTAGAAGCACTCAATACACTTACACGATCACAATGTCACAAATATAGAATACATCACACACATTCAGCAACAGAAAGATTCACATTAAGCAGAAAGGAAGGAGGAAGGGGATTTATCGACATAAAAAACCTACATTATGGAAAGATAGACAATTTAAAAAAATTCTTTATAGAACGAGCAGAAACTAGCAAAATACACTCCTGGAAATGGAAAAAAGAACACATTGACACCGGTGTGTCAGACCCACCATACTTGCTCCAGACACTGCGAGAGGGCTGTACAAGCAACGATCACACGCACGGCACAGCGGACACACCAGAAACCGCGGTGTTGGTCGTCGAATGGCGCTAGCTGCGCAGCATTTGTGCACCGCCGCCGTCAGTGTCAGCTAGTTTGCCGTGGCATACGGAGCTCCATCGCAGTCTTTAACACTGGTAGCATGCCGCGACAGCGTGGACGTGAACCGTATGTGCAGTTGACGGACTTTGAGCGAGGGCGTATAGTGGGCATGCGGGAGGCCGGGTGGACGTACCGCCGAATTGCTCAACACGTGGGGCGTGAGGTCTCCACAGTACATCGATGTTGTCGCCAGTGGTTGGCGGAAGGTGCACGTGCCCGTCGACCTGGGACCGGACCGCAGCGACGCACGGATGCACGCCAAGACCGTAGGATCCTACGCAGTGCCGTAGGGGACCGCACCGCCACTTCCCAGCAAATTAGGGACACTGTTGCTCCTGGGGTATCGGCGAGGACCATTCGCAACCGTCTCCATGAAGCTGGGCTACGGTCCCGCACACCGTTAGGCCGTCTTCCGCTCACGCCCCAACATCGTGCAGCCCGCCTCCAGTGGTGTCGCGACAGGCGTGAATGGAGGGACGAATGGAGACGTGTCGTCTTCAGCGATGAGAGTCGCTTCTGCCTTGGTGCCAATGATGGTCGTATGCGTGTTTGGCGCCGTGTAGGTGAGCGCCACAATCAGGACTGCATACGACCGAGGCACACAGGGCCAACACCCGGCATCAAGGTGTGGGGAGCGATCTCCTACACTGGCCGTACACCACTGGTGATCGTCGAGGGGACACTGAATAGTGCACGGTACATCCAAACCGTCATCGAACCCATCGTTCTACCATTCCTAGACCGGCAAGGGAACTTGCTGTTCCAACAGGACAATGCACGTCCGCATGTATCCCGTGCCACCCAACGTGCTCTAGAAGGTGTAAGTCAACTACCCTGGCCAGCAAGATCTCCGGATCTGTCCCCCATTGAGCATGTTTGGGACTGGCTGAAGCGTCGTCTCACGCGGTCTGCACGTCCAGCACGAACGCTGGTCCAACTGAGGCGCCAGGTGGAAATGGCATGGCAAGCCGTTCCACAGGACTACATCCAGCATCTCTACGATCGTCTCCATGGGAGAATAGCAGCCTGCATTGCTGCGAAAGGTGGATATACACTGTACTAGTGCCGACATTGTGCATGCTCTGTTGCCTGTGTCTATGTGCCTGTGGTTCTGTCAGTGTGATCATGTGATGTATCTGACCCCAGGAATGTGTCAATAAAGTTTCCCCTTCCTGGGACAATGAATTCACGGTGTTCTTATTTCAATTTCCAGGAGTGTAGAACGCGTGCAATAAATCTGTCATCGTCCCGTAATTTCTCTTGTGCCCAGTGGCAGAACTGTACACGACGTTCAAAGTCGTCGCCATGCAATTTCTGGTGCATAGAAATATGGTACGAGTGCAATCGATGTTGATGTAACATTCTCAACGCCGACGTTTTTGAGATTCCCGATTCTCGCTCAATTTGTCTGCTGCTGATGTACGGATTAGCCGCGACAGCAGCTGAAACACCTACTTGGGCATCATTATTTGTTGCAGGTCGTGGCTGACGTTTCACATGTGGCTGAACACTTCCTGTTTCCTTAAATAACGTAACTATCCGGCGAACGGTCCGGACACGTGGATGATGTCGTCCAAGATACCAAGCAGCATATAGCACACGCCCCTTGGGCATTTTGATCACAATAGGCATACATCAACACGACATCGACCTTTTCTGCAATTGGTAAACGGTCCATTTTAGCACGGGTAATGTATCACGGAGCAAATACCGTCCGCACTGGCGGAATGTTACGTGATTCCACGTACTTATACGTTTGTGACTATTTCTTTAAGTACTACACGAATATGTAATAAAAAATGGGGGCATCCTATTTAAAAAAAAAAAACGCAGTAGATATCCATTTGACCTATGGCAGCGCCATCTAGCGGGCCAACCATAACGCCATCTGGTTTCCCCGTTCAAGCTAGACGAGTTTCGTTCTTTGTAGTTTTTTCGTTTGACGCTAATTTCGTGAGATATTTGGCCCGGTCACGATCAATGTCCACCCTGTATACATGAAGCCTGCAGGGGCCCTTATTCAGCAGCGGAAATCGAGTGGTTAATGACAATGACAAAGTCAATTTTAAGTGAGTGCAAAATTTTCGATATGAGCTTCTAAGATGACACATTCCAAAATAATTCTGAGAATCAAATAATTAGTGTAAAATAAGAACCATTGTTTTGTATCCCAGATGACAATTTTTCCTTCAATAGCTAGAATGGTGGACTTCTTTCACGTATCTGTATTTTCTTGTCATGGCCATAATGCCTAATGTGAGTGCTTGTCCCCTATCAACAGCAATTCGAAAAGATCATGCAAAGTGCCTCTTTTTTCCATCGTAATCTAAATCCTGCATCGGTGACGTAAAGACGACTGCACAAATGGCTTCGTATAGAGCAGTTTTCGGTTTTCACCAGAACGACTGAGAAGAAGATGCAGGTGGAAGGGAATAATAATATTAACAGTTACGATCAATATGAACAAATTCGAACATATATGACTAGTTCGCCGGCTTGTTCTTTTTTTTCTTCTTCTTCTGTATGTTAACAGGACTTTCCCTTCGAGCAACGCTTTGTTCGTGCCACATACGTTAACCTATACAAAAATTCGGGCTCTGCGCTGTCTCTCGATAATTGAATGTGTCAGTTCTGAAGTCAGACGAAGATCAATGCGTAAAATCTCAAACAGTAAAGCACTTTAACGTAATACGTAATAGCAAGAATAACCACACTGTATGTGACACTACATTTTTTTGTTCTTTAATCTGTTCGGATTCAACGCTTTCTTTTTGTTTCTTCGTGTTGCACTGCCGTGTAGTTCGTGAAAACGCTGCACTCCACTAAAGGATGTGGGCGCTCCCTTTTCCGTAAAATAGATGCTACAGGAATTTTCACTCTCGTATAGGAAATTAAGCACTGTGTCAATATGTCAACATCATTAAACCAAATTCTAGTACAATCAGAGCCATTCAGTGACGAGCCAACTTGGGTTTCACGAGTTTTGGCGAAAACACGGAATGTTAAGACCCGAATGGTGTGATAGGTATTTTAACCTAACTTCTCTGTAGTAACACTGCGGGTTAAATGCATCGGTGCACTGGACACGTTTTTTCCCCCAAGCAAAATTGCAGCTTGTGGGGCCACACACTACGTTTCCAGTCATCTGTTCAGTTGTGGGAGTTGTTCGGCCAACTGAACTCATGTAGTTTTATGTGGCCCCGTTAGCATCTACAAAATGTCCGTCGCCTGCAGTCCTTTTCGCAATGTTCGCTCGGTAACTGGTTGAGGTGGACCTGCGTCTACTGACATCAGCGATTCCTATCCCTGAGAAACCGACTGTCATTGACAGGGCGTGATACACGTCTCCGGCCCATGTAAGTTAAGTTCATTTCTGTGAACACTGTTCTTACGCCGAGTTACATGACTGCGCTGGTACACCAATTCTTGTAGACATGTTGGACAGTCCGCGTTGACACACAAACAAAGCGTGAACTCCATTCAGGATGCGATCTTCGTCAAGTCCAAGCACGGCAGCTTCTTTCCGCCATAATGTCACGTCATCACATCGACTCATGTTACTACGATTACTGCAAACAACCGACTGTCGCAAGCACACCACTCCACTGCCACGACTTACATCAGCGGTCGAGTGTCATATGACCACCTGGTACGCGTGCTAGGCCATTTACAGCTCTCTAAAATGAGCAATGCGCCTTTCCAAAGACTATTACTTTGTCCGGTGATCTTATATACAAACGAAGAAAAGGTCAAACTTCGAAATGGGTTCCCAAATTATCTCAGAAACCAGTGGAGGGCGTCGAATTACTAATGTTTTGAGAAGCAACGCATGATCAGTGAGGTTACATTTCCCTGCAACCCTGCGAAACGTATAAAACAAAGTATTCCACTCTCTTGCGCCAGTTGGATAAAACAGCGGTTCAGCTAATTACTTCATATATAATCAACAAAGTAAGGTGGCAACAATGTCCGGCGCTAAGGTTCACATGAAGCAGACAACATTCTCGACTCGCATTACACACACTCTCTCTGTCCCTCCACGTCATCATGCTGTTCCACTAATACAAGAGTGGCTTTAGGCATTGTTGTCGTTACTTAACTTGCTACAGAATCAGTAATTAACAGCGTGACAGCCATTTGGCGTCGCTCCTTCATTCGGCAGACTCCTAAGATTAGGACACATTTTATAGGTTCGTTTTCATTGCACGAAAAATGTGTTTCTATATGTGGATTTCTGTTTACTATCCACCCAGAATTCTCTACACCACCCAAGAAATTGGAAGGGGAATTTAAAAATAGTGTAAGTAGTTTGCGTGAGTTACCTTGTCGCAACAAGCAAACGCAGTCACAATGCGCTGTACGGCAGATGTGTCACGAGACAGTTTCCCGGAACTCCTCGTGCATACAAGAGGCACCAACCATTGTAAGTGTAGGTTTGCGTTTCCTGAAGTCAGTGGACGCCACGATGCGCTGCGCTGCTATGAACACAATGAGGCGGATGTCATGTGCTCTACGGCTATTCCCACGCCGTGGTAAACACGCGAGCCCCGAGCTATAAAAGTGTGCTTTCTTAGGCTGTGAAACGCAGCTCGCTGTATTCATCCACGGGACCCAGCAGGCAGCAGATACCGGCCTCCAGGTTGATGCCGTGTTTCTCGACTTCCGAAAGGTGTTCGGTGCAGCTCCCCACTGTTGCCTTACGAGCAAAATACGAACATACGGTATATCAGACCAGATTTGTGACTGAACTGAAGAATTCCTAGCAAACAGAACGCAGCATATCTTTCTTCATGGAGAGAAAGCTTTACACGCAAATGTAACTTCGGCGGCACCCCGAGGCTGTATTATAGACCTTTCTTTTCCTCTTTTCCTCCTCCTCCTCCTCCTCCTCCTCCTCCTCCTGCTGCTGTGTAACTGCTGCAACCTACATCCATTTGTACTTGCTTTCTGTATTCAATCCTGAGTCTCACCCTACAATTTTAAGACAGATCACTTCCGTCCATTACCACATTATTATTGGTGCTTCAAGATGCGTCATACTAACCTAATCCTTCTTTTACTCAAGTTGTGCCACAAATTACCTTTTTATCCAATTCGTTCCAGTACATCATATCCTCTTCCATACAAGGCTACACTCTAAACACCTTCAGAAAAGATTTCTAAACACTTTAACTTCGAGGTTAACAAATTCCTATTCTTCAGATACCTTTTTCTTGCTCTTGACAGTCTGCATTTTGTATAGTCTCTATTTCTGCCATCAACAGTTATTTTGCTATCCAAATAGCAAAACCCATCTACTATTTCAAGTGTCATTTCCTAACCAGATCGCCGGCCGGTGTGGCCAAGCGGTTAAAGGCGCTTCAGTCTGGAACCGCGCGACCGCTACGGTCGCAGGTTCGAATCCTGCCTCGGGCATGGATGTGTGTGATGTCTTTAGGTTAGTTAGGTTTAAGTAGTTCGAAGTTCTTTGGGACTGATGACCTTAGATGTTAAGTCCCATAGTGCTCAGAGCCATTTGAGCCATTTTGAGCCTAACCAGATCCCCTCAGTATCGCTTGATTTAACTTGACTACATACCATCATCCTTGTTTTACTTTTGTTTTTGTTCGTCTTACAACTTCTTTTCGAGAGACAACGGTTTGTGTTCAACTGATGTTCCAAGTCTTACTCATCTCTGATAGAATTACAATGTCATCGGCAAACAATGAAATTTATTCCACAGATCAGGGACGTGACAATACACAAATGATTAGAATTACAGAAATGCACCGGCTCGACCATGAGAATTCAGTACAGTGCACACTGAGGTGACAAAAATCACCTTGAAGAAAATGACTTATTGATACATAGCCAACACGGATTCAGAAAATTCGTTCTTGTGCAACGCAGCTAGCCCTTTATCCCCATGAAGTAATGAGTGCTGTCGACAAGGGATCTCAGATCGATTCCATATTCCTAGATTTTCAGAAGGCTTTCGATACCGTTCCTCACAAGAGACTATTAATCAAATTGCGTGCATATCGACTCAGTTGTGTGACTGGATTCGTGATTTCCTCTCAGAGGTGTCACAGTTCGTAGTGATAGAAGGAAAATCATCGAGTAGAACAGAAGTGATATCTGGCGTTCCGCAAGGTAGTGTCGTAGGCTCTCTGCTGTTCCTGATTGATATGAATGATCTATGTGATAATCTGAGCAGGCCCCTTAGATTGTTTGCAGATGACGCTGTAATTTACCGTCCAGTAAAATCCTTACACGATCAATTCCAATTACAAAATGATCTGAAGATAAATTCTGTATGGTGCGAAAAGTGGCAATTAGCAATAAACAAAAAAAGTGCGAGGTCTTCCACATGGGTACTAAAATAAATTCGATAAATTTTGGGTGTACGATAAATCTCTCAAATCTAAGGGCTGCCAATTCGACTAAATATCTAGGAATTACAATTACGAGCAACTTAATTTGAAAGGCCACATAGATAATATTGTGGGGAAGGCGAAACAGAGACTGCGCATTGTTGGAAGAACACTTAGAAGATGCGACAAACTCACTAAAGAGACAGCCTACATTACCCTTGTCCGTCCTCTGCTGAAATACTGTTGCGCAGTGTGGGATCCTTGCCATGTAGGATTGACGGAGGACATCGAAAAAGTGCAAAGAACGGCAGCCAGTTTCGTGTTATCGCGCAATGGGGGTGAGAGTGTCACTGATATGATACGCGAGTTGGGGTGGCAGTCACTGAAACAAAGGCGGTTTTCTTTGCGGCGAAATCTATTTACGAAATTTCAATCACCAACTTTCTCTTCCGAATGCGAAAATATTTTGTTGACACCCACCTACGTAGGGAGAAATGATCATCATAATAAAATAAGAGAAAAGATTTAGGTGTTCCTTTTCCCCACGCGCCATTCGAGAGTGAAATGGTAGAGAAGTTGTATGAAAATGATTCGATGAACCCTCTGCCAGGTCTTAAGTGTGAATTGCAGAGTAACCATGTAGATGTAGAATCATGGGATAGCGATATGCACGTATACAGATGGCGGTAGTATCGCGTACACAAGATCTAAAAGGGCTGTGCATTGGCGAAGTTGTCATTTGTACTCAGGTCATTCATGTGAAAAGTTGTCCGACGTAATTATGTCCGCACGACGGGAATTAACAGACCGAACACGTAATAGTAGTTGGAGGTAGACGCATGGGACATTCCATTTCGGAAACCGTCAGGGAATTTGATTTTCCAGGATCCACATTGTCAAGAGTGTCCCGAGAACACCAAGTTTCAGGCATTACCTCTCACCACGGACAACGCAATGGCTAACGGCCTTCACTTATTGACCGAGAGCAGCGGTTTTTGCGTAGAATTGTCAGTGCTGATAGACAAGCAACACTGAATGAAACAACCGCAGAAAGCAATATGGGAGTACGACG
Organism: Schistocerca cancellata; assembly: GCF_023864275.1. NCBI lineage: Eukaryota > Metazoa > Arthropoda > Insecta > Orthoptera > Acrididae > Schistocerca > Schistocerca cancellata. The sequence goes on along the minus strand of NC_064631.1, from coordinate 229,469,723 downwards.
AACTTATCCTTTAGGACGGGGCGTGGTGAAATTTGGCGTTAATGGGCGGTTGCAGCAGACAATCGCCAGTGCCTTTGCTAACAGCAGGACATCGCCTGCAGCGCCTCTTCTGGGCTCGTGACCATTTCGGCTGGACCCTAGACGACTGGACAACCATGGCCTGGTCAGAAGTGTCCCGATTTTAACTGCTAAGAGCAGATGGCAGGGTTCGAGTGTGGTGCAGTTCTCAGCAAGCCAAGGACGTAAGTTGTCAACAAGGCATTGTGCAAGCTGATGGTGGCTCCATAATAGTGTGTTTATATGGAATGTGCTGAGTCCTATGGTCTGCTCGCCTACAGGGAGGCCATTTCCTGCTATTCATGGGCTTTATGCTCCCAAACAACGATGGATTTTTATGGACGCCAGTGGGCCATGTCAAAAGGCCACAACTGCTCACAATTAGTTTTAAGAACATTATGGACCATTCCACTGAATGATGTGGTCACCCAGATCGCCCCCCATGAACAGCATCCAAAATTAACGGGACATAATCGAGAAGTCTGTTGTGCACAAAATCCTCCACCGGCAACACTTTCGGAATTATGGACGGATATAGAGGCAGCATGGATCAGTATTTCTGGAGGAGACTTCCAACGACTTATGGAATCCATACCATATTGAGTTGCTGCACTACGTCAGGCAAAAGGAGATCCGACATGATATTATGAGGTATCCAGCGACACCTCAGTATGAAGCACTCATGTGCAGCAGTCATAGCCTGTAGTCATCGTGAGAAAATCAAAAAGGACCTGAATATGCTGCTGTGTAAAACACTCCTCCGTGTCCACAAAGCAGCGACAGTCATAGCAGGAGGACCTGAAAGAACAACTTGCCGACCGATCATATTCTAGATATGTTCCGTTGGTGACGTGTAAGGCGAACGTGCAGGCCGGAGAAACAGTGGTGCCCGTCGTTCGTCGAGGAAGGCTTGTACATTCTTCGCTTTGTGTGGTCGGGCATTATCTTTCTGAAATCCGGTATTTGGATCTGTCTGCAGGAGGGCAACTGCCTCAGTCTCCAAGATATCGCTAACGTTGCGGTGGCTGTTCAGATTGCCCTCAGTACTTAGGAGACGGCGCCCAAGCCATCGACATTGCGGCTGTGAGCTGTAATGCACAAAAATGCAGTCACCCACCACGGTAGCGTCTTACGCGTACACTGCCAACACTGTAGAACAAATTGAAGCAGGACTGGTCCGAAAACACAAAATTTTGCTACTGAGCACGCCATTGACGGAGTTCACGTGCCCATACCAGTCTGAGGTGATGTTAGTTGTTGGTCCGTCAAAGCAGACGCATTGTCATGCGTTTCACTAGTCGAATTCTCCGTAGAAGGCGGATTGAGCATGTTGTAACAATGCCCGTCCGGACATACAAACTGAAGATTCCGTTGTCCTGTGCATGCCATCTCTCTGCAATTTTAACCACATATTGTGATTCCACTGTTCTACACACCCTCCGATTTTGGAGTGATTCATACCGTACAGTGTGGGTGGCCTAGTTCTCAAAGATATTAGTGTAGAAAATTGTAGTGAAATACAGGGACACCTATAGATGACTGACTCTTGGCAATGGTTGGCTGTTGACCCTCAACAAATATAAATTTAGCGTACTGTGCATGAATATACGGAAAGATTTGTTATTGTACGATTACATGACAGCTGAACATGCGTCAAAAGCACTCAAATCTATGCGTATCGAGCGATTAAAAAAGAAACGACCACATAAAACTAATCGCAATAAAGACGGATACGAGACTGAGATAATTGGAAGAAATCTCAGGAGGTATCTCACAAAACCCTATATTCCTCGTCAATCTGGCATCTATCACATAGGATTGATAGAGGAAATAGAGAACATCCAATGAAGTGCAGCGCATTTCGTCAAGGGTTACTTTAGTAAGCAAGAAAGCTTCACAGAGGAAGTCGTCACGAGGTGGTTTACTGTTAAATTCCGCGAGCAGTCCTTAAGAGAGGAGTCGACCAATATATTGCTATCTCCTGCATTTATCTCGCGAAAAGACCACGGAGGTAAAATTACAGATATTCGAAGTCATGTGGCGGCACATCTACAATCGCTCTTCCCACACACCATTCCTTATGAACAGCAAAAGTGGGAAGTGACGTTGGTGCATGAAGAATCTTCCGCCACACGTGATAAGGTGATTTGCGGATTATAAATGTAGGTGCAGATGTACATGTTGCTGGAGAAGGTATCGGTTCAAATGGCTCTGAGCACTATGGGACTTTACTTCTGAGGTCATCAGTCCCCTAGAACTTAGAACTACTTAAACCTAACTAACCCAAGGACATCACACACATCCATGCCCGAGGCAGGATTCGAACCTGCAACCGTTGTGGTCGCGCGGTTCCAGACTATAGCGCCTAGAACCGCTCGGCCACCCCGGCTGGCGAAGGTAGGGGGGAGGGGGGGGAGAGGAAAGTAAATAGCACTTCGTACAGATGTCAGTGTCAGAGGAGACATAATTCAAACTGTGTTGATCAGCTTTGGAGGAAGGTGCCCAGCATGACCTAATAGAAGGAGCCCCCCCCCCACACACACACACCTGAAATGATTAATGGAAAACATCTAAATACTGACTGCTTGACGGAAACTGGAATTCTATTAAATTCAATCAGATTTGATGTCAGCACTCATCCTAGTCTTTTATCAGACAGGAAGAGAATCAAATGACAGTATAAAATCAAAGTTATTTTTTACACGTTTTTAGTGTAAGCACAGTATTATTAAATTACCTTTTCCCTATTACCTCACCCACACATCCAATCAAAACACGTACTGAACAGACTACCACCACCAGCTCCACCCCCTTTTTGTGTCCACCTCTTCCTCCTCCTCCTCCTCCTCCTCCTCCTCTCTGTCCTCCTCTCCCTCTGTCCATTCCTAATCCCCTTGCTCTCAATCCATTGCCTCCTCTATTAATTTCAACCTGCCCAAAGCCATACTCATTAGCAAGGGTAGGTCTTGCAATTCAGTTCAGTAAAGCAAGATGATATTACTCCTATAACATGCCTTTCATGCATGGCAGGGGCTTGGTGTACAGGCCACTACGCAAAGCAGGTTCACAAAGCATGCTGATACTATTCCAACACAACATGCCTATCATACAGGACAGCCCTGAAAACTGCTTCTTGCCCCATTATGTAGGCTTCCCTACAAAGCAGTGATTTGGCAGGCTAATACTTCTACCTTACAACTTTCCTGTAATGCAGGACAGCCTACAAGCCAGGACCTCAAAAAAATCGGTTTTTCTCTGTATCTCTGCTCCTATATGAGCAAGTGGGTTATAACCCCCCCCCCCCCCTCCCCCACAGTGCTGATACCTCTGAGGTCTGCTGTATCTGTGCCAAATTTGGTTGAAATCAATCCAGAGAGTTTGGGACTAGATCCTGGATAAACACACACACTGTTTTATGTACACTGATCAGCCAAAATATTGTGACCACTGCCCACCATGACGTTGGATGCCGTCTGGTGGCGTTATGGGCATGAGACGTGGTAACGAAAGTACGAAACAGAGCAGACATGGACAGGGGATCGCCCTAGCGAAGATATGAGCTGCAAACGGGAAAATCCTTTGAGAAAAGCGACTTTGACGATGGGCACATTATTATTATGCAGAGCTTGTGAATTAGTATTTCGAAATCAGCTAAGCTGGCCAAGCAAGATGTAGTGAACATCTACAAAAAGAGGTAGAAGGACAGTGAAACTACCGCTAAGCGCTAAGTAGTTGGGCGTACACGACTCTTCACAGACTGTGGGGTTCGGGCGCTTGTCCACTCTGTAAAATAGCATAGATGGTCATTTGCGCCATGTCTGCCTAAAGAGCACAATGCTGGTGCACACGCAAGTGCTTAGGAGAACACCGTTCATCTTAAACTGTTGAACAAGGATCTCCACAGCAGACCACTCCTACATGTTCACATGAAGACTCTACGCCACTGTCAGTTACGATTCGGGATTCGGCCATCGATCAATGGAGACGTGTCGGCTCATCGGGTGAATCACATTTTCGGTATGTAACACCACAGCTCTTATGCTGTACGGATTTTTTTTTTTTTTTGCTTTATTTAATGTTACATTGTTGATCGTCTGTAAATGTGTTTGAATCGATAACATAAAATTGTGTACTCTTTTCTTTGTTAAAACTTTGATGTCGTGGTTTGTTTCATTGCAAAATAGTGTATCTGTACTGTAAATGCTTTGTCCCATTTGGAGGGAACAAAACTTACTGTATATGATTGTAATTTTGTGTGAATAATTTTTTGTAGAATTGTCAATATGTGAAAATGTTCTGTTTTATTTAATGTATTTGTTTGCTGTTATGTAAACTGCTGACCTTCACTTAGGGTTCTTAGTTATTCTGTATGTAAAAGTTGTTGTGGTTCCCCTCGTGAACGGAACTGTGTAGCGCGCGCAAATTGTGGTTGGCCTAGGTGGAAAAGGTGGAACTGATAGTCAGTCGGGGACGAGCCAGCAGTCGGGGACGAGCCAGCAGTCGAAGACGAGCTACGAGTCCGTGCACTGTCAAGTAACAGATGCATATTGTGATGGTTCCGAGAGAGGCTTTTCCTGCTTCTTTCCAAGGCCTCGGATGGATGGATAAATAGCTGGAACTATTCTGGAGTTTGTATCTATCATCGCCACCAAGAAATGACAGAGTCCAGCAATTCTGCCTACAATTCCACCTACCAACATGCAGTTGCCACCACATTGCGCAATCATTGCAATGTAATACTATAATGATGTACAGTGAAGGATCAGCTTAATGGACGTGCTAATGTGCTGAAATATAAGGCAATTTATATCTGAATTTATGTACCTACCTTGATTTTTTCCTTATCATAACACCTCTCAGGTTCCTCTCCGTTTGAGCTAAAGTGATATCCGAGTGTCCTTACTAAAAGAAATTAAAGCCTAGAGTTTTGCTAATTAATGCCTCTTGAACTTAGTAAAAAGGAAGTTAAAGTTAATGTGGCAATAGAGTGAGTTAAAGTAAATGTTGTTTACTGAATATATTCCTATTAAAACTGCTTATTAAAGTGCTGTTGCCAACTTCAAAATTAAAAGTTCTTAAGACTGAGGCTTATAAGGCAAATGATCACATTATTGTCTGTAGTAAATTCTAAAAGGTGAGTCAGTTTCTTGCAATTTGGTCAGTATTGTGTTTCGCTGTAGTAAAAGTGAGAAAGCTGCAGTTGTGAAACAGTATATATTCATGTTTGCTAAGTGTTTGTGTATCTTGTGTATTAGAAGTGCATGTTAATAGTAATGTCATAAAGACCATTCACTTTATGTAAGCCTGAAAGTAACAGTGTGTTTCGGTACCTCTTATAATTTAGCAAATAGTTTGTGCTACTCCAGTTGTTAGCTTCAATCTTAAAACATATGTGTGTCAGAGTTCATTGCACTCGCGTGTGGCTAAGTCTAGGTTGTGTTTGTCCATTATAGTTACTTATATCTACTTTCTTAAGCGAGAACGTTAATCTTTCTCTTGCCTAATTAGGCTGGCGACCGTTTTCTTTATCAATTGAACAGTACAGATAGACAAAATTTTGTTTGTTACTGTTCAAACATTTACGTAATTCTGACTTTCATTCCGATAAGCCATTCCCGTTAGGTACAACACGGTTAACCTAGCAAAATTCCTCTCAGAGGGTAACACCGTTCTGTTACTTTATACCATTATTAACCTAACATAATAATTCTGTTTGCAAACTGCCTCCAGTTTCGAGGTTATGGTATAGTAGTAGCAGGTGGAAGTGTTATAGGTACACTAGGTTGATGGTGATCTCCACAAACGCCATCATCGAGGAGGACGGCGGCTCGAGACGCGCACCGCGCCACGTGCACAGGCCTGTGGGAGCAGTATTATGCCGTGGGAGACATTGTCCTGTGCTTGCGTGGGATGTGCGGTAGTAATCGAAGACACGCTGACAATTGCGAACCACCTGCATCCCTTCATGCTTGAAGCTTTCACACGGCGATATCATTTTCCGGCTGTATAATTGTCACTGTCTCTGAGCTAGAATTGTTTCAGAAGTATTACAGTGAATTGATGTTGATGTCTCGGTGACCAAATTCACCTGATGTAAATACTATGGAACCCATCTGGGTCGCTATCGGGCGCCATCACCGGACACGCAAATCAGCGGCTCGTTATTTACGTGAATTGCATGATGCATGCATATACATCCAAATGCCACATACCTCCACTAACCTATCAAACTGTCGGATCCCTGACACGCTGAATCAGTGATGTATTTCGTTCCCAAGAGGGACAAACGAGCTATTAAGCAGGTGGTCATAAAATTTTGGCTCATCAGTGTATGCATATATAACAGACTAGCTTAGTGTCCGCTGGCTCCGTAGGTTGTATGGCTTGCAGAGATTTTTTATGTTTATTTTATGTTGTTCACAAATTGCAACATTATCTATCCTTTTCACGCTAATTAAGGCCACATAAGCATGATCTTTTCCGAACGTACCTCTGATCAAAAAGCCATTCTGCTAGCTGGAGTCCGAAGTTTTTTTAATCATGCTTTTTGAGTTCTTGTGGAGATATTTCCGTTGCAACTTTCATTCGATAACAAATATTTCTTTGTATCTGAGAAGTGAAACAGCAATTTTCACAAAATTTACTTTAAAGTTTTAGTGTAACGCATTATTTTCTTAAAAATTCTCATCCCCTATTGCCTTCCCTTCGCGGTCGAATATCCAGAGACACTAAAACATGTATTTTTTTAATTTCTATCCGAGAAGTCAAATGCCAGTTGTCATAGACGTAGCCTTACAGATCCTTTAATAGTTCTTTAGTAATTATATTCAAAAGAACTTTCCCCCTCTATTTTACCCCCTTTGTGGCTGAATGTCCAAATAAGCTGAAATACATTTTTTTCTGACTGAGAAATCAAATACCAGTTTTTGTAGTTCCAGATTCAAAATTCCCTTAATAGCATCATACTTTCGAAAAGGCTTTCATCCCCTATTTCACCCCCTTAGGTGTGAATTTCGGACAATCCATTCTTAAATGACGCTACAGTATAAGATGCACACGCTCTCCAAATATCAAGTTTCTATCCTTAAGAAATTTGGGCTAGTTGGTGGCGAGTCAGTGAATCAGTCTGACCTTATTTCACTCCCTTAGGGGATGAATTTTCAAAAACAATGAAACATGTATTTTTTTCATCTCTAACTGAGAAGTCAAAAACAAATTTTCAAAGATTTTGTTTTATTATGCTTTCGTAATGAAATCTCTTCATGAAACGTTTCACTCTCTTAGGGGGTTGAATTTCCGAAAACAGTGACATCGTATGTTTTATTTCTAACAGAGAAAAAAATGGCTATATACCAGAACCCAGGTAGACAGAGAAAGTTATGTTAAAGAAAGAGACAAAGCCAAACAGATAATTGCAGCATCGAAGAAGAAATCGTGGGAAGACTTTGGAAACAGGTTGGAGACTATGGGTCAAGCTGCTGGAAAACCATTCTGGAGTGTAATTAGCAGTCTTCGAAAGGGAGGTAAGAAGGAAATGACAAGTATTTTGGACAGGTCAGGAAAACTGCTGGTGAATCCTGTGGATGCCTTGGGCAGATGGAGGGAATATTTTGAAGAGTTGCTCAATGTAGGTGAAAATGCGATCAGTAATGTTTCAGATTTCGAGGTAGAATGGGATAGGAATGATGATGGAAATAGGATCACATTTGAGGAAGTAGAAAAAATGGTCAATAGATTGCAGTGCAATAAAGCGGCTGGGGTGGATGAAATTAAGTCGGAACTCATCAAATACAGTGGAATGTCGGTTCTTAAATGGCTACACAGGATAATTGAAATGGCCTGGGAGTCGGGACAGGTTCCATCAGACTGGACAAAAGCAGTAATCACACCAATCTTTAAACATGGAAACAGAAAAGATTGTAACAACTACAGAGGTATCTCTTTAATCAGCGTTCTGGGTAAAATCTTCGCAGGTATTGTTGAAAGGAAAGTGCGAGTATTAGTTGAGGACCAATTGGATGAAAATCAGTGTGGGTTTAGGTCTCTTAGAGGTTGTCAGGACCAGATCTTTAGCTTACGGCAAATAATGGAGAAGTGTTATGAGTGGAACAGGGAATTGCATCTATGCTTTATAGATCTAGAAAAGGCATATGACCGGGTTCCTAGGAGGAAGTTATTGTCTGTTCTACAAGATTATGGAATAGGAGGCAAACTTTTGCAAGCAATTAAAGGTCTTTACATGGATAGTCAGGCAGCAGTTAGAGTTGACGGTAAGTTGAGTTCATGGTTCAGAGTAGTTTCAGGGGTAAGACAAGGCTGCAACCTGTCTCCACTGTTGTTCATATTATTTATGGGTCATATGTTGAAAACAATAGACTGGCTGGGTGAGATTAAGATATGTGAATACAAAATAAGCAGTCTTGCATATGCGGATGACTTAGTTGTGATGGCAGATTTGATTGAAAGTTTGCAAAGTAATATTTCAGAGCTAGATCAGAAATGTAAGGACTATGGTATGAAGATTAGCATCTCCAAAACGAAAGTAATGTCAGTGGGAAAGAAATATAAACGGACTGAGAGCCAAATAGGAGGAACAGAGTTAGAACAGGTGGACGGTTTCAAGTACTTAGGATGCATATTCTCACAGGATGGCAACATAGTGAAAGAACTGGAAGCGAGGTGTAGCAAAGCTAATGCAGTGAGCGCTCAGCTACGATCTACTCTCTTCTGCAAGAAGGAAGTCAGTACCAAGACTAAGTTATCTGTGCACCGTTCAATCTTTCGACCAACTTTGTTGTATGGGAGCGAAAGCTGGGTGGATTCAGGTTACCTTATCAACAAGGTTGAGGTTACGGATATGAAAGTAGCTAGGATGATTGCAGGTACTAGTAGATGGGAACAATGGCAGGAGGGTGTCCACAATGAGGATATCAAAGAAAAACTGGGAATGAACTCTATAGATGTAGCAGTCAGGGCGAACAGGCTTAGATGGTGGGGTCATGTTACACGCATGGGAGAAGCAAGGTTACCCAAGAGACTCATGGATTCAGCAGTAGAGGGTAGGAGGAGTCGGGGCAGACCGAGGAGAAGGTACCTGGATTCGGTTAAGAATGATTTTGAAGTAATAAGTTTAACATCAGAAGAGGCACCAATGTTAGCACTGAATAGGGGATCATGGAGGAACTGTATAAGGGGGGCTATGCTCCAGACTGAACGCTGAAAGGCATAATCAGTCTTAAATGATGATGATGATGATGATGATGAGAGAAAAAAATGGCTCTGAGCACTATGGGACTTAACATTCTAACAGAGAAGCCAAATATAAGTTTTCGTATACTTAGCATCAAAATTGCTTGTGCAATAAAATATTTCTATAGAAGCTTTGACCCCCGTTTCACCCCCACAGTTGTTGAATTTCCAAAAACGCTGAAAAACGTATTTTTTATTTCTAACTGAGAAGTCAAATTTAAATTTTCATAGATTTAGCTTTAAAAATGCTTTCATAATAAAATATTTTCATAAAAAATCTCATCCCTATTTGACCACCTGAGGGGCTCAGTTTCCAGACCTGATTAAGATGCATTTTTTATTTGTAACCGAGAAGTCAAATACCAGTTTTCATAGATGTATCTATAAAAATACTTTAGTAGTTCTTTAATAATTATATATTTTCAAAACAGCTTTCACCCATTATTTCACCCACATATGGTTAAATTTCCAAAAATGCTGAAACAAATATTTTTGTTTCTGATCGAGGAACCAGACATCAATTTTAGTAGGTCTAACTTCAAAATTGCCTTAAAAGAGAGATTTTTTTTAAAAAAAACCTACATCTCCTATTTCACCCCTTTAGGGTTGGAATTTCGAAAAGTCATTTCTTAAACGACACCTACAGCACAAGATCCACACCTTCTCCAAATTTCAAGTTTCTACTCTTAGCAGTTTGGGTTGGGCGATGATTGAGTCGGTCAGGACGTTACCTTTTGTATAGAGAGATTATATATGAGACTGACCCACGTTTTTTGTTATTTTAAGGCTTTGAGCAACATGCAAGTTAAAATCAATTGTTACCTTTTACAAATAAATTATTTTATTTTTTTCGTCATTATAAATCATTTCTTCATCATTTGGGTTTATTACGAAGAAAACAATTTACCTCCAGATGTGTTGTAATTTCATGTATCATAATTTCGCTGTTCACATTTCCTACTGTGATTTATTAATTGTTTCAAAAGCTATTTTGATTTTTTTATGAGTATGAATGTCATTTACGATGGTGGTCATTTAGTGATAGATTAAGGACTTTTAACGAAAACCACTTCATAACAAAAACGAATGTCACAGACGCAAGTTCAAAATTTTTTCGATTCTTAAATGGGTCACTGCTCTGTTCAACGGGTATGAATCCTTATTTAAGTTCAGTGAAGCTGTATCTTTACCTGGAGTACACAATCATTTTTTCCCACTTATTTTCTGTAAGAGTCAAAAGCTGCAGCGTCTGCTTAGCTATTGGGCTTCAGAAATAAGAATTTGATACCGTGCACAACTGCAATACTCTTGTACAAATTATGCGAGACGTTTCCTGTGTTCCACAGAGGAGTTTTATATTGAATTTGTGAAAAACTCTACTGAAAAACTGTTCTTTACATAATCGACAAGCTGAATGAGTAACACTTATATAGTGTTTGAGGTATCTAAATTTCATACGGAGGAAGCAGCACACCTAGGTACCCGTCACTTTTCTGCATTGCTGACCAATTTCCTATACTCTTCTGCATGTCTTCTAGTTTGAGACTTATTTGTAGTGATTCCGCACTCTAATACCACAGCCAGCGTACACTATTGAATATCAACATCTTTCTTATGTGAACACTGAAATCGTAAACGTAGTTTGTAGCGGTATGAAAAATCAAGCTAAAAACAAATTATGTAGGTTGGTCTGCGCTTCAGTTTCGTTGTCAAGCAAGGGATCCAAAGTACATTTCTACTGCTGCGACAAATTCCAGAATCACACAGAAGCACTAGGTATGGAGGTGGCAAATCTAGACTGAATGGGACTCCTTTTTATATGAAATTTTGACAATGGTGAAATGAAGGAAATAGCGACACTCCTGCGACACAGCATCATGCGGTTCTTTATTAAACTTGTATCTGAAGTACAAAGAACTAACAATTACTTTTTCGAATATCCTCCGTCAATGGAAAACTGTGTTTTTGAGGTTTCTTTATTCTCTTCGACTAGTTTCGGTTCTACAGTTCGCCATCATCAGTCTGAAGGTGGTGCCATCTATGTTCACCGAGTTAACTGCACGTCACTGCTGCACAGCTATATTTTGTTCACATTTCGCTCGACTTATTCCTTCAATATTAAGTGGATAAATGCGCAAAGTTGGTCAAATTCTACGATCTTTTAGGTCTTGAAAAGGACCTCTCGACTTCTTGTAGATCCCGCCTGGAGTCTTTTCCGGCTGTTCGGTCTCATTACTGCTAGGTTATTAGCACCACCCGAGGGTCACTTGTTATGCAATTAAGGATTATACCTACGCACGAAATCAAGACAGACGTGTAACTCAGTCAGGAAATGCCAGTAATTCCTGTTTTCAGCAATATCCCACTTCCAGCTCTAAGAAAATCAGGAGTTCTACTGAAGGTTGGAACAACATTGCTGGGTCTTCTTTCAATGTCAACAATTCCTGGAACATCCAGTGGGAGCAGTATCTGTAGTCAACAAATATATAGTCGAGAACTTTTCCCTGCAGATATAAGGTTTCTATGAAGGGCCTTCAGTAAGTATGGCATACATTTTTTTCTGAAAGCAAGTTGGTTTTATTCAGGATTAGAACACACCAAATTATTCTTTTAGTTACAAAATCCAGTTTTTCGACATAATCTCCGTTCAATGCGACAGCCTTACGCTACGTTACTGGGAGGGCCTTTATGCCCGCATGGTACAACTCCAGTAGTCGACGTCTGAGGCAACGTCTTGCTACATCAGTAAACATCCCATGATCCACGTACTGTTTCCCACGGAGTGCATCCTTCATTGAACATAACAGTTCGAAGTCAGAAGTTGCGAGATCCGGGATGTGGGTGGATGAAGATGAACGCACATCTAAGTACGCCAACTGTAGTGTCGGCATTACCAACAGAGTGAGGTTTTTGGTTGGTTGATTTGAGGGAGAGGATCATACAGCGAGGTCATCAGTCCCGTGATCTACGATGGCAGAAAACAAGAGAAGAACAACACAAACAATACAGTCCAGTCAAGGGGAAATGATAACGCACAAACAAATAGGGAAAAGGGGTGTCAGGACAGTAGGAAGATGGGCTGGATGGGAATGGGGAGAACTGGTGTGCCTCAGAAAAGCTACGTGCGGTGGTGCACCAGCACCGCCACCGACTCGTCCTATCCTGACACCCACACCATACCATTATCGCGATACGAAGGGGACAATACCAGGGGAAGAAGACACAAGACTAACGGAAACAAAACAGAATAACAGATCAGGCAAAATGTATGGAAAAGGCGGGGAGAACCTGGCCAGTGTAGAGGAAAGGTCAAGGCCTCCATAACCAACGCCCACGCTAACTGAGCCAAACCGAGGGATCAAATGCCAGAGGAAAATTCAAGGGCTTATACCTGAGAGTACAAACCACTTTTGCGAAGAAAACTAAGGACGGACGTAACCATGTGAGGGAGACAAGGAACATGGGAGGAAATACACTCCTGGAAATTGAAATAAGAACACCGTGAATTCATTGTCCCAGGAAGGGGAAACTTTATTGACACATTCCTGGGGTCAGATACATCACATGATCACACTGACAGAACCACAGGCACATAGACACAGGCAACAGAGCATGCACAATGTCGGCACTAGTACAATGTATATCCACCTTTCGCAGCAATGCAGGCTGCTATTCTCCCATGGAGACGATCGTAGAGATGCTGGATGTAGTCCTGTGGAACGGCTTGCCATGCCATTTCCACCTGGCGCCTCAGTTGGACCAGCGTTCGTGCTGGACGTGCAGACCGCGTGAGACGACGCTTCATCCAGTCCCAAACATGCTCAATGGGGGACAGATCCGGAGATCTTGCTGGCCAGGGTAGTTGACTTACACCTTCTAGAGCACGTTGGGTGGCACGGGATACATGCGGACGTGCATTGTCCTGTTGGAACAGCAAGTTCCCTTGCCGGTCTAGGAATGGTAGAACGATGGGTTCGATGACGGTTTGGATGTACCGTGCACTATTCAGTGTCCCCTCGACGATCACCAGTGGTGTACGGCCAGTGTAGGAGATCGCTCCCCACACCATGATGCCGGGTGTTGGCCCTGTGTGCCTCGGTCGTATGCAGTGCTGATTGTGGCGCTCACCTGCACGGCGCCAAACATGCATACGACTATCATTGGCACCAAGGCAGAAGCGACTCTCATCGCTGAAGACGACACGTCTCCATTCGTCCCTCCATTCACGCCTGTCGCGACACCACTGGAGGCGGGCTGCACGATGTTGGGGCGTGAGCGGAAGACGGCCTAACGGTGTGCGGGACCGTAGCCCAGCTTCATGGAGACGGTTGCGAATGGTCCTCGCCGATACCCCAGGAGCAACAGTGTCCCTAATTTGCTGGGAAGTGGCGGTGCGGTCCCCTACGGCACTGCGTAGGATCCTACGGTCTTGGCGTGCATCCGTGCGTCGCTGCGGTCCGGTCCCAGGTCGACGGGCACGTGCACCTTCCGCCGACCACTGGCGACAACATCGATGTACTGTGGAGACCTCACGCCCCACGTGTTGAGCAATTCGGCGGTACGTCCACCCGGCCTCCCGCATGCCCACTATACGCCCTCGCTCAAAGTCCGTCAACTGCACATACGGTTCACGTCCACGCTGTCGCGGCATGCTACCAGTGTTAAAGACTGCGATGGAGCTCCGTATGCCACGGCAAACTGGCTGACACTGACGGCGGCGGTGCACAAATGCTGCGCAGCTAGCGCCATTCGACGGCCAACACCGCGGTTCCTGGTGTGTCCGCTGTGCCGTGCGTGTGATCATTGCTTGTACAGCCCTCTCGCAGTGTCCGTAGCAAGTATGGTGGGTCTGACACACCGGTGTCAATGTGTTCTTTTTTCCATTTCCAGGAGTGTAGTTAGTGTGAAGGGCCAAAAGGCAGGGGCAGACCAGCAAAACACTGGATCACCATGAGCAGAGCCACGCAACTACAAAAGGGTGGGAGGGCGGGGGAGGTGGGAGGGGGGCTCATTGCGGAGTAAAGAGTCATGGGTCAACCTAGCATGGGCAATACAAAGGTGGCAGAGGATGGTGGACTCCCACCCCGTGTGTGGCCGGTCGGCACGTGGGAGATCGGACAGGTATGCGCGACCTTGTTGCGATGGTGACACCCAGCTCGCTCATCGACTGACTGTCAGCTTAGAAATTCTGCATGCGCCTATAAATATCTACGAGGCTATGGTTTTCCACCAATAAAAACTCAATGACAGCTCTCTGCTTGGATTGCGCCTCCGTTACAGACGCCATTTTGAAGGCTACTATAGCGCCGCCACCTATCGGAACTTCGTGAAACTAAAGGGGGTCTGAAACGAGAATATTCCACGATGTCCCACAACAATTTGCGCGTTTTTTCAGCTGAAACTGACCGAGAAAAATACTGTGTTGTATTACTTACTGAACACCCCTCGTATCTCCCGAGTCGTCAATCGAGTATCATGAACTGTATTCTAACCAGACGAGGCAGGTGTGGTTACTTAATCCACAAGTGGGCTTGAGCTAGTTCTGCAAATTGCGACTGTGGTTCCTCCTTACAGTCAACTCAGCAAATCGTTAGTGACTGTCCTCTGCGAGAGTATAGGTTAACGGTAATGGACATTCACCACGCGTCGAATTAAGTGATCGAATGGATAGGGGAACTAGATCTGGAGATATAAGACTGTACGATATTGTGATTGTGCACATTTGTCCACGAAGTATACAGGGCGAGTCACCCAACGTTGCCGCTGGATATATTTCGTAAACCACATCAAATACTGACGAACCGATTCCACAGACCGAACGTGAGGAGAGGGGCTAGTGTAATTGTTTAATATACAAACCATACAAAAATGCACGGAAGTATGTTTTTTAACACAAACCTACGTTTTTTTTAATGGAACCACGTTAGTTTTGATAGCACATCTGAACATATAAACAAATATGTAATCAGTGCCGTTTGTTGCATTGTAAAATGTTAATTACATCCGGAGATATTGTAACCTAAAGTTGACGCTTGAAACCTCCGACGTTCAGTTGCGTGTTGTAACAAACACTGGCCACGGTCGGCGAGCAGCATCTGCAGGGACATGTTTACGACGACGACCGTGAATTTACGGAACATGCATTACTGGTCCGTGGACAATCCTCGCTGGCTCAGACAGGTAGAGCGACAGCGACCGTGGACTGTAAATGTATGGTGCGGAATCATTGGCGACCACCTCATTGGTCCTCACTTCATTGCAGGGGCCCAAACAGCTGCAACATACATCGCGTTTCTACAGAATGATCTACCAACGTTGCTCGAAAATGTCCCACTGGAAACGCGTCGATGTATGTGGTATCAGCATGATGGTGCACCTGCACATTCCGCAATTAACACTAGGCTGACCCTTAACAGGATGTTCGACGGGCGTTTCATAGGACGTGGAGGACGCATAAATTGGCCAGCCCGTTCTCCTGATCTTACACCTCTGGACTTCTTTCTGTGGGGTACGTTAAAGGAGAATGTGTACCGTGATGTGCCTACAACCCCAGAGGATATGAAACAACGTATTGTGGCAGCCTGCGGCGACATTACACCAGATGTACTGCGGCGTGTACGACATTCATTACGCTAGAGATTGCAATTGTGTGCAGCAAATGATGGCCACCACATTGAACATCTATTGGCCTCACATGTCGGGGCACACGCTATTCCACTCCGTAATTGAAAACGGAAACCACGTGTGTACGTGTACCTCACCCCTCATGGTAATGTACCTGTGCGTCAGTGAAAAAGACCAATAAAAAGATGTTAGCATGTGGACGTATTGTGCTGTTCCAATCTCTTCTATACCTAAGATCCATCACCGTTCCCTTTGGATCCCTACGTATTTCGGTGCTCTCCGATACACACGATCGAACAGCGGAGGAGTTAGGTTACAATATCTCCGGATGTAATTAACATTTTACAATACAACAAACGGCATTGATTACGTATTTGTTTATATGTTCAGATGTGCTAACAAAACTAACGGGGTTCCATTTAAAAAAAACGTAGTTTTGTGTTAAAAAACATACTTCCGTGCATTTTTTTATGTTTTGTATTAACCAATTACACTAGCCCCTCTCCTCACGTTCGGTCTGTGGAATCGATTCGTCAGTATTTGATGTGGTTTACGAAATATATCCAGCGGTAATGTTAGGTGACTCACCCTGTATATTATGTATGTAATGTTTTCATCATACGATGAATAAATACCATTTTGTGCTGCTTCACAATATGTTGTAGGCCTAGACTACCTGTTCCAAACGTTTACCAAATTCAGCTCAATGCCCATACTACTGCGTGAGTCACTTCTTAATAACTGTAGTAAATTACTGCTACTGAATTCACAGTTAATGGTAGTATGTAAGTTCCATTCCTTCCAGACATTCCTTGAGTGAATCGCTTTTGCATTGCAGAAGCAGAGATCCTGCGCTGTGTGGAAAGCGCTTGACGAGCCGTATGAGGAAAACGCATGTAGCGAGTCTGACTACCGGTTTTGGCCGGAAATGGTTGCGGCAGGCTGACGCAGCAATTTCTCCATTCTACACAGCTGGCTTTCAATATGTACAAAACCTCAGCAGAGTGTGAGACAACGGTAGTTGCCATTCAACATGCGTTTAATACGACAGTTTTGGCAGTCTGGGGTTTATTTTCGGTCGTAAAAATGTTATGATACCTCACGTTTATTGTTTGTTCACAAAGATTACCTCAATCCGCCAATCTAAATGGCGGTGGAAACGAGAATTCAGTCTAACATCAATAATTCTTACAAACAAAGATGAATTTCACTTCAGCTACAGTTCTTTCCTTCCTCTGGGGAGGAATTTCATGAGTTCAGTAATATGAACAGAACACTGGTACTGAATGTATCAGCTATTGTGACAGTAATGGGATACTGACGTGTTCATATTTCCCGATCTCGAGGCATCAAAGCTGTGAAGTGTTGGGAATGCTGTCCATGGCTGTAAGAGTCTGACATGCTCGTATCGATGTTGCTGTATCTTTTGAATGAACCTGAGCATCACTACCGTGACAAACAAGTGGGTAATGCAAACGACATTCCTGTGGACACAGGAGCATGTAATGACGACTATAAAAAAGAATGTAAAGTGATTCACAATTTTATCAAAACGTATTGTTGTTGTCTTCAGTCAGAAGACTGATTCAATGTCTCTCTTCACGCTGATCTATCCCAGACAAGTCTTGGTTCCCCTCTATAGTTTTTAGCCTCTACACTTACCTTCGTCCTCATATTGACGATCCGTTGCTGCTCCTGGACGTCAGCCGATTCCTTCTTTTAGTCAAATTGTGTTATAATATCGTTTCTTTTCGACTGGATCCAGTACCTCTTCATCGGTTACACGAGCTGTCCATTTAACCTTCAATATTCTCCTGTAACACTACATTTCAAAAGCTTCTATTCTCTTCTTGTCCAAACTGCTTATCGTCCATGATTCATCTCCGTGCATGGGCACACTTCCAATAAATACGGTCCGAGAGAGAGAGAGAGAAAGAGAGAGAGAGAACTACGCAACGTGAAGGAATTAACAGAATGGGACGGAAATCGGTAAGTGTGACTTAGACACACAGATAAACAAACGATTAAAATTTCAAAAAAACTGGACGATTTATTCAAGTGAAAGAGCTTCACAAACTGACCAAGTCAATAACGCATTCGTTCATGTCCGACCCTTATGGAAGCAGCTACTCAGCTTCACTGACTGTTGTTGGATATCCTCCTGAGAAATATGCTGCCAAATTCTGTGAAATGGTTCAAATGGCTCTGAGCACTATGGGACTTAACTTCTGAGGTCATCAGTCCCCTACTTGAACCTAACTAACCTAAGGACATCACACACATCCATGCCCGAGGAAGGATTCGAACCTGCGACCGTAGTGGTCGCGCGGTTCCAGACTGTAGTGCCTAGAACCCACGGGGACTCCGTCCGGCCCAAAGTCTGTCCAGTAGCCTCTTTAGGTCATTAAAATCTCGGGCTGGTTGGAGGGACCTGCCCATAATGCACCAGACGTTGTCAATTGGGGAGAGATTCGCCAACCTTGCTGGTCAAGGTTCGGTTTGGTAAGCACGAAGACAGGCAGTAGGAATTCCCGCCATGTGCGGGCGGGCGTTATCTTGATGAAATGTAAGGCCAGGATGGCTTGCCATGATCTGTAACAAAAAGAGAAGTGAATAACACCGACGTATTGCTGCGCTGTAAGTGTGTCGCGGACGACAGCAAAAGTGATCCTGCTGTGAAAGGAAATCGCATCCTGTATGTTGGGCCGTTTGGCGGGCGACAGTGTGGTTGGTATCCCATTGCTGTCCGGGGCATCTCCAGACACGTCTTCGACCCGGAATCTCATGGACTGGAGTGATGAGTCTTCAGTGATGAGTCCCGCTTCGAACTGAGCATCAATGACAAGAGAAGTCGTTTCTGGAGACGCCCCGGACAGCAGTGCGGTACCAAACATGACTGTCGCCGGTTATACGGCCCGACAGCCAGGACTGATGGTCTGGGGTGCCCTGCCATTTCATTTCATAGTAGGACCGCTTTGATTGTTATCCGAAACACCCTTACAGCACAGCGGTACGTCGACGATGTTCTACGCCCCGTTTGGTTACGCTTCATTGCAGACTATCCTGAGCTTACATTTCAACAAGGTAATGCCCGCCTGCAAACGGTTATAGTTTCTACTGCCTGTCTTCGTGCGTGCAAAACCCTACCTCGGTCAGCAAGTTCGCCGTATCTCTCTCCAATTGACAACGTTTGTGGCACTATGGGCAGCGCCCTCCAACCAGCTCGGGATGTTGTTGATCGAAGAGACCAATTGGGCAGAATTCGGCACCTTATCCATTGGGAGGACATCCAGCAACTCTGCTAAACAATGCCAAGCCGAATAACTGCTTGCGTAAGGGAGAGAGGTGGACCAAGGCGTTACTGACTTTCTCAGTATGTGACGCTCTCTCTCTTGAATGAACCATTCAGCTACGGTCGCAGGTTCGAATCCTGCCTCGGGCATGGGTGTGTGTGGTGTCCTTAGGTTAGTTAGGTTTAAGTAGTTCTAAGTTCTAGGGGACTTATGACCTAAGATGTTGAGTCCCATAGTGCTCAGAGCCATTTGAACCATTTTTGAACCATTCAGTTCTTCTGAAATTGCAATGATTTGTTTGTCTGCCCATGTTCATCACATCTGTCGACTTCCGCTCCATTCGGATAATTTCTTCGTGGTGCGTCATTATTATTTTTTTGTCTTCAGAAAAGACTTCGCAACATTTAAATTTATATTTAGTGTAAACAGACTTCTGATTTTGAACAAAGCTTTTCTTGCTATTGCAAGTCTGCACTTAAATCCGCTTTACTTCTGTCATCGTTAGTTACCTTGCTCCCCAAATAGCAATACTCTACTACGCGTACGTGTCTCAGTTATAACGTAATTCCCTCTGCATCACCCTTCCTGCACCACCATTATTGGGCGCTTCGGCGATTTGTGAAGCTTGTAGACAGTTAATTGAGTTTAGATACACGAAAGTGATGAAATATCTCAAAACAAAATATACCATACTAAGGCGTATTTATTCATAATTTCTTCTGTCGGCTCCCATAGATCTTTAAAGACGAACTGTTCTACTGCAGTGTGTAGTTACACGTAGGTGTTACGTTCCGAGCTCATACTCTTCGATACAAAACAGGCAAGTAAGTAAATGCAAGCTAATGTCATCTTATAGATGTCATGTAACAATTTTATATTTGTTAAAATTGAAGGAATGACTTCGCCCTCAACACGTTCAGAGTTAGCTAAAAATCGTAGTGTAACTGATGGTGCTATTAAATTATGTCTTAACATCCAACCAGTATTTCTAAACAGTCTGAAGTCAGCAACTTGAGTTCGTTTGCACCTTGTTTATACCGCTGCAAGTGTTTGTCTTTTTCTCGCATAACGAGTAACTTTTTTCCGTCCAAGGTTGCAGTCACACATTCGACAGTGTAGCAGATAAGACCGAGTGATGCCACACCTCTCTCACAGAAAAACAGAAAGCTTAGATAGAAGCACGCCACTTAATGCAGCAATATGTGATGGACATTGTCGACGCCATAGTTTCGCATGACATTTTGCATTCTGAATGAAACTGAAGACTATTGTTTTCGGTTGTAATCAACCGAAGAACTGAAATATTGAATAAAATAAGGCCTGACTCTGTCACTAAGCTAAAAGTAAGTTTCTCTGCCATTTGAGTTTGTTTATTTTATTTTTTAAGTATTCTCGGTGGCCTCCACTACATAGTTTGCTTCTGTATCTGTAATCTGTAACTGTATCTGTAATCACAGAATATGTAATAAAATAGTTTTGAACATATTCTATATTGCCGCTGTTTGGCGTAAGCCTCCGATTGTTAGTCAGGACAGCTTTTTGGTGCACAAGTTAAGTTTCTGGCACATTTCCCCTTCCAGTTACGATTTTGCATGGTCCCTCCTTCACAACTGTGCCGTGCTGGAATAGATAGCCTCCTATGTGACTGTCACAACTTTATTAGTGTTTCCCGGCAGCTGTGGTCGAGCGGTTCTAGGTGATTCAGTCTGGAACCGCGCGGCTGCTACGATCGCAGGTTCGAATCCTGCCTCGGGCATGGATGTGTGTGATTTCCTTAGGTTCTTCTTCTTCTTCAGTAGCTCTACAGCCCTTGGTGAGCCTTGGCTTCTTCAACAATCTTCCTCCACACTTCTCGGTTATTTGCTGCTCTTTTCCACCCCCGGACTCCCATATTGCTGATATCCATTATTACCTCATCGATCCATCTTCTTCTAGGTCTCCCTTTTCGCTTAACTGAATGGATCATACCTTTCATGATTTTCTTTGGAATTCTATCCTCTGCCATTCTCTCCAAGTGTCCTAGCCATCGTATTCGCTGTGATTTCACAAATTTTGCTATGTCCCTGCCTTGTATTAACTCTTGTAATTCGGCATTGGAGCGTATTCTCCAGCCTTCTTCCTCCCTTATTGGCCCATAGATTTTGCGTAGTATTTTGCGCTCAATGCTTCTTAGAGCATTTTTATCGTGTTCTGTCAACGTCCATACCTCTGAGCCGTATGTGATAACTGGGCGGACTAGGGAATTAAATATTAGCAGTTTAGTTTTTCTTGTAAAAAGGCTATTTATGAAGAGCTGCATATTTGCAAAGTAAGCTCTGTTTCCTGCTTGTATTCTTTCCCTTATAGCCTTTCCAATACTGTTATCATTTGTTATTAGGGCTCCCAAGTAGTTAAAAGAGGACACTCCATTGAAGCATTTCCCATTGATGTTTAGGTTTTTAGGGGTTCTTCTGGCCTCAGATTGTGACATTACCATATATTTTGTTTTGTTTTCATTTACTATGAGGCCAATTTTTAAGGCTTCTGTTTCCATTGCCCGGTATGTTTCTAGGAGTGTATTGGTATTTCTTCCTACTATAGCAATGTCATCAGCGTATGCACATATCTGGCTAGTTTTCATAAATATGGTGCCTCTTTTGTTGATTTTATTTACTGAACTATGCAGGGCTATGTTGAATAGGACAGTGGAGAGACCATCCCCTTGCTTCACACCTTTATTAAAGTCAAAGCTATCACTTGTTCTGCTAAGGACCTTTACTTTTGCTCTTGTCTCTGTCATTGTCATTCTGATTAGTCTTATTAATTTAGCACATATACCAACTTCTTTCAGTACTCTATATAGTTCTTGCCGATTTATGCTGTCAAAGGCTTGTTTGAAATCGATGAATAAGAAATGCAGATCTATATCGTATTCATAGAACTTTTCCATCATTTGCCTTATCACAAATATTTGATCAGTTGTTCCTCTGCCTGGTCGAAAGCCACACTGATATTCCCCTAGTATGCCTTCTGCACACTTCTGTATCCTTTCGTTTAATATACTTGTGAAGATCTTATAAGCTGTACTTAGGAGTGTTACACCTCTATAGTTTTCACATGCTGTTCTGTCCCCTTTCTTATAAATGGGGACTATTATTCCAATTTTCCAATTATCTGGCATAGTTTCTGTTTCCCATATATCTGATATTAATTTGTGCAGTTCCTTTATTACAGCCTCACCACCAGTTTTTATTAATTCAGCAATTATGCTGTCTTCCCCAGGGGCTCGATTGTTTTTTGACTGGTGCACAGCCTGGGAGACCTCTTGTAGTGTTGGCTTTCTTGCCTCATTGGTTTCATTGTCTACTTCCAGCTCCACTCTTCCCTCCTGTGCAGCTGTCTCTTCATCTTCTAGGCTGGTGCTTAGTGTATCTTTGAAATACTCTGCCCATCTTCCCACTATCTGTTCTTCCTCCCTTATCATTTTCCCATCTTTACTGGAACAGGCCGTTATTTTTGGTTGGAATCTATTCTTCATTTTGCCTATGGCATGATAGAACTTTCTTATTTCACTCAGTTCCTTTAGTTCTTCTAGTTCTTGAAATTTCTTCTTATTCCACTCTCTTTTCTTTCTCTTGCACAGTCTGTTAGCTCTTCTCCTTAATTCTCTATATTGTTCCACATTATTTCTGGTTTCTCTCTGTAGCACTTTTGTTCTTGCCCTGTTCTTTTCCTCTATTGCTGACCTGCAATCTTCATCAAACCACTCCTGGGTTCTTCTGTTCCTTCTTATGCCTATTATTTCCTCTGCAGCATCCTTAATGGCTTTTTCAAACCTGTTCCACCTTTCATCTACTCCTACTGTGGTCTCTTCATTGCTCAGCTTTCTGCTTAGTGTTACTTGGTATTTTTTTACTTCATCAGGGATGTTCAGTTTGTCTGTATTCCATTTCATCATCTTTCCCATTCTGTTGCCCTTTGTTAGTGACAGTTTCTCTCTCAAGACTGATTTTATCAAAAAGTGGTCTGAATCACAGTTTGGTCCTCTGCAGCTCCGTACATCCGTAACTGACGTGGAGTGGCGTGCAATCACTAAAATATGGTCAGTCTGATTGACTACTCCATTGGCTGCAGACTTCCAAGTACCCAGATGGATCCTTTTATATGGAAAGCAGGTACTTTTAATAATCATATTATTCCTTGCTGCGAATTGGCATAGTAAGTTTCCATTCTCATTGTTTTCTTCATGTAGTGAATATTTTCCAGAAACTCCATACGGATGTTCATTCCTCCCTATTTTTGCATTAAAATCTCCTATTACTAGCATCAGATCATATTTAGGTACTGCACAGCATACTTTTTCCAAGTCTTCGTAGAATTGTTCTTTAATTATATCCTCTTTTTCCTCTGTTGGTGCATGTGCATTAACTATTGATATATTCCTAAATTTACCTTTTAGTCTGAATCTGCACATCCTTTCATTTATAGGTTCAAATTCTAGAAGGCTTTTCCTAATTTCCCTAGTTATTATAAACCCTGTTCCAAGTTGGCCTGTTCTTTCTTCTGGTCCACTATATACCAATGAGTACTCAGGTTTATCTATCTGCCCATTCCCCTGCCATCTTATTTCCTGTAGCCCTACAATACCATATTTGAAATTTAAAATTTCATTGGCTATTTCTTTCATTTTTCCAGGCTGAAGCATTGTCCTCACATTCCACGATGCTACTGTTAGATCCTTTATACGTTTTCTTTGCCGGGGTGGTGATACATGCTTTCCATCCAGTTTCCGAGGCTTCTGTTGAATTTCCGTAATATTCTTTTTTTTACAGTATGGGGTTATTAGCCCCATGCCCAACCCCCAACCTGGAGGACCAGGATTTGTATGAGGTTTACTCCTCTAGGGAAGCTGGCTTCACTACGCCTCTAGAGCCCTCCCTGCCCTATGTTGTGGGACACACTTTGTCTGGCTCCTCTGTCGAGACCAGTCCGGCTTGGGAGACCCTGCCAGTAGCTATGCTACCGCCGGCATAGCTCTCGACTTCACCGAAGCACGCAAACCCTCCCGCCCGGCACTGAAGGTGCCTACTATAAGGCGGTGTCCCCTGGGAGGTTAATTAGTTCTAAGTCTAGAGGACTGCTGACCTCAGATGTTAAGTCCAGTAGTGCTTAGAGCCATTTGAACCATTCATTAGTGTTTGCTATGGGAAGTCAAAAAGTAAAGGACTTTTGTAACTTCTGATCGTAGGGCTTGGTAGCACTGCTAATATCCAGGGCTGAAGTATTGTTGTCTGCAACAATTCTATACAACGTGTATTATAGCAGACCTTGAAACACGACACCTCCATTGTCGATCTACGCCAAGGAGGAAATGAGGACAGTGATTCGCTTTTAAAGTCGAATGCAAGTGCATTATGGTGACAGCTGTTTATCGCGAAGCAAGATCTACCAATGGATAGAGCTCTTAAAACAGATAAAACCTTATGTATGTGACGAGAAAAGACCGGACAGGCCATCGGCATCAACAATTGAGGACAATTTCGAATATGTTGGGGGGGGGGGGGGGGGTAAGGTGATAAACAGACGAATCACAGTGAACGAAATCGTCAATACTTTAAGTGTCAGTCATCGTTCAGCGTATTGCAGCTAAACTTTCAAAAAGTGTGTGCAAGGTGGGTACCGAAAGAATTGCCAGCACAGCATAAGGCACAAAGGATGGACGTCTCTCGTAAACATTTGACCCGTTTTCATCCCGACAGAATTTGATTTTTATAGCAAATCGTTACTGTAGACGAAATGTGGGTGCATCATCACTAACCGAAAAGAAAGGCTGCGAGTATAGTTTGGAAACACCTAAATATCAGCAGAAGTTAAGAAATTTGAACGTCAACCATTAGCTGGTAAGATTATGCGAACACTATTCTGGGTTATGGAACGTGTTATAGCCGTTCACTTCGCTTCCAAGAGGTGAAAGTGTATACAGGGAGTGCTACCGTGATGTGTTGTGAACTAAAATGAAACCTGCAGTCAGATCCAAATGTTGTGGAAAGCTGTGAAAAGATGTCATAGTGCAGGAAGATAAAGCCCGACCACTTTCTGCCAAACGGGCTGCTGAAACAATAAAGGAGTTGGGATTCGACTTGCTGGAACTCCCGCCGTAGTCCAGACCTGGCTCCAGGCGATTTCCATACTTTTGGACCATTGAAGGAAGCGTTCAGGTTTGTTGATTTGGGGTGCGGACCACACAGAGATTTCATCGGCCCCGTCTGATTAAGGAGGGATGGGAAAGGAAGTCGTCCGGGCCCTTGCAAAGGAACCATCCCGGCACTTGCCTGAACGATTTAGGGAAATCAAGCGAAGCCTAAATCAGGATGGCCAGACGCGGGTTTGAACCGTCGTCCTCCCGAATGCGAGCCCAATGTGCTAACGAATGCGCCACCTAGCGCGATAAGCGTTCAGGGCAAGATGATTTGCAACATATGCAGTCATCGATGCGGTGCAAAATTCGTTACAGGTGCAGCCAAAACCCTTTTTTTTCGACGGAATCAAGAAGGTTGTGGAACGTTGGACAGGGTGCGCTGAAGTGCAGGGAGGCTATGTAGAAAAATAATGTATGTTTCAGTTTTCTATCATTAGACTAAATATCCCTTTTCTCAGAAGTCCATTTACTTTTTGGCTTCCCCTCGTAATTATCCTGCTCACGCCAGACTAGGATGTACTGTAGTAGACATGTGGGTATACATTCCATCATATGCACTCCACGTTTCCACAAGTGTGTTTCAAACTAGTGTTTACTATTTCAGATACCGTCAACTGTCGCAGCGCATTGTTATGTCATCTTTTATTTGTGTCGTTGTGGCTACATGCGGTTCTGTTTCATTTCCTAGTTCGGGGCATGTGATCAGCAGTAGCTCTTAACATAATCTGTGAGTGTTTTTTCCTTCTAGAAAGAACGCAGGTGGCAATACTAACGACAGTAAACTTAAGCTTTAGGTAGGGACTTCAGAAAGTAAGTTACACATGTTGTTCCAGGCGAGAACGTGACGCAACAACCGTGGCGCATTGTCAGAAGAGAGTACATGTTCCGGGTTTCTTGCAGAGGCATCACAGTAAGCGCGGCAACTGAGGACATACTCCAGAGTTCGAAGTACGCGGGGCAGTATGGCTCTTGAGAGCAAAACGTTAAAAATGCACGCACATTCATTAATAAATTCTGGCGGTATATAGACCAGATGCAATGTGACGTCCAGCAGTAGTGAAATGACGCCTACAAGTTGACTAAGTTCGCACAGATATGAGTGATACTGATCGGGAAGTTCGAATCTTGCACAGTGCGATTTCAGCTTTTAGGCACGTTTGGAGGAAAAATATTTTCCGGTGTTGAAGACGTTCACACAGCGGTTCCCGAATGACTCCGCGACCTCTAGAGGAGGATTTTTATCATTGAAAAACTGTGCTATTGGTAAAATGTTCCGATTGTTGTTTACAGAGACTTGATGACTATGCTGAAAAATAGTGTCAAGTATCTGTCAATTTGAAGAGTAGTGCAGCATTCAGTAAAAGTTGTTTGCCCTGCCACTATAATGTGTAGCTTACCGTTTCAAGGCCTCTCGTAAAAGACACACTACTGAAAACATGAAGTTCATATGATGGACTGTGCACCCAAAATGTCTATAACTGGACATCTTGGACCGTAGAATATAACTGAATACAGTTACAACGCAGCAGAGATGTGAAGAAAGGACTACACAAAATCTTAAGTGGAACCACGAAGTGTTAAAACCTAACTTAGTTTGGTGTCAAAATGTTTCTCACCTAACAGAAAGTAGACTAATATTGAAATGCTACGATTAAAAAATCTCGTTTAAAATTGCTATGGTGTACAAAACTCAAGGTCGAAAGTAACTTCCGCATGATGTCTCACTTTCAAATAAATAGATCGCTGAAACTTGGACCATACATAGAACTGCTACTGTGTAATACAGAAGGTAACAGAAAGATATACGCATTGAGACGAACAGAAATGACACTTTTATTCAAAGACAATATTTACACTGAAGCCGCCGCTATTTATGATGGTTCCCTGGACACCGTGCTTTATACTGCACGCTCTACAACGTGCTCCCACGCTGTCCAAGAGGTTGGTGAGTTCTTTTTGTAGGGCGTTCCATTCCTCCTCCAGTACAGTTGACAACTGCTGGATAGTATTTGGTGCATGTAGACATGCTGCGATACTCCCCAACGCATCCCACACTTGCTCGGTGGGATTTAAGTCCGGGGAGGTCAGTCCATCTGCCGAATATCCTCTCGTTCTAAGACCACATCCACCTGCGCTGTCTGATTGTCGCGCATTGTCCCATAAAAACCGGACAAATGCAAGTAGGACTCTCACTCTGAGGGGCTCCTTACATACTTATTGCATATGTAAGTAGTTCATCTCCTGCTAACCGTCGGTTGGGCTTCAATAGCTCCCGGTACACTCGCTACCGCGTCGTCAGAACAGCACTGGAACACCTAGCCGAACTCGATAGTGAATCTTGAAACAACCAAAAAACATTTTTAGGACATCAATTAATATAAAATGTGTAATATAGAATTATAACACGCATTCCTACTTGGCTGGCATCGCTTAGTGGAGTTTGCCACTTTTCATCGTAAACACTACGCAACGCGCTGTAGAGTGAAAATCCATTCTTGATGAGTGAGTTTGCGAGTATCGAAACATATGACATGAACAGCTGTATCTTTTGATTGCATAGACTTAGCTCTTTTTTTACACCGCCAAGGGAGAGTAGACCTTACTATTTGATATAAATTTCAACTTGATGCTTCTTCCTGTTCCTGAGAAAAATGGTTCTTAATACACGGACAACAAAGTGATCCTATGAGAGTTGGTTTTCAGCAGCTGAGGCACGAAACCCTAAAAACGAAGTCAGGACCCAATGTGCCCCTGAAAAGACAAAATGGCTCTGAGCACTATGGGACTTAACTTCTGAGGTCATCAGTCCCCTAAAACTTAGAACTACTTAAACCTAACTAACCTAAGGACATCACACACATCCATGCCCGAGGCAGGATTCGAACCTGCGACTGTAGCGGTCACGCAAAAGACACACAAGGGGAAGGAGTACAATGTCGCTATAATGTTGCGTGTTGAATGTACCATGTTCAAAGATGTGGAGGCCAACACACCCATGCAACATTACGCTTCCTCACACCACAACACGTAGACCACCAAAACGACCATGTTTGACAGCGTCCCTGGGTGCACTACAACCCATCATGTAGCGACAGGTGGGAACACGTAATAGAAGAGCTAACATGTGGATTACATGAAGTGACGGAAGTCATGGGGTACCTCCTAATATCGTGTCGGATCTTTCTTCTTTCGTAGTGTAGCAACTCGACATGTGTAAGGTGGCGGTATAATTTTTCCCTTTGATATACTATTTTAAATATAGAAACGTAATCTACTCATCAAGCCGAGGAGTTTGATACCACACATACCCTACTTCTAGTAAAGTGATACTTATTTGCATGGTATGGAGAGTAATCATTCATACATAGCCGACATAAACCAAAGCCTTCTTAGATACAAGGCCTACGCACAGCGGCCATATTGGCACGTGACGTCACAAACTGTTGGCCATCTTATCTTTAGTCGGCAGTCCTGTTGGCGTGTATGTTGTGTTGAAAGTGTGTGCCACGTGAAACTGATATGTATTTCATACAGTATTCGCCTACAGTTCTTCGAAGTATGGGATACAAGTGTTGCGTTCCCTTTTGCCAGGGAAATTATAAACCCAAAAAGCCATGAAACATGTTTCGATTTCCCAAATGTGTGAAGCTGAGAAATCGCTGAACTGCAGCTATTCCCAGACAGGAATTTGTGTCTACGCATCATCCAAGGGTAAGTAAATGACAAAAAATTTATAGCGTGTTATTTGTTTCAATTGCACCACATTTTCCAATTGTTTTTAAAAGCAGTTACGTATCATGTACCAGTATAATTTATTTCTTAATTCTTGACTATTGCTGCGAGGTTAATACGAAGCTAGCTGTGAAATGTCTCTCATATTTGCAACTATTGTCATACAGAATAGTTACATTAATTAGTGTGACTCGAAAATGTTTAGTATTCCTTATTATTCCTACCAGATTATTGAGTTTCCAGTACTTTTATTTGGAAGAGCTACAGAATGATTTTGTTTAGTTTTACATATACAGCTATTCGGAAATAATTTCAATTTGAGTAAACTACCTTAGAAACTTGCTTTAATGAATTGAGTGTATAGAAAGCAGAATTTCGAGGTAAGTGCATTGTTATTAAATTAACAGCACTCTGTGACACGAATTTCAGTCAAGGATATAGGAGAAACAATCTTTTCATGTTTAAGGTTCTTAAGTTCTGGATAAACAGGGAAATAAAATATTTTTTCGGATTTTTTTATTTATTAAACATTATGTCAGGAGGTGCTCTATTTCGTCGAATGATTTGAGTTTCGTGTGAGGTCAGCAAATTTTCAAGTGGAGAGGAAAATTTACGAAAATAACCGGGGAAACAAATTCTTAAATTCTGTGGGAGCTCCAGCTACTTTATTTAAAACCGAAAACGTCTGATTGTTGTTGCCTATTGCCGATTTTTTACTGCAAGAATACGTATCTCCTGAGGTAAAAGACAGAATTTAAAATTACTGTTGTATTCAAGCCTAGAAACGCGTATTGAAGGGAAATCGTCAAAATAATTTTACATCTTGAAATAACATAGGGCAGTTTTGTTCTGTTACTTTACGCAATGATATAAATTTGCATACTTTCATTACAAGGCCATGTAGAAGAGGAAAGCACGAGAATCCCTATGCGGTCTCAGCTCTAAAACTCAAAGTTCGTATAGCTGCAGAGTGCGTAACAGGAAATATGTGACGTCACAAGTGTGCGCGCAGGCCTGTAGTCTAGGTGGTGTTGCATAAACTCGATACTAACAAACATTCCCTACTTTGTATGCTAATAGTCATGTAGGATCGCAATCACTTTGAACTAAAGTGGATACAGGGAGTTCCCGGCCGTCGAGAAAAGTAGAACATGGAACGCATTTCGAGAGAGGCGATAAAAAAGCCGACTCTTCGCAGTGGGGAGGCAGGCACTAGAGTGCTGCATGACCGAGTAAGCGAGCACAAAATACGAGATGGGGCGAGCACACCCTAACTGGATAGGCTGCCCGCACTAGTTCTAGTGACCGAGCATAGAAGCCGTGACCGAATACGTAGCACGCAACTTCAGACACATTACACGTGTCATTATCCGTGTGAGACTGCAGCCAGTACGGGCTTCTCATTTGTGGTCTCTCTCTCTCTCTCTCTCTCTCTCTCTCTCTCTCTCTGCAATCATGCAGTGCGAGGAAACCAGTGCAGTAAGACGTAAGATTGAAATCAATGTTTACACGTTGAAGAGACGGGAAGCTCTAAAAAGCCAAGTACGGAGCATATTTTTGGTGGTTGTAGACGAAAACAGTGCGTCTACTGGGTACGTATCGTGCATAAACTGCTCCACATTATTGTGTTTCCAATCGCGAACCACTCTTTTAAAGAAACACAGTTGCAAGAAACCTCACAAAGATACAGTTCCTTCAGGAATACCGGCAGTAATAAAAAATAGTATTACAGCAAAGTGTGTTGCAATGTGTGCTAAAGATATGAGACCTTTTAATGCTGTTTGCGGTGAAGGTTTCAGAGAACTAGGGCAAGAATTAATACATCCAGGTGCGCACTATGGAAAAGTTAACGTGGCAGATGCCATGCCACATCCCTCTACTATAAGCAGACATGTCAAAGAACAAGCTGATGCAATACGAAACAGTATAATGCCTTCTGTTATTGCGGAAGTTATTAATAAAACATGTGCTGCGACAGTTGATATGTGGACTGATTCGCATAATCAGGTGCACTATTTGACGCTTACATTTCATTACATTAACACAGATTGGTCTCTTGTGATCAATGTTTTATTTACAACAAAATTCCTGGACGTTAGGAAGACGGGAGTAAATATTATAAAAGAAAGTGCTCTATGAATTTAGCTGTGTAACGTACCCGTTCTTGGAAACGTTACTTTTGTATTAAAAGAGAGAGAGAGAGAGAGAGAGAGAGAGAGATGCGTTGGATTTGTACAGTACAGTACAGAGCAGCGAGCCGTGGCGAGGCGAGGTCAGACGTCAGCGGTGACCGGTCATGCTCGGTTATCCGCGTGTCCGGAATCCGGACATCAGACATGGGGCAAGTACGTGACCGAGCCGAGTCGTATGGGGCCGGACACGAGCTGCTCGGTCCCCCCGTCAACAGGCGAGCCGTGACCGGTCAAACATGGAGCGTTGCAGCACTCTATCAGGCACCATTAGCGCAGCCCAAAGCTGGTCGTTTATGACAGCGCACAGCTAACAATAGGCCATTAAGCGAGCTTCTCTGATTCACACTTGCGTGGAACGGAAAGAAACATCTTAGCATAGCAGGGGTCCGTGTGGCCGCTCTTAGAGGACCAATACATGGAATTCGCTCAAAATAATGTCAACAGCGGGTCAGAGACGACTAGACAGAACACACATAGAAAGAACACACATGAAGTCTGGGGAAGCTGCTAGGATAGAAATTCTTTCAGAATCGCAATGGGAGGTCTTGAATAGCACAAAAAACATTGTTGTTCTGTTTTATATTTGGAAACAGAAAACAGGCCACAGCGGAAAGCACCGCTATTTTTAACAAATACTCGCATATCACGTGATAAAGGGGTGGAGAACACGAGGTTGCACGTGGACAGCTCATGTATGAACGGAGTCTGAGAGGATAGGAGCGAAACACGAATGCTATAGGCCAGAAGGAAAATAGTCTCCACCCCCAATATTCTTCTCAAGCCTCACTGGCCCAAGCAACGGCGCAAGACGTACCACAATCAACATTGGCCGCTACGACTTGTGGTAGAGGTTGAACGCAAGGTACAGTGGGCGGAACCAAAAAGATATATAGGATTGCCTCGTCAGAGAGAAGGAGAGAGAGATCTCTTCAGACAGGGGCCGTGGGTAGAAGGGAGAGAGGTCTCTTCGGACCAGGGCCATATGTAGACAGAACACTTCCTGTTATGTCGGCCTGGAGCTTTTTAATCAACACTTGCGTTCACAGGGTTCGAAAATCTCGTAACATCTCCAGAGTGGAGATTATGGATTTCGACCCCAGTTAGTTACGTCCTGCAGTACAATTAAAGAGGGCAGAGATGTACACGTCGCTAAGCCAGAGCGAGTGGACATTGCCATTAGTTTAGGTAGGGGAAAACCACAGTTTTTCGCCTCAAGAAAACTCGGGCAGTTTCTGACTGCTGATACAGTCAAGGCCAGAATAGTATTGAGGTTTACAGGTCCGCGCAGCGTCGACGTGCCGCCGTTATCATACGCCACTGCCAACCACAGCAGCCGCTGATAAAGCACAGAAATATCGCGTTTGCTAAGGCACTCGGTAAGGGAGTCACTAGCTTGTGTGTGCTCTTCAGTTCTATTGGAGATTGAAGTTGTGTTACCTATTTTCTTCTCAGTCCCTCGTGTCCATGATAGCGAAATATCGTGTGTGTGTTCATAGGGCTTAAAAGTCTAGAAAGGTATCAGTAAATATACGTTATTGTCCAGCTAAATTAACATAGCAGTAGGGTATATATAGTTGTGAGTGTAATATTTTGGAGGGTAAATTGTTTTGTGATCATTGTATTGTAAGTTACGCTAGGGGTTCTTTTCTCCTGTAGGAACACTTTTGGAAGGTTTTTATATGTTCATGGTTATCATGATTCATTTCATTTAGTTTGTGAATTCATTGTCAGAATCTTTCTAATTATAGAGGATTTTCCAACATCACCAACTGCACACTTGAATCCAATGTGTATGGTAATTCTGTAATAAAGAGATTTAGTACAGGTAACAGTTGTTTGTGTGTTCTAGAGTAGAGGCTACCCCTTCCTCAGTGAAATATTTTAGTGCATGTATGATGGCTGTTGTTCTGATGTTTGATCATGACTTCATCTGGGATCTCCTTACCTTGCAGGGCCTGGAATCACAGGCACTTTAGTTCTGTCAGATATCTCCTTGCGTGGCAAGTGGTAAGGACAGATCATAACGATTGGGGGAGTATGTTAGACGTGTCGTCGGAATCCCCTGCAGAAATATTAAGCCATGCTTCTCCATAGCCTTCCAATATTGCAAAAGTGTTGCCAATGCAGAATTTTGTGCATGAACTGACCTCTTCATTATGACTAATAAATATTCAATGGAATTCACTTTGGGAGATCTGGGCAGCCAAATCATTCACTCTAATTGGCCAGAATGTTCTTTAAACCAATCGCGAACCATTGTGGCCCGGTGTCGTGGCAGATCGTTATTTGGGAACATGAGCTCCATGGACGGCTGCAAATGGTCTCCAAGTAGCCGGGTAGCCCAACATATCCATTGCCAATCAATAATCGGTTCACTTGGACTAGAGGACCCAGTCCATTCCATGTAAACATAGCTCACACCATAATAGCGCCACTACCAGGTTGAACACTGTCCTGTTGACAACTTGGGCCCATGGCTCCGTGGGGTCTGCCCCACACACTAACCTATTACCAACTGAAATCGGGACTTATCTGACCAGCCCACGGTTTTCCAGTGGTGTAGGGTCTAATTAATGCGGACGCGAGCCCGGGAGAGAAGCAGGCAATGTCGTGCTGTTAGCAAAAGCACTCACGTCGGTCGTCTGCTGCCATAGCCCATTAACGCCATATTTCGCCGCACTGTCCTAACGGTTACTTTCGACGGACGTCCCACATTGATTTCTGCGGTTATTTCAAGCAGTGTTGCTTGTGTGTTGGCGCCGACAACTCTGTACAAAAGCTGTTGCTCTCGGTCGCTAAGTGTAGGCCATTGTGCATTGCCTTGTACGTGGTAAGAAGTAATGGCTGAAATTTGGTATTCTCAGCACACTGTTGACACTGTGGATCTGGGAATACTGAATTCCCTAACGATTTCCGAAATGGAATGTCCCATGGATCTAGCTCCAATTACCACGCCGCATTCAAAGTGTATTGACTCCCGTCGTGCTGCCATAGTCACATCAGACACCTGAGTGTAAATGACAGCTCCGCCAATGCAGTGCCCTTTTTACACCTTGTGTAGGCAGTATTACCGCCATCTGTATATGTGCGTGTCGCCCTACCATGACTGAGCGCAAGAGCAACAACTGCCGGAGCATAAATCTAGTTCTATGAACGAGACCTGTTTGACAGTGTTGTACGTTTGTCATATAGGCCCTACCCGAATTGGAATGTACTAGAATGTGGTTTATGCGCAACGATATGCCACTGAAGTGTATTCAGGAAGCCCACTACGTATCCAGGACACTGAAGTGACCCTAGATGGAGATACCGAGTGAAGGTCCTGTTATGGCGTCTACCTCAATACTCCACAAACCACAGTAAAGTAACTTACTGGCAGATTAAAACTGTGTGCCCGACCGAGACTCGAACTCGGGACCTTTGCCCTTCGCGGGCAAATGCTCTACCATCTGAGCTACCGAAGCACGACTCACGCCCGGTCTCACAGCTTTACTTCTGTCAGTATCTCGTCTCCTACCTTCCAAACTTTACAGAAGCTCTCCTGGTAGAGCACTTGCCCGCGAAAGCGTTCGAGTCTCGGTCGGGCACACAGTTTTAATCTGCCAGGAAGTTTCATATCAGCGCACACTCCGCTGCAGAGTGAAAATCTCATTCTGGCACAGTAAAGTACATGGCAGAGGGACTTCCCATCAGTTAGTAGAGCCTCTTCCATTTCCAATCACGTATGCAGTGCGGGAAGAATGGATGCTTAAATCCATCTGTGCACGCTGTAATTAATCAGTCTTGCCCTCTCGATGCCTAAAGAGAAATTCGTAAGGGGTTGTAGTATATTCAGAGTTCATTATTTAAAACTATCTCTTGAATCATACAATAAGTAGGCTCGCTCTCGTCTGTTTGCTTCTTTATTCAACAATCAGCCAGTTCACTTTATTCAGTACAATTGTGACACGCTCCCACGGATCTGACTCTCTCTGTAAGCGTTCAGTATCCCTTATTACTCTGATTTGATACGGGCCCCATACTTCGTGGGCGTGAGGTCGCTGGGCTGTACTTTCTAGAGATATGGCGAGTTTCTGCTATAGCGTTAGGTTTGCAGAGTGGCTCGTATTAACAAAATAATCTAGAACGCAAGCAATGCTATTCGAACGGTTTACGTCACTTGCGTAATCAAACATTTACACTTGCGCCTGTGAATATTTATGAAGCACAACACACAGGAAATCGAACAAAAACTTTAATTTTTGTCTACGGCGCAGGAATTTGTGGACAATCGTATAAGAAAATTCCGCTGAGATGCTCTTCTAGGCACGGTGTTAGCAAGGTGGATGCTTCGTGCTGAAAATTTATTCAACATTTAACTGACTCATGTTTCCATGTTCCAACTACGTAACACCATTCGAAAAAAACCGGCCGGACGTGTGGCCAAGCGGTTCTAGGCGCCTCAGTCTGGAACCACACGACCATTATGGTCGCAGGTTCGAATCCTGCCTCGGGCTTGGATGTGTGTGATGTCCTTAGGTTAGTTAGGTTTAAGTAGTTCAAAGTTCTAGGGGACTGATGACCTCAGATGTTAAGTCACATAGTGCTCAGAGCCATTTGAACCATTTTTGAAAAAAAAGAAACACTAATAAGTAAATCGTATCCAAGATGTTCTCTTGCGCTGGTGATAAAAATAATTTCAAACAGATAATGCACGCAAGCAGTTTTGAAAAATGCGTGAGAAATAATTTTTAACTGTCGTAACCCTGCCATTTCGAGCACATAATTTTTGAAAAAAAAAAAAAAAAGTCTGCTTCTGTCCTGTTGCCGGTTTGCAATGTTGTTAAAGTTAAGTGCTTTTGAGTCATCTTAGTCCAGTGGAAACGTTGTGTTGTTTTTAGTATGTATGTTGTGTTCTGTTCTGTTCATCAAGTGGTGTGCTCTAATAGCGTGTACATGTACAGGTCATTAAACTGTATGATTTGAAGGCACATATACGTATAGTTACATCAAATGACGCCACACACACACACACACACACACACACACACACACACACACACACACACACACACACACACACTCTTTAGTGACAACACAACTTATCACGGGCAAATTACACCGTCCTTTTTACGGAAATATTATTTGAAGGTTTAGTACCCGCAATATGAAACATGTAAAGAGCAGTGTGAAGCACCGCACTAGCTCCTAAGTTAACAAAACATATGAGGTTCTTTTTGCATTGCTATTTCATTGAAATTAATACTGTGTTAATGTCATGGGTTCGCGTAGAGAAATATTTGTGCGTGGCACATTTACCACTGATCATTTCGTAGTAAGTTAATTTATGTGGATTTACGTAACTGAGGTAAAAGATAGCCGTTATGTGGCAACCACAAGAAGTTAATGAAAATTACTATTGATCTTTACAAATAAAATGATACTGAAGTTACATAATATAATTAAAATGCACACTTTGTAAATTATTTCCGCGGCACTGTTCGGGTTAATATTGGCAATATTCAAATAAGACGTTGAGGCCGTGCAAATGGCCGATAACATTCACAGGCTCGCGCTGTATTGCGCGTTCTGATAAGTCATTAGCTTCCTAATATGTAGAGATGCTAAAGATACATAAATAAAGGTTTTAAGAGCAAATAAACACATATATTTAACCAAAACACGTCGTAAGTACACTTAACAATGTCTCTCACGTCTACCCTTATCCAAGACAAAGACCAGAGTTGTTAATTACGTAAAATCTTTCAACTATGACACAGTTATTAATATTTTTAACATAGAATAAAAAATAATGTACACAATAAATCGATATTGTTTTTAAGTACAAGTACGTTGAATGATAAATGTTTTTCTGTACATTTTTACATACGTCCTTGAAGAATCAGAAGCGTCTGTATTGATTGCACTATTCGTAATTCCATATGAATAAATATTGTTCTCCCCAGGGCAGCCAGTACAGCACACTTACTTATGACATAAACCCACGACATCGATACTGTCCCACGAGTAGTTCTACACCCGTATAGTTAAGACATACCACTATAATCCAAGTTTATATAAAAATAATAGTACAGTCACAGGATTCTGCAGTACTGTACTTGAAAAAAAAAATCAGATCTGAAATATCAAAACAAGTAAAATATAACGCAGTTTGTGAAACACAGCCCTTTATATTACAATGGAACCTATTTGTCAATTCAAAGGAGAAAATGACTTTCCAAGCTATACAATCTTAATCTAATCAGGGAGTATTAATCATATCTTGAACGTCGACAATAAAGCAAGAACAGCAATCTCCTGTTGTTCATTTAGCGTAGTGGCAAATGTCAGAGGTCGCAATTCAGCTGTGATATTCTTTCATGACACAAGGATCAATGATAATCACTTGTCAGCTCAATGTGGGCGGTAACCAGGCTGATTGGGTGACACACGGGAGGTAGTGTATGTCCCTTGACACACCACATCTAAGCCCTCACAGTGACGTCCATTGACAGCCGTGTGACGGGAGCCAGCACTGCTGAAGTTGGGAGCAAAGGGTCAGCAACTCACCTCACATCCGAACACAGCGGCCATATAATCCGTTCATCGTAAGAATAAACTGATGTAAACAAACACAAATGCGGTGACTGGTCAGAAGCCGTAGCACACGCACACTGGTGTTGTTAAGGTCTTGGAAGTATTTCCGACTTCTGGTTATATATCTTATTATTCAGTTACGTTAAATGAACTTTAAGATATTCAAATATATTAACAGCCATCAACGTGTTTCCTTATCACGCTTCAGCTACGTAGTTTTTATTTTAAAAATCGTGTGCAGTCGCAGCCTCTGCAGTGATGTGCTCTGATTGTCGCGCTGCTAATGCGCAGTATCAAAATGGCTGCGGTTGCTTTCTGTTCCGTAGTGATACACGTGCGTGGAACACTGTTAAAAGATGCCGAGAAATAGCCTTTTCTTAATTTTTTCATAAATTTACGGAGATAATCGGCTTTGAAGTTTTCCCAGCGTTGTATGTACTGTAGTAGATCAACAAATTACTATTGCACGTGTGGTGCAGTCGGTGCGCATATTCGCGGGTTGGTTCAGATCTCCCCCGATTCGATTTTTTCTTGTTCAATTTGAAATAGATACATCTCGTAATTATAAAACTCATCATCATTTTTTATGAAAATGCACGTCTTCTTGTTTCTAATTACATATTGGACGCGAAATCCCTGTTTCGCTTTCAACTAAAAATTCTTAATTATCCATGTTTTATGAAATACTGTTCATAAAAGTTGTTTACATTAAGAAAACATAATTTAATTTTTAAGGCAAAAATGAAAAACCAAATCCTCTTTATTTGAACTATGTCCATCGTTTTATACTACAGAAGTAGATAAGTATCAAATGGATCAAATGGCTCTGAGCACTAAGCGACTTAACTTCTGAGATCAGCAGTCGCCTGGAACTTAGAACTACTTAAACCTAACTAACCTAAGGACATCACACACATCCATGCCCGAGGCAGGATTCGAACCTGCGACCGTAGCGGTCGCTCGGTTCCAGACTGTAGCGCCTAGAACCGCACGGCCACTCCGGCCGGCAGATAAGTATCGTAGAAACATGAAAAACAATCATTTTTCAAAGCATCGAGCACGTCATACAAATTCTGCATTTTAACATTTGCTACTGTACCATCAAAATATGAACCCAGAGGAACTGATATGGAGCCAAGCTGCGGAATTTGGCCTGAGAAGTAAGACTGTTAAAGATGCCAGGCGTGCTGAACCGACACCCCCGGGATAACAAGGCCGCCCAGCAGTGTTAGTGACGTCACACTAAGCGGCCCATAGCCGACGCAGCAGTCCACGGACACCTCCGTACAGACGCTCCTGATGCTAACGATCTTCGGTCCGTTATACAGAAAGGAGCGAACTAATCGATAATTCGAACCAAAGACCAAATTATATATATTCTTGTAAACAGCATAAATGTTCATAACGAAATACCGATTACATATACGGGCAGGAATAGGTTCTAGAACTCCTATGAAAAGTGTTTATCTTCAGTACCAGAATGAACATCAAATTGTCAGGTTTTCTAAATAAAAAAGCACTTTGTTAGTAACAGACAGCAATAATGAGACTTGCAGTTGGTGATTTCTACGTGGAAAAGGAAATAAGCTGTAGAGAGATTGAAAATGGTAAGTAAAGAGAGCCTCAGCCTTTTGCTCACATTCTTACATGTAATGCACTTGGTTGTTTTTCATTTTCTTACCTTTCATAACATTTTTAATATTGTTTCAAGAAGTGTATCTTCAATAGCAGAGTGAACTTCAAATTGTCAGGCTTTTCTTAAAGGAAAGAGCAGTCCCTTAGTATCACAGTGCAAGACAGAATCTTGTGTTCAGTGATGTCTATGTTAAAAGGAGAATATTTGATATCTATCTTTTGTTTCCATTCTTTATTACTGGGGATACACTTGTAAAAATTCTTGAAGAGAGCTGTCACCATGAACATATGAGTAAATTCACGATAGTCATGTGTTTTATGAGATAAAGCGAACTCTTGTTACCTTATTGTAAACGAAAGTTGTGAGGGTTTTGCTATGTATGACAATGTTTAAGATAATTTACTTTCAGTGTAATAGCTTGAAAATGTTAAGTCCTGCTGTCAGTTGGCATTTGTCACCACCTGTATGCGAGTTTTAAAGCTAAATAGTGTTCTGACAATTATAAAATAGTGGCAAAGTTCCTCAATCGATTAAACTTATTCCTGCCCATATATGTAATCGGTATTTCGTTATGAACCTTTATGCTGTTTACAAGAATATATATAACTTGGTCTTTGGTTCGAATTATCGATTAGTTCGCTCCTTTCTGTATCCGCACCAGATCGGGTTGACGGAGGAGATAGAGAAGATCCAAAGAAGAGCGGCGCGTTTCGTCACAGGGTTATTTGGTAACCGTGATAGCGTTACGGAGATGTATAACAAACTCAAGTGGCAGACTCTGCAAGAGAGGCGCTCTGCATCGCGAGCTTGCTCGCCAGGTTTCGAGAGGCTGCGTTTCTGGATGAGGTATCGAATATATTGCTTCCCCCTACTTATACCTCCCGAGGAGACCACGAATGTAAAATTAGAGAGATTAGAGCGCGCACAGAGGCTTTCAGACAGTCGTTCTTCCCGCAAACCATACGCGACTGGAACAGGAAAGGGAGGTAATGACAGTGGCACGTAAAGTGCCCTCCGCCACACAACGTTGGGTGGCTTGCGGAGTATAAATGTAGATGTAGATGTAGATCGTTAGCATCAGGCGCGTCTGTACGGAGGTGTCCATGGACTGCTGCGTCGGCTATGGGCCACTTAGTGTGACGTCACTACACTGCTGGGCGGCCTTGTTATCCCGGGGGTATCGGCTGAACTAACACACGCAGCGTTTTTACACGTCACTGCCAAACGCTGGCGGATGTAGAACGGCTCGTCATAAAGAGGAAGAGAAAATGCTGCACTTGGCTGGCTTCGTGGATTCTGTTGTTGATAGGCTCGTTAGCAACGTAGCAGGTGACACTTCGAGAACTGAAATGGATTTCTCGGATTCGGATAAGGGAGGAGTTAAGAGATCACCAGACAACTGACTGTAAGTAATACTTTCAGTGGCTTCAATATTTAACTGTCCGGTGAAATCCTTCAGTACACTCTTACGTTACACATTGCTTATGCAGAAAAATTACCCTGTGGATAAGTCATGAATTCTCATCATTCTTGTTTTTAATGACAATAGCACGTAGCTAAAAACGATAACGTGTTGCGGTTTTCGTCTAGTCGTCTAAGGAGCGTATTGTCGGTGATTTGCAATGTATTATTTCATTCTGCTTAAAAATTAAATGACATTCGAAGCTGTATTTCTCCTTTGCTCGTCACTTTTACGTGTGAACTGCAACTGGCCACGTCACTGCAGGCTAGTTGTACCAGCTGACCGGCCAGTGTTGTACAAGTTAAATGCGCCAGTAAACCTGTTATCCTGTATTATCGCTACGTCGACGTGCACGTAACGCACAGCACAAAACGTACCCTTAGTACCGTACTAGACAGTACTCGAGACAGCTTGGCTGCAGTCCCACGTGAAACGGAAATCCAATGAGGTTCCAGCAAATGCGGAAGAATATGTTGTGCAACGTTTACGTCAGGTTTATTCTGATGATGAACGGATTATGGTCATTATTCCTTATCCATCCTGAAGGCGGCAACATTGTATAAAGTTATTAAAACGTGCGACTGTGCCTAGAAAATACACAAACGCGCTAGAAACTTAAGAATTTAAACTAGAAAGCACGCTAGTAAATAGAAATCGCTTCTAGTTAGCTCACAAACGAACCGTGTATCCTCGTATGTAGCTGCTAGGTTGAAGGCTGGTGCCACAATTGTTTAGATAGGGAAGAGTTTCTTTCTCCAAAGAGGACAATGAGGGAGCATGAAGCATGCTCCCTCATTCTTCAACAGATGCAGGTCTAATTAAGTTCATCCATTCGCCGACCCTTGTTGAAAATGCGAATGAGCTGTACTTTTTTTCCAGTCGCTTGAGTCCAGCAACCTATGAGGCATTGTCACACAATGGGGAACAAATTTGTTAGCACAGTCTCCATAGAATATTTTAGCTATCTGGTCCAGACGTCTTTCCACCGTTGAGCGATTTTAGATGATCTAGTGCGCGATCAGTTACCTCAATGGGCACAAGACCCACGCCCCCTGTAACCAGGAGGCTTAGCAGGACCCAAACCTTTGGAACAAGACAGATGGCCAGTAGGTAGCAGCCCCGAGCACACCAGCTCTCTTGAGAGTTATATTTTGGCGGCTGATGTTTCAGTCTGTGGCAGATCACTTCATATTGTAGGTGTCCGCCGATTCAGTTACAGTTAGAAGTCTGAAACCGACCCCAGGCATCCCCCGTTCTGACATGTAGCACAAAAATCTAGGCTGAGATGATGGAGGAGCTTCATGTACACAGTATTAACAATTTCGTCAGCACCTGGAACTCGTCGAACATAGCTACGGTAAGATTCATTAACTGAAAGGAGTAAGGAGAACATCAAGGAGGAACCTGCCACGGGCTTTCATCTGCCGTATGCTACGTGGAAGGTTCTAGATCTAGACCGATGGAGGACAAAATGCAAAGTGAACTTCAGGAAGTGGGGCGACATCACTGAGGAAGAATTATGTGAGTGTGTTGACCTACAGGGCGCACTACATCTCCTGGTCTGAAGAAACCTGTCTGGTCCTTCCACCACAGAAGATCTTCATGCAGCAAGTGATAAGGACATCAAAACCGCGCAATTCTGGAGCCTACTGTCCATTTAATAGAAAACCACGTGTGCTGTTTTGTGTTATTACTTTCAGTATATTGTATTACTGTACTGTATTATGGTTTGTATATTTAATCTCTGGACTCACAAATAAATGTAGTTAACATCACAGAATACTTTATTTTATATGCGTACACAAAATGTAAGAGTTTGTGTAATAAACTTGCACATTAAATAACCAAAACTATAGGCAGGCAGATAATAGCTTGCATTATATCCCCACCTGTCAAACAGAACATAATTGTACATAGTAATTGCCGAAATGTGGTGTGGTAGAGACAGGGCCTAAAACATATTTTACCAGTTTCTTAATAACAGCATTATTATTATTATCATTATTATTATTACATTTTAATATTGACCTGTTCGACTTTGTAGCAAGAGCGTGTCCGTTATGAAAATAATAATGCATTATCGTAAACATCGATTAGTAAACCAAAACAGGCAGAGAGGCACTTGCTGCAGCCTAATAAATAATGCTCCCGGAAAAATACATCCCTGACACAGTGATCGATATGAACAGTAGACCACAGCTTTATATGCCTTTAATGAAGCCTTAATGTACAGGGCTATTACAAATGATTGAAGCAATTTCATAAATTCACTGTAGCTCCATTCATTGACATATGGTCACGACACACTACAGATACGTAGAAATACTCAAAGTTTTGTTCGGCTGAAGCCGCACTTCAGATTTCTGCCGCCAGAGCGCTCGAGAGCGCAGTGAGACAAAATGGCGACAGGAGCCGAGAAAGCGTATGTCGTGCTTGAAATGCACTCACATCAGTCAGTCATAACAGTGCAACGACACTTCAGGACGAAGATCAACAAAGATCCACCAACTGCTAACTCCATTCGGCGATGGTAT
Source organism: Schistocerca cancellata (assembly GCF_023864275.1). Classification (NCBI taxonomy): domain Eukaryota; kingdom Metazoa; phylum Arthropoda; class Insecta; order Orthoptera; family Acrididae; genus Schistocerca; species Schistocerca cancellata. The sequence goes on along the minus strand of NC_064631.1, from coordinate 229,426,190 downwards.
GCGCAGTTTAAAGCTTCTGGATGCCGCTGTAAGGGGAAATCAACGGGTCGGCCTGCAGTGAGCGAAGAAACGGTTGAACGCGTGCGGGCAAGTTTCACCCGAGGCTCATGCCACAACTGGACACCGACAGCGCCGACTTCATCTTTCAACAGGATGGTGCTCCACTGCACTTCCATCATGATGTTCGGCATTTCTTAAACAGGAGATTGGAAAACCGATGGATCGGTTGTGGTGGAGATCATGATCAGCAATTCCTGTCATGGCCTCCACGCTCTCCCGACTTAATCCCATGCGATTTCTTTCTGTGGGGTTATGTGAAAGATTCTGTGTTTAAACCTCCTTTACCAAGAAACGTGCCAGAACTGCGAGCTCGCATCAACGATGCTTTCGAACTCATTGATGGGGACATGCTGCGCCGAGTGTGGGAGGAACTTGATTATCGGCTTGATGTCTGCCGAATCACTAAAGGGGCACATATCAAACATTTATGAATGCCTAAAAAAACTTTTTGAGATTTTGTATGTGTATGCAAAGTATTGTGAAAATATCTCAAATAATAAAGTTATTGTAGAGCTGTGAAATCGCTTCAATCATTTGTAATAACCCTGTATATCTCCATGCAGAGTACGAAGAATAATGACGTCTCTTTAACCTTGCAGAATAGTACCAATATCTACAAACGCTGGTATTTTAGCGCTAAAATCTTAAGTCGTAAATGTTGACCAGCTGTTTGGAAGGAAGTGTTAAGATCAAGGTGTATGAATCTTAAGCATTAACCTATCTAGATAAACAATATTTATGTATATAGAGTCTTGATGTGTGTGGTTCCCTACTTTAACAAAAACAGTTACAGCCTTTGTACCGTCAGAACATAGATTTAATGTTGGTCTACGCTATAGACATAGGTTATTTTACGTTTCACGTCACTCCTAGAATCTTTCTGACGAACATGTTGCTGCTGCAGCATGTTACATTTGTAGGGAACATAGTAGTTTCATCTCTTCACCATGTCTCTCTATAGAATGTATCGTCTTTCCGCTATTAAAATTATATATAGTCATTAAATAGCCACGGTTACCTGTCATGTTCGCCGGCCGTTGTGGCCGAGCGGTTCTTGGCACTTCAGTCCGGAACCGCGCTGCTGCTACAGTCGCAGGTTCGAATCCTGCCTGATGTCCTTAGGTTAGTTAGGTTTAAGTAGCTCTAAGCTTACGGGACTGATGACCTCAGATGTTAAATCCCATAGTGGTTAGAGCCATTTGAACTTGTCATGTTGATCTCATCTGTATATATTTAGCAGTGGAAGAAAAAGTTTTGGGGAGTGATTCGAATTTTCAAATGCGTTTTTCGTGGTGTGTCACGCAAAGATCGTCAGCCTAAGACCCTTACCAGGTTGGGTGAACAGGTGCTTTATATATGATGGTGTGGGGTACAATTGTCATGCAACCTACCGCATCTGTATGTTACCTAAAAATTACCCAGCAAAGTGCTAACTATAGGAGGAAATCATCACGTGCTTGACTGACAAACACCCAGCGGATAAGAAGTGAAGCATTTGCCATCTTGTGAGATGGATGGGTAATATCTGATTTTCAGACCACCTCTTGGCATCCTCAGGCATAAACATTAAGGCTACTGACACTCATTTAGATAAAACCCTCAAAGTCGGCCATCAGTACCTAAGGACCCAACACAACCACCAACTTTCCATACGTTCTAACAGCTTACAAAGAACGTTAGTGAGGCTGATGGGCCGACAGCTATCTACATCAAGCGGGTTTTTACCGGGTTTGAGCACTGGAATGATGGTGCTATCCCGCCATCGCGATGGAAAGACGCCATCGCACCAGATCCCATTGAAGATGACGAGGAGATTTCGCTTGTAGTCGGATGAGAGATGATCATCTGACTGTGGATCTGATCTGGCCCAGGAGCTGTGTCGGGGCATCGTGCAAGGACGCTGAGGAGCTCCCACTCTGTAAAGGGAGCACAATAGGGTTCACTCTGACGTTCAGTGATCGAGAGGGCTTTCTTTTGCATCCGCTGTCTGAGGGTGCGAAATGCTGGGGGTTAATTCTCTGACGCGGAGGCTCGAGCCTAGTGCTCAGCAAAGTGCTCGGCAATTGCGTTTGCGTCGGCAGATAACACGCCATTGATGTTAATGCCTGTAACACCTGTCGGAGACTGGTATTCACAAACACGTCTTATCTTCGTCCAGACTTGGGACGGTGACGTATGGCACCCAATGCTCGAGACGTACCTCTCCCAACACTGCTGTTTCAGTCTTTTTATGAGCTGGCGAATGCGGGCACGGAGCCGTTTAAAAGCTATTAGGCGCTCTACGGAAGCGTGCCGCTTATGTCGCTGTAGAGCTCGCCGACGCTCTTTAATGGCCTCAGCGATTTCCAGCGACCACTAAGGTACTGACTTTCGCTGGGAGCACCCTACAGAACAAGGATTCGTGTTTTTCGCTTCAGAAACTATCGTTGTAGTGACCTGCTCAATCACCTCATCGATGGTACCTTGTGGGGGAGATTCAACAGTGACAGCAGAGGTGAAAGCTTCCCAGTCTGCCTTGCTTAAAGCCTATCTTGGTAGACGTCTGGGGGAATGGCGCTGGGGGAGTGACAGGAAGATGAGAAACTGATCACTACCACACAAGTCATCGTGGACAGATGGGAGAAGTCCTAGATTGCAGAGGGATAATTAAATGGCCGAGTAAGTGCCATGAGCCACAATAAAATGTGTGGGGGCCCCAGTATTCAAGAGGCAGAAGTCGAGTTCTGACAGGGAAGTTTCGACATCTCTACCTCGGCCAGTAAGCACGGTGCCACCCCACAAGGGGTTATGGGCGTTAAGATATCCGAAAAGTAAGAAAGATTTAGGGAGTTGATGAATCAGTACAGCCAATGTGTTCCGGGGTACTGCACCATCTGCAGGAAGATACACGTTGCAGACAGTTATTTCCTGCGTCGTCCTTATCCTGACAGCCACAGATTCAAGAGGGGTTTGAAGGGGTACAGGTTCACTACATACTGAGTTTAGGACATAGACACAAACTCCACGTGACACTCTATTGTAGTCGCTACGGTTCTTGTAATATCCCCATAGCTGAGGAGGTCAGGGATCCCCATTGTCGGGAACCAGGTTCCCTGGAGGGCAATGTAGGAAGCAGGTGTAAAGCTTAACCGTTGCCATAGTTCAGCCAGGTGGTGGAAAAAACCGCAGCAGTTCCACTGGAGGATGACGTTATCGTGAAGCTGGGAAGGTATGAAGCATACAAGGAGGCTGGTTATGCCTCAGGGTTACCTGCTGCCACCGATTGAGTATTTGTACCATTCTTATTGTGGATAAAGCATCAGTGGAGCATCAGTGGAGCCACCAGATGGTCCTTTTTCTTAGCAGACGCCTTTGTTTGCTTGCCCTCTCGCTTCTCTTTAGGGGTTTGCTGGGAGGATTTCTCCAAAGCAGCTTCAAGCATGGAGGAAGACAGTGAAGCTCTTCGTCCAGCAACTTTTGGCTCCTTTAGCCACTGCCGAGTGTCCGCTGTGGCATTAGTGGAGATCTTGGGTGAGAGGGTCCCAAGGGACCCCTTCTGCTCGAGAGGAGCCGGAGGAGGCTATTGCTTCTCTGGCTGGGGGGAGGGGAGGGGACATGTCCGCTGCTGCAGCATATGTGGACGTCAACTGAACGGGGTGTAATCCTTCAAATTTACGAATAGTCTCTTGGTAAGTCAACTGGTCCAGGGTCTTCATGATTTTCCGCTCCTTTTGGAGTACTGTGCAGTCTGGCGAGCAGTTGATACAAGTGGGAGGAGGTACACAGGGAGTACCTGGATGCAGTGGACGTCCGCGGTCTCGACATGTGGCGCTGGAAGTGCAGCAGGAAGAGTTGCCCGAATTTCCAGCACTTAACGTACCACACAGAGGAAGGGACGTATGGTTTAACGTCACAGTGGTAAACCATCACCTTTCCAGGCAATGAATCACCCTCAAAGGCCAAGATGAAGGCATCGGTAGCAACCCTGTTCTCTTTGGGTCCCCTGTAAACGTGCCGGATGAAATGAAAACCCTGCCGTTCTAAATTGGTGCGGAGCTCGTCGACAGACTGAAAGAAATCGCGATGGAAAATAATCCCCTGGACCATGTTGAGGCTTTTATGGGGAGTGACGGAAACAGGAATATCACCCAGCCAATCACAAGCGCGAGTAATGCTCGGAATTGGGCTAGGGATTCTGAATCAAGAAAGCACCGCTTCTCATCTTGTACAGCGCTGTCACTTCCCCAAACTTATTCTCAAGATGTTCAACAAAAAATTGAAGCTTCATAGGTGGAAAGGAGTCCACGTCCATTCTGCTACAGACTAAATACCGAGCATATATGGCCCTCCTCTTTCTGTAGCCCTATTTTGTTCCTATGTTGTAGCAAGGGAGGGAAGCTATTTAGGGTCATATCAGTCAGAATTGTACTCAATCTTATCCTTCTTAGAGACTGCTGGCGCTGTGCAGTCACCAGCAGGAGACGACTTAGTCCACTTCATTGCAGGTCATCTGCCCTGATGCCACCCACTCTGATCAGGGGCTCTCCCGACAGGCGCCACCCAGCCACAGCGAAGGCCACCTGGCATGATGGTGGTTGCCTGGAGTTCTGATGCCACAGGAAGACAGGTATATATCTACTCCTTGGCATACATGGGGAGTTTACATCCTAGGCATCAGCAGTGCGCTCCCTGTGTTGTCATGGGGCTACCACCAAATGGGAACATGACGGCCCCACCACAATATTGGGCACAGAGAAATCCAATACTGTCATGGAGGCGAAAGAGGACAGGAGACAAAGGAAGGAGATGACGTACCCCAGAAAGTGTCCTCACCAAATAGTTGAATTGCAGGTGGAGATGCAAAGCCACGACAAGAGGCCCACGGGATCGGATCTAAGAGCACTATGAACAACTCATGCACCACGTAAGGTGTCCTTCCCCATATGGCCTGCACTTCTGTAGAATTTGGAAAATGGTAGATCAAACCATAAAATGGGACCTGAACTTACAGGGCCGAAAACGGTGAGACTCCTTTTTGTCGCCTCTTAGGCCACGCAAGGATATCTTGGGCCTATTCTAACCCCCAGACCCACAGGCGGAGATATGTATCTTAACAGATATCCTATCATCCTGTCCTTTCTCAAATGGTTCAAATGGCTCTGAGCACTACGAGACTTAACTTCTGAGGTCATAAGTCCCCTAGAACCTAGAACTACGTAAACCTAACTAACCTAAGGACATCACAACACATCCATGCCCGAGGCAGCATTCGAACCTGCGACCGTAGCGGTCGCGCGGTTCCAGACTGTAGCGCCTAGAACCGCACGGCTACTCCGCCGGCTGTCCTTTCTACTTGTCAGTGTTTTCTACATATTCATTTCGCTCCGATTCTGCGCAGAACCTTTTTATTTCTTTCCTTATCAGTCATCTAATTTCCAACATCTGTCTGTAGTACCACATTCCAAGTGCTTCGATTCTCTTCTGTTCCGGTTTTCTCACAGTCCACGTTTCACTACCATACAATGCTGTGCTCCAAACATACATTCTCAGAAATTTCTTTCTCAAATGAGGGCCTATGTTTGATACTAGTAGCCTTCTCTTGGCCAGGAATGCCTTTTTTGCCAGTTCTAGTCTACTTTTGATGTCCTCCTTGCTCTATCCGTCACTGGTTATTTTGCTGCCTAGGCAGTAGAATTCCTTAATTTTATCGACTTCGTGACCATCAATCCTCATGTTAAGTTTCTCGCTGTTCTCATTTCTGCTAATTCTCATTACTTTCGTCGTTCTTCGAATTACTCTCAATCTATATTCCATACTCATTGGACTGTTCATTCCATTCAGCAGATCATGTAATTCTTCTTCACTTTCGCTCAGGATAACAGTGTCATCAGCGAATCGTATCACTGACATCCTTTCATCTCGTATAAAATTCCACTCGTGCTTTTCCTAAAGCCCAACTGATCGTCATCTAACACATCCTCAATTTTCTTTTCCATTATTCTGTATGTTATTCTTGAGCAATTATGATGGTTGAGCTTTTAAGCTGTGCGATAATTCTCGCACTTGTCAGCTCTTGCAGTCTTTGGAATTTTGTGAATGATATTTTTCCGAATGTCAGACGGTATGTCGCCAGACTCATACATTCTACACACCAACATGAATAGTCGTTTTGTTTCCACTTCCCGAACGATTTTAGAAATTCTGATGGAATGTTACCTATCCCTTCTGCCTTATTTGATCTTAAGTCCTCCAAAGCTCTCTTAAATCCTGATTCTAATACTGGATCCCCTTTCTCTTTTAAATCGACTCCTGTTTCTTCTTCTATTATATCAGACAAATCTTACCCCTCATAGAGACCAATGTACTCTTTCACCTATCCGCTCTCTCTTCTGCTTTTAACAGTGGTATTCTCTTACACTCTTAATTATACCACCCTTGCTTCTAATTTCACTGAAGATTGTTTTGACTTTCGTATATGCTGAGTTAGTTCTTCCGACAATAATTTCTTTTTCGATTTCTTCTCATTTTTCATGCAGCCATTTCGTTTTGGCTTCCCGTTACTTCCTATTTATTTCATTCCTCAGCGTCTTTTTATTTCTGTATTCTGCATTCCACATACGTGAGGTGTAGAGGAGTCCGGTTTCTCAGACAGATACGAGCAGCGATCCGTTGCTCTACCACTTCCTCAGGGACCACCACACAGAACCTGTACCGTGATATAGTGACATTTCCACAGACCTCTGAGGTGTTTTTTTAAATACCAGTGGCAACAATTGCTTACCAAATACAGACAGCAGATTTTTTTCCTTACTTATTTAAATATCTTTATTATGTCTCACATTACTAATGTAAGCTACGCACTTAGCAGAATCATTTTCATGCAGGTAATTACTTCTCTTCAAATCACATTAATCATGGAGTGGAAACACACAGCAACAGAACGTGCCAGCGTGACTTCAAACACTTTGTTACAGGAAATGTTCAAAATGTCCTTCGTTAGCGAGGATACATGCATCCACCCTACGTCGCATGGATTCCCTGAGGCACTGATGCAGCCCTGGAGAATGGCGTATTGTATCACACCCGTCATCAATACGAGCACGAAGAGTCTCTACATTTGGTACCGGGGTTGCGTAGAGAAGAGCTTTCAAATGCCCCCGTAAATGAAAGTCAAGAGGGTTGAGGTCAGGAGAGCGTGGAGGCCATGGAATAGGTCCGCCTCTACCAATCCATCGGTCACCGAATCTGTTGTTGAGAAGCGTACGAACACTTCGACTGAAATGTGCAGGAGCTCCATCGTGCATGAACCACATGTTGTGTCGTACTTGTAGAGGGACATGTTCTAGCAGCACAGGTAGAGTATCCCGCATGAAATCATGATAACGTGCTCCATTGAGCGTAGGTGGAAGAACATGGGGCCCAATCAAGACATCAACAATGCCTGCCCAAACGTTCACAGAAAATATGTGTTGATGATCGCAGAAGTTTACCCGTGGAGGCCAATCAGCTGCTGATAGTGCCTGCACACGCTGTACATGGTACGTAAACAACTGGTTCTCCCGTAGCACTCTCCATACAGTGACGTGGTCAACGTTACCTTGTACAGCAGCAACTTCTCTGACGCTGACATTAGGGTTATCGTCAACTGCACGAAGAATTGCCTCGTCCTTTGTAGGGGTCCTCGTCGTTCTAGGTCTTCCCCAGTCGCGAGTCATAGGCTGGAATGTTCCGTGCTCCCTAAGACGCCGATCAATTACTTCGAACGTCTTCCTGTCGGGGCACCTTCGTTCTGGAAATCTGTCACGATACAAACGTACCGCGCCACGGCTATTACCCCGTGCTAATCCATACATCAAATGGGCATCTGCCAACTCCGCATTTGTAAACATTGCACTGACTGCAAAACCACGTTCGTGATGAACACTAACCTGTTGATGCTATGTACTGATGTGCTTGATGCTAGTACTGTAGAGCAATGAGTCGCATGTCAACACAAGCACCGAAGTCAACATTACCTTCCTTCAATTGGGCCAACTGGCGGTGAATCGAGGAAGTACAGTACATACTGACGAAACTAAAATGAGCTCTAACATGGAAATTAAGCGTTTCCGGACACATGTCCACATAACATCTTTTCTTTATTTGTGTGTGAGGAATGTTTCCTGAAAGTTTGGCCGTACTTTTTTGTAACACCATATATATATATATATATATATATACAGGGTGTTTCAAAAATGACCGGTATATTTGAAACGACAATAAAAACTAAATGAGCAGCGATAGAAATACACCGTTTGTTGCAATATGCTTGGGACAACAGTACATTTTCAGGCGGACAAACTTTCGACATAACAGTAGTTACAATTTTCAACAACAGATGGCGCTGCAAGTGATGTGAAAGATATAGAAGACAACGCAGTCTGTGGGTGCGCCATTCTGTACGTCGTCTTTCTGCTGTAAGCGTGTGCTGTTCACAACGTGCAAGTGTGCTGTAGACAACATGGTTTATTCCTTAGAGCAGAGGATTTTTCTGGTGTTGGAATTCCACCGCCTAGAACACAGTGTTGTTGCAACAAGACGAAGTTTTCAACGGTGGTTTAATGTAACCAAAGGACCGAAAAGCGATACAATAAAGGATCTGTTTGCAAAATTTCAACGGACTGGGAACGTGACGGATGAACGTGCTGGAAAGGTAGGGCGACCGCGTACGGCAACCACAGAGGGCAACGCGCAGCTAGTGCAGGAGGTGATCCAACAGCGGCCTCGGGTTTCTGTTCGCCGTGTTGCAGCTGCGGTCCAAATGACGCCAACGTCCACGTATCGTCTCATGCGCCACAGTTTACACCTCTATCCATACAAAATTCAAACGCGGCAACCCCTCAGCGCCGCTACCATTGCTGCACGAGAGACATTCGCTAACGATATAGTGCACAGGATCGATGACGGCGATATGCATGTGGGCAGCATTTGGTTTACTGACGAAGCTTATTTTTACCTGGACGGCTTCGTCAATAAACAGAACTGGCGCATATGGGGAACCGAAAAGCCCCATGTTGCAGTCCCATCGTCCCTGCATCCTCAAAAGGTACTGGTCTGGGCCGCTATTTCTTCCAAAGGAATCATTGGCCCATTTTTCAGACCCGAAACGATTACTGCATCACGCTATCTGGACATTCTTCGTGAATTTGTGGCGGTACAAACTGCCTTAGACGACACTGCGAACACCTCGTGGTTTATGCAAGATGGTGCCCGGCCACATCGCACGGCCGACGTCTTTAATTTCCTGAATGAATATTTCGATGATCGTGTGATTGCTTGGGGCTATCCGAAACATACAGGAGGCGGCGTGGATTGGCCTCCCTATTCGCCAGACATGAACCTCTGTGACTTCTTTCTGTGGGGACACTTGAAAGACCAGGTGTGCCGCCAGAATCCAGAAATAATTGAACAGCTGAAGCAGTACATCTCATCTGCATGTGAAGCCATTCCGCCAGACACGTTGTCAAAGGTTTCGGGTAATTTCATTCAGAGACTACGCCATAATATTGCTACGCATGGTGGATATGTGGAAAATATCGTACTATAGAGTTTCCCAGACCGCAGCGCCATCTGTTGTTGAAAATTGTAACTACTGTAATTTCGAAAGCTTGTCTGCCGGAAAATGTACTGTTGTCCCAAGCATATTGCAACAAACGGTGTATTTCTATCGCTGCTCGTTTAGTTTTTATTGCCGTTTCAAATATACCGGTCATTTTTGAAACACTCTATATATATATATATATAGGGTGAGTCACCTAACGTTACCACTGGATATATTTCGTAAACCACATCAAATAGTGACGAATCGTTTCCACAGACCGAACGTGAGGAGAGGGGATAGTGTAATTGGTTAATACATACCATAAAAATATGCACGGAAATGTGTTTTTTAACACAAACCTACGTTTTTTTAAATGGAACCCCGTTAGTTTTGTTAGCACAACATATAAACAAATACGTAATCAGTGCCATTTGTTGCATTGTAAAATGTTAATTACATCCGGAGATATTGTAACCTAAAGTTGATGCTTGAGTACCACTCCTCCGCTGTTCGATCGTGTGTATCGGAGAGCACCGAATTAAATAGGGATCCAAAGGGAACGGTGATGGACCTTAGGTACAGAAGAGACTGGAACAGCACATTACGTCCACATGCTAACTCCTTTTAATTGGTCTTTTTCACTGACGCACATGTACATTACATACTGCAATAAATTTCTCGGCTTACAAGAAAAAGGGAAGATATTGTCTGGCTTTAAAATTCATGATGCTGCAACTGGCGAAGTTTAAAACTCGAAAAACTGCAAGAACGCCATACATGTAATTATTCTCAATAAAATAAAACCTTAAAGTACAAGCTAAAGTGGAAAATGTTGACAATTTTACAGATAGGCATTTTAGTAGTGTACCACGACATTTTTAATCTATGTAAAAATAAAGAAATTGTTAAGTTACAGCTCGTCTCTTCCATGTTGAATTGTGGTAAACGAACTGGTACGAAAACCGCTAATTCAAATTTAAGCATTAGAGGTTCATTTTCTTTTCATCTCTACAAGTAGGATAATCAGCAGTGTCTTTCCTTGTTACTTATGACAGATGCGAAAACATTTTTACAGTTTCGACTGTAAGTATGTACGTAGCTACCTGCTATGAACGGGAAGACTACGTCCTATTCTCAGTAGCAGGAGGGATGGGACCTGCGCCCAAGGCAGGCCGTTAAGGGTCCGGGAGGCATGGATCCATACTGAAGAAGCCGTGGGTCACGCTCACCTCAGTATTTGATATATCGCCGTCTTTGTGCTTGCAAAACCATACCTTTATCGGAGCAAGGTCGCCGGATATTGCCCAATTGGCAATGTTTGTGCTCTCTGGGCATCTTAACATTTTAACGATCTAACGCGCTAGATGGACGAAATTTGGCAAAACACACCTATTGACTTTCTCAACTTGTAAAGCAGTTTCTCGTGAATAAATCATACAATGTTTCTGAAATTGTAATCATTTCTTTGTCTGTACTTGTACATCATATCTGCACATTTCCGACCCATTCGGTTATACCTTAGTGGCTCTGAGCACTATGGAACTTAACATCTATGGTTATCAGTGCCCTATACCTTAATGGTGAGCCTTTTTTTTTGTCTTAGAGTATACCTTGTATGCAAGCCCAGAAATGAAAAGTGGAGCTGCAGTATTTCAAATTAATCACACATTAATTTTGTTTTAATAACGCAGCTAAGCTTGCTGAATAAAAAAATTACGTAGGAAACTGAAGAAAGGAAAAACAAAAGTATATGATTTCCACAAGAGAACGTTAGTAAAGTACGAGGGTTGCCCAGAAAGTGATGCACCGCAGTTTTTCTCAGCCGAGAACAATTCTGCAAATGCGAAATGTTACGTATGTATTATTTGAAGTCTCCTGAGTGAACGCGCCAAATTTCCGTCACTTTCGACAGATAGCGTAGCTGCAAGGCAGTTTCAAAATGGCGTCTGTAGATGATGCACGTTACAGGCAACGTGCCGTCATTGAATTTGTCACTGCAGAGAAAGGAACTCTGGAGAATATTCACAAACACTTGTACAAAGTCAGTGGAGCATCTGCTGTCGGCATCGTACAGTTAGTCGCTGGGCACGGAGGGTGAGGTCATCAGAAGGCGGTTGGGCGGAACTCCACGATTCGCAGTCGTCCGAGAGACCATTCACGGCTGTCACACCTGGCACGTTGCAGCGAGCTGATGATGTCTAACGCGAGAATAGACGCATTACGACTCGGCAGTTTGCGCTGCATCTGTCAATCATCAAAGGAAGTGTGGATGCAGCTATCCGCACTCTTGCATATTCGAAAGTGTATGCAAGATGGGTCCGAGGCGTCTAACAGTGGATCACAAATCTCACAGAAAAAGCATTTGTCTTGGTTTGCTGCAACGGTTTGAAACTGAGGGGGAGGCCTTCTTGTCCCAGATTGCGACAGGTTATGAAACCTGGGATCTTCATTTTGAGCCCGAAACAAAACGACAGTCGATGGAACGGCGGTATTCCCACTCCCCACAGGAGACAAAATTCAAAGCAACTGCTTCCGTCGTCAAGGTCATGATCATCGTGTTCTGGAACTGTGAAGGTGTGATTCTCATTGATGTGATGCCAAGAGGCGGTGCCATTAATTCAAAAGCATATGCCAACACATTAACAAAACTTAAGACGCGCTTCCGGCGACTTTGCGCCACAGCAACCCAGGAGATGTTTTGCTGCAATACTGTAATGCTCGGCCCCACAGAAGTCTGAGGACTGCTGAACACATCACAAAACAGGGTTGGACACGATAACCCCATCCTCCCTACAGTGCTGACCTAGCCTCCTCGGACTTCCACTTGTTTGGGCCATTAAAGCATACCATTCTTGGAAGACATTTTGAGGATGAGGAGGCGATTCACATGGTCAAGCACTGGTTCCACCACCAGGGCAAGGCATACATGCCCTTGCTTCATGCTGGAGGAAGGCCATAGAATGGGACGAAGATTACGTGAAAAAATAGGGTGTGTAGATGAAATACCATTCTTTCGTGTGTGTAATTCTCATTATGTTCAATAAAGAATTGTTGAAGGAAAAAAATGCTGTACATTACTTTCTGGGCAAACCTCGTATTTACAAATCGCTCCATGAGTCTACATCCACTTGGGAGGGGAATTACACATTTTAATCATCACCTCCAAAAAGTAAAGTTTGCAGAAACATGCCTGTCTGTAGTCCTGGACACACCGAAATACCTGCACCATAGTACTGTAGCTCACCTCCAGAGCAGCCGTGACAAATTGACCTACTGATAAAGTGCAGTTCGTTTTCGGCTGTAGCAAAACTGTTGCAGCTGTGTATGCCCAATCCAGATTACTTCTTTGGCTGTTTGGATTGGCATGGTAGAGCTGCAACTATTCTGCTACAGCCAAAAACAAGCTTGACTTTATCAGTGGGCTCCACCATTTTGTCACAGCTGCTTTAGTGTCGTGCTACTGCACTGTGGCCTGAGGTTTTCATTGTTTCCAGGACTGCAGATGGGCGTTTACCTGTTGTGGCCTCACATATCGATACCACCCACAGGCGTCCAAGTTGGCGATGGAATTGCAAGTTTCTGTCAGACGCCGATCTCGGCTGTGCGGGATCTGGCGAACCCAATGGCGCGTACCCGCTGAGCCACGCGTCTGGCATCTCCACATCGCGAGTGCTCTCTGCTGCTGCTGCTGGCAGCCCCATAACCGACTCACACTTTGAACCACTTCACTATGTGACGCTACAAGGCGCCTCCTAGTAGCAGCTCCTACACCATTGTTTGTGCTTTAGTTCGGATAGTCTCTTCCCAATTGACATTAAGAGCTGTGTTATCTGTAATTAATCTTTGTACACTTGGAGAAATACAAGTTAAGTAAATCTTCTGCTTATTGTGTCAACTTGTTCGCTAATCATGTCTGCTCCTGTTCAGCTTTCTTACAACGACAATTGCTGCACCACTCTGGTGCCCACCTCTTCTTACCATTGTGCACGAAGTCGTACACAAGAACTGTGAATGAAACAACGTTATTATGTAACTATCTTTTTAGAGGTAGTAGTGAAGACTACCCGTACCGAATAAATAAACTGTAATGATTTTGGATTAAATCTAGCACTGGAGAGAGAGACCGGGACGAGTGTAAAAGCCACGCAGTCCAGCCTTACTTTGCCGGCCAAACAATGATGAAAAGTTTCCTTTCGCACGGTCACAACCTCTGAATTCGGCTGGATTAGTCAGTCTCATGCTAAGAATCCGTTGTTGTCGAATACTGCTGGAAGCACGACAATAGCCATCTTTTTTCGTTTACTTTTCATATTTTGTAAGTTCGCAAAGTTTTTGTAAAGTTCAAGTAAACACCAGCGACGCTACCCACTAGTTGTCTGTACTCGCGGTGAAGTGTTTTGTTTCACGAGATATCACACTGACTCACTCGCAGTAGGACTCTGTCACCGCTCAAAGGTGAGGAGACAAAGTGCAATGACTCCCGGGTTCGGTATCCCTCCAATGACCAGAACGCCAATCACATTAAGAGTTGTCTGTTAGGAGATAAATAAGAACAAGGTAGCATGACACGCAAAATTTAAATGTTACCGGATCGACACGATTGGATTTTCCTGGTAAAAAACATGGGCGCAGCTCTGTTGATATCACTGAAAGATAAGTAAGACATCTATTGTCTCAGTGTTTCGTTTTATCCACGGGTGCTATCACTCTTCGGAGCACCCTGGTGCAGCAGTTACAATTCCAGTCTCCATGTAGGGGACAAAGAGCTTAAAAATCCCTCCAATCTGCCAGCTTTAGGTTTTTAAGATAATCCCTAAATTCCTCGACACACAACTAGTTCTTCGTAAATGGCAAGGTAACTTTAAGCCGGTCCTCCCACGTCACCATGGTAACTCAATGAATGAGCTTGCAAAATAGCTGTGCGACCCTCTTTTACTTCCCGACTCTTACCTCTTTCGGTACTCTGCCAGTGATAAATTAAAACTTTTCCCGCTTTTTTATTTTAATTTTCCTCGCGGGATTATTAACATTCTTCCTTTATAGCTGTGATCAGTCGATGAAATGCATATTTGCCCATTTAACATTCACGTAACAAAAATGTGATTACAGAATTTAGACCACTCTATAGTATCTCTTCACGTTTCATACCTGCTTCCATTCGTTCAGCAATCACAATTGACGTGATACTATTATGAACACAGTTTCATATGTTACTATCTTTATAGGATTCCTTGAATAAATCTCTTTGAAAGCAAAAGTTAACAGTATGTGTGATAAGGCAATTAATTTAACATCCGTTTCTGCAGTAACTTTCCTTGCCCATAAGAATCCGCCGTCCTCTCACTGAATAGAACAGCAATCAACCCGAAACTATTCGGAACTCACTGACGTCAATACTACAGCTGTCAAAGCGATTTAAAGATATAAATGATAGGTGTAAAGTCACTGTAGGAAAGTATTTACATTTATGCAGTCTTCCTGTGTAATCTGTAATGACTAAGATCCTTAATGTACGTTAAATAAATGGTTCAAATGGCTCTGACCACTATGGGACTTAACTTCTGAGGTCATCAGTCCCCTAGAACTTAGAACTACTTAAACCTAACTAACCTAAGGACATCACACACATCCATGCCCGAGGCAGGATTCGAACCTGCGACCGTAGCGGTTCCAGACTGTAGCGCCTAGAACCGCTCGGCCACCCCAGCCGGCCTTAATGTACGTTAAAACACTACTTAAAAAGTTAAGGATCAAGATACAATGTGTAATGTAACATAGATCAAAATGTAGTATTTGGTAAATAGTCCAGTTTTCCACGACACTGTCATCTAAACCCACTCACATGAATGAAAATGGAGTGTCATCTTTCATTACAGTAAATTTGTATCTGGTCAGACAGTAAGCTCCGCATCTGAGTATACCAGGTTTGAGCCAGATCATGGAGAAATTTTTTTTATAGCATATCTTCAACCATTGAAATTGATATACGCAGTAAGACCGAACTTGGTGCGCGAATTTATAACAAAGATTCAGAATACAAGAACAGAAATACGCTTAAAGCATATTGATGTAGACGATGAACTGAAATGGAGAGATCTATTCAGTTGCAGCCCGGACATGCGAAGTGATGTCTTAGGGATAGGATATTTACACGTATTTTGCTGTGTAGTCTTTTTGTTGTTTTTCTTCAGAAGTACAAATTGAGCCACCTGTAAAAGCATTGTAAGTGAAACTCCAACATAAGGTATAATCATCTTACAATTTGTCCGCAACTCGTGGTCTAGTGGCTAGCGTTGCTGCCTCGATCACGGGACCCGGGTACGATTCCCGGCCGGGTTGGGGATTTTCTCTGCCCGAGGACTGGGTGTTTGTGTTGTCCTCATCATTTCATCCTCATCTTCATTATTCGCGACAGTGGATCGATTGGACTGTGTAAAAAAATTGCATTGTGAAAAAATTAGGACTTTGTACGGGCGCTGATGACTGCGCAGTTGAGCGCCCCACAAACCAAACATCGTCATCATCATACATACATACATACATACTATTCGTATCATTTTTCTCACTGGAGCAGTAATACATTCGAGTCCTCAACATGAATAGCTTCAAGGCACAATAATTCTGTTTCAGTAGAAAAAACACGGAACTTCGCACGTCTACGGTTACTACTAAACCATTACCTCTTATATCTGCTGTACTTATCTGCAAAGCATATCTCTAACAAAGTCACCTACGATATATACTTCGTGTTTCCGATACAACAGCAAGGCTTCAGCGGGAGACGTCATGTTATGTTCTTCGGTACAAGGCTGACTACCTAATGCGTTGTTTTTCTCAAAATTCTTCATAAATCGAAGCCATGTTGGTACCCGTTTACTTAATTTTTTCACATTTTAAGGATGTCCCTGAGTTTACTTGCAGGTATTTATTGGATTGTTTCTAACAAAACTATGGTATTTACTATTTATTTATTCTTTTGTCTTCAAGTGTATGTGTATGACTTGAAAAACTATATATCCAGAGGTCTTATAACAGGGTACTCAGCGAGCTGTTGTAAGTATGGTCGATTCATGCTCTGAAAAAGTTATAAAAACAAAAACCTGTCCACCTTTAAACTCCCCACTTTCACTGAAAGTGCCAGTGAGAGAGAACGGTATAAGCTATCGGCCTGTTGTAATTACTTTTCTATGCAAATGAAATAAGGTCTGTATAACTCTCCTAATTAACCGAGACCTGTTACTGGAAACAGTTTTGGGTGCTACTCCAGCCGTCGAGAAGGGGCTGTAGCGTTGTAGAAATACTGAGCCATGCTGCCCCCTCCCCCTCCCCCCCCCCCCCTGCCGTCCATAACAGCGAAAGTGTTGCCGGTATAGGATTTTATGCACTAACTGACCTTTTGATTACGGTCCATAAGTGTTCGTGGGACTCACGTTGGGCGATCTGCGTGGCCAAATCGTTTACTCAAATTGCCCAGAATGTTCTTCGAACCAGTCGTGAGTAAGTGTGAGCCAGTGGTATGGCGCACTGTCACCCATAAAAATTCCGTCATTCTTTGGAACATGAAGTCCATGAGTGGCTGGAAATGGTCACAAAGTAGCCTAACAACCATTTCCAGTCAATGATCGGTTCAATTGGACCATGGCACCCAGTCCATTCCATGTGAACATAGCCCACACCATTACAGAGCAACCACCAGCTTGCACAGTGTCTTTTTGACAGCTGGGGTCCATGGCTTCGTGGGATTGACGTCACACACTAACCCCTCCGTCAGCTGTTACCAACTGAAATCGGGACTCCCCTGACGAGCCCACGGTTCCCCAGTCGTCTACGTTACAAACAATATGGTAACGAGCCCACGAGAGGAGCTGCAGACGATACCATGTTCTTAGCAAAGGCACCCCCGTCGGTCATATGCTGCCATAGCCCGGTAACGCCAAATTTGCCGCAGTCCTAATGAATACGTTCGTCGTACGTACCATGTTGACTTCTGAGGTTGTTTCACTCAGTGTTGCTTATCGGTTAGCAAACGCCGCTGTTCTCGATCGTTAAGTGAAGGGTGTCGGCCATTCCCATTGTCCATGGTGAGAGGTAATGCCCGAAATTTGGTATTCTCAGCACACTCTCGACACTGTGGATCTCTAAATACTAAATTCCCTAACGACTTCCTAAATGCAATGTCCCCTGCTCCTAGGTCCAACTGCCATTCCGCAGTCAAAGTCTTATCTCCCGTTGTGCGACCACAATCAAGTAGGAAACCTTTTCACATGAATCACTTGAATACAAATGACAGTTCCGCCAATGCAGTGGTCTTTTATACCTTTTGTACGCAATACTACCGCCGTCTGTATATAATCGTTATTCAACGACTTTATCGCCTCAGTGAATTATATTTCGTTTTATTTACATAGCCTGAGTCAGTAGCCAGTGCATGGAGAGCAGTCTGCATGGAGAGCAGTCACCTCAGACTTGTGAAACATTAACGAAGGTTAGAGGGACATCATTTAAAGTTCGTATAGTCGTTTGAACGTTAAATGATCGCCGACAGATTTCGTGCTCTGTTTGCTGATGTCTGCGTGTCGCGCAGGTGAGATATACCTCACCACTCGTTCAGGCAGTTTGAGGTTTTTTTTCTCATCTTGGGTTCTTCTCTGGGATGGGTGGAGGTGGGCACATAGAGAGCCTACTGATCTTTGGTGCCTTACATTAACTTATATTGTGCTAATGGGGCACTCTTTATTGTGGTTTTGGGTTAGGATTCTCCTATTGCTTTTGAGTAGCCACTCTTTTCTAATCGCTTTCTTTCGCGTGGTTTGGTGGTAATGATCCTGCCATCTGCCCAAATGCTGCGGTAAACCTCCCTAAAACCTCAGGAAAGATCTGTTGAATCTTTATTGTCTCTTGGCTATTAGTCTTTTTCATCTAGTGTTTAATGTGTTTTCGCTTGATTTATACTTGTCTGTGAGTTTAGATGTCGCGTTGCTCTTCAGGTTCATCGTATAGCAGGCGATTTTATCTTCTTTTCTACTGTGTTTACATGCACACATCACCACCACCACCACCACCACCACCACCACCACCACAGCACCGACTGAATAAGGTCCATCTGGAAATAGGGCGCTTTATTGGGGGTAATAGCCGCCACTTCCGTAGCCCCGGCCTGTGCTGTCATGTTCCACATCAACAAAGGCTGCCGTCACTTTTCCACGCCATCCCGTCTCCTGGCGCGAATAATGGCTTAAATAAGCCAGCCGGTATCTGTGTTCCGAAACATCGACAGCACAGAGTCTTAAGTTGCGCCTCTATGGCCACAAAATTAAGATTCCTATTTTTACAGCACTTCTGATAGGAAGAGTGGTCCTGAAAATTCATTTAACCCGATTGTAGCAACGAGAGTATAATGCACATCCGCCACCCAATATTAATTACACAGTAGTGTCAATATATTTACGAAGTTCTGACATATAATACGGACAAGGGGAGCGTTGCCAGCCTTACGCAGCTTGGCCGCACCGAGACACACACACACACACACACACACACACACACACACACACACACACACACACACACACTTACACACGGTGATAATTTGGTGCCAAGTGTACCTTAACTTGCAAACTGCGAAACAACGGTAGTATAAGTGTGCGTATGTAATACGTAAGTATGGTAGTACTACTTTCATAAACAGAAATTCCGATTAACTAACAATTAAACGATAAGCGGTACTCTAAATTTCTCCCACATATACCGAAAGAGTTTCTAGATGATATTCTACTACCCACGTAATTGTTAATATGGTTGCTCAAGTTGTGTGTAAAACTTTGGTTATTCTATAATGAGCAATTGGACTGGCTACTTAAGGAGCTAGCCGCTATCTTATGCTGATTTTAACAGATAAGGGTGGCATATTCTATCATTCAGACAATCTACAAATTCGCCAGAGATTACATGCAATTGGACTGCAAGTAAAGGTAAATTTAGAAGGCGTGACCGGAAGTGGCGTCATGACTGCATAACGGAAAAGGCTATCATCTTTGATACTGAAGATGTAAGAAGCCTTGCTAGCTGCATCTGATCAGTATTCAGTAGTAGCCGGAAGTGTCAACGTGGCTTCCGCCAAAGTGTTTAACATTCCCAACGTATTAAGGGATACAAAAATTTCTTAAAATGTGTTATTTATAGTTTTTAGTGTAATATGATTGTGATTTTCTATATTACGTGACTTGCCTTATACAGGGTGCGTCAAAAAAATGTATACACACTTTGAAGCGTCATAGAAAATTTATTTCCAGTTCTACAATGTTAAATTTCTGGAAATGGAAAGCTTAAAGTCCAATTGGAAAAATAAATGTACTTTGCAAATGTGATTAATGTTCAAACTGGTGGCCTTCAGCATCATTACATTTCTGAATACGAGTCACCAGTGATTCCGTACAACGTACCAAAGTGTCCAATGAGATTTCTGCGCACACCGCCTGAATCTCATTCGAAAGTGTGTCCAGGTTCCGTGGTTTACGTTTGTACACCTCATCTTTTACTGTGCCCCATGGCATGAGGTCTGGAGAGCGTGGAAGAAACTCGATTGGTTCCCTGCGTCCTATCCACTGGCCTGGCACATTGTGATCCAGATATGCTCGTACGTCCCTATAATAGTGCTGCGGGGCGCCATCTTGTTGGAAATAAAACTCATCACTACCGTATAATGCACGAATGGCAGGGAATATGGAGTCAGCAAGCATTGTTAGGTACGTTTCTCCAGTAACAGTACCTTCAAAGCGGAAAGGCCCAATGAGTCCCCTTGCAGACAAACCACACAACACATTTACACCAGGCAAATTCACAGCCTTTTTAACTGTAATATGAGGATTATCTTCAGCCCAGTACACACAATTGTGCCTATTGACAGTTCCATTGAGTTTGAATTGGGCTTCACACGACCAAATTATGCTACCCATAAATCCCGGTTCACGTCTCACCATCTCCTGAACCCATTCACAAAATTCTAACCTTCGATCTGGATCGTCGTCACTTAGCTATTGCACATGCCTTGGAATGTACACACGAAACTTGCCTTTCTTCAGAATGCGTAGCACACTACTAGCACTTACATTACTCTCACGTGCCGCTTGCCTTTAAGATTTTTGAGGCGAACGCTGAAACAGTTCCAAGACCGCAGTTGTCGAATCATCACTTGTAGCTGTACGAGGTCGCCCTGATCGACCTTTATGCGCATCACACACTGTTCCATGAATTTAGAATTTGTCTCGTAGACGTGTAATTGTTAACCTTGAAGGTGGTTCTGTACCATACTCACTTCACTGTCTTCGATTCACAGCTACACTGTCAAACTTCCAGTACCACTTAATTATCGCCGGCCGAAGTGGCCGAGCGTTTCTAGGCGCTTCAGTCTGGAACCGCACGACCGCTACGGACGCAGGTTCGAATCGTGCCTCGGGCATGGATGTGTGTGATGTCCTTAGGTTAGTTAGGTTTAAGTAGTTCTAAGTTCTAGGGGACTGATGACCTAAGATGTTAAGTCCCATAGTGCTCAGAGCCATTTGAACCACTTAATTATTTGCTTCCGTGCTTCAAAGCTCAAACGCACGTCCGCCATGTTGCAGTTACTTCCTTGCCACTGCTGCCACCTGTTGAAGAAACAACACTACTTTCTCACAGATATTTAACCTTGTAGAACGGGAAATAAGTTGTCTATGACAGTTCAAAGTGTACATATATTTTTTTGATGCACCCTGTATATACTGCTTTTCAGCCTGTGCCAAAGACGATGTTTCGTGATAAACATAATATGATGACATAGAAAAACCGTTGGTATTCGAAACAGCTTCCAATCGTCTCGTAATGGATAAAAGGTCCTGTATGGGCTTCAAGGGAATCTTATACCATTCTTTCTGCAAATAGTGGCAAGTTCGGGTGGACTGCGGCCATGTACCCTTCTCTCCAAAGTAGACCACAAAGGCTGGATGATATTGAGATCTGGTGACAGGTGGCCAGAGGGGTTACTATTGTTTATCAACGTGAGCTATGTGAACAGGAACCGATCAAATCAGCCCAAATGATCACCTAAGGTTTGGCAGTAATGCGACCTCGCCTAGTAACCATGGAATACCACGTCATCTTTCACTCACGGGACGTGAACTCAGCTAGAGTTGGAAACAATATGAAACAAAGCTCACTCTACCACATTAATTTCTCCCACTTCTCTAAAGTCCAAGTTACATGGGTTCAGGACTACGTTTTCGTTTTACTGCCGTTAGCATCTACTGATGAACGATTTTCGAATTCCAGCTCGGCCTGGAAATACCTGCTTCTGGAGTTCCCTACGAGCTGTTCTGCTGCTGCCAACATACAGCGTTCGCAAGTGCGACATTCAGTTCTGCAGTGAGTTTACCAGCTGTCGGCCTCCTATTTGTTGTTAAAAATCCTCTTCGATGAGCGTCCGTTACAATCACTCAACACGCACTTTGGTCTGCGTTATGACATACCGGATGATGTTTTTCTGATTTCCCTATATTCTGTACAAACCTTTCAAACATCAAATACTTTGGCTCCCTTAGTTACAGAAGTACCCTCCCCATTTGAGCACCTATGATTTGCCACCTTCGAATTCACTTAGCCCCGACATACTGCGCTCAGAACACTTATGTCCATGACCATGACTGACACTTGTAATGTACTGATGACATGCCACAGGTGCCGTTCATTGTCAAATACAATAGCGTAACCCGCAGGCTTGGTTAGTATCTGCATTTATGTCCAAGCATGTATTTCTCGCGGTTTTTCTATTTTTTCCCACCTTCTGTGTACATGCTTAAATGCAATCAGCATAAGAAATTTTTTGGAGGATATGTAGTGGTCAGTGTCAATTGCTGTGCATTTGAAGATCAGTATCTGCCGTATACCATAGACTATATACATACTATGTACTATCCCTGTTAACAGAACAAAAAAATATGTTGTATACTAAATAAGACTAGTGAAATTTCAAACTTTTCTAGATAGGTATGTTTGTTTAAAATAGTGCCAGAATGTTTCGTTTTATTTGGGGAGATTTCTTTTTCCTCCAAAATACACGCTAAGACGAAAGAAAAACTGAAATCAATAGACGTCACATACATGTACAGACAAAGAAATGATTACAGTTTCAGAAGAATTGAATGCTTTATTCGAGAGAGAGAGAGAGAGAGAGAGAGAGAGAGAGAGAGAGAGAGAGAAAATCAACTAAGTAAGTCAATATAGCGTTGGTCCATCCCCGGCCCTTATGGAAACAGTTACTCGGCTTGGTATTAAACGACAGTTGTTGGATGTCCTGCTAACGAATATCGTGCCAAATTCTGTCCAATAGGCCATTTTCTTATGTTAAAAAATGGTTCGGATTGTTACTCTGATTGATAACATTTAAATGACATTTACAATCAATATTCTCACAGAATGTTATTTTTATATGATTTAAGCCTAAAAGTCATTAAATATAAAGATATGATTACGTTATCGAAAAGCTCTGGTATTGGCTGATGCTTTGCAGACGTCACACGCTAGGAGTAATACGAAGCTATACGTGTGTTATAGGAGTGTTAGCCGAAGTTACGAGGTTTTTGCCTAGTTTTTCTGCGAAAACTTTAGCTATTTACTGATGGAAAACGCAGTTACAACTTTTAAGTAACAATGGAAAGGAATTTTGTGAACGCTAATGTTGGGAGTCTTGCGAAAGTTGATGCGATTATGCTCCACCCATTTAGAGCGGCGATATGTGCAACGACGGACGTTCTTTTCCCTGCCCCCGGCAACATCACTGACCTGGCTCAAAACTACGGACTTTTAGAACTTTTGCAAATAGATCCGTATTTTATAACTAGATTGTCGACCATCAGTCATGAGCTACGACCCACAGCACAAATAAATTATTCTTGGCAAAACTTAATGCCGATTTCTTCTGGAGAAGATGCTCGGCAGAGATATGCTTCCAGCACACGTTCCGTGGCGCAATGGATAGTGCATCCGATTGCCATTGAGCTGGTAACCTGTTCGCATCATGGAAGGGTCATATATATTTAGTTCACGAAATACGAATATAGCGTTAGTAAGAACTGATTGTAGCAATTGTTCCGATTGTCGGATGTATTATATATAGCATCACATTAGTCATAGTCTAAGAAGTAGACAACATAGGATAAATGCATTTACTTTGCGAACAAACAATTCCTTTTTTTGAAACACATTGCTAGTAGTGAAGATATCAACATACACGCACAGTAGGAGGTGTAGGACGATGAGGTTACACGGAGAGACAAAGCATGTACAACATGAAAAGTGACGGCTGTGATATTTGTGAGCGTAAACTAAAGTTAGCGTCTGAAGCAGACTTACTTAATCTTTATGTAAGGTGATGAAACTGCAAATGTTTGGACTATGAGAATCATAGCTGGACAGTGCGAAGTTAAAAACATTATTTGTAATAAAGTAAAAAGCGTATGGTTACATTAACTAGAAAACATCTTTTTGACCGTTACATGCGTGAACGGCAAATGTAAGCACACGTAAACAGCAAGGAAAATAGAATAATATTCTGTTTCTGATCGATGTGGTGAAGTTCTGTAATTGTGATTTGGTTTTCATATGAGAGTCGTTTTAGAAATAAGTTAACATGTTCTTTCGGGTTAGATTCGAGCCAGCGATCTATGGACATTATCTTCTATAATTCGACGGTCTATCGCTCTAACAACTGAGCTACCGAGTAACTGAGGAGCGGTTGGGTGTAACGACAGTTTTCAGTAGGAGATTAATTTCGTTGAGTGACGCTGTCCGTTGTAACAGCGGGAGGCAAGTTAATGTGCACTTCACTGTGCAACACTTTTTAATTAAGTTAGTGAACTTGTGTATCGACATTGTGGCAATTTGCACTGTATTGGCAACCAAATTTTACGCATCTTCTCATTCTATGGAACAGCCAAAAACAACTTTCCAGGAGTTTTTATACACGTATTTGTACAGTATGATACTACACATCATTTTTAACCCATTTACCGAAACGTAAATTCCAAAACAAGACATCACTGTGAATTACCATTATAAAAGTAGGAGCAGCGAGCTAGCCAGTGACGTCACGGGCATCACATGATTCGAATGGAGAGTTTTAGCTAGCTATCAAATTATTTGATTTTCATTGCCGTTTTTATAAAAGAAAAAGAAGCTCAAGAGCGGGTGGGGGGTGGGGGTGGGGGGAAGCATGTTAGGAGCACAAAATGACAATTTCCAGAAAACATTAAAATGTCCGCCTACACACGGCATGAGTTTCTACTGCTTGTCTTCGTATTTGACAGACCCTGTCTCGACCAGAAAGGTCGAAGGATCTCTCCCCAATTAAGAACGTGCGGAGAATTATGGGCAAGGCCCTCCAACCTTCTCCAGATTTTGACAATCTAACGCGCCTATTGGACAGAACTCGCCACGATCTCTCTCAGAACATCCAAAAACTATCAATCAATGCCAAGCCGTACAACATACAAGGGCCACAGGTGGAAAACGCGTTATTACTTTCTCAATCAGCAAAGCTCTTCCTCTTGAACAGCTCACCCAGTTTTCTGAAATTCTCATTTCTTCGTACGTCCATGTATATAACATCCACATATTTCCGTCCCATTAGGATCGTTCATCTTTATTTTGTTCTAGAGTTTTTTTTTTTCGACGCGTAGGACCGATAGGCATTGTGTTATGCCTCTTGCCGTATGAGCTCAATGAACAGTGAAGGTGAAACTGACATTATTTAATTATTGTTTTGAAATTACTTCCAGTTTGTCTTACGCAAAATTTTCTCACGGTTATCGCACTTACAGACGTACAGATCGTTATATCTCATTTGGTATGCTTTATGAATCTTTAGGCTTTCGGGGGACTCTGCTGCTTTTGTCTCATTTTTTAACTAAATTTTCTCTCTGTTATGATTCTCGCCTTTTGTTGTCATGACCACAAGTTGGTTGGTTGGTTGGTTGTTTGGGGAAGGAGACCAGACAGCGTGGTCATCGGTCTCATCGGATTAGGGAAGGATGGGGAAGGAAGTCGGCCGTGCCCTTTCAGAGGAACCATCCCGGCATTTGCCTGGAGTGATTTAGGGAAATCACGGAAAACCTAAATCAGGATGGCCGGACGCGGGATTGAACCGTCGTCCTCCCGAATGCGAGTCCAGTGTCTAACCACTGCGCCACCTCGCTCGGTGACCACAAGTGGCCAATGCTAAATACACTACTGGCCATTAAAATTGCCACATCAAGAAGACATGCAGATGATAAACGGGTATTCATTGGACAAATATATTATACTAGAACTGACATGGGATTACATTTTCACGCAATTTGGGTGCATAGATCCTGAGAAATCAGTACCCAGAACAACCATCTCTGGCCGTAATAATGGCCTTGATACGCCTGGGCATTGAGTCAAACAGAGTTTGGATGGCGTGTACAGATACAGCAGCCCATGCAGCTTCAACACGATACCACAGTTCATAAAGAGTAGTGACTGGCGTGTTGTGACGAGCCAGACGTTTTCAATTGGTGAGAGATCTGGAGAATGTGCTGGCCAGGGCAGCAGTCGAACACTTCCTGTATCCAGAAAGGCCCATACATGACCTGCAACATGCGGTCGTGTATTATCCTGCTGAAATGTAGGGCTTCTCAGGGATCGAATGAAGAGTAGAGCCACGGGTCGTAACATCTGAAATGTAACGTCCACTGTTCAAAGTGCCGTCAATGTGAACAAGAGGTGACCGAGACGTGTAACCAATGGCACGCCATACCATCACACCGGGTGATACGCTTCCAATGTGCGTTCACCGCGATGTCGCCAAACACGGATCCCCAACCATCATGATGCTGTAAACAGAACCTGGATTCATTCGAAAAAGTGACGTTGTGCCATTCGTGCACCCAGGTTCTTCGTTGAGTACACCATCGCAGGCGCTCCTGTCTGTGATGCAGCGTCAAGGGTAACCGCAGCCATGGTCTCCGAGCTGACAGTCCATGGTGCTGCAAACGTCGTCGAACTGTTCCCGCGGATGGTTGTTGTCTTACATACGTCCTCATCTGTTGACTCAGGCCATGTGGATAATATCCTGTCATCTCGACTGCTAGTGATACGAGGCCGTTGGGATCCAGCACGGCGTTCCGTATTACCCTCCTGAACCCACCGATTCCATATTCTGCTACCAACGCGAGCAGCAATGTCTTGTTACGATAAACCGCAATCGCGATAGGCTACAATCCGACCTTTATCAAAGTCTTAAACGTGATGGTACGCATTTCTCCTCCTTACATGAGGCATCGAAACAACGTTTCACCAGGCAACGCCGGTCAACTGCTGTTTGTGTGTATGGGTTTGACAGGTACTGATTCTTGTGCAACATGTCTTCAAAATATTTCACAAGACTGGAAAATACAGATTGTTCGAAATGTTTCATCATTATGATGCCATGTTTTACTCGGTCTTGTGTGGCTTGAGACCAATATGCTGAGAGGAAGGCATGGTAAAATTCTCCTTCACTGTGGCAATCGTGAATGACCGATCGCATTCTTACAGCTGGTTCATTCTCTAAGTAGCCACACATAAATTCTAATCTGTGTTCTAATGACCAATTGGGAAGAAAACAATGAGAGAATTGATGGAGCCACGCTTGTGGATGAATGTCGTTGGCAGAA
Organism: Schistocerca cancellata; assembly: GCF_023864275.1. Lineage (NCBI taxonomy): Eukaryota > Metazoa > Arthropoda > Insecta > Orthoptera > Acrididae > Schistocerca > Schistocerca cancellata. Next base: position 229,398,863 of record NC_064631.1, on the reverse strand, counting down.
TTCTTAAACGTTTTGAATTTACGTGTAGTAATGAACAGCTTATAGTCAAAATCATCATGTCGGCGAGTCGCATGTCGGTCATTGTTACGTCGTTTCGGCGGTTCCATCTCAAAATTCGGTGTGCCTTGCCAATTTCTTTCATAATTTCCGAAGTGTCCTGTGTTATAATTTTGTGGTTGTTCCGTATTTCTAAGTCCCTCTTCCCGTGCTGGAGCGCGAGTGTCCTCTGAAATATGTAATTTTTGTATTACTTGTGCCAACTGATCTTGTACTTCCCGGATTTCTCTTTGGTGTTGCGTATTAATTTGATTCAGATTTTGTTTCAGTTTCCTAATTTATTCGCACTCTTCTGTGTCATTAAAGACTACCGGTTTTGTGTCATTCAGATTATCATCTACCTTTGTGGATAAATTATTTAGTTGATCCGAGAGTTCAACTATTTTCTCTGATAATGAACTAATTTCCTCCATGTGTCTTTCTGAACCAATTTTCAGAGTATCTACTGTGTCCTTTAAGTTTTCTTGAGTTTTTGCAAGTTGCGTAACCGAATCGGTAGATGCAACTGAGTCAATTTTAGCTTGCAGGGTCTCATGTTTTTGATGAACAATAGTTTGCAGTTCTTTTATGGCTGCTTCGTGATTCTGTAATGCATTTTCATGCCGCGAAAAAATAGGTTGAAAATGCTCACAAATTTGTGTTTTTACGTCATTACAGACTTTTTGACATTTCGATTCAATGTTATGTAACTCAGTAGTTAAATCTTCACGTGTTTGTTCAAATGTGGTGTCTAACTTTTGAAGCTTTTGCTGTGTTTGTCTCTGATTTTGTTCCATTATGTCTAACTATTGAAGCTTTTGCTGTGTTTGTCTCTGATTTTGTTCCGTTGTGTCTAACTTTTGAAGCTTTTGTCCCATTTGTTGCATTAATTGTAATAACAATGCACTGGTGTCTGAAACATGTTCCTCAGTGCTATTCGGCAATGCATTTGAACCGGCAATATTCGCAGTTTGAAAAGCAGAAAATGTGTCTTGACTTATTTGAGAAAAGGGTGAGGACGCAAAACCTGAATCTACAGTATTTACAAGATTGTGTCCTGTCATTTCGGATTCCTGAGGCACGCTGTTGCCGACCGATCGATCGATAATGCTTCCCTGTTCACTAATTGTTTCACTGTCTACACCATTGTTTGCAGCCCGCTCCATTTCCCTATGTACAATTACCAAATTACTACTTTGAACATTAGTTAATTCATTACTCGGTGGCGCTAACACACTGCTTTCGTCTTCACTGTCATTTCTCAGTTTACTTTGGAGCCTAGTATTACGTTTTTCACACGCCATTATTGTCACAATATTTCACACGATAACACAGAAAAACACAATATGAAGAGCAACAATAAGAGAACACATGAACATAGCACTGAAAATAATATCTCGTTAATTGCAAGCGCAGCTGCGAAATACTTGGTGCAAATCTACATGCATGCCACAACTGTTTTACTGTACAACAATGAAAGGCTGCAACTACAAAGGAGATTCTCTCTACAATTACGCGCTAGCAATAAACAAAATCTACGCTAATTACACAAACTACAAGAAAAAATCTGAAGATTCCAGTGAGGTATCCTCGGCTAAGGGTCGACATATGAAACGTCCCGTTAGAAAAATGATACAAGACTGTGCTTAAAGTGACACACAATATTTTTAGCGCAACGCAATCTGACTTTCAGAAATCCCTACAAAAGAATGGCCCTGACTAACATTAACCTATACGTTTCACAAATCACTTACCTCACAAAAATCTTTGTTACTCGAACTACTGCACTACAGCGAGCGCCACTACTGCCAGCTAAATAAAAGATTCAGACTACGGAATAGTTCGAGTAACCAAGATTTTTGTGAGGTGATTTGTGAATGGTATAGGTTAATGTTAGTCAGGGCCATTCTTTTGTAGGGATTTTTGAAAGTCAGATTGCGTTGCGCTAAAAATATTGTGTGTCAGTTTAAGCACAGTCTTGTATAATTTTTCTAAGGGGACGTTTCAGCATATCATAGCATCTTCTTCCTGTCGGTTAAATTTCGCGTCTGTAGCACGTCATCTTCGTTGTGTAGCAATATTAATGGCCAGTAGTGAAGAAACAAATACTTAAGGTTGTGCAGTGATGTCGGTAAGGAGCTGGCTGCATAGTCTGTATCTGCAAAGACTGAACTAATTAGTAGTTGTTGGTAAAAAATTATATATATTATGCTTGTGTTACAGGCTTCTTCATATGCTGCATACATATAATTAGAGACATATCTAGAGAGGCATTACTTATGCCATACTTGAATAAGTGCCTTGTTAGATTTTGCTTCCTATCAGCTGAAGACTGCTACATTCCTAGTTGACGTTCCGAGCAAGAGTGGAGAGAGCTCGCCAGATACTTGTCACAAGCCGCAGAGCGGCGCTAGTCGCGACTCGCGTGTCCAGCGATATCTACTACGGACCGCGGTCGATATCTGCAACCCCTAACAAGTGTGGTATCGAACGTTGATACCACACTCACCTTTAAATACAACGTAGTAACTTCTAAATCTACGAAACGCAAATACTTCTCACGCCTTCCTAATAAATCTTTTGCCTTTGGTAACCATTTTGAATTGCTGTTAATGTGTGGTTTTCGCAGAATGGATTGGTAGTTAGCAGCTCGTATTGTTAGTCAATAAACAGGTTGTAAGTATTACTACAAAGTATTTCTTGTGCATACACATACTTCTTTAAATAGAACAATCTTATTGACATTAACAAACAAGTAGGGAACATTGGAATGTCAGTGGCGTTTGGCCGGCCGGTGTGGCCGTGCGGTTCTAAGCGCGTCAGTTTGGAACCGCGTGACCGCTACGGTCGCAGGTTCGAATCCTGCCTCGGGCATGGATGTGTGTGATGTCCTTAGGTTAGTTAGGTTTAAGTAGTTCTAAGTTCTAGGGGACTGATGACCTTAGTAGTTAAGTCCCATAATGGTCAGAGCCATTTGAACCATTTCAGTGGCGTTTGTTGTAGGATTCTAGGTCGAGTCGTTTACGAAATATCGTATTCTGAAAAGTTCCCACACCTGCACTTGTAAAATACCTGTATTAGTACACACTAAAGAGCAACACAAGCGCATACACTAGCTATGTTGATTCTGACCAATAACGAGACAATTGACTATCACATGTTGTATTCAAACGAGACAATTGATCATCACAGGTTGTGTTCAAAATGACCACCGGCAGCAGCAGTTCACGCTTCCATAGTCTGGTATGGAATGACTGCTACACACGTGCAGGCATTGAAAGGTGGCTACACTGAGCCACAGCGCCAAAAATCGCGCCAGAGAGAGTATTGTTCCGCCGCCTCCACTGGCAGTGCTCTTTGAGAAGTAGCAGCAGGCAGTTCTTGCCGAGAGTTCTTGCCGAGTAGTTGTGGTGGACACAGTTTGTAGCTGAAGTGGGATGAGATGTGGTAGTGCAGAGTGTTGTTCCATGTTTATGCAGTTATTGATGGGAGAGATAGCAGATGTTATTCTAATGGAGATATTGTAATGATCTGAGTGCTTTTCGTCAATATAAATTAAGGTAACTAACTACTGTTCTTTATTTTCTTATTATTTGTGTGTCCTGAATAATGCTTCATTACAGGTTCAGTCAACAAAGCATCTGGCGTGTGTTCTTGTATTAGAGTGTAATTTTGGTTTTCTTGCACAATTATAGTATTTGTAATTTTCTTTTATCACGTCAGTAAATGGTATTTAAAATTTCTTGTCTTGTTGAAGAAGAACCGTGCCAGATGTGCGTTGAGTCACACTCCCACACACAGAACAGTTATACTTGTGCTTTGGTTTCGTAGGTTTTATAGTTGCTGGGGACTTAATTAATTAATTGTGTTAACGAAAATTTCATTTCATTCTTTGTTGTCATTCTATGCAGTCAGATAGCGTAACAATTAGTTGTCAGGGCCAGCCGTTTACGAGACTTGCGTAATCGGACATACAGCGACAGCTACTAAAAAGAATTTGCATTACATTTTATTAAGCCCCCATGCACGTGGCGACCCTGCCAGGATCGTCCCTTGGAATTCTTCTGATTGCAAAAATAGTAGACAGTAGTATTGTTGTAGTAATTTGTAGTTTAGTAATTGTAGTTTGTATTGCATGTGTAGATTTGGTGATTGTCATTCTTCTATTGTTCGTTAATCGTGTTTGAAGGAAGCATTTCGTGTGATTGATATTGTTGGTGATAAAGTGTCATTGTGTATAAATTTCATATAGTGACGAGTTTTGTACATTTAGTAAATGATTACGCGATCGATGAAAAAGACAAAAATGATGAATAGTCAGAATAACGAAATTGTTGACATGGCGAACTCGCCAACACAGGACAACAGTATGATGAATAATGGTGTTGAAAACAATTTAATAAGTCGGGAAAATAGTCCGGAAACAGTTCAAAATTTTTCACAATCGAAAAATTCTCAGATTACGTGGTTAAGGACAGAAGAAATGGAGCAGTTAATGAGCGCAATATTAAATTTCGGATCACAATTGGAATCTGAATTAAAAACAGTGGGATCTGAATTAAAAACAGACTCACTACGTTCTGAATTAAAAACAGTGGGATCTGAAATTAAAACAGAAATGAAAGCAATGACAACACGGTTATGCTCACAAATAGGATCTGAATTAAAAACAGTGGCAACACGTTTAGATTCACGAATAGGGACATGTTTCAAAAATATGAAAGATGAATCAAACAAAGAAATTAGAGAAGAAGTACAACCGATTTTGAATTCTCACAATAATAGATTATTTGCAGTAGAGATTAGACAAGAGGAAGAGGATCGAGAACAGGAAGAAAAAGATCGCGTGATAGTACAGAAATTTTCAGAATTAAATTTACAACGTGCACACGATAAGGAAGTAATAATTGAAGGAATCGAGGAATCCGTACCAAATGACAGAATAAATAACTTAACGCAACAGTGTGAACAGTTAACTACTAAATGTGACAATACCGAAACCCGAGTCGCGACACTTACGGAAGACGTAAATACAAGTCTTAGTTTTAATGGGGACAGAGATTCGGATGATACAGCTCCATTACCATTTGCAGAAACCGAAGAGCACCAGAACATAAATAAGCATGTTGAAAATCAGGGAAAATTTAATGAACGCGTTAAAAAGGAATTTGAGGCATTAGGAAAGCAAGTCAAACAAATTGAAAGCAAAATCGTAGGAAAAGACAGTAGAAGGAATTTAGAATCACAAATAGCAGAAGGGTTTGAAGAAAGTAATTTATTTCATTTACGGGATGCAACAAGAGATTGCCAGGCGCGCGAACTTGACAATAATCGACATTGGGACTGGGACAGATGCGGTAGGTCTTTGTCGCCACGAGGTGAAAACTTTTACTATAAACACTTTTTGACTGTTCGGAAATTTAAGATCTTCCGCAATTCTAAGAATGACATACATCCATGTACATGGTTAGATCAATTTATGTACGCACTTCCGCTAAAATTGCCACTAAGTCACAAACTGAAAATTATGTGCAGCTATTAAAGTCCTCAGGGGATTCACTACACTAAGTGAATATGTGCCGTAGCGTGCACAGGGCCTCGAGCTGTAGTGGTGCTATTTCTCTTTTAGTTTTCTGTACCGCTGCCTACTCTTTTACTATTCTTTGCATCTATCGAAACAACTCTTCAACTATCAATCTATCTAGACAGTAGTAAACAATAACCTGATATGACTATTTTACCTAAAAGTGACTTTGGAATTTACCGTTTGGACTTATTGTATTTTCAGCAGCATTCATTCGTAGTTTAAATGAAATTTTACCTGTTTATCTTCGTGACAATATTACTTCTTATGTCGACGACATTCTTATTGCTAAAAATTCTTGGAGTGAGCACAACAAAATTTTGGATTCATTGTTACGTATTTTTGCAAGAGTTGGCATTACGGTGAACTTAGAAAAATCTGAATTTGGTCGTTCTCAGGTGAAATTTCTCGGTCACATTATTTCTACAGAAGGTATTCTTCCTGATCCAGAAAAATTAGACGCTATTCGTAATTATGCTGTTTCTACCACAAAACGTGATGTTCGTAGTTTCCTTGGTGTCTGTAATTTTCTTAGACGCTTTGTTAAATTGGACGATTTGGCCACACCTCGTTTTTGCGATCTATCTGGAAAGTTCTTTTTAAACGAAAATCGGTCGACAACTCTGTTTGGTTAGTTTGTATTCCTGATGAGTGGGTTAATAAGCTGATTTGGTATACGCATTTCAGTTATGCACACTTTGGTCCCAGAAAATGCTTTCATAAATTACGAGAAAATTGCTACTTCAATAATATGGAAAAACGTATTCGATTTGTTCTTGCCAAATGCAAATTATGTCAAAAGGCTAAGCCGCCGACAGTTTCTCACAGAGCACCGTTGTTTCCTATCATTCCAGCAAAATTAAAGGACATGGCTGCAGTTGATTTGTTCGGTCCAGTGGTTCGATCTACTAATGGTTTTGCGTACATTTTCGTAGCAGTGGAGTTGACATCAAAATATGTGTGTTTTACACCGTTACGCAAAGCAACAGCTCGTTCAGTATCTAATGCTTTCATTAACCATTTTCTTAAAGAAGTGGGTCATGTTGATAAGGTTATATCAGATAATGGATCACAGTTTCGTTCTAAAATTTGGCTTCGTACTCTACGGCGTCGTAAAATTAAACCAATTTTCATTTCACTTTTTCACCCTCAATCTAACGCTTCAGAGAGATGGATGAAGGAAATCAATAAATTGTGTCGTCTTTATTGTCATCAGAATCACAGAACTTGGGATCAGTATCTTCATATTTTTCAAAACATTCTGAATGAACTTCCTAACGACTCAACTTCTTTACCACCTATACTGATATTAAAAAACAAAGCACCGACAAATCGCATTTCTGAAATCGTTCCTTTTCCGCCTACACGGAAACTGCGGCATTCTGAAGTTGTCAACCTGGCTCTACAAAATATTGCATCTGCGGCTGCTAGAAGAGAGAAATCAGCTAAGCGTCCTGGTCGTTCAAAAATCTTGTCAGTTGGTCAGAAGGTGTTAATTAAGGCTCATCGTCTGTCTCACAAAGGAAAAGGCTTGTGTCGCAAATTTTTTCTGCTTTATAACGGTCCATATAGAATTCGCAAAATTATTCATGATAACACTGTTGAAGTAGAAACTCTTAAATCTCGACGCTCTAAAGGAATCCATCATATATCTAACGTTAAAATTTTTGTGGAATGATAGACTTTTAAAATATTTTTTTAGGAATGACATACTGGTGAGAAACTAACAGCTACATGTAAACATGCGGAGAGTACAAGGACACCGCGCTGTGTTTTGGCGGCGGCGTATACTCAAAGCAACAGTCAAGTCTGCGCGCCGCAAAGGGCAGTCGTTGACCGCAAACAATCACTTCCTACGTCACGCGCCTACAGCTGATCGAGCGCTCAGTGCGAATGCACTGACAGCCGTAAATAAATACACAGTCTAATTTCTCCGACTAAATTCAGTATAAAACTATAGTGACTTGTTGAATTCTGTTATTAACATTCAGTATTTTTCAGGATACGGTTCTATAAGATATTTAAGAACTTCAGGTAAATTCTGTGCGTGTCCGACGTTAAGACGACTTGCTATCGAGAAAATTTCAGGAAAAATGTCATTTCGAAGAAGAAAGTAATAAACTAAAAAAAGGTAACTATTAATTGAGTTTATTTTTCAGGTAAAATATTTCCACTTAGGTACGTACTTTAGACGTAATTTGCTGCTCGCGATTACGTGATTCATACTTTGTGCGAATTACATGTTCTATGAATTTACTTGTGAAGCGACGTGCTTGCGTACGTTAACTGATTTTGACAATTTTTTTTTTAATGTACTGGATTGTAACTTGTGTATACTATGCATCGCTTGGCTGCACTGCTTTTTCACTGATGTCATATTTTTATTATGTGCCTGCTGTGCCTATTTATTTAAATTATAATTGTCACCTGATTAATTGTGCTGATGTGGTTAGGTATGTAAGTTATACTTTGTGATTTATCTGCTTGCGCCTTCATGTTTACTTATTTGCTTGCGCCTTCATGTTTATTTATTAGATTACATATGAACATTTATTTGCTTACGGTTATACGATGCTGATGACCTGTTTATTACGTAAGATATGTTTACTGCTATGCGTATGGATTGCACATTTACACATTTCTGCTTGCTGTCATAACTATACTTCAATTTGGTATATAGCAATGCTGATGTACAGTGTACAAACATAGAGTTTAGGTTACACTATGGTACTATTTACAGATTGTTCGCTTGCCAGAGCCTCGTTATAGAAATTGTGCTGCATCCACTTGTTGACATTCTGTTCTCTACTGGTATATTTACTCGCTATTGCTTGTTTTGCTTACGCTCAGTGCCTTATATTTTTAACATAAGAAAATGAACTGCAATAACTCGACGAACGACATTAGTACAAGAAACATCATAGAAGTCACATGAGCTGGAGGTTTTATGAAAGCTGTATAAATGTATGCCAATAGGAAGGAAGCTAACGACATGACATACCAACACAGTTATTACACTGCATTTTTCGTGAGCAATTGAAATAGGAAGTGACACTTGACACAAGAAATACTCCACATGTTTGCTTCTGTTTGCCATAATTCTTGAAGTGGTGTACACACTGTGAAATATTAGGATCATTCACACTCCGTAATCGTACTTAATTACTGAGAGTTATTCGAACTAAGTCTGTTAGAGGTCATGTATGCATTCTTTGTTTATAATTCATAATGAGTAGAAGATTTTGGTCAGATGGATTACACAGAGGTTGTGTGTTGACAGTGTGTCTTCGGATTGTATGGGATAAGGAGGTTTGCATTAGGATTTTATCGACGAAACTGACTAGAGGAAAGAGTTATTATGGAAGTGAAATGAAACTGGCAATAAGGTTTATATGTAGCGACGTATTGAAGAGGTATTATAGAGGTATTGAGATTATATGAAGTTGATTTGAGTCTTAGTGGATAAGAGGCAAGTAAGTGAGGTGCATATTTTTTTTTTTTTGTTGTTGGTCTATATGGAACAAGGAGGATGAAGATAGCAGACTAGAACACTAAAATGGAAGGAAGATTGTCTACACACACTTTGTTAAATCACTAAGCAGTATGTATTTTTTTTTGGAGAGAGGAAGTTGCATATCTTGGCACACTGACAGTTGTTCAGCAACCGTACATTTTGATCTGGCTTGGCAAACATTGGTCTTGACATGATGACTATGACGTTGACTTAACTATTATTGACTGTTATACATTGCTGTCACTACTACTTGATACACATGATGAACATGAAATTTGACAGAAGTGGATTCAGCCAGTTAACACGATACAATTACACAGTAGTACTTAATGTGGATGAAAGATGAGTGAGTGTGTTTTGTGTGTTTTCCTTTCCTAATCCTAGCCACCTATCTCCTAAATATTATTTTATTTGTTTGTAGTGGCTTGCACTGACACCCAAAAATATTAACTGATGTTTGTGTATTTGTAATAGTAATATAACAATTATCTGATATCATTTGTGTGTTTGTTATGATTTGTATGTTTAGTGTAAAAGCATTGTAAAAGCATTTGTAAGTGTATTCAAACTATTGTTCATGCTTGAACTGTCTGAGTAGGGACGAAATTATGGACTGTTACTTGTACTTTTTCTACATGATTGGTGCCACTAGGACATGTTTAATTTCTGCTAATGAACTGTGTAATCAGTGATAGTTGTTTAATGTCATTTGTTGGGGTCTGCATCTACTCCACAATGCTGGGTGCCACTGATGGAACTGCTTCTACTGAAATGGTGTCACTTGTTGCTGTAAGCACCTGTTCAACATTGCTGGGTGCCACTGATGGACTGCTTCTACTGAAATGAAGTCACTTCTTGGTGTCTGCACCTGCTCAACATTCCTGGGTGCCACTGATGGAACTGCTTCTACTGAAATGGTGTCACTTGTTGCTGTAGCACCTGTTCAACATTGCTGGGTGCCACTGATGGAACTGCTTCTACTGAAATGGTGTCACTTGTTGCTGTAGCACCTAAGACTGCTCATATTCGTCATTGCTGACGTTATCGATTGAATTGTTTAACCACATGATATTTCTGTAAACTATTATGTAAAGTCACATGTATGAAAGAAATTGTATTGCTTAGTGTATTTTATATATTAGGCTATTGAAAGGTCAGTGCAAAGCCAAAAATTTAATCTAGTTATATGATATTTACGTATTAATATGATCTTTTATTTTTGTCTGTATTTTTTTTTGACGAATTTGGTGGTATTTTCACCACCAATGCTGGCAAAAATACCATCAAATTCTAGCCCGTGGAGGAAGGGCATATGAAAGGTGGCTACACTGAGCCACAGCGCCAAAAATCGCGCCAGAGAGAGTATTGTTCCGCCGCCTCCACTGGCAGTGCTCTTTGAGAAGTAGCAGCAGGCAGTTCTTGCCGAGAGTTCTTGCCGAGTAGTTGTGGTGGACACAGTTTGTAGCTGAAGTGGGATGAGATGTGGTAGTGCAGAGTGTTGTTCCATGTTTATGCAGTTATTGATGGGAGAGATAGCAGATGTTATTCTAATGGAGATATTGTAATGATCTGAGTGCTTTTCGTCAATATAAATTAAGGTAACTAACTACTGTTCTTTATTTTCTTATTATTTGTGTGTCCTGAATAATGCTTCATTACAGGTTCAGTCAACAAAGCATCTGGCGTGTGTTCTTGTATTAGAGTGTAATTTTGGTTTTCTTGCACAATTATAGTATTTGTAATTTTCTTTTATCACGTCAGTAAATGGTATTTAAAATTTCTTGTCTTGTTGAAGAAGAACCGTGCCAGATGTGCGTTGAGTCACACTCCCACACACAGAACAGTTATACTTGTGCTTTGGTTTCGTAGGTTTTATAGTTGCTGGGGACTTAATTAATTAATTGTGTTAACGAAAATTTCATTTCATTCTTTGTTGTCATTCTATGCAGTCAGATAGCGTAACAATTAGTTGTCAGGGCCAGCCGTTTACGAGACTTGCGTAATCGGACATACAGCGACAGCTACTAAAAAGAATTTGCATTACATTTTATTAAGCCCCCATGCAGCATTTCAGCTGAGATGTCCAAGCAGGCTGCTTGCATATCATCGAGTGTAGTTGGTATGTCCTTGTAGACAGTGTCTTTCAGCTTTCCCCCACAGAAAAAATTCTTCATGCGTCAAATTCGGGGAACGGCCCGGTCAAGGTATATATCCGCTAAGTCCAATCCCAAGATTTGGAAACAATTCCAGAAGACTACTGTGGCACTTGGTGCACTATGGGCCAAACAACCACCACTTTCGTACCACAGGTTCCTCCTAGTCTGCAGAGGACCGTCTTCTCGCATCCGGGGTTAGGAGAAAGCGATACTTAAGATCATTCAATGATCCGTCTATGAAAAACAGGCCTATGAACTGGTGGTTCACTATACCACATCAAACGTTACACTCCATGGACACTGACGCTGCACCTAACGAAGCCAACGGGGATTGTCAACAGACCAATAGTGCATGCGTACACCATCACTGAACAAAATCCATTATAACGAGTGTTCAAAAAGTCTCTCCGCAGTACCGTATGATTGTTAGCCGCGCATGCCGTATGCTGCAGTGAACATACCTAAATGAAACTCAGTGAAATACAAGTTCTTAATTTATTGAACATTCATTTTTACTTACAAATTTTTACATTTAATGTTGAAAGTGTCCCCACTTGAAGGGAAGTAACCCAGGCAGGCGAACTATCATACGACACGCGCGGCTAACAATCATACGGCACTGCGGAGAGACTGAACACGCCGTACATCTGGAGTATCCTGTCTTAATGCCCACGCACAGATGTTAACACATTCCCATAATCGTATCCATGCAGAGGGAGATTGGATAGGTATGGAATCTATGTCGATGCAGAATGCGAAGGACGCTTACCTGATTCTCGCCACCTCCTCATGCAATTGCGCTGGAGCTAAAGTGCGGATCAACAACAACAAGAACATTAATTTCCGCTCTTCTGCAGTCACTTGTTTCCTTCTGTTACTTTATCTAGGTGTTATACTACCACATTCGCGTAACTGGTTGAAGAGTCTGATAAATAACTGTCCAGACGGCTGACGTGTATTTTCGCATGCACCTTACGAGAACGAACTGTGATCCTCTTATACTCTATGCGCTAGGACTGTTGACATTTTAAAAAATATCGGGAATCCGATATGTCGATATTTTAGAAAATCGTCTTTCGATCTCGATATGCCGAGAAACCGTATCGATATCTCGGTGTGTCGACGTAACGGCCCATAAAAATGGCGGCTTCACGTTGTAAATATAATGCCGGTTTTAGAGCTGTATATTTAAGTCTTGATTTATTATTAGATATTCCGTACGTCAACAAACTAGCAGTCTGCCTATCTCCCTTAGAGGAAGAATTAAAAGGAAAACTATGCACGTTGACGATTGGCGATATCCGCGCGGAGTAGCCGCGTGGTTTAGGGCGTCATGTTACGGACTGCGCGGCCGCTGCCGCCGGAGTCCTCCCTCGGGCATGGGTGTTTGTGTTGTTCTTAGCATAAGTTAGTTTAAGTAGTGTGTAAGTCTAGGGACCGATGATCTAAGCAGTCTCTTAGGAATTTACAAACATTTGAATATTTTTGAACGTTTGGCGATAACCACTTTGCTGAAAATGGTAACCGCATATAAGTGGCACAATGAAAGGTGTCCGATGGGTCCATCGCTCGGTTTCGTCACATATCGGATTTCTACGGAACACTTCATGTCAACCCCTCTGTTTTTTTCCATTTCTGCCTACGCCAGCGACCTAGTAGTGTCATAAATGCATGGTGAATGTAAACGTTGCAGTTTCTGCTGGTAGCGCCGAACGCCGATTACGTCAACATTTTCCCTCGCGTGTCTCCGCCCACCGCAAACACCAGTCTTGTCATTCAGACCTTTGTTCATCATTTTCAGCAACTGTTTTTCAAAAATACCTATGTAAAGAAATAGCAGCTGCATTAAAAATTGTTTTTTAACGCCATTTCTTCACGTCGGAAACCCTATTACTCCATTCACACCGCCACCCCCAGCGCAATCGGACTTTATCTTTTGTGCCCCGCATACTTGCCTCACATAGTCAAAGAGAAAGAATGGACGTGATGAAGGCTCAGAAAGTAGAAGGACTTCCTAATACAGTGAAAGTAAAAGTTGTGAAGAAAATATAATTAAAAATTAATATATCAGCACTCGATATTGCCACTTTGATCTAGATATACTGGGGAAAAATTACCGGCGGTATATATCGGTATTTTTGAAAGAATATCGATACATCGATATTTTATCAAAAGCCCTATCACACACCATGAACATGTCGGCTTTTTCTCCACTGGTAAATCCCATCGTCCGCTCACGACCTACTGCTTGGACTGTCACACACTAACTGATTAGCAAATTGAAATGCACTCTAGGAACACACAAGTGCACTGTAGAAGGAAACAAACAAGTGTCGGTGTGGAAACTTTTGAAAAGTATTCGCAATAGGATCCTGCAACGAACACCACTTATCTTCTAATTTACCCTACTTTAGGTTCTTCATGTCCATTTAAAAAGGTGTATTTGCAGAAATATATACTTTCTAAGTATTGTTACAATGGCTAACAGTAGGAGCTCCTGACTTGCAATCCATTCTGTGAAAACCACACGTCAATAGCACTTTCCATTTTCGCAGTATTTGCAGTGCAAGTTTTAGGTGATTCAGTGCTATGGTCGTAAATCTCCATTTCTTTGATTACGCTGACGCAATTGCGGTGGTTTGTTTGTAGCCAAATCTCGAACGTTTCTCTCGCGTGAGAGTTGCCGAACTAGATGTTCGCTGCAATTACCTGATGCGGAGTTCTTAGTTGATGAGGTGAAGTCAGTCTCAATGATAAAGTCAGTCTTACGATAGGCTTATTTTCGTACTATGGAGTGCAAGGAGTCTTTGAATGACTACGACTGATGAGTTGTGAGTCTGACTGCCATTGTTTTCTCTTCCATCTACACTTGGTTATCATCATGCTAGTTACTATCACCACAACATGTTCTGGAGAATTTGTCGTAAATGATAGAGGCACTTCACATTAGCGGACGATGTATCGCAAAACCGAAGCACGCGAATGACGAAATTATCTGGTCAGCTGTTTCGTTCGCATCCCCCTGATGACACGCACGGGAGGAATCTCTGCTTCGCTCTGTAGTGCCCTTCAGTGAAGTTTCAGTCCAGTATGACAGTGTGTGAATGTTGAGGATGCAGTACCCAATACCATTTTTTAAATCGTGAGCACTCTGAAAACTGCAATGTCGTTCAGTGGCAGTTAAAGATTTTAGACACAACAGAGAAACTTTTTTTCTGTTCAGCAGAGTCGATACTGCTTAATTCCACTAGATGCCTGCGCAAGGGCACTGATTTCATGCACCAATCTTTTGAAAAAACAAAGGGAGAGAGATAAATATTTCTGCAGCACTTGAAGTTTGAGGGGAACATCTGTCACCAGCCTCCTTCGGCGTGTGTCGAAGTATATTCATAAATGTTGAACTGTACTAACTAATTACCTAGAAGTTATACGATGCGACGTCTTTTTGGCATCTAGCCATTTCCACTTTAGCTATAGACAAGTGCTTCAGAGTAAGTTTACAGGTCACTATTTTCTGAAAATTAGAAATCTACATCCTTAAGAGATAGTCGTTTCTTGATGGAAGCTGTGCATACTTTCTCCAGGGTGATTATTAGGAATGAATCTACGCGCAGCTCACCACCAACCGAGTCTTAAACACTTTTTACAAAAGGAGTCTAAGACTCTGGAGTACAAGTAATGTTCATCTGTTTGCGGAAGAAAGACATTTTGTAACAGGAGACCGAAGATAAATATCCACTCACAAGGTATACACGTGAAATGTATACTCTGCAAGTCATTGTACAGCGCAGAGCGGAGCGTATTTTGTCCCATTATTAGTGACTTTCTGTCCGAACACTTTCACATTAGGAGCCAGGGGAAATTGACTATATATATGATTATAGGCATACCTAACTCACCTTAACTTATTCTCGTGACCCCTCTGGAATGAAACTGCTGCTCATTCTTCGTCGAATAGCGATCCTCCAGAATTACGGAAGATGTTGCCTGAGTACAACGTCATTTTTTCACGGATCGTCATTCAAGATCCATAAGTATTCCATTAAGTATTCCATTCGCTAATTTCATTTGAATTCCAAAAATTATGAAAATTGTCAATACGCTTTATAAAACAAAGCAGTTGTCATGAAAAGTGGGTATATGGTAACCACATTAGCAGTGCGTGAAGGTACTACACGTAAATTTACTGCATGTAAATCAACGGTGCTACATATGAGAAATAATGGCAGTTGTTGCTCGTATCAGTGAGGATACTGAAGATAGCTGGGTTCCCAGTCTTGTCGAAGGAATTTACTTCTAACTTGCGAGACGAAATATCAGTAACTTTATGTTCAAACGAGCCTTATCTAGCTCCAAGTTTACTTCTTTTGTACAGAATGCATTGAAATGTATGAAACATCTTATTAAGTTATGTTAACACAATGATATACAGGAACAAAACTTGCATATATTTGACAAACTACTGGATATCTAACGTACAGGCAGAGACTGTGAGAACTTGATAACCGGTCTGGTATTCTCAGTTGCACCACAGCCACCACAAACCGGTATCTAAGGTTTGCCTTGACCGAGAAGCTCACCTTGGCTCAGAAACCCACACTGCATGCCTTGAGGCTTTTCTTGTTGGACGCACACTTGACACCTGCCTGATGCTACTCTCAAGCTGTGCGGAAGCGGTTTCGCCGTAAACGGTGGTCGATGTAGATTCACTTCCGCATATGCACGCTCTTCAGGACATATAACTATACCAAATGCAGCATGTTGTCTCCTAAACAACAAGAAAGCATAGTGAAACCGTTGGAACTCTAAGATCCTTCGCAGTAAATGTTAGTTACTTACATGTTACGTAGACCATTCGAATGATTCTTTTATAGTAATCATATGCAACGAGCCAGTTCACAAGATGTGCATATAGGATTAGTATTAACATAAATGAATATATGTTTTAGTCCCACTCGTGCAACTATACTTAAAAACTAATTTTTTTTCAGGCTACAAATTTTTTTAAAAGTAATTCGTCCATAGAATAGAAGTTCTCCGGGAAAATAATGTCACGTTAGATTTAAAACTTGGTTTACTACCAGTCAAACATTTTTTTGGTATTGGGCAAACGACAAAAAAATTTTTGTTGCTGCATATTTAACTTCTTTCTGAGCCGCTTACAGGTTTAATAATGGGTAATGAAGGTCAATATTCCTCTCAAATTGTGATGCATTATTTATGACATAATTCATTGGAGAATATATGAATTGCGGTGGTACAGTTAAAATAACGTGTTGAAGAGCGTGTCTCATAATGGAGCTGGGGCGTAATGCAGCTGCACTGTACAACGTAGTCTTAAATAATTATAACTTATCGTCTGTAAATTACCATTCATTAGCAGAAAAAACGCGTTAATAACCCAAAAATTCTGGTGGCCAATTGCCATGAAGAGCGGCTTCGTCACTCTCTCTCATGTGGCTTCTTTGTGAATGCAGTAGAAAAATGGTTCAAATGGCTCTGAGCACTATGGGACTCAACATCTTAGGTCATAAGTCCCCTAGAACTTAGAACTACTTAAACCTAACTAACCTAAGGACATCACACACACCCATGCCCGAGGCAGGATTCGAACCTGCGACCGTAGCAGTCCCGCGGTTCCGGACTGCAGCGCCAGAACCGCTAGACCACCGCGGCCGGCGAATGCAGTAGACTACAGCTTAAAAGGAGAGGTACTCCTGCAGTTTTTCCATGAACATAGCACAGAGAAGACACAGAGAAGACCTAGCGAAATATTCTGCATAATTTTCTCAAGTTTTAACGTTTTAGTCGAGAAGAATCTGTTCCCTCCCTCCCTCCCCCCCCCCCCCTCTCTCTCTCTCTCTCTCTCTCTCTCTCTCTCTCTCTCTCTCTCTCTTTCTTTCTTTCCGTGTGCCAACAGTAATCTTTCCCCTCCTAGTTTTCCACAGTGCCCACGGTAGTGGTATCATTTGTACTGAAACCGCATCCCATGTGGGTGTCGCAGTTTCATCTATCACGTCGGAAAAAATCTGTACTGACTCGGTGTCTTCACTCCAAGTGATTGTCTCAGCACAGTGGAAGGAGAGGAATATGATCTGAAACGGCTATTGTATGTGGCTCGGTGTTTAGGATCAGGCAGACTATTAAGTGACGTAGTCGAGATTTCAAAACGGATTCCATTTATTTTATCTGCGTGGGTCAAAATAAAAGAACAGCCCTTACAAAGTCTTGTGCTCACATCGTTACGCGATCTACAAAGCCACATATGCAAATGATATGCGTTTCATACGCTAATGAACTATAGACAAAACTTTCCTACCTCGTAACTGCACTACATCGTTCGCAGGCGTGCAGTGCCATATATATGCAATTTTTAGTTTTCGTCACCGAAAAATACTTGTTAAGTGCTCCAACATGCACGAACAACGTGACATCTCTATCACGTAATTTGTCCACTTCACCGCAGGTGTGTCAGATTTGTTGTAGACCACTTCATGATTCGTCCCGGCAAGAACAGTGTCACTTCAGCGTTGCTAACGGCAGGCGAGCATGCGTCATTCACGAAGAGCAGAACATTCCAGTCGTGAAACGTTTCATGCATGTAATGAATGTAATTGTTAATATCATCGATTATTACAATGTCAGAGTTGATACAGTGTTTGTATCTTACATTACAATGTTCTTCGCACATACATGCATGTCTGAAGGGACAGACACTTGACGATTGTTGTAAACATTACGAAATTTCGTGCGTTGCAGCGTACAAAAAAAAAAGATTGTTTCTGCAATGAAGATAGTTAATATTGAATCGCTTTTCCCGGCGAAAAGTATTCCTACAATATAAAGGCCCATTTATGAGTATATGTTTTCGTAAATTGTGTTCCTTGAATTATACGTAATTGATGTTTCGTATTAAGTTGTATTAATTTTCATGTATTACAATTTTGCCTTTTGTATTTTTCTAACACAAAAATTTCATCTTCTGTTCCATTTTTTATTTTTACTTAATAATCAATTTTGCCTGATGGAGGTTCGAAAGTCGTGTAATATTACAGTATTATATACATAATTTGCTGTGGAAAAGTAGCAAAAGTATAATGTAAAGGGTCGTAAAAAAAAAACAAAGAGCTTTTATACACTCAAGAAAACGACCCAACACAAAGAATTAATAATTATGTGGTGGCACCTCAAATTCCACGAGAACGATACTACCTGTCCAATCACTGTTGTATAGACTATAATAGAATTTATTAGCAAAATTAATTACTTAGTTTTATAGAATTCTTTAAGTTGATTTACCTCAAAAAGTGCATTTTTAAGTTGTGCCATTGTTCTTGCTGGGGGTGCGATGTACTGTCTTATCCTCCAAGTGTTGCTGTGAGATTATTTTCATCGATACTTGCTAATGATCACGTTTAGGAGAGGACCTAATTACTGGACACAAATTCCTGTCTGAAGTTTCATTTAACAAATGAATAAATTCATTTAACAAATGAATAAATGAATAAGTAATATTTGGACGCATGCAGCACCCCAGCAGTCAATCGCAGCAAAGGATACCTCCGCTGGAGTAACACCATCAGCTACGTAAAGGCGCCAATCAAACTGCGATTAGGTGTCCAAATGACATACTGCGTTTCAAGGACGCATGCACCAATCAATACACTAATGACGCCAGCTTCCTCCTACAACTGCACCCGCATGCACTCAAACTGACTTTTGCTTAGTACCATTGACTTAACTACATACTCATGCTATGAGGTTTAAACAGTTGTCGATTGTGACACTGACGGGGGTTGAAAAAAGCAGTCGATCGCTCAGGAATTTACTTTCCATTCCATCACTTCTGACAACGTTTTCATTCAACCATTCGTTCAAATTCAGCGTTTCCTAATTATACAGCTGACATAACATTTTAGATATTGCGGTGGCTGTTTTCGTTGTTTACATATTGAAAGCAACGGTTAGTTTCATTCTGAAACTTCGTTCTTCTGCTCGTTGATTAGGAGACTAAAATGTGTGCCTTCACAAGATACTACTCAGCTCTGGTAGTTTGAAAAGCCGTGAGAAAGAGTGGCAGCTGCTGTAGTCCTTCAGGCCCCGCATGCACAATTGTGGATGTGTGGTCTTTCCTACTTTATTTCTTTGCGATCAACGCTAGAAAGTTCAGGCCAGGTCTGCACAATCGTGGCTGAATGGTTTTGACGTTTGCAATGCCTTTTAATTCCAACATTCGTCAGTGGATGGCACCAGCAGTCGGCTAACTTCTACGGGTTACGATGGCGGACAGGTACTGCACGTTAGACTATTTTTCTCTATTGTGATAATATAAGTTTAGGTTATATCGTTTTCATGGCAAAAACCCACTTTAAACAGATCGTTTTACGTGAATCTCGAATTGTTAGTTTATTTGAAAAGTAATGGAGATATAAACTGAAACATTAGCATACGCACATTGTCCATACTGGGCCTAATGTCAGAGCCTTAAGACAATAGAATGTTGAAAATGGGTATATGCCCGCATTTGTTTCAAAGCCTGCATCTGTCATGTCCGACAGTCAGTTGATTTTATGTGCTCCTGTGGTGTTGTTTTGCCGTTAACTCGCTTGTATCACATAAAGAAATTAGAATGAAAACATGACATAGTTCGATTGTGTATATCATAAAAAAAAGTTGCAGGAAAGGCCCAACATGCACAAATGTGCGCTTGCCAAATTTCCAGAAATTTCTGAAAATAAATTTATTTTCATTTTACTTGATTAAGTACTTACTTAATTTTACTTGATTCATTTTACTTAATTAATGACTTGTTTCCACATTGCAAAAGTTCTTATATTCAAAAGCAACACATAAAATGCAACCGTGGGTATGAAAGGGGTAGTGTATCTCTATGAGGGCGCAATAAAGAGTACGCCCCGAAACCAGCACTTGCGTGCGTCGGCGTACGAGACCAGCTAGACGCGTAGGACAGAACTAGGGTTACAACCTACCGAGTAACACGAGAGGGAAACGGATTCGACCTGACGCTGGGGTTCCCGGCGGCCGATAAAATGTGCTATTCCTAGCGGTTCCTGGAAGGCACTAACTGGAACAGCGTCTTCAGCTTCCCTCATTTCTGGTGTAAGTTGTTGTTAACTGTCTCCATTATATAATCGGTCTCGTGCTTGTAGAAATGAGCAGACGGTGTTGTTGGTGTGTATTTAGGTTGTTCGTCTGTGCAAGAATGACTTCTTATAGCGTGGCTATTAAGCATTTTTGTGATAGATTACCCCTGATTCTGAGTACTTGAGACAATAATTTCGATCAGTTGTGCAGTAGTACTCAGTTTAACACTGGGTAATGTTATTGCATCTTTTGCAAGGTGAAGGCAGCCCGCCTAAATAAAGCAAACCCCTGGCATATTTTGGTGTCTTAGATCTAGTGTTTTAATTATTTCTCTGGTTCCTTTTGCGGTGGGTGAATTTTGAACCTCGTATACTCTTGTTAACGTTATTGCTCATAACGCTCGTAGAGGCTACTCTGGGAAGTTATTTGGAAACGTCCTCGTTTCCTGTTCTAATTTTCAATTGTAATAAAATTCTTTACGCCTTGTTATACGAGGTGTGGCTGTAAAATAACGGGACTGATGCCGTCACAGAATAAGTACGCATGCGCGCGAAAACGATGAGCATTGGCAGCGAGGCTTGCAGCATTCTCAGTCGAATGCTGTGTATTATTACTTTTTTCTGGAAAAATGATAAGTGTAATAATAGAGCAACCAATTGTCGTATCATGAAACTTGGAAAAACTGCTACTGAAACCTATATTTTACTAAAAGGAGTGTATGGCGAAGACTGTTTACCAAGCACACGAACTTGTAAGTGGTTCAAGCTTTCCAGGATGGCTGCGAAAACTTAGATGGCTCACTCCCAGGACACCTTTAAACATCAAAAATGGATGAAAACATCGAAAAAGAAGGAAATCTGATTCGATCTAACAGTCGGTTGAGTATTGGATAGATTGCTGAAACTGTAGGAATTGACAGAGAATGTTGTTGTTGTGGTCTTCAGTCCTGAGACTGGTTTGATGCAGCTCTCCATGCTACTATATGCTGTGCAAGCTGCTTCATCTCCTACTACCTACTGCAGCCTACATCCTTCTGAATCTGCTTAGCGTATTCATCTCTTGGTCTCCCTCTACGATTTTTACCCTCCACGCTGCCCTCCAGTACTAAATGGGTGATCCCTTGATGCCTCAGAACATGTCCTACCAACCGATCCCTTCTTCTAGTCAAGTTGTGCCTCAAATTTCTCTTCTCCCCAATCGTATTCAATTCTTCCTCATTAGTTACATGATCTACCTATCTGATCTTCAGCAGTTTTCTGTAGCACCACATTTCAATAGCTTCTATTCTATTCTTGTCCAAACTATTTATCGTCCATGTTTCACTTCCATACAGGGCTACACTCCATACAAATACTTTCAGAAATGACTTCCCGACACTTAATCTATACTCGATGTCAACAAATTTCTCTTCTTCAGAAACGCTTTCCTTCCCATTGCCAGTCTACATTTTATATCCTCTCTACTTCGACCATCATCAGTTATTTTGCTCCCCAAATAGCAAAATTCCTTTACTACTTTAAGTGTCTCATTTCCTAATCTAATTCCCTCAGCATCACCCGATTTAATTCGACTACATTCCATTATCTTCGTTTTGCTTTTGTTGATGTTCATCTTATACCCTCCTTTCAAGACACTATCCATTCCATTCAACTGCTCTTCCAAGTCTTTTGCTGTCTCTGACAGAATTACAATGTCATCGGCGAACCTCAAAGTTTTTATTTCTTCTCCATGGATTTTAATACCTACTTCGAATTTTTCTTTTGTTTCCTTTACTGCTTACGTAAGGCAAATTTTACATAACCAATATAACATGGGAAAAGTATGTGCACAACTAGTGCTGAAAATACTCACGATCTAACAAAATCCAGCTTGTGAAAATGTTTGTATTCACACTTATAATACCATTGAAAATGATCCCAATTTCTTTGAAAGAGTAATAACATGTGAAAAGTCTTTATTTTTCACTTACGGTCCAGAAACTAAGCGCCAATCCATGGAATAGAAATGTCCAATTTCTCCGAGAGTGAAAAAAGCTCAGTTGAGCAAATCAAGATTCAAAGTGATGAATGTTTTTTTTCTGTATTCACGGAACTGTGTATCTCCACTGGGTCAGACAATTAGTCAACATAGACCACCCACCTTATTCGCCAGGCCTATAACAAGATATGACTTATCAAGTTGGTGGGTTGGTTTGGGGGGAAGGGACCAAACAGCGAGGTCATCAGTCCCATAGGGTTAGAGAAGAAAGGAGAAGGAAATCGCCCGTGCCTTTTCAAAGGAACCATCCCGACATTTGCCTGAAGCGATTTAGGAAAGTCACTGAAAAACTAAATCAGGATGGCCGTTTGAACCGTCGTTTTCCCGAATGCGAGCCCAGTGTGTTAACCACTGCGCCACCTCGCTCCGAACTTACAAAGTCGTCAAGGTCCAATCTGCGTTAAAAGGAACAGTCCGTTGAAGCAGTGAAAGAAAAAAGCAGCTCGCATTATCAAGAGCTCACAGAGGAAAGACTTCCAGCACTGTTTCCAACAATAGAAAATCCGCACTGAGCGTTGTAGTTTTAGAGGGGGGGGGGGGTGTATTGAGGGTTACAATAACTAGATGAAGGTTTTTGAAATAAAATGTTTTACAGCAATAGTCCGTTTATTTTATAGACAGACCTCGTAGTTCAGATTTGTTGTCCTGTGTTATTTGGCAGAGACTGGGCATGATTATTCACAGCAAACGTTCATAGGGTATGTTCTCACTGTCATAGTAAGATCGTACTTTGTGCTCCGGCCCATGTGCAGTCAATTCATTTTTGAATCTGGTATGTGTGTTTAAAATGTCTCACATTCCGTGGGTTGCCTCTTTGTAATTCTATTACGTTATTTGTTTTTGTTATTATCTTTGGGACATGTTACCTGGCTTTGTATTTAATTGTAATGGTTCTTGCATTTTGCGTTGATCGAGAAGGCGTTGATCTACTACTAAATATCTGTTTTTATTCAGACACTTCTTGGGTTTTAATGCATTGCTCTTTGAATTTTTTAAGGCACGTTATAATATAAATTCTCGTGCACGCTGTTAAAGATTTAATATTATGATCACTCACAGCTCAGCCCACGCTACCATTTCCTGACGCGTCACGATATGTACGCAGATGTATAATGACTCAATTATAGTAATTTCGTCATCATGTTACATCGTATCAATTATACCCACCCTCCACGTGCAGTTAATTAAATACCTCACGCACGATCAAGTAGTTAACTGGTATCCACTTCGTCTTCGCAATGCTTAATCACTTAGCTTTGCTCCTTATGAGTAAACAGTGATTAACAGATTGGCAGTTGCTAATTTTGTTTTACAGTGTGGTTTATCTGTCTTTGGTAGTGCAGCAGTTTTCTGCATTTTTTAATGCATGAATTAAATATTTAAGCTGTGTGTTCTGGAGTAAGTGCCACAATACGTCTAACAAAACTGTTTTCCTCCTTCCTTTATACATCCTGTCCAGCGTACCACCGGTACGAAATTTATAAATACGGAGCGAAAAATTTAACTCCTCAAGGTTTTCTCGGAATTACTTTTTTCAAACATTACTGCGTTGACTTTGACTGGCCTGGTGAACCCTTTGATGATACAGTGGTTCATAGAACTATGATCGATTATCCTCCGCCACTCGATACGTGTATAGTAAGCAGCTGTAAGTTTGATAATATTAATAAAAAAGAAGAGATTTTGTATATGTTGTATTGTGATATGATGATGCAAAAAAACTTATATTCTTTGTACTGTTCCACGTTACAAGTGTGGGGCGTGGCAGTGACGGAAGGAACAGCCACTTTTGTCTAGAGGCTGCCAAAACCGCTGAGCTACATTGGCGCCGAATAGACGGCCGCTTTCCAAGAAGACATTCTGAAGCAACTCGTCCGAAGATTAATGATGGTAAAAAAAAGAAATATAGTACTTCGAACTGTAATGGATTAAAATGTGTATTCAGTTTATGTTCAGATTTGGCCACGATCAGTTGGAAGCTGTAAGTAGATTCCGTTGATGCAATACTTCTGTAATAATGTTTTAAAAGGTGAACGAAGTATTGCAATGGTATTCAAAGTGTCAATACAAATATTTTCATGAGGTGCTTTTTGTTAGATTGCGAGAACTTTCAGCACCGGTTTCGCACGCACTTGTTATACTGGTTACGTAAAAATTGCCCTACGCATTTTCTGTCAATTCCTACACTTTCAGCAGTCGATCGAATTCTCAACCGATGGTCAGATAGTATCAGATTTTCTATTTTTTTTCGATATTTTCATCCGTTTTAGTTGTTGAAATACGTCCCGGGCGTGAGTCATCGTAGTCTTCTCAGCCACGCTGGAACGCTTGAACCACTTAAAAACTCACGTGCTTGATAAGCAGTCCTCGCCATACACTTCTCTCAGCAAAAGATAGTTTTCAGTAGCAGATTTTCCAAATTTCATGTGAAACGTCACGACAATTCGTTGCTCTATTATCACACTTATTTTTCCGGCGAAACGAAATAACGGTTCATACACAAGCGAAGACCACGACCACACTGATTTGTCTACAGATATCAAAGATGGAGCTTTCGATTGAGAAGGTTACATGCCTCACAACCACTATCTTCGGCGCATGCGTACTACTTCTGTGAAAGCATTAGTCCCGTTGGTTTACAGCCACACCTCGTATAACAAGGCGTAAAAATTTTATTACAACTGAGAATTAAAACACGAAAAAGTTTCCAAGTGACTTCCCAAAACAGCTTTATGTCTGCATCTAGTATACGCATCGCCAGAACTGATACGAGATAGACGTCTGGATTGCTGAGATTAGGATACTGAGTCTGAGGTGACTGTACCTCACGATATTTGTGTGAAAGTGATGTTTAGGAGAGTCTTTCAACGCTAGACTGACTCTTTATCACTCCTGTAAAGAAGAAATCTGAATTTATCGGCAAATAAGCTTACAAGTGACAGTTCGCAAATAACAAAACAGATTATCTCTGCGAATGAAGCTAAGCTCAAGCAAGCAGCACTGCTAATATCGCTGGACGCTATAAATTACGACAAATTCATTATCAATGTGTAGCGTCATCGTCGTTATAAAAGAACTAGGACAAATGATATCATACAGCCAAAGCATTTCTTAAAACTGATTGTTCAGCTTAGCTGAATTTATTCTTCGTGAGCTGGTTACGGACTATTGTAAAGCTGAATATACATGGACCAGAGACAGTGAACTGCGTGAAGCTTGCAGGGAGTTAACATCTATAATACTCAGACAAAATATTAGGTCCAGAGTTCGAGTCTCGGTCCGGCACACAGTTTTAATCTGCCAGGAATTTTAATATTACATAAGTTACTACATTAAGAAGACCCATCTCATTTTGTAGATCTCTACATTAATCAGTGAACGAATTGTGTATATTACAAAGGATACTTGGTTGAAGGGTCCGCACACGGAGGACAATGGCAAAACGCAGGGATCGGTGCTTAGCCCACTATATATAAATATGCGGTAAGTATCTATGATATGGAAAGAACTGTAACTCATTACGTTAGAATTCTACTGTTTGTTTGCAGATGACATGCGTGTTTACCTCTCATTTAGTTCCACAGTAGGAGGTGAATAACCTTACGTCACTGATAGTCTAAGTCGGTGGCTTTGTGGAAATGACCTGATGGCACTGGAGAAATCTTCGGCAGGCATATTCGCTAGGAAGGATTATGTATCAGGAAATTGTTTAATACACGAGGACGAAAAAATACAAGTTAAGGCATCTATTCGATTCTTGGGAATGACGCTGGACAAAAAGCTTACTTGGCGTCACATATTAATACCTAATTGAAACAAGTGAGAATAAGCTTAATATTATGCGATCACTTACTGCACCATGACTGGGAGCGCGTACTTCAGTGTGCTGCTCCTATATCGCTCCCTCATTAGATTCAGATTGGATTATGGAAGTATATACTACAAATACAGGACTTGCAAGCTATTTGAGAAACTGGATAGATTTCAGTGCCGCCGTATACGCACCTGCTTACACATTCTACCACTGTTCTGTCCTCCGCCAGAAAAGTCGGAAAAACGTCTTTCAATTTATAATGATTTGGCAGATGAATGCAAATATTTGCGAAAAGTATACAGTGGCCTGTCTACCAATATTATTTCATCATCAGGGATCGTATCTCACTCCAAACGATAGAGAAAAAGTCTGATTTCTTGGAGACAGTTATAGCACTGCAAAGACAGATGGAGGACACAAGACAATAAGTAATCCACAGATACACAGACGGATCAAAGACAACAGGAGAAAACACAGGATGTGCTATAATTAGATCACAAATACAGGTAGCCCAAAAATCTAAATTACCAGAACTAGCCCTATCTGTTAGCCGAAACAACTGCAGTACTAAAGGTGGTACAGTGTTGTACGAGCCAGAAGTTCGTGTCCTATGCAATATTATCAGACACTGAAAGGGTACTTCAAACAATGTCAAGGTTTTTTTTTGTCATCAGTTTCTGACTGGTTTGATGCAGCACGCCACTAATTCCTCTCCTGTGCAAACCTCTTCATCTCAGAGTAGCACTTGCAACCTACGTCCTCAATTATTTGCTCGATGTATTCCGGTCTCTCTTCCTCTACAGTTTTTGCCCTCTACAGTTCCCTCTAGTACTATGGAAGCCATTCCCTCATGTCTTAGCAGACGTCCTATCATCCTGTAACTTCTCCTTATCAGTGTTTCCCACATGTTCCTTTCCTCTCCGATTCTGCGCAGTACCTTCTCATTCCTTACCTTATCAGTCCACCTAATTTTCAACATTCATCTGTAGCACCACATCTCAAATGCGTCGATTCTCTTCTGTTCCGTTTTTCCCACAGTCCTTGTTTCACTACCATACAATGCTGTAGTCCAGAAGTACGTTCTCAGAAATTTCTTCCTCAAATTAAGGACGATATTTGATATTAGTAGACTTCTCTTGGCCAGGAATGCTCTTTTTGCCACTGCTAGTCTGCTATTGATGTCCTCCTTGCTCTGTCCGTCATTGGTTATTTTACTGCCTAGGTAGCAGAATTCCTTAAATTCATCTACTTAGTGACCATCAATTCTCGCCGTTCTCATTTCTACTACTACTTATTACGTTCGTCTTTCTTCGATTTACTCTCAGACCATACTCTGTACTCATTGGACTGTTCATTCCGTTCAGCAGATCATGTAATTCTTCTTCACTTTCACTCAAGATAGCAATGTCATCAGCGAATCGTATCATCGATATCCTTTCACCTTTCATTTTAATTCCACTCCTAAACGTTCCTTTTCTTTCCATCACTACTTCCTCGATGTACAGATTGAACAGTAGGGGCGAAAGGCTACATCCTTGTCTTACACCCTTTTTAATACGAGCATTTCGGTTCTTGGTCGTCCACTCTTACTATTCCCTCCCCACAGCTTACTCCTAATTTTTTTTCAGAATTTCGAACGTCTTGAACCATTTTACATTGTCGAACGCTTTTTCCAGGTCGTCAAATCCCATGAAGGTGTCTCTATTTTTCTTTAATCTTGCTTTCATTATTAACCGCAACGTCAAAATTGCCTCTCTCGTGCCTCTACCTTTCCTAAAGCCAAACTGATCGTCATCTAGCGCATCATCAATTTTCTTTTCCATTCTTTTGTATATTATTTTTGTAAGCAACTTGGATGCATGAGTTGTTAAACTGATTGTGCGATAATTCTCGCACTTGTCAGCTCTTGCCGTCTTCGAAAGTGTGTGAATGATGCTTTTCCGAAAGTCAGGTGGTGTGTAGCCAGACGCATATATTCTACACACCACGTGAATAGTCATTTTGTTGCCACATCTCCCAATGATTTTAGAAATCCTGATGGAATGTTATCTATCCCTTCTGCCTTATTTGATCTTAAGTCCTCCAAAGCTCTTTTAAATCTGATTCTAATACTGGATCCCTATCTCTTCTCCTGTTTCTTCTTCTATCACATCAGACAAATCTTCTTCCTCATAGAGGCCTTGAATACACCCTTTCCACCTATTCGCTCTCTCCTCTGCCTTTAAGAGAATTCCCGTTGCACTCTTAATGTTAGTACGCTTGCTTTTATTTTCACCGAAGGTTGTTTTGACTTTCCTGTATGCTGAGTCTGTTCTTCCGATAATCATTTCTTTTTCGATGTCTTCAGATATTACCTGCAGCCATTTCGTCTTAGCTTTCCTGCACTTCCTATTTATTTTATTTCTCAGCGACTTGTGTATCTGTATTCCTGAGTTTCTCGGAACATTTTTGTACTTCATCCTTATATCAATCAACTGAAGTATTTCTTCTGTTACCCATGTTTCTTCGCGGTCACCGTCTTTGTACCTATGTTTTCCTTCCCAACTTCTGTGATGGTTCTTTTTATAGATGTTCATTCCTCTTCAACTGTACTGCCTACTGAGCTATTCCTTATTGCTGTATCTATAGCCTTAGATAACTTCAACCGTA
This sequence comes from Schistocerca cancellata, assembly GCF_023864275.1. NCBI lineage: Eukaryota > Metazoa > Arthropoda > Insecta > Orthoptera > Acrididae > Schistocerca > Schistocerca cancellata. Next base: position 229,369,968 of record NC_064631.1, on the reverse strand, counting down.
TCTCGTCATTCATTAGTACTTCCGTATCCCACTTTTTTGCGTATTGATTCTTCCTGACTAATGTCTTAAACTTCAGCCTACTCTTCATCACTACTACATTGTGATCGGAGTCTGTATCTGCTCCTGGGCATTCCTTACAATCCAGTATCTGATTTCGGAATCTGCCTGACCATGATGAAATCTAACTGAAATCTTCCCGTATCACCCTGCCTTTTCCAAGTATACGTTCTCCTCTTGTGATTCTTGAACAGATTATTCGCTATTACTAGCTGAAATTTATTACCGAACTCAATTAGTCTTTCTCCTCTCTCATTTTTTTGCCCCAAACCCAGATACTCCTGTAACCTTTTCTTCTACTCCTTCCCCTATAACTGCATTCCAGTCCCCCATGACTATTAGATTTTCATCCCCCTTCACGTACTATATTACCCTTTCAATATCCTCACACACTTTCTCTGTCTCTTCATCTTCAGCTTGCGACTTCGGCAAGTACACCTGAACTATCGTTGTAGGTGTTGTTTGCTGTCGATTCTGATAACAACAACCCTGTCACTGAACTGATGACAGAAACACACTCTCTGCCCTACCTTCCTATTCATAACGAATCCTACCCCCGTTATACCATTTCCTGCTGTTGCTGATATTACCCTATACTCATCTGACCAGATATCCTTGTCTTTTTTCCACTTCAATTCACTGCCCCCTAATATATCTAGATGAGCCTTTGCATTTCCCTTTTAATATTTTCTAGTTTTCCTACCATGTTCAAGCTTCTGACATTCCACGCCCCGACTCGTAGAACGTTATCCTTTCGTTGATTATTTAATCTTTTTCTCATGGTAACCACCCCCTTGGCAGTCCCCTCCCCGAGACCTGAATGGGGGTACTAGTCCGGAATCTTTTGCCATTGGAGAGATCATCATGACACTTCTTCAATTACAGGCCACATGTCCTGTGGATACACGTTTCGTGTCTTTAATGCAGTGGTTTCCATTGCCTTCTGCATCCTCATGCCGTTGATCGTTGCTGGTTCTTCCGCCTTCAGGGGCAGTTTTCCACCCCTAGGACAAGAGTGTGCTCTGAACCTCTGTCAGCTCCGCCCCCTCTTTGAGAAGGTAGTTAGCAGAACGAGGGCGACTTCTTATGCCGGAAGTCTTCGGCCGCCAATGCTGATTATTAATCAAAATTTAAGCAGCACCGGGATTCAAACCCGCGATCGAAGACGTTTAGATTATGAATCAAAGACGCTACAGCTTTTTTTAAATCTCATTTTGTTCGATATTGTTCGTTGAATTTGTTGGGGACGGACGTCCGATGGCACCCGTTCAAGTTCTTTGTTGATCCGTTCACACAGTTTTTTTTATTACAGAGGGTAGCTAACCCTCTGAACGAACACGCTGAACATGCAGTTGGACAAACACTCAAACACTCAAAAACCACCAACGAAGACCTACTCCAAGTTTATTATTGGTACTATGAATCACTTTGCCTTTTGTTGGTGAAAGTCCATTGTGGAATCTCAGACAATGAAGAAGCAGATCGACTGGCAAAGCAGTCAACGGGACACCACTGGACATAAATCTACCCTGTACTGAATATGGACAACTTATTCGAAAAAGAGAATTCTAATTCTGGCAGCAAGAATGAACGCAGAGCTCACGAACAAAGGATGTGACTATGGGCAAGTACAACCTCGAATTCTGAAACGACCTTGGTTTGAAAAACGTTTGTGGAACCCGGCAAGCGACATCTACATTAAGTAAACGAAGACTCAATCATGGCACATTTGCAGAGCATTTATACCGATTGCACATAAACCAAATACCTGCCTGTGATTGTGATTATAATACTTACGGAGGTACAAACCATATATTATTTCAGCGCAGAAAAATAGTGAACAAAATTTTAGCATTTGTTGTCAAAAATAAAATGCCGCAATCAATGTCAGTCAAGTCCTTTCAATTTGAATCCGACATTAAACCCTGCAAGGAGATAATCTAATTTATAGGTAATGAGTGTTTAAAGATATGGAGCTTGATGGTATACTATAAGGGACAGTGAAAGTGAAGCTACACCAAAAGAAGTGGATGAGTGGATATTGAGTGAAAAAAGTCATTATTATTATTATTATTATTATTTATTATTATTATCTTCTTTCCTTTCTCAGACCTTAGGTCTGGTTAAAAAAAGGAAAGTGACGCGGACCTTGATCAAGCGTGACTTCCTTTTAACTGTACGTTATATGTTATATTGCATTTAGGAACTTTCGGGTGATTGAACATGTATCAATAATTACGGATTTCTGTAGTTGTATATATACATTTGGATGTAGCTGTATTGCGTTGATGTACTGGTGGATATTGTGTGGTATGACTCCTGTAGTTGATAGTATAATTGGTATAATGTCAACTTTATCCTGATGCCACATGTCCTTGACTTCCTCAGCCAGTTGGATGTATTTTTCAATTTTTTCTCCTGTTTTCTTTTGTATATTTGTTGTATTGGGTATGGATATTTCGATTAGTTGTGTTAATTTCTTCTTTTTATTGGTGAGTATGATGTCAGGTTTGTTATGTGGTGTTGTTTTATCTGTTATAATGGTTCTGTTCCAGTATAATTTGTATTCATCATTCTCCAGTACATTTTGTGGTGCATACTTGTGTGTGGGAACGTGTTGTTTTATAAGTTTATGTTGTAAGGCAAGCTGTTGGTGTATTATGTTTGCTACATTGTCATGTCTTCTGGGTTATTCTGTATTTGCTAGTATAGTACATCCGCTTGTGATGTGATCTACTGTTTCTATTTGTTGTCTGCAAAGTCTGCATTTATCTGTTGTGGTATTGGGATCTTTAATAATATGCTTGCTGTAATATCTGGTGTTTATTGTTTGATTCTGTATTGCAATCATGAAACCTTCCGTCTCACTGTATATATTGCCTTTTCTTAGCCATGTGTGGCTGTGTTAGATGATACGGGTGCTTGCCATGTAGTGCTTTCCCTTTCCAATTTACTTTCTTCGTATCTGTTGATGTTATGTGATCTAGAGGGTTGTAGAAGTGGTTATGAAATTGCAGTGGTGTAGCCGATGTATTTACATGCGTGATTGCTTTGTGTATTTTGCTAGTTTCTGCTCGTTCTAGAAAGAATTTTCTTAAATTGTCTACCTGTTCATAATGTAGGTTTTTTATGTCGATAAATCCCCTTCCTCCTTCCTTTCTGCTTCATGTGAATCTTTCAGTTGCTGAATGTATGTGATGTATTCTATATTTGTGGCATTGAGATCGTGTAAGTGTATTGAGTGCTTCTAGGTCTGTGTTACTCCATTTCACTACTCCAAACGAGTAGGTCAATATTGGTATAGCGTAAGTATTTATAGCTTTTGTCTTGTTTCTTGCTGTCAATTCTGTTTTCAGTATTTTTGTTAGTCTTTGTCTATATTTTTCTTTTAGTTCTTCTTTAATATTTGTATTATCTATTCCTATTTTTTGTCTGTATCTAGATATTTATAGGCATCTGTTTTTTCCATCGCTTCTATGCAGTCGCTGTGGTTATCCAATATGTAATCTTCTTGTTTAGTATGTTTTCCCTTGACGATGCTATTTTTCTTACATTTGACTGTTCCAAAAGCCATATTTACATCATTGTTGAATACTTCTGTTATCTTTAGTAATTGGTTGAGTTGTTGATTTGTTGCTGCCAGTAGTTTTAGATCATCCATGTATAGCAAATGTATGATTTTGTGTGGGTATGTTCCAGTAATATTGTATCCATAATTTGTATTATTTAGCATGTTGGATAGTGGGTTCAGAGCACGGAAGAACCAGAAAGGACTTAATGAGTCTCCTTCGTATATTCCACGCTTAATCTGTATTGGCTGTGATGTGATATTATTAGAATTTGTTTGGATATTAAGTGTGGTTTTCCAGTTTTTCATTACTATGTTTAGGAACTGTATCAATTTAGGTTCTACTTTGTATATTTCCAATATTTGTAGTAACCATGAGTGGGGTACACTATAAAAAGCTTTTTTGTAATCAATGTATGCGTAGTGTAGCGACCTTTGTTTAGTTTTAGCTTGATATGTCACCTCTGCATCTATTATCAGTTGCTCTTTACATCCTCGTGCTCCTTTGCAACAGCCTTTTTGTTCTCCATTTATAATTTTGTTCAGTGTTGTATGTGTCATTAATTTCTGTGTAATGACTGAAGTTAATATTTCGTATATTGTTGGTAGGCATGTTATGGGGCGATATTTTGTTGGGTTTGCTGTGTCTGCTTGATCTTTAGGTTTCAGATAAGTTATTCCATGTGTAAGTGTATCAGGGAATGTGTATGGGCCTGCAATGTAACTGTTAAATAATTTAGTTAGATGTGAATGTGTTGAGGTGAACTTCTTTAGCCAGAAATTTGCTATTTTATCTTTTCCAGGGGCTTTCCAACTGTGAGTAGAATTAATTGCTTGGGTGACTTCATGTTGCAAAATTATCACTTCAGGCATTTGTGGTATCATCTTGTATGTGTCTGTTTCTGCTTGTATCCACCGTGCATACCTGTTATGTTGTACTGGGTTTGACCATATGTTGCTCCAGAAGTGTTCCATGTCTGTTATGTTTGGTGGATTGTCTATTTTAATGTGTGTGTTATCTATTGTCTGGTAAAATTTCTTTTGGTTTGTGTTGAATGTTTGGTTTTGTTTCCTTCTATTTTCACTTTTTTTGTATCTTCTAAGTCGTTTGGCCAATGCTTGTAATTTCTGTTTCTTTTCATCTAATTGCTTTATCGCTTCTTGTTGTGAGATTTTACCTAACCTTTTTAGTTTTTTTTCTGACATTTCATTTCTTATAAATTGTGTTAGCTGTCCGATGTATTTTCTCAGTTTTTCTATTCTGATCTGTAGCCTGTGTTGTCATGCTGGTTTTGTGGGTTTCTTCTGTGTGTTGGTTTGTTCTGATCTCTGCCTAGTGTGTATATTTAGTGTAGTGAGTGCTCCTATATAAACCAGTAGTTGTAACTCTTCCATAGTTGTGTTTTCATTTATTTTGTTGTGTATGATTGTGTTGTTAGTTTTTATTGTTGTTTCGACTTGTGGGTTATTTGGCGGTCTATGCAAGAATGGTCTAATGTCTGTATTTGTGTCTTTGTATTCTATATATGTCAGCTGAAATTTCTCTTCTATGTCCAACATGTGTGTCTCTTCGTGTTCTATTTGTGCTTGTTCTGGTGGCTGCCTTAAGATTTCGTTTTCCTCTGATTGTTTAATTGATGCGTGTTGTTCTTTGTTTGTTTGCTCTGGGATGTTTGAGTCCATTACTGTATTTCCTTCTTCTTCTGATTGCACATTATTTTGTTCCAGTATTTGTTGTACTTGTTGTTTGATGTTTTCTAATTCTGACTGGGGTATCCTGTTATTTTTGATTATTACACGAATCTGATCAGCTAGACGTTGTTCGGTTAAAAATTTTAATTCTGGATATCTGGTAATAAATGTTGTGTATACTTGTGATCTGTATCCAGTTGTGTTGGTTCCTAGGTTTGTTGACTGGTAATAACAGAACATGAGGTGTCGATTAACTTCATCTGACCATCTCATCCTCTGTCTTTGTTTTCCTTCTAGGGTGGTTGCAGGAAGCATATCCTGAAAAACACCTCCATTTGGATTTAAATCATTTTCCAGTTGGCTAGCAGTGTCGTTACCATTGTGGGCGGGCATAGGGTCCAAGCGTCATCCCCGACCATGACGGCGCTTGTCCGAGGCTTCTTTAGTTCTGTCCTGAACCAACTAATCACACTAAAAGGGGGGTTAGCCCTATTAGTGGTTTGTTCTTTTCGTCGCCTTTTACGACTGGCAGAACATACCGGAGGCCTATTCTTTTCCCGGGCCTCCACGGGAATTATTATTATTACTTTCTTTACTTTCTCAGACTGTTAAGTCTGGTTAAAAATGGAACGTGACGCGGACCTTGATCAAACGTGACTTCCTTGTAACTGTATGGTATGTGTTATATTGCATTTAGGAACTTTCGGGTCATTGAACATGTATCAATAATTACAGATTTTTGTAGTTGTATATATATATGTTTGGATGTAGCTGTATTGCATTGATGTACTGGTGGATATTGTGAGGTATGACTCCTGTAGTTGATAGTATAATTGGTATAATGTCGACTTTATCCTGATGCCACATGTCCTTGACTTCCTCAGCCAGTTGGATGTATTTTTCAATTTTTTCTCCTGTTTTCTTCTGTATATTTGTTGTGTTGGGTATGGATATTTCAATTAGTTGTGTTAATTTCTTCTTTTTATTGGTGAGTATGATGTCAGGTTTGTTATGTGGTGTTGTTTTATCTGTTATAATGGTTCTGTTCCAGTATAATTTGTATTCATCATTCTCCAGCACAGTTTGTGGTGTGTACTTGTATGTGGGAACGTGTTGTTTTATTAGTTTATGTTTTATGGCAAGTTGTTGATGTATTATTTTTACTACATTGTCATGTCTTCTGGGGTATTCTGTATTTGCTAGTATTGTACATCCGCTTGTGATGTGATCTACTGTTTCTATTTGTTGTTTGCAAAGTCTGCATTTATCTGTTGTGGTATTGGGATCTTTAATAATATGCTTGCTGTAATATCTGGTGTTTATTGTTTGATCCTGTATTGCAATCATGAATTATTATTATTATTATTATTATTATTATTATTATTAGTATTATTACACAGCAATGACAGAATGGTGTCTAACCGAAGTCAGACATCCACAAATGCAGATAGCCCAAAAATGTTAATTGTATATCAGCGAAAGAAAGGAGACCATGATAAGGCTATTTTTAAATCTTCAACAGTACAACTGCATTTAATGATCAAAACCTTAACCCCCAACAATCGATCGTCAAATTAGGACTTGCGACCTAACTGATTTTATCTTTGGAATTATACAGCGGTATACTCCTGTTGCACGAGTTATATGTAGCAGTAGCAGCTTGTAAGCGATGTCGTAGCACATCCGAATACAGTGTAATAATAATACCAATGGGCTACGGTAACCCACAATAGACCGAAATCAGAAGCTACGAACAATTTCAGCTCAGTTTTTCCTAGAAAAGAAAGAATACTGCATCCTAGGGGTATAATGGCTTTGCCGACCCTTTTTAATGCCGAAACTGCAAATGCGACAGCACTTTACAAGATTGTTTGGTAATTAAACTGACAAACTGTTCATTTTATAATATGATATACTAAGATAAAGAAGTGAAATTTATTAGATTGTCTTCCGGCTTACATTCAGGAGATAATTACATAAAATATTTATGCATGGAACAACAGTACAGTAACGCAAAATGGTCGCCGGCCGGGGTGGCCGAGCGGTTCTAGGCGCTACAGTCTGGAACCGCACGACCGCTACGGTTGCAGGTTCGAATCCTGCCTCGGGCATGGGTGTGTGTGGTGTCCTTAGGTTAGTTAGGTTTACGTAGTTCTAAGTTCTAGGGTACTGATGACCTAAGAAGTTACGTCCCATAGTGCTCAGAGACATTTTAACCATTTTGAACAAAATAGTCTTACGTTAATGTAAATGACGTTATATCAGAACTCACAAGGCTCACGAAAATCCGCTTAACTTCACGTAAGGAAGAAGAATTTAGAATGTGATGAGCAGTAAATGAAAAAACGTGCTCCAGTTTCTTTCCCCCTAACGGTCACCATTTTTATGGGTATTTATATTTTATTTCAAATTAACTTTCAGGAAATTCATTGTTTAATAAGCTACGAGCTGTTCCCGTAAATGGGACTGATACCAGTGGTAAGTTTCACGTATGAAACAGGCTGTCCTAGTTGAGGCTGAAAATAAATCCTAGACAACAGTTATCAAGAGCAGTAGTAAGAAGAATAGATACCTGCGTCAAATAAAAAGTGCTGAACAACAGTAGAATAGCGTCCTGCTGTTGAAGTACAGCACATTTTGGTATCTCCGTCATAGGTCTGTATGGATTTGGACAGTCCACGAGAGGAAGATGGCGTAAACAGCCTGCAGGTGACATAGCCAATGGCTGCCTCAGGCATTCATCACATGCAAGACATGTTCTGTGGACCACCTTGCATGGGGGCTGAATAAAATAAAATGCAAATACTTTTTAATTTTTCTGTCGCTGTATGTCCGATTACGCACGTCTCGTAAACGGCTGGCCCTGACAACTAATTGTTACGCTATCTGACTGCATAGAATGACAACAAGAATGAAATGAAACTTTCAGTTAATACAATTAATTAATTAAGTCCCCAGCAACTATAAAACCTACGAAACCAACCAAGCACAAGTGTAGCTGTTCTGTATGTGGTAGTATGACTCAACGCACATCTGGCACGGTCCTTCTTCAACAAAACAAGAATTTTTAAATACCAATTATACTGACTTGATAGAAGAAAATTAGAAATACTATAATTGCGCAAGAAAATCAGAATTACCCTCTAATACAAGAACATAAGCCAGATGCTTTGTTGACTGAACCTGTAATGGCACATTATTCAGGACACACAATAATAAGAAAATAAAGAACAGTAGTTAGTTACCTTAATTTATATTGACGAAAAGCACTCAGATCATTACAATATCTGCATTGGAACAACATCTGCTATCTCTCCCATCAACAACTGCATAAAACATGGAACAACACTCTGCACTACCACATCTCATCCCACTTCAGCTACAAGCTGTGTCCACCACAACTGCTCGGCAAGAACTCTCTGCAAGAACTGCCTGCCGCTACCTCTCAACACGCACTGCCAGTGGAGGCGGCGAAACAATACTCTCTCTGGCGCGATTTTTGGCGCTGTGGCTCAGTGTAGCCACCTTTCATATGCCCTTCCTCCACGGGCTAGAATTTGATGGTATTTTTGCCAGCATTGGTGGTGAAAATACCACCAAATTCGTCAAAAAAAATACAGATAAAAATAAAAGATAATATTAATACGTAAATATCATATAACTAGATAAAATTTTGGCTTTGCACTGACCTTTCAATAGCCTAATATATAAAATACACTTAGCAATACAAATTCTTTCATACATGTGACTTTACATAATAGTTTACAGAAATATCATGTGGTTAAACAGTTCAATCAATAGCGTCAGCAATGACGAATATGTACAGGTAAGCGTCTCATAACTTTTCACAAACAGTAATACACAAAAAATCAGTTAATACAAATATTCACAACAAGTAGTTCACAGTTCCAGCAGTAGCACCCAGCACTGTTGAATAGGTGCTGACAGCAACAAGTGACATCATCTCAGTAGAAGCAGTCCATCAGTGGCACCCAGCATTGTGGAACAGGTGCAGACTCCAACAGGTGACATCATTTCAGTAGAATCAGTCCATCAGTGATACCCAGCAATGTTGAGCAGGTGCAGACAACAAGAAGTGACTTCATTTCAGTAGAAGCAGTTCATCAATGGCACCCAGCAATGTTGAATAGGTGCAGACAGCAACAGATGACATCATCTCAGTAGAATCAGTCCATCAGTGGCACCCAGCATTGTGGAGTAGGTGCAGACTCCAACAGGTGACATCATTTCAGTAGAAGCAGCCCATCAGTGGCACCCAGCATTGTGGAACAGGTGCAGACTCCAACGGGTGACATCATTGCAGTAGAAGCAGTTCATCAGTGGCACCCAGCATTGTGGAGTAGGTTCAGACTCCAACAGGTGACATCATTTCAGTAGAAGCAGTCCATCAATGGCACCCAGCATTGTGGAGTAGGTTCAGACTCCAACAGGTGACATCATTTCAGTAGAAGCAGTCCATCAATGGCACCCAGGAATGTTGAGTAGGTGCAGACACCATCAAGTGACATTATGTCAGTAGAAGCAGTTCCATCAGTGGCACCCAGCATTGTGGAGTAGATGCAGACCCCAACAAATGACATTAAACAACTATCACTGATTACACTGTTCCTAAGCACAAATTAAACATGTCCTAGTGGCACCAATCATGTAGAAACAGTACAAGTAACAGTCCATAATTTCATCCCTACTCAGACAGTTCAAGCATGAACAATAGTTTGAATACACTTACAAATGCTTTTACAATGCTTTTACACTAAACATACAAATCATAACAAACACACAAATGATATCAGATAATTGTTATATTACTATTACAAATACACAAACATCAGTTAATATTTTTGGGTGTCAGTGCAAGCCACTACAAACAAATAAAATAATATTTAGGAGATAGGTGGCTAGGATTAGGAAAGGAAAACACACAAAACACACTCACTCATCTTTCATCCACATTAAGTACTACTGTGTAATTGTATAGTGTTAACTGGCTGAATCCACTTCTGTCGAATTTCATGTTCATCATGTGTATCAAGTAGTAGTGACAGCAATGTATAACAGTCAATAATTGTTAAGTCAACGTCATAGTCATCATGTCAAGACCAATGTTTGCCAAGCCAGATCAAAATGTACTGTTACTGAACAACTGTCAGTGTGCCAAGATATGCAACTTCCTCTCTCCAAAAAAAAAAAATACATACTGCTTAGTGATTTAACAAAGTGTGTGGTGACAATCTTCCTTCCATTTTAGTGTTCTAGTCTGCTATCTTCATCCTCCTTGTTCCATATAGACCAACAACAAAAAAAAATATGCACCTCACTTACTTGCCTCTTATCCACTAAGACTCAAATCAACTTCATATAATCTCAATACCTCTATAATACCTCTTCAATACGTCGCTACATATAAACCTTATTGCCAGTTTCATTTCACTTCCATAATAACTCTTTCCTCTAGTCAGTTTCGTCGATAAAATCCTAATGCAAACCTCCTCATCCCATACAATCCGAAGACACACTGTCAACACACAACCTCTGTGTAATCCATCTGACCAAAATCTTCTACTCATTATGAATTATAAACAAAGAATGCATACATGACCTCTAACAGACTTAGTTCGAATAACTCTCAGTAATTAAGTACGATTACGGAGTGTGAATGATCCTAATATTTCACAGTGTGTACACCACTTCAAGAATTATGGCAAACAGAAGCAAACATGTGGAGTATTTCTTGTGTCAAGTGTCACTTCCTATTTCAATTGCTCACGAAAAATGCAGTGTAATAACTGTGTTGGTATGTCATGTCGTTAGCTTCCTTTCTATTAGCATAAATTTATACAGCTTTCATAAAACCTCCAGCTCATGTGACTTCTATGATGTTTCTTGTACTAAAGTCGCTCGTCGAATTATTGCAGTTCATTTTCTTATGTTAAAATATAAAGCACTGAGCGTAAGCAAAACAAGCAATAGCGAGTAAATATACCAGTAGTGAACAGAATGTCAACAATTGGATGCAGCACAAATCTTACAACGAGGCTCTGCCAAGCGTACAATCTGTAACTAGTACCATAGTGTAACCTAAACTATATGTTAATACACAGTATAATAGCATTTCTATATACAAAATTAAAGAGTAGTTGTGACAACAAACAGAAATGTATAAATATGCAATCCATACGCATAGCAGCAAACATATCTTACGTAATAAACAGGTCATTAGCATCGTATCTTAATAAGTAAACATGAAGGCGCAAGCAGATAAATCACAAAGTATAACTTACATACCTAACCACATCAGCACAATTAATCAGGTGACAATTATAATTTAAATAAATAGGCACAGCAGGCACATAATTAAAAATATGACATCAGTGAAAAAAGCAGTGCAGCCAAGCGATGCATAGTATACACAAGTTACAATCCAGTACATTAATAAAAATTGTCAAAATCAGTTAACGTACGCAAGCACGTCGCTTCACAAGTAATTTCATAGAACATGTAATTAGCACAAAGTATGAATCACGTAATCGCGAGCAGCAAATTACGTCTAAAGTACGTACCTAAGTGGAAATATGTTACCTGAAAAATAAACTCAATTAATAGTTACCTTTTTTACTTTATTACTTTCTTCTTTGAAATGACATTTTTCCTGAAATTTTCTCGACAGCAAGTCGTCTTAACGTCGGACACGCACAGAATTTACCTGAAGTTCTTAAATATTTTATAGAACCGTATCCTGAAAAATACTGAATGTTAATAACAGAATTCAACAAGTCTCTATAGCTTTATACTGAATTTAGTCGGAGAAATTAGACTGTGTATTTATTTACGGCTGTCAGTGCATTCGCACTGAGCGCTCGATCAGCTGTAGGCGCGTGACGTAGGAAGTGATTGTTTGCGGTCAACGTCTGCCCTGTGCGGCGCGCAGACTTGACTGTTGCTTTGAGTATACGCCGCCGCCAAAACACAGCGCGGTGTCCTTGTACTCTCCGCATGTTTACATGTAGCTGTTAGTTTCTCACCAGTATGTCATTCTACAAAATTTTTTCAAAAGTATATCATTCCACAAAAATTTTAACGTTAGATATATGATGTATTCCCTTAGAGCGTCGTGATTTAAGAGTTTCTACTTCGACAGTGTTATCATGAATAATTTTGCGAATTCTATATGGACCGTTATAAAGCAGAAAAAATTTGCGACACAAGCCTTTTCCTTTGTGAGACAATCGATGAGACTTAATTAACACCTTCTGACCAACTGACAAGATTTTTAAACGACCAGGACGCTTTGCTGATTTCACTCTTCTAGCAGCCGCAGATGCAATATTTTGTAGAGCCAGGTTGACAACTTCAGAATGCCGCAGTTTCCGTGTAGGCGGAAAAGGAACGATTTCAGATATGCGATTTGTCGGTGCTTTGTTTTTTAATATCAGTATAGGTGGTAAAGAAGTTGAGTCGTTAGGAAGTTCATTCAGAATGTTTTGAAAAATATGAAGATACTGATCCCAAGTTCTGTGATTCTGATGACAATAAAGACGACACAATTTATTGATTTCCTTCATCCATCTCTCTGAAGCGTTAGATTGCGGATGAAAAAGTGAAATGAAAATTGGTTTAATTTTACGACGCTGTAGAGTACGAAGCCAAATTTTAGAACGAAACTGTGATCCATTATCTGATATAACCTTATCAACATGACCCACTTCTTTAAGAAAATGGTTAATGAAAGCATTAGATACTGAACGAGCTGTTGCTTTGCGTAACGGTGTAAAACACACATATTTTGATGTCAACTCCACTGCTACGAAAATGTACGCAAAACCATTAGTAGATCGAACCACTGGACCGAACAAATCAACTGCAGCCATGTCCTTTAATTTCGCTGGAATGATAGGAAACAACGGTGCTCTGTGAGATACTGTCGGCGGTTTAGCCTTTTGACATAATTTGCATTTGGCAAGAACAAATCGAATACGTTTTTCCATATTATTAAAGTAGCAATTTTCTCGTAATTTATGAAAGCATTTTCTGGGACCAAAGTGTGCATAACTGAAATGCGTATACCAAATCAGCTTATTAACCCACTCATCAGGAATACAAACTAACCAAACAGAGTTGTCGACCGATTTTCGTTTGAAAAGAATGTCATTGCGAATTAAATAATGCTGTCTAATCGCTACGCTTTCCTTTCTCCTCCACTTCTCCTTAATGTCCTTCCAGATTGGATCCCTATTTTGCTCCTTAGCGATGTCCTGGAGCGAAGACGAAATAAAGTTCTCAAACGCAACACCTTGAATATACATCAAACAATAATTGTTTTCTTTGCAGTCCTCTTCAGCACTTTGTTTCAAACCCATAGGTGCACGTGATAAAGCATCAGCAACAATATTTGAAGAACCCTGTATGTAAACAATACTAAAATCAAATTCCTGTAGGTACAACGCCCATCGTGACAATCTGCCGTGAGTTAATTTTGTCGACATAAGAAATTCCAGAGCTCGATGATCGGTGTAAACCTTAGTGTGTCTGCCAAACAAGAATGTCCGAAATTTTGTAAAAGCCCAAACAACAGCCAAAGCTTCAAGTTCCGTAATCGAATAATTCTTTTCTGATTTAGAAAGAACACGACTTCCAAATGCAATAGTTTTCTGGACTACAACGCCGTCTTCTTCTATCTCTTGAAATAAATGTGCACCTAGGCCTTTGTATGATGAGTCCGTCGCCAAACAAAAATCTTTAGATAAATCCGGGTGTGAAAGAAGTGGGGCAGCAACTAAAGCGTCACGAAGTTGTTCAAATTCTGACTGAGCTTCCTCATCCCAACACCAATTAGATTTCTTTCCAGATAGTTCACATAAACGAGGTGTGGCCAAATTGTCCAATCTAACAAAGCGTCTAAGAAAATTACAGACACCAAGGAAACTACGAACATCACGTTTTGTAGTAGGAACAGCATAATTACGAATAGCGTCTAATTTTTCTGGATCAGGAAGAATACCTTCTGTAGAAATAATGTGACCGAGAAATTTCACCTGAGAACGACCAAATTCAGATTTTTCTAAGTTCACTGTAATGCCAACTCTTGCAAAAATACGTAACAATGAATCCAAAATTTTGTTGTGCTCACTCCAAGAATGTTTAGCAATAAGAATGTCGTCAACATATGAAGTAATATTGTCACGAAGATAAACAGGTAAAATTTCATTTAAGCTGCGAATGAATGCTGCTGAAGATACAGTAAGTCCAAACGGTAATTTCCGAAACTGGTAACAGTTACCAAAGGCTAAAAAGGCAGTATATTTTCTACAATCAGGGTGGAGTTCTATTTGCCAAAAACTTGCGCGCATATCAATCGTGGATAAAACTTTAATTCCATGAAAATGTTGAAGAAGTTCATCTAAATTTTGTGGACGGTCAGTTTCAGGAATGATGACATTATTTATCTGTCTGGAATCCAGAACCAAACGAATTGACCCATCCTTTTTAAGAACAACGTGTAATGGGCTGGTATAAGGACTGACTGCAGGCTCAATAATGCCCTGATCTAACATGTACTGAAGTTCATTCTTAACCTTGTCTCTGTAAGCCAAAGGAATAGCGTACGTTTTCCCGCGAAATGGTGTGTGTTCTTTTACTTTAAATAAATATTGTAAGCCTTGTATAGTTCCCGTGTGATGACTAAACACTGTAGCATGTGAAGTCAAAATTTGATGCAGCTCTTCTCTTGCAACGTCATCTGGCACTTCAGCTTTCTTAACCTTTTCATTAATTAGTTCTTCGCTATTAATTATGTCATCCATCGCGTCTCTGTATCTGTTGTCATTGTCATGAATAAACACATTGTCGTCATAATGCTCAACGAAAACATCAGAAGTAAGAAACCTTAAACATTTTGTATCTGACTCAGATCTTGTTAAACACTCGAAAAATTTTAAACATTTCGGCATTCCGGCAACAGTCAAATTCACACTTCCCTCTTTAAAGTTCAAAATTGCCTTATGTGCGTTAAGAAACTCCATACCTAATATAATTTGTGTACTGAGCAATGGAACAATAATAAAATTAGCAGAAAATTCGTATCCTTGACAATTGAAATTTAGGTTGGTCTGTTGTTTAACTTCTACACCCTTTCCCGAAATCGCTCCTCGAATTGTAGTTTTAGAAATAGGTAACACAGGACAGGTAATAGTTCTTTCACATATACGAAAAACTGATTCACTAATGACATTCAATGGGCTCCCAGAATCTAAAACTGCAGTGAACTTATTCTTACCCACACATACTTCAATAACAGGATGTAAAAATGCGTCTACATTATTTTCCTTTTCGTCTAACAAAATGTCTCTCATGTCTTCCAGGCGTACGTAGTGTAAAGCCGTAGTGTCATTACTTTCTGAACCGTCTATACTGCTGCCAGAAGCCGAAGCTACAAGTCATTGTCGATTGTTTGCGTCACGTCTTTGATTATTCGCGTCATTTCGCGGATCCATTTCTACGATTTGCACTTGTCTCTCTGAAGTTCTGTCACGTGGAGGATGCCAATTAGGTCCCTCCTGTCTGTTAGATACAAATTCTTGGTTGTGTCTGTTATTAAAATTTCTGTTTTCCTGTCTGTCTGCATAACTACTTCTTGTGTAATTTCGACTGTCACTTCTGAAATTATTGTTGTATCTACTACCCTGGTTATTTCTGTAGTAAGAATTTCTATTACTGTATGAATAATTTCTGTCTTGATGATACCGATTACTGTTTCCGTATGATTGATCATTCCGGTAGGAATTACCGTTATTATAACTGTCTGTGTAATTTCTGTTAGAACGTCTGTTATTGTCATATGGCTGGTATCTATTGTCCTGTCTGTTTCGTCTGTCATTCTCAAAATTACCGCTATAACGTCCGTTCCGATCACTATCCCTTTTCTCTGAAAATCTATCATAATTACTGTTACTGAAAAAATTACAGGTAGTCCCGTCGTCATTGTCGTACTCGAGTTCTTGTAGCAAAGTCTTAAAAGTCTCAATGTCGTCTTTACATCTTCCGGCTAAAGCAATTTGTCTTATGGATTGTGGCAGCTTGGTTAAACAAATGCGAATTAATTCAGTCGGGCTGTAAGGGTTGGAGAGGAACTGATTCTTTCGAATCATGTCTTCAAAGTATTCTGCCGGCGTGCGGAACTCAGACTGTTTAAAACTACGCTGCATAATCAGACTATGTTTGACTCTGTCTTGTGTGTTTTCGGACCAATATACCGATAAAAATGCATGATAAAAATCATTCAGATTATTACAATCTCTAATGAGTGCGCGCATCCGCGTCGCCGGTTCGTTTTCTAAATACCCACACATAAATTCCAGTTTGTGACTTAGTGGCCAATTTGGTGGGAGTGCGTACATAAACTGATCTAACCATGAACATGGATGTATGTCATTCTTAGAATTGCGGAAGATCTTAAATTTCCGAACAGTCAAAAAGTGTTTATAGTCAAAGTTTTCGCCTCGTGGCGACAAAGACCTACCGCGTCTGTCCCAGTCCCAAGGTCGATTATTGTCAAGTTCGCGCGCCTGGCGCTCTCTTGTTGCATCCCGTAAATGAAACAAATTAATTTCTTCAAACCCCTCTGGTATCTGTGATTCTAAATTTCTTTTGCCGTCTTTTCCTACGATTTCGCCTTCAATTTGTTTGACTTGCTTTTTTAATGCCTCAAATTCCCTTTTCACGCGTTCATTAAATTTTCCCTGATTTTCAACATGTTTATTTATGCTCTGGTACTCTTCGGTTTCTGAAAATGGCAATGGAGTTGTATCATCTGAATCTGTGTCCCCATTTAAACTAAGATTTGTCAATTTATCTGAAATCTTCTCCACTCTTTCCGATAAGTCACCAATTTGTTCTTTCTGTTTATTTACTTCTTCCGTAAGTGTCGCGACTCGCGTTTCAGTATTAACGCATTTAGTAGTTAACTGTTCATACTGTTGTGTTAGGTTATTTAATCTGTCATTTGGTACGGATTCCTCGATTCTCTCAAATATTTCTTCCTTATCTTTTGCACGTTGTAAATTTAACTCTGAAAATTTCTGTACTATCACGCGATCTCTTTCCTCCTGTTCTCTATCCTGTTCCCTTTGTCTAATCTCTACTGCAATTAATCTATTATTGTGAGAATTCAAAATCGGTTGTACTTCTTCTCTGATTTCTTTCTTTAATTCCTCTTTCATATTTTTGAAACATGTCCCTATTCGTGAGTCTAACCGTGTTTCCATTGTTCCCATCTGTGTTTTTAATTCAGATCTAAACTGTGTTTCCATTGTTCCCATATCATTTTTTAATTCAGATCCCAAAGTTCCCATCTCAGTTTTAATTGTTCCTATCTCTGTTTTTAATTCAGATCGAAACTGCTTCATTGTTCCCCTATCTGTTTTTAATTCAGATCGTAACTGTGATCCCATTGTTCCCATCTCTGTTTCTAACCGTGTTGCCACCGTTTTCAATTCAGATCCCAAATTTAATATTGCACTCATCAACTGCTCCGTGTTAAGTTGTTCGAAATTCTTTTCGGCCCTAACATTTCCCACAAAACTAACTTCCTTCTGCATAGCCATAAAGCTATCTGTGTTCGATACTATTTCAGAATCTTCTATCGTTGATCTCGTATTCTGTGAAATTTCTGATTGAGAAAAATTTTGAAATGGTTCCGGACTATTTTCCCGACTTATTACATTGTTTTCCACTTCATTATTCATCACACTGTTTTCCTCTGTTGGCGAGTTCGCCATGTTAACAATTTCGTCATTCTCACTATCCATCATTTTTGCCTTTTTCATCGACCGCGTAATCATTTACTAAATATACAAAACTCGTCACTATACGAAATTTATACACAATGACACTTTATCACCAACAATATCAATCACAAGAAATGCTTCCTTCAAACACGATTGACGAACAATTGAAATAATTGCACTAAATTGTCAAACGCGTATACAAGACAACAAAAAAAATAAATTTTGAAAAATACCATTAGAAGAATGACAATTACAAAATCTACACATGCAAAATAGACTACAATTACTAAACTACAAATTACTACTACAATACTACTGTCTACTATTTTTACAATCAGAAGATTCCAAGGGACGATCCGAAGCAGCGGTCGCCACGTGCATGGGGGCTTAATAAAATAAAATGCAAATACTTTTTAATTTTTCTGTCGCTGTATGTCCGATTACGCACGTCTCGTAAACGGCTGGCCCTGACA
Source organism: Schistocerca cancellata (assembly GCF_023864275.1). Lineage (NCBI taxonomy): Eukaryota > Metazoa > Arthropoda > Insecta > Orthoptera > Acrididae > Schistocerca > Schistocerca cancellata. The sequence continues at coordinate 229,351,375 of NC_064631.1, read as the reverse complement.
ACTAATTGTTACGCTATCTGACTGCATAGAATGACAACAAGAATGAAATGAAACTTTCAGTTAATACAATTAATTAATTAAGTCCCCAGCAACTATAAAACCTACGAAACCAACCAAGCACAAGTGTAGCTGTTCTGTATGTGGTAGTATGACTCAACGCACATCTGGCACGGTCCTTCTTCAACAAAACAAGAATTTTTAAATACCAATTATACTGACTTGATAGAAGAAAATTAGAAATACTATAATTGCGCAAGAAAATCAGAATTACCCTCTAATACAAGAACACAAGCCAGATGCTTTGTTGACTGAACCTGTAATGGCACATTATTCAGGACACACAATAATAAGAAAATAAAGAACAGTAGTTAGTTACCTTAATTTATATTGACGAAAAGCACTCAGATCATTACAATATCTGCATTGGAACAACATCTGCTATCTCTCCCATCAACAACTGCATAAAACATGGAACAACACTCTGCACTACCACATCTCATCCCACTTCAGCTACAAGCTGTGTCCACCACAACTGCTCGGCAAGAACTCTCTGCAAGAACTGCCTGCCGCTACCTCTCAACACGCACTGCCAGTGGAGGCGGCGAAACAATACTCTCTCTGGCGCGATTTTTGGCGCTGTGGCTCAGTGTAGCCACCTTTCAACCTATGTACACAAAGCTGCGCCCACAGAGTGTCAGTCTCGAGTTTCTAGCCTAGTCCGTCTACTCGCTAGTGTACTACAGTATATAAAGGACCTGTGCTTGCTTTGACTTGCGTATGTTATTTCGGTTGTACCCTGACTACAAATGACATGAATATCGACCTGAGAGGTCTTACTTATGAAGCTTTGTGTTAACAGCTGTGCCTGGCATGTTTATCTAGTTTGTGTGTGTGTGATGTCTTAATCTACAAAGCGAACCGTAGACCTCGCCGTAAATGAAACTTGGTCACGAGACCAAGCCACCAGTCATGTTCCACTTCGGAGCAATGCATGCTCTTACTTCGGAACGTAAGCATGTCGTCTTCGCGTGTAGTCAGGACAGCTTTCTCTTAACGTCATAAAATTTATTGACAATGAGAAGCAGAAAGGAGTAGTAGTGCTGACGTAAGGAACGACAGAACTCCCAAGAAAAGTGGTAAAGTTGAGTAAATCGATGCAGCAGAAATTATGGTTACAGGGGCTGAGTGGTAAGCTGATTTGTGTTCAAGTATCTATCGAGAATAGGAAGGAAGAAAGGAAGGACAACAATGAAGGGAGGGAAATAAAAGCACACAACAAACATCTCGAGCAAGAAAAGGCATTCACAAAATTGTACTCGTCGAATGGTGTCTCCTGGCCGCTGGTGTTGAGTTAACGTGTAATGCAGTTCTTCAGAGGCCTTTGAGAAAGACAGGCTGCGGCGCGTACATCACGAACGTATCTGGCACGCTCGCTCGCTCGGTAGCTCGCTCGCTAAACTCAGCAGACAAACTACGTTTCTACACCTGTTAACTAGTAAATAGGTGTGTCCGTTTGCATCTTCTACTGGAATCTGCTCTTATGGAGTCTTACTGTTATTGGTCCTACAATGATCGACAGTCGTTAGGCCTACTTATAATTTGTTACGGCTATACTGGGGTACAATAAAATTAAAATTATGCCAAAATGATTATCAGTTGCATAAGGCACCACTTCTTGTCTAAAATGAGGATTGTTACGCAGAAGAGACTAAATGCTATAAACAAGCTGTTATACCCTTTATATCAAGTATTGGTCTTAAATTTTGTTGTAGTACTGTTAATCAGTGAGACTTCATAATAGATTCCAGTAGAAGATGCAACTCTCGTTATTACGTACACGCCCAGCTTCGAGTTAACAGGTTTAGACACGCATTTTGTCTGCTGAGCTGAGCAGCGGGAGAGTTCAGGACTACCTTCATGGCGTACGCGCTGCGGCCTGTCTTTCTCGTGGGCCTCAAAAAAGCGTTGCTCCGAGCGACGAAAAATAATATTATCGGAACTGCGACTTGGAGGGTGCCGTGCAGCATGCGCACGAGCGGCAGCAACAACAGCTTGATTGTCGGATGTACCCAGCACCAAAACCATATCAACGTATCCACCTTTTGTGTTCTCCATAGAGAAGCCGCCCTACGTGGACTTGGCAGGACCAGTTATGGTTGTGTATTGCGCGGGTAGTGGATACATGCATGCAGTTTTATGGATGCCACATCATATGATGTCCTACTTATAAATAACGGGAACTAGGGAAGGGACGTCTATAAAATAAAAAAGGAACGAGACGAGGACTCGATCCGTAGCTCTGTGACGGAAGTGGGTTTGATGTCCCAGCAGTCTACTCGGTGAGCTACCATGGCTCTGGTACCGTAGAGCGGGGTGACCCATGTTCTCCGTATAATCCGATGCGCTGCAAGATGTGACGGTACTGCCAGTCCCCGTTTTGTTTACATGCGTTTCCAAAACGCACCCGATCTGATTTCGACTGATGAACTTGCGCCTTGAATTTGGATCAGTAATCGTATGCCGACTTCCGGCATTTTTTCTGGGCCAAAATACAGGTGCGCGGACATCACAGAGCATTTCCTTGCGTATTCGTGGTACAAAAACTTCAGAACAAAGAAAATTTGGGAACACTAATCACATGTGCGACAAGTATCTTCATTCAGTACTGTCTTTCCATGCTGTACAGTTAGAGTAGCGGGTAGAGTTCCGCGTCAGAATACTAGAGTTCAAGTTAGATTCCAAGTATGGTGTAATTTTTTATTTATTTTCTAGATTGCATAAGATGATGTCTGGCTTCTTAGCAGTTAAACAACAATTACAGTCGGTCTCATACAAACCACGATAAGTGTGTGTGTGTGTGTGTGTGTGTGTGTGTGTGTGTGTGTGTGACTTTCAATTAAAATGTGCTCCCTCTGGCCTTGGGACGTGGCCTTAGGACGTGCTCGGATAGCCAGATTGGTTAAGGCTATGCCTAAAGCAGGGACCGCGGGTTAGATTCCCAGTCCTGCGTAGGCTTTCATTGTCGTCATTCCCTTACACAGTTGATGGTTGTTTATATTCGCTACCATGAATACATTTCGCGTATTGCATAAGGCACGTGCAATTATTTAACACTGATACAAATCAGTGCAATCGCATTTTTATTATTCCACTTCTTAAGATGTATTTTGCCTTTAAAGATCTATTCAGTTGTCTTTCGTTGACTACAACCATCCATGCTTTCCAGCGCAGTGTTAGCATTGTTACCCTTTTTCAGTTGTTCCCCTTCCCCGAAAGATAAATGTTCTTATTTTAAACTGGATAATTCCCTGATGCTGAGCTTGCTCCTACGCCTTCTCTCCCTCCCCCCCTCCCCCCCCCCCCCCCCCTCCCGCCTACCACTGGGACGCAACGGCAGCTCTGCTGGCGGCCCTACGGTCTGCCAGTAAGGGATGGCAGGAGAGGCGCCAGATATACAGGGTGTACATAAAGTATAGGAACACTTTCAATTATTTCTTGCACAAGAATTAAACATTGTGCATATGTCATACATATTGCATTTTGAAGAGAAACTCTTAAAGTTGTCTTTTTTTTCCCATATGTTCGATATACGAACCATGAGTGACCCGGCAGACGTCAATACGGTCATCGAATTCTTGCAATACCTGTCCCAGCATGGCATCGTCGACTGTGACTTCTGCACTAGCTCCAATTTCAATGGTTTCATAGACAACTTCTGTCGCAGGACTTTCCACACAATCATTGGAGCCATTTCGATTTCACGGGATGCACGGTGCACCGATTTCTTTGAACTGCTTATGAATGTCTCGCGTACGTGCTTCGCATTCACTTCACTCACACTGGGATGTCCGCTTCTCTTTGCCGGGCACAAGCAACCCGTCGTAACGAATTTGTTGTGCCAGTGGTAAATGGCATTCATTGTTGGTGGCTTCTTACCGTACTTGGTTATAAACATCCGCTGAACAGCTGTAGCACACTTGTTTTTTCCGAACTCCAACAAACAGAAAGCTCACTCCGCACCTGAACTCGTCATGTTTGCGACTAGCTCTGACTACCGGCAAATTACCAAACTGCACTGTGGCGGTATACATGAAAAAAAAACTTTCAAGGTTTCTCTTCAAAATGACATACATCTGTACAATGTTTGGTTCTTGTGCAATAAATAATTGAAAGTGTTCCCAGACTTTATGTACACACTGTATTTCCTGAGTTTGCGCTTATTATTGAAATTTATAGTAGGGGAAGGACAGATACCGCCTACTGGAAAATTGAGGTGGCCTTTGGAGAAAAGAGAAGCAGCTGTACAAATATCAAGAACTGCGGTGGGAAAGTAGTCCTAAGCAAAGAAGGGAAAGTTGAAATGTGGAAGGAGTGTGTAGAGGGTCTATACCCGGGAGATGGACTTAATGGCAATATTACAGAAGTGGAAGTGGACGTAGATGATATGGGAGATATAATACTGCGAGAAGAATTTGACACAGAACTGAAAGACCCAAGTTGAAAAACAAGATCCAGGGAGTAGACGACATTCCATTAGGGGTACTGATAGCCTTGTGAAAGCTAGCCATCAAAGAACTCTTTCATCTGGTGTGCAAGATGTATGAGACAGGCGAAATAGCCTCAGACGTCAAGAAGACTATAATAATTCCAGTTACAAAGAACGCGGGTGCTTACAGGTATGAATGTTATGGAACTACTGTTTGATAAGTCGTGGTTGGAAAATGCCGACACGAAAAACTGGTTGTAACTGACCTTGGGGAAGATCAGTTTGGATTCCAGTGAAAAGTAGGAACATGTGAGGCAATACTGACCCTACGACTTCTCTTAATTGATAGGTTGCGTTTAGAGCATTTGCAGACGTAGAGACGGCTTTTGACATATTTGTGTGAAATTATGTAGGTATCAGGAGCAAAACAGAGGGAGCGAATGGTTATTTACAACTTGTACAGAACCCAGAAACCAGTTAGAAGAGTTTAGGGACATAAAAAGGAAGTAGTGGTTGAAAAGGTAGTGAGACAAATTCATAGTCTAGGCTCGATGTTATTCAATCTGTACACCGAGCAAGTAGTAAAGGAAACGAACGAAAAATTTAGAGTACAAATTAAAGTTCAGGGAGAAGATATAAAAACTTTGTGGTTTGCCGATGACATTGTAATTCTGTCAGACAGCATAGGACGTGGAGTATATTTGAGCAGAATGGACAATGTCTTGACAGGACGATATAAACATTAAAAATGCATGACAAGAAATATGAAATGTCGTGGAATTAAATCAGGTTGTGAGGTGCCAGGGCTAGCAGTGTATTTAACACTAAATTCTTCTAGAATCTACGTATGTAAACGATGCTCTAAGCCCCCCTATTGTAACTCCGACTTTTGCTGTTGCACAAGGATAAAAAAAATACGCGAACTGACTCTAATCAACCCTGCCAGTGGAGTAGAAGAGAGTTTGGCACCTGCAATAATTTAATTTGATAAATAAGTTAAATAAACGAAGGTTTCATTAACATAGTGAGGAATGATAGGGTTGCTCTACCAATTAACAGAATGAAAGTTCTGTCCAAAATAACAATATGATTTATTAAGACTAAACACAAAATAATAAACAAAAACACATGAAACATTTACAATACATCAAATTGGCTCAAATTGGATACTCAAACAAACGCTGTGAATGTGAAGTTGTCCCTAAACTAGATTGTGAGGATTATGACGAAATGGTATGTGCAGCCAATTCCTTGCAACTCAAATCTTAGAGAAAACACATAGCCAACCCAACATTAATTGCTGCTACCCAAGACAGAACAAAGTTAGAAAAAGACGAACAGGCGTGCTCTGCTGAGCTCTGATTATCACCTAGGAAAATCCCTGTCTGCCGGTGCTGCGGACATACCTTACCAAACTGTCTTCTTAACTGCCAGAACACGATCTGGCGCACTGGAGGCGATGGCTGGTTGCTTCGACATCCTCGACCGAAAGGCGAGAGCCGACTACCCACAAGAGCACCCGTACAAAACCGAACACAGAACATTCCCGCCCCCACGACAGTGGCCGTGGTTAACCGTTCCAATCAGCAACTCGAAAACCGGCGGAAAATTCCACTCCATTGCCGGAACACTACCATTCCACCAATGGAGATTCTTGGCGCCAATTTCTGCGCCGATTTTGCTACGTCATGGAGCTATGCCCTGAGTAAGCCAATCACAGTTACGATTTTGCAGAAAGCGCGGGAATTTGCCCGCCACAACTGCCTGGGTACACAAGTCATTCCCACGCCTCGCTGGTAGCCCGCCAGAAAGTGTTTTCGCTAAGTTTCTGCGAAGTAATGGAACCTCTAGCCCAGCCGCTACTTCAGGCCCTTGCGGGCGTGCCTCTTGACAATGTCGGCGTCTGGAAAGCATTCACTCGACTCTGTCACACCCGTCGGCTTACCCTTTCAAAGTCATCAGAGCCTGCCTGTCACCGGACCACCCGGGTGACGAGAGACGCTGCGTGGGAAGTCCGCGTGTGAAGGAATAGCAACTTTCCACCGCATGCAATTAGAGAGGAGAATCGTAAGATAGAAATATGAGAGGGGGCTCATGCCACCTCTCAAGGTGATGCCGAGGGAATTAGATGACAAAATGAGATACTTAAAGTAGTAGATAAATTTTTTTACTTGGCCAGTAAAATAACTGAACATGGCCGAAGTAGAGGTGATATAAAATGCAGTGTGGCAAGGAAAAGAAAAGTTCCTGAAGAAGAGAAATTTGCTAATATCGAATGCAGATTCAAGTGTTGGGAAGTGTTTTCTGAAAGTATTTTTGCTGAATATAGCCATTCATTGAAGTGAAACAAGGATGATAAACAGTTTAGACAGGAAGAGAATAGAAACTTCTGAAATGTGGTTGTATATAAGAATGCTGACTAATGAGGAGATACTGATTATAGCTGAGGAGAAAAGAAATTTGTGACACAACCTGACTAGAAGAAGGGATCGGTTGATAGGACACATTGTGAGGCATTATGGGATCACCAATTTATTATTGGAGGGAATTAGAAGAATTAACATATGTAAAGGGTTTCGTAAAGTGAGGATCATGTGCATCCCACAAGGAAGAGTGAAGATACTGCCGAAAAAAAAATGAAACGCCCTGAAGGAGAAGTAAGTGCAATGACAAGTGAGGTGACAGGTAGTTCATCATTGGAGTATTTGGTAACAAATTCAGGCTAAATGAAATGAACATGTCACCGTAACGGGTCCCAAACCAGTCCGGAACCGCGGGACTGCTACGGTCGCAGGTTCGACTCCTGCCTCGGGCATGGGTGTGTGTGATGTCCTTAGGTTAGTTAGGTTTAAGTAATTCTAAGTTCTAGGGGACTTATGACCTAAGATGTTGAGTCCCATAGTGCTCAGAGCCATTTGAACCATTTTTTGGGTGCCAAAACAGTCGCATATATACAGTATCCCCTCTCTGCAGCAACGCAAGCGTGTATTCTTGAATGCAAATTTTCCAAAGCTGTTTCACAGAGGAAGACTGCACTGTAGTTCCTTCTCTAGATTGTCGCACAGATGACAAAATGGTAGATATCGAAATAGACGACAGAGGGATGGAGAAACAATTAAACTCGCTCAAAAGAGGAAAGGCCGCTGGACCTGATGGGATACCAGTTCGATTTTACACAGAGTACGCTAAGGAACTTGCCCCCCTTCTTGCAGCGGTGTACCATAGGTCTCTAGAAGAGCGAAGCGTTCCAAAGGATTGGAAAAGGGCACAGGCCATCTCCGTTTTCAAGAAGGGACGTCGAACAGATGTGCAGAACTATAGACCTATATCTCTAACGTCGATCAGTTGTAGAGTTTTGGAACACGCATTATGTTCGAGTATAATGACTTTTCTGGAGACTAGAAATCTACTCTGTAGGAATCAGCATGGGTTTCGAGAAAGACGATCGTATGAAACCCAGCTCGCGCTGTTCGTCCACGAGACTCAGAGGGCCATAAACACGGGTTCCCAGGTAGATGCCCTGTTTCTTGACTTCCGCAAGACGTTCGATACAGTTCCCCACAGTCGTTTAATGAACAAAGTAAGAGCATATGGACTATCAGACCAATTGTGTGATTGGATTGAAGGGTTCCTAGATAACAGAAGGCAGCATGTCATTCTCAATGGAGAGAAGTCTTTCAAAGTAAGAATGATTTCACTTGTGTCGCAGGGGAGTGTCGTAGGATCGTTGATATTCATAACATATTCATACATACATAAATGACCTTGTGGATGACATCGGAAATTCACTGAGGCTTTTTGTGGATGATGCTGTGGTATATCGAAAGGTTGTAACAATGGAAAATTGTACTGAAATGCAGGAGGATCTGCAGCGAATTGACGCATGGTGCAGGGAATGGCAATTGAATCTCAATGTAGACAAGTGTAATGTGCTGCGAATACATAGAAAGAAAGATCCCTTATCATTTAGCTACAATATAGCAGGTCAGCAACTGGAAGCAGTTAATTCCATAAATTATATAGGAGTACGCATTAGGAGTAATTTAAAATGGAATGATCGTATAAAGTTGATCGTCGGTAAAGCAGATGCCAGACTTAGATTCATTGGAAGAATTCTAAGGAAATGCAATCCGAAAACAAAGGAAGTAGGTTACAGTACGCTTGTTCGCCCACTGCTTGAATACTGCTCAGCAGTGTGGGATCCGTACCAGATACGGCTGATAGAAGAGATAGAGAAGATCCAACGGAGCAGCGCGCTTCGTTAGAGGATCATTTAGTAATCGCGAAAGCGTTAGGAGATGACAGATAAACTCCAGTGGAAGACTCTGCAGGAGAGACGCTCAGTAGCTCGGTACGGGCTTTTGTTGAAGTTTCGATAACATACCTTCACCGAAGAGTCAAGCAGTATATTGCTCCCTCCTACGTATATCTCGCGAAGAGACCATGAGGATAAAATCAGAGAGATTAGAGCCCACACAGAGGCATGCCGACAATCCTTCTTTCCACGAACAATACGAGACTGGAATAGAAGGGAGAACCGATAGAGGTACTCAGGGTACCCTCCGCCACATACCGTCAGGTGGATTGCGGAGTATGGATGGTAGATGTAGATGATAAAGGTGCTGCATGGCACCCTGCCATAAATTTTCCAAGGCATCTTGCGCTTTTTGTCGCAATTCGGCAATGATTCTTGCAGACCCTAGAGAACGATTAAGTTCTCGCTTCATCATATCCCATACATGTTCAGTTGGCGTGAGATCGATGATTTGGTGGCCATCGCAGTTCTAAACTATGAAGAGCACGTTGCGTCGCAGCAGCAGTATGTGGACGTGCATTGTCCTGCCGAAAGAGCACATCACCTCCCTGTTGAAGAAATAGCAGTAACAGAAGTCCTGTGCAACGTAGCGGGCTCTGTTGACTTTATCCTGCAGGAAACCCCAAATGTGAGAGGTGCCACGTGTGCCCACATTTCATCCCTGGATGATGTTCCAGATGCCAACGCTGCTCGCACAATGTGTCTATCTTGACTGTATGCCCTACACGGACCTCCGGAACATGGTCTACAGGTTATTATAAAGTGCTTCTGAAATAGAAACTGCTTCTGTGTGTACGTTACAGTTACAACAAAAAAATTAAAAAGCACTACAAACATCAAATAACTGATGATCCACCACACCTTGAAGACTGGGTTGAGATCTGAGTGTCGTGAGCGAATGCTCTCTAGAAAAGGCAGCTTACCAGGTCTACGCTACACACGTGTACATCCATCACTCGCATACAGACAGAACCTACTCTCACTACTGAAGACAACAGAGCGCCATTTCACTCTCCAGTCAAGTATTTCACGACACAAAAGTTATCGTGCGTGGCCGTATACTGTTACCAGTGGTTACGCAGAATATAGGCTCTGTACCCGGCCAAAGGCACACATGATATTAATCCTGTTGCAAGCAGACGGTTCCCTGTAGTTCCTGCTGACACAAGACGTGCAACACGTGCCCCTATTTCTCCCTGGATGACGATCGGTCGGCCATCACTACGTCTACGTCTACATCCATATCTACATTTATACTCCGCAAGCCACCCAACGGTGTGTGACGAAGGGCACTTTACGTGCCACTGTCATTACCTCCCTTTCCTGTTCCAGTCGCGTTTGGTTCGCGGGAAGAACGACTGCCGGAAAGCCTCCGTGCGCGCTCGAATCTCTCTAATTTTACATTCGTGATCACCTCGGGAGGTATAAGTAGTGGGAAGCAATATATTCGATACCTCATCCAGAAACGCACCCTCTCGAAACCTGGAGAGCAAGCTACACCGCGATGCAGAGCGCCTCTCTTGCAGAGTCTGCCAGTTGAGTTTGTTAAACATCTCCGTAACCCTATCACGCTTACCAAATAACCCTGTGACGAAACGCGCCGCTCTTCTTTGGATCTTCTCTATCTCCTCTGTCAACGCGAGCTGGTACGGATGCCACACTGATGAGCAATACTGAAGTATAGGTCGAACGAGTGTTTTGTAAGCCACCTCCTTTGTTGATAGACTAAATTTTCTAAGGACTCTCCCAATGAATCTCAACCTGGCACCAGCCTTACCAACAATTAATTTTATATAATCATTCCACTTCAAATCGTTCCGAACGCATACTCCCAGATATTTTACAGAAGTAACTGCTACCAATGTTTGTTCCGCTATCATATAATCATACAATAAAGGATCCTTCTATCACTGCTCGCACAATGCGTCGATCTTGACTTGTGTACTACACGGACGTCCAGAGCCTGGTCTACAGATGTGAGAATGTTCCACAGACAATAGTTTTAAGCATCGACGCACCACCGATCCATTGAGCCCAATATCTGGACCGGTCTGTCGATATATCCATGCAGCTTTCTGCAGGCCCACCATGCGACCCAGTTCAAATGGTTGAAGCTGTTCAACTCATCGGTGGGGCATGATTGTACCCTACAATGAACGGTGCAAACACTGTTCATCTCTAAACTCAGCACAGTGAGTGTTCGCGGCGTCAAAACAGAGGGTAGATTGACAGGTATCCCGAGCGCCCATGACCATGAGAGATAAGTCACTAACACGACAACCAGTCAGTATGCATATATTGATGCCTGGTGCCACTGAACACAGTCCGTCAGGGTTCTACATTTTGTTTTCCGCCATTGCTTATGTTTCAGTTAGGTGTGTTTATCCAAACCGTTGCTGGTATAAGAAGATGCGCACGACGACAAAAAAGCGCCGTATCTCGTGCGGATGCATTAGAACAGGGGTTCCCAACAAAATTTTCTCGAGGACCCCCCCCCCCCCCTCTCATCAAGCGTGATTGGTACCTTGTTATATCACAGTATCAAGTACCTAAAAAAGCCAAATTAAGAGTCTTTTTATACGTTTTCTATTTTTGGTACTTAGAAAAAACATTGACATATTCGTTATTGAAAAAATTTGAACTTAAAACTTTTTCCATATAGCTAACATTGTTATTGTTAAATTTTTGATTATTGCTCAAAATCTTTGTCTTCAAGTCTGGGTGTTTAGCATAACAAACCCCTTAAAAAAATAAAAATTGAGTATGAACTGAAAATGACAGGAAAAAATTAAAACTGAGTGTATTGGTGTTTCAAGTGTACTACACTTGAGATTGCATTGAGTGTGAAAAATAAGAAAACACTAATTTCGTAAAAGGTATTATTTATTTGAACAAATACAGGTACAACAGAGTACTCCATCAGTATACAGTTAGTTTTAATTTTCAGTCCTTAATGAGATGAGTTCAATCTGACCTGTAAGTCCATTATTTCTGTAGGCCTTTCTCGTTTGTACGAACCACTTTTTAACCAACGGTCCATTTTTAAATACGCGAACTGTAGCTTCCGCGAAAAACAACGCTTTAAGGACACTACTGTTTTAATACAGAATATTGAATATGTAAACAACACGGTCTGTGAATGCACTGGCAATAATAAATTAACAATGGCCGATTGTCGTCTGAAATGCGAGTTTCTGTGTAAATTGACTGTCAGTTGTCAGCTGCAAAGAGGCATCGCAGAACTATTTGCCTCTATCTAATTCTAGTTTTGCGCTAGAGTGTGCTAGTGTCAGTTGGCTCTAGGAAGAAGCTAGACGCAGAAGTTAGCGTTCGCTAAAGCTCTGCTCATGCAGGAAGCGGCTAAAACAAAACAAAAAAATCTATTATCATTCGAAATATATTTAATATATTTTTTATTCTAATAGCATCTTGCGGACCCCTCTGGAATAGCCCGCGGACCCCTGAGGGGGGGGGGGGGGGGGGGGGGGCGGCGGACCACCTGTTGGGAACCACTGCATTAGAAAAATAAAAAAAAAACGCACAAAGATGACTAAATCCCATTAGCTTAGAGACTTAATCCAGGTATACAGCAAAGGAAATCAAGCGAGCGGCAAGCAGAAGACGAAGATCAAATGATTTCACTGTTTCTACTGACCCCACTTCAAAGTATTTCCAAAGAAAAGAAAATGACCTCTAAAATTAGGATCTTGTCATAAATGAAGCCCAGTTCGAAGAATACGCCCCTCCACGTTAGTCACATTCAAGCTACTTTCACCAAAGAGCTTTCAGTACAATGGGCAGTTAGAGAACGTTAAAATTATCTTATCTCAAATTCCTCACAACCTGTTCCTGGTACTCCACTTCAACCGTACGAATTTCACAACACGGACAAAGCGCATTTCCTTGAAACCTACTCCCAGACCGAAATAGCGAAGCTAAGTCTCCTGTTGCAGCGAGTGTCTCGAATGAGTCCGACCCATCAAAGGAGGGAGAATTATTTTAAGAACTAAGACACTTAAAAAAAGAGATAGGCCTCCTAATTTGGCTCAAATATTTCTGGTATAGCTGGTTTTTATAATAAAGTGCTTTTGAAATAAGAACCGAAAAACCACTTCCATGTGTACGTTACAGTTATAATTGTAGACCTTAATGCCACGAAAAGCTTTTTTCTGGCTACAAGGCTTCCCGTAAATGACCTTCATTTTTCGGACAATCCCGGCAGATCTCCAGCAACTCGTCGAATGTACAGTGTGTGAAAAAAACAGTTTGTCACAATCGACAATGATAGAATATACGCAGGACTACTTTTTCTACATTCTGTTTTTATTTGGATATAGGGGACATATGCTTCTTAGAGTTTTCCTCTAGCCGTTCCTGATTAGCCATTTTGCACTTCCTATCAATCTTATTTTTTAGACATTTATATTTTATTCCGCCTGTTTCATTTGCTACATTTTTATATTTTTCTTTTCGTCAGTTAAATTCAATACCTCCTTTGCTGTTCAAGGACTTTTAGTAGACCATTTGATCCTATGCTGCCTTCACTACTTCATCACCCAAACCTATCCATTCGTTTTCTACTTTATTCCTTTCTCCCCCTTTTATCAATCGTTGTCTAATGCTCCCTCAAACTCGCATCAACCTCTGGTTTTTCAACCTTACCACGTTCCATCTCCTTAATTTCTGATCATTTTGCAAATTCTTCAGTTTTAATCTACAGCTCATAACCAATAAATTGTGGCCAGAGACCACATCTGCCCCTGGAAATGTCTTACAGTTCAAAACACGGTTCCGAAATCTGTGCCTTACCATTACATAATCAGTCTGAGAAATCTTCCGGTATCTCCACGTCTCTTCCACGTGTACACCCTCCCTTCGTGATTCTTAAACGAACTGAGAGAGATGACTAAATTATGCTCTGTCCAAAATGCTGCCAAGCGTCTTCCTCTTTCATTCCCTCTCCCCCCCCTCCCCCCTCCCAAATCCATATTCATTTACTATTTTTTCTTCTCTTATTTTCCTACTATTAAATTTCAGTTCTCCATAACTATTAAATGCTCGTCTACCTTATTTCTGTCTGAATAACGTCTTTTATCTCATCATTTACTTCTTCAGTGTCTTCATCATCTGCAGAGCTAATTTTATTGTACTGTATTGTGATTATATTGCTCTTGGAGAGTGTTATTTCACCATTTTATATTAGTCGTAAGTTATTCTGTACTGCGCTGCATTCAAAGGCCGGTGTGGTAGTTAGCTGTATGTAGTTGTGTTGTATGTTATCGTTGGTTTGGTAGTCGGATAAGGCCAATGATGGTACAGCGTAGGGCTTTCAGTTCTTGTCTCAGTGATCCTTGTGCCCATCTTTAAAGTTATTACGGGTTGATACTGTCTCTTTTGTTGGTGCTCACTTGTGAAGCCACCTGGGCTGAGTTACATTATTGTCTAACAAGGATGTGCGTTTGTTTAAGTAGGTTTTTTTCTATTACATTACCATACCAATTTTAATTGAGAACTTTTACTATATCTGTATCTGGGTGGAACAATGTTTATGTCTGGTATTAACAGTTTCAAGATTTTTTGTGAGCCAGAGAAAGGGTTTTTATTGTATGCACTTTCAAGTTTTGCTAACGAGTTACTTAAAATAAGCCCACACTCTTGCAACTCCCACGGCCAAAGGCCTCGCCACTCAAATGCTGAGCTACAGTTTGAGAAATAGAATGAAAGAAGTTTTTAATAAGCACATGTTTTGTACACTGTATTATACCAAATGTCTTGCGATAAAGCGCTACCTTTTTTATAAATCCGCCGACGCTTGTTCAAGAAATATGCCTTCGATGCTTGTTCGTGTTTAGCTCTGCAGTTTTGTGCACTGAAAAAGAATTTTGTTCTAATATTATCTGATGATATGATGATCTGAGACAGGCGAAATTCCCTCAGACTTCAAGAAGAATATAATAATTCCAATCCCAAAGAAAGCAGGTGTTGACAGATGTGAAAATTACCGAACTATCAGTTTGATAAGTCACAGCTGCAAAATACTAACGCGAATTCTTTACAGACGAATGGAAAAACTGGTAGAAGCTGACCTCGGGGAAGATCAGTTTGGATTCCGTAGAAATGATGGAACACAGGAGGCAATACTGACCCTACGACTTATCTTAGAAGAAAGATTAAGGAAAGGCAAACCTACGTTTCTAGCATTTGTAGACTTAGAGAAAGCTTTTGACAATGTTGAGTGGAATACTCTCTTTCAAATTCTGAAGGTGGCAGGGGTAAAATACAGGGAGCGAAAGGCTATTTACAATTCCTACAGAAACCAGATGGCAGTTACAAGAGTCGAGGGGCATGAAAGGGAAGCAGTGGTTGGGAAGGGAGTGTGACAGGGTTGTAGCCTCTCCCCGATGTTATTCAATCTGTATATTGAGCAAGCAATAAAGGAAACAAAAGAAAAGTTCGGTGTAGGTATTAAAATCCATGGAGAAGAAATAAAAACTCTGAGGTTCGCCGATGACATTGTAATTCTGTCAGAGACAGCAAAGGACTTGGAAGACCACTTGAACGGAATGGACAGTGTCTTGAAAGGAGGGTATACGATGAACATCAACAAAAGCAAAACAGGATAATGGAATGTAGTCGAATTAAATCGGGTGATGTTGAAGGAATTAGATTAGGAAATGAGACACTTAAAGTAGTAAAGGAGTTTTGCTATTTGGGGAGCAAAATAATTGATGATGGTCGAAGCAGAAAGGATATAAAATGTAGACTGGCAATGGCAAGGAAAGCGTTTCTGAAGAAGAGAAATTTGTTAACATCGAGTATTGATTTAAGTGTCAGGAAGTCATTTCTGAAAGTATTTGTATGGAGTGTAGCCGTGGATGGAAGTGAAATATGGACGATAAATAGTTTAGACAAGATGAGAATAGAAGCTTTCGAAATGTGGTGCTACAGAAGAATGCTGAAGATTAGGTGGGTAGATCACATAACTAATGAGGAGGTATTGAACAAAATTGGGGAGAAGAGGAGTTTGTGGCATAACTTGACTAGAAGAAGGGATCGGTTGGTAGGACATGTTCTGAGGCATCAAGGGATCACCAATTTAGTACTGGAGGGCAGCGTGGAGGGTAAAAATCGTAGAGGGAGACCAAGAGATGAATACACTAAGCAGATTCAGAAGGATGTAGGTTGCAGTAGGTACTGGGAGATGAAGAAGCTTGCACAGGATAGAGTAGCATGGAGAGCTGCATCAAACCAGTTTCAGGACTGAAGACCACAAGAACAACAACAACAACAACATTATCTGATCCAACAGTACACCTGGCCCTCCCCGCCGGAGGTTCGAGTCCTCCCTCGGGCATGGTCGCGAGTGTTGCCCTTAGAGTTAAGTTAGTTTAAGTAGTGTGTAAGTCTAGGGACCGACGACCTCAGCAGTTTGGTACCTTAGGAATTCACACACATTGGAACATTTTGAGCAGTACACCACCACTGCAGTGTTTTCGCAAACAAGGTTACTATCGGAATTACAACACCTCGTCTTAACATTATACTCTCAGTAGGATTGTGTGTACTTTCATTATTCAACGAACTCTGTTTGCTAATGTCATGTTCTCAAACACATCGCCGAGGCGTTAAGGTGGCTGTCCGCTTGTAGTACCCGGTAGAAGGATAAACAATTTGATGGACTTAACGCTGTACGTAATGTTTGCTCGAATGAGTTGTGTGAGCTGCCCCTTCACTGTATCCCCCGTCAGCTGTAGCGTCGGACCTTTTTTCAAGCAAAGTGCTAAGAGAATGTGTCTGCAATCACTTCTCATAGCCTCTCCAGCTCCGCCAAGAGCTGGAGAAATGAAATAGGGAAGGCCACAGTGGCTCACATAGGTAAAAAGACAATGCATAGTTCTTAGTATAAATCTCTGAATAACACAGGAGATACTAAATGTAATTGACGAAAGGAAAAAATATAAAAATTTGGCAAATGAAGCAAGCTAAAGGGAATATAGACGTCTAAAAAATGAGACCGACCGTAAGTGCAAAAAAGCTAAGCAGCCGAAGAACTAGAAAATTAAAGCAAGGCTGCAGAAGCGTGCGTAACTAGGGGTAACATGCCTCCAATATGAAAACTGAAGAGACCTTCGGAGGAAAGTGAAGCAGTTGTGTGAATATCAGAAACTAATATGACAAGCGACTACTATGCAAAGAAGCTAAAGATTGAGGGAATATATAAAGAGCCTATATTAAGGGAACACATGTGAGAACAATATTATAGAAAGAGAAGAGAGAGATGGGATGGAGATACGATTCTGCGAGAAGAGCACTGGAAGACCAAAAGGGAAACGAGTCCTCAGCACCAAGCGAGAATCCCTCAAGAATTATTGATAACCTTTGGAGAGTCAACCATGACACCATTATTTCATCTGCTGCGCAAGATATGTGATACAGGAGAAATTCCCTCATACTTCAGGAAGAATTAAGAATTCTAAAGAAGTCACGCGCTAAAATGTGTGAAACTACCAAACCATCAGACTAATAAGTCACAGTTGCAAAATAGTGACACGAATTGTTTGCAGGAGTATGGAAAATCTGGTAGCATCCGACTCCTGGGAAAGTCTGTTTGGGTTCTGGAGAAATGCAGCAATGTATGAGGCAGTGCAGTGAGCAATTAATAATAAACGACTGTTCCTGCGTGCTGTTAATGTCATACAGGCACCAGCGATTAGACAGGAGTCCAAAGAGTACCACGTAACGAAACCAGTTTTTTTACCATGTGAAATGTCTAAGGACATTTGCGTGCTTCGCCACACAGGACACTAAAATATCAGAAGTGCAAGGCCCGAAACAGAACGACAGCCGCGCTCCAAGTGGCATGGCAGTGAACTTTGAATATGGGAAATTTGGCGCTGAATCCGTATTGTTGCTTTTCGAAATATGCGCATTAAATTATAATATTTTTCCATTTATCATTCATCTGGTAATCTGGTGGCAAAGTGTATTTATTTGTAAAATGCAATATTGCGATTTCGACTGTGTGGCTGTCAACAGGTATAAGCTATGTTCCTGATTACGACCTTTTGTGCTTATTGAACACTCTGAATTGCAACATAAATGTGTTGCTCGTGTTCTGCTTAATATTTGCTCTCATCCGTAATAGTGGTTGAAATAAATGATTCCATATTTGTTTTTATTTGACACTGAAAAGAAACTGGTTTCATCACATGGTATTCTTTGAACTCCTGTCTGTTACTATTTATGAATCAGTGTGTGCACTGCTCGATTTTAAAGCACCGTAAGTGTATTGTTGTGTTCTATGTTATTTTTGTTACTAACGGTTTCTTATGCTTTCGCAGTTAATGGAGGCCATCTAAATTTTCATTGACTTCTGCTAAAATGTGCTGTTTGTATTACTTGTTAATAACGCGTGAAAATATTTGTGTAACTACTTTCACATTTTTAGCATTTGCAAGAATGCTGCTCCAGTCACGAGAACTTCATAGCATACGACCTTCTCATCTGCGTTTACATTCATACTCTGCAGGACACACAAATGCATGGCATTCAGTGGCAAGGTGCAACACTGAATAAGCAGAATTACATACTCATTCCTGGCAAGACATAACAAGGTTGAATACCAGTACTGTCAAACCCTGGTGAACATGGAATTCTCCATTAAATGCCAGTAACTACTGAGAAAGGATGCAAACAAAAATAACGTAGAATACGAGCAATATACTTAAATGCATTTAAATCGAGCAGTTCACACTCAGATTCGTAAGCAATAACAGATACACTTAGTCCGCAGAACACCAAGCAACGAAAGCAGCTTCTGTTTTACATGAGACAAGAAGGAACAAATTTGGAATCATTTACCCCACCCAATACTACGGATGCCAGAAGAACGCAATCATAATACGAGTAACATATTTACAACACAATTCGAAGTGTGAAACACACCCGACAAGTCGTAATCAGAAGCACATTATGATGAAACCAACTTGTGTTAACTGTGAAACGAAAGCAAACATGGAAGACTAAAAATCAGCCAATAATAAAGCAAGATGGTGGATTGATAACCTTGCACAGAAAAATGGCACCTTTGTGACTCAAGGAGCCATAAAATATAAATTATTTTACGCCACCCTTTTGTGTACAAGGTGCTAGTTTATGAGATGGATAACTAACTGATTTTGATCTGTATGCGTATCTGTGTGGAATCTACGTACTTCATGAACGACTGTTGGTATTTTGCACCAGCTGGACAGAGTGTAGTTTTTACGCGTTTTTCCACACTAATCAGGGAGAAGAGCGGTCTGCTATCACCTCTTCAGGAACAAAACAAACAATGAAAACATGAAATAAGAACAGTTTTCAATGTACAGAGTCAGATAGTGCCCTTGACCTTCCCTCCTTGCTCCTCCATGATCAATAGCAGTAGCTAGTGGAGGATAATCTGTTTGTTCCTTACCAGAACCGTTGTCAACTATGGGAGATTTAAGAAGTGTAAAAGTAAAAAAAAATATATTATTTATTCGAGGAAATCCTATATCTGGTGCACCAATTATTAATGATACAAGTCAGTTATCTACCATAGTAATAGACATTACTATAAAGAAAATTATTAGAAATGCATGGGTTATAATGACTGTATCATAAATTTTACCACCTCCAATTGCCGGCCGGAGTGGCCGAGCGGTTCTAGGCGCTACAGTCTGGAACCGCGCGGCCGCTACGGTCGCAGGTTCGAATCCTGCCTCGGGCATGGATGTGTGTGATGTCCTTAGGTTAGTTAGGTTTAAGTAGTTCTAAGTTCTAGGGCACTGATGACCTAAGAAGTTAAGTCCCATAGTGCTCACAGCCATTTGAACCATCTCCAATTAGAGATCGGGCGATTGGGCTGACAGGAAAGGCATCCCGCAACAACATTTAAAATTTCTGGCACATCATCGATGGAAGATTGGACAACATTAGAGAATCCTGGCACACGTTACTCAAGCGCTAGAAAAAAAAAATCTTCTATTGATTCCAATATTCCGGTTCTTTGTTGAACAGGAAACATCTCACCAATCTACTCCGCCCTTCTGGATCAAGTCTGCATGGCTTTCGTAATGGCAATAGAGGCAGTCTGGAAGCTTACTCTTCCATCTTCAATACTCATCCTGGTAGGAAAAGTTAATTGAAAGTACATCTGTTTGTTATCTAAAAAGTTTAAAATAGATTTTGGCGAGGTAGGTTAACTTAAATGTTATTGTTTGTACAAATAAAATAAATCTGAGAATTGGTTCATCAGCTTCGTTGCCTGCTGCTTTAGTAATTAGAGTAATCAAATTGCGGCCCATATAGCGACGTCCAATGTCGCGCACTGGAAACTGCCTCTAGCAAGCAGGTGGCGGGAGATGACCTGGATGAGATTGGTGGTTTGTTTTTACATCAGTAATAGGAAATTCGTATCAGTTGCAAATGGTATTTCTTAAGACACGGTTAACTAACTGAACACGCATGTAAGATACCAAGACAAGTTCTCAAACAATGAGTGATTACCACAGCGTTACATGGTGTGGAGTGGTCCCCCCTAACGCAATGACAACAAATCCATTGGAATGGATTCATGACGAGGGAAAACTAAGGGAATCGTTTGTCTGAGAAAGGAAAAAAATCAAATCCTAGCATACGTTGGAGTTATACCTGAGAAACGAGCTTCTCTCTTAAAATGGTTCAAATGGCTCTAAGCACTATGGGACTTAACATGTGAGGTCATCAATCCCCTAGACTTAGAACTACTTAAACCTAACTAACATAAGGACATCACACACATCCATGCCCGAGGCAGGATTCGAACCTGAGACCGTAGCACTCGCGTGGTTCCGGACTGAAGCGCCTAGAACCGCTCGGCCACCGCGGCCGGCACTTCTCTCTTAACTGCCATCCACTATTACGAACACTGGTAATAGAGTTAGGAAAAATTTACGGCGTAGCATGAAAAAAAAAACTTGATACTTTTTATGAACCCAAAGTCGTCAGGAAGCGTAAGGATGACCCCAAACGCCCCCCTGACTTGGGCGAATCAAGCAAGCATAAGCTAACCCGAAGTAGACGCCCAAAAACTCTTTCCTCCCAAGAACAGCAGACGATCTCCCGCAATCACATCAGCGCACTTGCCGCCAGCAGACAGACACCGTCCCGCGCTCCTCATTCGTTCGCCACTGCCCCGGAAGCAGTCGCGCAAGTGAGGTTATTCCGTAGTCCTTAGGTTTAAAAATGACCAATCAAACTGCGTCCCTTCTGTGGTAATTTCTCCATTCTCGTCTGAAACTACGCCCTACTCTCTCGTCTATACCGAACTATCTCGGGAGTGCTACTCTTGCATCCGAAGGAAGGGGTTAAAACCTCGTTAGATTTTAAAAATGTCAAATCGCCTCACAACTGAAGACTGCGTCCTTGTCACTCGCCACAAACCGTCACTATCGCCTTTAGAATGGCACTCGACGTCATACAGTGGGATGAGGTCCGGAAGAGTTGAAACTTCCCGGTTATAGCAGTTTAAAACTGATTTTTCCTGTCCTTTTTCCTCCCGCTCCTCTCTCATTTGTCCAAATCCGGTTCTTTCTAAACAGTGATGCACTGATTCTCAACTAATCACACAATCATCCGACTGCAATCGCACATGGAATAAGGAATAAAGGAACTTAAATGAAATAAAAACATTTAAGTAGGCTGTTTATGTTTTCTTATTGGCAACGTTACGTAGCGCTCTGTATGAAAACCACTGGCTGTGCTGTGTGCAGTCTGTGGCTAGTTTGCATTGTTGTCTGCCATTGTAGTGTTAGGCAGCGGCAGCTGGATGTGAACAGCGCGTAGCGTTACGTAGTGGAGGTGAGCCGCCAGCAGTGGTGGATGTGGGGGAGAGAAATGGCGCAGATTTGAAATTTGCAAGACTGTATGGCATGAACTGCTATATATATTATGATTATTAAGGTTAATACATTGTTTGTTCTCTATTAAAATCTTTCATTTGCTAACTATGCCTATCAGTAGTTAGTGCCTTCAGTAGTTTGAATCTTTTATTTAGCTGGCAGTAGTGGCGCTCGCTGTATTGCAGTAGTTCGAGTAACGAAGATTTTTGGTGAGGTAAGTGATTTGTGAAAGGTATAGGTTAATGTTAATCAGGGCCATTCTGTTGTAGGGATTTTTGAAAGTCAGATTGCGTTGCGCTAAAAATATTGTGTGTCAGTTTAAGCATAGTCTTGTATAATTTTTCTAAGGGGACGTTTCAAACATCTAACTTGTCCCATCTCCCCTCCAGGAGGCTGTAGCGCAGGCTCGCCAAGGTAACACGTAGTATGTCAGACTATACGGCGCTACTGGCATAACGCACGGATAACATTTCATCCATCTTTATGATACTGGGTTGGAAAACGAAGGGAATTCAAATTCTCGGAAAGAGGTTAAATAACTTGAGGTTTGCTGCTATATTGTTCTAATTGCAGATAGTATAGAAGAACATCAAATACTGGTTAGCGACCTTTTGTTAGTCTGCTTTGAAGCTGGTCTAAAAATGAACTATGATAAAACCAACAACACGTTGTATGAATGAATGGACACAGGAGGGAAATACATCTGTTGGAAGTACGCATCTGCAAAGGGGTCACATAAGATCTATATCTAGATCAACTTGTAAATATGAAAGGAAACCTAAAACCATAAACATTTCGGCGTATTGAATTATGCTGGCAAGCTTATGGAAGATTTTCTTAATTTTAAAAGTCTAAGATATCAGCTGAGCTGAAAACAGTTTTTGTCCAATACATACTGTCAGTAATAACTTACGGTTGTTGACATTAAACGAATTTAATTCTTAGATAATTAATAGTAATCCAAAGATGAACTGAAAGACCAATGTTCGGCTACCCAAAGAAGAAAAAGGAAGCAGTTGACATCAGGCGGACAACAAAGAGTGAGTACCCTGAAATGTCAGGGGAATCGGTCTGTAGCTCGAAAACTAAAAATGGCAGTTGGTCAAAACAAATGCCAGACTGTAGCCCAATTTACCAAAAAAGACATAGGAGAAGACTACCAGGCGGATGGGACAGAGACTTAATAGAGACAGCCGGATTGAATTGGCAACAGGAAGCACAAGATCTGCAGAAAAGGAAGAACTTGCAGGTATCTTATGATGCATGAAGACTCAAAAAGGGCACATCACCAAGTGATCGAACAGAATAATGGATACGAAACGGGCCAATGGTCATATACTCAAAGTAACAAGGTTGACAAGTTGTCGCGTTCTATCAGCAGTGGTTATAGGGCAGTTTTTTGAGCGCCATTCACTATAACAAAAAAACATTGTCATTTAAAAGCGTCCAATTAATTTCTACGTATTTCTCGAAAAACTGCATCGCAATATTGAAATACGTTTTGATTTCTCCACTTTTTCCTTTTGTGTTATTGTAGGTTCACTGGGTATTTTAAGTGTTATTCAAGGAACTTATTTTGATTATATTATTTACTACCATTTACGTTTAATCTCCCACCTAGTGGCTAACAAGTCTTTCTTTTTCACAGCAATAAGTTGTGGATGGAGATTTACATGAAATGAAAAGTATGTAGTTTCTTAGTGTTTTAACTAAGATGCAGCTTAATATACTTGTAAACTTAGAACAAATTAAGAAACGGAAATGCTGAAAAATATTTACGTACTACGAAGATAGGAAAACACGACAGCATTTAAATTTATAGATTGCTACCATCAGGAGGGTGTGCCTCAGACATTGAGGCTCTTGCTCCTGGGTGGCCACCACCCGTTTCGCTACTACTCGCCATCCGAAGCCGAGGACCTTGGCCTCTCGTTCTCAGATGGCGTTATCAAACAAGTTCGTTAGATTTAATTTTTTAACTACAGCATCAGCTTGTGTCCTTCATTTCTAGATTTACATGAAATGTGCTCGCAGTTGCAGGTACAAACAACCATTAGCTGTGTAAGGTATTGACAATGAAAATTGGTGCCGGACCGGAACTCAAACCCAATTCCCCGCTTTATTGGGTTGGGTTGATTTGGGGGGAGAGACCCAACAGCGATGTCATCGGTCTCATCGGATTGAGGAAGGATGAGGAAGGAAGTCGGCCGTGCCCTGTCAAAGGAACCATCCCGGCATTTACCTGAAGCGATTTAGGGAAATCACGGAAAACCTAAATCAGGAAGGCCGGACGCGGGATTGAACCGTCGTCCTCCCGAATGCGAGTCCAGTGTGCTACCTCGCTTTACGCAAGCAGTCGCCTTAACTGCTCTCGCAATCCATGCACGACCCACGGCCAGACCCAAACTTCCAGTTCGTCAATCCTGCATCACAAGCTGTACTGTTACACACGTTACGTAACTCCCGTATAAGGAAGCGACTTTCAATTAAAATCTCCTCCCCTGCACGGAAATCAATGTGTATACGAGTACACCTTGTGACGCAGTTAGTTTGGGTCTAAGCCGTGACTCGCAAGGATAGCCAACGCTCACGTAAAGCGGGAAACCCGGGTTCGAGTCCCGGTCTGGCACAAATTTCCATCGTCATTCCCCTATAAAGCTGATAGTTTTTCGTAGTCGCAATTGCGAATTTATTTCGTAACGGCTGCAGTCGCCGCAGTATGCTTTCCCGAAAAAACATTGCGTCATTCTTAACACCGCAGGCATTGCGGTATCGTATTTCTAGATTTGTCCTTCAATCCGACCATAGCATTTATTTTTTTCATGACGCTCCAATGACAGCCACCTGCCACGTTTAACTATGATCCTATTTATAATTTTACTATTCTACGTTCTTTGGACATCTACCACGAGTGTCTGCGCACGTTGCGTCTTGTGTAATAAAGTGGCAGGGTTGCTCCATGCCTATGGAATAGCACTCGCCAGCTTAGCTAGCAATTCCAGTCTACATCGACATAAATTCTCTGCATACCACAAGACGGTGTGCTGCGGAGGGTATCTTGTACCACTAGTAGCCATTCCATTTCCTGTTCGACTCGCAAAGAGAACGACTGAAAATCGACTGTCTTTGTGCTTCCTTACGAGCCTCTTATGTTGTCTTTGCAGTCCTTATGCGATATGTACGTTGGCGGCAAGAGAATCGTTCTGCAGTCAGGAAAAGCTGGTACTCTAAACTTTCTCAATAGTGTTTGTCGTAAGGAACTTTTTCCTTCGAGGGATTCCCATTTGAGTATACGAAGCACCACCGTACTACTCGCGTGTTAGCCGAACTTATTTGTAACAAACCTAGCAGAGTCTGTAATCAGCTCGTTTTTTCCTTCCTATGTAGAGGAGTCACATGCGCTTTCTTCCAGTTGCACAGGACTTCGCGTTGGACGAGAGAGTCTCGATGATGCGAGCTTAGTATGGGAAAAATGCCGAAGAGTATTCCTTGCGTATCACCGAGCCTAACTATAAGTTAGTACTTTACATACACCGAGTTGACAAGTCATGCGATAGCAATATGCACACATCCAGATGGCGGCAGTACCGCATACACGAGGTATAAAAGAGCAGTGCATTGGTGGAACTGTCATTTGTACTCAGGTTGTTCATGTGAGAACGTTTCCGACGTGATATAGCCACACGGCGGGAATTAACAGACTTTGAACGCGGAATGGTAGTTGGAGATAGACGCATGGGACATTCCGTTTGGGAAACCGTCAGGGAATTCAATATTCCGAGAGCCACAGTGTCAAGGAGTGCCAATAATACCAAATTTCAGGCATTAGCTCTCACCACAGGCAACGCAGTGGCCGACCGAGGTCAGTGGTGTTTGCGTAAAGTTCTCAGTACTAACACAGAAGCAGCGGTACGCGAAATAAAAGCAGAAACCAAAGTGGGAAGTACGACGAACGTATCTGCTAGGACAACGCGGCGAAATTTGGCGTGTATGGGATATGGCAGGAGACTACCTACGCGAGTGCCTTTGCTAACAGCACGACAGTGTCTGCACCACCTCTCCTGGGCCCCTGGCCACGCTGGTTGGACCCTAGAGGACTGTAAAACCGTGACCTGGTCAGATGAGTTCCGATTTCAGTTGGTAAGAACTGATGGTAGGGTTCGATTGTGACGCAGACCCCACAAAGCCATGGACCCAGGCTGTGAACAAGGCACTGTACAAGCTAGTTGTGGCTCGATGATGGTGTGAGATTTGATCACATGGAATCGACTAGGTCTTTTGGTCCAACTGAACCGTTCCTTGACTGGAAATTGTTACGTTTGGCTATGTGGAGACCATTTGTAGACATTTATGGGAAAATATCGAGAGGTCATAGTTCATGCACAAAATCCTGCACCAGCAACACTTCCGGAATTATGGTTGTAGAGGCAGCATGGCTCAATATTTCTGCAAGGGACTTCCAGCGACTTGTTGAATCCATGCCAGGTCAAGCTGCTGCACTGCGCCGGGTAGAAGTAGGTCTGATGCGATGTTAGGAGGTATTCCATGACTTTTGTCACCAAAGTGTATAGTTCTTATTCTATGTTGGTTGGTCTTTGCCTGTGCCATTGTCGTCTGATCTGCTACCAGTGCTATTTGCCTGAGTACTGACTGTGAGAGTGAGGGTAATATGAAGCGGCGTAGCATACAGTGTAGACTTCGCGATCAGCAGGGGTTCCCCGCTACGCCGGCAACCCTGTCCAGGAGGCGATGATCGCTAAGCTGCTGTCATCGCCCCGCCTACGGCTAGGCTTTCGCCACGCATGTGCCTAGACTGCGGGCAACGCGTCCCGGTTTCCACACGGCATGAGGGGCCACTTGCGCAGTCCGCAGACACGTGCGGCTTAACGCGCAGCCTGTGGCCAACAACTACAGACAGCCCGAATGGGACGGCGCTGCACTGTAGTGTCTACGCTATGGCTGGCAAGGCTTGCGGCTGAATACTCGCTACCAACATCGAGGTTGTGAAATACTGGGTGACACAGGGAAACAGGAAAAGTTTCCTTATGCAGTGGATATTGATAAAAAGTAAATCTACATTTATAGTATTTGTGGATTAGGAAGAACGGTTTCCATAACATTGACTGGCATACGCTCTTTGAAAGTCTGAAGAATAAGAGGATAAAATGCAGGGAGTGACAGGTTTTATGCAACGTTTAGAGAAACATCACTGGAGTCCAACATGAGGACTAGGCAACAGCTGAGAAGGGAATAAGACAGGTTTTTATCCTATTCCCCTGTTATTCATTCTGACTGTACACAGAGCAAGCAATGAAACAAAGTAAAGAGAGGTGTGGAGGTGAAATAAAAACGTTAACGTTTGCCGATGGTCTAATAATTTTACATCTACACCTACAGACACACCCTGCAAACCACCGAAGTACACGGTACAGGACACGTAAGTCTGTTCAATAGGTTAGGGTTAATTTTCATTCCAATCGCGAACAGAGCGTGAGAAAAATGTTTAAATCCCTCTGTATATGCAGTCAATCCTCTTGTTACAACATATAAGAGACCGAAAATTGTCTTCACCTTCTTCACTTAATAGACACTCTTTCTTAAAAAACTAAGTACGTTTTCCCGCAATATTTTGCGTGTATCTACAAGTCTGCCAATGCAGATCTTCAAACATTTCGGTGACGCTCTTTCGCGAGTCAAACAAACCTCTGACAATTCGATCCACTATTCTGTGTACACGTTCATTTTCCCCTGTAAATCCTATTTAGCATGGGTACCATTAATTATAACAACAGATGGGATACAAAGGACTTCAATGGTCAGTTGAATGGTATACATATTGTTTTGAAAAGACGTTATAAGATTAATATCAGCAAAAATTAAACACTGTCAATGGAATGTAGTCTAATTAGATAATTCGGAGAGAATCAGATTGGGAAATAAAACGCTAAAAGCACTCTGGACAGTCAAAATAAGCAATGACGGCCAAAACAGAAAGGAAACAAAATGCAGACTGGCAACAGTAAGAAGAGCACTTCTGAAATTTGTTAATACCGAAATTTAAGTGTTCACTATAGCCAACGTAATTGTCTTGCGAGGCAGCAACTGTATTGATATTTAAGGTAATTCTCATTCATTGTCCCATCTCGGTTGCAAATTTTTATATATATTAATTATATGTTTCTGTCACTCTGGATCATCTTCAGATCTGTCCGCAGCTCGTGGTCTTGCGGTAGCGTTCTCGCTTCCCGCGCACGGGGTCCCGGGTTCGATTCCCGGCGGGGCCAGTGATTTTCTCTGCCTCGTGATGACTGGGTGTTGTGTGTTCTTCATCATCATTTCATCATCATCATTAACTCGCAAGTCATTAACTCGGCGGCCGAACATCCCCGCATGAGGCCTCCCGGCCAACATTGCCATACGATCATTTCATTCATTTCATCTTCAGATCTAAGTAGTTGCGAAAGCTATCCATCTTGTCTACTCAGTACAACATATCAGAGTACTCTCATACGTCGTTCTGAGTAAACAAGACGGTTTGCTGACGCAACTGCTTAGATCTGAAGATAACCCAGAGTCACCGAAACACATAACATGAGATGGAACAATAAATGAGTATTATCTTAAATACAAATTTAAATGTTTGGAAGTCTTTGCTAAAGGTCTTGAGTAGAGTCTTGCAAGGAAGTGAAACATTGACAGTTTAGACACAAAGACAATACGATCTCGAAGTTTTCCCGGCGTTATGAGTATTTCACTTGGTGTCGGGTTTGCATCTGGATAACCGCGACATCTTGCCACGATGTTTCAGCGGACAACCATTCAGCTTTCTTCAGGCGAGCTTCACACAGTGTAGAACTCACCTGAAGTTGGCTGAATGGTCGTCAGCCGAAATATCATGGCAAGATGACGTAATCCGGCTGCAAATTCGGAAACTCACGGAAGATGAGAATAACTTTTCAAATATGGTGTTACAGAAGAATGTTGAAGGTTATATAGGCATATCTAATAACTAATGAGGTACTAAGTCGAACAAATTTGTGGCACAACTTGGCTGAACGAAGGCATCAAGGTTCAAATGGTTCAAATGGCTCTGAGCACTATGCGACTTAACTTCTGAGGTCATCAGTCGCCTAGAACTTAGAACTAATTAAACCTAACTAACCTAAGGACATCACACACATCCATGCCCGAGGCAGGATTCGAACCTGCGGCCGTAGCGGTCACGCGGTTCCAAACTGAAGCGCCTTTAACCGCACGGCCACACCGAAGGCATCAAGGAGTCATCAATTTGATAACAATGGGAAGTGTGGGGCATATATATTTTAGAGGAATGCCAGACCTTGATTACAGTAAGCAGTTTCAAATGGATGTAGGTTGATTTAATGCAGTAGTGAAGAAGTCTGCGTATAGTACGCTAGCTTGGGGAGCTGCATCAAGCCGTAAGTACAAAACATAGTACGAAATTATTTTGTGCTCCGACAACGAGGCCATTCACGACACTGCACTCTATTGCGGCAATTTTCACACTTGTTCCTTGTGAGTGGTAATCCCTGACCAAAGGAAACGTAGCGACAGCCGCAGGTTCGAATCCTGCCACGGGCATGGATGTATGTGATGTCCTAAGGTTAGTTACGTTTATGAGTACTCCATTTTCTGTCGGGTTTGCATCTGGATATCCGCGACATAGGTCGCAGGTTCGAATCCTGCCTCGGGCACGGGTGTGTGTGATGTCCTTAGGTTAGTTAGGTTTAAGTAGTTCTAAGTTCTAGGGGACTGATGACCTCAGAAGTTAAGTCCCATTGTGCTCAGAGCCATTTGAACCATTTTTTTGTGAAGATAATACACAATAGAAGTAACAACTGCAAGCAAAACATTAACAAAATGTTAATTTGAGCTTCCAATTAGCTCTCAGATCAAGGAAAACACTGTCTCAATCGCCGACGAGATCTTTGAACTTCGCCATACGATTTACTGCATACCAGTTGCAATGTTATAAATTTAATTTCTAAACATGGAGGAGCGTTTTATGGCACAGAAAAAAATAGATCGAAACAGTATCAAAACAGAGTTTTGCGGTCCTGCTGTTTTACCTCTCGCTTTGTCCGCCACATAATGGAGTGTTTGCAGGTGGGACAAATCGCGAGGTGCCCTGTAACCCTTCCGGAGTCCCTCGCCTGTTTACCTTTGACGACTTCGCCTTGCCCTGCGGCATGTGTACTGCCAATAGGAAAAACCCTGCGCACACAGTTCTCGTTATCGCTGTAACCGACGTGACCTAACAAACGTTCCGTCAACTCCCATGCTGTACTCTGTTCACAAACAAACACAAAAAGCCGTGATTGGTCAGAAGCCGTTAGCACGTGTACGCTGATGGTGTTATGCTCTTCGAAGTAGGTCCTACTTCTGTATCTTATTTTTAAGCTACGGTAGATGAAACCAGGATTTTCTAATGTATTAACAGACAACAACGTTTTCCTTAAACACGCTTGAGCTATGTAGTTTTAGTTTCAAAAATAGTCTACACTCACAGTCTCTGTACTGCTGTGCTCCGATTGTCGCGCTGTTAATACGCAGTATGAAAATGGCTGAGGTTGGTTCCTGATCTGTAGTGAAACGCGTGTGGAACACGGTTAAAAGTGCCGGGAAATAGGCTGTTAATGCTTTTCATTAATTTACAGAAAAAATTGGCTTTGAAGTTTCCCAAGGGACTGTATTTGATATGATTGAGATGCAACTTTTTATTATATGTGTAGCAGAATCGGTAGCGTAGCAGACTGATAAGTTGGTGCAATTCAACTCTCACATCAGTTAACCTTTCCTTCGTTCAATTTTGTGTGTCTACATCTCGGAAAAATCATCATCATTTTTATGAATAATGCACGTGTTCTGGTTTGTAACTACATATTGCACGCGAAATTCCTGTTTTCATTTCGAAGATAAATTCTTAATTATCGATATCTTAAGAAAAATTGTTAATAAAGGTTGCTTAAATCAAGGAAACATAAAAATTTAGTTTTTAGGACAAAAATGAAAAAGCAAGTAGTCTTTATTTGGACAATGTCCGTTGTTTTATACTACAGATATAATCCCTTACGAACCAGAGTGAAAAGTGTCATAGAAACATGAAAAACAAAGTTTCATAGCA
This sequence comes from Schistocerca cancellata, assembly GCF_023864275.1. Lineage (NCBI taxonomy): Eukaryota > Metazoa > Arthropoda > Insecta > Orthoptera > Acrididae > Schistocerca > Schistocerca cancellata. The sequence continues at coordinate 229,320,527 of NC_064631.1, read as the reverse complement.
TCGAAAACACCATACAAATGATGCAGATTACATTTGCCACTGTACCATTACAATATGAACCCAACAGAACTGATCTGGAGCCAAGTTAAGGGATTTGTCTCGAGAAATAATTTGACTTAGGCTGCCAGGCGTACTGGAACTAACGCACACAACTTTCTCACATGTCACTGCCGAACACTGGCGGGATATAGAACGGCACGTCATGAAAGAAGATGACAGAATGCGACGCCTACGTGACTTTGTGGATTCTGTTGTCGACCGACTCGTTATCAACGTAGCAGATAACAGTTCCAGAAGTGAAATGCATTTCTCGAACTCGGATAAGGAAGGAGCCAAGAGATACCAGACGACTGACTATTATTCCTTCAGTGGCTTTAGTATTCAACAATACGACGAAATCCCTGCTTTTGCATCACAAATAGCTCGCCGAGAAAAAATTTCCCTGTGTTTAAGTTAGGAATTTTCATCACTCTTGTTTGCAACTCGAATCTGTGTTAGTCGAGAGCATTTTATGTTTTCTGTCTGATCACTTAAGTAGCGTGCGGTAGTGCTATTTTGTCGATTATTATTTCACTCTCTTTAAAAATTAAATGACATTCGAAACTATATTGTTTTTCTGCTCGTCTCTTTTTACGTCTGAACTGCAGCTGCTCACATCATCGCACGTTAGCTGGACCAGGTGGCTGGTCAGTGCTGTCCCAAGTTTATATGTGCCGGCAAAAAAAAAAAAAAAAAAAAAAAAAAGCTAATGGCGGTACTGACTTTAAAGAAATATATTATGACTGTGGCCCCACATTATGAAAAAAATATTAGATCCAATGAGATTCAAGCAAACGAGGAAGAATACGTGGTGTAATGTTTAAATCAGGTTTGTTATTATGATGAACACAGTATAAGCACGGTCACCAAGGCCGTTCCTAAGTGAACATAAATGTTGATGATGGGGTAGAATCTTGCCTGTAGTTATTACTGTCAATATCGACTAGTTGCGGTAGAAGTTGAAAGTAAGAGTTTTAAGAATGGGGACTTGACGATAAGCCACCATTCTTCTTCGTAAATTTTAGTCACAAAATACGAAAAAAAAAAAAAACTCTTTTAAGAAACTATCTTTTCCATAGCCGTCCTTATCGAAGACCATCGTCCTCGTGTTCAGGCACGGCAGCTGTAGTAAAGACGACAATGAAGTTACTCTTAAAGGGAGACTAACCTTACTGATGTACCTTCCGTACATTGTTTACAATGCAGCTTGTTCAGCTGTGTGTATCTCAAACGCTGTTGGGGAAATACACAGGGACACTTGAAAGTAGCTGCTGCCATCTAGTGGGAACAGGACGAACTTTAACGGCAGCTGCAGAAGCGTGACACCGTGTGTTTCTGCGTCATGCCGAAGTACTGGTAATGATCCCGACGAAGCTTTAAGAACTGTAATAGCGGCAGCACCGAAGTCGTAAATAGATGGGAAGAAGAAAGATTAGGGTTTAATGTCCCTTCGACGACGAGTCATTAGAAATCGAGCACAGCCTCTAAATGGCCTAGGTTGGGGATGCAATCTTAAGAAACCACGCGTAACACAAAGATGACGGGATCTGAGTTCCACGTTTTCCGAATACTAGTCTAGTACATTAACCGCAGCGCTACTTCTCTTGGTTGTGATTTATAATGGCAGGTGGATACTGTCGCCGCGTCGTCTTGACAGGCTTTTTTTTTCTTTTTTTCTTTTTTTTAAATGACTACAGCTCAGATCAATTGTACAAAGGATTTGAGAGACGGAGTGCCTATAGGCGCTCACCAATAGGTCAGCGGAATGTCCCAGTTGTCGGGAAACACTGACAGAAATTCAGAAAAACTCTTCTTCACTCCCTAAGAGTAATGAAGGTTTTTTTTCGCGTGACTGGGTGTACACTAACGTTAAATATCGCATTCTGTAGAACTTTTGTGGGTATAGTAGACACAGCCATATTTTAATTTTGTTCCTGCAGACTGTTGCCAACAAATTCCTAGTTTTGTGTGTATTGACGTTTCTTCCAATTCCACTCACATAAAAACGAGTGCTTGTACGCCCTGGATGAGGCTAATGTTGAGGGTCGCTCTGGACGTGATGAGGAGAAGTCAGAATAAAATTCCAAGATTCCCTACTGAAGACCAGTTCTTGAAATTTTATAAGTAGGTTTTTCTTCTATTAGGACAACCGCTTATGTAACCCATGGATTCTAACAGTCTTCCATAAAACGTGGTACAAGCGTTGGGTTAGTTGGTAATGTCCGATCCTGTCTCTGGCATGGCTGTGTGTGATGTCGTTAGGTTAGTTAGGTTTAAGTAGTTATAAGTCTAGGGGACTGATGACCTCAGATGTTAAGTCCCATAGTGCTTAGAGGCATTGGAACCTTTTTTTTTTTTTGGTAATATCTGACAATTTGCACCCTCCTAACATCATACCAATGAACGTGAGCGTGCCACTTGCTTCCCTCATCATTGAATATTTCTGAGTCTCATATCTCACTTCCACAAACTGTTACTCGCGTGTACTTATATGACAATCTTCAGATTGACCGTAGGTCTGAAGTTTTTTAACGTTTTGTAAAAGAGTTATTTCACTATCTTCCACATTCATTCTCATTACTAAATTTTTCCTAGAAATGTAACTTGTTAATCTGTACAGTTCCATTTACACACCCGAATAAACATTTGTTTACTAGGAATCTCTTAAAAATTATAGAAATTCAGAACGACAGGCAGAGAAATTCACGAGTAGATTGAATAATAAAGTAAAACCTCGGTGCTCAAAGGAATCTCGAAAGGCCGCCGCAGCAGCACTTTCGTGTAAAACTGTCAATGATATTCTCATTCACTTTACCTGTTCGTGTTAATCCGAGACCAAGATGCTTATCAAAACTCGCTTGAACGTCAGCTGAACCAGTTTCTAATAAACGAAAACTCACACCAAAGAATATTTTCTTGTTATACTGCTGGAAGTTAGTTCACAAACTATGTGCTAGAGCAAAAGATGGCAACGAAATTTCTGACGAGGAGCTGACTGAAAAAAATTGACTTCTGAGACAACATATTTCTAACCTTAAGGTTAAGAATATTCTTCTCGGTTGTTGTGTTTCCCGAGAGACCAAAAACACTTCTCCTGTAAATAACCTTGTAATATAGCACCGCCTGAGGTGACAATCACTTTCCCTCAAAACTAAGGTAAGGACGAATTGAGCAGTTCGGCAAACAAAAATACTATCGCAACAACGAAAAATTTTGAAATATTATGGCCACTGAGCTCAGTGCGACAACTGCATCGACATTCCTGTTGCTTTTCATCCTCACGTTGGTCCATGTGGCCCCAAATACAAAGCAATGCTGAACCGAAATTTTTCAGTTCGTAGGTATACTGCACTTTAATGTATGTATGTATATTCACAGCCGTAAATTCGTATATAATTGATATGGATTCTATCGGGCCGTGGAGCGTTGTTCGGTTTTAGCAGTTTAAGTTTCAGTCCGTGTTTAGTCCATGAATGTCTGGACACTAACTTTGACACCACTAACAGGCTTTACACATGCTCAGAATTTCTTTGGGGTTTGTGAGAGCCTTCTATAATATTCTGTTGCGTTAGTCATTGGAGACTTCACGCATTGCGCTGTAGGCAGCCAAAGGCGTTTCGTTCAGCACCGTCCTATCTACAGCCTTATGTTTTATTTTAAATCTGTTATGCAATAACTGTGCCCTGTCGCTGTCGAATTCAAACGCATGATGACAAAGATGTTTCTCCACCACACATAAGGCATGACGCAATCTACCCGCAAATAACATTCAAATACGACTTTTAGAATAAGTCTGTGTAATTTTTTCTCATACACTGAGTGCAGAGGGCTTTATTCCTCCCTACAGGGGTTGGACACACCGCTAGGAAAGCATGCTTGAACATAAACACAGATGCTAGCAAAGCCTATAGTGTGCACTTTGTGTATTTGACCACGAACGGCATCTGTGCAATGTCGTCAACACTTTGCAAGCATCAGCCATGGTCCTAACACTATCCCGTGTAGTTGTGAGCGCGTTACGTCGCAGCTAAGTGAATTCGAACGTGAACAAATTGATGAATAGATGCTCGTATGCTGGGTGGTTTCCGTAAACAAGGTAGCCGAAGTGCTTGATATTTCATGAGGCACCCTACGAAAGATTTCTGATAGATGTTGCTTAATTGCTCTGTAAAACGTCATGATCATTTACACTCCTGGAAATTGAAATAAGAACACCGTGAATTCATTGTCCCAGGAAGGGGAAACTTTATTGACACATTCCTGGGGTCAGATACATCACATGATCACACTGACAGAACCACAGGCACATAGACACAGGCAACAGAGCATGCACAATGTCGGCGCTAGTACAGTGTATATCCACCTTTCGCAGCAATGCAGGCTGCTATTCTCCCATGGAGACGATCGTAGAGATGCTGGATGTAGTCCTGTGGAACGGCTTGCCATGCCATTTCCACCTGGCGCCTCAGTTGGACCAGCGTTCGTGCTGGACGTGCAGACCGCGTGAGACGATGCTTCATCCAGTCCCAAACATGCTCAATGGGGGACAGATCCGGAGATCTTGCTGGCCAGGGTAGTTGACTTACACCTTCTAGAGCACGTTGGGTGGCACGGGATACATTCGGACGTGCATTGTCCTGTTGGAACAGCAAGTTCCCTTGCCGGTCTAGGAATGGTAGAACGATGGGTTCGATGACGGTTTGGATGTACCGTGCACTATTCAGTGTCCCCTCGACGATCACCAGTGGTGTACGGCCAGTGTAGGAGATCGCTCCCCACACCATGATGCCGGGTGTTGGCCCTGTGTGCCTCGGTCGTATGCAGTCCTGATTGTGGCGCTCACCTGCACGGCGCCAAACACGCATACGACCATCATTGGCACCAAGGCAGAAGCGACTCTCATCGCTGAAGACGACACGTCTCCATTCGTCCCTCCATTCACGCCTGTCGCGACACCACTGGAGGCGGGCTGCACGATGTTGGGGCGTGAGCGGAAGACGGCCTAACGGTGAGCGGGACCGTAGCCCAGCTTCATGGAGACGGTTGCGAATGGTCCTCGCCGATACCCCAGGAGCAACAGTGTCCCTAATTTGCTGGGAAGTGGCGGTGCGGTCCCCTACGGCACTGCGTAGGATCCTACGGTCTTGGCGTGCATCCGTGCGTCGCTGCGGTCCGGTCCCAGGTCGACGGGCACGTGCACCTTCCGCCGACCACTGGCGACAACATCGATGTACTGTGGAGACCTCACGCCCCACGTGTTGAGCAATTCGGCGGTACGTCCACCCGGCCTCCCGCATGCCCACTATACGACCTCGCTCAAAGTCCGTCAACTGCACTTACGGTTCACGTCCACGCTGTCGCGACATGCTACCAGTGTTAAAGACTGCGATGGAGCTCCGTATGCCACGGCAAACTGGCTGACACTGACGGCGGCGGTGCACAAATGCTGCGCAGCTAGCGCCATTCGACGGCCAACACCGCGGTTCCTGGTGTGTCCGCTGTGCCGTGCGTGTGATCATTGCTTTTACAGCCCTCTCGCAGTGTCCGGAGCAAGTATGGTGGGTCTGACACACCGGTGTCAATGTGTTCTTTTTTCCATTTCCAGGAGTGTAGTTGCACTAATTTCATGGCATTAAGGTTTACTAGTTAACATTAAGGTTTACTAGTTATTGTGTATCTGTATTGGGCAGATTCATTCTGCTTTTTGATATCCGTACAACATTGTGTTACATTTTTGGATCTTTTGAAAATGGCGTAACGCTGATATCCGTTTGTAGTCGCTGTTCACTATCTACAGTCATGTAAACGCGCGTGCGTGCGCCAGACGTGTAGTCATAACAGTTCTTTCAGTCTTTGTGGCAAAGGTAGACCGCTAACATTTCATTGCAACCACTCACAATTCTTACTAATATATGTTCCATATGCCAACCTAAGTAGGCGAGCACCCGCACGTCCGCAAATTTTATTACGTGGTCGGTCTCAGACAGCGGGCATTCCACCACGGCAGACCTTAACCTGTACCAATCTGTAACCGTCTACGTTCGATGATACTGTTATTGCAGACCTGTCCAGTCATTCCAACAGTTTTCCACACTTACACCTTACGGGGTAAACTGCCAGCATTGCAAACGGGACCATTTTCTGCTTTGGCGAACATCGACCAATCTTGGTCGGTTTGTAAATAGTCTATATGCCGTGTTTGCAGAATACACTGCCGATTCTGTCCGTTAGCTTGGGGATGTAATCAGGGTTGCCAACTCTCTCTTTCAAAAATCTAGAAGATGAAATAAGTCAACGAAAGTCAAATACTTTTTATTTAAAATTACATACACTCCTGGAAATGGAAAAAAGAACACATTGACACCGGTGTGTCAGACCCACCATACTTGCTCCGGACACTGCGAGAGGGCTGTACAAGCAATGATCACACGCACGGCACAGCGGACACACCAGGAACCGCGGTGTTGGCCGTCGAATGGCGCTAGCTGCGCAGCATTTGTGCACCGCCGCCGTCAGTGTCAGCCAGTTTGCCGTGGCATACGGAGCTCCATCGCAGTCTTTAAAACTGGTAGCATGCCGTGACAGCGTGGACGTGAACCGTATGTGCAGTTGACGGACTTTGAGCGAGGGCGTATAGTGGGCATGCGGGAGGCCGGGTGGACGTACCGCCGAATTGCTCAACACGTGGGGCGTGAGGTCTCCACAGTACATCGATGTTGTCGCCAGTGGTCGGCGGAAGGTGCACGTGCCCGTCGACCTGGGACCGGACCGCAGCGACGCACGGATGCACGCCAAGACCGTAGGATCCTATGCAGTGCCGTAGGGGACCGCACCGCCACTTCCCAGCAAATTAGGGACACTGTTGCTCCTGGGGTATCGGCGAGGACCATTCGCAACCGTCTCCATGAAGCTGGGCTACGGTCCCGCACACCGTTAGGACGTCTTCCGCTCACGCCCCAACATTGTGCAGCCTGCCTCCAGTGGTGTCGCGACAGGCGTGAATGGAGGGACGAATGGAGACGTGCCGTCTTCAGCGATGAGAGTCGCTTCTGCCTTGGTGCCAATGATGGTCGTATGCGTGTTTGGCGCCGTGCAGGTGAGCGCCACAATCAGGACTGCATACGACCGAGGCACACAGGGCCAACACCCGGCATCATGGTGTGGGGAGCGATCTCCTACACTGGCCGTACACCACTGGTGATCGTCGAGGGGACACTGAATAGTGCACGGTACATCCAAACCGTCATCGAACCCATCGTTCTACCATTCCTAGACCGGCAAGGGAACTTGCTGTTCCAACAGGACAATGCACGTCCGCATGTATCCCGTGCAACCCAACGTGCTCTAGAAGGTGTAAGTCAACTACCCTGGCTAGCAAGATCTCCGGATCTGTCCCCCATTGAGCATGTTTGGGACTGGATGAAGCGTCGTCTCACGCGGTCTGCACGTCCAGCACGAACGCTGGTCCAACTGAGGCGCCAGGTGGAAATGGCATGGCAAGCCGTTCCACAGCATCTCTACGATCGTCTCCATGGGAGAATAGCAGCCTGCATTGCTGCAAAAGGTGGATATACACTGTAATAGTGCCGACATTGTGCATGCTCTGTTGCCTGTGTCTATGTGCCTGTGGTTCTGTCAGTGTGATCATGTGATGTATCTGACCCCAGGAATGTGTCAATAAAGTTTCCCCTTCCTGGGACAATGAATTCACGGTGTTCTTATTTCAATTTCCAGGAGTGTATTTTTTTCGCAGCGTGCATCTTTTAGCGCCTTTGGATTAGCAGTAATATTATCATTAAATTCCTTCAGAGTGAATTTGAAATTAGTGAGCCGGCGGGGTGGCCGAGCGGTTCTAGGCGCTACAGTCTGGAACCGCGCGACCGCTACGGACGCAGGTTCGAATCCTGCCTCGGGCATGGGTGTGTGTGATGTCCTTAGGTTACTTATGTTTAAGTAGTTCTAAGTTCTAGGGGACTGATGACATCAGTAGTTAAGTCCCGTAGTGCTCAGAGCCATTTGAACCATTTTTGAAATTAGTGCACATCTGTAATTCGGATTTGAGTTGGACTTCTTTTAGTCGACTGCCACTTTTGGACCATAGTTTATTAACAATGGTGAAAACACGTTCAGCGGCTGCGTTTGCGGTGGGCTTCGATAAAGTAAAAGTGACAAGTCTTTTATATTTCTTTTGTAGGCTCATCTTTACGTTTTTCGAAACAATGTACCCAGCGTAGATCTAGCCTGAGTTTTACTCGCTCCAACTTCACGAACTACTCGCAGTGTACAGTATTTATCGTACAATTTATCCCCATTTACCGGCTTCGTTGTCAAAACGTTCATTTTCTTGTAAATAGAGTTGTTATATTCGTACCGCTTATTCAAATAAACCAAACAACGCTCAAAATATTTGTCTGTGTATTCTTAAAAGTATTTTAATCACTAATCAATTTCTCCGACACTGCATCACTGACTGTCGGTAAAACTTGGGTGTATTAGTAATTTTGGTTCAAAATTCTGTCATAACCACTTGTAGTTCAGAGCATGTAGTATAGTCACTTTCCAATGTTTCAAAAATTTGCATTATATTGTGAACAAAATAGCAGTAACATAATGGAACACAGTTTTTCTCTTTAATGGCCTTCCAAATTATTGCTACATATTCCTCTTCGCCTTCATTAAGACAATGTTCCCTCAAAATAAGACAATGTTCCCTCAAAATAAGACAATGTTCCCTCAAAATAAGACAATGTTCCCTCAAAATAAGACAATGTTCCCTCATAATAAGACAATGTTCCCTCATAATAAGACAATGTTCCCTCAAAATAAGACAATGTTCCCTCAAAATAAGACAATGTTCCCTCAAAACCGTCGAATTCAGACGGTTCAAATGGCTCTGAGCACTATGGGACTTAACTGCTGTGGTCATCAGTCCCCCAGAACTTAGAACTACTTAAATATAACTAACCTAAGAACATCACACACATCCATGCCCGAGGCAGGATTCGAACCTGCGACCGTAGTGGGCGCTCGGTTCCAGACTGTAGCGCCTAGAACCGCTCGGCCACTTCAGCCGGCCCGTCGAATTCAGAAGAAGTCTGTCAAAAGCTAGTAGCAAAGAGAACCATCGTTTAACAACATAGCGGAGAACAGATTTGGTTTCCAGATAAGCGAAATCTAAGAGTTCCTTAAGATACGCAACTTACTTCGCAAATGCTGAAAATTCGCTGTAAACTTGCAATACCAATGATCCAATTCAAGCTAATGCTTTTAATGCATTTTCGTTACAATTATGTAAAATGTATCACTTCCAATTCGCCTTAAGAATATGTGGATTTTCTATTTTGAACTTTTGAAAAACAGTTGTTAATCCCATAATTGACTGAAGCATTATCTGAGGAGTGAAGATACTGATGACCAGAATAAGCTGTAAAACTTTACAGAGCTCTGTTTTGATAGCTTACCTAGTTTCAGCGGGGTCTTGACTTTAATCAAGTCTTGTTTCATCCGCCCGGGCAGCCGCGCAGTCTAACGCGCTGCTTCCCGAGCGGGAAGGCGTGCCGGTCCCCGGCACGAATCCGCCCAGCGGATTAGTGTAGAGGTCCGGTGTTGTGCCGGCCATTTACCTCGGCGAATGCGGGCTGGTTCCCCTTATTCCGCCTCAGTTACACTATGTGGACGATTGCTGCGCAAATACCGTCTCCACGTACGCATACATCATAATTACTCTACCACGCAAACATTTCGGGTTACACTCGTCTGGCATCAAACGTTCGTGGGGGTCCACTCGGGGCCGAACCGCACGATAACTCTGGGTTCGGTGTGGGGCGGCGTTGAGATGGGTGGACTGCTGTGGCCTGTTGTGGGGTTGTGAACCATTCAGGGCTACGGCGGGAAGAAGCCTCACCGTCGTTTCTATGTCGCCGGTTTAAATACACAATACACAAACCTTGTTTAAAACCATCCTTATGTGAAAAAAGTTGTATTTTAACTGAAACATTTTTAAATTTTCTTTGTCAGAAGAATCTCTGCCAATTGAATGTGTGTAATCATGCAATTCGGATAGCAGTATTTCTTGTTACAGCGCGACTGTGACGTTTTGACAAATTTAGTTCGACTGCACGGTATCTTCTTCGCGACTTCCGTTATCAGAAAATAACGTAGGAAACAGCTTATTGTTACAGTCTTTCCATGAATAGCTGTGGTGTTTCACCCCATGATGCAAGGATGTAACTTCTGCGGCAGTAATTAAATCTTCTCGTAATTTTTTTTTCCACAAATAACTAGAATCTGATTGCATATCTCCTAAAACCAAGATTACAGTGCTAAGTCACAGCTCTTTTACCTTCATATTTCACTGTTATATCGGTTCTGCATACTTATACTCCGTGATGAAACCAAACCCCCTCTCTTTTTAATCCAAGCACTAAACAGAGGATCGTTCAGCTAGTTCCGTCGAAGCTTGTGACACTTGCCCTTTCTCTCTTTCGCCGGTGTCTACGGTGGACTTTCCGAACCAGAATATAACCAACAGTACTCACGTAAATGCTTACAAAAACAAATGCGCCCACCTCCGGCCAGCTCTCATGACTAATTAATTACACAACTGAGGTCGCAGGATAATGCTGAAGCACTTCCGACTCAGAACTACTAACCGACAAGCTCGCTTGCGCTCCTCGTACCAAACAGTAGCAATGGTATAAATTTCACACGGAAGTATGGATGCAGGTGGCAATGGGAAACAGGAGACAGGAGACGTGCAGCGTTCTGAATTATTCCGGCATGCCTCGAGGAAACTTCGAGACCAGCCGCCGAGGTAAAGTGTGTGAACTGTAGGTATTTTTTGGCGTATGCGACGGAGGCTATGCGATGAAAAAATCGGGACATTTTAGCTACGTTCCTGGAGACGGGAGATTTTAAAAAAGAATAGCTTTCTTCATCTACGTCTACATAGAAACTCCGTAAGCGTAGCGGAGATGCCCTGAACCATTACTAGTCGTTTCTTTTTCTTCTTCACTCGCAAGTAGAGCGAGGGAAAAGCGACTATCTCTATGCCTCCGTACGAGCCCTAATCTCTCTAATTTTAACTTCATGGTCCTTAACTCGAAATGTACTTTAGTGGCCGTAGAGTAGCCCTGCAGCCACCCTCAAATGCCAGTTCTCTAAATTTCCTCAATAATCTTCTTCGAAAAGAACGTCGCCTTCCCTCTAGTGATTCCCATTTGACTTCCCGAAGCACCTCCGCAGTACCTGGGTACAGTTCGAACCTACCTATAATAAATCTAGCAGCCCATCTCTGGCAGTACTCAACAGTGGGTCGCAATAGTGTCCTGTATGCAGTCTCCGTCACAGATGAACCACGTATTCTTAAATTCCACCAATAAACCGAAGTCCGCCTTCCCTACCACAAACCTTACATGCTCGTTTCATTTCATACTGTTTTGCAACTTTAAGCCTAGATATTTAATCGTCATCACTGTCAGGCAGCACACTACTAATACCGTATTAGAACATTACAGGTCTGTTTTTCCCTCTCATCTGCATTAACTTACATTTTTCTATATTTAGAGCTAGCTGCCATTCATCAGGCCAATTAGAAATTTTGTCTGAGTCATCTTGTATCCTCCTACAGTCACTCAATGGCGACCCGTACACCGCAGCATCATCAACAAACAACGCAGATTGCTGCTTACCCTGTCTGCCAGATCATATATATATATATATATATATATATATATATATATATATATAAAAAATAGCAGTCCTCTCTTACTTCCCTGCGGTACTCCTGACGATACCTTGTCTCTGGGGGAGGGGATGGGGGTGGTAAGGGACCAAATTAGCGAGACCATCAGTCCCATGGTCAAAGGTGTCAGAAATCAAGGGTGGAGCAACAAAAAACAGCACAGTCCAGTCAATGCAAGGAAAAACGGGCAAACAAAGGGCTAAAGCGAAAGTCAGGGCAGCAGCAAGAAGAAAGAACAGGAAGCGGGTGAAGGGAAACGGGGACAGTTAGGGTGTCCCAGAAACGCTAAGAGCAGTTCGGCATCAGTACTGCCACCAACCCAACCAGATTCCACACCCTACCACGATCACAACACAATGGGAACGACACCACGGGAAAAAGACACAAGATAAGTAGAAATGAAACTGCACAAAAGACCAGATAAAACATAGGGAAACGGCGTGGAAAGCCTGACTAGTATAGAGGCAAGGCCAAGACCTCCATAACCAATTCCAACGCTAACTGAGGGACTCCACTTCCAGAGGTAATTCAAGGACTTCAACCTGAGAGGACAAACCATTTCCATGAAGAAAATCGATGACAGATGTAACCATGCCAGGGTCATCTACTAATACCTGCGCCAAATCAGGTGGGAAGCCATATTTAGTATAAGGAGCCAAATCGTGGGGGCAGTCCAGCAAAATATGGATCACTGAAGGAAAAGGGGCACAGTTACAAAGGGGGCAGGCCTCATTGTGTAGTAATAAACCATGGGTCAACCTAGTATGGCCGATACAAATACAGCAGAGGATGGTAGATTCCCACTGGGAGAGGCAGAGGGAAGACTGACATTTGATGTGAGGCACCTTGATTACGTGAAGTTTATTAGTCTCCCAAGAGTTGGACCACGACTGGACAAAAAGAGATTTGACATTAAGCCACAAATCCGACACTGGAGGCGTCAAGGAGATGGGGGGCAGGTGGCCGAACACTCCCCTCCCCCCCCCCCCCCCCCCCAGCCAGAGGATCAGCAAATTCATTTCCCATTCCCAGAATACCTAAATGGCCAGGAACCCAAAGAAAATCAACCTAACAAGCAACATCACCAAGAGTGTCAAGCAGGTCATGCATGGAAGAGACCAAGGGATGGAGGGAAAAACACTGAGTGATAGACTGAAGGCAACCCACTGAGGACATAAATAAAAAAATAAACTTTGGTGAGAGAGGATTGTGTAATAAAACAGAGGGACCGACAGATGGCCATCAATTCTGCAGTAAACACCCTGCACGCAGCAGACAAGAGATGGTGCCCCACGCCAATACAAGATGTTAGGGCATATGCCAAATGACTGGCAGATTTAGAGCTACTGGTGTAAAAAGCAGTGGTATCCTGAAACTCCAGTAAGCATTAAGAGCGTTCAGAACAACAGAACCAGAAGAGCTCCCCCTGAATATGGAGCTGAGGAACTGACCAAGAGGAGGAGGGGGGGAGGGAGGGGCGTGGTCGGGAGAAAACATGTGGAAGAGGACAAGGAGGGGAGACAGAAGTCACAGCAGAGAGAAGCGAGGTGGAGCCCAACCAGTAAACCAACCATGGATGGGCAGCAGGTAGGCAACGGCCCAAAGCTGCAAAAAGTAGTAGTGAGCAGGGCAATGGTGGACAATAATGGCATAGAAAAAAGGAGCTGGGACTGCTAATGTGAAGAGGGACGGATCCCAGCATCAACCACCAGACTATCGACAGAGCTAGGTACCAGTGGCTAAACGGATACCACAATGATGAACTCAGTCCAAGAGGAGCAGCGCTGAAAGTGCAGCTGAAAGATAGAACTAATGTCCAGTAAAGGTGCAAAAAGGGGTTGGACAATTTGTGCTACAACAGATGTGGGCAAGGAAGTGAAGGACATTACAGGTATGGGGCAACAAAGCAAGCTTGTTGTCAAAAAGAAGACCCAAGGAACGGAAATGGGTTGACGATGGCCACGTTTTGGACGTCAAGGCAGAGCTCCAGACCAGGATGGACCGCACACGCACACCCCGCAACACTCTGTCAAAGGCCACAAGTCCATTAATAGCGATGAGAATAAAGAACTCTGAATGACCGATGCGACAGGAAATAGCGAATATAAACGGGAGAGGTCCTAAAGACCCCACTCACGGAGCATAAAGGAGGATGTGATAGCGCCAAGCTGTGCCATGGGCCTTACAAAGATCGAAGGAAACTGTGACAAGATTGCATTGCTGAGAAAGGGTCTGCCAACTGCAGTTTCCAGTCGAAGCAGATGAGTGATTGGAGGCTGTCACTCCTGAGAGCAGCACTGGTATGGAGATAAAAACTCCCAAGACTCGAGGGGACATTGCCAAGTCTGACTGGCCAGTAACTATCAATGGACGATGGATACTTGTCATGCTTAACCACAATACTGATCGAGGAAAATGCCTTGGAGCCAAATACAATTGAACACCCGATGGAGATATTGGCATTGTGGAGGGCTGAGGTGTCGAAGTAATTCATTGTGGATGGAATCAGAGCCAGGGGCTGAAACATTCAGTACAAAGGTTCAGTGCAGGATTCTACCGGACAAGGGGTAAAACCTTAGTGGGAACTTCAGCCTGCCATTTCTGGAGGAGAAAGGCAGCTGGATAGGAGGCCGCTGCTGATGCTGTTGCAATATGGGTCCTGAGGTTTACTGTGAGAACTGATGGATCTGTGCAAAGGTCACGTGGAAGGGCAAGGGCTGGAATGGAAGACTGTTGCTGACAATCTTTGAGTGTGCGGAGTGTAGCCCACACCCATGACAAAGGGTCAGGAAACCCTAGAGAGGAGACAAAATTTACGCAATTCACTTGTTTGCTCTGTTTGATTAAGTAACGGGATTTGGCACAAAGATGTTAAAAGGTAATAAGATTGACAGAGAATAGGTGCCACTTAACATGTTGCAAGGCATGGTGATGACCACAGATGGCAGTGGCAATGGCCATGCTCCATCATGGAACTGGCTGAATGGGAATAGCAATGCTGGCAGCTAGATGGAAAGCTCAGCAGGGTAGCCTGGTCATTGGGATGATGATGATGTTTGGTTCGTAGGAAGCTCAACTGCATGGTTATCAGCGCCCTTACAAATTTCCAACCTTTGCTCAGTCCAATCTCGCCAATTTCATGAATGATGATGAAATGATGAGGACAACACAAACACCCAGTCATCTTGAGGCAGGTGAAAATACCTTACCCTGCCAGGAATCGAAAGGGGGACCCCGTGCTCGGGAAGCAAGAACGCGACCGCGAGACCACGAGCTGCAGACCTGATCATTGGGAGACGAAGGGAGTAGGAGAATCAATGGAAAGTGGTCATATCGCAGAGGTCATCGTGTGGTTACCAGTGTGAGGAAGGAATAAGGGGAGGGGAACAGAGAGAGAGAATGATCAGTGGCAGAGATAGCTCCATATCATCATCATCATCATCATCATCATCATCATCATCGTTTCCCCTCTATCCAACATCTGGTCAGGTTGGGATATCAATGGTACTTCGCCACTTTACTCGGTCTTTCCACCATTCTTCTTTCACAATTTGGTTCCATAGCAGGTTTCTCCTCCTTAGACTCATATTTATTGTATCAATCCATATTGTTCTCGGTCTTCCTCTTGGCCTCTTGCCCTCAATCTTGAACTCTACCATTCTTCTTGGTATTCTTCCCTCTCCCATCCTCTTCACATGCCCAAACCATTTTAATCTATTCTTTTCAATTTTCTCAGTCAACTTCTCCACTCCAATTTCCTTCCTAACATCTTGATTTTTCACCCAGTCTCTCCTCTGGATTGTATCCTACTCTCTTATCTTCTAGTCATAGTCCAAGTCTCTGAGCCATAAATTAGAATGGGTGTGAAGAAGTCTTGTATAGCACCAGCTTGCACCTCATTGGCACTTCCCTTGCCCACACCAAGCCCCTCACACACTGGTAAAATGTATTGCTCTGTTGTATTCTTTTGCTAATTTCTGTCTACAAACGAGTATTCCCCATTAATACACTTCCCAAATATTTAAAGTTTTCCACTATTTCAATATCCCGTCCCTTAATAGAGCGCCATATGCGGCACTAAAATGAATAAGGGAACCATAATTAAGAATGGTCTGCAAGAAATTGGTCAATGAGGAGCGCACGAATCGACGAAAAAGCACTACCCCATAAAGGGTAACAGGCATTAAAATCCCCAAGTAGAAGGAAAGGTGGGAGCAGTTGCTGAAGGAGGGCAGTTAGGGCAGCAGGTATAGATGACCAGTGACGAGGGGAAGAGGGATTGTGAGCTATGATTGCTGAGTCCAGGTGACACCATTGTTGTACACAGTGGGATCCATGTACTAACAATGGCCACACAGACCAATGTGCAAACGCCATCGGAAGCCCTCAAAGCGCCAACCCAGTTCTGACAAAGCGCAGAATCCATGAAGGGTCAATGAGTGAATTCCAGTCAAGTTACACAAGAATCACACAAGCTGCTGAGTAAAAGGCAATAAAGGATTGCAACTGTGGGAGGTGACAGCTGTATGCATTACACTTTCATTGAGTAAGAACAGAGTGAATGGGCTGGAGCCAATCACACTGCCAGGTCACCATCCATCACCAATGAGAACAGGATGACACCCATAAGTTAGATATCAGAATCAGGTTGCGAAGGGGGAGATGACACCTAGGGGACACTGGGAGGGGGCGTTTGTCCTGGGACTTAAAGTTTCTTTTTCTCCTCTTTCACAGGCTGAAGAGGGCAGGGCATGAAACGAGAGCAAGATCAAGAACTGAAAGAGAGGAGGCGACATTGGGGCACATGGACTGTGTGTCCCGTTGCCGAGTTGTGGTAGCATGTTACTGATTTGAGAAACGCCGGAGGGGGAGGGGGAGGGTCTCGAGAGGGAGCCCCATCACCGATAGGGACTGAAGACGAGGTATAGTTCTTCAGCCAGTCAGGGGGGGGGGCATTGGGAGGGGGAAGGTGTGGAAACTTGCATGGGAGGGGTGGAGAGGGGGTGTGACTGGGATAAGGGAGAGGGAGGAACAGCAAAGGATGTAACAGAGGCAAAGATGGAAGTCATCAACACAGGATGAGGTCAATCGTGTTTCTGACGAGCCTCAGTGTAAGATGAACAGTCAAGGGACTTTTATTCCTGTCTCTTCTTTTCCTTCTTCTAAGCTGGACAATCAGATGAGCATGTAGAGTTGCTGTCATGGCAATTAACTCACACAAATGGCAGAACACAGGGGTCTCTCTCATCGAGTGGGTATCCACATTCACTGCATAGAGGGTCCACTGTACAGTGGGAAGACATGTGCCTAAAATGGAAGCTCCGAAAATACCTCATGGGTGGCGGTACATACAGCTTCACATCGCACTGATAACACGTAACCTTGACTTTATCCATGAGGGTACCTCCCTCAATAGCCACAATAAAGGCGTCAGTGTCAGTGCGATTGTCCTTATGACATTTCTGAGCACATCAAACAAAATGTCTTTCAAGACTAGCCCAGAGTTCCTGATCTGTTTTAAGGAAGAGGTACCTATGAAACATAGCTCCCTGAACCGTTTTCGAATACTGACACTGGTGAGGAGCAATGGACCCTGGGATGTCGCCAAGATGCTAACAAGGACGAAGGGCTGCCGATAGTGTGGCAGAAGGAGTTTTGATCAAAAGAGAAAGCGACAGCGTCTTACTGAAGGACTCGATTTCGCCATACTTGCCTTCGATATTTTGCACAAAAAGTAACGGCTTTGCGGCGGTGGAAGTGTCCCCATCCATCGTAGTACAGACCAGGTAGCAGAGATAGTGTTTCACCCCTATCCCTCCTCCCAGTGTGTAGTCAAAGAAGGGAAGGCTGCAGCGTCATAAGGAGCATCATTAAATGATCCATTACCAATGGAAGAGATGGCCATATGCAAAGCATCCGCCTTGATACCATCTACTCTGATCAGGGGCTCTCCCCGTGGGTGCCATCCAGCCACAGCAAGGGCCATCTGGCTTGGCAGCCATTGCCGGTTTTCCGGCGTGACATCAAGCGCTGGCACGTCGGTCTGAACGAAATAGCAGAGAAGGCTGTGAGACAGCTTCAGCCAATAGTACGCTGACTGGGATGACACCACCTATTCCATATGCTTGTACCTTCGTTAACTGTCGGCAGTGTGGCACCATGTCACATGCCTTACGGAAGTCTAGAAATATGGCATCCACCTGTTGCCACTCATCCGTGATTCGCAGGATGTCACGTGCGAAAAGGGCAAGCTGACTCTTTCGCACGAGCGATGCTTTCTAAAACTGCGCTGATATGTGAACAGAAGCTTTTCCCTCTGAAGATATTAATTGTATTCGAAGAGAGTATTCCGCGAGACTCCTGGAAATCTGGGTGCTGCAGTTCACATATTTATCTTACTAGCGTGTTGAGCGTATTAATCATGCCTCTTTTTAGGCCCGTGTATGTGTTTTCGATACATCCTGTCACCTGGTTTCTCGCCATTAGGCCTACTCGTAATCATAAATCTAGAAAGGGTAGCTGATGATCTTGTCCCACTTCCATGGTTAATCCAATGTTGGCATGGAGGCTTAAGAGGTACTAGGAAGCCACTGTTCTTCGCCAGAGGCCTCCCATGACGAAGGTGTCGGCTTACCGGTATCATACCTTAGGACCAGTGTCTGTCTTTCGAAACGTTCCATTAAGAAATTGGCAACCAGAACTCTATGCGACCGCCCATGGCGACGCTTTACAGCTGTTTATAGAAACTGCTAGTCCATATAATTTACACAAGGTAGGACATGTATGAAAGAGATTAGTGATGTCTTGAGGGAAAATGGATCCTGCGAGCTTTGCTTTCTTTAACTTCTCAATAAAATTTCACGAGCCGTTTACATACGTATAAATCTTCCTCACCTGTGGCAGAACCAGATAGGCTAAGTGTTTCGTCAGTAGGTGGCGAACCAGGAGCGCTTACGATGGCACACCATTTCTGTGAGTTCTTCATAATTCAAACAGCCGAATTCCCTTGTCGATAAGCAGAACCAATATGCTCTTTCCGGCTGTAAGGCTTTTCATAATTTGTATCATCTTTTCAGGTTTCAAGCTGATGGTTTTGCTCTATGCGTATTCCCTACGCTTTTTGTTGAGAAAAAGTTCTGATAGCCACTTCGATGTTAGGAATAATTGTCTCTGCAGATGAGGTCGCTGATAAGGGTGACAGCAAAATTCTGTCCTTTTTGAAGGCAATAGTCGTTCACTTAGGCTTACCACTGTACGTAACATGGTGGGAATACACGTTATCTGCTTTTGCAGATGATTCAAACTTTTCCTTCTGTTCCTTGGTGCAGTGATCAAGTTCATAATGCATGCGACTGTGAAAGATGCTATCGATCTTACCTTAGTCATTTTTAAATCTTGGTACTGTTTCTGAAAGTACGTCATTTGCACACTGGTGTGCAAAACTCAAAGAGGAGAGAACAGAATTGGCACTACATTCGACATGCATGCTTATGACCATGGACCTTGCTAAAATGGCTAGATTCATGCAGTTGCTCAAAAGGAGGAGATAGAGTTAATTTTTATAACAAATGCTCACATTTTGTTCCTTACGCTATGCAGTACAAGCATATACGTTACTCACAAAGCTATTGTGGTTGCACGTCTTTATTAAGCCGCATTTAAATCGACAGGTTGATGTTGGGGAGAATAAGACAATTTTATATGAAAATATTAATTTTATACTTTGAGACATCAGTGGATACAGTAATCCATTTTTAAAAAATCGACTAATGCTTTTTTTCCCACAACATCACTGATGAGCGGTGATAACGGTAAACCACTGTCCAGGAACAGTTGCTGAATACCACATGAACTGTCCCTGTGCCACTTCTCTAGGGCTGCACTTCCTTGTCCCACAATTCAGATATATGCTGTCACTAGTTGTGCAGGCAACACTTCCAGTCCTGATAATACTCTATCACGAATGCCCTGGGCTGAAAAAGTCGAATATTCTATAATTAGTATTATTATTATCATATTGACAGCCACTTACTTTTCAAATTCCTGGATTGAGCAACTCATTTCAAAAAGAGAAGACAGTTCCAGCAATTTCAAAACTGTCTTGGAGTGCCCAGTCAGTTACTCCATCACTTCAGTGCTGTCACCTGACACTGAAGGTCAAGGCTGTCTCGTCTCTCCTTGCCCTCTGAACACTGAAACCACGCTGAGTGAGCCCAGAACAGACAGTTCGACCTGTCTCTACAGTATCTACTTCCAATAATCTCACATAAAGCTATCAAGAATCAACACAGCGAGAACTGATTAGTGCCACCTGCCGAAAACTCAAATGCGACCATTGTAAGGAAAACCGAAAGTTATGGCCAGAAGATGTATGACCCACAAGATCCAACATGTACCAAAAACGAAGTGGAGTTCTGACGACGTTGATCACAATGAATACCTTCAGAGGAGCCTTTGCAACACAGAAGCCCTTCCATCTCAGCTATTTGGGCTAGAAAAATCCATAAAGATACCACCGTAAGCGGCCCTTGCTATCCCAGTCGTCAAACACTTTGCCTCCCTGCTTCAGCCACAGGTGAGAAAGACAGACGCATACGAAAAGGACCCTACACGTTTCACTGAAAAGTTGAAGAAACAAGCTTTTGCCAAACGACATTTTGATCTGCTTTGATATTTCTTTGTTTACTGAGTGCTCTAATTGTGGATCATATTGGTCATATTTCCCTGCAGAACGTCACCAAACCATTGCACACATTTCTTACCACGAGGGATGGAACAGCGATTACTATGAACAGCTGAAAGCCGTCGCCATGGGTAGTCCACTTAGTCTGACAGCTGCACATTTCTATATGAAACGTTTCGAAGACATATGCTGGATCTGGCGCCTTATAAACCAAAGGTGTGGTACAGATATGTGAACACCATCTTATCGAATCATGGTGACCAACAGCTTGGTGACTTCCTAGGACGTATAGTTAAGACGTGGGGGTAAGGGACCAAACAACGAGGTGATCAGTCCATCGATCCGAGATTGGTGCAGCTGAAAGAGAGATCCATGGAAAACGTTTTCTGATCTAGCCATGAGATTCATAACCGTAAAAGCGAGAAGATAAAAAACTTAACGGACATCTTTGGTGCTGTCAATATCAAAAGCAAGATGAATGAAATAGGGAAGTCAGCAGGTGGGCGACACCAGCGCTCTGCATATGGGAGGAAATATCCCAGCCACAACTGCCCCACCCCTGATTCATTACAGTCAACATCACCCAGTATTCAACAAAGTGCGGCACCCAGAATAGAAAATTAGGTATGGCAAGAAGGTGGAAAACAAAATTTAAAAGGGATTGAAACAGAGTAACAGCGGGATGAAAGAGTAGCTTGCTTACGTGGGTGAGGCCAAGGATCCCCAGACCTAGCAGACAGCAGGAGATGCCCCATGTCCAGCCATCCTGCACCTGCTCCAGAAGTTGATTAAAACGTTGTAACTTAGAATAAAAATCACATTTATGGAGAAAATTAAGAACCAGTTCAACCATCCATGAATCATCCACCAATATTAGAGGCAATGAGTCCAGAAGTCAATATTTAGCATAGAGATCCAAAAGGAGGGGCAATCCACCAAGATATAAGCTACTGTCTTTGAGGCTCCCCAACCACACTGTGGAGGTGGCTTGTTGCACAAAAAAATTGTGAGTTACCCTGGTATAAGTGATGCATAGACAACATAGGACTGTGGATTCGTTCTCAGAGAAATGAAAGGAAGAGCACCATGCTGCAGTAGTCTCCTTGAAAGGGAGCAATAGCCCACCAGGTGTCGTTCCATCCCCAAGTGAGCAGAGATCTCACGTGTAACCACAAATCCACAGCTGTAGTCGGCAAAGTGAACAGGGTGTGAGTAAGGTCGGCTGGCTCATTCCTTGAGATAGCCACTTTATTTGGGATCCACAGAGAGAGAACTGAGCAGGTAATAATGGAGGGCTGTGTTAATGGCTGTCGTCTCTGCTGTAAACAAACTACATCATCCCAGCAGCGATTGGCGTTCTGTACTGACAAGAAGATGTAAAAGCATATCTTGTGTGATGCACAGTTTCAGAGATGTTGGTGTAAACGATGGAAGTACCCTGTAACTCTAAGAATTAGGCATCACTGACGATGAAAGGTCATAGGAGCGACCGGGATTTTAAGACCTTGGAAGAGAATTGTCCTAATCCATGGCCTGGGCACCATCCAGGTAAGAGTGCACAAAAAAACATGGGGAGTATAGTCCGGAAGGGGAGATGGAGATGTTGGCAGAGGGAAGGGAGGTGCATTCGATCTGGTTATCCCACTTGAGGCAGCAATCAGGAGGATGACACCCCTCAAATGTAAAGAGAATGGAATATGTGGGATGATCAAGGAACTGTTGAATGGTGGTTGCATAAGAGCAAGAGCTGGTACCGTCTAATCAGACGAGGAATGATCCCTGTTTCGTCAAAGAGACTATCTATGGGACAAGTCGAAAAGGCACCATTGGCAAGGTACACACCACGATGGTGAAATGGGTCTAACAGTTTCCAAGCTCAAGGAACCACCGTGCCGTAAACCTGGCAACCATAGTGCAGTCGGGACCAACTCAGGGTCTTTTTTTTTTTGTTATGGTTTTAGGGCGCAAAACTGCTAAGGTCATTAGCGCCCGGTCTGTGACTTAGGAAACAGTAAAAAAACGAAAACGGAAACTAGCAGTAATGGGAACGAAAGTCATAAAATTGGAGAAACTAAAAGCAGAAGGAAGGCTTAAAAATTCACTACAGAAGGGGGTTGGTTGTCCCAAAAAAACTTCAAATGACTGACGTCATTTCACTGGCACGAATGAACTCTAGAACGCGATCGGCCGATCGCGTGTCATCTGCTAAAATTGACGATGTATCAGGCGACAGCTGTAGACGGGCGCGTAACGGAGTAAAATAGGCGCACTCAATTAAAAGGTGTCTTACCGTCCACAACTGAGAGCAGTGGGGACAGAGTGGGGGAGGATCGCCGCTTAAAAGATGTCTATGGCTAAAAAGACAGTGCCCTATCCGGAGTCTAGTTAAAATTACCTCCTCCCGACGACGCGTTCGGGAGGAAGAGGTCCAAGCACAAGGAAGAGTTTTCACGTCCCGCAATTTATTTTGGGGAAGTGTCGACCAGTGCGCGTGCCACAAATGAACAACACGACGACATAAAACGCTCCGTAGATCGGCGATGGGAATCGATGGAATAGCTGGCCGAAGAAGAGAGACTGCAGCCTTGGCTGCAATATCGGCCGCCTCATTTCCGCAGATACCAACGTGTCCCGGGAGCCAGAGGAACGCCACCGAGACGCCCCCCAGGTGGAGCAAGCGCAGACAGTCCTGAATCCGGTGGACCAGAGGGTGCACAGGGTAAAGAGCTTGGAGACTGAGGAGAGAGCTGAGAGAATCGGAGCAGATAACGTACTGTATCCGCTGATGGCGGCGGATGTAGTGGACAGCCCGGAGAACAGCGTAAAGCTCCGCAGTATAGACCGAACACTGGTCGGGAAGCCGAAAGTGATTTGGGGTGTCGCCAACAACATAGGCACTCCCTACACCTAACGATGTTTTCGAGCCATCGGTGTAAATAAATGTGGCTTCCGTCATTTGTGCACATAGAGCAGCAAATGCCCGACGATAAACAAGTGAAGGGGTACCATCCTTGGGAAATCGACAAAGGTCACGGAGGAGGCAGATCCGGGGACGGAGCCAAGGCGGTGCTGTACCCCAAGTTGTCAAGAAGGTTTGAGGAAAGCGGAAGGAAAGAGAATGGAGCAGTTGACGGAAGCGGACTCCCGGTGGTAATAGGGAGGAGGGGCGGCCTGCATACCCTACATCAAAGGAGGCGTCGAAAAATATGTCATGGGCTGGATTAGCAGGCATGGAAGACAGATGGCTGGCATAACGGCTCAGAAGGACTGCTCGCCGATTGGACAGCGGAGGTTCAGCAGTCTCAGCATAAAGGCTTTCCACAGGACTGGTGTAAAAAGCTCCAGACACTAAACGTAATCCACGGTGGTGGATAGAGTCGAGACGCCGAAGAATAGACGGCCGAGCAGAGGAGTAGACTATGCTTCCATAGTCCAATTTCGAGCGCACTAAGGCGCGATAGAGGCGGAGAAGGACCACTCGGTCCGCTCCCCAGGAGGTACCATTCAGGACACGGAGGGTGTTGAGGGATCGCAGACAGCGAGCCGAAAGATACGAAATGTGGGAGGACCAGCATAGTTTTCTGTCAAACGTAAGACCCAAGAGTTTAGCGACGTCTGAAAACGGAAGGTTGACAGGTCCTAGATGTAAGGAGGGTGGAAGAAACTCCTTACGTCGCCAAAAATTAACACAAACGGTCTTACTGGGAGAAAAACGGAAGCCGGTTTCGATGCTCCAAGAGTGGAGGCGATCGAGACATCCTTGATGACGTCGTTCAAGAAGGCTGGTCCGTTGAGAGCTGTAGTAGATCGCAAAATCGTCCACAAAGAGGGAGCCCGAGACATCAGGAAGGAGACAATCCATAATTGGATTGATGGCAATGGCAAACAGTACAACACTCAGCACGGAGCCCTGGGGTACCCCGTTTTCTTGGGAGAAAGTACGGGAGAGAGTAGTGTTCACCCGCACCCTAAATGTGCGCTCTGCCATAAATTCGCGAAGAAAAAGGGGCAGCCGACCTCGAAAGCCCCAAGAGAACAGAGTGCGGAGGATACCTGTCCTCCAACAGGTATCGTATGCTCTCTCCAGATCAAAAAATATTGCCACTGTTTGGAGTTTCCGGAGAAAATTATTCATGATATAAGTGGAGAGAGCAACTAGATGGTCAACTGCAGAACGATGCTTTCGGAATCCGCATTGGGCAGGTGTTAAAAGACTGCGGGATTCCAGCCACCAAGCTAAACGGTAATTCACCATACGCTCCAAAACCTTACAGACACTACTCGTGAGAGAGATGGAGCGATAGCTAGAGGGGAGATGTTTGTCCTTTCCAGGTTTCGGAACAGGAACGACGACAGCTTCCCGCCATCGTCGGGGAAAAGTACTGTCGGTCCAAATTCGATTATAAAGGCGAAGGAGGTAACGCAGACTATGGGTTGATAAATGCAGCAACATTTGGACGTGGATACCATCCGGTCCTGGGGCGGAGGAGCGAGAAGAAGAGAGTGCATGTTGGAGTTCCCGCATGGAGAAAACAGTATTGTAGCTTTCGCGATTTGGAGAGGAGAAAGCAAGAGGTCGCGCTTCCGCTGCACGTTTCTTCGGGAGAAACGCTGGCCGGTAATTGGAAGAGCTCGAAATCTCAGCAAAGTGCTGACCCAATGAGTTAGAAATTGCGACGGGGTCCACTAATGTATCATGCGCAACAGTGAGCCCAGAGATCGGGGAGAAACTAGCCGCGCCTGAGAACCGTCGAAGCCGACTC
Source organism: Schistocerca cancellata (assembly GCF_023864275.1). Classification (NCBI taxonomy): domain Eukaryota; kingdom Metazoa; phylum Arthropoda; class Insecta; order Orthoptera; family Acrididae; genus Schistocerca; species Schistocerca cancellata. The sequence continues at coordinate 229,295,299 of NC_064631.1, read as the reverse complement.
CAAACTTCCGAGGAGGGAGTGAAGGTGTTAAATGAGCTAATAAAGAATTTCCAGCTTGCCTTCTTGCTATCGCGGATGACGCGACGGCATCGCGCACGGAGCTGCTTATAGCGGATACAGTTGGCCAAGGTAGGATGGTGACGGAAAATGCGAAGAGCACGTCGCCGCTCACGTAGTGCGTCACGGCATGCCTCGTTCCACCAAGGAACTGGGGGGCGCCGGGGCAATTCGGAGGTGCGTGGTATTGAACGTTCCGCAGCTGTAAGAATAACGTCGGTAATATGTGTGACCTCATCGTCGACGCTGGGAAAGCGACGGTCATCGAATGTCGCTAGAGACGAAAAAAGTGTCCAATCGGCTTGGGCAAACTTCCAGCGTCGCGGGCGCATATATGGCAGTTGAGGCTGCAGTCTAAGGACACATGGAAAGTGGTCACTCGAGTGTGTGTCATCAAGGGCGAACCATTCGAAGCGCCGAGCTAGCGGAACAGCACCGACCGCAAGGTCCAAATGAGATAAATTTGTCGTGGAGGCAGACAAAAATGTGTGGACCCCAATGTTGAGGCAAACTAGATCCGCTTGGTGGAAGACGTCTAGCAATATGGAGCCACGTGGACAAGGATGTGGAGATCCCCAAAGCGGGTGGTGGGCATTGAAGTCCCCAACCAGCAAATAGGGGGGTGGAAGCTGACCAAGAAGATGAAGGAGATCAGCTCGTGCCATTGGTGTGGATGATGGAATGTATACAGTACAAAGAGAGAACGTGTATCCGGAAAGGGAAAGACGGACGGCGACAGCTTGGAAGGAAGTGTTTAAGGGGATTGGGTGATAATGGAGAGTATCATGGAGAAGAATCATGAGTCCTCCATGGGCTGGAGAGCCTTCAACAGAGGGGAGATCATATCGGACGGACTGAAAATGAGGGAGAACAAAGCGGTCATGGGGACGCAGCTTTGTTTCCTGAAGACAGAAGATGACCGGCGAGTAGGATCCTAAGAGGATCGACAATTCATCCCTATTGGCTCGAATGCCGCGGATATTCCAGTGGATAATGGACATGGGGTGAACAGAAAATGGAGGAATGTGACCAAAGTTGCTGTCAACTCAAAGACTGCTCGGAGCTAGCGACCGACAGCATGGAATGGCAGTCAGCCGAAGGCAGAAGATCCTGATCCATAGGTTGGTCAGGAGCAGCTCCTGCCACCAGCGATCGGCCGGTTGACCGGCCACCAGCAGTGCGCCTCGGCGACACAGAAGACGGCCGAGGGCGATTTCCGCCAGGTGATGCTGTAGATGGGACACGCCTTGGCGGAGAAGGAGAGGAACTGGGTGTCTTTGTAGCCTTCTTAGAAGTATGATGTTTAGATGAAGGAGGAACTGATGGTTGGGAAGTTGCGGTACGTAAAAACTCTTCACGAGTATGCTCTTTTTTGGAAGGCTTGGTGTCTGACTTTTGGGCTCGAGATTTAGCAGAACCCGATGAAGGGTGAGCCAGAGAGTGGGCAGGCGAAAGTGGTGAGGTTGAACGGGCGATCTTTGCGCTGGCCAATCGGACGACCGTGGCACTAAAGGTGAGGTCGCAAGTCTGCGTGGCCGCCTCCTTTGTTGGCCGAGGAGAAGCAAGGACAGTGCTGTATTTTCCTGTCTGAGGCACGGTGGGCTGGCGACTGGCGAATAATTTTCGAGCAGCAAAGGTCGACACCTTTTCCTTCAGTCGTATTTCCTGGATGAGCTTTTCGTCCTTAAAAACGGGGCAATCTCGAGAGGAAGCAGCGTGGTCACCCATACAGTTGATGCAGCGAGGGGATGGAGGTGGACAAGCACCCTCATGGGCATCCTTGCCACACGTAACACATTTGGCCAGATTGGAACAGGACTGGCTGGTGTGATTGAACCGCTGACACCGATAGCAACGCGTAGGGTTTGGGACATAAGGGCGAACGGAAATTATCTCATAGCCTGCTTTGATTTTCGATGGGAGTTGAACTTTGTCAAATGTCAAGAAGACAGTGCGGGTTGGAATGATGTTCGTGTCAACCCTTTTCATAACTCTATGAACAGCCGTTACGCCCTGGTCAGACAGGTAGTGCTGAATTTCTTCGTCAGATAATCCATCGAGGGAGCGTGTATAAACGACCCCACACGAGGAATTTAAGGTACGGTGCGGTTCCACCCGGACAGGGAAGGTGTGGAGCAGAGAAGTACGCAGCAATTTTTGTGCCTGGAGGGCACTGACTTTCTAACAACAGGGTGCCATTCCGTAATCTGGAACAAGACTTTACAGGACCTGCAATTGCGTCGACACCTTTCTGAATAATGAAAGGGTTGACCGTGGAGAAGTCGTGACCTTCGTCAGACTGAGAAACAACAAGGAACTGTGGCAACGATGGAAGAACTGTCTGTGGCTGAGACTCAGTGAACTTACGTTTGTGAGCAGACATAGTGGAAGGTGAGGAAACCATTGCGGAAGAATCCCCCATGATTACCAGCGTCTCCGATGGCGCGCTCCTCCCTTGTGGGGGCCCTCACTGAGGGCACTCCCGCCTTAGGTGATTGTTCACACCTCAGGTCACACCTCCCGACAAACGGACGGAGGGACCAATCGGCACTTTCGGAAGGTATCAGCTCAGGTAATCACCCCTCCCTGGGCCTGGCCGTTACCAGGGGTACGTACGTGTCCTACCTGTCTACCCGGGGCAGGGAATTACGCGTTACCCCGTCATCGGCTACGCATGGAAGTGCGTGGGTCGGCCTTCAGACACGCACAGAGAGGAAAAAAGAGAAAGGGAAAGGAAATAAGAGGGGTCTCAAACGCCGCAGCGGAGAAAAGTGCAGAGAGAAGTGGGAAGAAAAAGAGAAGGACAGAGGAAGGACGAAGACTTGCAAGTATAGAAAGCAAGGAATTTGTAACAGTTAAGAGCGTCCGTCTCCGGACGTAGGCACAAACCATACTCCCAGAGGGGGAGAAAGGGAAGGAAAGAGCCAGAGGTGAGGGGGGGCGAAGATGGGGGAGGGGGATGGATGAGGAAAGGGAAGGTATGCAGCCCGCAAAGGAAGGAGGGCCACATTAGCTCGGGGTCCCATGCTCGCTACGCACGTGTCCACAAAAGAGTTGTGAACCCCCTGGGGGGAACTCAGGGTGTGGTAAATACATATAAGACTAGCATGATCCGAACCTCAAGATAAGTGGGCAATGAAGCAGAGAGCGTTAAGCAGCCAGGTCAGCTTTTTGTCACAAAGGAGGAGCCCTGAGGGTAGTCGCCGTGCGGCTGTGCTTGTCCCACACGTACACGCAAATATGATGTGGGGAGACGGCAATTCAGAGACATGCGCGATTTTGCACCGGTACATACGCCTCCTTGCCTCTTCGCGCAAAGGCTGCATGCGCCTAGTGCGCACAGAAAGTCACACAGTTGTAAACGCACCTTAGGATTACAATGCTGCTGCAACAGCATGCGAGGGATAGATAGGTACGATTTGTTCGTTTGGATAGGAACGGCGCCCTCCAGCACAGTCGTTCTGCTCCACTAAGAGATTGTCAAATATTCGCCAAATGTCTTTGACAAAGATCTTTGACGTGGCGCTAAAAAGGGGTATTACACTGTCATCAATTTTTCGTCAAATTTCAAGATGGTTGACAGCAACTTGTTATTAAACACTGCAGTTGCTAGTACCACAACTGCATTGTGTGTGTATTTGGAAGAAAAACGGTGGAAAAGAAGAAAACATACTTGGATGAAGCCATAGGTATTAAATCGAAATGATAAAATCAGTCAGTAAAATTTGTTACGAGAGCTGCAAGTGGAGGAAGTCAGGTCTTAATACACTCCTGGAAATGGAAAAAAGAACACATTGACACCGGTGTGTCAGACCCACCATACTTGCTCCGGACACTGCGAGAGGGCTGTACAAGCAATGATCACACGCACGGCACAGCGGACACACCAGGAACCGCGGTGTTGGCCGTCGAATGGCACTAGCTGCGCAGCATTTGTGCACCGCCGCCGTCAGTGTCAGCCAGTTTGCCGTGGCATACGGAGCTCCATCGCAGTCTTTAACACTGGTAGCATGCCGCGACAGCGTGGACGTGAACCGTATGTGCAGTTGACGGACTTTGAGCGAGGGCGTATAGTGGGCATGCGGGAGGCCGGGTGGACGTACCGCCGAATTGCTCAACACGTGGGGCGTGAGGTCTCCGCAGTACATCGATGTTGTCGCCAGTGGTCGGCGGAAGGTGCACGTGCCCGTCGACCTGGGACCGGACCGCAGCGACGCACGGATGCACGCCAAGACCGTAGGATCCTACGCAGTGCCGTAGGGGACCGCACCGCCACTTCCCAGCAAATTAGGGACACTGTTGCTCCTGGGGTATCGGCGAGGACCATTCGCAACCGTCTCCATGAAGCTGGGCTACGGTCCCGCACACCGTTAGGCCGTCTTCCGCTCACGCCCCAACATCGTGCAGCCCGCCTCCAGTGGTGTCGCGACAGGCGTGAATGGAGGGACGAATGGAGACATGTCGTCTTCAGCGATGAGAGTCGCTTCTGCCTTGGTGCCAATGATGGTCGTATGCGTGTTTGGCGCCGTGCAGGTGAGCGCCACAATCAGGACTGCATACGACCGAGGCACACAGGGCCAACACCCGGCATCATGGTGTGGGGAGCGATCTCCTACACTGGCCGTACACCACTGGTGATCGTCGAGGGGACACTGAATAGTGCACGGTACATCCAAACCGTCATCGAACCCATCGTTCTACCATTCCTAGACCGGCAAGGGAACTTGCTGTTCCAACAGGACAATGCACGTCCGCATGTATCCCGTGCCACCCAACGTGCTCTAGAAGGTGTAAGTCAACTACCCTGCCCAGCAAGATCTCCGGATCTGTCCCCCATTGAGCATGTTTGGGACTGGATGAAGCGTCGTCTCACGCGGTCTGCACGTCCAGCACGAACGCTGGTCCAACTGAGGCGCCAGGTGGAAATGACATGGCAAGCCGTTCCACAGGACTACATCCAGCATCTCTATGATCGTCTCCATGGGAGAATAGCAGCCTGCATTGCTGCGAAAGGTGGATATACACTGTACTAGTGCCGACATTGTGCATGCTCTGTTGCCTGTGTCTATGTGCCTGTGGATCTGTCAGTGTGATCATGTGATGTATCTGACCCCAGGAATGTGTCAATAAAGTTTCCCCTTCCTGGGACAATGAATACACGGTGTTCTTATTTCAATTTCCAGGAGTGTATATACGAGTGCTGGAACTTAAATAGTGGCAACTATTTATTCACAACCTATACAAAAAGTTACATGTTTGCATCTGTTACTGTCCTTCAAAGTAGTCACCAGCGTTTTGTAGAACCCGTTGCCAGCGATGTGGAAGGCGTAGTATACCGTTAGCAAGACCTGTTCTGTTGGTGCGAATGGAGCCGTCTACTGCCTGTCGAATCTCTGGAACAGTTCTGAAGCGAATGCCACGAAGTGGTTCCCTCATCTTGGGAATCAAATCAAAGTCACAAGGACTGAAGTCCGCGGAGTATGGTGGATGGTACACTACTTCCCAATCCCATCGACCGAACAGAGCAGCCACAGCTTGCACTGTATGCAACCGCGCAATGTCGTGCAAAATGATGTGTGATTTGCGCAGAAAGTGTCGCCGCTTCTTTCGCAAAGCTGGTCGCAGGTGATGCTCCAAAAACGAACAGTAATACTCTGCACTGATGGTTTTCCGTGGACGAACGTAATGCGTTGGGATAACATCACAGTCGTACACGAGAATCACCGTAACTTTAGACCGCTCCATTCGCACCATCAACAGAACTGCCTCTGCTAACGGTATACTACGCCTTCCACAAAACTGGTAACGAGTTGTACACAATGATAATTACTACTTTGAAAGACAATAACAGATGCATACATGTAACTCATTTGTATCGGTTGTGAATAAATAGTTGTCACTATTTAAGTTAGAACCCTTGTACATTACTTACGAATGGATGAGAGTGTATTTTAGTATTTGCTCAGTAAAGTGGCTTCTTACATTAGAAAACAGAATACTCTCTTCAAATGGCTCTAAGCACCATGGGACTTAACATCTGAGGTCATCAGTCCCCTAGACTTAGAACTACTTAAACCTAACTAACCTAAGGACATCACACAGATCCATGCCCGAGGCAGGATTCGAACCTGTGACCGTGGCAGCAGTGCGGTTCCGGACTTAGGCGCCTAGAACAGCTCGGCCACAGCTACTCTCTTGAGAAATACTATATGTGCAGAAGACAAACTGTGACACTGTGATTTCTTGATGCAGGAGAGAGCTACTCTACTCTACAACACAGCACTCAAATATTAAATTGCACATTAACCTATATAATTCCAGAAACGTGTGAAGCGATTTATAAAGCACTGAAGGGGAAATTGTGAAGTTAAATAAATGTGTAGTACACTATATGGGCAATAAGAACTATTTCTATTTCTGAATAATTTAATTAATGGAATTAGTGTTCCAACAACTACAAAATGAATAAAAAGTGCGAAACAGATGAAGCGTTTTTTAACTTGTGGCTTCCAGAGTTCAAAAATAGACAAAGTAGAATGGAAAGCAAAGAAATAATTTTTTTTCTTTTAGAGTGTGACCGCATCCTCTATTCTGGTTTGCTGAAAAGCTGCCTCGATGTTTACATATGTAGATGTGAATGGCTGTATCTGTGATTGTGGACATGAAGTCTGCTGCAGCATATCTACCTGCCAAACAACACACAATTAATAGCATGCACTGTGCCCCTTGCTCACCCCCTACCCTAGTCGAAGCAAGCTTATTAAAAAAGATAGAGTCGAAAGAACACACCAAATTCAAAGCAATGTTTACAAACACACTACAAAGACGTCAAATAGCTGAAGCTACGCCAGCGCTCCAGGCGGTTACATTTGACAATGCAGTGAACAGACGACGAATGACTTATCATCAACTCTAGGACGAGGCCCTATATTTGATCATATTTATTTGATGACAGGCGCGATTTTACAAAATTCCCTATCACACCATCAAATTTCTTTGACATAAATATCTGACATAACCTTAACAAAGATATAAATAATGTAATACCGGCCTTAGTCGGATAGAATTGGATCATAACCTGATTGATATCTTACTCATCTCTGGATCTTGCCATCCTATAGTGAAGATTGTGGATGTAAACTGTCATATTATTTGAGATGGGAGTGTGAATAATATGACCAATCCATGCAAATATCAACTATGTTTGTGAAATAAATTATGCGTATTTGTGGCTTTGCTTTCATAATCAGTAATTCCCCTGTCATACTAAAGAGTTACAGAAGATTCAAAGAGACTCCGTTCGGAATGCAGTATTTATGATCCCTTACACCACATCATGTTATCCAAAATCCGTTGCATAACTTCACTAGTTAACACAGGATGCTGAGGAGAGATCTGCTTGGAATTTAGGCCGATCAGGTCAGATAACAGAAGCGCAGTGGAAGGAGGTTTCACCTAATTTAGTTGTGATTTATTCCGTTTGTTACCCTAATTACATCTTTTTGTTCGAATACCTTCAAAACAGTGCAAATACCTGTAACATGCAGTCACCAAAACGTATAACACAGCGCACTGAATAATGCAACAACCCTCAGACGCGTGCGTGCGTGTGTGTGTGTGTGTGTGTGTGTGTGTGTGTGTGTGTGTGTGTGTGTGTGGAGGGGGGGGGGCTGTTATTGATGTACACATTACGTACCGTGAATGAACGGAATAACTTAATTTACAAGGAAGGGGCAGCGCATACCATCGACATTTACCCAGCTCTGCAGATCTTTTCAGTGGAGTACAGATGCAAAGATAAAGTGGGGGGGGGGGGGGTACGACATCGAAGTACGAATACTCTGACGATCCACTGGAGAACACCGGTCGCCGACATTTTGTATATGGAGTTAGGGTTCACGCTATAATGTGTTCTATACAACTAAACTGGCAGAAACGAAAACCACGACTGAGCAATGTGTTTACTTTTGAAAACAAAAAGTAAGCGTGTATTTAACTGTTTTCGTAGGAGAGTATACCACATTATTTCACACATTCAGTATTAAATACATCTGCACTTACGTGGAAGTGTCATACAAAGCGGCTGGTTTCGACGAGAGGTATCTAGAATTCCTGAAAAACGCGAACCCGAAAACTAAGCAATGGCTGCTACAGCTACACACACCAAAAAAAGTTTTGCATCTCCTCGGTTCCGAGAGTTCCGGAAACTGCACAGAAAATTGGCATAGAGATCAACATAAACATCATTTCCGCCCTTTTTATTGCTCATGAAAACCACACATTGCATGTTGTACCACCATACAGCAAGCCCTTCAGAGGTGGTGGTCCAGATTGCTGTACACACCGGGACCTCTAATACCCAGTAGCACGTCGTCTTGCATTGATGCATGCCTGTGTTCGTCGTGGCATACTGTTCACAAGTTCATCAAGGCACTGTTGGTCCAGATCGTCCCACTCCTCAACGGCAATTCGGCGTAGATCCCTCAGAGTGAGTGGTGTGTCACGTCATCCATAAACAGCCCTTTTCAATCTATCCCAGGCATGTTCGATAGGGTTCATGTCTGGAGAACATGCTGGCCACTAATCGAGCGATGTCGTTAACCTGAAGGAAGTCATTCACAAGGTGTACACGATAGGGGCGCGAACTGTCGTCCATGAAGACAAATGCCTCGCCAATATGCTGCCGATATGGTTGCACTGTCGATCGGAGGATGGTATTCACGTATCGTACAGCCGTTACAGCGCCTTCTATGACCACCAGCGGCGTACATTGGCCCCACATAATGCCACCCCAAAACAGCAGGGAAATTCCAACTTGTTGAACTCGCTGGACAGTGTGTCTAAGGCGTTCAGCCTGACCGGGTTGCCTCCAAACACGTCTCCGACGATTGTTTGGTTGGAAGCATATGCGACACTCATCAGTGAAGAGAACATGATGTCAATCCTGAGCAGTCCATTGGGCACGTTGTTGGGCCCATCTGTACCGCACTGCATAGTGTCATGGTTGCAAAGATCGACCACACCATGGACGTCTAGAGTGAAGTTGCGCATCATGCAGTCTGTTGTGAACAGTCTGAGACGTAACACGACGCCCTGTGGCTGCACGCAAAGCATTATTCAACATGGTGCCGTTGCTGTCAGGCTTCCTCCGAGCCATAATCCATAAGTAGCGGTCATCCACTACGGTAGTAGCCCATGGGCGGCCTTAGCGAGACATGTCTTCGACATTTCCTGCTGTCTCTCTGTATCTCCTCCATGTCTGAACAATATCGCTTTGGTTCACTCCGAGACGCCTGGACACTTCCCTTATTGAGAGCCCTTCGTGGTACAAAGTAACAATGCGGACAGGGTCGAACCACCGTATTTACCGTCTAGGCATGGTTGAACTACAGACAACATGAGCCCTGTACCTCCTTCCTGGTGGAATGACTGGAACTGATCGGCTGTGGCACCCAGTCTGTCTAATAGGCACTGCTCATGCATGGTTACTTACATCTTTGTACGGGTTTAGTGACATCTCTGAACAGTCAAAAGGACTGTGTCTGTCATACAATATCAACAGTCAACATCTATCTTCAGGAGTCCTGGGAACTAGGGTGATTCAAAACTTTTTTTTATGTGTGTATATAATATAATATTGGTCAATGGAAAATTTCCAACCAAAATTAGGGCTGCAAAGGTAATAGCTGTCAAAAAACCTGGTAAAGATGTCAGCGAAGCATCACATTACAATATCATATCACTACTTAATGTAGTTTGTGGACTACTACAAAGAATGTTGCTAAACAGAATTCAATCATTAGTTGACAAAGTACCTCCGCTTTATCAAGCCGGTTTTCGAAAGAATAGCAATTGCTGTGATCAGGTATTGGCACTAACTTCTTTCATCGAAGCTGGGTGCCAACGCAAATTAAAGACCGCAGTAGTATTTGTTGACCTTACGGCCACATTGAAGACCTTATGGCGCCATGGCCTGCTATTTAAATTTGCAGAATCATACCGTATAAGAAGTTGGTTAATGTAATGGATAATATGCTCAGCAACACGATTTCAAGTATTCCTTGGAGACAAAGGGCTACTTATGGCTCTGAGTTATCACCAACCCTTTTTAATGTTTGTACCGGCGATAGGCACAACACTAGCGCTAAAAAGATACAATTTGCTGACGACCTAGGACTACCTTATCAAGCAAGAAAGCTGGAAGAGCGTGAAAGATCTTTGACCACAGATTTACAGATGAGCCACTATTACTAGAACTGGAGATTGAAGCCAAATCTATCTAAAACGGAGATAAATGCTTACCATCTTAAAAACCGTTAGGCAAATCGTAAATTAAACGTGGTCTTCGAAAACGTCCCCCTGGAACATAACCCATACCCAAAAACTTGGGGGTCATTTTAGACCGGTCTCTTACCTTTAAGAGGCCGGCCGGAGTGGCCGAGCGGTTCTGGGCGCTACAGTCTGGAACTGCGCGATCACTACGGTCGCAGGTTCGAATCCTGCCTCGGGCATGGATGTGTGTGATGTCCTTAGGTTAGTTAGGTTTAACTAGTTCTAAGTTATAGGGGACTGATGACCACAGCAGTTAAGTCCCATAGTGCTCAGAGCCATTTGAACCATTTTTTACCTTTAAGAACCGTTTAGAAAACTTAACAAAAAAGTGAACACCAGAATTGATACTGCGAGAAAACTGGCCGTGTCAGGATGAGGTGCAAGTTCAGATATTCTTCATACTAATACATTGGCATTGGTTTACTCCACGCCAGAATACTGTGCTCCAGAATGCAAAAATAGTGCACATGTAACCATAAGTGACGTCATGTTGCTTCAAGCAATGAGAGTCAGTGGCACTACTAAGTCTACACCACTTCCAAGGCTGCCTTTATTATGTGATACTGCACCTCCATCAATAAGACCAGAGGCAGCAGCAATAAGAGTTCCAAAAGTGTTTCAAAAATGGTTCAAATGGCTCTGAGCACTATGGGACTCAACTGCTGAGGTCATTAGTCCCCTAGAACTTAGAACTAGTTAAACCTAACTAACCTAAGGACATCACAAACATCCATGCCCGAGGCAGGATTCGAACCTGCGACCGTAGCGGTCTTGCGGTTCCAGACTGCAGCGCCTTTAACCGCATGGCCACTTCGGCCGGCAAAAGTGTTTCACTCACCGGAACTCACTTCTACATAATCAACTACAGAGTACACATGACAGCAGACTCAAATCTGGGAAACCAGCCTGGCCAATGTAAGATGCGCCTCTTTTATATGCTTGTCAAGAATGGAAAGAGGTTTGTCAAAAGTTTCCTTCGATTAACTCTCACCTTATAACTGACACTAACAAACGCGTGAATGGATTTGGTCTTCCCGGAGAACTATGGACACCTCTGACTCGTTTTCGTACGGGGCATGGAAGATGTGGTGCCCGTTTGTATGAAATGGAGGTTCAAAGATGGTCCAGTGTGTGACTGTGCTGATCCTGTGCAAACTGTGCAGCACCTGTTTGAAGAGTGTATACTACGAAAATTTCTTGGTGGACTCAGCAAGCTGCATTTGGTGACACAAAGAGCTGTAGAATGGTTAAGAGACCTAGATGTTCCATTATAGTATTTTCTCGGGATTGTTTGTTTGCTTGTTTACATTACGTATATTTTAGTGTATATTTAACCTTAGGTATATGAAATCCTTAAATAAGACTGTAAAATGACCACTTAAGCCATACGAATAAATAGACACTTATGTGCACTTACTCTGACATATAATCAAAAAGTTAACTGGGGTAATAAATCGAACCAATGGCTCTAACGAGCCACTGCGGACCAAGTGTTAATATAAAAACATCTGGCAAAATTTCTAGGCGAAATCTTAGAGTGTTTGTCGGTAAGAGTTCGGACTCTTCCTGCGTTTCTCCTGCGGATCCCAAGTATAAAACGTCCTCAACCAGAGCAAGAGATCTTGGCTCTTGCTACACGTGTATGTTTCAAATTTAATATATCTGAAGGCGCGAGTGTGCTCAAATAACGCGTCCTGCTGATTAAGGTATTATATAGCAACTGAAGCAGTGAACATGTGGTTTAGTGTCAGTTATCTAAACTGTCAGGTGCCTCACACAAACACTTCCATAATTGAGAATTTTAGGAAACTACATGCTAGTTACCATGGCCAGTTTAAAAAATCCTCCCGCCTTTCAAAGAACACCAGATTTCTTGAACAGTGGTTCAATGGCTCTAAGTACTATGGGCTTAACATCTGAGGTCATGTCCCCTAGACTTAGAACTACTTAAACCTAACTAACCTAAGGACATAACACACAGCCATGCCCGAGGCAGGATTCGAACCTGCGACCGTAGCAGCAGCGCGGTTCCGGACTGAAGTGCCTAGAACCGCTCGGTCACAGCGGCCGGTTCTTGAACAGTGGAGCAGCATCGGTGCAGAGCTAAAGGAAAAATTTATTTACTGCTGAAGTACAGTCTAGAAGGAAACTCCGAAGCCAAGGGCAACGACGCTCCCGTCGTGCAAATGTTGGCATTAGGGAGCTCGCTCGCTTGCACCGTGCGTGCTACCGCATCTTCGTGGTATTACCAACTCCACCTTCTTAGCACAACAAAAGAATGCGATAAACATTGCCTTGAAGTAGTTTGGTGTTGGGAGCGACGGACTGTGTCTCAGAACGAAGAGGATTAGCTACGTATACAGAAATTGCTAGGTATATGAAAGAGAAATTTTTGTTGTATGCTGTGTGTGTAAGATGAGATATTTTTCATTAAATTTTATCACCAGGAGAGAAATAGCAAGTGGCCTTTTCGAAAACCTAAAATAAAACGATAAATTACATAGTGCCTTACAGTGTGGATACACCTCAGTGGAAGTCAGTCAGAATCATTAAGGCTACAGGGCATACGTTTTTAAGAGTAGTTTACAAGAAACAACCTGGGACGAAATTTATAAAAAAAGAAATGCCCATATAAAATTCAATCTATTCCATGATAAATTCATATCAATATTTGAAAACAGCTTTCCACATTAGCTAATCAGAAGGGACATTAGACAGCCGTGTAAGAAACCATGAATCACTAAGAGGATTAAATTATCTTGTGAAAGGAAAAGGGCAATGTATGTTTTTACAAGAACAAGTAGAGACACTGCAGTAGTTGCACACTACAAATACTACTCAAATTGCTAAGAAAGGTTACTGAAGTCCGCCCGGTTAGCGGTGCGGTCTAACGCTCGTCTCTCCGGATTGGGAAGAAGCACCTGGTCCCCGGCACTAATCTGCCCCGCGGACTTGTGTCGACGTCCGGTGAGCAGGCCAGTCTTTGGATGGTTTTTCGGCGGTTTTCCACGTGCCTCGGCGAATCTGGTTCCCCTTATTCCGCCTCAGCTACACTATGTAGGCGATTTCTGCGCAAGAAAGTCCTCCACGTACGCGTACACCACTAGTACCCTACCACGCAAACATTGGGGTTACACTCATCTGGTACGAGACGTTCCCTAGGGAGGGGAGGTGGGGGGGGGGGGGGGGGGGGAGGGTTGTCCGCCGGGGACCGGAAAGCCTCTCCGTCGTTTCTAGCCCCCCGGTCAACATACAATGCAATACATACAAGGTTATAAAAAAATCAAGAAACATGCACACAGTGTCAGAAATCAGTAAGTCTAACAACAGAGTTAAGGCAATATAGAATACAGTGAAGCAAGAGACAGGACAACCAACCACAGAAGGGGATAACTTTACTATTGAATTGAGTGGCAGGGATATAAATGACAAGTCACAGGTAGAAAATGTATTTAATAATCATTTCTTAAACATAGTAGAAAGCATAGGGGCCAACAGTTCAATAGAAAGATCACAGCAATGTGTTGAAGTAACTCTCATAAAATTACATCACATGAATGTACCACCAACTGCTCCTGCTGAAATTAAGAGGGTCATACATTCTCTCAAGAATAAATGCTCTTCTGGTTTTGATTGTGTTTCCAATATAGTACTAAAGATTTGTTCCAATACAATAAGTCCGTTATTGTCCGAAATATGTAATGCGTCACTAACTCAAGGCATTTTTCCAGAGAGACTAAAGTATGCCGTTTTTAAACCCCTCTTTAAGAAAGGTGTTAAGATAAACGTTAGTAACTACCAACCTATTTCACTGCTGACATCATTTTCCAAAATTTTTGGGAAGGTGATGTATTCTAGAATAGTATCTCACCTTGGAAACAATAATATCCTCAGCAAATCACAGTTTGGGTTTCAGAAGGTTGCTGTACTGGGCATTTTCACACACCAGATATTACACGCATTAAATAACAAAATAGCACTAGTAGGTATTTTCTGTGACCTATACAAGCCATTTGATTGTGTGAATCATACAATACTCCTAGATAAATTAAAGTTTTATAGGATTGATGGTATAGCCAACCAACGGATCATGTCACATCTAACAAGAAGAATGCAGAAAGTTGTACTTAGTAGTAATTCAACCAACAGAATCCAGGGACACAATTCTGACTGGGGAGAAATCACGTATGGGTTTCCAATGCAATCTTAGGTCCGCTACTGTTTCTCATATATGTAAATGATCTACCGTCTAATGTACAACAAGCAGAATTAGTTTTCTTTGCAGATGACGCCAGTATTGTAATCACTCCCAGTATACATACAGAAATGGAAGAAATGGCGAACACAGTTCTCAAAAGTATCATTGGTTTACTGCGAATGGCCTCACCCTTAATTTCACATCATATTCAGTGCTGCACCTGTAGGGGTACTGAACCAGTAATAAGTGTAACATATGGTGATTAAATAATACTTATGGCGGAACTACAACATTCTTAAGTGTCCATATTGATGAGAATTTAAATTGGAAAAAAACACATTTTGGAACTACTAAAACAACTTAGTTGTTACACATTTGCACTTAGAACCATAGCAAATTTTGGGCAGAGAGAAGTCAGTAAGTTGACGTATTTTGCTTATTTTCATTCAGTAATGTCATATGGAATAATGTTCTGCGGTAACTCATCTTTAAGAAAGGTCTTCATTGCCCAAAAACGTGCTGTAAGAATAATATGTGGTGCTCACACGAGATCATCTTGTAGACGTCTGTTTAATGAGTTGGGTATTCTGACTACTGCTTCACAGTATATTTATTCCCTCATGAAATTTGTTGTAAATAATCCACTACAGTTCAAAAGGAACAATGAGGTACATATAATCCACTACAGTTCAAAAGGAACAATGAGGTACATAATTACAATACTAGAAGAAAAAATGACAGCCATTACTCAACGCTAAGGTTGTACATTGTATTCGTCGTTTTAATAACAGTAACGGTTAAATAACCCTTTGTTAGCCCCGCAGAGAATAAGAAGTTTTGTAGAAAACTACTGAAATAATACAGTCAGCTAATACACCTTTTTATCTGCCCTGTCCTCAGTGAATGAATGAATGAATGAATGTATGCATACTTTCGCTTCAAAGATGAACTTAACAGCAAGTGTCTAAAGACAGTAAGTACAAAGCACTTAAACTAGCAGGTAATCAGCACTTGTTGCTCTATGAAGAAAAATGCAACAATGGTCCTTCCTCTTGCTAGAGTGTTTAATATTCTGTGTCGATTACTTGATTATCGCCATTGTTCTTCCCTCCCACGTAGTCAGTTATTGTGATATAATGTAGCAAAGGAGTGGCTGAACTAGTCAAAAACGCCTTTGTGTCAAATCATATCCTCTGCTGGTTATTTATCATACCGTAGCAAATCTAGCGCCACAACATATATTCCACTATCACAATGAATCTTTCACTCTGCAGCGAAAGTGTGAGCTGTTTTAAAAGCATACTGGCAGGCTATAAATGCGTATCGAACCGGGACTACCCCGGAATCATGACTTTCATGGATAAAGGTCTTCCCGACTGAGCTATCCAATGCAGTGTTTACCTTTGTCTGGTCGTTTTAATAATGTTAATACATTAGGAGCATTTTATAAAGAAAATGCCTTTATAGAAAGAACAAAAATCCTATTACTACAACTTTTTTTATACATGAAACCCAGGACCTACATCTACTTCACGACATAATTTCAACCTATATTACGGCTTGTATCGTTATCGTATTTTGAGACCCGTTATCACAGAAATCTGCCGTTTGTGCGTCCGTACAACTGTGAGCATTTCTTCAAACGCGAGGAAAGACACGAGATCATGAAATCGTGAAGTGTTTTTTATCGACTCCCGCGCTCGTTGCTTTCCCCACACAATGTGCTAATTTCACGTCTCTTGCATTTGAGAAACGATTAATAGCGTATATTCACAATGTGTTTTTTTTTTTCAGTCGGCTGGCCAGTTTTAAACATGTCAAACCTACGTTCATTCAAACGAAAGCTACCGTTCTGGTGTCTGTGGATAGTCACTAGTTGAAGATACTTTGTGAGCATGCGTGGTGTGCGACCGCGAAGTTCCAACAGGTGTCTTTAAAAACTGTACTTTAGAAATGCGTCTCGTACTACAGTTTTGAAAATATTATTCCTACAAAAATTAAGAGATTAAGCGGAATTGCTTAATTATTAATCTCTATTTCTCAGATGACACGGAAAAATTATTTCTCTTACTTTTAGTTAGTTTCAACAGGTCAATCATCTAATTTCTTCCACTGAACTCATCTTTCACCGGGAACGTCACCAATTTTCTACGACGTTGGAAACTATAAATTCGATATTAATATCTGCTGTTTTCTATAATTTTTACATAACAACACGTTCCCGCTGTTTCCGCTCCTTCCGTCTCAACCTCAGCTGTCTGATGCACTTAGGACTCGCCTATCTGTGTAAACGAGTACGACAACTATTTTTACGCGTCGTCGCTTTCCCACCAAAACACAGGATGGTGGCTTTCACGTCCGTTATATTTTCCATTAAACTATTTGGGAGACTTGCACCATTTCATTTCATTTTACGGTCTTCTAGCATCATAACGCTGAACGAACCCTAAGCACATTAACCAAGACAATGACTGCAAATTGCTGGCAGATAAGAAGCTAATGTAATCAAGGTGAAACTTCCGCCATCGTCGACGCACAAACATAAGTATTGCTTTACCATCACCTGCTGACACTGCCCATTCACAATCCCATAGCACCTGAAATAATCATTTCCGACCATTACTCGTGTCAAAATTCTCAGTTTAATCTTAAACCCAAAGATGTGCAACACCCTGTACGGGCCATGTGGAAAGTTGTTGTTCACCGTCAGCATGTGCTGCTGAAGACGGCATTAAGTGAATAATGAAGTGAAAAAAAAAACGTAAACAGAAACAAGCCCTGAAGTTTCCCTTGCCTGCACCGACCACTGTTGGTATTACCTGCTAGTCCTGAAGCTGTCTCCAATGAGAAGACTCGTAAGAGCATTACAACAGAAAAACAATGGATTTCCGTGCTAAGGTAGGTTTAAAAAATTACGATGAACGGTTCCATAAATAACTGAAAAGGACATTTAAGACCGAAAATGACTTTATTCGTCGTAAAAATGATAAATTACCGATTCTCCAGTTAACACAAATTGGCAGATCTGTGGAACAGATATCTAACTCTTAGGTTTGACTTGTTTCGTGTTAAATTTTTCCTAGTTCTGGCCTTTTTCTGATCCTGCAAAGTATGAACATAAACGGAATGCTCACGGACATTCCAACAAATAGTAATGCTGACGTTCGCGTAGACTATAAGGTAGTGTGCCCTGACTGTTAAATGTACATGTGCAGTAGTGTTAACTACAGCTGTTAGTAAAGAAACGCTCCCTGAACCAAATCCAAATCAATGTGTGATCATTGGTGATCGTAGACACTATCATAAGGCGGGGGAGAGGTTCTAAAATTTGTCGTTCTCGATATGACGCACAGTGGATCCCAAAACGTCTCGCTATCCACGAACTATATTTGACAATATGTACGCGGATTTCTTTTGTCTCGAACTATTGACATCACTTTAGAATTTTTAACGTGTTTTACTGTATTACCTAAAGATTAAATCCCAATAGTTTGTCAAGTACAGCATCTTACGTTATATGAATATGGGTGCCTTTAACGCAATTTGAAATTATATTTTCATATGATTAAATTCAGAATATTCAATGTATTACGAAAGACAGTTAGAAATTTTTCACTAAAGTAATTTATTCATTCTCCAAGAATGTTAGGTTGAAACTAAAAATTAGAACTGTGAAATAGAAAAAAATATTGAGAAAATACTGCTATAAATGGAGCAACAGGGATAAAGTGTAAAAAACGTTTATTCAATGTTTATGTTGACACTGCCTGAAAACAACACATATGATCATGTTAAGTGATGTTGATAGGCATAACTGATAATAAACAAAATTGTTTTGAAAGCTACATAATGTGTAACGCAGAAACAGTGTACGATTAGGTGCTGATGGAAAGCGCCTTGTTTATGTTGTTCAGGAAATCCGCGCGCTTGGGCGTTGGAACAATCCCTCTCTGCAGATTGATATGAGCGACGTAAGAAAGCGACAGAGAAGCGATTGGGACAATTTGGCCACTGATCTGTTATTCATCTTGACTAATACCAACGCTGAAACTGCTGCCGAAAAGAAGTGTTAATTACTAGCACACACATACATATCCAACTATCACAGACCCTGCAGACCAAGTGCTTCCATAGTGCCTCCAGTTCTTCACGTTTTGTGCTCGGTTTCTCTAGGTGTCTTTAGTCTCCAGGATTGCCAAGTCATTTGCTAGATCATCCATCTAGCGCTGCCTTGGTCGTCCTATGCGGAGTCTGCTGTGTGGTTTCCCCCTCGAGTGCTTTCATCATCAGTCTTCTGGCATACGGTCTACATGGACCGCCCAGTGGATTCTTTTGCTCTTCAGCTTCCGTTGTATTGTTGGTTATTATACCAAGAGGTAGAGTTCCTCATTCTTCCTTCTCCATTCTTTAAGATAGGTCCCCATATAGTCATTACATTTCTTTCAAATATTAATAGTTTTCTTTTATCATTTTATCAGGCTCCAGGTTTCAGAACCATACATGACTACTTGGCACATCACTGTTAATAATATATATACTCATCTTAATATTCGCTGATAATGATTTTGAGCTGAATGTCTCCCTGATGGAATACATTCGTTTCATTCCCCCTGCTGTTCTTTCCTTGATGTCCATGTTCTACGCTGATGTCACTGGTAAACCAAGATACGATGTTGTAAGTAGGCTGTTTATGTTTTCTTTATGTAAGTAGGCTGTTTATGTTTTCTTATCGGCAACGTTACGTAGCGCTCTATATGAAAATCACTGGCTGTGCTGTGTGCAGTCTGTGGCTAGTTTGCATTGTTGTCTGCCATTGTAGTGTTGGGCAGCGGCAGCTGGATGTGAACAGCGCGTAGCGTTGCGCAGTTGGAGGTGAGCCGCCAGCAGTGGTGGATGTGGGGAGAGAGATGGCGGAGTTTTGTAATTTGTCATGAACTGCTATATATATATGATGATATTAAGGTAAATACAGTGTTTGTTCTCTATTAAAATCATTCATTTGCTAACTATCCCTATCAGTAGTTAGTGCCTTCAGTAGTTTGAATCTTTTATTTAGCTGGCAATAGTGGCGCTCGCTGTATTGCAGTAGTTCGAGTAATGAAGATTTTTGTGAGGTAAGTTATTTGTGAAAGGTATAGTTTAATGTTAGTCAGGGCCATTCTTTTGTAGGGATTTTTGAAAGTCAGATTGCGTTGCGCTAAATAATATTGTGATTCAGGTTAAGCACAGTCGTGTATAATTTGTTCTAAGGGGACGTTTCAATGTATTTGAGCTGGTGAACTTTCTTGAACCTCTTGCCATCTAAAGAAATTCTTCCTACTCTTTTCTCCCTAATTACATGAACTAACGCCACAGTGTTTACCGTCGCACTCGGCAACGTCAGATCTACTGTTCATTAGACTCAAAGATAATTGCCGCAAACGCATGAGAATTTTGTAGCGAAATTTAAGTCTATGTCTCCTTATTCGAAGATCATGCGAGTGTTCCTCGCGTCCCGTCGCCATCCCCATTTCGCGGACGCCTGTATGTGTAATGACAATGTTTCTTAGATACACCGCACATTGGACAGTTACGTGTATCCCTGATCAAAACACCTCTTCTCCCTCTATGATATATTTCCTAGTTTTTAATATAAGGCGTCTTGCACATGACAGACTATCGTGAAGAACATCATTACAGTTAACGGACTGATCACAATGAAAATAGAATGAAACTTCATGGCAGATTAAAATTGTGTGGCGGACCGAGACTCTAACTCGGGAGCTATGCCTTTCGCGGGCAAGTGTTCTACCCATGACGTCATCAATATGGCGGAAATGGCTATGGCGTCTGTGATATCACTACACACACACACACACACACTCACTCACGACAACAAACACGAAAATACGTATAAATAAGGCAACAACATCTCCCTCCAAAAATACAATCAAACTAACGGGACAACCGAGGGGAATTGGGGATTTTAGGGAGGGGACAAGCTAAACATAACAGTATAAAAAAAACCACCATGATCCCAAAACACACAAGATGACGAACAAAAAAAAATAATAATAATAATTACAAACTCTACAGGAATCGGACACTTCCCTTGACCCGAAAAAATCAACATCTACAACTACGAAAAACAAAACCATAACAACGAAACCTCAAAAATTAAAAACTCAAACATACCTACGTAAATTAAAACACATTCAATACACAATAAATACACAGAACATTACAACTCGAGAACAAAAACAATTACCACCAACAAATTTCGGCCGGCCATCCCACACACACACACACACACACACACAGAGGACGCCATCAAAAACAACAAGACGACATCTACAAACAAACAACTCAAACTCCGCGTCATAATGACGTCACACACCACAACACCCTTACGTCATGGGTCAAAGCAGACGGGTGGAATCGGACGCTTCCGTTGAACCGAGGTTTGCGAGTCAGTTTTTCGCTATGATTTCAGAAATGGCAGTTTTTGCCCAACTTCACCTTGTGAACAGTTTACAAAGCAAGTCAGAAAATCGTGCGACACGTAGGTACCGTCGCCAGCCGAGCGGGAGAGAAGAACATAACTGCACCAACGATACAGCTTTGTTAAGATCGGAGAGTATTTATGTTCCCTAATTGGTGACGTATCATTTTACCCGGCGCTGCAGCGTACAAGGCTGGACAACTAGGCAATTTGCGAGAATCGAACGTAGTGAATATAGACTTACCTGGGCACGGAGGCTGCAATCCGTCAACGAGCACAGCTTCCAGCTGGTCCTCCCGCAGCCGGTTGGGGTGAGGAATGTCCTGCTGCACAGCAGTCATCCGGGCAGGGCTGGTGGCTTCCTACGGCACGCGAGAGAGAAAAAGAGCGTGGCCAGTAGGCGCGCGCGGGCCGAGTGTGACACACGAAACTGGCGTGTTGTGGCGGCGGCAGCGCACTGCCGTGCCAGCAGCGCGTCCTCACTGTTGCCAACACTCCGCCCTACAAACCCTCCGGCGGAAAGGTGCCAGCGGCTTACAGTCAGCGAGGCAGGAAGCGGTGTTAACCCTGGCGTAACTTGGGTAGTACTAGTAGGCGCCCAGGGCAAACTGTGACTCTACGCCTGTGCTGCCCCCCACCCCCCCATACCCCCCCCCCCACACCCCCTGTCCACTCGCTACTAGCATCACACAATAAGAACAACTTCGGGTACACTGAATTGGAGAGGGACCTGGGCACCGTTATATGCAAGAAGCCTTCTCAATTTAGGTCTATTCAAAAACGATCTCAGTGTGCTGTGTACGGGAGTGCTAATTAGTGTGAACATCTCGTTCCGCGTCTATCAGACAGTGATACATCAAGTACGAAGAACAGGGTAGCGTATGGTAGAGCATCGGGTGCGTGTGCTTCGCTGAGGCTTGACGCGTCTACTTCAGGCCCAATACCTTCTTTATTCTCTGCCCTCCCCCCTCCCTCGCTACTTTAGCATTACACTATTTTTTATTTAATCTCAATCGCTGCTTGAGGCCCCTACACACACACACACACACACACACACACACACACACACCAATTTATCGGCCGATCGACCGACAAATTTCGTTGCAGCTTACACACGTCCGACCGACTGCACTTAGCGATTACGGTGTACCCTGTTGTTGCGATTCGTTTTTTTTTTAAGTTCACTGTTTTCATGTCCCGTGAGAGCCCGCTACGTTTTACACAGAAACAAACACGGGATTTGCCTCGGCTGTTTTAGAGGTAACAGGACAAAAAAAAAAGAAGTACGAAGCGAAAGCTGTGGGCAAAGAAGTGGCTAATGCAAGGAAAGAAATTCACTCATGTTCTGTTACGTAAGCAGCTGCGATTCGATGATTTTCGTAATTATCTAAGAATGGATGAATAATGTATTTATGGGCTGCTGAACATCATCAAACCATTATTAACGAAAAAGGATACTGTAATGAGAGAGGCTGATAGCTATATTATGATTTCTAATCATTGACAGAAGTTAAGAGGATCGCAAATTCAGTGCTGTTGTATCCCAACAATTTTCAGTTTGGAACCGCGCGACCGCTGCGGTCGCAGGTTCGAATCCTGCCTCGGGCATGGATGTGCGTGATGTCTAAGTTTAAGTAGTTCTAAGTTCTAGGGGACTGATGACCTCAGATGTTAAGTCCCATAGTGCTCAGAGCCATTTGAACCATTTTTTATCCCAACAGTTACTAACTAAAAGTGTTCCTGAAACATGCAACGTGATTTATATTTGACTGAGGAAATGGTAAAAGCAAAATAAATAAAACAAGAGACGTTCATGTAAACATCATTATTTTGTTAATGTATGTAGCATAAAAGATGACATGCAAGTTTAAGAAACTCATTTCAGATTCGAAGAACAAAGACTATACACATGGTGCTGGCGCACATCATCTAATAAATACAACAGATACAAAAGAAATGAAGTATTTAGCAACTATGAGAACTATGCAAAAAATGTCACACTTTTCTCCTTACAGCAGAGGGCTTGGATATAGGCTGGGCTTTTTTAATACCTGTAACAATGAAGCAAGTATATTGCATGAATTAACGTCCATTGAATATCGATATTTCGATTTTTACATTTTATTTCCCGTAAGCATCGGAAAGAAGGCGAAGAAAATACAGAAGGTCGACAGACTCTTATTCTCACCATGTGCCACACGAAACCATTATGGATCAGTTAACAAAATGAAAAAAGTGTTTCATTTCTTGCGTCTATATTGCTATATTCCTCGCATGACGTGCCCCATTTACATTTGCAGTTTCTAAATTTCTCCAGAAACCGCTATACAAGGGACAACACAATGTGTTGGGTGGATTGAGAGGTGGGAATGGGGCTGAGCGGGGGCGAATGTCAGGTGGTCTGCCCTGCCGATATCCCGACAAGGAAAGTTCGTCGATCGCTCGCTCAAAACGCCCACATATGTGCAATTTGTCCGTCGGTCGTTGGTGCGTGTGTAGGGCTCTTAGCTTGGGTAATAAGCGCCAAGAGCAAACTTGAACTTTATGTCTCTGGTTCCCCCCTCCCCACCCCCTTCTCCCTGCCATCATGACACCATTTTTTGTGTAATCTCTATCGCTGCTTGGACTGGCTATTCCTTTGAGATCAACACCACGTTGTAATGAAATTTAAAATACACATTTCAATCATTCTTTCTACTATAACACATACTGAAACAAGAAAATACACAGTCGAAGGTCGCATTGGTTGCAACGAAAACGCGATTACATTTTTATCGTTTCGTTGTCAAGCTATCGATTAATTCTTCGCTTGTAATGGCGTCGTGGGATGGACTGTCGGTATTGAGAAAGGTAAATACCGAAATATCAGACTGGGGCAAGGGTACTGGAGCGTACTGAACCGGATCAGAACTGACTGAAATTTAAAATACGTCTTTCAGTCACTCTTTTTACTGTAACACGCTCTGAAACAAGAAAATACACAATCGAAAGTCGCACTGGTTGCAATAAAAACGCGATTCCATTTTCATCGTAACGTTGTCGATTAATTCTTCGCCTGTACTGATGTCATGGGATGAACTGTCGGCATTGAGAAAGGTAAATACCAAACTATCAGACTGGATCAATGGTTATGTTATGTTATGTTAACTGGATAGGACGGAGAGGCTCCGTCCCCGCCGCAGCCGCAGTGGTCCGCAACCCCACGACGGCTACCGCAGTCCACTTCACTCCTTGCCGCCCCAAACCGAACCCAGGGTTATTGTGCGGTTCGGCCCTCGTTGGACCCCACAGGGAACGTCTCACACCAGACGAGTGCAACCCCTATGTTTGCGTGGTAGAGTAATGGTCGTGTACGCATACATAGAGAACTTGTTTGCGCATAAATCGCCGACATAGTGTAGCTGAGGCGGAATAAGGGGAACCAGCCCACATTTGCCGAGGCAGATGGAAAACCGCCTAAAAACTATCCACAGACTGGCCGGTTCACCGGACCTCGACACAAATCCGCCGGGCGGATTCGTGCCGGGGACCGGCGCTCCTTCCCGCCCGGAAAGCCGTGCGTTAGACCGCTCTGCAATCGGGCGGGCGGATCAATGGTACTGGAGCATATTGAAGCGGACAAGCACTGACCGGGCCAGATGAGGAACATTGCTGCACTAGTGGGAATGGAAGTACTCCCCTGAACGTGACTGCGACGAAGAGCAACATAAAGTACACCACGTAACATTCTGAATGTTCCCTCAAAGCATTCAGAGGAACAAGACCTTCACTATTTGTCTACAGAAGCTTATGATTGGATTTCGAACCCATCACGAATTTGAGATTGTATCTGTTTATATATGTATATATTTATGAATGGTGGGCTCCATGTGGTTCCCAGGTCGTGCAGCGAAAGTAAACCATAAAATTACCAAATATGCAGCAACCAGTAGTATGTGGTTGACAAAATTCCTTGTCAATATATCCATTACATGTAAATATTTTAGTATTATATCATTATATTTTACCTCACTTTGTATGTCATACCTCTTTCTTCTTCTTCTCATTTTTATTTTAGCTGTTATCTTTTCGCATAGAGGGCGGGTTTGCTTTGCAGCGCCCCCTTATGGTTTCTCATTGTCATAGTCAGTTCTCGATGTATCACTTTATGTTTGACCCCTGCTTAAGACAGTATTACTACGTAGAACACGTATTGGTTGAAATATAAATTTGTATGTTCATTTTAAATGGTTTAATGCGTCTACATACATTTAATTGGTTTACGTTGCTTTATGTACATTTATTCATTTGGTCACTATTATTAATTATGTTTATTCTTGTATTTGTAGCACCGATGATGGCTGTTAATCAGTTGAAATCGATTTACAATAGTGAATAAATAAAACATGATTTTGCGACTAGTTGCTGCATATTCGGTAATTTTATGTTTATAGGATTTCGTTTTGCTATTGTTTTCCTGTTAGTGACGTTAGTCTTGGTCGTTGGCCCCCACACACGCACCAGTTTATTGGTCGATTGGCCGATCGACCGACCAGTTTCCTGGCAGCCTACACACGTCTGCGCTCCGTATTTATCCTGTCATCACTGGATAAATAAATAAATAATGGCACTCGCAGATTGGTCGTTGGCTGCAGCCTACAAGAAAGTAGACGTATCGTCTTTGGATGGGCGCAGAAATGTGAAGAACGAGTTAGACTGCATGCCCATTTGATTTTAAGAATAGCAGATCTCGTTAAAAGTTGATAAACGTAAGATAACGACCATAACAACGGCAAGGAATCCGATATTATGCGAGTACAAGATTTGTGGTAAACTCTTGGAAGTTCTTGTTTGGAGTAAAGCTTCGGAACGATGTCAAATGGTACCAACACGTGAAATCAGTATTAGATAAGGAGGACGGAAGACTTAAATTTACTACGAGGGTTCTGGGAAGGTGAAGTGTACCTGTAAAGGAAATTGTATACCTTACGCTAGAGTGATTATAGAGTACTGTCCCAGTGTTTGGAGGTCTTATCAAGTAGCCCTGACAGCAGATGTCGAACCAATCGGCAGGCGCTCTGCTACGATAATATCAGATCAGTACAGCCCATAATGAACGTATAAGAGATATTTAAACAGGTATCTCTGTGGGTAAAGGAGACATTGACCTCACAAAGCCTTACTGGATAAATTCAGAGAACCCGTATTCGAGGGAGACTGCTGTCTCTATTGCCATAGCGTATCGCTCGCGGGGGCCACAAAAATAACGTAAAAGAGGCGCACAGTGTAATGAAATGACCTACACTCGTGCTTAAGATTAAGGATTTTCACACCGTTTCAGAAATGAAGGTCTATGGCCATTTCCAGTCCATTTTTTTCAGTTACAGTGGTGATTTACTTCGATATGCTGGAAAGATATCATAGCAACAACTGAATAAGGCAAGTCGTGACTACGTCTTACATCATGCCGCAACAAACAACATCAACTGTTTACTGAAAGATGTTTAATGACAACAAGGGCACTCGTAGTACAGACTCCAGGAGGCAAGAGGACACGAGAGCAACATTGAAAGTGTGCTGTACGTGAGGTGTATCTTGGACCAGTTTGGAATAGCCCATATCGCATAATTTCGTATAATTTATCATTTCAGCAGCTTTTTTCAGCATTTAGTATCGCTACTGGCATAGCTGCTGGTACAACTCGGATGCACGAGCGACTGCTGTGTGCCCCAAGGAAGTATAAAAGGACCGATGTCGTTCATATTATACAGAGCATTCCCTTGATGCTGATGAAACAAAGATGATGGCGCACATTGACTGGATTTTCCCGCTGCTATTACACTGTGAATCCGATATATGACCTATCGGACACTAAACGATGATGAACCCAACTATTACAGGCATGCTGACGCTGACCGAGAAGCCAACAACGGCACCCAGCTGCAGCTGTCGAGAACACCGCTCCACAACGCCAAAGGTATCCACCTGCATCATACCCACTGCTACTAAAGCCTACCCTTCCATGGCCTGTAGCAGACAGCAAGAAAACAGCGAATGCTCTTACAACCCGACGCAACTATCGCAGAGGCATTTTTTCATCTTGGCTCTTGCCTTGGCACTTTTCTTCCTCTGTTCTTCAAACTGTTACCCTCGGTTCAACTTTCGACCCAATCTATCTCCAGATGAGCGCATATTAATGGTTAATCATAACCAGACGTATGCAAACTTCGCAGTACCCACATCCTGCGAGACCTCACTTAGTGAAAACTAACCAATATGCAGAGATGGCAGTAGATTTTTTGTGTTGGCCATCATACCGACGTGAGCGTGTAGGTGCTCCACCTTATAAAAAGGTGGTCCTCTACGGACCTGACACGTGTCCCGAGCACTTCATCTTTCACAAGACATCACAAGAAGAAAGCAAATCGGTTTAGGTCAGGTGGTCGAACAGGCCACCAAACAGGACGTCCTTTTCCCGTCCAGCTATTTAGGGAACATCTATCGCAACTGTTCACAATCAAAATGTGCAAAGTGAGATGGCGTTCTATTTTAATGAAACTAAATTCCGACACGAAGGCCTCACTTCAACCCATTTTGTTGTATGCTTAACTGTTGCTCGGGTTTGTCTTCCCCACATCCAAGTAGCCATCATGATAAATCACTGTACAGATAATGTCACAGGTTCATTGGCTTGCTTATCACACAAAACGTTTTGCTGAAAAACTGTTGACTCGATCATTTCCGGACAAGGGTTCTGTACCTCAAATTAGTACATACTGCCTTGCTCAAAACACCAGAAAAGTTGTATTATCATCACACTTCGTACATCACTGACTTAGCAGGTTTAGAATTCTTATCCGATAAGAACGATCATAAAATCCTGTCAATTCTAGATAATCTACTAACCTGCTGCAAAGATTAGCTGTTAGGTGTTTAAACAAATAAATAGAAAGCAGTGAACGGGAAAATTTTATTTTCGATTATACTGTCAGTGGTGTCATACAAAGCCTTATTTTTGAATTAAAATACTGAATATTCCTTTAAAAAGAAAAAAAATTCTCGCGTAACGTGTGCTTTACATATCGCATACGAATTCAATTGCTGAGCGGTACTGACCCTGTGTTGCGCATGAGAAGTATCGTGAAACAAATCTTTAAAGTTAGTGAAATACTGAATTTGAAATAATGTAAACTAATCTAATTCAATGCGAAAGTAAGTGATGGTGTCCTCAGTGAAAAGTATTTAACTGAAACTCAATACCAAAGTATATTGTGAAAGTTGCGAGACATGAAGCGCAATTTGTGACTTGTAATGTCCACGAAATAAAGTACCGTTCTACTCGTAAGAAACATAACTGTTTGAGATTACCTACAGTGTTCATTATAAGTTAATCTGCTTGCTTAGCACAACACCTGATAATTCTCATTACGAATTGCTTCCTCATAAGAAGGCAAAGTGATATCTGTCCTGAAATAAAAGTAAATTGCCTCATGCTCAGGATGCTGTTTTGCGTCTGGTGTACTGACGTTCTCGAAAGCAAATTTGAAATAACAGATGCAGGAACTAAAGAAAAAATAAATTACGGTACTAACTAAAAAATTAGTTTTTTGATTGTCAGAATCAATCTGCGGCATAGTGTGGCGTAAGGTGCAACGCACACACGACAAAATATTCAAAACATTACTAATAACAATGGAAGAGCGTTTTACTTTAAGGGAAGTCTTTCTTGAAGAAGTAAACTGTGATTATTGTCATAAAAGACTGTACAACATAAGATTTTAACAATTACGCAGTTCTCCCAACACAAAATTAGACTTTCCTACCAACTGCGTTATTTGTGACATAATAAAAACAAAGAGATCAAATTAACACTAATCATGAATGTTACTAGTTGATTACCTTGAAAAACTGCGGCGCGGGGCGGCCGCGCGGTTAGAAGCACCATGTCACGCATTGCGCAGCCCCTCCCGCCGGTGGTTCTAGTCCTCCCTTCGGGCATGGGTGTTTGCGTTGTTCTTCGCATAAGTTAGTTTTAAGTACTGTGTAAGTCTAGGGACCGATGACCCCAGCGGTTTGGTCCCCTAGGAATTCACACACATTTGAACATTTTTTTTTGAAAAACTCTTGTCCTTCAATAGAATCAATAACCTATGGTTACAAGCAACTTTTCATCTCTGAAATAAAGTATTCCACGAGATTCACAAATATCAAACGTGCTTCTCTAAAAACTCAACTGCTCGCTATCATGCCTCAAATAAAAGTGCCCCTGCACTGCACAACTAACCGGCGACAAAGCGCACCACATACTGCATTCAACCAGAGGCAAGGATCTTATTCACTGCTCGTGCAGCGCGCTCATTCATCTTTGTCCCACTACAGTAAAGGTGAATTAGTTTCAATGGCAGAAAACATATGGAAACCTTACACTTTCGGTAAGGACGCTGTGCGGTATCAAGAAGAACAGTCTCGGAATCTCGAGATTATGATAAGCAAGTTTATGCCAAAGAGCTTGCCCGCTAAATTCTTGCAACTAACAAAGAGAACCCGCTATGGGTCGTTCTCTGTTGCACATGAAGCTTGGTGAGGTAACAGAAGAATAAAAAAAAGGGACAACAATTTTTTTTGTCTTAGGTGCCAACACCTGGTAGCTTCCGAGAAACCAACGATCCAAGTTTCGCGTGACTTCGTCAGACTACTCGCGCTGCGTAAAGCCAAGTGCATTGGCGCATTATGAGTAAGAGCATAGTTCGGAAATCTTGCGCCTCGTGTTCAAATACAGTCACAGATTTTTTTCTTTTATTGTCGTGGGAGTATGCGATATCAATATTTTCATGAGGTCGTGAAATATAATGGAATTAATGGCAAAAGAAATAAAGATTTCAGATCTTACTGAAAACAGATTTTGTTATCCCAGTAGATACTGTTTAAATCCTTCCAGAAAAATGCTACCGACAGTTTCGTCCAAGAAGTAAGTGACAAATTTGGTCCTTGAGTCCATCAAAACGCAACCTAATTAGTGGAACGACATTGGAATGTACACCCAACAACAGCTAAATCTGAAAAGCTCACAAAAGAAATCTGTCATCAGTTTCTGGACAAAGTTTTGCAACCTTACGTAAAAATAGAGCCGTTTCAGTACCTTGTTGACTCGTGGAATGGGCAAAACTGTTTTTCGATGAAATCGGAATCCCGACATGTTCATTAACAGTATTCCGCCAAAGTGTATGCCGTTATGTAAATGCTACGAGGTGTATTTTTACTGACAGCTGAGGAGTTACATTCGCCGTCTGCAGAAGTGCTCTACTCGCAACGCACAGCAAAGGAAAATCGCAAGTAGAAGCGATGCAATTAAAATACAAACCTTGATCCATAATCAACTGCAGGTTCCAGCTTTCGAACAAATGGTTCCACGTGCGTGATTGACCGTGAAGTTATCTCCAGGTCGCGAGGCGGTTTTCCTTATGATATTCAGATAAAAAAATGTGATTGTTGTACATGTGCCTTCACATGTTGCTCTTGGTGCTCCGAATTTTTATGTTTTTAATGTTTATATGAATTCACTGTTTCTCTTTACGAATAAAAGTGAAAACGAAAAAATTGAAGCTCTAGAATTTTTAAATTTTAAATTTTCAATTATTGATAATTCTATACGATATATAAGACGTGATACGATCGATTTTTACTAACATTTGAAATGCTCATTTCTTTTGTCAATAATTCCTTTATATTTTATGATGTCACAAAAAGTTTTGATGTGACATACCTCCGTGACAACAAAAGAAAAACCAAACAAAACTGGAATGGAACACCGGGCGATAAATTTAGAAAGCGTGCTCTCAGCCACTGCGCTACCAACTCACCTGGTGTTAACGATAGGCGAGAGGACTGATGAAGTCGCGTCGAAAGTTTCACCGTCATTTTCTTGAAAAATATTGAGTGTTGACAGCTAAGCCGAAATAGGTGTCCCTTAATTTTCACTCTTCTTTCACCACGTCAAGTTTCGACTGTACCAGAGAGCGACCTACGGTGGTTTCCCCTTGTAAGTCAAGAACGCTCATAGTAAAATACCGATTCGTAAAGCTTTAAATTAAAATATCTGCAAGATATTTTTATACATTTTAATTAGCTTTTGGAGTACACTCCACATAGCCATCAACTTCATACGTGTATGGATCATCTGATGAATAAAATAATGATTGTCTAACGATATACAGAGCATATAGTAGATCGTAACGGATCATAATGCCACATCGTGGTATAACCCAGCAAATACCTTTCTTTTAGGTTATTGAAAGGAGGAAATGTAAAAGAATAGTACAAATTCGCCTATTTGTTTTGAAATCACAATGCAACATTAATCTGTGTTTATGCTGTGTCTTCTATTTAGCAAGGATTTAGCAGTACTCAGGTACAGCGCTGTCCCTGACAGTCTGTTGAATGGCACAGAAGCTCTTGGTTGGATGCACTCAATTATGTGAGCTGGTTACAATGTCTTAAAAAGTTCGATCAAATAGTTCAAATGACTCTAAGCACTATGGCACTTAACATCTGAGGTCATAAGTCCCCTAGACTTAGAACTACTTAAACCTAACTAACTTAAGGGCATCACACACATCCATGCCCGAGGCAGGATTCGAACCTGCGACCGCAGCAGCAGCGCAGTTCCGGACTGAAGTGCCTAGAAACGCTCGGTCACAGTGGCCGGCCAGTTCATGATCATTATGGTAATACGACAGTGGTGCCACTCGTGGGAAATTAGTGTTTAACTTCCTTAGTCTCTTCCACAAATTTACTTGCTGATGGCGATGTTGCTTATTCGAAATGTTTGCGTGATTTAAATCCCGTTCTTATGCTGAGTCGTACGAGCAAGTTGGGGAGCCTCTGACATCTGTTACATGCAGGGGGTTGGTGACATTTACGCGATGGAAGCGTTTGTTTAATAGGTAAACCACAGTCTTCTTGGGGTGAGGGGCTGGAAAAAAGGAGGGTGGGGGAGGGGTCAAGTTGCAGGTTGCAGATTATACATAGAATTGGTAGCTTCTGTGCCGTCGTGTTTCTTGTCACTCGTCTTTCCACACGTTGTATGCCCTTACTTTGGAATACCGTCGAGGGGGCACTGAAACGGGGGACAAGCAAGCGTCCAGTACGTACTTTGCGAGGCGGTGCAAAGGCTCATTTTGCTGTATGCCTTTGTTGGTGGCATCTCGAAAAAGTTCACGGAACTTCCATTCTGCAGTGGCTCAGTCATTTTCTGCATAATGCTCATGAGATGGACGTTGCTGTTTCTCTGTTTCGCTGAGATGTTGAGTGCCCGTAGTACGCTTAACGAGTTGTGTATGGCCAGAATCTCGTTCAGTCCGAGACAGTGTATCTGACAGTTCTCTACAAACCTAAAAGATACCCTAGATGTACATAACTTCCACCACATTTTTTAGATTTAGCTCATAGTTGTGGGACATGATAAGTGATTGTCAGCAACGTTTCTAAGAAGACTGGAAGGCTATTTGTACGCATTAGGCTTAAAAGACTCAGAGGGGAGGGAAGAAATTTATAGTAGCAGAAAAAAAGTTCATATTAAGGGGAATCGCGGAGAAGTAGCTCTGTGTTGATCAGATTTGTGGACTCTTTTCGTGTGTCTGTGGTGAATTTGCATCGTGAGTGGACTAATAGTACCATTCAAGTTTACCCCCGTGAAAGCTGAGGAACTCCACCTAACGCCGTTGATGGTCGTGGTGGAAGTTGAATTCTTCGGTGCATGAGGGCTAACCAGAAAGCTGTAGTGTAAGACCATTCTAGCGATCGGGGACACATTTATAGTGGTAAGAATAATTTTTGAATGCCATATTGAATAATTAATTACATAAACAGCAAGGTACACTATCAATGAAAGAGAGCTACTAAATACCCTGTTTGATGTACGTCACTGCTATTAGTAAGTTTCCTTATTAACATATTTTGCTGAAACAGGACGTAAGATAATCTCCACTTTTCTGAGAAAGTATCTTTTTTTTTCTCTCTTTTTGCAGAGTATTACCTGCTGAGTGATGAAAATTTCACATTACATTCTCGCCTGCATTCGCGTCTTAAGTTACTTTTTGCAGTTTATTCGAAAGAAGACGGAAGTTTATGCTCTTTACTACATATTAATTGATAGTAGCTGTCAGAATAATTAATACGAGAGGTGACAGTAAATAATACGACACCTTTTCTCTGAAAGCAGGTTGCCTTTATTCAGAATTCCAATATGCCATTTTATTCTTCACCCTTTTGGCTACAAAACCCTATTGTCAACATAATCTTCGTTCAAAGCGACGGCCTTATGCCACCTTACTGGGAGGGCCTGTACCACTCTATTGGTCGACATCGGAGCCAACGTTTGCATCAATAAGCTCCCCATCATCCAAGTACTGCTTCCTGTGGAGTGAATCCTTCTTTGGGCCAAACAGATGGAAGTCGGAAGGTGCGAGATCTGGGCTGTAGAATGGATGAGAAAGAACAGTCTAATGAAGTTTAATGAGCTCTTCTCGGGTGCGCAGACGTATGAGAAGCCTTGCGTTAACATGGGGAAGGAGACTCACTCACTCCGTCTTCAGGCCACAACTGGTCCATCGGGACCATCCGATCGCCGTGTCATCCTCAGCTGAGGATAAGGATAGGAGGGGCGTATGGTCAGCACACCGCTCTCCCGGTCGTTACGATGGTTTTCTTTGACCGGAGCCGCTACTATTCGGTCGAGTAGCTCCTCAGTTGGCACCACGAGGCTGAGTGTACCCCGAAAATTGGCAACATCGCATGGCGACCCAGATGGTCACCCGTCCAAGCGCCGACCACGCCCGACAGCGCTTAACTTTGGTGATCCGACAGAAACCGGTGTATCCACTGCAGCAAGGTCGTTGTCTACAGGGAAGGAGAAGTTCGTTTATATTTTTGTGGCGACGAACACGATGAAGTTTCTTCAAATTCTTGAGGGTAGCACAACACACTTAAGGATTGATCTATGCACCGTAAGGGTGGACATCAAATAGAAAACCCCTTCAGAATCCCAGAAGACTGTCGGCATGACTTTACCTGCTGGGGGTGTGGCTTGGAACTTTTCCTCGGAGGAGAGGTGGTGCGGCGCCACTCCACAGATTGCCGGACGGCACATGGAGCATCGGCCAGGTATGCACGACCTTGTAGCGATGATAACAGACGCCTCGCCCAAAGACTCACCGTGCTTTTGTTCAAAGCCACGTTTCCTGCGCTTATGAATATCTGCAACGCTCTGATTTTCAGCCAAGCGAAACTCAACGACAGCCCTATGCTTGAAAGGCACCTCCGTTACATACGCCAATTTGAAGTTACGTGCACCTCCATTCATCGAAACTTCATGAAACTGTAGGGGCTGAAGCGGGAATATTCCACAATGTCCCACAACAAATTGCGCATTTTCAACCGAAATCTGCCGAGAAAAATATGTGTTGCGTTACTTACCGAACGCCCCTCGTAATTTATCTGCGTTTTCGCTGCAGTCGAATCGACATAGTTGCAGTTGTTCATTGCACAGTGTCCGCATCTCGTGTTCTAGTTTTCCGTGCTCTCTCTAGACTGAGGGGTACTTGATTCTATTCCTGTAACCAATTTTGTAATCTGATGCTACGATATACACTACTGGCCATTAAAATTGCTACACTACGAAGGTGACGTGCTACAGACGCTAAATTTAACCGACGGGAAGAAAATGCTGTGATATGTAAATGGTTAGCTTTTCAGAGCATTCACACAAGGTTGGCGCCGGTGGCGACACCTACAACGTGCTGACATGAGGAAAGTTTCCAACCGTTATCTCATACACAAACAGCAGTTGACCGGCGTTGACTGGAGAAACGTTGTTGTGATACCTCGTGTAAGGAGGAGAAATGCGTACCATCACGTTTCCAACTTTGATAAAGGTCGGATTGTAGCCTAACGCGATTGCGGTTTATCGTATCGCGACATTTTTTCGGACGAATCCAGGTTCTGTTTACAGCATCATGATGGTCGCATCCGTGTTTGGCGACATCGCGGTAAACGCACATTGGAAGCGTGTATTTGTCATCGTCATACTGGCGTATCACCCGGCGTGATGGTACGGGGTGCCGTTGATTACACGTCTCGGTCACCTCTTGTTCGAATTGGCGGAACTTTGAACAATGGATGTTACATTTCAGATGTTACGACCCGTGGCTCTACTCTTCATTCGATCCCTACGAAACCCTACATTTCACAGGATAATGCACGACCGCGTGTTGCAGGTCCTGTACGGGCCTTTCTGGATACAGAAAATGTTCGACTGCTGCCCTGGCCAGCACATTCTCCAGATCTCTCACCAATTGAAAACGTCTGGTCAATGGTGGCCGAGTAACTGGCTCGTCACAATATGCCAGTCACTACTCTTGATGAACTGTGGTATCGTGTTGATGCTGCATGGGCAGCTGTACCTGTACACGCCATCCAAGCTCTGTTTGACTCAATGCCCAGGCGTATCAAGGCCTTTATTACGGCCAGAGGTGGTTGTTATGGGTACTGATTTCTCAGGATCTATGCACCCAAATTGCGTGAAAATGTAATCACGTGTCAGCTCTTGTATAATATATTTGTCTAATGAATACCCGTTTATCACCTGCATTTCTTCTGGTGTAGCAATTTTAATGGCCAGTGGTGTAGATTAAATGAATCTCTTCTACTAATAAATTATAAAAGCAAATATATTTTTGTTCATTTTGACAATATGTACTTGTATATTTTTACGTAAAAATATTGGCTCATTCCACAATAATAAATAGTGACGTAATTACAGTTCAACAAAGACAAATTATAGCATACGTACCAACTCTAGTATACAGGTCCATATTTCATGTGCTTCTTAGTAGAATCATCAGAACACTGTTACTGTATAGCAACCGACACAATCCTAAACACCACTTCAAACACTGGTTAACACAAAAAATGTCAGAAGAATAAATGGTACGGGTACGATCTAAGCACAGATTTCTGCGGCTTAAACTTATATGTTATGGAAATGAGAAGACGCGAAATTCAGAGAGCAAATTCGGATTTGCTCATTTATGTCGATACCAGTTATTCGTGCCATCAGCAAGTCGTGTTAACTGAAACAGCAGCAGTTCTCAAAAGAAACTTCGGATAATTGTTGATGAATAACAGGTTGAACAGACCGTTTTAGGAACCACAGAGACCTAAACACGGAGTTGATGCCAGTAATATATTATTTAATAACGTAACTAGTGCACCTTGTGACTAATTCATACTCATTATGCTGTTAACGTTTAAGAAATAGTTAGAGATCACTAAAGATTATTGCTATTTTACTAACGTAACGAAAAGATACTGTGCAGACTGAGTATGTAGAACCGGAGCATTCAGTAACAAGTGACGCATGCCTAACGTAACAATACGTGCGTGCTTCGAATGAGGTTAAGTACAATCGGATCGGATGTCAGTGTGCAGCGTACACGGAGTGACAACCGTGCTACGTATGCTTGAGGCGTGTCTGCAATTGGAGAGAGGCAAGCGCGACACACTCCCATTGTGATGCCGGTGTGCTGGTCAGGTTCGCACTTGTGTAACTGTTACTAAGCGCGACATCAGCACTGCGCTCACGTCCGACGAACGCACGCGGCGGCGGCGGCCACCCGGAAACTGCTAGTCACCGTCCAATAAAAGCTGGCCTACGCAGGGTACTGTAAAGCTGTCGGTGAAGTTCTTAGTTGAAAAAAACTTTAAGCAAATGTATGTTACACTACATCTACATCTACACTCCTCTATCCACCATAAGGTGGTGCCGGAGAGTGCTTTTCTCCCTTCCTTGATCAATTCGCGAATCACGCATGGGAGACTGACGGTAAACCTGTTCGCTCCAATTGCTGTGATTTTCTCCTTGTGATATTTTTGCTAGGTGTATCTGGGGGGAAGTACGAGGAGGGTTCAATACGTAACGCAACACGTTTTTTCTCGGCCTATTTCGGTTGAAAGAAATGCGCAATTTGTTGTGGAACATTGTGGAATATTCCCTCCGCAACCCCTCCCGCAATACTTTCTCTTCTCCAGGCTTCAAAGGTTTGCGAGGGTCGTTCCGAAAGTAATGCCTGCTATTTTTATTCACGGAAGCCGGCCGCTGTGGCCGGGCAGTTCTAGGCGCTTCAGTCTGGAACTGCGCGACTGCTACCGTCGCAGGTTCGAATTCTGCCTCGGGCATGGATGTGTGTGGTGTCCTTAGGTTAGTCAGGTTTAAGTAGCTCTAAGTTCTAGGGGACTGATGACCTCAGAAGTTAAGTCCCATAGTGCTCAGAGCCATTTGAACCATTTTTTTATTCACGGAAACTACAGGAGATACGTAAATTACAACAGCGCGGCTAAATAGAGCAATATTTCAGCTACAGACTGTCATTTTTCCACATAGGCACCACCAACATTTATGCACTTTTGCCAACGTTGAACCAGAGCCTGCATGCCGCGTTTGTAAAAATCGGAACCAGCTGAGGGTAATCATTTTCTCACAGCTTTGACAACAGCATTTGAGTCTTGAAAATGTTCGCCACGTAGTTCATCTTTCAGAGGCCCAAAGAGATGGAAGTCTGAAGGCGCTAAATCGGGACTGTACTGTGGATGTAGTGAGACAGTCCAGTCAAATTTTGCAATGAGTTGCGTGGTGGAAAAACTGGTGTGGGGCCTGGTGTTATCATGTTGCAAGTGAAAGTTGGTCTTCTTCTCTGACCTTACGCTGGAAGTTCCGTCTTTCATCTTAGTGTCGTCTTGTAGTGTGCTTATTTGACAGTTTCTCCAGGCTCCAGGACATCCAAAAGAACCGCACCCTGCCTAACCCAGAAGACTGCGAGCATCACTTTGCCTGCAGACGACTGTGTCTTGAAATTCTTCTTTGACGGAGAAATTGCGTGTCGCCGTTTCGTGGATTGTCTTTTGGATTCCGGCTCGTGGTGGTGACACAATGTCTCATCTCCGGTGACGATGCTATTCAGAAAATTGTCACCTTCAACTTCGTATTGGTCCAGCAGACCAGCATAGATGAGTTCATCAAGATGATCTTCATTGCGAGGGATGACAGCTTTGCAGGATCGACCGAGCCGTGGCTTGTTATGCACACCCTTTTCACTGCTTTGAAAATGCCGCATCCATCGCCTCACACTGCTCACGTCTAATCGTCTCCATACACCATTAGCAAGCGTAGATGGATTTCATCGGCGCACATTCTTCTGCAGTGATGAATTCAACCACACGTCGCTGTTTTATACGCATGGCCGTATGAGACTCCATTTCGGAACACTTCTCTGCTGGCACCAACTACCGCAGAACAACTGAACCACCTGCAGTTGCAAGAGTAAGGTTCAACCGTTAGCACTACACCAGCGACATCTGATGCGGACATCCAAAGTCACCACAAAAAAATACGAGGCATTACTTTCGGAACGTTCCTCGTACTTGTATGCCAGTTCTTCCTGAACTATTGTTGATCTCTTCTCCTACGATCCCGTTACATTAACTGAAGTACTACATGGAACGTGCACTTCTAAAAATGCAAAATGTTTTTTTTAAATATTGAGAAGTTAACTGTAAAACAATGATGAGTGATACGGTTTTTGTCTCCATATCAGGTCATTACTGTTTCCACTAAGGGCCGTAGCTTAGGTACACATAATTATATCCTATATCAGACTGTTGACGTCAGACTGTTGTAGAATTTTGGCACATGTTTTATGCTGACGTATTATAACGTTTATGGGTAACGATAATATCCTCTGTAAAAATATACATGAATTCTGTAAACACAGATCTAATGAAACCCTCTCTCTGCTCGTTCAGGACATCCGGCGCACCATGTTCCTTCGTTTCAGGAAGGCATTACATACAGTGCCGTCAACGTTTAGTGATCAGAGTGGGAGCTTACCGAATATCGGACGAGATTTGTGATTTTTTTCAGGAGTTTCTTTAGACGAAATTCAGCACGCCGTCCTTACAGGAACAAAATCGACAGAGGCTACGGTAATTTTAGGAGTACCTCAAGGAAACGTATAGGGTCGTTGCTGTTTAAAATATATATAAATGATCTAGTGGATAACGTCTTCAGCTCCGTGATTATATTTGCAAACGATACTGTTGTTTACACGAAGGTAGCCACGCCAGAAGACTGCTGCAAATTGGAGGAAGACATGCAGAGGATCGACGATTCATGCAGGGACCGGCAGTTTGCCGCCAACATTAATAAATGTAGTGTATTGGGCATAAATAGCAGAAGAACTCTACTACTGTACGATTACACTTTTGTCAACAGGAGAATAAATCCACTACTGTATGATTACACACTATTGTCAACAAGTCACTGGAAACATTAACTACCGTAAAATACCTAGGAGCAACCATACGGAGTGACCTAAAGTGGAATG
The DNA here is from genome assembly GCF_023864275.1 of Schistocerca cancellata. Lineage (NCBI taxonomy): Eukaryota > Metazoa > Arthropoda > Insecta > Orthoptera > Acrididae > Schistocerca > Schistocerca cancellata. The sequence continues at coordinate 229,255,815 of NC_064631.1, read as the reverse complement.
ACTACGTGAAACAAATTGTAGGAAAGGCAGGTGCCACACTGAGATACAACCGTAAGGAAAGGTAATACATATACGAAACAAGAGGCTTGCAAAACACTTGTAAGACCGATTCTTGAGTATTACTCAACAGTCTGTGGATTGTGACGGGAAGTCATCTAGTGAAACAGAAGTGCTTTCTGGGGTGCCATAAGGAAGTGTTATAGGCCCTCTGCTGTTCTTAATCCTTATAAAGGATGTAGTAGACAACCTGGGCAGCCCTCTTAGATCGTTTGCAGATGGTGCTGTCGTTTACATCCAATTAAAATCGTCAGCAGATCAATACGAATTTCAGAGTGAAAGAGACAATATATCTGTATGGTATGAAAAGTGGCATTTGATATTATTCAATAAAAATGTGAGGTACTCCACAAGATTACAAAAAAAGTTCTTTAAATTTCGGTTACACTGGCTGCACTATACTTGTCTGTCGTCTTCTTGATCTTTCTTGATTTTCGTCTATTCTCCACCGAGTATTTCAAAGCTTAAGTCAGCTAAGCGCAACGATTTGTCAGCAGTTGTCGAGCTTCAGCCGGGAAAGATGCCATCAGCACATCCATACCGTAAGGTTTGCGCACCATATGTCTAGCGCCACAGAACATGCTGGGCGTATTCAGATTGAAACATGACAGGTTCTTAAAAGCCAGGATTCAGCCAGCAGTTCTCCTCAGAACTCGGAAATGAGAACAGATTTCGCTAAAATATGAGCCAAATTGTAGTTGAATTCAATCGGTTTTTCGTAGTTTTCCTTAATAGTTCAAAGCATGTAAGGGACACAGCTGATTTTCTTCAGCTTCCTTGCCAAATTTGTTTCCGTATCTAATAAGCTCGTCATCGTTGGGATTTTAAACTTCGGGGTAGCTAATGACTGGTTTCGATCATACCTGGCAGATATGGTGCAAAGAGTAGAGATAACACATACTTAAAATAGATCTAAACATTTACTAAAACACTTATCAGAACCAAAATACATTAATATAGGGGTTCCGCAAGGTAGCATATTAGGACCAGTACTATTCCTGATATACATCAATGACTTACCCAGTAGTGTTACTCATGGTGAAAAAATTCTCTTCGCTGACAGCAATATTATAGTCACTGAGAAAACAAGAGAAGTCCTTGCAGAAAAAGCAGATGGAACTCTCAAGGTAGTTTACAATTGGTCAATAAGCAATAAAGTGACATTGAACATAAAGAAAACTAATGCTATGAATTTCAGTTTGAAGAGGGAAAACGACAATGTTAAATTAAAAGTAGATGGCACCTCTATAGACTGTGTCACAAATGCAAAATTTCTAGGAATGAATATTGATTCTCAGTTGAAGTGGTGTGAACACACAAAGGTACTTGCAAATAGAATGTCATCAGCATGTTATGCCCTTAGAATCCTATCACCAGTGTGTAACATGCAGTGTCTTTTAGTTGATACTATTCATATGTACACTCAGTTCTTAGCTATGGCATTCTTTTTTGAGGAACAAACATACAATATATGGACACAATTTTCAAACTCCAGAAATAAGAATAAAAACCAAAAAAATAGTAGTCTAGCTCATTGTAAGGATCTGTTGCCGGCCGCTTTGGCCGAGCGGTTCTAGGCGCTTCAGTCCGGAACCGCGCTGCTGCTACGGTCGCAGGTTCGAATCCTGCCTGGGGCATGGATGTGTGTGATGTTCTTAGGTTACTTAGGCTTAAGTAGTTTCAAGTATAGGGAACTGATGACCTCAGATGTTATGTCCCATAGGGGTAGAGCCATTTGAACCTTTTTTTTTTTTTTTTTTTTTTGTAAAGATCTGTTCAAAACACTGGGTTTTAACTGCTCTGTGTGAATACATTTACCAGTCAGTTGTATACATCAAACACAACATTGCTAATTACTCACAGACAGCTCTGTCCATGACCATGAAACAAGAGCTAGACTCAACTTACATTTACCAAGAAAAAATAAACATAAAACTCAAAACAGCATTTTCTACCAAGGAATAAAACTGTACAATAAATCGCTAAAAGAGATTCAAGAAATTACAAGAATACACTTATTTAAAAAGGCAACTAAAAAGTACCTGTTGTGCAATACACTTTACACATTGAAGGATTACTTAGATAAAACAGAGTAGGGGTTTGGAAAAAAATGTTATACAAATAAATAATAACAATGATTATAAAACATCCAACATTCCACATAACACCTTCACACAATGTTGTTTTCCTTCTTTTTTTTCCTTTTCTAGAAAAACTTACCCCCAAGCTATGCATAGCACAATACTAACACCTCCTCCTCTTTCTGGGCTCAACATCTCATTCATTAAGAGAGGTGCTGACTCAGTTTTTCAGGATAGCAAATGGGAAGTTGCAGTACAGAGAATGGCGCAGAGATCACCAGTGTGTGTGTTTGTGTGTGTAGTGAGTGAAGTGTTATGAAACAACGTGTGTATAGTGTGTGCAGTGACTGATAGTGAGATATGAGTGAACAGTGTGGCATCAAATTATTTAATAAGTTATTTGTAAAAAAAGTATTGTATACCAGGAGCAAATCTAATGATTGTCGCTAACTAGAAGTATGTAAATGTATCTGTATACGACTTAGCTTATTTTAAATTGGTCTAAACTTGTAAATACTTTGACATATCCTATAGCCTTTTAAATAGATATCTACAGATGAATAAAGCTACTACTACTAGATCATCCAATCCTTGTTTTATCACATGTCTGCTCGGAAATGTTCTATGTGCAGGTCTGTGAAGCTCATGAACAACTGCCTCCATAAGTACGCTATGATGTGTCTTTCCCGAAGCTCAGATGTGGTAGATGTATTTCAGTCATGTTACCTGTACTCCCTGTGGCAGCTGATGCTATAAGTAGTCATAATCATTCAGGTCATCATAAAATATTTACTCTAGAGATAGACTGTTCAGTCTTTTATGGTGAACTTCAACTTCTTTACCCGCACTATGTGCAGTTGCTACAGATGGTTTATTTATATTCTTGTAATTGTCACTCTTTGAGGCTTTCATTCATCCTTTTGGCGTCCTTTATGTGTTGGTCATGCATAATATTCGACCATACACTTTTATACATAGAATATATTTTCGATGTTCAACATTTTAAAGAATGTAGCTCTAATAAACTGGAAATTCTTTCAAATTCCTGACCCTCATCTCGTATTCCAATCTCATTTAAATGTATTGAGAGCTTACCTGAAATAAATGGTTCATCCTGCTGACCGTATGTTCTTACTCGGCACTGCTGTAACGATTAATGAAGTCAGTAACAGCATTTACTCCCTCATCTTCTGCTTCTTTTCTGTCTGCGTGACAGCCCTTTCAGACTGTCAGTTACTGGCTTCAACATTTCCGAGAGATGCTGATCTCGTAGCATGTGCATTAACTTCAACAACTGTAACTTTCATTGACTAACCTTCTGTGCGCCAATAACTTTACGCTGTGCCGACGACATACTGCTTTATACTAACATCTTTTTTAGACAGTATGCAACTTACATATGCGTTGAGACTACTGGTGATGATGGGAGTCAAGTGCCTTAGCTATCGCCTTTACATATCCATGTATATCTATTAGTTTTGTGTTGACTTCTTCAATTTTCTCATTGACATATACCTCACATTGCTGTATTCTAGCATTCAGTACATCGACATTTATAGCCCCCACCTTAACTACACGTTCCGATTCTATTGATTTAGCAATGATTGCCTCGATTTTTTCGACAAATAAACGCATGAGCTTCGCACCTTCTGAAAAAGTGTGCGACACACGGCAAATTTTGTCCATAGTCTACTATACTGATACCGTTACGTTTTGATACACTGCCTTTTATGCAGAATCTCGTAAAGTTTCGTCTATTTCGGCCCTTATTCTATTTCCTAGGTTCATCTAGAACCAGAAAGCCATACTGTGAATTATTCTGGCAATCCCGACGTACGGTAACCAATTCAAATATCTGCGGATCTCATCCTGATTTTCAGTTGCGATGTTGACAAATACGAATACACCGTTTGCCTTTACTTTTTAAGACGGTAGAGTATCACTGCTTTCGCTGAACGTCTGATATTTACTCCCACAAAGGCGTATAAAATCTCCTGCAATAACACATCTTGGGTGAAATAGAGTTTTGAAAAAATTAATACATGCTCAAAGTGGACTCCCTTAGGATGTGCCCGCATCTCGTGGTCGTGCGGTAGCGTTCTCGCTTCCCACGCCCGGGTTCCCGGGTTCGATTCCCGGCGGGGTCAGGGATTTTCTCTGCCTCGTGATGGCTGGGTGTTGTGTGCTGTCCTTAGGTTAGTTAGGTTTAAGTAGTTCTAAGTTCTAGGGGACTGATGACCATAGATGTTAAGTCCCATAGTGCTCAGAGCCATTTGAACCATTTCCCTTAGGATGTATTAAAAGTGTTAGAACAAGGTTAGTTTTCCACAGCCAAAAGGTTCAGTAACCAAAGCATCTGTAATAATGATTCATTTGTCTTGTTCTTCCGGTTTCCAGCTTCATCACTGTAGGACTAATCGCTTACTGCAAGACCCTGGAAGTGAGGTTGTATCGTCCACTTGCTCATAGTGTTAACTGTTCGCTTATATTGAAGTGCAGGGGCTTTTTATAAAACCTTACATATAGCTGGTTTTATAAACAAACTTCAATAAGATGGTAGTCCTATGCCTACATCTGGTAATGTTGACTCATATGCTTCAACCTCCATGGATGCACAGCAAGCGTTGTAGAGTTCAGTTATGGTTTCTTCCGATGGGCTGAGATTTTAGGGAGCTAACTCGATTAGACTACTCTCATTCTCATAGAATCGGTTGACATATTACTGCCACCTTTGTCGTCACTATAGCTCATGCTGTATTGCATAGCTAGCAATAATTAAACCCTTAAAGTCTGCTCCTGTAGATTTATAAACACTCTGTTGCCAAATATTTTAAATGTATCAGGAAAGTCCCCTACAGAGTTTGTGTGTTCATCCATTATCATCGACAGAGAGTTAACGTTTCTGTGGACCGAGGCCGAAATCTGTATTGACACATCAAGTGGTTGACAGCATTTCTCTATGGATAATATTACTTTGACGTCACCAAATCGAGTGTTTTCAAATACTACCACTGCGCAGAACTCCCTCTTTGATGTCATACCAACACTGACACCCTTATATCCACAGGTGTTCAAAACAGTAGGTTTGCTTAAACAGCGTCATGTTCATGTCAGGTGGCTGCTGCTGCAAGTACACACTGCAAGGAAAACAATTAGTTCAGCTTATTTGCTCCCCTCCCCTCCCTTTTCATCAACATCGACGTTAATACTTCCATTGCCTCGCACCCGGCAGCGTTGATGTACGTCTTTGCATCCTTATCCTTTGACGTTCCTCTCACAAGTGGGTGAACTATTTAACGATTGCTGTACATATATTTTCATGACCTCTACTGCCATTATTATTATCTTACATATGTATATGTTCGTATGGTTAGGACATTTAGATGGCATGATTGATAAGCACCTCAGAGTCAGACGTGGCACGCCGATTGCTGTGAGCACTGGTACTGTTTACACTGAGGTGACAAAAGACATAGGATAGCGATGTGCACGTATAAAGATGCCGTTAGTATGGCTTACACGAGGCTTAAAAGGGCAATCCGTTGGCGGAGCTGTCATTTGTTTTCAGGTGATTCATGTGAAAAGGTTTCTGACGTGATCATGGCCGCACGACGGGAGTTGATAGACTGAACGCGGAAACAAGACGCATTGGACGTTCCATTTCGGAAATCGTTGGAGAATTCAATATTTTTAGATCCACAGTGTCAAGAGTGAGCCGAGAATACCAAAACAGAGGCATTACCTTTCACATGGACAACCCAGTGGCAAATGGCCTTCAGTTAACGACCGAGAGCAGCAGAGAGTATTCAATGCCAACAGGCAAGCAACACTGCGCGAAATAACCGCAGACATCAATCTGGAACGTACGACGAACGTATCCGTTAGGTAGTGCAGCGAAATATGACGTTAATGGGCTACGGCAGCCGACGACCGATACGGGTGCCTCTGCTAACAGCAGGATATCGCCCGCGGCGCTTCTCCTGGGCTCATGACCATATCGGATGGAAGATAGACACTCGGAAAACTGTGGCCTGATTGGATAAGTCCTGATATCGACTGGTAGGAGCTGACGGTAGGGTTCGAATGTGGCCCAGACCCAACGAAGCCACAGACCCAAACTGTCAACAAGACACAGTGCACGCTGGTGGTGGCTCCATAATGAGTTGGGCTGTGTTTACATGGAACTGACTGGGTCTTTGGCCCAACTGGACCGATCATTGAGTGTAAATGGTTATGAACAGCTACTTGGATACCATTTTCAGCCATTCATGGATTTCATATTCCCAAACAACAATGGGATTTTTATGGATGACAATGTGCCATGCCACGAAGACACAGTTGTTTGTGACTAGTCTGAAGAACATTATGGACATCTCGGGCGAATGATTTTTTTCACTTATATCGCCTGACATGGATCCCATCGAAAATTTATGGTACATACTCTAGAGGTCAGTTCGTGCACAAATCCCTGCATCTGCGACAATTTTGCATTACTGGACGACTTTAGTGGCAGCATGGCTCAATATTTCTTCCAGCGACTTGTTGAGTCCATTCCTCATCGAGTTAGTGCACTACGCCGGGCAAAAGAAGGTCCGACACAGTATGAGGCGGTACCCCATGACATTTGTTACCTCAGTGTACATAACTGCCGATAATTTTCTCAATAGTTTCTAGAATCCCACAGCAACAATAGTAAGTTGCTTGAATATCTTCATCCTAGGCGATCCCATCACGTCGTGTTGTGGACAAGAAATAAATTAATTTAATATAGGAAATGAATGCTTAGCAGCGTGATGTAAGAATGGCAGAGTTTTTATTTTAAATACTAACAGTCGACATGTCCATCGGTCGTTGTCATTGTCAGGATGCAAGTGCAGCAAGAGGGTGCTGTGGATATACAGGATGTTTTAGATATATTTTTTTGTCCCATAAGTTTAATTGTAGCATTGCCTCACCATACACATCTACTATAGACACTTCACGACCAAACATGTGAAGTTTAGTAAGGGTGTGAGATGCGTCGCACTCGTCTGTCAGCTTCGTATCTACATATTCCATCATACTGCTTAGTCACACTCATACCATGAATACTGCACTTTAGCTCAGGCATCATATGCCTCTATAACTATTTCAGAGTCAGTGTCAGGTGAAAAATCTACGTTTACACGTTTAGAAACACCGACAATTCCATTGTATGTCTTAGCAAATCCCCGTGGGGCTTGGCTGCTGTGCTTGTGTTACAGCACAGTCAGACGACGCCATATCCGGACATCCTGTGGTCTGCGACTGTGGAAATATCAGAGTGATCTCGTTCAGCATTGGATCAGGCGCTCGTTGCAGCTGCTCTGTTGTGCCACAGCTTAGTCTGTCAACGCCATACATCCTGTCGGCTGCAGCTGCTGTTGTGCATCTGTAACATTTTTGCAAAAAAATACACTAAGTATAATGAAGTATAAACAATAATAAGATGGATTGAGGTAATACATACTGACGGTCTTCTTCTTCATCCCAGCTGATTGCTGCTAAGGCTGGCGATGCTTCATTCTGGAGAACAAATGATGATGCACATGCAGTCACATTATCCTTAAAAAAATTCAAGTGGTAAGGAGCTGAGCATGCACGCTATTGGCTGCAGAGCGGGGGCGCTCGAGGTGGTGGGTTATTCATGCAAAATTTGCGGGAGCGCAAGGGAGGGAGGCGCTAGTGCCCTCCCCCTCCCCCTCTTTGACCTTTGCACTTGGCGGGATGTCATGATTCCTGCAAAGGCCTTGGAGATAAGGAAGTGCTGGTGCTGCTGTCAACGAAATATGACATGAGCAGTTGTCTCAGCTGTAATTGTCACCACAGGCAAGAATGTTCGGATGCTGTTGTCAGCGAATTCCTGAATTATACCTGCAGTGCCCTACCACTGATGGTACCAACTTTCTCGTCCAACATGGGTCTTCTCATCCTTGCGACCTTGGACACACATCGCACAGTCACTGGCGAATGATATGTGACTGAATATCTGCGGAAAGTCATCGCCACATGGATCTACATCACGTAAACTCGTCTTCATCACAATACCTCAGCAACACTGCTCTCAGAACAATAGACTTCCTGGAGAAGGAAAAAATGCAAGTGTTACCGGACCCACCCAGTTCACCTGACATGTCTCTGCATGACTTTTTCCTGTTCCAACAGACGAAGGACAAAATTCGTGGGCAACGTTTTCCATCCGTTGAAGATACTATTGCAGCATACAACAGTGTTCTACGTGAATTCCCTAAAGAAACTTGGAGTGAGACACTTTTAAAGTGGTTTCAAAGGATGGAAAAATGTGTAAGTGCTCAAAGAGAATAATTTGAAAAGTGGTAACAGTTATATTGCAAATAAAAATATTTCTGACTTTCTGGTAAAAACTTTAGGTAGAACACTCGTAGATACTACAGTTTTGTAGCATGAATACTTTAAAATACGCACAATGATTTGAAGATCTGTACAATCCAGAGGAAATGACTGCCGAATATAAATCTTATCTGCAGATGAAATTTAGTGGAAATATATTTACATCCATTACTGAATGGCAACACACTACCGAAAATATCTAGCATTTGTCTCGCGAATATATGGCCACACATTCAAATACAGTTCTTGCTTTGCTCTAACTAGGGCAAGTGGCCAGGGCGGACAATGTCACCAGTTACACACGTTTTGCCCTGAACTGTGCTGCTGCCTGTGCAGAATTGGTCAAACTAGTTGTAACATACACCATCATAATTGTCAGCGAGTTTGACAAAGGAAGCTTGTTCCTTTATTTTGTAGTAAAAACGTACCTGATTTTCAGTTGTCTAATGTAAAATAAGCCATTAATATACTCTTCTATAATACTAATGATTAAACAACGTCTCTAAATCTACAAATGTAGTTTCCTGTTGCTTCTTTCGGTTTGATAGTTTCATCTGCTAACCACCAAATGCAAACACATGGCTTCCGATCGAGAAAAATGGCCGCCGCAGTACTCGTCAGGAAAAGTGGCCTGACCCCCATAAGGGTTCATTTCTTCTGTATATCACGTGTAACAGTAGACATCAGACTGACTTCTAAACCATTTCATATATAACTCTGTCATTCGTCATTCGGTCCTATGTGACGATTCTGATTTAATTAACTTACAGTAGTTAAAACTGTCTCTGTTCTGTTTCATTTGGGCTAATACAAAAATTCGACTGGAAACGGTCTGCTGGAACTACTTGGCATTTTGTTTGAGATACTAGCTCATAAGATGCCCGAAGAATATGTCCGGAAATCACAACAACAAACATAGGATGCTGTTGCGATGGTGTGGTCTCATTATCCCTCAGGAAGAGAAAAGCAGTCTGTGCGCAAGCCTTCAGGGAAGTGCGAACATGTCATATGGTATAATATTTTGGAGCAACTCTTCAAGTCAAACAAAAGTTTTCAGAGTCCAAAATCGTGTAATACATATTATTTATGGAGTAAATTCACGAACGTCCTGTAGAAACCTCTTCAAAGAACTGGGTATACTAACTACTGCCTCTCAGTATATGTACTCCTTAATGAAATTTGTCCTAAATAATATATCTCTTTTTCCAACAAACAGCTCAGTTCATACATACAATACTAGGAACAAAAGTGATCTGCACAAGAACTTAAAAGCACTTACTTTAGTTCAAAAAGGGGTCCACTACTCAGGAACACTCATCTTCAATAATTTGCCAGCAAACATAAAAATTTAGTTACAAATAAAGATCAGTTTAAAAGGAGCCTGAAAGAGTTACTTGTGGCCAACTCCTTCTACTCCATTGACGAAATTTTTAATAGAAACAAATCATGTATTGTATATATTCATACTATTGATATCGTTATTTCAGCTTAAAAAAAATTGACATGTTCCACATCCACGAGGATCTCATCAGCACGGATCTATGGAACGAAAAACTAATCTAATCTAATCTAAACGAACAAAATGAGGCGACAAAGTTATGGGATAGGAATACGCACGTAGGCAGATGGCGGTAGTATCGCGTACAGAAAGTATAAAAGGGTAGTGCATTGGCGGAGCTGACATTTGTACTCAGGTGATTCATGTGAAAAGATCTCCGACGTGATTATGGCTGCACGATGTGACTTAAGACATTGAAAGTGGAATAGTATTTGCAGCTAGACGCATGGGACATTCCATTTCGGAAATAGTTAGAGAATTCAGTATTCCGAGATCCATAGTGTCAATATTGTGCCGAGAATACCAAATTTCAGACATTACCTCTCACGACAGACAACGCAGTGGCCGACGGCCTTCACTTAATGACCGAGAGCAGCGGCCTTAGAGCTGTCAGTGCCAACAGACAAGCAAGACTGCGTGACATAACCGCAGAAATCAATGTGGGACGTACGTGTCCGTTAGGCAGTGGAGCGAAATGTGACGTGAATAGGCTACGGCAGCAAACACCTGACGCAAGTGCCTTTGCTAACGGCACGACATCGTCTGCAACGCCTCTCTTGGGCTCATGACCATATCGGCTGGACCATAGACGACTGGAAAACCGTGGCCTGGTCAGATGAGTCCCGATTCCAGTTGGTAAGAGCTGATGGTAGGGTTCGAGTGTAGCGCAAACACCACGAAGCCACGGACCCAAGTTCTCAACAAGACACTTTGCAAGCTTTTGTGGTGGCTCCATAATGGTGTAGGCAGTGTTTACATGGAATGGACTAGGTCCTCTGGTCCAACTGAAGCGATCATTGACTGTAAAAGGTTATATTCGGTTACTTGGAGACCATCGGCAGCCATTCATGGACTTCGTGTTCTTCAACAACGATGGAATCTCTATGGATGGGCCACAGTTGCTCGCAACTGACTTGAAGAACATTCTAGATAATTCGAGGTAATAATTTGGTGAGCCAGATCGCCCAACATGAACCCCACCGAACATTTACAGGAAATAATCGAGGGGTCAGTTCGTGCACAATATCTTGCACCGACAATACTTGCGCGATAAAAGTAAAGGTCGTTTGAGTAGGGCCGCACGTCGGGGAGACCGTTCGCCGGGTGCAAGTCTTTTGAGTTGACGCCACTGCGGCAACTTGCGCGTCGATGGGGGAAGTTTAATAATGATTAGCACAACACAACACCCATTCTCTGAGCGGACAAAATCCCCGACCCAGCCGGGAATCGAACCCGGGGCCTTAGGATTGACATTCTGTCGCGCTGACCACTCAGTTACCGGGGGCGGACTTCCGCAATTATAGATGGCTATGAGGTAGCATAGCTCAGTATTTTTGCAGGGTATTTCCGACGACTTGTTTAGTCCGTGCCACAGCAAGCTGCTGCACTGCGCCGGGCAAAGGGAGGCCTGATACGATATTAGGAGATAACAAGTGATTTTTTTCATCTCAGTTTAGTTCCCATATACAGGGTCTCCGTAATTAAAGTTCCAGTTTCAAAAAGCCGTAGAAAGGGAACCACTGCTCAGAATTACGTCAAATTTGAACGGCATATTATTGACGCAGAACGAAACGTCATGAAGCAAAACAATTTAACAAAAAATCCACCACTAGCTGGCGCCGTGAGCGTCTTAACGTAAGTGGGTCGGCTACAAATGACAGGCGGATCGCAATACGACGGCTATAGCTCGAGTTGCACATTTCACCATCTCAACTGTTCAATGTGCATAACTGCACGAATTCGCCAGTCAACATTTGTGGCACTGTCACTCAGGTAAGCCCATCCACTACGGCAAGGCCGTACCACATAGGATGGGAAAAATCGGTTCTTAATTGGCCGGACGCCAAAAACAGCATAAAAACCAAAATGACGTCAGTTTTTAATTGTCCTGGACCCAAAAACCGCACGAAAACAAAATGACATCAGTTTAGAACTGTCGTGAGACTGGCGCAAGTCGTGTTCAATATGCTGTCCAGCATTTTCTGCCACAAGTTTAAATCCAGAAACAGCATGTTCTAGAACAGATCGGAGCGTCTCTAGGGTCACGCAATGCGTGTCCTCAGTTCAATTACGCTTGTAACTGGTAATGGAACACGACGTCTTTCAGACAGTCCATCAGGTCAGATATCATACGATTAAGATCAGGTGATGTGGACGTCCAGACTGTAGGGGAATGGCAGCTGATATTTCTAGCATTTCCGAAATGCCCTTGCAGCAGCCGCTTCAGTGGCACGCCATCTTGCAGAAGAATGATCCTACCCACACGTCCACACTTTTAAAGGATTCGATGACGTCGGTGCGCCGAAGACTCTCATAGCATTTAGCAGTGATGGTACATGTAACAGGACCCGCAGAACTCCTCTCGTCGAAAAATACGGCCTACGATAAACGATGCCGTCAACACTCACAACACTAAAATTATAAAGAATGTAGCAATCAGTCGCGGAGACATAATTTATTTATCTTGTTGCAAATCGATTTCGACTGATATCAGTCATCATCGGTGCTAAAACAAATACAAGAGACAGGGTATAAACAACAACTGCTTTTAAAAAAAATTGACAATAAAACATAGTTACATCAATTACAACATACACAGATGTTTGAAATTAAAATTCAAAGTCATAACATACCATTTTTCTAACCGATACATGCCATAAGTAGAAGTACTGTTCTTGGCAGATTTCTATCATGAAGTGACACATCATAGGTCAACACTACAACAAGACATCATGAGGTGGCGCCACGTTGCAATAAGCGCTCTCTATGTAAAACACAAAAGTAATGTAAAGTACAAGTAATAAACAATATATCACATTACAAAAAATTTATACAGTAATAGTAGTTGATAATACCTAATTAAATAATTACAACACGTGAAAATGTCTGAACATTGTTTGTCAGATGATAATAACAAATTAAATATGTACGTCAAAATTACGATCGTCAAAATTGTAAGAAGAGTTAAACTCGCTAAAAATATGGTTCTATTCACACAAATTTAGGAGATGAAACTTATTTGTCATAATGACGAAACCGACTAGTGGTATCAATGGCCATCTGCCGTTCTACATACGAACTACAAATGCATCAAAAGGCACATTTATGTTACTTCCAATAGATGACGCTATGTTACTGAATACACAAGTCCAAAGTTGACAGAGTTCAGGTAAAAATTACAGTACTAGATAAACAATCGTATTACTTAAATAATGCGATTAATAAAGTTTTGTGCATATAAAGAACCATATATGTGTATAACGACTTAAGATCGCGCCCTTATATTGCTCATGAGTATGGTTGTAACCGGTACAAGGATTGCCATATCACTGCAGTGATACAGCAATGGTCGTTATCCACATATATGGTTCTTTATATGCTCAACATTTTGTTAACAGTGACCTTTGCAGAATACAATTGTACAGGCAGATCAGCCTGCGGGTTTTCCGTTTCCTATATTCTACAATTCTGCGTGCTGACGTGTCCTTAGAGATAGAAACAGGCTTCGTCTGTCCACAGAATCTTCCATGGTCATTTATTGTCCACTCCAATACAAGCAAGCAATCCCAGAACGAACTTTTCTCGTTGGCAGGTTAGCAGGAAGGACCTCCTGAACATGGGTGATTCCGTACGGATGGCAACGCAGGATGTTTCATAGGATTTGACGCTCCATGCTCGCAGGCGTGTACATTTGGGCAATCCCCCGTACAGTGCATCTTTGCACACTACCGCTTGACTCCTCCTGCCGTTCTGTGGTCACATCTTCCACAGATAACAACATATCAACCGCTTTTCTTCCTCTGACGCATTGGACCCCAAAAGAACCTGCCTTTTCGAATTTTGTAATCACTTAGCAGACGTCGGCCCAACGTCTTTTTTCAGACTCCTGAGTGTCCGGAACTTCCGCAGGGCTACAGACACGCAGTCAGCGTTCTTGTAAAGCAGCTTTACGAGCAGAGCGGCATCGTTCGTGGAGGCAGTCTCGGACGCAAACTCAGGAACTGCCGTGCGCCGCGCGTATCTGGTGTGCATATTCTGACACTTACAGCTATTGGTCACATTTTCGTTACTTTTTTGTTGTTCCATGACGTTTTCCTCTGCGTCAGTAATATTCCGTTCAAATTTGACGTCATTCGAAGCTGTGAGTCTCTTTTTACATCGTTTTGAAATTTGAACTTTATTTATAGGTACCTTGGATTACTTTGTTTCCAGTTAAAAATATTTTGTGTGATACTTTACACTGAAGTGACAAAAGTCATGTGATACCTCTTCATATCGTATCGGACATACTTTTGCCCGGCGTAGTGCAGCATCTCGACGTGACATGCACTCAACAAGTCTTTGAATGTCCTCTGCAGAAATATTGAGCGATGCTGCCTCCATAATTGCGAAAGTGTTGCCGCTACGGGATGTTGTGCACGAACTGATCTCTCGATTACGTCCCATAAATGTTCAGTGGGATTCGTGTCGAGTGACCTGGGTGGCCAAACCATTCGCTCAAAAAGTCGAGAATGTTCTTCGAACCAGTTGGTTCAAATGGCTCTGAGCACTACGTGACTCGACTGCTGTGGTCATCAGTCCCCTAGAACTTAGAACTACTTAAAACTAACTAACCTAAGGACAGAACACACATCCATGCCCGAGACAGGATTCGAACCTGCGACCGTAGCGGTCATGCGGTTCCAGACTGTAGCGGCTAGAACCGCTCGGCCACTCCGGCCGGCTTCAAACCAGTCACGAACAGTTGTGACCCAGTGACATGGCGCATTCTCGTCCATAACATGAAGACCATGAATGGCTGCAAATGGTCTCCAAGTAGCCGAACATAACCTTTTACAGTCAATGATCGACTCAGCTGGGTCAGAGGACCCTGCCCATTCCATGTAAACACAGCCCACAGCATTAAGGAGCCACAGTGTCTTGTTGACAACTTGGGTCCATGGCTTCGTGGGGTTAGCGACACACTCGAAACCTATCATCAGCTCTTACCAACTGAAATCGAGACTCATCCGACCAGGCCACGGTTTTCCTGTGTCTAGGTCGAACCGATGTGCTCACGAGCCCAGGAGAGGAGCTGCAGACGATGTCGTGCTTTTAGCAAAGGCACTCGCGTCGATTGTCCGCTGCCATTAATGCCAAATTTTGCCGCACTGCCCTAATGGATACGTTCGCCGTACGTCCCACATTGATTTCTGCGGCTATTTCACGCAGTATTGCTTGCCTGTGAGCACCGACAACTGTACAACACCGCTGCTCTCTGTCGTTAAGTGCAGATCTTCGGCCACTGCGTTGTCCGTGGTGAGAGGTAATGCCTGAAATTTGGTATTCTCGACGCACTCTTGACACTGTGGATATCGTAATATCCAATTCCCCAAAGATTTCCGAAATGGAATATCCCATGCGACTAGTTCAAACTACCGTTCCCCGTTCAAAGTCAGTTAATCTCCGCCGTGCGGCTGTAATCACGTCGGAAACGTTTTCACATGAATCACCTGAGTACGAACGACAGCTTTACAGTACACTGCCCTTTTATACCTTGTGTACGCGATATTACCACCATCTGTATATGTGCGTATCACTAACCCATGATTTCTGTCAACTGAGTATGTAACGTGAAGAATCAATATGTGTAAGTGGCAAGCTTCTATCGACAACCCTGGTCTGATGAAAACTTATCTTAGAGAGGCCACTTTACCACACGTCCCTTGTCCCTATTATGATCACACCTTTGTGGTAATTAGCTATGAAAATAACTTCTCGTCCTTTTAAGAACTTCAGTTTGCATATATAACAGTAAATTCATCACCATTGCTGTTACTAATAAACAAATGTGTGAAAAGAGGGCAAATGAGTGTAACATTAAAGTTTTGGTCGCTATCGCAGAATATAAACAGCGCCATACTGTCAAAACAACAGCGCCATACTGTCACTTGTCTATTTTGGAGTGATGTTGACATACGTAGCACGCTATTCACACTCTATAGGCATTCCTAGTATCTGCTGTGACATTCTATTGAGCTGTCTGGTAGTCTCTTGTGAATTGTCGCGTTTTATAAGTCGCCCCTGCCTTATGATTATTTCTTTTCGTTGTGTATTAGGAATTAAGGGACATTCATTTATACTTACGCTGTTACTGCAACTTCATTTGCAGTTCAACATTTTAACTACTTATGTTGTTGCTACATTTGCCCGTAAAGAATAACTGACGCAATCGCTCCTACGTTTTTTTTTAATAACAGACGCAATCGCTCCTACGTTTTTAAAAGTATAGCGGTGCGGTAGTATCCATTTAGGGAATGGAGGAGTAAATTACAATCACTATTCCTCTCGGGTAATCCAACTCAAAAAGATTTCTTTTTCGTATTACACAATGATGCAATCATTTAGTGGTAGCATGAAAAATGTATCATTTATTAGACAAAATTCGCACAGATGGATTACATAAGTTGGATTCTCACTTCTCAAAAACCAGTCCAGCAGCATCAAAGGTTATAAAGTAAGAGTCTGGCCACAATATTGACCAAATCCAGTCCAAGTACACTAGCAGAAGCCGTTAGAGAGTAAACGGCCTGACTGTATCAGCGCTGTTAACCACAAGCCTGCAAACTTCCTGTCAGGTCCACACTAGAGATGACGGGCTCCCTCCACACGAGACGTGTTGCAGACGGTGGCGCCAAGCTCGTTGGAGGCCAGCAGCTCGTCACGTCGCTGGCAATACAGTATGCCAGCACACACAGCAGGTGTTTACTCCGCAAGCCACCTTACGGTGTGTGGGGGAAGGTGGGCGTCCCCCTAATGCAGGACTCGAAGGTTCCCGCTCGGGGAAGCTGTTGGAGATGGCAGTCAGCTTCCCGGTCAGCTCCAGTCACCACAGCGAACTCACACTGCGGTCGTCGTTCGGAAGTTGACGCCCGCACCGAGGCTCCACTAGCAGGGCACTGGGGTCCATCCGTGTTGAGACCTAAGGGAATGATTTTATTCTTTATTTTCATTTTGATAGCGTTTGTTGCACGTACCATTCGACTAGCTACATATATGATTAAAAAACAAAGGCAAGCATAGTAAATAGTTCACAGTTGGTGACAACAGATCTCAATAACATGTCATGTTAACCTGTAACAAATGAAATTCTTATGGGCTACATTTAGTTTGTGAATTATAATCAGCTGAATCTGAATTTGTCTCATACAAATCTGCTATTCTGGGACAAGATACCATTGTTCCATTAACAAAAAGTTTATGCCTGTATATCGGTGATTTGGGCAGTCGCGAAAACGCGTTGGTCTTTATTTAAAGAGCCCCTAGTCACTCTGTCTAGCTGAGAACAGATAACAAACGCATGTGCCGCTTCAAAAATTGTTATAAGAGGGGAAAAGTTAACCATCTTCCGCGCTATAACAGAAATAAGGACAGGAACTGCACTGAAAACATCAAGACATTGCAGGAATAAAGTATCTAAAAGTAGAACTAAAGCCTTATTAATTTAGGAGCACACGTAAATGGAGCTCAAAGAATGAAGAAGTCCTGGGGTCAAGTGAAGAGGTTGACAAGAAAGGCCGGCCGCTGTGGCCGATCGGTTCTAGGCGCTTCAGTCCGGAACCGCGCTGCTGCTACGGCCGCAGGTTCGAATCCTGCCTCGGGCATGGATGTGAGTGATGTCCTTAGGTTAGTTAGGTTTAAGTAGTTCTCAAGTCTAGGGGACGATGACCTCAGATGTTAAGTCCCATAGTGCTTAGAGCCACTTGACAAGAAAGCCTATCAGTTTCACATGGTTCCTAGTTGGCCAGTTATGATGGAGGAATGACTCGATGGCGTGTGTGAAGAGAACAACTGACTTACGTGAGGCCTTCACAGCTGCCGCCGGAATCTGGTTGCCCCGTAGGTGGCTCTGGCGGCGGCTGCTGCGGAGGCGCGGGGTGCCCCGTAGGCGCCGGTACCGGTGGCGCCACGGTACGCAGCGGCAGCTGCCCGCACTACCAGCGGCGCCTCCTCTGGAGCAGCCAGCCCGCGCTCACACGGCCGCTCCTCAGCCACCTGCATCGCCATCCGCGCGGCGAGCTCGCCGTGGCCGCGCTTCCTGCTCTCAGACTTATATTTATCTAAAAAGTAGGAGTCTATACCCATCGTCTGTATGTGCCCGGAGGCATAGCTTACAGCTGGTTTAACCGCCCCATAATAGAATTCCCCTATAAGGAGGTCCCTAAGTACTTTGAAGAACATCGCCTTTACCCAGTCAAGCGCTCTTGCGATTGCTCAGAAAGTGATACTTAGTTACCGCGGAAACCAATTACGTCGTGGACTTCATTGTTGGGAGTATCCCCAGAGACAGTGACATTACTTCTATTTCCTGATTTTCACAATTGTCATTATTTAGCCACATATGTAAACTCCTCTATTTCCACCTTCCTTGCTGACTTTGTAATTGCTTTTTTGTGCTTTGTAAGGTGTTCACATGGGGAAAAAATATGACGAAAGGAACACTGGAGAGTCCTGTCATTGAAACTATTGTTAGAAATGAAGGGGAAAAAGTAGAAAGAGGAAGATGAGTAGTAGTGTAGCCTAATGTCAAGATTCTCATACAAAACAGATTTCTGCTATACGTACACGAAATATCTCAATTTCTCTAGGTAATTTCAGTGTTCTCAGAGTGTATGTAGGCTCTTGTTGAAGTCGGCATTTCGACCTCATTTTGTGGAGCTGAATCCTTAGACTTCCTTTGTGTTTGTTTGGTTCAAATGGCTCTGAGCACTATGGGACTTAACATCTGAGGTCATCAGTCCCCTAGAACTTAGAACTACTTAAACCTAACTAACCTAAGGACATCACACACATCCATGCCAGTGGCAGGATTCGAACCTGCGACCGTAGCAGTCGCGCGATTCCGGACTGAAGCGCCTAGAACCGCTCGGCCACCGCGGCCGGCCTCAAAATCTCGTCAGCAATTAGTGAACCACAGGGAGGCAGTTTCAAGCTTTGATGAACTGTTTGTCTAGGTCAGTGGTCGGTAAACCCCGGCTCGCGAGCCACAAGCAGCTCTGTGGCCACTTTTGAGTGTGGCTCTTCCACAAAACACCACGTGTGGACGCACACGTACAACGCTACAGCTCATGATCATTGCCAATTCAATGAATTTTTACGATATTGCAGTGCCTGTGTTATTCTGATTACGAGGCTAATTTCCTTTGCATATGCTTGCATGTCCTAAGGAACAGGCACTGTGGCGACTACAGCCGTTATGAAATACATTAAATGAATTCGCAATTGTGAATAATGCAACCATTAGCTGTAGAATGGAGTGACGTCAATGAAAATTTGTGTCTGACCGGTAGATGCATGCCCGTCCAAAGGACGAAATAAATCTCGGGTGAATAGCCTGGTATGTGTGTCCATAGCACACAATATTTCGGCAATGGACCACGTTGCCATCATCAGGTGCGCTGATGTACTGACCGGTGTTTTTTTTTTTTAATAAGAGGTGGAGCCCCTCCACGCCCACACCGGCATGATGGCCAGCACAAAAGGTCTACTGCCATCTCTGCATAAGGGTTAGTATTCACTAAAGTGAGGTGTCGCAGGATGTGGGTACTGCGATGTTTGCGTACGTCTGGTTAGGGTTAACCATTAATACGCGCTCATCTGGAGATAGATTGGTCGAAATCGGACGAAGGGTAGCGGTTTGAAGGGCAGAGGAAAAAAAGTGCCAAGGCAAGAGCCAAGGGAAAAAAACCTCTGCGATAGTTAGGTCGGGTGGTAAGAGCAGTAGCGGTTGTCTTGCTGCCTGCGATAGGTCGTGCAAGGATAGGCTTTGTTAGTAGTGGGTATCATACATGTCGATACCTTGACGTTGTGCGTTTGTGCTGCTCGGCGGCTGGCGCTGGGTGCTGGTACAGAGTCCTCGTTCAGCGTCAGCAACCTGCAACAGTTAGGTTTGTTATCGATCTTGTGTCCGATAGGTCATATACCGGAAGCACAGTGTGAGGAAATGTTGGCAGATTGTTTGTGTGTCTGTGGGCGAGCTCGTCGGTGTCCCTGCTGTGGCCTGTTGGTCGACTCTAATAGCAGCTGGTAGTTGCCAGTCAGTGTTGCTGATATGCAGGGGCTTTCCGACGTATGTCGCTGTTTGCGTATGTTAGTTTACCATAGATGGCTATGCCCTAGATAGCAGTGTCTTTGGCCGCTTGTGCTTCCACCTGTGGTTGTGATCGTAGTTTCCCAGAGTGAGGATGAAAGGATTGTTCGAGTGTCTCGAGTTCCTGTATAGTCGTGTGGCGTGTTTTTTGAATACTTCCTTGAGGGTATCAAGGCGATATTCATGGTGAAGATCCACGGTGCGTGTGTAGCGTGGAGCGTTGCTAATGATTCGTAGCACCTTGTTCTGTATGATCTGCAGGCGGCGCAGCCGTGTAGGAGCTACATATCCCCAGACGGGAGCTGCGTACGTCATCAGAGGTCTAATCAGTGTCATGTATATGGACCTCGACACCCTCCTATTCAGTGTGCTTTCCCTGTTGAGCATTGGGTAGAGCTGTTTGAGCCTCGCGTGCGCTCGGTTGGCAACGTATTCGATGTGGTCCCCCCATGTAAGTTTCCGGTCCAGCCAGACACCAAGGTACCTCACTTTCTCTCGGAAACGTATTGGGCGTGTATGTAGTGTTATTGGTCTACAGTGTTGATGTTTGCGCAGTAGTTTCGATCTGCGTGTGAACAGAACTGCTTCACACTTGTCGACGTTTACTTTAATACGCCATCGCTCCAACCAAGGCTCAGCTGTTATGAGTGCTGTCTGTATTCGTGAATTAATGTTCGACGGGTTCCAATCTTGCGCAAGGATGGCGGTGTCATCCGCATAGACGGCTAACGTCGTGTTTTGTGTCGCCGGGAAGTCATTAATGTACAGGTTAAACAAGATGGGCCAAGGATGCTTCCTTGGGGTACTCCAGCTTGGATACCGTGTTGTGTTGATTGTTTATCCTGCACGGTGGTGGGCCGGCGGCATGTATATATAGGATAATCCCCCTCCCGCTCCTCCCTCAGGCGCTTCCTATGAGTCGGTGCGGTCCAGGTACAGCGTCCGTTCTCCCGCCGTCTGGGCGCTGCGTCCCAAGTCTTCTCGTTCAGGAGGGTCTGCCGGCACCGCTCTCGTTATTCTTCCCTCCTCCCCCGAAGTCGGTACACTCTGGGAAATAACCTTTTTCTTCTTAACCCGGGTGATCGAGGGTTCCCACGCCTTGCTAAGGATGTAACCGCTGTCACGATTTAGTTGTGGCCCCCTTGCTCTGATTTCTATGGCTTCTTTGACGACACAGTCCCAGTATTTGGATGTCTGTGATGCAGCGTCAAGGGTAACTGCAGCCATGGTCTCCGAGGTGATAGTCCATGCTCCTATAAACGTCGTCGAACTGTTCGTGCAGATGGTTGTTGTCTTGCAAACGTCCCCATCTGTTGACTCAGGGATCGAGCCGTGGCTGCACGATCCGTTACAGCCATGCGGATAAGATGCCTGTCATCTCTACTGCTAGTGATACGAGGTCGTTGGGATCCAGCACGTCGTTCCGTATTACCCTCCTGAACCCACCGATTCCATATTCTGCTAACAGTCTTTGGATCTCGACCAACGCGAGCAGCAATGTCGCGATACGATAAACCGCAATCGCAATAGGCTATAATGCGACCTTTATCAAAGTCGGAAACGTGATGGTACGCATTTCTCCTCCTTACACGAGGCATCACAACAACATTTCACCAGGCAACGCCGGTCAACTGCTGTTTGTGTATGATAAATCGGTTGGAAACTTTCCTGATGTCAGCACGTTGTAGGTGCGCCACCGGCGCCAACCTTGTGTGAATGCTCTGAAAAGCTAATCATTTAAAAAATGGTTCAAATGGCTCTGAGCACTATGGGACTCAACATCTTAGGTCATAAGTCCCCTAGAACTTAGAACTACTTAAACCTAACTAACCTAAGGACATCCCACACACCCATGCCCGAGGCAGGATTCGAACCTGCGACCGTAGCAGCCCCGCGGTTCCGGACTGCAGCGCCAGAACCGCACGGCCACCGCGGCCGGCTAATCATTTACATATCACAGCATCTTCTTCCTGTCGGTTAAATTTCGCTTCTGTAGCACGTCATCTTCGTGGTGTAGCAATTTTAATGGCCAGTAGTGTACATTCATATCTCACGGACAGGAGTTTCAACACCGACGTGCAGGGCAAACAATCGACACGACATGGTATCCAGGCTCGAGTACCCCAAGGAAGCATCCTAGGGCCCTTTATGTTTAACCTCTACATTAACGACCTCCCTGCTACACACAACACGACGGTGACAATCTACTCGGATGAGACTGCTATCCTTGCGCAAGATTCGAAGCCGTCTAACATTAACTCACGACTACAGACTGCACTCAGAGCGGCAGAGCCTTGGCTGGTGAAATGACGTGTTAGAGTAAACGTCGACAAGTGCGAAGCCGTTCTGTTCACTAGAAGACCGAAACTACTGCGTAAACATCAGCACTGCAACCCAATAACACTACATGCACGCCCAATACGTTTCCGCAAGAAGGTCAAATACCTCGGTGTCTGGCTGGACCGGAAACTATTCTGGGGGGACCACATTCAACACGTGACCAACAAAGCAAACGCGAGGCTCAAACAACTCTACCCAATGCTTAACAGGCGTAGCACACTGAATAGGAGGGTGTCTAGTTCCAGGTACATGACACTTATTCGACCCCTGATGACGTACGCAGCCCCTGTCTGGGGATACGCTGCGCCCACACGCCTGCGCCGTCGGCAGCTCATACAGAACAAAGTACCCAGAATCATAAGCAACGCTCCGCGCTACACACGCACCGCGGACCTTCACTGGGAATATCGGCTAGATACCATCTTGCAGGTATTCCAAAAACTCTCCACACGACTGTACAATAACACGAGACACTCGCGCAACTCGTTTATCCTTTCTCTGGGTAGCTACGACCACAACCATAGATGGAAACATAATAGACCAAAGACACTATTGGCAAGGAACTAAACGTCTATGGTCCATAGCACGCTAACACGACAGTACTGGCGAGCCCCTGCAACACAGCTACTACTGGTAACCCCAGATGCTCGACTCGCCGAAAAACAGGCAACCGAAGGGAAATCGTACTGTACACAGCACGCAAACCAGTCACACACAGCCCCTACACTGTGAGCCGAACTATGACCGATCGCCCACTAATGTATGACGACCTTGAACTGTTACAGGGACGCAGAAACTGCAGCAAGCCCCACGACGAGCTTCCGCAACGACAAAGGTAACGATGCACGATACCTCGCACTAACATAACCACACCTTGCATGCTCTATCGCAGCTAGCAAGCCGCTACTGCCCTTACTACCCGTCCTACTGTCGCAGAGCTGTTTTTCCCTTGGCGCTTGCCTTGGCACTTTTTTTCCTCTGCCCTTACAACCGCCACCCTTCGATCGCTTTCGTCCACTTTCTACTTCCTGATGGACCATGTTAATGAATAATCTTACCCAGACGCATGGATAACATCACAGCCAGCATCCTGTGACTCCTGGTACAAAAACTAACATGTTATACGGAGGTGACAGTAGAACTTTTGGTTTGGTCACCACGTTGGTGTGGGCGTGGAGGGGCCCCATCCTTTAGGTAAACCAACGGTCAGTACACCAGCGCACCTGATGCTGGCAACGTGGTCGATTGCCGAAATATCGTGTCCTATGCACACTCATACCAGGCTGTTCACCCGAGATTTATTTCGTCATAAAATACGCCTGGAGAAATTGAAGAATCGCACGTCCAAAGGAGCTTTGCATCATAATCGGAATAACACAGGCACTGCAGTATCGTATTTATCTGCCGATACCGGGCAAGCGACTTTCCAAGTACAGCTTGACCTGTACGAGAATATACATAACGGATGTATGAGTACATGTCGTAGACGCATGGCTGACGATATATGGAAGTTTGGGTGTCGCCATGGGTCGTGCACAGATAGCCAAATGGTAAGGCCACCGCTCGCGATAAACGGAAAGTCCGGGTTCGTCTCCCGGTCCGCAACAAATTTTCACTGTCGTCATTCTAGTTTACAGCTGATGGTTGTCCTTATTCGCAATTGGGAACTCACTTAATGACAATTGCGAATTCACTTAACGAATTTTTAGTTGCAATGGAGAATGAGCCCGCAGACTTTTTTTTTCATAACGAGATATGTTGCTTATGAAGAGGAAACGTTTTTTGAAACTTTCCGATTCCTTATTAACAGAAATAGTCCACCTCCGTAGCTGAGTGGTCAGCTCAGCAGAGTGCCGTGGGAGGAGCCTGGATTCGATTCCCGGCCGGATCGGAGATTTTCTCCGCTCGGGGACTGGTGTTGTCTCTATCATCAAACCATCTTTATCGACACACAACTCACCGAAGTGGCTTCACCTAAAAAGACATGCGCGAGGCGGCCGGTCTGTCCATTACAGTAACAGAAATTAAAGCATTTTGCCTTGCGAAGCATGTCAATAAAACACAGTTTTTTCAGTGTCAAAGGAAGTTATTCCATTCGAAAACAAAGTATCACTTTTTGCTCATGATTCTGAAACAGAAACTTCGATTCAGTTCCTAAGTCTGTTGAAACATCGCCGAGAAAACCATTCTGTTATTGATATTTACTGTTTCGAAATAACACTTTTAAATATGAGGAAAACCTTTCTCAACAGGTCTCAGAAATGTCAAACAGCAAAGGGACGTTAGCCTTTGTTTAAAAAGAAACTCTTCACCTTCTGTAAAAGAATTAAAATTTTCTCCCTTTAATACTGAAACTGGCAACTCTGAAATGTGATTGCTGGATTTAAAAAAACAAGGAATTGTGGATATCGAAATTTGAATGCCTTTGTGCTGATACAGGACTATTCAAGAAAAACAAACGTGGAGATAATGCACAGCACAGGTGGTCTGCTATGGAAGGCCTTGGGAAGTAAATGTGTTGATTTTTAAGATATGGAATAGCTTTTCTGATTCATATAATCATCTGAAAAAACTGGTAGCGTTTGCTGCTCTTTCCTTATTCGAATCTTCATATCATGCGCACAATCATTTTTAAGCATTAACCTTACGAAGATGAATTTGAGAAGTCTTCTTATTGATGTGAACCTGAAATCTGCCCAAAATTAAAAGCAACAATAGTCGAACTTGACGTCGGCAAACTTTCTAAAGAGATGCATGGCCATTGTTCATATAAGTATTTGTCACCCATTGTAATAATTTAATTTTGTGGATGTCTTACAGCCGGCCGCTTTGGCCGAGCGGTTCTAGGCGCTTCAGTCCGGAACCGCGCTGCTGCTACGGTCGCAGGTTCGAATCCTGCCTCGGGCATGGATGTGTGTGATGTCCTTAGGTTAGTTAGGTTTAAGTAGTTCTAAGTCTAGGGGACTGATGACCTTGGTTGTTAAGTCCCATAGTGCCTAGAGCCATTTGAACCATTTGATACCTTACAATTTAGTTATATCAATAAACAATACCATTGTTAAGTATGATATCAAGTTCTATTCAACGCAGCTGCAGTTTAACTAAGACATAACGTTTACTAAATTAATTTTAGGGAGCGCTGTGGAGTGAAAGATGTAGTGTCAAATATTGAGAAAAATATAGTGAGATAGTTTAGACATATAGAGAGGGTGAACGAAAGGAGATAGACGAAACAAGTATACAAGAAGAGTATGGCTGGGAGACCTGGAAGGGGACGACCTCAGTGAACATAGCTCAATCAGGCTCAGTACTTCATAGCGAAAGCAAGCTTTGAAGCGCCCTAACAAAGTTGGTAACAGTACAGGCTTACTTATCCAAACAGTTCAAGTTTTAAAAAATGCTCTCAAGAGAAATGTCAATATTTTTAATCTTGATATTTGGCTCTGTTGACCAATGAGTTTGCCGACCACTGATTGAAACTGGTGTCCAAAATTAAAGCAACAAACCGCTCTATCCCCGTCCTGTGTCTAATTCACGATATAAGCATACAAACTCTCAACGTATGTCCGTACGACCGTGTTCTGCACGGAAGATAGCATTCCAGTTCAACGGACAACCACGCCAATGATGACTTCAGGGCACCTAACGAACGGGTAAGAGTTTGCCGGGTAGTCCCACTTCCACAATCGCTGTGTACAGAGTCACAGTCGGTGCAGTATGGCACAGAAAAGACGCCTACCAGACTGTCTGCGGTGGAGGCCATAGGAAGAATGGAAGCAGGACAGTTTCAAAGTGATATGGCCCGATGGCTTAACGTGAATCATTCTGTTGTTTTTCGGATGTGGCGACACTTTATAGAGACTACGTGTGACAGTTTATAGAGACCGCGTGTGAAATCAGAAATAGAGGACCGCTATTTAGCTGTAAGGGGACGACGGTACTGCCTTAATACTGTACGGCGACTGGCATCTGACCTGGCAGCATCCACTGACCGTGTTGTATGGCAGCCGCGCAGAGTGGCCGCGCGGTTCAAGGCGCCATGTCACGGATTTTCAAATGTGTGTGAAATCTTATGAGACTTAACTGCTAAGGTCATCAGTCCCTAAGCTGACACACTACTTAACCTAAATTATCCTAAGGACAAACACACACACCCATGCCCGAGGGAGGACTCGAACCTCCGCCGGGACCAGCCACACAGTCCATGACTGTAGCGCCTGAGACCGCTCGGCTAATCCCGCGCGGCATATGTCAGGATTTGTGTTTACCTGATGGGACCCGAACGTGGGTTTCGAATGTAGGAGAACAGGTACTGGTGGTAGAAAAGCTGTGAGGGTAGGTCGTTAATAGTGCCTGGAGAACTCAGTCGATAGAACACTTGCGAGCGATAGGCAAAGGTTCCAGGTTCGAGTCTCAGTCCCATACACAGTTTCAATCTAGCAAGAAGTTTCAAAACCTTCAGTTATATTTTTTGTATACCATAGATTACAATCTGTGTCTCTCTCCCTTTAAAGCTCCTAGTATCACGGAAGCTGTTCGCTGACTTCCAAACGAATGTCCTGTCATTATGGAGTTGTAACGAGGTACGATTTAATGGTAGACTGATGATACATTCTAGAGAGAGGGAGGGAGATATTGGCGCAGATCATTTGACCATTTTTTCCGCTGTTCTGTCAGTTATGTGACATAGCCTGCATTCGACTCATATACAACCGCGTATTCTGTATTTGACTTAAAGCAGTGTCTACTTGCGATCGTTAACAGTAAACCCATCGATCATCAGAGGAATTCCATCTTATGTGTGATGAAACGTGACACATTCTTCTAAACGAACGAAGATTTATGCGATATACTCCATTCCCTTGTCACATCTTGGGTATAAAATCAAGACTTCAGTTTCATAACTAAGATGATTCTAAGTTAGCGATAGGTGTTTGTGAGACACTGCAATCCCCATGTATACATCTGCTTGACAGATGACCTGTTTCAGAGTTAGTGACGGCATGACGTGTAATTTCACAAGTCGCTGCTGCTATGCGTTTATCTGTTTCCTTGTAAGAGGTATTCTCTGTCACTAATGATCATTTTATATAGGACTGATGTGGACATAGTATAATTCCTGAATCGTGAACGAATGTGAACAGTGGACGCTTCACATGTCTGGAAAGCTACATTGTGCACCTATCACACAGAATCGATATTTTAAGGAAGTAGTTTTTTTTATGTTACCATAGTTTATCGTAGAGAAACCTGCAGGAAGGATGATGAATGTCATGCGCTGGAAATATATTTCTTACATTTGAATATTAACAGCGCTGTATTCCACATGACTGATAGGTCGGAAACACGAGCGATCTAACATTATAGCCTGTTTTAAGTGCAGAACCTTGTAGTCTTAGGAGTGCGTGTGTTTATGTTCTCTCTTACCAATACCCCCCTGGTACTGTTTCCAGACACTAGAACAATACTTTAAAATTGATAGCTTAGTTGATGTACATAGAATGCTTCGAACTCCATCTGTCTGGAGCTCCATCATGCATAAAAATCACCCACTTCTTGTTCTTCTTAACCATCTGCTATTATATCACAACACTTTCAAATCTACTACCATACACTTATAAGGGGTGCTAACCTCCTCGACATGGGCTCGTCTGGAGAAATCTTGTGCACTTGGATGGACGAGGACTTGGCAACCTCCATTCATTCAGCGGCTCTCTCCGATGGAGGTTCGAGTCCTCCCTCGGGGATGGGTGTGTGTATTGTCCTTAGCTTAAGTTAGCTTAAGTTAGATTAACTAGTGCTTAAGCTTAGGGACCAATTACCTCAGCAGTTTGGTCCCATAAGACCTTACGACAAATTTCCAAGTTTTTCCATTCATTCACGAGAAGCAGAATGTAGCGGTCTACTTCTGGTCAGCTGCAGATTAAATCGGTAACTGTGCTGCAGAGCAGGTTGATTAAAGACAGTGCGATGGCGTCTTTCAGTCTCTAATTTTATCCTAAGACTGCCAGAATGCTCTGTGACATCCATCCACATAGAGATAGATCATAAATTATGCACTATGCTTGAGGTGCTAGAAATATATAGAGAGCTGTCTGGTATACTTTTGATGATGTATATGTTCGAGAATTAACAATGAATGGAAGTACTGCACAGTCATCTATGTACATTCGCAATGATACTTGGCAAAGCAGAGAAGAGGCAGTTTAGCTATGATACTGAAATTGGGTAACATGCTGTCGCATCATTGGTTGGTGTTGAAATTACTGTAAAATTGCTAAAATTGTTCACACTATCAACTGTCATGCTTATTATTACAGTACATCGACTGTGTCTTTTCCACCCCATCCGCCCACTGGTATGCTGTTGGTTACCATACAATGATTGACTGACATCGCTTGTTTGAGATAGAGAAAGAGTTTCTGTGGAGAGGCAACACCTTCTAGGGATGGCTAGCACTGAAACAGTGATCATGTACATGATTGCAATATGAGGAATCAGTCGAAATGGGAGGCACAGCCATCAGCTATTCCGTCACTGTGACGGATGAGTTTAAATGTAGAGGTCGTCCATCACCTTTGGACAGCAGTTTGGAAACGCTCCACTACATGGCCAAACTCTTCCATTGTTGTAACTGTCTTTTATTTAAAACCACCCAGTGTGTGTGGTGTGTTGTGCTGGCAACAGTAACAACATGATTTACACCATGCAATGTCGAGTTTTCTGTGAGAAGCAATGGATCCGAACGTGTTAATGCCAATTTAGAACCTGACAAGGACCTGAAAGTCGTGGCGGAAAAAATAAAATGTATGGCAGTGTACAAAGCGTGTTACAGCAGAAAAAGTAATATTTCAAACCCAGGTCAATGGAAGTGTCTCTTACGACTTATTATGCAGTTTGTGGGGTACAGTCATCCTCCCACAGTACAGGCGATGCAACTTTACACTAGTGTGTGCAATGGATCAATACCTGTATATTTAATAGGATCGTCACATGTGCTCAATACCAGCATGCAGACAGTATTTGATTTAGATATATGGGAGGAGATAGATGCAGTAAAAATCCTGGTGTGTTCTCTATCGGATGAAGTTAGTGTAGCTTTTGTAGTTCGTAGTTTTTCTCTGTTGGATGGTACAGAGCGATGATAGCATGTTGGGGCTATAGACGTGAATGAGACCTGAGGGACGCGGACATGCTTCGGACTGCAGTATCTGTATGAAGTTTGGAGACGCACCACAGTGCAATAGCAGGATATTTGTCCCTCTCCCAGTTCCCGTACTGTCTTTTAAACTACCTCATGTTGCAGGAGCAGGCTTCGTTTGGCGCTGACCTTACACATCGTACACAGCTGGTGGAGCTACGACAGCATGTTCCCATTTCCATCTAATGGCCAAAACACAGTCCTGTCGCACTAACTCAGTGTAGCCTGTTTCTACACGGGTTGCAGAAGGAGGTAGATATAGCTTTCTCCGACTTCTACTCAGTTCCACTTAAATTGGAACGATCACATCCGCATAGCTGCAGGGATGGTAGTGCAGAGTCTGAGGGGCAGTTGCAAGATGCATAGGGACTACCTAAAACCATGTTGGAATTTTACTGTAGCAGACAGGTTCGAGAAAGGTGACTCATTTCGAGATATGGGAGTGCCAGAAATATGATTCACTAGCGGCTGTAATCATTAAAGGAATTCTCCATGTGGTTGAATGAAAAGAATTGATTCCAAATCCCAGACGGTATTTCTAGCAGATAGCGTAACACTAGGGATCTGAGAAGCCTGTGTACATTTCTTACGACCTCAATCAGCACACCATCTACTGTTTGTGATCCTTCTCAATCAACCTTCTCCTATAATTCAGTGGATATATCGAGGAACCTCTGACATGGCGTCAAGACAGAATATAATGCAAATAATGGAGAAATATCTAGTGGCAGCATAAGGGAGTTGCAAATATTGGTTTCATACCACATTCCTTAGCCGAATCACTTTCAAAATTCAGCGATTTTATCACGAGGTTGCATCGTGGGCTACGTGTAACCGCACTGCTGGTCTGATAATATACACTCCTACAATCACCGTCTATATTCAGTGTCGCGGTATTTGTATGGAAAAACCATTTCATTGGGAGGTAATATCATACGTCGATTAATAAAGCCAGTATAGCTCTTAACATGAATACCTGTGTGTAGCTGTAGAACCAGAACCGATTGCGATAGTAATATGGTCATTGCAATCATGTTTTTTTAACATACATAGCGGTTTGTAAGACGATTATGCCTCTATTTCTACGACACAGTGATAGTACTAGCAGGAAAAACTTATGAGGCATGTCCACCCATCGCTGATTTTCGATCAGTATTGTTTCGTATCGCCAGCAATTAGTTATTGGCGAAGTACTATACGTAGTAGTAGGAGATGCGTGATAGTTTCACCTTGAGCATCAGACTTATAAAGTGAGTGTGTGTGTGTGTGTGTGTGTGTGTTCCGACATGTGCAAAGGAAATGGCTATGTCCAGTCGTAAGGAAGGTATGGATTTGACGAGGAATACCGAGACAGCAATGGGAAGAGTATGTCAAGTCATAAGAATGGTACAGATATTTCTATTTCCAGGGCCACAGTCGTCAGCAGGGTGTATTTCCGATACTTCACTCATTGTCGAATGTTGTCCAATTGAAACTGCGATCGTAATATTTCATTGTAAGTACAGTGATAAAATATATATGTGGTCAGTTTGCTAGAACGATTCTGTCTGTGTGTGCTTGGTACGCTGTGGCGGGAATGATTCACAGTAAGAGCAGTCCGAATGGGGAGGCCTGTTGGGATGCAAGAATGTAGCTGACTAGACCATGTCGTCCTCTAGACGGCAAAAAAGCGAACTAATATTTAATATGTGTTGGGCAGCTTTCGTGATCGCATAGAAATTTGAGAAGATTCAATATGGACGCGTGTTTGCGTTGGACTATTATTCCCTCCAATGTAAATAGTCCAGCTGACTGCGTCTGCGCATCTCACGCCTTGATTCAGCTGAGGAAACATCGATTGTGGTATCTGCATCTAGCAGGTGAATGAAAGACGAACGGAAGACACGTTTGTTGGTTCTCTAGACATGATGCTCTAACAGTCAATTTTTTTCGTGACAAACTCAGTTTTGCCACGTGAAAAAACAGATATGTCTCACAGTGATCCTACTCCTGCTCCAAAGTATTAAACAGATACGGTGCTTAGCAACATTAACTTAAAAATGCGCTTAGACTACAACAGTTTTGCAGTTTCTCCACCCACCTGCTCTGCCCGTGAAAATTAACTCCGAATGAAAGCACTCTAGTATATTTTACATTCACAATGATTTCTTAGTCAGGGGAAAATTGTGTGATCTGGGTGGTGGATGCTATGCGTGGAATGCACAGAAACAAATGCCGACCTGGTGGTCTGAATATATATAAAAGATGGCACTGTGTGTTGGCTGGATTTACAAATATCGACAAAAGCAAAAGGTTTCGTGGAAGTGGTGAAATCGATAAACCGAAAGGACTCTAGAGCTTT
Source organism: Schistocerca cancellata (assembly GCF_023864275.1). NCBI lineage: Eukaryota > Metazoa > Arthropoda > Insecta > Orthoptera > Acrididae > Schistocerca > Schistocerca cancellata. The sequence continues at coordinate 229,223,721 of NC_064631.1, read as the reverse complement.
TTTAAATTATACTTACATCCTTTATTCATCGACAAATACTTAATGGTGGGAGGCTTTACCGCAGTGCAAAAACGACACCCAGCTGGTGCAAGTGTGGACGTATCATAATTTTTTTATACACCTATAATTGATAGTCAGAAATGTTATGCTACTGCTTGAACGTAAATGGACTGTGGCTTATATTCCGACATATCACTAGACGTTTTTGGGACGTAATCAAACTTAACATTCACGTAAAAAAGAAAATTACTTATGTCTAGTCGTAATGGAAGGATACATTTGACGTGGTGAATTGTGGTTTCAACGCATTGATAAATATATCCGAACGTAAGGGGTGATTGCTTCATTTTGTAAAAAGTTGCACAATATAGCAATGAAAGGGCTCAACTGGACCTGCTGTAGTGTGCAAACAGGGCAGGCGAATACGGCTGCAAAAAAAAGTCCCCTCATCGGCACCCCCTAAGCGTTTCCTCGCGTTTTCCTTGTCGCATTATCGACAAAGATGTTGATTACAGTACAACAACCCTTATCGGTGATATATTTCCAACCATTTTGGCCGTGGGGGCGTTGTTGATTATCACATAGTGGCGGATGCTTGTGCTTTATAACACTTGTTTGAAAGAGTCTTGATAGGATGCAGTACGTTCCGGAAGCGCTGACTAGAAAACTTAAACGTCAAGTAATTTCCTGGAACTGAAGAGAAACGAGACATATAGCTGGTGTGAACGTGGACATGCCGTAATTTTTTCAGGTGCTGTACACATATAAACGATAACTGCACTGTTTTGTCTGAAATAAGTATATATTGCAGTGTAAAGCTACTGTGTGTTATGTTCAGGCATGTCCAGGAAAATGACTGTGTGTCCTTTCGTGAGGGAGGTATAGATTCAGCACCTCGATAGTCGTAAGGTGAACGAAAGGTTTTTTTATGTGGAAAATTATGTGCGCTATAGATACTGAGATTCATTCCAGAACCACGGTCATAAAGAGGAGATGTATCTAGTACACTGCTCGGTGTCAGACTGCGGCAGATCCTAATATTTAATTGTAGTTTCACCAAACTGATTCGAACAAGATGGAGGCAAGGTATCTATTGAAAGTTCTGAGAAAGCAATTGTTGAAAGAGAAGTTGCAGCAGACTATTCATCTTTGGCGGGGATGCCGTCACTCATCCGCCACTGTGGCATAAAGACATCTCCAGGCCAGTAGCTGTAATACACAAAAATTCCCGCCATTTTTCTCTTCTGTAGGACAGTGCTTCGAATTCTGTTTGCGCAATTGTTCCGATTTTCCCGTCCTTGCTTAGACAGTACTCTGTTTCCAAACAACAAGAATGTTTTTATGATTAACAGTGTTTTCGCGAGCGTGCACAGACCTGAAGAGGGCTTTTAGCGGTGAGAACGCTTACCGTTTCTGAGATGTATGTTGATAGCAGGACGTCACGATTTCCAGGAAGGGAACGCGTGGAGTCTCGTTAGGACCATCAGGAAGAATGCATTCGGTATTATTCTCGGCTATTTTCGTAAACCAGTCCTGTTAGGGCAGGAATTTCCATGCAGGCAAGCTGAGACATCACGAAAGCTCCTACAAATGCGGCAGTTAACTATTTCTGCAGCACTTTACGAATTCCGGGAAGGGACTGATAAGTAATGGACGGGCCGTCCCGTTACATCTCTCTCAGCACTGGACCTGCAGCTCTGCATATTCGCGCCAGCAACGGTGCCTAGGTGAACACGTATTTCGACAGGTATTTCTCAGATGTCGTGTATCAAAGGGATGGCCCTGCCTCATCCTTGCAGATCCAAACTGACACCTGCACGTGGTTCGGCAGCTGATGGCCTCGTCGTCACTTTGCGGGGCCGCAGGTGCACCCCGACTCCTGGGAGCTTGTGCGGTAGAGGCCTGTGCGGTCCAGTGGACAGGGTATGGCGGGTGGTGCGTGCTTCATGGTCGCAAGATTTTTAACTGTTTGTAATTACGTGTGATGTGTGTTTCATGGCGGTATTCCCTGCGCAATCGGAATAAAAAAAGAAATGCGATCGATGTAATTACTTCAAGACCTGCATCTTTCCAAACAGCAGTGAATGATGAGCAAGTGAAATCCAAGTCCCGCAAACTGATTTTTTTTTAAATAAAAGAACAATATACCTTGGAATTTCCCTTCATGATTTCCTCCTCTCCACCTCAGTGCCGCCAATTTCCAGGTAGAGGAAGGGGGAGTGGGGAGGAGGCGAGGGGGCGTGGATACGGTGGCGGGGGTGGTGATCGATTTCCTGAAAAAATCTTTAAATAAATAAATAAACTATACTCCATACATTGTCTTGAATCCCCTAAATTGTTTCAATAAACAATGTACCACACATTGTCTACATTGTTTAAACAATATTCCATGCAGAGCAATCGATTTCCAGACAAATTCTTTAACTAAATAAATAAACTATATTCCATACACTACCATAAATAACTAAACAATATTCTATATATTGTCTAAATTGTTTAAACAATATTCTATACACTACAATCGAATTCCCTCCAAGAGACCAATCAGCTGAATCTTTTAACGCCAATTTCCTGGAGGGAGGGTGGGAGGGAAGGTGGTTTACAAGAGGGGAGAGGTTAATTAATTGATCAATTTAATTAAGTCACCAATTAGATTGATAAGAGTGAGAGGGGCTATCCGATAACTCAGACCTGAAAGTGTACCTGTAGCAGCGACGCGGGAGGTTACAGGAGGGGGAGGGGGTGGGGGGGGGGAGAATAAGTTAAGTGCCTGTCAATCCAAAGGAAGGATCCTTTTAGCAGAACAATAGGTTAAGTGCCTGTCAGTCCAAAGGAAGGATCCTTTTAGCAGAACAATAGGTTAAGAACCTGTCAATCAAAGGAGAACAATAGGTTAAGTACCTGTCAATCAAAGGAGAACAATAGGTTAAGTACCTTTCAATCAAAGAAGAGCAATAGGTTTGCCCCTGAGTACATACCCGCCCCTGATGTAGGCAAACCGCACTAACAAAATGCACCTGTATGAACATTGCCCTACTACTAACTTATTCCACTTGATTTTGAGCATTCTTCCATAATATCACATCACAAACTCTTCAATCCTCTTCTTTTCTGATTTTTCGCCACAGTCCATGATTCACTTCCATGCAATCTTGTGCTTCAGACTGACCATCACAGAAGTTTCTGTCTTCAGTTTAATCTATGTTTGTTGATCGCAAACTTGTGTGCCCTCTTCTCGCACAATATTCTGCAAACCATGGCTGAGGAGCAACAGGCTGATTGGATATTCCGGAAAGTGTTTGACTTAGGGCCACACTGGAGACTGTTAAAGAAGGTCCAAACTGATGGAATAGGATATCAGATGTATGAGTGGCTCGGAGACTATTTAAGTAATAGGACCCAGCATGTTGTCCTGGATGGCGATTGTCATCAGACACAAAAGTATCGTCAAGGGTGCCCTCGGGAAGTGTTGTAGTATCGCTCTTGTTCTCTGCTTACATAAACGATCTGGCAGATAGGCAACAATCTGCGTTTTGTACTTGATGATGCTTTAGTGTATGGGAAGGTGTCACTGTAGACTGACTGTACTAGAATATAGGGTGACTGGGATGGAATTTCTATTTGGTGTGATGGGGAAAAGAATCCTCTGATGTTTGAATACAGTATTAATGGTGTGCATTTTGACAAAGGCACGTTGATTAAAGGCAGAACGTTGAAGATTAGCATGGAAATGGAACAAACATGTAACGTCTGTTGTAGGAGAAGTATTGGGAGTATTCTAGGAAAGCGGTTAAGGCGACCGCTCGCGAAAAGCAAGAAATCCAAGTTCAAGTCCCGGTCATTATCGTTGTTCCTTTACACAACTGATAATTATTTGCATTCTCAACTGCAAACACATTTCATGAAATGCATAAAGGTCATGTTAAGTCACTGCTAAGCATCTACTACTACTAGGACTAACCATTGCAGTGGACACTTAGCTTATATACGTTGAGAAACTAATTCATATGGTGATGGGTAATACACTATCCAGATTGGTAAGCCAGACTGGTAAGCCAATCTGAATTCTAAACCATTCTTTATGCTTGTGGCAGGGGCATCCTTACAAGAAACAAACAAAAAAATTACCATGTACGCAAACAATTAACTTAAAGTGAACATGTGTGGGCACATTCTCTTGGATGATTACACCACGGATGGTCAGAAGCGGGCAACCTCGAGAGCATTTCGAGGTCCTTGAATCAAATCTTCTTTGATGCATAATGCGGATCACAGCCCAAAACGAAGCAAGTGGTTCATCAGTTCTCTTTACTACAGTTGCAGTTGATATTGACGACTGGAAATCACAGTTTTTGGAGATGACGTCTAGATATGTCGACCCCAAGGCATAGACGATTGAGAGTGCGCCTTATAGCCTACATCTCTCGGTGGCCAGGTGCGAGATTTCTAGATGATTGAGGCCAATGGGATTGGTCTGCTAATTGTGGTTTTCACTTTCCCATTCTCTGTTTAGAAGAAGTCGTTTGCAAGATGTTGCTGGTTTTAATTTTATTGAAACTCAGTCTACATCTACACTGAAACTGGTGCACCTGCCTAATATCGTGTAGGGCCCCCACGAGCCCGCAGAAGTGCCACAACACGACGTAGCATGGACTCGACTAATGTCTGAAGTAGTGCTGGAGGGAATTGTCACCCTGAATCCTGCAGTGCTGTCCATAAATCCGTAAGATTACGAGGGGGGTGGAGATCTCTTCTGAACAGCTCGTTGCAAGGCATCCCACGTATGCTCAATAATTTTCATGTCTGGGGAGTATGGTGGCCCGCGGAAATGTGTGAATTCAGGAGAGTGTTCCTGGAGCCACTCTGTAGCAATTCTGGGTGTGTGGGGTGTCAACCTGTCCTGCTGAAATTTACCAAGTCCGTCGGAATGCACAATGGACATGAATGGGTGTAGGTGATCAGACAGGATGCTTACGTACGTGTCACTTACCAGAGTCGTGTCTAGACGTATCAGCGGTCCCATATCACTCCAACTGCACACGCCCCACACCTTTACAGAGCCTCCACCAGCTTGAAAACTCCCAGGGTGGCATGCAGGGTGCATGGATTCATGAGTTTGTCTCCATAACCGTACACGTCCATCCACTCCATGCAATTCAAAATGAGACTCAACCGACAAGGCAACATGTTTCCAGTCATCAGCAGTCTAATGTCAGTGTTGACGAGTCTAGGCGAGGTGTAAAGCTTTGTGTCGCAAAGTCATCAGGTGTACAGGAGTGGGCCTTTAGCTCCGAAAGCCCATATTGATGATGTTTCGTTGAATGGTTCGCACACTGACACTTGTTGATGGCCCAGCATTGAAATCTGCAGCAATTTGCGGAAGGGTTGCACTTCTGCCCACTTGAACCATTCTCTTCAGTCGTTATTGATCCCGTTCTTGCAGGATCTTTTTCCGGTCGCAGCCTTGTTGGAGACTTGATGTTTTGCCGGATTCCTGATATGAATTGTACACTGGTGAAATGGTTGTACGGGAAAATCCCTACTTTATCGCTCCCTCGGAGGTGCTGTGTCCCACAGCTCGTGCGCCGACCATAGCACACATTCAGACTCACTTAAATCTTGATAACCTGCCATAGTAGCAGCAGTAACCGATCTAACAGCTGCCTCAGGCACTTATTGTCTTATATAGGCGCTGCCGACCGCAGCGCCATATTCTGCCTGCTTGCATATCTATTTGAATACGCATGTCTATATCAGTTTCTTTGGCGCTTCAGTATATTTCTAGGTCTATACTCTGCAAACCTCCTTGAAGTGCATGGCAGAGGCTACCTCCCATTGTGCCAGTTGCTAGGATTTCTTCCCGTTCCATTTACGTATGGAGCGCGGGAAGAATTAGTGTTTAAATGCCACTGTGTGTGCTGTAATTATTCTAATCTTGCTCTCACAATCCCTATGTGAACGACATCTAGGGGGTTTTGGTATATTCCTAGAGTCATCACTTAAAGTCGGTTCTTGAAACTTTGTCAATACACTTTCTCGGTATAATTTATGTCTATCTTCAAGAATCTGCCAGTTCAGTTTCTTGAGCATCACTGTAACTCTCTACCATGGGTCAAACAAACCTATGATCATTCGTGCTACCCTTCTTTGTATACGTTCAAAATTCCCTGTTAATCCTATTTAGTACAGGTTCCACACACTTGAGCAATACTCTAGAATGGATTGCAATATGGATTTGTAAGCAATCTCCTTTATAGACTGATTGCACTTCCCCAGTATTCCACCAATAAACCTAAGTCTACCTATTGCTTTACTCACAGCTGAGCATATATATCGTCATTCCATTTCATATCTCCATAAAGTATTACATCCAAGCATTTGTATGAGTTGGCGGATTCCAACTGTGACTTACTGACATTAAAATCATAGAATACTACGTTTTTTCTTCCAATCCATATGTGGCATACAGCAAACCAGTGCGTAACAGTATTGGTTAAAAACAGTCTTGGTTGCCTTTTTTTTTTTTTTCAACGACGCGTTTCGCCTTATTCAGGCATCTTCAGGTTATCTTTTCTAGATGGCCGCGAGAGGCACCAACCTGAAGATGCCTAAATAAGGCGAAACGCGTCGTTGAAAAATAAAAAAACTAAAATTGCAACCAAGACTGTTTTTAACCAATACTACATTGTTTTTCGCTTTGTGAAGTGCACAATTTTACACTTCTCATCATTTAAAGCAAGTTATCAATCCTTGCACCAGCACACTTCTCCGGGGCACACCCAAAGTTACTTACACAGCTAAAAACGACTCTCCATCCAAGATAGCATTCTATGGCCTTCTTACCAAGAAGTCCTCAATCCAATCACAATTTTCACTTGATACCCACATGATCGTACTTTTGACAATAAGCGTAGGTGTGGTACTGAGTCAAATGTTTTTCGCATATCAAGAAATACTGCATCCACTTGCCTGCCTTGATCCAAAGGTTTCAGTATTTCATGTGAGAAAAGTGCGAGTTGGGTTTCACATGATCGATGTTTTCGGAATCCAGGCTGGTTGGCATGGAGTAAGTCATTCTGTTCAAGATACCTTATTATGTTTGTGGTCAGAATATGTTCTAAGACTCTACAACGAATCGATGTCAAGGATACTGGACGGTAGTTTTGTTGATCACTTCTACTACCCTTCTTGTAGAGGGGAGTTACCTGTGCTTTCTTCCAACTAATGGGACCTACGATAGATTATAATTATAATAGGGGCTAAGCCAGTCGCAAATTCAATATAGAACCTGTAAGATTCCATCAGGCCCTGGAGCTTTTCTTCAGTTTTAACAATTTCAGCAGTTTCTCAAAGACACTGAACCTAATACCGATTTCTCACATCTTTTCAGTGGCATGAGAATGAACTCTGTCGACCGTTGGTGCACAATCGAGTAATGGAACTGGGTGTTGTGTGATGTCCTTAGGTTAGTTAGGTTTAAGTAGTTCTAAGTTCTAGGGGACTGATGACCATAGATGTTAAGTCCCATAGTGCTCAGAGCCATTTGGACCATTTTTTGAAGTAATGTATGGCTAGGCTTTTTTTTCCATGCAGGCAACAACAACAGATGACTGGGAGCTCAATATTTGCCACATGATATACTTAAGCAAGTAGAGTAGGTCGCAGACATCCAGTAATAAGATTGAAAGTCTAGTTCAGTGCATTGTCAACCTCTTTGGCAGCGGGCAGACTTGTACGAGGCAGGGCATGCGTATTTGTCACGATTAACAGACTGATAATGCCGTTGTTATTAAAGTTTGTGGCTGATAAACGCATGTACTACTGATTATCTTCCTCACGATGTTATTTCTGTCTTCAGCTTTCAGCCTTGTGTAATAACAAGTGTTTGCCAGTTCAGAAATAAGGATCGCAGCAATCAAATAATTTACGAACAGTAAGTATAGTGCACACATTTTAACATGGTTTATTGTAAATGGGGTTGCAGTGTGAAGGTCAATCAATTGCCGCAATGGAGAGGAGTAATGCTGGGGAAGTCTGTTTTGTAAGAAGTGTAGTTGTGGGTAGTACTTGTGATGCATCATGAATTTCTACGTCATTCATTCACACACACACACACACACACACACACACACACACACACACACACATATATATATATATATATATATATATATATATATATATATATATAAACTAAATATCATTCACCTTTCATCATTTTGAAAATAAAAGTTTTCCAAGGAAATTCTTTCATTCTACGGTTTAATTATGCGCCAAAGTTGGTTATAATGTAGGGGAGGGGGTACTAGCTAATGTCTAATTGCAGTCGGTGGTTATGGCCTAAGAAAGCTTGGGAACCTCTGCTCTAGCCACAGGAATATAATTACAGTCGTTTTTTAAAGTGTATAGAGGGTAAATCGTTGAGAGATTAACACAAAGATCCGGTTAGTTTAGTTCAATGCATTTTTAACGACAAGAGTTAGAGTATAAACATACAGCTAGTAAGTGCTTAATTCTTTCAAAAGTTATCAATGAATCGAACCCAGGCCCACTTGCATGGCAGGCGAGCACGTTACCACTCAGCTAAGCAAGAGGACAGTATGAAGAATATTGTTATAGACAGCTGCTGTAAGCGGGTATTGCCATCTGATGCAACGTTGTTTTCCTGCCAGGCAGAGCTGCATCAGAAGATGAGTAATGAGAGCGAGGTATATAATGTTATAACCGATTTGTGTATGTTTCGTATGTTTCATAACTTCACCTTCCGAGTGGAGAGACAATAAAAATAATAACCAATACATAAATTTATAGTACGCAAGATATGGGGAAACGATCGTCGGTGGAGCAGCAAAACAGCAAGTTAAAAATTTCTACGTATTTTTCATTAACCCTGAACCCGAAACATCTCTGAAATGTGTGTAACTAGAAACATGTGGTTTCTCAGAACACCTTATATATTATATCACAGAACTCCACATAAGTTGACAGAAATCACGTAAATAGTCAGTTAATTCATGTTGTAAGTAATTTTAATACTTTTCAGCCCATATAAACACTTTGTTGTTTAAATTATATAAAATAAACACGAAATATCACAAGTACGTGCAGTCATTCAGTGTCAGATTCCATGGGAATTTCACCGCTGTTATACCAGACAATATACACTACTGGCAATTAAAACTGCTACACCAAGAAGAATTGCAGATGATAAACGGGTATTCATTGGACAAATATATTATGCTAGAACTGACATGTGATAACATTTTCATGCAATTTGGGTGCATAGATCCTGAAAAATCAGTACCCAGAACAACCATCTTTGGCCGTAATAACGGCCTTGATACACCTGGGCATTGAGTCAAACAGAGCTTGGATGGCGTGTACAGGTACAGCTGCGCATGCAGCTTCAGCACGATACCACAGTTCATCAAGTGTAGTGACTGGCATATTGCGACGAGCCAGTTGCTCGGCCACCATTGACCAGACGTTTTCAATTGGTGAGAGATCTGGAGAATGTGCTGGCAAGGGCAGCAGTCGAACATTTTCTGTATCCAGAAATGCCCGTACAGGACCTGCAACATGTGGTCGTGCGTTATCCTGCTGAAATTAGGATTTCGCAGGGATCGAATGAAGGGTAGATCCACGGGTCGTAACACATCTGAAATGTAACGTCCACTGTTCAAAGTGCCATCAATGCGAACAATAGGTGACCGAGACGTGTAACCAATGGCACCCCATACCATCACGCCGGGTGATACGCCAGTATGGCGATGACGAATACACGCTTCCAATGTGGGTTCACCGCGATGTCGCCAAACACAGATGCGACCATCATGATGTTGTAAACAGAACATGGATTCATCCGAAAAAATGACGTTTCGCCATTCGTGCACCCAGGTTCGTCGTTGAGTACACCATCACAGGCGCTCGTCTGTGATGCAGCGTCAAGGGTAACCGCAGCCATGGTCTCCGAGCTGATAGTCCATGCTGCTGCAAACATCGTCGAACTGTACGTGCAGATGGTTGTTGTCTTTCAAACGTCCCCATCTGTTGACACAGGGATCGAGACGTGGCTGCATAATCCGTTACAGCCATGCGGATAAGATGCCTGTCATCTCGACTGCTAGTGATACGAGGCCGTTGGGATCCAGCACAGCGTTCCGTATTACCATCCTGAACCCACCGATTCCATACTCTGCTAACAGTCATTGGATCTCGACCAATACGAGCAGCAATGTCGCGATACGATAAACCGCAATCGCGATGGGCTACAATGCGACCTTTATCAAAGTCGGAAACGTGATGGTACGTATTTCTCCTCCTTACACGTGGCATCACATCAACGTTTCACCAGGCAACGCCGGTCAACTGCTGTTTGTGTATGAGAAATCGTTTGGAAAGTTTCCTCATGTCAGCACGTTGTAGGTGTCGCCACCGGCGCCAACCTTGTGTGAATGCTCTGAAAAGCTAATCATTTGCATATCACAGCATCTTCTTCCTGTCGGTTAAATTTTGCTTCTTTAGCACGTCACCTTCGTGGTGTAGCAATTTTAATGGCCAGTAGTGTATTCCTAAATATAAATAAGATATTGCAGAAAATGTAGAAAAAAGATAGTAATCAACTGAACTGAAATATTAGATCACATCTCTTTTGCACAGTCGACACACATCTTTCTGCTGCATTCCAGGCAAACTGAGTGACCACATTTGGTGAACTTATACGCTGTTTTTCTCTTCTTGGACGCAAGGCACTTCATACACATCTTCCTTTTGTCCATTCTATCGCTTAGTATGCCTTCGCTTGGTTGCCGAGTGTCTCCCAGAACTTTGTCGACCATTTCCTTGATATTTCTAGGTAAATTTTGAATTTCCAGGCGTCTTCTTAGATGTGGCACTATCAGCTACATGACCAGACTTTTTGTGAATTTGAGACGAGTTAGCATGGGGTTTCCTCTGTAGCACAAATACAGAACAAAACTGTTCACGGAACTGATGTTTACAAGTGTGTAAAAGACTGCCATTGGCCAGCGCCTTGTACGTCTGTTTGACGAATAATTGGCACATTTCATGTCGAGCAAATCTACTCCAGATTTCGTTGCCTTGTAGTAACAAATAATTTCTAGATTATTTTTTATGGTATCATTTTCAATGGAATGATGCATTGAAGACACAAGAATTACTGCCTTGTTTCTCTTAGGAACAAAGGAAACCAGTGTTGTATTCTCAGAGAATCCATATAATGCTGACCCAACTGACCTACTTTTATCAGCCAAAAACTCTTGGGGAATTCCGCGTTTGTTCTTTCTGACCATTTCTAGGTACGTTAGTCCTCTCTTGCTCGGCTCACGAATGAGTTCTATAGATGTAAATCAGTTGTCAGCGGTAATGTTTCTGTTACTGCCTTCTATTGGTATGCACAGATGTAAAACAGCCTGAGTTGGTTTGGCAAGTTTTTTCTCTTCTTCTGTCAGGCCACATCCAACATTATCTTTCTCTGAATGTATGTAAGCATTGAAGGGGTAAGCGCTTCCAGACTCTGCCAGAAACATAATTTTTATGCCGTATTTGGCTGGTTTGCTAGCCATGTAAATGCAGAAAGTACATTTTCCTCTAAATGGAACCAACATTTCATCCACTGTAACGTTGCCTTTAACACAGTATAACTGCTGAGAACTTAAAACTAATTTCTCAAAAATATTTTACATTGCACCTGTGCGATCTGACTTCTTTCTTTCGTCTCTGGTAGTCGCATCGTATCTCTGTAATTGGACAGATTAGTTTTTTCCTGCAAGTTTGCCCTTATTGTATTCAGTTTCACGTTTGTATGTAAAACTATTTCGTTTATCATGTCATCATCAAATAACTTAAATTCTCCCTTATTTGAGATTTACTAGGTCTTTGTCCCGAACTTCGACTTTGGATGTTAGGCCAGGCATTCCTCCTTTCAGAATGTTGTGCTCTGGTGTTCTTCTCGTTCTAACAGGCTCAGAACGTTCCCACAGAAAAAATATTTTTCCCATAAAAGTATTGTGTTTGCTGTGAGGTATTATCTGTAGTATAGACCTCTCCAGGCTCTTCTTGCAATAAAACATTTTCTTCACTGGTATCACTCTCTGTTTCATGGTGACTATCACCTACCACGAAATCTGGATCAGCATCATAATCGTCAAATGTGTCGTCATCGATCCCATTTTCCTCTTCATCTAAATCCCATAACAGCGCTTGCACCCAAGCTTCCAAATCTGGTTTAGCTGCAGATATGTCACTCTTCTTAGAAAATCGATCCGTGTTATACCTGAAATATTACATAAATTCATGCATAGAAGAAGACGTTATAAAATAACAGCCCCTGAAAGCAGAATATGTCGTAATTAGACACCTGAATTTAAAATAAATGAGGGGTCTGTCAGACCGATGTTCGGATTAAAGACACTAGTTGCGTGAGTTTTGAGGTTATGTGTATTTGTAGAGTGTAGATAGACCAAAGACTGAAATATGAAGTGGGGAACGGAGAATATTGTTCGCTTTTCGGGTATCTATATATTGCATAGGTGTTTGTGGGATTTCAGTGATGCTGATTACAAAAATAAGCAACATATTGATGCCGCTGAGACCGTGCGATCATAACATAGATGGTTTGACAATATCTGAGCTGCAGGGCAAAATTTATTGCGTTAGGAGCATATATACTACTGAATTAAGAAAAATACAAACAACTGAAACTAGTGTAATTCTAGCTGTGACAATGTTATCATCTACAAGACTAAAATCCCATCGTTCGAGTTGGCCAACTGTTAAAGGAACATTGTTCACAGGAGGGAAGGCTATACAAATTCAAGAAGCTGCATTCTTTATTTAATATTCATTTATCTAAAACGTCGCTGCAGTGCTCCCCATTCACATATGTTAGAATCTTGAAATATTGCCACTGTACAGATCTATCTTCAAGAGAGTAGTTTGCACTTTGCAAACCATTCTCTTCTTAATGCGGTCTGCTTCAAATAATTATTGTTGCAAATGTTAATAACTATTACTGTTAATGTTAATAATTACTGGTGTTAATGAAATAACGTCATCACCAACAAAAACGATATCTTGTAGCATGCCGAGTGTTCTCGATTGTAATGCACGCAATATGATATGTAATTTCAGTTCTGCCGACAGTGCTTCATGGATTACAGTACCTTTATTCCTTATCGCATAATTAACTCTATTTAAAAGAAACATGAACAGTTATGGTGACATTCTAGGATAATTAAAAGAACTTCTAGGATCTTCCATTATAAATTATTTAAGCAAGGATGCTGAGCAACCGAGCTGACGTCTTTTCTTCATCCAGCCACAAATCGAAACACGTTTCTTATATTTTTCTTATGCAGCGATTCCACGTAACAAGCTTTAACTCCATCATAACTCGTGCGACGTGCAGCTGCCAAAACTTTCTTTCAGACACGACTCAGGGACTCACAAAACGACGAAACTGAAGTGTATACTGGTGTCACCGTGTCTACAGTCATATATGAAAACACTTGCGTGCAACTCATTCCACGCAACTAGTGGCGCAACCCAATGTCGTCGTGTAAACTATGCTTAAGGGTTAATCTTCTTGCATCATGTTTTGAGGGCTTTGAATGAACCTGAGTGCATTTATCAGCGTTCAAGTAGGGGATGAAGTAATTTCCGCGTGACTTTAAGAATTAAATGTAATGCGCAAGTCAAAACAATGATTAATGCAGCAATAACCAGAGCGCTGCGAGATTCATTTTGTGTTAAGTGATGGAGATGTAACATTTACTGATGCAATAGTAAGAATTGGACAATAGATTACCATATTAAATATCTTACTATTACATTTAGTCTTGTTTTGATAATTTTGAACAATTCCAAGTTGTAGTGAAGACTGCCAGACAAAATGAAATGCAACGTGACCGTCATACTGATGTCGCCTTGGAATCAACATCATTCTGATGTCGCCTTGGAATCCGAAGTAGGAGAACAGAGTACCCAGGAATTACAACGGGCAAATCCGATGCTTAATATTGAAAAAAATTCGAATCCGTGGTTTCGGCAGTGGTTTCGCTATAGCCAAAAACCAGGAGGGTGTGGCTAATAAGATTTCAGAGAATTCTAAAAAGTAGGATACTATAGCAGAAAAGCAGGGGGTTGTGGTTACAGAAATGGCGAAGATGCAGAAGCAGAAGCAGAACGAGCTTGCGTCCAAGCTTACTGCACTTTCAGGTAGACAGACTAAGATGGTGAAAGAATTATCTACTGGAATATCGGAACTAAAGAGTGCGTGAAGGTATACCGGAGGTTGTGCAGATATCAACCGGAGTGGTTAACAAGACAAAGCTGTCACATTCTGCACCAAGCTAAAATGGACAACTGCTTTCGAGCAGGGTTGATAATTTTGAGGAAATACAGAAGCGTCCGATCTTACCCGTCGGCTTTGACCCATGACGTCACAAATGTAGCGGAAACGACCATAAACAACAATTCCAATATGGCGGATATAAAAACATCGCATACGTATTATAAACACTGAAATACACAAGTTTCACAAAAAGCCTAATGACTCTAACGGGACAAGCGTGGGAAATTAGGGGTTTTTGGGTGGGGACAAACTAAATATACACAAATGTAGCCACCGACCGCCATACAAAACCACGCAATACAACGAAATAAATCAACATTACAAAACTGACCAAATACAAAAAAACACATTCCTATCCAGAATCGGACACTTCCCTTGACCTATATAGCTCAACAGAACCTACCGATCACATCCCCCAATACAAAACTAAAAAACCAACACTTCCCTTACACCTACATACATCTACAACAGCTCCCGATCACATAAATTACGATCGAACACTTCCGTTGACCTATGTAGTCGAACACTTCCGTTGACCTATGTAGCTCAACACAACCTACCGATCACATCCCCCAATACAAAACTTAAAAACCAACACTTCCTTTACACCTACATACATCTACAACAGCTCCCGATCACATAAATTACGATCGAACACTTCCATTGACCTATATAGCTCAACAGAACCTACCGATCACATCCCCCAACACCAACCTAAAAAACCAACACTTCCCTTACACCTACATACATCTACAACAGCTTGCGATCACATAAATTACGATCGAACAATTCCGTTGACCTGACCATAAACGACACAAAGGTTTCACAAGAACAATCTGCTAACATTGATAGCAAACAAAGATAATAATAAACAAGTGGTACTCGAGGCCAGGCAGGGGGGGGCTGCGCCCCCCCCCCCCTGACCCTCCCCCCGCCAAAAAAAAAACTCCCAACCTAACCTCGTATTCAGTGCTACGCTACAGATCAATGTGTAGGTCCCTAACGTCACGGGTCAAAGCCGACGCGTGAGATCAGATATTTCTGTTGACACAAAACATACATCAAAAACAAAAAAACGGAACTTACCTCAAAAAAGTTCCAGCCCCAGAAACTAGATTGGCCACCACAATCACACACAAATGCACCCTAACTAACCACTTTCGGCCTATACATTTTACCCACAGCCCTTAAAAAAACCCGAAAAATGCAATAGGCCTCTGGGACACTCTTCCGCCAACAGTACTCATCTAAATGAGACTGAAGGTTGGAAGAGCGCAATTTCCCCCTCCCAAGAACTGATTTAACCGCCCCCCACATCCCCTCAATTGTGTTAGTGCAAGCCCCAGTATCATAATTCTTAAATTCTAGACTGTGGTTCACTACTAAATGATTAAATCCCCTGTCACCCAACCCCCTATAAGAAGAAAAAGCATCAGAAACTATTGTGGACCCAGGCTCTACATACTCCTCAATTAACCCCACTAATTCAGCCTTCGACCTCCCCTCCACAACCCTAAAAACACATTCAGTACCCCCACCCCCGTGAACAACAGCCCCCCACACCCAAAGACCAGCCACAGACTTCCCCCTCCCATACTTCCTTTTACCAAACTGCGACTCGTCCACCTCCACAAGCACCCCATGCCCACCCAACTTACCCCTGTACTTAATAAATTCCGAACACACTTCACGACAAAAGGAATACCAGCCTAAAACAGTCCTCTCACTCACACCAGTCTCGAACGCGCAAAAACTCTGTGGGCATCTATAACAAAAATAATATGTAATAAGCACAATCTCACGCATGCCCAATCTAGACTTCTCGAACCAGGTACCACGCCTTATAGAACGCCATACGCCATCTTTCCGGCAACACCACATGTATCCGTCGCTGGTCCGAGAGGCCGGAACTTTAACCAATTTCATCGCCTCAAGGCAAAGAGAACACTTAACAACTTCGGCGATTAAACCGAATAGTTGAGGGAACTTGATAAGTTCTAACGCTGTGTCGCCCATCATCGTCCTCAACCGAACACTATTAAGGCGGTCTTTCATATCCATTCCTAAACAAAAAACCACAACCAAATACACTCAATAACAAACTCACCCAACGTACAGCAATGAGCATTAAATTAAAACAAACGAAAACCATGAACACACCACCAGAGAGCACCACAAACAAAAACAAGACATCTACAAACACGCCACAATCGCAAAACAAACTCCGCGCCGTAATGACGTCACACACCACAACACGCTTACGTCACGGGTCAAAGCCGACGAGTAAGATCGAAGGTTTCTGTTGACCCAATTTTGCAGTAGTTCTGGGGCAACCTTTGCACAAGTTTAGTTTAGTTTATTGAGCACAATGATATGGGATTTGTCATATGTTACATGCAGAAAAAATATGAATAACAACATATTATGTAAAAACTATCAGTGAACAATCTGAATTAAATATAGGGCCTATGGGCAAAACAATTATAGCTTACATGATATAAATTTGTAACAATATAGGACATAAATAAGTACATATATTCTGTGTATAATGGACAGCAAACAAGAAACAATGATTATAACACTCTATATTGACAGATTAATTAATTTTTGTGTGTACATAAAAGAGTCTACCCCACGACACAAGTTTGTATATGAGTAACTTATAAGATAGGTGAAGGCACGCTATCTTTCTGAAGAATTCATATATTCACTAACACTGTATAAAATATTACTGATTAATATTCTTTTGAGTTCACTTTTAAAACTGCTCAGCTGCTGAATCCTTTTTATTTTTAAGGGAAGAGCACTATAGAGAATTTTTGGGTGGTATATTGCACTCTTGTTGTATTGGGCTTTCTTATGCACTTCTCTGTGAAATTCATTACTCTGTCTTGTTGTTTAGTCATGGAACTCACTGTTTAAAGAAGAAAACTGGGGGTGAGACTTCAGAAAGCATATACTTTCATAGATGTAAATGGATGGAAGAGTCATGATTTTATATTCCTTGAAAATTTCCCTACATGGATCTCTAGATGCAGCTCCTTTTATGATTCTTATAGCTCGTTTTTGAATAATAAAGGAGCGTTTTGCCTGACTTGAATTGCCCCAAAATATGACACCATATCGCAAAAGACTATGCATAAATGCATAATATGTACACAATACTGTTTGATCACTGCAGCAATTTTTGAGCATTCTAAATACATAGCAACATTTACTTAACTTTTTATTGAGCACATCTATATGCTTGTCCCATTTTAGATGCTCATCTAACCAAATTCCTAAGAATTTTGTATTTGGCGTTTGTAGTATATTCTGTTGGCCTAGCTTCACAGTTATATTGGGCTTCATATTATTTGAAACATGTCTGTAATTCATCCATAATGTTTTTTCCTCATTCACAAATAAACTGTTGTCCCTGAACCATTTACTTGCTTCAACTGTTGTTGTTTCAATTTTGCTGTTAAGGTCAGTCTCATTCTGAGCTTTAATAAAGAGACTTGTATCATCAGCAAAAAGTACACAATCAGCTTGTGTTAAATAGTTTGGCAAGTCATTTATAAAGATCAAGAACAACAGGGGTCCCAACACCGAACCTTGGGGCACCCCATAACTAACTTCCTTATAACCAGAAAAATATGACTTTCCATCATGAACTATTTCTACTTTCTGGGATCTGCCAGATAAATATGACTTAAACCATGCATGAGCAGTACCACGGAGTCCATAGCAACTAAGTTTTTCGAGCAGTAGTTTATGATCAATAACGTCAAAGGCCTTTGATAAATCTAAAAAGACCCCACAATTTACTTCATTATTATCAATGGAATTTAGGACAAGTTTTAGAAAGTTGTATATAGCTGTTTCAGTTGATCTATTCTTTCGAAAGCCATTTTGTTCATCGACCAATATTCCACTTTTTTTTAGGAAAGTAGAGAGTCTTCCATACATTACCCTTTCTATAATTTTTGAAAAACAAGATAACATTGATAAAGGCCTGTAGTTTTTTACATCATAATGATCCCCATTTTTGTATAATGGTTTTATAATTGATTGTTTCAGCTTTCTAGGGAAAGTGCCAGTACTGAAAGATGCATTAATTATATCTACAAGAAGAGGAGAAATATATAAGCAGTTTAAACTGCAAGATAATGCTACAGAAAGTACTCAAAGAGCGCCACAATAGTTTGTTTGGGAGGGAGGGGGGGTATACCTGGAGGTATGGAGTATTTTTAATATCTTTAAAGACGAATGGCGATTTGCAAAAGATTCCAGTTGCAACTCTGTTGAAAACCTGCATAATAGCGACTTTTAAATCGTTTTTTTAAAAGGAAAACAGCTTACCACACTATATCTTTTCCTTTCCCTGAGAGCTAGGGGAGATGTTCAGCCACCAGTTATGTTCTCTACACCACTGGTACATAGTATAGAAAACACAACTGTTTTATGATTTTGCAGAAGACATAATGTATGAGAGAGAGAGAGAGAGAGAGAGCATTTTCTGTTTGAGGAAATATTTATGATAATAGCTATAGAACGAAAGCTGAATCACTTTGAATCAACGAAGTTTTTCCCCCATTGTAATAATGTAGATAATGAGATTCAACAATACTGACTTAGAATCACTCAAAGTGCTCTAAAAGAAACATAGAGTTAAAATCAAAAATTTTACTGTGGGATTTAATAGAAGATTAAATTCATTACTCTGCTGGTTCATGTTCATTTTTTTCTCACTAAGCTTGGGACAGGTGGATGTAAGGGAAAATACATTATTAGGGGACAAACAGCAACATTTCCACATAGTGCTGAGTTGCTGGCTGTTTGCATATGAAATACCAGCTAAGAGCATCTTAAAACCAGCCCAGAAACAGAGGTGCCTAAAGAATATGTATATTTTTAGATTAAAAATGGTTATTAGGATGATAAAAGATTATTTCATTTAATTATAGGATGGTACAATAATGTGGGATTCGGGATGGCAGTCTGAAAGAGCTATATTGTGAGGATGTGAAATGGTATGATAGATCTGTATACCCAGTTTGACAGTATAAGCAAAATCATTAGCTAGTCTAATTACACATGTATGTGCTAGTGCTGCACCATGGACAAAACAAGAAAATTGTAGTGTGGATCTGAGGAATAAACAGTGAACTGAACTTAACTGTAAGCAGTGACTTCTGTGATGAAGAACTCTCTTCAGTGGTGTACCAGTGAAGGAAGTACTGCAATCCTTGATTACACAGCGTAGAAGCTGAGAAGACATCTTGCAGGATGCATGTGAACTGGAGTGAGGTGTCACTAGCACTGTCACAGGATGACAATCAGGCTACTTGATGGAATTACTAAGAAATAAACTGTGTGCCTTTAGTCACTTAAGAAAACTTCATAATTTGCACAGATGATAATAAGACTGCAAGTGGCAGACTACAAGAACATCCTGTGTAAGGGGTTGTGGTGGTCATGAACAGTGATGTACCGGTACACTTATAGTCATAGAACATGTGACATGTAAGTAGTTGAAATTGACAGCATAGCAAAAACGACAACTTTTGCTATAAAAAAAATCTTAGACTGTCCTTCCCTAGGATTATAAGCTGCTACGGGTTAAGAAAAAAAGGGAAAAAAGAGAGAAAAAAAAACAGAGTACACCTCTGTTTTTTCTCCTCTGGAAGCTATAGTTATTTGTTCCTAATACTCAAGTACATTGGTTTCATGTTGTCATCATGAAGGTCCCCTTTCAATGCCTCAAACCACACACCATTCACCTGAACAACAGTCTGTCCACTGATGGACC
Source organism: Schistocerca cancellata (assembly GCF_023864275.1). Classification (NCBI taxonomy): domain Eukaryota; kingdom Metazoa; phylum Arthropoda; class Insecta; order Orthoptera; family Acrididae; genus Schistocerca; species Schistocerca cancellata. Next base: position 229,203,553 of record NC_064631.1, on the reverse strand, counting down.
AAGAAACAAAATAAGAATAATTCCATTTATTATGTCCAATTAAAATTCTGATACAGTCAGTTTGTGGAATATAGTGTCTCACTATACATGAAAGTGATTAAAATAACGAAACGGACAGTTTTCCAGAATATGCAGATATAAAGATTGTGTAATCCGTTAATAGGAACACAGTCTTGTTAATGAAAAGTCTGTATCTGAAAAACATTTCATTGAATATGTTTGTATATGTACACTCCTGGAAATGGAAAAAAGAACACATTGACACCGGTGTGTCAGACCCACCATACTTGCTCCGGACACTGCGAGAGGGCTGTACAAGCAATGATCACACGCACGGCACAGCGGACACACCAGGAACCGCGGTGTTGGCCGTCGAATGGCGCTAGCTGCGCAGCATTTGTGCACCGCCGCCGTCAGTGTCAGCCAGTTTGCCATGGCATACGGAGCTCCATCGCAGTCTTTAACACTGGTAGCATGCCGCGACAGCGTGGATGTGAACCGTATGTGCAGTTGACGGACTTTGAGCGAGGGCGTATAGTGGGCATGCGGGAGGCCGGGTGGACGTACCGCCGAATTGCTCAACACGTGGGGCGTGAGGTCTCCACAGTACATCGATGTTGTCGCCAGTGGTCGGCGGAAGGTGCACGTGCCCATCAACCTGGGACCGGACCGCAGCGACGCACGGATGCACGCCAAGACCGTAGGATCCTACGCAGTGCCGTAGGGGACCGCACCGCCACTTCCCAGCAAATTAGGGACACTGTTGCTTCTGGGGTATCGGCGAGGACCATTCGCAACCGTCTCCATGAAGCTGGGCTACGGTCCCGCACACCGTTAGGCCATCTTCCGCTCACGCCCCAACATCGTGCAGCCCGCCTCCAGTGGTGTCGCGACAGGCGTGAATGGAGGGACGAATGGAGACGTGTCGTCTTCAGCGATGAGAGTCACTTCTGCCTTGGTGCCAATGATGGTCGTATGCGTGTTTGGCGCCGTGCAGGTGAGCGCCACAATCAGGACTGCATACGACCGTGGCACACAGGGCCAACACCCGGCATCATGGTGTGGGGAGCGATCTCCTACACTGGCCGTACACCACTGGTGATCGTCGAGGGGACACTGAATAGTGCACGGTACATCCAAACCATCATCGAACCCATCGTTCTACCATTCCTAGACCGGCAAGGGAACTTGCTGTTCCAACAGGACAATGCACGTCCGCATGTATCCCGTGCCACCCAACGTGCTCTAGAAGGTGTAAGTCAACTACCCTGGCCAGCAAGATCTCCGGATCTGTCCCCCATTGAGCATGTTTGGGACTGGATGAAGCGTCGTCTCACGCGGTCTGCACGTCCAGCATGAATGCTGGTCCAACTGTGGCGCCAGGTGGAAATGGCATGGCAAGCCGTTCCACAGGACTACATCCAGCATCTCTACGATCGTCTCCATGGGAGAATAGCAGCCTGCATTGCTGCGAAAGGTGGATATACACTGTACTAGTGCCGACATTGTGCATGCTCTGTTGCCTGTGTCTATGTGCCTGTGGTTCTGTCAGTGTGATCATGTGATGTATCTGACCCCAGGAATGTGTCAATAAAGTTTCCCCTTCCTGGGACAATGAATTCACGGTGTTCTTATTTCAATTTCCAGGAGTGTATTTGAAAACTTGTAACTTAATATGGATAAATATGCAATTGAAATAGTCCAGTGTTTAATATGAGAACAAAGAACCTTTCATCAAACACATTTTATGAGAATTTTCTAACAAAGAACAATACATTTTTGTAAGTGTAAAACAATAAAGATGAAAACAAGGGGAAACTACAGCTGTAATTTTTCCCAAGGCCTTGCAGCTCTACTGTACAGTTAAACAATGAGGGCATCCTCTTGGGTAAAATATTGCGGCGGTAAAATAGTCCCCCATTCGGATCTCTAGGCAGGGACTACTCAAGAGGACATCATTATCGAGAGAAACAAAACTGCGGATCATAGTGTGGAATGTCAGGTCCCTTAATTGGGCAGGTAGATTAGAAAATTTAAAAAGGGAAATGAATGGATTAAAGTTAGATACAGTAGGAATTAGTGCCATTCGATGGCAGGTGGAACAAGAATTCTGGTCAGGTGAATACAGGGTTATAAATAAAGAATCAAATAGGGGTAATGTGGGAGTAGGTTTAATAATGAGTAAAAAAAAAAATAGGAATGCAGATAAGGTCCTATGAACAGCATAGTGAACACATTATTGTAGCCAAGATAGACATGAAGCCCACACCCATCACAGTACAAGTTTATATGCCAACTACCTCCACAGATGAGGGGGAGACATAGTATATATATGATGAGATAAAAGAAATTATTCAGGTAGTTAAGTGAGATGAAAATTTAATAGCCATGGGGGACTGGAATTCAATAGTAGGAAAAGGTAGAGAAGAAAAAGTATAGGTAAATATGGACTGGGAGAAAGGAATGAAAGAGGAAGCTGCCTGGTAGAATTTTGCACAGAGCATAATTTAATCATAACTAACATTTGGTTTATGTATCATGAAAGAAGGTTGTATACATAGAAGAGACCTGGAGACACCAGAAGGATTCAGATTGATTATATGATGGTTAGACAGAGATTTAGGAACCAGGTTTTAAATTGTAAGACATTTCCAGCGGCAGATGTGGACTCTGACCACAATTTCTTGGTTATGAACTGTAGATTAAAACTAAAGAAACTGAAATAAGGCAGCGTTTTAAGGAGGTGGAACCTGGATAAAGTGAAGGAACCGGAGGTTGCAGAGAGTTTCACAGAGAATATTAGGGAATGAGTGATAAGTAAAGGGGACAGGAATACAGTAGAAGAAGAATGGGTAGATTTGAGAGATGAAATAGTGAAGGCAGCACAGGATCAAGTAGGTAAAAAGAAGAGGGCTATTAGAAATCCTTGGGTAACACAAGAGATGTTGAATTTAATCAATGAAAGGAGGAAATATAAAAATGCAACAAATGAAGCAGGTGAAAGGCAATAATAATGTCTAAAAAATGAGATTGACAAGAATGGCAAAATGACTAAGCAGGAATAGGTGGAGGACAAAAATATAAGGATGTGGAAGCATATATCACGAGGGGAAAGATAGATGCTGCCTACAGGAAAATTAAAAGACCGTTGGAGAAAAGAGAACCACCTGTATGAATGTCAAGAGCTCAGATGGAAAACCAGTCCTAAGCAAAGAAGGGGAAGCAGAAAGGTGGAAGGAGTATACAGAGGGTCTTTACAAGGAAGATGTACTTGAGTGCTATATTATGGAAGTGGAAGAAGGTGTAGATGAAGATGAGAAGGGAGATATGATACTGTGTGAAGAATTTGACAAAGCACTGGAAGACTTAAGTGTCTGAGAGTAGACAACATTCTGTTAGAGCTTCTGACAGCCTTGAGAGAGCCAGCCATGACAAAACTCTTCCATCTGGTGAACAAGATGTATGAGACAGGCGGAATAACCTCAGACTTCAAAAAGAATATAATAATTCCAATTTCAAAGAAAAGCAGGTGCCGACAGTTGTGAAAATTACCAAACTATCAGTTAAATAAGTCATAGTTGCAAAATAATAACACAAATCCTTTACAGAAGAATGGAAAAGCTGTTCGAAGCTGACCTCGGGGAAGGTCAGTTTGGATCTCGAGAAATGTAGGAACACACAAAGCAATACTGATCCTACAACTTTTCATAGAAGGTAGGTTAAGGAATGGCAAACCTACATTTATAGCATTTGTAGATTTAGAGAAAACTTTTGACTATATTGACTGGAATGCTCACTTTGAAATTCTGATGGTAGCAGTGGTAAAATTCAGGAATCAAAAAGCTATTTACAACTTGTACAGAAATCAGGCAGCAATTAGAAAAGCAATGGACATGAAAGGGAAGCAGTCGTTGAGAAACGAGTGAGACAGGGTTGTAGTCTATCCCTGATGTTATTCAATCTGTATCTTGAGCAAGCAGTAAATGAAACAAAAGAAAAATTTGGAGTAGGAATTAAAGTCCAGCGAGATGAAATAAAAACTTCAAGGTTTGATGATGACATTGTAATTCTGTCAGAAGCAGCAAACGACTTGGAAGAGCCATTGAACGGAATGGACAGTGTCTTGAAAAGAGGGTATAAGATGAACATCAACAAAAGCAAAACAAGGATAATGGAATGTAAAAAAAAAGGACATGGGGTCAGCACACTGCTCTCCCGGTCGTTATGATGGTATTATTGACCAAAGCCTCTACTATTCGGTTGGTTAGCTCCTCAATTGGCATCACGAGGCTGAGTGCACCCCGAAAAATGGCAACAGCGCATGGCAGCCTGGATGGTCACCCATCCAAGTGCCGACCACACCCGACAGTGCTTAACTTTGGTGATCTCACGGGAACCAGTGTATCCACTGCGGCAAGGTCGTTGCCTGTCTAATTAAATCAGGCAATGTGAGGGAATTACATTAGGAAATGAGACACTTAAAGTAGTAGATGAGTATTGCTATTTGGGAAGCAAAATAACTGATGATGGTTGAAGTAGTCCATTCTGAAAGTATTTGTATAGAGTGTAGCCATGTATGGAAATGAAACATGGACGATAAACAGTTTAGACAAGAAGAAAATAGAAGCTCTTTAATGTGGTGCTGCAGAAGAATGCTGAAGATTAAACAGGTAGATCTTGTAACTAATGAGGAGGTAGGGAACAGAATTGGGGAGAAGAGAGATTTGTGATACAACCTAATCAGAAAAAGGGATCAATAATTTAGTACTGGAAGGAAGAGGGAGACCAAGAGATGAATACAGTAAGCTGATTAAGAAGGATGTAGGTTGCAGTAGTTACTCAGAGCTGAAGAGGCTCTCACAGGGTAGAGTACCACGGAGATCTGCATCAAACCAGTCTTTGGACTGAATACCAAGACAACAAGAACAACAACAAAACAACATGTATTCAAAATGTATGAAAAAATATTCAATGTAGCAAAAGTACTCGTAATGTAAGGTCAAATGCCCCACTGGTCGTTATGCCTGGTTTTTCATTGAGCATACACTGAATAGTGAGGTGAAGTTAAATTTTGTCCAGGATGAGAGTTATGCAAATTGTCTAACTCAATGTACTTGGGAAAAAATTGTACATACAGTAGGAAAATTTATAAACTGGTTATCACATCATAAAAAAGAAAATAATCAAAGTATTCCTACAGTGCAGGAATAAACTTCACCAAAATAATAAGCCTTTCTGAATCCCGTGAGTTATGTCAGAATAAAGCCAACCTTGTTTAGTGCATAAATGAAGTCTTTGGCCATTAGGTGCTATGTAACATACATCTTGCACAATAATAGAAAATTTGCTTTACCTCTGGTTTTGGTCAGAGACTACTTGAAGCTGCGGAGGAACTGTTGGCATGAATGTGAATCCTTGCAAGAACTAATGTGGCTGCCTGGTCATAGAGACTGATATAATAATAATAATTAAGGCCATTTTAAATCACCATTTGTTCTTGGTTCCTGGTATGGTACAGTTCTTTTATAGCAAAAATATTTGTATGATTTGCAGTAATAAAAGTAATTAAGTATTTAGCAAAAATATTTGTATGATTTGCAGTAATAAAAGTAATTAAGTATTAAATCATAATATCATGTACAGCATTCTTATTACATTTCTTCCAGTTCAATTGATATCAGTCAAAGGATGATACGATCTTTAAAGAATTTCAAAGTGATTACATATTAGTATGAGATGTGTTAGACCTTATCTGTGACGGTAATTCATATTAAATACAGCAGAAAATGAACCTGCAGTCTTATCCATTACTTCACAGATAATCTTTTATTGCAATAATATTCAAATGAATTAATTACCTTGTTAGCCATGTGCCACCAGATAGGGGAGGTGAGAATAATATCAATTATTTCGTATGTAATGCATATCCCACTTGACAGCTATGCCTTGGTTCTTCTTTGCTTACACAGTGTCAAGTGTTGCATATTTTATCTTGATTTCTGTTCAATTTTTAAATTACTGCAATACAAACAAGGCTTTTCAGAAGTGATCTTCACTTGTGTTAAAACTTAATGGTTGAGAGACCATTTTCCAAGCATAAAACTTTTTATGAACATTAATGAAGAGTTTCATGTACCAACAAAGGCATTTTATCCTGCAAGGTTTAACAGAAATTGAGGTTTTCATAATCTGGTTCACAGAAGCAGGTGTAGGGGCCACATGATGTTTATGAGTTATTGGTCTTTCCCTTATTTTGTCTATATCCACAGTTTTACACTACATTTTTACTTTCTACCAAATATGTAAGAATATACAGCCTACAGTTGCAGGTTAACTTTATCGATTACCTAGGTTTCAACGTTAGTAATAACATCTTCTTCAGAACATAAAATATTATTTAAATGTTTGCCTAAAACAAGCCACGTCCTAAGTCAACTTTATAAAACTTGATGCATAACCATAAGGTTTTGTCACTTCTATTAAACAAGCTGTAGCAAATTCACTTTAAGCCCGTTGTATGGGCCTCGTCGTGTGACTAGAGACTGCGGACTGCGAGGGCTCCGCGGTCTGCCTCACAGAGGGCAGCGTGCATGCGCGAGACATATAGAATCACCTGCAGCCATTCATATCCATTGTGCATTCTGACGGACGTGGGCAATTCCAGCAGGACAATTCAACACCCCACACATCCAGAATTGCTACAGAGTGGCTCCAGGAACACTCTTCTGAGTTTAAATACTTACGCTGACCACCAAACTCCCCAGACATGAACGTTATTGAGCATATGTGGGATGCCTTGCAATGTGCTGTTCAGAAGAGATCCTGCAGGGTTTATGGTGTCTAAGTTCCCTCCAGCACTACTTCAGACATTAGTCAAGTCCATTCCACATCATGCTGCAGCATTTCTGCATGCCCGCAGGGGCCTTACATGATATTAGGCAGGTGTACCAGTTTCTTTGGCTCTCTAGTGTATATTAGAAAGGCCCTTACTTTGCCAGTATACAGACAGCTGATAGTGGTCTGTGTAAAGTTACAAAAATGCTTTGTTTAGATGAGAAGAGCAGCTGAGTAGTAGAGGAGGAGGAACAGTGACTTTTCAAAACTGCAGCTTTTCTTCTAACACAAACACACAGTATATACAGGGTGAGTCACACAAGATGTAACACCCTTTTCATTTTGTGAACTGTTCCATGTATTGTAGTGTTTCGGGATATTTGTAAACATTCCAAAACACCATTGGAAAGCCATCAACAAGAGATGCTCATGAGTAAATTGATTAAGGATAAATGTAGTGAGAAAGGGAAACTGTATATTTTCCTTTCTTGTATGCAGTGAGTCTGGAGCAGTGGTGGAGCCAGCGAGAAGGGTATCATTAAAATGGTATTACAACCACTGATCGTCCGGGAGTCATTTGTGCCATGGTGCAGAAAGTGTCTGAATCAGAGAGCCTTGGAGTAAATGACACACCAACAAGGGCGTAAGTTGTTTCTCTGGTTTTTCTCCCAGGTCCTACAGGATGCATGTACAAATGTTTGAAGGTACTGAAGAGAGTGGTATTATTGTAGCAATTGTTAATTCTGCTGTGAAAAGTGATAATGAAAATGTTGGGCAAAATATACCCCTGTTCGAGCTAAGTGTGGCTATTTATTTAGTAGCGCAATAGAGAGAAGGTGCGGAACCATTCCAGGGATCATAGCGTGTACTTTCATCAGGCGGTGTATTGGGGTCAGCAAAGTATTGCCCTGTTATATCGGCCAGGAACAAAACTTCCCACTAGTGCTGATATAAGACCAACCACAAATCTTACAAAATAAACAACAGCAGGAAAAGAAGGAAAAATACACCCCTGTATCAAAACAGGGTTTTTGGAAAATGTTAGAGCATTGGAGGACACGTATTTTCTTCCAGAATGATATTTTCACTCTGCAGCGGAGTGTGCGCTGATATGAAACTTCCTGGCAGATTAAAACTGTGTGCCCGACCGAGACTTGAACTCGGGACCTTTGCCTTTCGCGGGCAAGTGCTCTACCATCTGAGCTACTAAAGCACGACTCACGCCCGGTCCTCACAGCTTTACTTCTGCCAGTATCTCGTCTCCTACCTTCCAAACTTTACAGAAGCTCTCCTGCGAACCTTGCAGAACTAGCACTCCTGAAAGAAAGGATATTGCAGAGACATGGCTTAGCCACAGCCTGGGGGATGTTTCCAGAATGAGATTTTCACTCTGCAGCGGAGTGTGCACTGATATGAAACTTCCTGGCAGATTAAAACTGTGTGCCCGACCGAGACTCGAACTCGGGCACACAGTTTTAATCTGCCAGGAAGTTTCATGTATTTTCTTGTTTGGTTAACGTTTTTAGCTTTGGTATGAACTAAGATATTGACGCAAGTACTTTTTTAATGGAGCTGTATACTTTTTATAACTGCACTTGATTACTCTTGAGAAGACAATTACAGGGATATAGAATTTGTTAATGTTGATATTGAAACTTGTCATAAAAAAAATTCAAGAAATGTCCTACAATTTGAAAGCACGGTGGCCAGATCTGGCGTTAGCAATGCAAACACTGCCAAACAGAGTTCTCATGCTGTGTTGTGTCAGAATGTCAACATATTTGCCTGTTGGATCAAATCTTCATTCTATCATTTAGATATTTAATACAGTAGTTCCGTTTTGCAGAGGATTAAAATCTCTATATTTTTGGAGAAAGAACAGTTGATTTTTCTGTTTCAGCTCTGTTTCACAAATGTCAAAATGTCTTCCTATGACCTTCGTGATACACGAGATTCTAGTCTATATCATATTTCCATATACAACATTCATAGATGAACCTGCATCTAAGTAATAAGTTGGTTTAAGGGGAAATAATGCTTTATTCTCATAGTGCAGGCTTATGTTACGGTATACAACCACAGAGCATGGGTGGCAGTGGTTGCACCACAAATGCTGTTTCCGGCCATCACACTCTCTCATTCTAGTACATTTCTCGAATTTTTTTGTGACAGGTTTCAATATCAATGTTAACAAACACTATTTCACTATAATTGTCTTCTCAAGAGCTGTTGATTTCAGTATAAAAAGTGCATGGTTCCATTTAAGAAAACATACTTCCATCAACATCTTCATTGGGATCACCACTAAAAACATTAACCAAACAAAAACATATGTTCTAACATCTGTGTAACCACACACACACACACACACACACACACACACACACAGTGTTATCCTTTATCCTAATTACCAGTTTAAATAAAAATGTTCTGCATTTATTTTGTGTTCCAGTGATCTAAGTTGTGAATATACCATTGGGTATGTAACGACCGTTTTACAGGTTTGATGTGGTTACATTTTATGGTACTATGTAAATAGTATTAATCAGTTTCACATTTAGACATCTGTAACTCAGATTCCATCACAGAAAACATAAAAATATTTAAATATGTTCACAATAATAAACAAACATGTACACAAATTAGGATCTGTGAATGTATCTGAGAGTTACAGGTATAAGGATATTGTCGTTCAGGACTCTTCTATCGCATAAAATGACCATTGCAATAGACCATGCCTTAAGTATTTTGTGAGAGAAAGAGAAACATCATCCACTAAGCACATACTTTATGAAGCGGGCATTAAAAATCGTACAGCCACTCATATGGACAGCCTTCACTACCATACTCAGGTTTGTATCTCCATAGTGGATGGCTTCTTTTTTCCAGTATAATGATTTTGATATTACCTATTAGGTTTAAATAGGGGTCCTTTTTTTTCATGAGAAACTTCAGGCTGATTGTACATTGTGCAATGGTTGTTGAGTTCCTTAAAAAGATTTCTGCATTTGGTTCTAGAATGGACTCCACTCCTGATAGTTTTCACTCTTGTCTGTGCATACAGATTAGTGTTCATCATAATTTGTTGTTAGTGTGGTTTAAAGAAGTAGGCAGCAGTGTTTGTTTGTGACTATGTGTTTAACTTTACTTGTCTCACACCCCAAAAGGCAGTCCTACATGAAAGGTTTTATAGAATGTGATGAGTGAATGAATGAATTTATTCTCTTTTGTCCTGAAAAAAGTTGTCTTTCTTTGTTACTGCTGATACTCTCTGTTTTGCAAAAGAAATAACTTATAGATAAGTTACTGTATTCATTTTACTTAACAGGTTAAATAAATGCTGGTGGTGTTTGCTTATACAACTATTACATCAAAACCCAGCATTTTTCCACAACACAGCAGTAACTGACTTACTTGTATATTATTTACATATTATAAAATATTTACAATGTATATACAATTGGAATCAATATTATTACAGAACAATACCAATATCAAAGAGATTTTCTACAGATCTAATTCAAGTACTTCTTTGGCGAAGTACAGCTTCAAAAAGTTTTGATTGTTGTGTATCACTATACTTTGAGACAGTAAATAAAATCAGGTAAATTGCACCAGGAAGAGTGATCTTCCTTAAGTACCAGTGAGACACTTGTAACGCATCTGTAGAAACTGGCAGGTTGCTATGACATCCATTGTACTAAATCCCACTCTTAATGCAGCACCTAATAAGTATTACTATTTAAATGAAAGAGAACTCTTCCTGGATACTGTATGTCACCTTCTGAGGTAATAGAATTTAAAATCTCTCAGTTCCCTCCTTGGCTTGCCTGCAAAGAAAGAAAAATTAACATTAGAAAACTTTAAAACCAAGTGAGAACTCTTCCCTACCATCATTGTCAAGTAAGTTACATATTGTTTGTTGATTTTTGATTGAAACAAAAAGCTGTTAAGAACAACAAACTTGTTACATGCAGTCACTGAAATAAATACTACAATCTGTGATGGTATTGTGAAGAAGAGACTTTAGTACAGAATGCTGTTTATCTTATTAATAGAGAAATATTTCCTCACTAACATATAATAAATGTTTTAAGGTAAAAAGTAGAGAATTCAACTCCTGAGCCTTTGGCAAAATATATAAATTTAAGTAATTCCCTAGAACTTGTTCCTATGAAGGGAAGACCAGTGGTGATGCCAAAATGACAACACCTGCTGACAGAAAGCAACACAGAGATCTTCAGAGAGAATGGAAGAACTAGAGGGCTGAGGGACAAGGACTGCTGCCTTGGCACATGTAGAGAGTACGGAGGATACCAGTCTTCCAGCAGGTGTTGTAGGCTTTCTCCAGATCAGAAAACATGGGGACAGTCTGGTATTTCTGCAGAAAACCATTCACAACACAGGTTGACAAAGTGATGAGGTGGTCAACTCCAGAACAGTGCGCTCGAAACCCACATAGTGCAGTGATTAGTAAATTGTGAGACTTGAGCCACCATACCAGCCAGGCATGAATCATGTGTTCTATCACCTTCCAAACATAGCTGGTGAGAGAAATGGGGTGGTAGCTACAAGGAAGGTGCTTGTCCTTACCACACTTAGTTATGGGTATGACAGAGGCTTCACGCAAGCAACTGGGAAACATGTCCTCTGCCCAGATGCGATTGTACATGTGAAAGAGAAAGTGCTTGCCCCTAGAGAAAGGTGCTGCAACATCTGAATGTGAACATTGTTTGACCCTGGGGCTGAGGATTGGGATGAAGTGAGAGCCTGATCTAGCTCCCTTGTAGTAAATGTGAGCACTCCCCATTCTGAGGAGAGAAGGGTATCGCCCGATCCTCCTCCACTCGTTTCCAGTGGAGGAAGATAGGGTGATAGTGGGTGAAGCTCAAAATCTTCCCGAAATAGCGGCCCAAGGTGTCAGAGATGCAATAGAGTCCACTATGACCTCGCCTGCTACGTTGGCCAGAAATTGGGAAGTATCTTGGTCCCAGAGAGCTGTCAGAAATTGACCCTCACGTTGGAAGAGGGAATGGAACTGCTAAAAGAACTAGTAAATGAAATCCAGCTAGCTTCTTTGCTATCCAAAGAACATGATGACACTGTGCACACAACTGTTTATCATGAATACAGTTCACCATCATAGAATGATGGTTAAAAACGCTGAAAGCACAACTCTGTGTGCAAATTGCGTCACGGCTCACCTCAGTCCACCAAGGGACCGGGACATGGCGTGGTAAAGATGAAGTGCAAGGAATGGAATGTTCTGTGGTGGTAAGGATAATGTTGGTAAGGTATTCTACCTGGTCATCACAACTGGGGAAAAGCTGTTCATCAAAGGTTGCCAGGAAGGAGTATAGACTCCACTCAGCCTTGGAAAGCTGACATTTGAGTTTTGCATGTAGGTGGGGTAGGAGTTTGAAATGGATAGGAAACGGTCACTCAAGTACATGTCAGAGATAATATGCTACTCGAGATGATGGGGAAGCTGGCCAGTGCAGAAGGATAGGTCCAAATGGGAATAGGTGTGTGTCGAGTCTGAAAGGAATGCAGGTGCTCCAGTGTTAATGCAGATGACGTTGAATTGATTGCAAAGGTCAGCAAAGAGGGCACCTCTCTGACAGGTTCTGGGAGAGTCCCAAAGGGGATGGTGCTCATTAAAGTCACCAAGCAGCAAAAAGGGAGTTGCTCAACAAGCTGGAAGAAGTCTGCTCTGGTGACACCGAATGACTGAGGGATGCAAATGGTACAAAGGGACAAGGTGAAGTGAGGAAGGAAAATGCAGACTGCAACAGCTTGCTGCTGGGTGTTCAGGGAGATGGTTTGACTATGAACATCAATCTGGATGAGATGGCATGCTGTCCTCAGGGGGAAGGTCGAAGCGGACTGGAAAGAAATGTGAGAGGTCAAAGCAGTTGTGACGATGCAACTTTGTTTCCTGGAGGCAGAGAATAAGTGGATGCTGCAATTCCAGGAGTAGCCATAATACCTCATTGGATCTAAGTCCGTGAACATTCTGTTGGAGGAGAGTCATGACGAGGAAAGGGGAGGAGGGCAAAAAACGAAGGGGTGTCACCTCGGGGGCTGCCAAGTCCCAGCTTTTGAAGACACTGTTACACAACACAGAAGCTGGAAGATCACACTCCATGAGATCTTCAGAGGTGTCGGCATCCTCTGTTGGTCAGTCTGCAGAGTCCAGTGCAGAAAAATGGCTGGCAGTGCACTCCGACGACATGGAGGTTGGCCGCGTGAGAGTATCACACGGTGACAGGACACTGTTGGAGAGGATTTTCGAGCCAGTGAAGGAGAAGCCTTTGCAGTTGCAGATGACAATTCAGATGTTTGTTGGCTGGAGGGATGTAAAAAATCTTTGCGGAAGTATTCCTCCTGTCCTTACTGACCAGCTGGTTGCATAGCAGGTGATTTCGCCACCAGAGGTGAAAATTTGGCGGCTTATTGCCCAGCTGGAGGACAAGGAGACGGAGATGCTACCTTTACACTGGGAAATTATACAGCCACTGTGCTGAATTTGAGGCCACATGTCTGCATGACAATGTCCTTTGTGGAGCGAGATGTAGTAAGAATGGTACAGTAAGTGCTGGATGGTAAAACACAAGGTTTCTGACTAGCCAACAACTTGCAAGTGTCAGAATAATGCACTTTTTTCTTCATCCTAATCTCCAGTATGACCCCGTCATTGAGACACACAGGACTATCTCTGCAGGAGGCTGCATGGTTGCCAATGCAATAGATCCAACAGTGAGAAGGAGGTGGACAGTCGCCCTCGTGAGCGTCCCTACCACGTGTTACACATTTGGCTGGGTGTCAACAAGACATTCAAGTGTGTTTGTAACAATGACACTGGTAACAGCACATTGGGTTCAGAATGCATGGTCGGACTGTGATAACTTCATAGCCTGCTTTGATCTTTGATGGAAGCACTACTCTATCAAACGTGAGAAAAAGAGTGCATGTGGGCACTAAGGATGCATCTACCTTTTTCATCAACCGATGGACTGCAATGATGCTCTGATCAGAGAAGTAAGTGTGGATCTTTGCCTTGGTCAGACCATCGAGCAGTCTAGTGTAAATAACACCATGCAAAGAATCCAGCGTTTGACAGGTCTCAGCATGAACAGGATACCTGCGGAGGAGCGAAGCTGCAAGCAGTAGTTGTGATTGAGAAATGAGAAGTCATCTCCAAAAGCAAAGTGCCAGAGCAGGATTTCACAAGGCCAACAACTGCATCAACACCTTTCTGAATAGTAAGCGGATTACCCATAGCAAAGGACTGACCATCTTCAGTACGTGAAACCATGAGAAACCAAGGTGCAGCAGGGAGGGTCTTTGAATTATTAGTCTCATTCTGTTTATGTTTAGTAGACATAGACTGTGAAGAAATGGTTGGCTCATTACAAGAAAATCCCTCATGATTGGCAGCGTCTCTGATGACATGCTCCTAGCAACTGGGGGCCGCCCGCAGAGGGGCTTACCCGCCTTAGATGATTGTTCAAACCTCCCAAACACCTGACAGAGGGACCAATTGGCAATTTGGGAAGGTAACAGCTCATGCAATCACCCCTTCCTGGGCCTGGCCTGTACCAGGGGGTAAGTGTGGACCCTACCTGTCAACCCGGGACTGAAGATTATGTGTGACCCAGTCATCTGTTACATGTCAGTCACGTGGGCCAGCCTTGAGGAGCTTTCAGGGAGGAGAAAGGAAAAGAGGAACCCCAAATGCTGAAGTGGAGGAAGGGTAAAAGGGGAACAAAGAATGAAAAAACAGAGGAAATAGTCTCTTTTATGATGCGCAAAATGCCTTTTGGAAGGGCAGGTCAACAACAACAGCTGTACTTGAGTTAGTTACAAACATAAGTCAGGGTTTTGAAGACAAAGAGTCTACAGCACTAGTACTCTGTGACCTTAGTAAGGCATTTGACTGCATCCCACATAAGGCGCTGCTCAGAAAGCTAAAAACATATGGTATAGCGGGATCTGTCCTGCAAACTCTTAAATCCTACCTGAGAAACAGATGACAGATTGTCTCCGTGCAAGAAGCTGATTCAGGTGAGAAGAAGCTACAGCATGGTGTGCCTCAGGGGTTGGTAATAGGTCCCCTGCTGTTCCTTATTTTCGTAAATGTCATAGGCTCCAATAGGCACATCTTGCAGTTTGCGGATGATACAGCCTTGTTCTCAAAAGGAGAGAATGTTTAACAGGCAGTCCAACAAGCAGAAGTCTTGTTCAATGAAGCTAAGGCCTGGTTTATCATGAACAAAATGAAAATTAATGAAGAAAAAACTCAAAGGATGATATGCAGCCTTAGCAATACTGGAGAGCACTGGGTAATGCAGCAAATGTTAAACTTCTGGGCTTTCTCATTGATACCAAATTAACCTGGCAACAGCACATCAAACATGTGTGTTCCAAACTTTCATGGGTCCTGTACCTCTTGAGGAAACTGAAAAGTATAGTAGCAGAACAGTACCTTCTAACTGTGTACTATGCAATGTTCCACAGCCACGTCAGTTATGGGCTGTTGTTTTGGGGCCATTCAGCAGGCTTCAAGAATGTACTTTTACTGCAAAAGAAAGCAATGAGAATCATTACTTCAAGGATAAAACAGATCACTGTAAACCAATTTGCACCAGGTTAGGAGTTCTGACTGTTTACAGCCAGTATATACTGAACTGCCTCTTCCACATAAAGAGAAACCATGATGTTTACAGAAAGAGAAATGAAGTTCACAAATACAGCACTCGCAACAAAGACAGTATCGACATACCAAGATGTCGATTAGCAAAGACACAAAACAGCTTCCCAGTGGTGGCCTTAAAATTGTTTAATGCTCTACCTGATCACATTCAGTCTTTACCATGGGAGCAATTTAAGCTAAAAGAGCAACCTTTCTACAATATTGAAGAATTCTTCTCTAGTAATAGCATAGTGTTTACTTGAGCTGCAGCTCAGTTCCATGACTCCAACAGCAACCATTATATTTAATTTCATTATATACTTGTATCTATTTTATAGTTGTGATATTATTGTAATCTAATTTGTAACTTAAATGTGTCTTGTGGAATTAAATTACTATCATAGTAGAGTTGTATTCATGTATTTTGATAATGTTGTATCTTGACACTGTCTGTCCAGCTGTGGCTGGTGAATGACATAGAATTGATAATAAATGGTAATAATTAAAAAATGGTAATAAACTATTGTGACAGATAAGCCAAGCCACTCAATGTTCCTGAAACCATTGTCTGAAAAGGAAAAATGTTATGAAAAAGCTAAAAGCATAAAAGTCTGCTGGACATGATGAAGTGTCAAACTGCCTAATGAAGCAGGTGGCAGCAGAAATAATTATGCTGCTACTGGATATTGCCAACTGCTCTTTCCAAGAAGGAGTATTTCCAGATAAACTCAAATTAGTTAAATAGTTCCTGTATACAAAAAGGGAAAGCACAATGACCCTACCAACTACAGGCCAGTATCTTTAGTATCAGGCTTCTCCAAAATATTATAAATTCTCATGCTAAACAGACTAACTGCTTATTTGGAAAAACATAATGTAATAACTCCAGCACAGCACAGATATCAGAAAGGGAAACCAATGGAAACAGCAATTGAATCATTAACAGAATCAATCGTACAGGCCTTGGACAACAAGACGGTAGTGTCTAGAGTTTTTCTTGATCCATCCAAGATGTTTGACACAGCTGATCATACAGTCCTAGTAAATAAACTAGAGAATACTGGTATTTGTGGACATGCAGCAAACTGGATAACATCATATCTAAGTAACAGGAGACAATAGGTAGCCATTAATAACTTATGCAGATCAGAAATTAAAAGCATTAAGTATGGTGTACCTCAACGATCTGTAATGGGACCTGTTCTCTTCAATTTATTTGTGAATAATATACAAACATGTAAAAATGAAATCAAAATACTTTATGCAGATGATGTAACTGTGCTAAATGTTTCCAACAATGTGGAGGCACTTGAGCAAAATACATTCATATCAGTCAGTAGTACTGCAGAATGGCTCTCAGGGAATGAATTAATTATTAATCTGAAAAAACTATGTACATGGTCTTCAAATATAAACAAAAAGAAGAACATATGGATGTTTTCTTAGATGAAAAAGGACTGGAAGAAGTAACTGCAGTTAAGTTTTTGGGTATTACAATAGACAGTGAGCTAAATCGGAAACAGCAGATAAATACTGGTTCCAGTAAGCTAAGCTCAGTGATATTTATAATGAAACCACTGGCTCAGTATACTCACCGAGACCTCTTGTGCATTGTCTATCATGGACTTTTTGAACCATACATGTGATATGGAATCACAGTATGCGGGAACTCAATTATCATACAAATGAAGATGATATTCACGTAACAGAAGAAAGCCATTCGAATCATATTGAAAAAGAAGGAAAAAGAATCATGTAAAAGTTGTTTCAAGGAGATAAACATTCTGACATTTCCATCATTGTATATATTCAAGACCAATGTGAGTGCATTACATGATCACACAAAACTGGAGACTAATGAGACTGTTCATACACACAACACAAGGAACAGAAAACAACTGTGGTGCATTCCACATAGACTTAAGATTTTTGAAAAAGGACCCAAATACTCTGGCATCAAGTTAATACAAGCAATGCCAAGGGAATTACAAGACCTCAAAACTGAGGAAACATTCCCCACAACTCTAAAAAAGTTTCTGATACAAGGATAATTTTATAGTGCAGCTGACTACATTAGCAAACAGTGATCAAAAGTTCATCCTGTGAGTGATAAATCTCATGCATCATAAAAAGAACTAGCAACAGAAATCAGTGTTAAAGAAATTAAGTATAATTAGAAACCATTGATGTATAATATAAGCTAATTATATCTCATAAAATTATTATTATTATTATTATTATTATTTGTACATATCATGTATCTTAAGTCATTTTGTACCATGTAATATTATGAATATACTGCATCATAAGTCATTGTGTATGATTTAATATTATATACATACTGTGAAAGCTCCTATGTACAGGGCTATTACAAATGATTGAAGCGATTTCATAAATTCACTGTAGCTCCATTCATTGACATATGGTCACGACACACTACAGATACGTAGAAAAACTCATAAAGTTTTGTTCGGCTGAAGCCGCACTTCAGGTTTCTGCCGCCAGAGCACTCGAGAGTGCAGTGAGACAAAATGGTGACAGGAGCCAAGAACGCGTATGTCGTGCTTGAAATGCACTCACATCAGTCAGTCATAACAGTGCAACGACACTTCAGGACGAAGTTCAACAAAGATCCAGCAACTGCTAACTCCATTCAGCGATGGTATGCACAGTTTAAAGCTTCTGGATGCCTCTGTAAGGGGAAATCAATGGGTCGGCCTGCAGTGAGCGAAGAAATGGTTGAAAGCGTGCGGGCAAGTTTCACGTGTAGCCCACGGAAGTCGACGAATAAAGCAAGCAGAAGCTAAACGTACCATAGCCGACGGTTTGGAAAATCTTACGGAAAAGGCTAAAGCAGAAGCCTTACCATTTACAATTGCTACAAGCCCTGACTCCCGATGACAAAGTCAAACGCTTTGAATTTTCGGCACGGTTGGAACAGCTCATGGAAGAGGATGTGTTCAGTGCGAAACTTGCTTTCAGTGATGAAGCAACATTTTTTCTTAATGGTGAAGGGAACAGACACAATGTGCGAATCTGTGCGGTAGAGAATCCTCACGCATTCGTGCATCAAATTCGCAATTCACCAAAAGTTAACGTGTTTTGTGCAATCTCACGGTTTAAAGTTTACGGCCCCTTTTTCTTCTGCGAAAAAAATGTTACAGGACACGTGTATCTGGACATGTTGGAAAATTGGCTCATGCCGCAACTGGAGACCGACAGCGCCGACTTCATCTTTCAACAGGATGGTGCTCCACCGCACTTCCATCATGATGTTCGGCATTTCTTAAACAGGAGATAGAAAAACCGATGGTAGACAGAGGCACAGTGCATCACAGGGAGGTTTGCTGTTGAAATTTCGAGAGAATACTTTCCAAGAAGAGTCAAGGAACATATTACTTTCTCCCACACATGTCTCCTGAAATGATCACAATGAGAAAATCGGAGAAATTATATATCATATGAAACTTTGCTGACAAGTTCTTTCCACATACCATTCAAGAATGAGGAGAAAAGGCAGTGTTATCAGAAGTACCCTCCACCACACACCAGAAGGTGGCTTGTGGCATACAGATATAAATGTAGGCAGTACTACTACCACTACCATTTATGTGTGATGGATAAAATTTTTTATCTCAAAAAATGTTAATATGTACTTCAAAGTTCAATACTCATCTATTTTGCAAAGCATTGTTTTCTTTCCTTTTTATTGGTCACTGTAAGCATCTGAAACTTTTTGCTGTTAACCTGTCATCTTATTATATACATGAATATTGTTGTGAAAAGAATGGACTGCTACTCATTACAAAAGGAGGCATTGAGTCACAGACAGGCACAATGAAAAGACTACTAAACTTTTAAGCTTTCAGCCAAAAGGCATTGTGTGGAAATAGAAATGGACACAAATTCATACAAGCCAACTCGCTCACGTATGGCCACTGTCTCTGGCCAATGTGACATGACTACTGAATGGCCAGAACCAGTGATCATGTGTGTGTGATTTGTGCTTTTGTGAATGTGTGAGTGCTTGCTGTTTACAAAGAAGGTCTTTTGGTTGAAATCGTAAATGTTTAGTAGCCTTTTCATTGTGCCTGACTGGGACTCAACATCTGCTGTACATGGTGAGTAGCAATCTATCCTTTTCATAATAATTTTGTTATTCCAGCCTGGAATTGTTTGTTATATGTATTTTTGATTTACCTGCACAATTCCCCAGATGGCAACAGTTGTTAAAACACCCAACACAAACATTATAAAATGGATTATATATTTGAAACTTATCCCACGGCGTTTCTTCATTATAAAACTTATAAGATTTATTTTTTTCTCTGAGTAAGGTGGGTACCTCATCCTGAAATCACAAACAATAAAGATAATTTCAAAACAGATAACAAAAAGATATTTGTTTGCTATTATTATCTAAGTTTGTAATATCAGTGGAGGAATACTTTATTGTTTACTTTCACTAAATACATGTAGGCTACTTACGAATTAAGTTTTTCCACTAAAGGATTGAAGTTTTTCCCCAAGCAACTTTTCTTGTGAGTAAAAGTGTTGAAAGTATGGACACCATGATATGCCCCCATTCCACTAGATCCAACTCCACCAAAAGGAAGTGCTTCAACTAAATGAAAGGTAAACACTGTAGTCAGCAAAATGAAGTAATAACTGCAGCATAATTTTATGAATTTACCTTATGTAAAACATAAATTATTTTTCTCACTTTCAATTAACAGTCATGTGCTATCCTCTGTGTGTTTAATTTATTTCATAATAAGTGCCAGCAAAGTTTCAAATTTAAGAAGCTGTATTTACTGATATGTTTTATTCACAGAGAACATGTTATGATTTATTGACATACATTGTTACTTTTTCATGGTATGTTGTGTGTGATTTTTTTAAAAGATTTTCACATCAACAACTTCATTCTTACTTGGATTCTCAGAGTACACTCAGAAATGAGCAAAGGAACTATATCTTACACACACTATAAATGGAGCAGTACACCTAGAAACTGTTTCATATTACCTTACATTCAATAAACCCCATTACGAATGAAAATCTGCAGGAGAAATGAAGGAACTCAATGAAGAGGAACAACACAGGGAGGCAGATATAAACTATAAAAAGCCTTAAGGATGAAAAATTTTAAATACTTATACTGCTTTAATTCATCAGTTCTTAAATTCACCTTGTCACACTCAGCCATTTCACCCACATATTGGTAACGACATAAAACAATACACTTTTATGTGTAAGTGCAAAATGGTTAACTTGAATAAACTGAGCAAAAAATTTGAAATCTTTTTAAAGGGTAATGTCAATTACAGCAGTCATTTCCTGCTCTAGAGTTTGTCTCTTGACTGTGCTGTAGTGTCTGAAAGATTATTCTTCATTAGCATAAGACATTAACTTACCTGCCAAATGCAATACTGTGTCATTGATGCAGACTGAACCACTACTTGATTGCTCCAGAAACAGTTTTTGTACAGTTTTGTCAGTTGAAAAAATATAAAGTGTCAAAGGCTTCGGTCTATGGAACAGAGAATTGTGAATAACATTTAAGTAAAAAATATGAATGTAAGATGACAATTATAACAACAATAACAATAATAATAATAATATTAATAATAATAATAATAATACTGATTGAATGTTGAATAATCAAATACAATTCCTATAAATAACACAGTTTCAGGAAATCATGCAGATTATTCTTCTGAATACATCAGTAAACAAATTACAAACTAAACATTTGTGTGGAACAATAAATTTTACATTTTAATGCATTTTACATTTGTCAATATACAAATAAAAGTGTTACAAATATTTTTATTATCATGAGATCACTGATGAATTACTGAAAACTTTGGCCTTTATATACTTACAAATCACTTTTCATAAACATATAATACTCATCTAGGGAGAAAAATGGATTTTCAATAAAAAATGTTTTAGGTGGGCTTTTAACTTCCTAGTAGGGAGAGTTTTGGTAGGGCATTGGTTAGCTTCAGCCCAGCATGAAGTGCATTTTTTTCATATAAAACTGTTCTGTGGCTATTTACATGGTATCTGAACTTCTAGCATCATGCTGATGAAGGTCGCAGTTAAAGTTTTCACAAGCAATATTATTTTCAATGTAAATACACGCACAATGGCACGCACACCTAATTTTGAAAGCAGTTTCTGACATTATTTTCTAGGTTTGGCATCACAAATAATTCTGATAAGATTTTTCTATAGTATTAATAATGTGATTATATTGGTTTATGTTGATGAGCCCCATATTTCTATTACATAGTTTAAATTTGACAAAAATAATGAATAAAAGCAGTTTTTAGTGCACACATATCATTACAATATTTGCTAATCACATTTATGGCAAACATGTTTTATGACAGCCTACAGACTAAGGAATCTGTATGTATGCCCCATTGAGGTTGTTACACCTAGTTTCAGATAAATATTTGCACATATTTTTGTATTACTACATTGGATTTAACAAAAAATCCTTTTCACTCAGAGCATATTCCTATATGTGTAGATACAACTGTCTTTATCTGACAGTGAAAGATAAAAGATACACTAATATTTTATTACTCTCCTACCCCCCCCCCCCCCCCCCCCCCACACACACACACCTTTTAGGTTAAATTTATTTGTTTGATGCTTTTCAGGTGACTGTATTTTATCCCTGAACAGTTAACTGTTCTACTTGCAAATAAACATGACCCAGATAGGGGCTGCCGGCTTCAGCAATATGGAAATTCAAGTATTGTAGGAAAGAAATGCTGCTGATTATCAAATCTGTGATGTAACTGTCAATTGTAAGAAATAAAAGCTCATTAATATTTAATGTGTCATTTGTGATTTCAGTTTTCATATACATAATTCCAGTCACTAACCAGAAACTTTCAATGTTCGTTGTTACAAGAGATGCTTATGGGAAGATTTTATGATATTCCCTATGGTTTTCCATGAACTATCAAGCTCACATCTTGCAGTGATTCTAGTATGTTGACAAGCTCACACCATAAATGTTTCACACTCATACATGCCACTTATTGTAGCGTGTGTGTTTCTCTCTCTCTCTCTCTCTCTCTCTCTCTCTCTCTCTCTCTCACCTTCTGTGTGTGTGTGTGTGTGTGTGTGTGTGTGTGTTTTTAAGTGGGGGCTTCATAGTAACATATGATTACAGGTATTATACTTATTACTACCTAATAAAAATGTACAGGACTTGACTTATAATATCCTGCCACTACATGTATGTTGATACACTTATGGAAACTTGCATTTTCAATTCTACCTTCATTGCAAAATATTCCTTGCACTCCTCAAAGAGGTTCTAGACCACAGGAGACACACATGCAACATATGAGCTAATTGCTGCTCATTTTGTTTGATTCACAGTGATAAGAATTAATTTGTGACCTTGTAGGTGCATCAATTCAGTTACGCAGAACAAAGTTGCATATGTTTCATGTAAATTTGGTTTTAGAGTAATTAAGTCACCTATAGATACCATAGTCTCTGTTGTTCAATACATTCAGCAAGTGTTTATTGACAATAGCTTTATTCGGACCTTGTTTAATTTTCCATGTGTCAATTGATAAAAACAAACACTTATAGATTCACTTTACCATTTATCTGTCTGTCTGTCTGTTTGACTATTAAAAACTTTTTTCTCAGGAACAGGTATAGGGATCAAGTTGAAATTTATGCCACATACTAAGGACTACAGTTGTGTTGTAGCATTAAAAATTGAAACTTCTAAGTCAAGGCAATCAAAAGATTTGGCCATTCATGTCACATATTTTGATACTCGCAAACTCACTCATCAAAATCTGTAGGGTACTCCCCATTTATGTGAAATTATGAAATTTGGCAAAGAAGCAAGGTTTCACAGTACAACTAAAGGGAAAAATCTAAAAATTGTTAATTTGTAATTATACCACATCAAAAATATTTCTTTTGTCAGTTGTTATCCAACTTCAAATTTAAAATTAAAATATTCTGTACAGTTTTGGAACTCCTGGGACCAATATCTTGCCAATGTAAATGTCAATAATGGACAAAAATCATCAAGATTCTCGATTACTGGAATTAATTAATGGTTTACATATATAAGTAAGTTTGTATGGAACCCTCAGAGCACAACTCGTACTCACACCTGGCCAAATTTTGTTAAATAACAAAGCCAGCAGTTGTGTTGGACATAAACCACTCCTAGACGAACATCATTTTTGTTGTATTAAGAAACTTTTAAAATCTTTCTATAGAACTGTAAGCAAATTTTTGTGTCGATAAAGAAAGACCTAGCACAGGACTGACTAAGTTATTTGTTTCAAAGGAGACTTGCTGGCTCTTATCTTGATCCTGATAATAATTAATGAAATGCTCTCACTTATGATTCCATACAGTACACAGCTGACATCTAAATTGTAGTCAAGACCTCAGTTACCTAAAAAATAAAGAAGATAATGCACCTACTTGGACTTATTATTTGTTTAAAGTGAACAGGTTTTTGCTTTGTGAAAACAAAAAGCAGAAATTTTTAAATCAAATGACAAATGAATCACGGAAAATTCTTGAGTTATAAGAAAATGATTAATTTTTATGACAAGTATGTGTAAAATGCATTAGTTGCAAGCTGTCTGCCATAATTTATTTGTTGTGGTATCTCATGAAACATACACGCACACACACACACACACACACACACACACACACACACACACACACACACACACGGGTAGACAGAAAGAGAGGGGGGAGCGAGAGAGAGAGGCAGAGAGAGAGAGAGAAAGAGAGAGAGAGAGAGAGAGAGAGAGAGAGAGAGAGAGAATCTGTGTCTTTACATGGTGCTGGCTAAGATGCACAATGCCAAGATTGCAGTTCGTTGCAGTTTGGCACGTGGAAGGGGGTTGGTTAGGGGTTGCATGTAGTGGGTAGAGCCATGTGTTCAGCCAGCACCATAGAGCCTCAGGTATGTCTCTGTGTGTCGGGAGAGGGGGGGGGGGGGCATGTACGTGCACTTGAGTTTGGTTTGAGAAAGGATTCATTCTGAAAGCCAGTAAGTTGTTGTTGTTGTTGTTGTTGTTGTTGTTGTTGTTGTTGTTTTTTTTGTTTTTTTTTTTTTTTTTTTTTTTTTTTTGTATGCCTGTGAATGAATCAATACTTCTGCATTTCAGTGAGAGGTCTCCAATCATATGGTATAATTCTGGCCTTCGGATAGGATGTTTAATAGTCTTACTACTGATGAGACTGGTGACACACCAGAGAAACCAAATATTGGAGAGTAGTTTTGTTTGTTCTCAGAGAAACAATATTCATGGGAAAAATGAATTTAATCTTTACTTCTTGTTATGACTGTGCCCTCCTGTAATGTTTTGTGTTCCTGGCTGGATGAGAAGAGGGTGGTATGACAGATGGGTGGCTAGTTTTTTCTCACTGCAACACAAAATGCTCACTTGGTTAAAATACACTTTATTACAGGAACAAATTGAGTACTTAACTTCAATGATGGTCCATGTCCATATCAGAACTATATACAATGACTGACATTCCCTCACAGCTAGCTAAGGTGTGAGGCAATGACTATCACTGTGGAAGACCAGAGCAGAGTGAGACGTATTGAGGTGCAATGTGAACTGAGTCCCGATGTGACGTACTAAGGTACTGAGAGCTCAGACTATGGTGGCAGTCTATACACATGCTGCCCAGGGGGCATTACTGGCATGCTTGGTCTACTCTTTTCGTAGATGTGCTTAGTTTCTGTGCCTGCTACACAGTGTTTCCTAGTGCTGACCAGCATGCTGACGAAGGCATACACCAGCACATTTCTGGCAGGGGGGGGGAGAATTGTTTGGTGTTAGAGTTCGTAACTCTGAGAATAATAAATAGTTCTACATAAAAGTTGGATCTGTTTTCCATACAAGTTTTGGGGGCTCTGTCTGGAATCAACTGAATGAGTGATGACACAGTTTTGCCAACTAATCTACAATGTTTATGACAAACTTTTCTGATTACCATCTTGCTGCAGCAATGTAACAATGTGTAATTGGACTGCTTTTGGATCTACAACAAGAATTCATATGCTAACCATGGCTAGCAATAGCAGAGTGACACAAGGGGAAATTTTAAACACTCAGCAAAAGGAGAAATAGCCAACGAAGAAAAAAATCTAGAAATGGCAGTGCTAGAAAAAATCAAAAAAGTAAATAAAAATATAATCTGTGCCCCAGTTACAAAGATTAAATCCTACATAGGTTAATTTTCAGAACAGCTCCAGATGAGAGAAGAAATTGGAAAAGTCCGAGAGAATTTTCTGCTTTTATTTTTCAGTCAATAGCTGTTGAACTTGAAGCTAACTAGCCATTTATTGAAGCATCATTTTCAGAAGCAGAGTTGGGAGTGTTCTGCAATACATTGGCTATAAGTAGTGGGTAAAAACACAAAATAACTCCACCCCATTATGACATTATGTGTTATCATTGTGGCAAGCATAGTCACATTCAAGATGCCTGCTTAAAAAAGGCAAGTCCAGCATGCACATTGCATGTTCTCAAAAGTCTCAGTTCATGAATGTTAATGCAATTTTTTCCAAGCCCAGTAGTGGTTCTAGTATTACATAGTGCAAATCAGGTGCAACAGTGATGAAGTCGCGCAATTTTTCCATTCAGCATCAAGCCAATAAGTTGTTTCTCACTCTGCAGATTAGCAATATGCATGCATTTGGACTCTGGTGGATCAGTGAATGCGTTGAACAGAAGCACTTATGAACTGTTAGGCAAGCCCAAGCTATATAAGTCACAGGCAAGTCCTGTTTATGGTGGATATGACATTCCTGTGTTAGGTATTTGCAGCCTACATGCCACTTTTCATAACATTACCAAGATAGTTTCATCCACAGTTTTGTGCATTTGTGCCATTGAAAATATTTTTGGCATGGATTATTTTAATTTGTTTGGTTTGCACATTCAAGACAATATTCTCTCTGCAAACTCCTCTGTGCCTAATGGACAGGGTAGCTGAACTTTGTGAGGAATTTAGTGACAGTTTCCAAATTCTGAGGCTCACTTTCTATGAAAAACAATGTGCAACCACAGGTTTGCCAAGCACATCTCATCCCTCATGCTATCAGAGATCAGGCGGCACAAAAACTCTTATCTTGGTAGGACAATGGTATGATTTCCCCTGTAGCAGCCACTCAGTGGGCATCACCTTCAGACAGGTTACACTATGTGCAGATTTCAGGGCCGTAGTAAATCTGCAGACTACGATTGACTCTTTTCCTTTGCCTTGGTCATAGGAACTAATGGACGAACTTGGTGTAGGCTGCTTATTTTCCAAGACTGATCTTTGTGATGTATATTTGCAGCTTCCTTTGGATGTACAGTCACATCAAGTTTTTGAGATCAACACCAACATGGGGTTATTTAAGTTTTTGGGGTTGCCCTTTGGCAGTGTGTCCACACCTGCAATTTTTCCAGTTTTGTTTGTCATAGTTGACCCTGCTACCATTCTTTTTTGTTTGAACTATTTGGATGACTTAGTTGTTCAGACATAATCTTGATGAACATCTTGCCAATCCCAGTAAATAGTCTCAAGTGTTGTAATAAAAGACAAGTAGGTACTTCATGTTCCAGACTGTTATTTAGGATGTGTGGTCAACAGTCAAAATATCCACCCTTTGCAGTCACAATTAATGTCGCAGCTCCTAGATACATTGGCTAGACTCTGAAGTGTCAGGTTGCATTTTGGAAACTGAATCATGCTTTTCTGAGTGACCATTGTTTGGTAAATTTTGATACCACTAGGCCAGTCGTGCTTGGCTTGATGCATCCTCTTATGGGATTGATGCTGTTCTCTCTCACAATGTTGGATAACTGGTCATGCTAACTGCCTTCACACCCAAACTCTTCAACAAAGCACTGTGCAACTACTCACAAATAGAGAAGGAAGTTCATGCAAAAGTTGCAGTGCTGTCTCTGCTGCTCTCAAATTACCAATACAAAATTTTGTACAGGCCCACAGCTAACCATTTGAAGACAGACATGCTCTCTCACTTACCAGTTGGTACCAACTTGCCATTTGACACATTAGAGGTTCTTGTTTCCACATTGATGTTCAGGATAATGAAACACTTGACAGTTTTTCTACTGACTGCTGACAGATTACTGAGGCAGTGGCTGTGGGCCCCATTCTCAAGCTTCTGTTGCAGTAACTCCATACCAGTTGGCCACCAAAGTCAATGACAACACAAAGTAGCACTTCTTTTACATGTTCTTTGCAATGTTTATCCACCTCGAACAATAACACACATACACACTTTACCAAAGTGACATTCAGACTCCGCTCCCTTCTTGCTGCTTGTATTTATAACCTTGTCAAAGAACTACTAAAAAGAGATGTAGTTCATAAGTCACATGTGCATCTGTTATTCTAATTTGTGCAGAAAAGTTATTAATTTATATCAAGTGACCTAATTTAACAGGTTATTAAAATGACAGACAGATTTTTTGACTTGACAGTATAATTCTTTGTTACAAAAAGGCAGTTTTTTAGAAGTTTGTCAATTGACTTCTCTAATTTGCATAAATAAGTAAATAACATGAATTATTAAGAATTACATTGGTTTTCGTCTAAAATAGGAGTGTTAACGTGAATACTGAGTGAAAACGGTCCTAGTGAAGAAATAGGTTTCACTTGGTGATTTTTATTTAAGGAGATCCAAAATACGTAAGTTGGCCACTATTTTTCGTACTTTCGTACTTCGTGTTTTTACATGATGAAATTTGCTGTATCAGTGATCAAGTGATATTAACTTTTGTGTGGGTCAGTTATTCAGTATAATTTAATGGGTTGACTGTTTATGGAGACATGTTATGCAATCATTGTTAACATACACAATAACTTTTCTATAATCATAAATACTTGTTAAACTGGTTGAATTTGGAGGGTAACGCATACTTCGGTAAAGTAAAGCCTTTAATAGGTTCCCTTACATGTGGAATGCTTTGTCTGAACATTCAAGCATCATATGAAAAATTTACACACTTCCCATATGTGGGAGCAGGTGTTAGTGCTCTTCCCTTCGTCATATCATTCCCAGTCATGCAACACAGGACACTGCTTCACTTGCTACATTTTCTGCAGTGGTCTTCCATAGGGCTCTAAGTTTAATGTAAATGATACCATTCTTTTCTTTTTCGGAGTTTTTGGCTGACATAGGCACAGGGAATGAGGAGTTATCACCAAAGTCATAGGTTGCTCTTTATAGGTCTGACAGGGCCACACCAGGCTGCAGAAGTGCCAGAAGAATAAGCTTCAGTTGTGTGGGCTGCATGGTCCTGCTGTGGGTTTTTCATTTGCTGATTCAGTGTCCAGGAGGACCCTGCAGCCTCAGCCATCTTTGCCTCCATTGGGTCCCACACCACCGGCACTAGAAAGAGAACCTGCAGCTATCACCACAGCACCACCACCGTTACTGTGATGCCAGCAGCTCCAGCTGAAAAGGTGGGATCCCTTCGCCCTGCCAGCTTCTGATGGACCACCATAGGTCCTCTAGTGAGCATAGTGCCTGTGCCATTGGAAGATGACGTTTCATTCCATGCTGGCCCAAGCTGCCAGAGTAGGCGGTCGTGTTTTTGAGGTGTGCTTGCTTGTGTGAATGAATGGTGTATGTTTCTCTTTTACTGAAGAATGCTGTGGCCAAAAGCTTTGTGTAGGTGTCTTAATTGTGCCTATCAGTAATTTAACGTATCATCTTTATGGTAAATGACAGTCTTTTCCTGTTTTGTTGATATTCCCACTTGGATATTCCAGAATTAGAGGTTCTATCTGCGAGAACAATAAACAGTTCTATACAAAAGTTGGGACCATTTTTTCTACAAATTTAATGGCTCTGTCTGGAATCAACTAATGAGTATTGATGCAGTTTTGCTGCCTAATCTAAGATGCTTCAGATGAACTTTTCTGAGTACCATTTTGCTGCAGCAATGTATGATGTGTAATTGGTTTGGTTTTGGATCTACAATGAGAATTCACATCTAAGTATGGTTAGCAGTTGCAGAGCAGTGCAAAGGGAAATTTTAAACATTGTGGCAAAAGGAGAATTGTACATGTTAGGAAAAATCAAAAAAGTGAATAAAAATATTGTCTCTGTCTCAGTTACAAGCATTAAATCTCGACATTTGTTAAGTTTCAGAACAACTTCAGATAACAGAAAATATCAGAAATGATTGAGGGAATTTTGTGGTTTTCGTTTTCAGTCAGTTCTGGTGAACTTGAAGATAAGAAGTCATTTATTGAAGCAGCACTTTCAGAAGCAGAGTTGGAGGTAATCTGAAATATACTGTGTACAGATGATGCTATCAGAAATGAAATGACTACCAAACTTTGTTATTATTTACCCAACACTGACAAACTTGTGGTGAAAATTAATAATGACACAGAATGTGAAGAGAATGGTGATGATGTTGGTGATGATGAAGAGGATGCAATCCAAATCAGTAGTGATAAAAGACTGAGTTTACTCAAAAACAAGATGGAAAAAATTTCAAATTTATGAAAAGGCGATAAAACCAAAACACAATTCTCAGCAAATTCACAAGATGAATGTAATTTTTTTTTTGTTCTTTTATGGCACTCTTAAGTCATTTAGTGACAGTGATGGATATCCATTTAAAAAATGGATCATTAACTGAGAGGAAACGGAATTTTTAATGGGTTGGAGTCAGCTACTAATGCTTGTTTTCACACACAAAAAAAAAAAAAAAAAAAAAAAAAAAAAAAAAAAAAAAAAAAAAAAAAAAAAAAAAACCTTGAAAGTTTAGATGATGTTTTTATTCAGGGTAAGAATGGTCTTACAGTGTGGATTGCACTGAAAAACATGTTGCAAGAAGAATGTGACACACAAACAAGTGCTGCAGAGATCTGCCAACTGGTGTCTTGGTGAGAGAAGAAATAGAAGAGTCTCTTCAAGAATAATTTCTTGTAATGAAAGAAACTGCCATGCTTGCTGATATTGATAATAGCTGTGATTTATGGCACAAAACTTCTGTTTTATCACAATGGAAGTGTGAAAACATTTAAGGAAGAAAGAAGCACTGCAGAAATCTTTGATGTCATGTCAAAAAATAATAATAATGAAAGTTACAACAATGAGAATTTCAGAGACTCCAGTGAGAAAGGTGCTAAAGACTCAAGTTACAGAAATACTAGAAGAGCAGCTTAGGATTAAAAAAAAAAGTGTTTTAATTGTGATGCCATTGGTCATGTTCTGTGATTGCAACCAAAAGTGTAAGGGAAAGAGATGCTTCAGTTGCAGTGACTTTGGACATATCACATGTGAATGCATGGCAGGAGAAGAATAATCAGAGGGTGATAATGAATGAAAACATTTTAAAGAAGAGTATTAACAATAATATATTTAATAATGTATGAATAAGTAAATGAGAAGTGAAGGTGCTCATTGACTGTGGCAGTCAACTTAATATGACAACATGTTTATGAGATTACGAATGTTACAAATTTGCAAGATACAGATATTGTCTTGATAGGATTTGGGAAAAACTTCCATATCTCCACAGGGGTGTTTTGCAGGCATCATTGAGATTGATAATGTGAAAATTGAAACAGATATTAATGTAGTTTCTAGAGACTATATGAATTTAGAAATGGTAGTTGGGAGTGATCTTCTAGGCCAAACAAGAACAGAGTACTAAAATGAAGCCAGAAGGGAAACTTGTGTTATATACATCCATGTAGAAGATAAACCAGTGTTAGATATTGAAAGCTTTGTTAGTGATGAAACAAAGCAACATAGCTAAGGTTTAGGGACTAGACTAGTTAACTCCAACAAGACAAAGTCCGCTGATGTCAGAACAAAGAGTATTGTGAGAGATGAATAACCAGAATATAGCAGACCTAGCAGATTTTCATCTGGAGGGAAAAAAATTGTTTACAAGCAAGTGTAGATGTGGCTTGATCAAGGAATAATACAACCAAGTTCATCTGAGAATGCTAGCCAAGTTGCAGCTGTGAAAAAAATAGAGAGTGTCACATCTGCATGTAACACAGAAAATTCAACAAAATCACAGTGAAAGATTGTTACCTGTTGCCCTTTGTAGAAGATCTTTTGCACACTAGAGCTCATGAATGGTTTTTTTCATGTTGTGTTGAAGAGGAAGGCCAAAAATATACCGTGTTTGTGACACACTCGGGGCAATTGCAGTTTAAGAGTGTTTGATTATTAAATTCACTTGAAGTGACCCTGTATTTTATAAACACTATTTTTTGGGCATTGGCTCAAAAGAACTTTACGTTTATAAATATTTACTGACATGGACAATATTATAATACCAATAAAGAGTGATGATGAGACACTTCAGCCTCTTGGTTCAATGTTAAAAACTGCAGCAAAATGTAGTTTGGAAATTAATTTTGCAAAATGCTATCTCTTGAAGAGCACTGATGAGTTCCTAGTGTATGTTGTACAGTGTGGACAAATCCAATCTTCTGAGAAAACAATAGCTGTTCAAAAGTTTCCTGAACCAAAATCTATTGAAGCAATGCAATGTTTCCTAGAACTAACAGGCTACTTTAGGAAGTTTATCTCAAATTATTTTACAATATTTCCAAACATATGAGCGGGTGAGAAATAATGGAGAATATAAGTTCGAAAAAGGAGGAGAGGTAAGCATTCAAGATGCTCAAAGATATCATTTCATCAGATCCAGTTTTAAAAATCTGCAACCCAAAATGTGGAACTGAGCTGCACACAGACACAGGCAAAGAAGGTTTGGAGCTGTGTTATTACAAAACTATCTAGATGTTCACAAGTTCCATCAATTATATGAGAAAAAACAACATGTGAAGGGGAAGAATGTAGTAGTTGTGAGCTTGAAATTCTAGCTATTTCTGATGCCTTAATGCAATTCCGAGTGTAGTTGATAGGAATATGTTTTAAAACTTTAATGAACTGCATCCAAAACACTATGGATAAGAATGACTTGTCACCAAGAGTAGCAAGATGGGCTTTAGTCTTGAAAGAGTCTTCCTACACCATTGAATACCCGTCTGGTTCTAGGATAAATATGTAGATGCCTTAAGTCACGTAAATGTACTGTCAGGTTTTGCAGATGCCTTAATAGCTAAAATCAGGAAAGAGCAAGAGAATGATGATGGTTTGGCAGCAACCAAGAGTATTCTCAAAGAATGACCTTTTGAAAACTTTTTATTGAGAGATGGCTTTATTTTCAAATGTTATGATGGAAGATACTTTAGTGGTTCCACTCACTATGCAATGTGAAATCATCATGCTTGTGTATGAGAAAGGTCATTAAACAGTTAAGTGAATTTAAGTGGAAGTGAAACAACTGAACTATGTAGTTCATTTATCTTGTAATTGATCTGTTAGGAAACTTCTTGTTGCTATTGACATTTGCACAAATATGTATTGTATCCATCTTGGATTATTATATTGTAGTTAATAACATTTGTCATGCTGAAGTTTATATTATTATTGTTGTTATTATTATTGTGTTAACACTGACAACACCAATTGCATGTAAATATGCTCAACAGTGGAATAAAACATTTGTATTTGTATCATATTCTAGATTTGTACTGTAGGTAGAGAAAGGATTCATTACAAAAGACAGAAAGTTTTCTTTCTTTTTTATGTGCCTGTCTTATGTGACTCAATGCTTCTGCTTTTTGATAAGAAGTCTCTTATTATTTACTTTAATAATATGTAACAAATCTGGTTGTGTTCATGACTTTTTGTTACACAAAATAAATCCATTAGAGCATGCCAGACCTCCATAAAAATTGCATACCAAACATTTGATCTCTGTAGAAAAGATGATGACTGTAGGAACCATTGTTATTTTCTGTGTAGTTTGTGGAGCCCCAGTAATCAGGACCTAGTCTAATTAATTTATTTTGTAACAACAACAAGTCATGAACACAACTCCAATTTCCAATGTAACATCCTTAGATTTCATATTATACCCAATTAAGTAAGTTTATTATCCCAGCTTTAATGTACAACTCAATACATTGCAACTTTGATTATGTTGTCATATTGTTATGACTGTGTTTATTACTTCCACATTTAATAACAATTATCTAACATCATTTGAAGTAATTTAATGACCTGCAGATAATAAACTTCTAGAGATCACTTCATATGCAAGATTATGAAACTGCACAAATCGAAATTTTATATTATATATACATTTTTTCCCCCTAAGGTAAGTCTTTCCGCTCCCGGGATTGGAATGACTCCTTACCCTCTCCCTTAAAACCCAAATCCTTTCGTCTTTCCCTCTCCTTCCGTCATTCCTGATGAGGCAACCGTTGGTTGCGAAAGCTAGAATTTTGTGTGTATGTTTGTGTGTCTATCGACCTGCCAGCACTTTTGTTTGGTAAGTCTCATCATCTTTCTTTATATATATATATATATATATATATATATATATATATATATATATATATATATATATATATATATATATATATATATAATAGAGGGAAACATTCCACGTGGGAAAAATATATTCAAAAAGAAAGATGATGAGACTTACCGAACAAAAGCGCTGGCAGGTCGATAGACACACAAACAAACACAAACATACACACAAAATTCTAGCTTTCGCAACCAACGGTTGCCTCGTCAGGAAAGAGGGAAGGAGAAGGAAAGACAAAAGGATATGGGTTTTAAGGGAGAGGGTAAGGAGTCATTCCAATCCCGGGAGCGGAAAGACTTACCTTAGGGGGAAAAAAGGACAGGTATACACTCGCACACACACACATATCCATCCACACATACACAGACACATGGAATGACACATTGGAATGACTCCTTACCCTCTCCCTTAAAACCCAATCCTTTTGTCTTTCCTTCTCCTTCCCTCTTTCGTGACGAGGCAACCGTTGGTTGCGAAAGCTAGAGTTTTGTGTGTATGTTTGTGTTTGTTTGTGTGTCTATCGACCTGCCAGCGCTTTTGTTGGGTAAGTCTCATCATCTTTCTTTTTAAATATATTTTTCCCACGTGGAATGTTTCCCTCTATTATATTCATATCATTAATTTGAATCCAACAATCACGTTTGTTATTGTTATTGTCACTGTTACATTTCGTAGTCTTTTCTGTCATCTTATTTCCTCCTTCTGTTTTTGCCAGCAGTTTTACTTTCTATTCACCTTCTCCTTTTTTACCGTAATCCAGTATACAATTTTATCCCGCCGATATATACTCAATAGTACGTAATAATACGTAACCCACTTCCAAACCATAACCAAAAATTTTTTTTCCGCTTTCAACACTACCGCTGCTATAAAATCCACCGTTTCCAGTTCACAAACAGTTCCTTTCAGCTATTAAACAACCTTTTCGGCTAGTTTTAATATCTTTTGCTTTATTTCCATTTCCGTTTTTCTCACATCATCGATCATTTTTAGCCGCTTCCCACAGGTTTTAACGTCATTATTTCTTCATCAGACAATTGTTAGCTTCATTTCCATAATCTGCCACCACCAAACATAATGTCTGCTTGTGTCTGTGTATGTGTGGATGGATATGTGTGTGTGTGCGAGTGTAAACCTGTCCTTTTTCCCCCCTAAGGTAAGTCTTTCCGCTCCCGGGATTGGAATGACTCCTTACCCTCTCCCTTAAAACCCAATCCTTTTGTCTTTCCTTCTCCTTCCCTCTTTCCTGACGAGGCAACCGTTGGTTGCGAAAGCTAGAGTTTTGTGTGTATGTTTGTGTTTATTTGTGTGTCTATCGACCTGCCAGCGCTTTTGTTGGGTAAGTCTCATCATCTTTCTTTTTAAAAATATATATATATATATATATATATATATATATATATATATATATATATATATATAAAAGCTTTCGCAACAAACTGTTGCCTCATCAGGAAAGAGGGAAGGAGAGGGAAAGACAAAAGGATGTGGGTTTTAAGGGAGAGGGTAAGGAGTCATTCCAGTCCCGGGAGCGGAAAGACTTACCTTAGGGGGAAAAAGAGATGGGTATACACTTGCACACACACACATATCCATCCACACATATACAGACCTCTCAAACCCAGAACCTCCCACAGAAGAACCACAAAAGTGCCCCACTTGTAACAGGATACTTTCCGGGACTGGATCAGATTCTGAATGTGGCTCTCCAGCAGGGATACGACTTCCTCAAATCCTGCCCTGAAATGAGATCCATCCTTCATGAAATCCTCCCCACTCCACCAAGAGTGTCTTTCCGCCGTCCACCTAACCTTCGTAACCTCTTAGTTCATCCCTATGAAATCCCCAAACCACCTTCCCTACCCTCTGGCTCCTACCCTTGTAACTGCCCCCGGTGTAAAACCTGTCCCATGCATCCTCCCACCACCACCTACTCCAGTCCTGTAACCCGGAAGGTGTACACAATCAAAGGCAGAGCCACGTGTGAAAACACCCACGTGATCTACCAACTGACCTGCCTACACTGTGATGCATTCTATGTGGGAATGACCAGCAACAAACTGTCCATTCGCATGAATGGACACAGGCAGGCAGTGTTTGTTGGTAATGAGGATCACCCTGTGGCTAAACATGCCTTGGTGCACGGCCAGCACATCTTGGCGCAGTGTTACACCGTCCGGGTTATCTGGATACTTCCCACCAACACCAACCTATCCGAACTCCAGAGATGGGAACTTGCTCTTCAATATATCCTCTCTTCCCGTTATCCACCAGGCCTCAATCTCCGCTAATTTCAAGTTGCTGCCACTCATACCTCACCTGTCATTCAACAACATCTTTGCCTCTGCACTTCTGCCTCGACTGACATCTCTTCCCAAACTCTTTGTCTTTAAATATGTCTGCTTGTGTCTGTATATGTGTGGATGGATATGTGTGTGTGTGCGAGTGTATACCTGTCCTTTTTTCCCCATAAGGTAAGTCTTTCCGCTCCCGGGACTGGAATGACTCCTTACCCTCTCCCTTAAAACCCACATCCTTTCGTCTTTCCCTCTCCTTCCCTCTTTCCTGATGAGGCAACAGTTTGTTGCGAAAGCTTGAATTTTGTGTGTATGTTTGTGTTCGTTTGTGTGTCTGTCGACCTGCCAGCACTTTCATTTGGTAAGTCACATCATCTTTGTTTTTAGGTATATTTTTCCTTCATGGAATGTTTCCTTATATATGGTTATAATAGAAGGAAATAATTTCAAGTCCATGAGCATGAAATTAGCTGATTTAATGCAACTTTTTGTATTAAATATGCAAAAATTATGAAACAAATTTCTGGAAAATATTGTAAAATGTCAAAGTTGATTATTCAAAACATGATTTTAAAGGCACTCCTTTGTATTAAGCAATAAAACTTTAGCATTTAGACCTCTGTAAATGAAGACAATCATGATAGCTAAGTAGCATAGTTAGAATTTGCTTATTTCAAAAATATTTGTTCAATTTTATGAAATTTTGTATAAAATGTTTGCAGATAAGTAGTTTTTCATTATAATTTTACAATAGTATTAATACTAATGATGTACTGTTTAAATTTTACTGATTACTACTGTTACATATAATGGATGGATGCAAGCCCAAGTGGAAGCACTAGAGGTTTCACAACCAGTAAGATGCCAATTGTGAGTTGATTTATGAGTTTCAACGAGTTTATGTAAAAGGTTAATGCTGTATTCAGAGTTGACAGTAAAAGATTACACGAAATAAAAGTTAGTGTTTCATTCCATACTTTGAAATTGGACTTTTAGAGAGAGAGAGAGAGAGAGAGAGAGAGAGAGAGAGAGAGACCGTGAGCAATTTAGTAAGCTTCCACTAGCTGTACAAGATGTTCCTAGGCATTCAATTAAATACAACATGTTATATTACCAATTAGCTGCACATCCATTCTATCGCTTGAAATA
The DNA here is from genome assembly GCF_023864275.1 of Schistocerca cancellata. Lineage (NCBI taxonomy): Eukaryota > Metazoa > Arthropoda > Insecta > Orthoptera > Acrididae > Schistocerca > Schistocerca cancellata. The sequence continues at coordinate 229,166,102 of NC_064631.1, read as the reverse complement.
ATTCATTACTCATTACTGAACAATGGAATGTCCATACCATTCTATAGTTTTTATAACATCATTACTCATAACATTATATGATATCAGTAGCTCACTTACTGTATTTTTATATAGACCTTTATTCATGTAATTACTGTAAATGTAATGTACTTGACATCAAATATCCTACTAATATTATTATGATCACAGCCTTCACTTGTAAGTGCCTACTAGTAATTTATTACATCTTTTCGGTTATTAAATTCATAAATTTGTTTTAACTTGTTTACCAGAATGAAGGCACATTGTGTAACAATAAAAATAAAAATAAATATTAGCTCAATGTATCTCTACTAAAATACTGGACTTACCGATTATTTATGAATTTGAGAGCCTCAAAAGCACTGTCCACATTTATTATAGGAAGAATTGGTCCAAAAATTTCTTCCTGCATAACAGGTTCTGATGGTTTAACATCAGTGAGGATTGTTGGACTAATAAATCTTTCTGACTGATCAGTTTCACCTCCTATAGCAACAGTTCCATTACTGAGGAATGCTTGTAACCTCCTACAAACAAATGAAAAACATTTAACACAGATCTTTGAATTTTAGGTTTCTGACATCTACTTGAATAATTCATTCTATTTATATGATGTGGAACTTACTGGAAGTGTCGATCAGTAACAATTCGAGCAAGATCAGGTGAATTCTTTGGATTATCTCCATACCATTCCCGAAGCACCTCTTTAGCTATTGCAATAAATCGCTTCTCTAGATCCTTAGTACACAACAAATAATCAGGCCCTACACATGTTTGACCTGCATTAATGCACTTTCCCCAAAGAATTCGTTTTACTGCAATGTCCATATTTGCTGTAGAATCCAAGTAAACTGGGCTGTCAACATAAAGCTATCTATATAAACAACTTAAATAGTATATTTTTAAAGGTAGATGCCACTTACTCCAATGAAGCAACAGCTACTACATTCAATAATGTAATATTCTTACCTTTTACCTCCCAGTTCTAAAGTTGTTGGTGTCAAGTGTTCATTAGCTGCTGCTCCCACAATTTTACCAACATGTGTTGAGCCAGTGTAAAAAATGTAATCAAAATGTTCTTTCAAAAGTTCACTTGTTTCAGGCACGCCACCCTCGACAACATGGAAACAGTCCTAAAAATAAAATCAAAAGCTATAAACTACTTTTTCATAAGTGAGGTTTGTCTACATATGTCATAACTCCACAATGCTCCCTCATAATCCCTGGGGTTACATGGTATGTTAGCCCTCCTTATGGTATAAGGAGTAACCCTCTTTCTACCAGTGACTTTGTCAAAGAGGGCAGAGGAGTGTGTAGAGGCCTCCTCTTATACTTGGAGTGGGAAATTGCCACTAAGAGGCTGAAGAATCAGCAATGAACAATGGAATTAGGATACAGGAGGCAAATTAAACCACTGCATTAAAGACACACAATACAGATACACAGGAAACATGAGCTGTAAGTGAGAAAGTGTCATGAAGATGCCATATTAGCCTCCATTCAGGTACCCAGGGGTGGGGGATGGGGAGGTGATTTCCAAGATGGTGGTAACCATGAGAAAAACACTGACTAATCAATAGTAGGGTAACATTCTGTGAATCAGAGCATGGGGATATTAAGTTCAAACATTGAAGGGAAACTAGAAAATCTGAAAAGAGAAATCCAAAGGCTCAGTCTACATATAGTGTGGGTCAGTGAACTGAAGTGGAAAGAAGATAAGGTTTTCAGGTCACATGAATATAGGATAATATCAACAGCAGCAGCAAATAGTGCAACAGGAGTAGTATTCATTGTGGACTGGAAGATAGGGCAGAGAATGAGTTTTGGGAACAGTTTGGTGATAGGATTATTCTTATCAAAATCTAAAGTGAATCAACATGAACAACAGTAGTTCATATAAACATGCCAACATCATAGACCTTAGATGGGTTAAGGGAAAGTATGGGCTCAATAGTAGGAATGAGACAGGAGAATGAGTTGTGCAATAAATTCAGGTAGTAATAGCTAATAAATTGTTCAAAAATTACAAGAGGAGGAGATACTTTTGCAAAACATGGAGAGATTCCAGAAGGATTACCTCCTGGTCAGATAGAGATTTGGAAATCAGATCCTGGATTGTGAGCTGTACCTGGGAGACTCTGATCACAATTTAGTAATGATGTAGAGTAGACTGAAGTTTAAGAGAATAATTTCAAAGAATCAAAACAGAAAGAAGTGGGACACTGAAGTACTGAGGAATGATAATGAGTTGTTGAAATTCTGTAGATCCTGTGATATTCAGTACTACAATACGTAGTTCTGTTGAATGGGAATGGACATCATTAAAATCAGCAATCACAGACGTTGAACAGGTGAATTTGGCACAAGGAAGGTAGCCGTGAAGAAACGCTGGGTAACAGAAGAAATACTTCAGTTAACTGATAAAAGTAGAAAGTACAAAAATGTTTAGGAAAAGACAGGAGTATCATTGTCATGGTCTTCGATCTGAAGACTGTTTTGATGAAGCTCTCCATGCTAGCTATCCTGTGCAAGCCTCTTCATCCCTGCATCCTCCTGCATCTGCTTACTGTATTTATCTCTTGGTCTCCTTTGATGACTTTTGCTCTCTACACTTCTCTCCAACACTAAACTAGATGTCTCAGAAAGTGTCCTGTCAACCAATCCTTTCTCCTAGTCAGTTTGTGCAACAAATTTCTTTTCTGCCAGGTTCTGTTCAGTAGTTCCTCATTAGTTATATGATCTATCCATCTTTAGCATTCTTCTGTATCGCCACATTTCAAAAGCTTCTGTTCTCTTCTTGTCTAAACAGTTTATCATCCAGGTGTCACATCCATACGTGGCTTCACAACACAGAAATATTGTAAGAAAAGACTTCCTAACACTTAAATCAATATACAGTGTTAACAAATTTCTCTTTTACAGAAATTCTTCCTTGCCATTGCCAGTGTACATTTTATATCCTCTCTACTTAGGCCATCGTCTGTTAATTTGCTGCCTAAATAGCAAAGCTCACCTACTACTTTCAGAGTCTCATTTCCTAATCTAACTCCTTCAGCATCACCTGACTTAATTAGGCTACATTCAATTATCCTCCTTTTGCTTTTGTTGATGTTTACCTTATATCCTCCTTTCAAGGCACTGTCCATTCTGTTCAAAAGCTCTTCCAAGTCCTTTGCCGTCTCTGACAGAACTACAATGTCATCAGCAAACCTCAAAAATTTTATTTCTTCTCCTTGAACTGTAATTGCTGCTGCAAACTTTTCTTTGCTTTCCTTTACTGCTTGCTCAATATACAGATTGAATAATATTGGGGATAGGCTACAAATCTATCTCATTCCTTTCTCAACCACTTCTTCCCTTCAGTGCCCCTTTGACTCTTAAAACTGCTGTTTGGTTTCTGTATAAGTTGTAAATAGCCTTTTGTTCATTATGTTTTACCCGTGGTACCATCAGAATTTCAAAGAGAGCATTCCAGTCAACATTGTCAAAAGCTTCCTCTAAGTCCACAAATATTATAAACTTAGGTTTGCCTTTCCTTAACCTATCTTCTAAGACAAGTCGTAGGATCAGTACTACCCCACATGTTTGTACATTTCTCTGGAATCGAAACTGATCATCCCCAAGGTCTGCTCCTACCAGTTTTTCCATTCTTCTGTAGGGAATTCATGTTAGTATTTTGCATCTCCCGTGTGGAGTTTGCTGGTCTCCCATCGGGCGCCTCCCCAGGTGGCAGATAGGGGAATGCTCACCAGATATGGTGGGTACCGGGGAAATAAAATACCCGGGGTGGACCAAAACTAGCAACTGCTGCCTTGTAGTATGATATTGGCTTATCAAAGGCTAAAGGAAGAAAACCTTGAGTAAAAATTTCCTGGTCCTCCGGGTTGGGGGTTGTGCAGTGGGCCAGCTCCTCACTCACATAAAAACATAAAAATGCTAAAAAACCTAATAATATGCCTCGGAAAAATTGGAACTTTGGACGACGAACTGGTGATGAGAAACGGAAAATTATGTTTGGATGCTGGAATGTGCAAGGTGTTTCCACTAAAATAAATTTACTACCTGCAGAACTTGACATGTTCAACATGGATGTTGTCGTACTCTCTGAAACAAAGAAGAAAGGCCAAGGAGAAGAAGAACTGGATAATTATGTACATATCTGGAGTGGGGTATCAAAAGCAGTAAGAGTGAAAGCAGGAGTCTCCATTATGATAAAGAAATCATGGAAAGAAAGAATCACAAATTGGACATTCATCAATCAACGTATTATAACTGTTGAAATGACATTATTTGCTAGGGAAGTTGTGATTATTGGCGTATATGCACCCACGAACGACACAAAAGATAAGGAGAAAGATACATTTTGGGACACCCTCAGGGAGACTATTGAAAAAATCCCAAGAAGAAAGGAACTGATTATCATGGGAGATCTGAATGGAAGGGTAGGAATTAGAGAATCTTGTAGAATAGTAGGAAAACATGGAGAGGACGAATATAATGACAATGGGGAACGATTGATTGCAATTTGTGAACAATTTGATCTAAAAATTACCAACACATTTTTCAAACATAAGGACATTCATAAATATACTTGGCAACAGAACACCAAAGAACTTCGTTCTATAATAGATTATATTATCATTAGGCAAACAAAGCAGTAGACGTCAGATCTTATAGGGGAGCCCAATGTGGATCAGACCACTATCTAGTTAAAATGAAGTCTTTCTGGCCATGGAAGAATGCAAGGAGTGATACAAGTAACATAAATAAAACAAACCAGATTGAGAAAGATGAAAATTTACCTTTTAATATTGACAGCCTACAAGACGAAAGTATCAGAACACTCTTTGCGGCCAGGATGGAAAGGAAACTGGTTGAATCATTTGAAGGAAGTACAGAGGAAATATATGACTATATAAAAGCTAATGTGAAAATCATAGCATCGGAGGTGTTGGGTAAAAAAGATAGCAACCACAACCGTGCAGCAGAGTGGTGGTCAGAGGAACTAGAGGTCCTCATTAGAGAAAAACGAAATGCGTTCCTTCAGTGGTTGAATGATAAATCAGAAGAAACAAGATCAATATACAAGGAAAAGAAGAATGAAGTGATGAAAAAAATAAGGATGGCAAAAAATGAAGCATGGGAAAGAACATGTGCCAAGGTGAATAGCAAATTAGGATTTGGGAGAGCAAAAGAAGCGTGGTCAGTATTGAAAGGGCTTCGACAGGATACAAAAAACAAAACTAATCTCCAACTGATAACACAAAAGGAATGGGAAGAGTATTTCCAAAAATTATTAAATGAGGACAGAGAAGAATATCTAGAAGAAGGAACAGGGGAGATAAAGGACATGAAGATGATGAGATCCAGATTTTAGAAAGTGAAGTACTTCAGGCGTTGAGAACAGGAAAGAATGGTAAATCACCGGGACCAGGCAATATCAATCTGGAGTGTCTGAAATATGGTGGTGACAAAATTGTGAAACTGATAACACAGCTCTTCAACAAAATGATACAGGGAGATTCAATACCCAACGAGATGAAGCTAGGTTACATTAATACAATATTTAAGAAAGGGGATCGCAAAATTTGTTCAAACTATCGAGGAATTTGTGTTACAAACACATTAATGAGAATTTTTGCGAAAGTAATTAAAAACAAACTGGAAAAAAATTTTAGAACCCAAGAAGAACAATGTGGATTCACGGCTGGGAGATCATGTGTAGACCATATTTTCACATTACGACAGATTTTGGAGAAACATAGGGAAAAATAAAAAAATATAGGATTGATTTTCATAGATCTAGAAAAAGCATATGATACTGTTCCAAGAAAATTACTTTGGAGAGCACTACATATGGCAAACATAAACCCTCCCTTGATTAAAATAATACAACAGATGTATAAAGATAACATTTGCCAAGTGAAAGTTGGTAATAAACTTTCACAGAAATTTAGAACAAGCAAAGGCCTTTTACAAGGCTGTCCCATGTCACCATCATTATTTAAAATCTATATAGGTATTAGCCTTAGAACATGGTCTCATAAATGTAATAGTATGGGATTAGAAATAAGAGATGGAGTTTACCTATATCATTTATTATTTGCTGATGATCAAGTAGTCGTAGCACAAGATGGAGAGGATGCTAACTATATGTGCAATCAACTAGCAGTAGCATACAAAACTTGGGGTTTGAAGATTAATTACCAAAAAACAGAATACTTGACTAATGATTCAGATGAGCTATACATTGAAGGAAAGAAAATCAAAAAGATAAACACTTTCTGTTATTTAGGATCCATCTTAGAAATCGAGGGAAAATCAGAGTCAGAAATCAATAAAAGAATTAGTAGCGGACGGAGGGTCATTGGGATGCTTAACTCAGTCTTATGGAGCAGGAATGTAATGAGCAGAACTAAAAAACTAATATACAAATCCATATTAGAGAGTGTGGTTCTGTATGGAACAGAGACCTGGACAATTAACATGAAGCACATTAAAAAATTACAAGCTTTAGAGATGGACTTTTGGAGAAGATCGGCAAGAATCTCCAGGAAAGAAAAGATAAGGAACACCGAAGTAATAAGGAGAATGGAAATAAAAGAAAGAATATATGACGTAATGGATAGGAAGAAATTACAGTGGTACGGGCATATACGACGAATGGAGAAAACCAGAATACCAAAATTGATACTGGAGTGGGAACCGGAGGGGAGAAGAAGAAGAGGACGACCTATGACAACCTGGCTCCAAAATGTACAGCACACAATGAGGAGAATGGGCGCAGAGGAAGAGGACACACAAGATCGAAACACCTGGAGAAATATTTTGAGATTATAGTTTAAGAACGTTTATTGTTTGTATTGTAATTTCCAAGTAAATTATTATGTTGGAGATAAGCCTCTGTAATGAGGAAAAGCTCAAAATAATAAAAAATAATTTTGCATCTATGACTTATTAGATAGTTCAGTAATGTTACAGCTGTCAGCACCTGCTTTCTTTGGAATTGGAATTATTTTATTATTCTTGAAGTCTGAGGGCATTTTGCTTGTCTCATTCATCTTGCTCACCAAATGTAAGAGTTTTCTCATAGCTGACTCTCCCAAGGCTATCAGCAGCTCTGATGGAATGTTGTCTACTCCTGGGACCTTGTTTCAATCTAGATCTTTCAGTGCTCTCTCAAATTCAAGCCACAATGCCATATCTTCCACCTTATGTTCATCCACATCCTCTTCCATTTCTATAGTACTGCCTTCATCTCCCTTTTATAGACCCTCTATATACTCCTTCCACCTTACCTTCTTTGCTTAGGACTGGTTTTCCATTTGGGCTCTTGATATTCAGGACAGGACAGGGCAGGAATACGGCAATGTAAGTCACTTAGGAAGGAAATGAACAGGAAGTGCAAGGAAGCTAAAGCAAAATGGCTGGAGAAAAATGCAATGAAACTGAAAAAGAAATGGCTGTGGGAAGGACTGGTAAGTAACTTGGAAAGGCTTCAGTGAAATTAAAAGCAAAGGTGTCAGCATGAAAAATGCAAGAGAGACTCCATTGTTAAATGCAGAGAACAGAGTGGATCAGTAAAAAGAGAACACTGAAAGCCTCTAAAAGGGGGGAGAACTGTCTAATGACAATATAGAAGAAGTAGTTCAAGTCAGTGTGGGAGATACATAGGATCCACTAGACAACAATTACCTTGGCCTTAGGAAAGGAAAAGACACCAGAAGGGCAGTTCCAGTGTTGTGCTTGATAATGAGAGTGAAACTTAAGGAAAATCAACGGATGTTCAGAGGATTTGTTGACCTAGAAAAAGCATGTGACAATGACGCAAGAAGTCTGAAATTCTCAGGAAGATAGATGTAAGGTATAGGGAAAGATGTGTAGTGTAGTGAATAATATGTAGAAGAACAAAGAGGGAAAAATAAGAATGGATGACTAAGAACAAAGTTCTCATATTAGTAAGGATATATGATGGATATGCAGTCTTTCTCCCATACTGTTCAATGTATACATCAAAGAAGCATGACATAAAAGGAGATTGATGAGGAGTGATATTAAAATTCAGAGTGAAAGACACTTTGCTCTGAGAGTAAACCAAAGAAAGACAAAAGTAATGAAGAGTAGTTGAAATGAGATTAGTGATAAATGTAATATAAAGAGCAGGGGTCGTGAAATAGATGAGGCTCTGAATCAACATGCGATACAGATGAAACAAAATGGTGGGGAGAGGGGGGGGATGAAAAGCAGACTAAGACATGCAAGGACAGCATTTTGCCCTAACAGTGTCAGCTACTATCAAATATCAGCCATAATTTGAGGAAAAAATTTCTGAGATTGTACAACTGGAAGTGAATCATGGACTGTGGGAAAACTGGAAAAGGAGAGGACTTAAGCATTTGAAATGTGGTGCTATAGAAAAATATTGGAAATTAAGTGGGTTGATAAGATAAGAAACAAAGAGCTCTCTTTAGAATCAGTGACGAGAAGAATATGTGAAAAATATTGACAAGAAGATGAAGCAGAATGATAGGACATGTGTTAAGACATCAAGTAATATCTTCCATGGTACTTGAGGGAACTGTAGAGGGTATAAACCATAGGTGAATAATAGAATATATCCAACTAGTAAGTGAGGGTGATGGGAATTTGTGGTGGTCCATATCAGACCAGTTAGAAGAATGATGGTGAAAAAGGTGTGAACCCTCTGCCAGGCAGTTAAACATGAACTGCAGAGTAATCATGTAGATGTAAGTCTAGAAGAATGGACTTAGAAGAGTCATCTGAAAGCTTGCTTGCTTGTGTGTGTGTGTGTGTGTGTGTGTGTGTGTGTGTGTGTGTGTGTGTGTGTAATCATTGTTAATAACTAACTAAAATAACAAAAAATGTAATTGATTTAGAAAATTATTGCCAATTACTGTATAAGAAATTAATTTTAAGCCATAAAAATTTCAGTGTTTTATATGGTGAAATCTGTACAATATTAAAGCTTAATAAAGCAATCAATCAAGTCTATTTTTTTTTAAAATCCAAAGCTGGTGTTAGGACTTTGAAAAACTGTAGGTAGAGAAAGAGCATGACAGCAACATCAATAATAACACTAATATTGATAATAATAATAATAATAATAATAATAATAATAAGTTAAATACCCGATCAAGATATTTTGGAACCAATTCAGCTACAAGCTTTGAAGTGTGTGGAGACATTTCTGATGGTTTGATTACGAGACAGTTACCTGCTGCTATAGCACCAGCAGCAGGCAACAGTGCCAATTGAAATGGGTAATTCCAAGCACCCAAAATCAGAACAACACCATAAGGTTCATTATAAATGACAACATCATCCAACAGATAAACAAGTCCTTTCTCAGGCTGCAATAAAAAAAATTCATTGAAAGTGGTAAACAGCAAACAGCAATACTTTTATTTTTCTGAAATCTCAAATTAAAATGAGAAAGACAACAAAATAGTTTAGAGGTATACCTTCTCTGGTTTCATCCAATCTCTAAAATGAATCAGTAAATTTATAACATCATTTTTCATAAGTTCTACTTCAGTCAGCATAGTCTCTTGTTTACTCTGTAAAAGAAAATAATAGATGTCATTGAACTGCGAATCTAGAAGTCACTCTCATGCACTTCTTGCTTTGTGTACATCTAATTAAAGACAACATTCATTAATTTGTAATTAATAAAGAAGTACAATTCACAGAAGCTGTATTCTGTGTGTAATTAAGACTGATACAAATAGTATAATTTGCAGGAAAGCTAGTGTCTTAAAAAACACAACTAGTTTTCAAGTATTGATATTTGCCACCAGTCTGTAGGGTTCTGCTCCTTCATGTTTATATATATATGTTATGATGGTTATTAATGGTAAACCATTATCTGCATACCCTAAGAATTGACTATAATTCTTTTATATGCATTCTTATAGCAATGCAAACAATGATCTGAGTTATGACATTTTTCAAGAACATTAACAAATTTTTGGATTTTAGAGTGTTTCATATTTTCTGTGTTTGTCAATGCCTTCAGTTCAAAAATTCATTCTTTATCTTATATAAATTTCCATATCCTAGTCACAAATAATTTTTAAAGTTTGATGTCTTAACTGTTTTCCCTCATGGAAACTTAGCTGAACCCATTTATATGAAAACCATAATTTTTTGAAGGTGAACTGATGGTGTGTCTATACTGAATCAAAGCTTTTGTGGCCTGAAACAAGCTTCCAGATGCTGTAACCAACGTTTCACAAAATTTTGTCCAAATTTGGACTCCAACCAACATATGTAGATTCAAGTGCGTTCACAAGTTTGGCAACAAGTAAGACAGCTCCAAAGATGATGCTTCAGGTGTCAAACTTAATTTGTCCAAAGAATCAGAAAAGTGTTCAAAACTATTGAAATTATTAATGCTGTAATGAAGTTCAAGGTTGAAAAGCTATGATCAGACATTGTCAACATTTCTGTATAATGAAAGTGAATCTAAGGTATTTGAGTTATCAAAAACAGATGGGATTTCATCATTACGAGCAGAAAATTATTCAAAATCCATTGTATGTAAGGCATCTCTTCAGTAAACACTATTTAAATTTTGTGAAAAATTGGAGCTTGAATGGTGGGAGAAGTATCTGAATGAATTTTGTAAACAGTGTGGTAATTTAATTAAAGAAATGAATGCAGTTGCAACAGTCTTAAATGAGCACTTTCTAACAGCTTCTGAGAAAACTGGCTGTAGGGGTTCAGTCAATGAGGCTATGGACCTTCTGAAAGGATCCGGTCTGTGCAAAATTAATCAAATGCTCATAGCCCCCCCCAGTTACAGTCAGTGAAGTGAAAAGGATCATCACTAAAATGCAAACCAAAATGTCATCTGGCTTTGATAATACCTCCACTAAGGTACTTAAACATTGTCATAATGCCATTTGTGTAATATTTTGCCATATATTTAATGAATCCCTTTGACAAGGTATTGTCCCTGATAGAATAAAGTATGCTGATGTGAAACCATTGTTCAAGAAGGGGGAAAAAACTGATGCTTCTAACTACTGCCCTATATCCCTTTTAACATGCTTCTCCAAAGTTCTCGAGAAACTGATGCATAGGAGAATTGTAGAACACCTGAATTTCCACAAGGCTCTTAGTCAATGCCAATTTGGTTTCCAACTGATGATGCCATATTCTCCTTTACTAATAATGTTCTAGAAGCACTGATCAATAAATTGGCTTCAGTTGGTATTTTTTGTGACTTAACCAAAGCCTTTGACTGTGTGAGCCATGAAATCCTCCTTTCAAAAGCAGCCTATTATGGTTTAACTGACGCAGTGGGAATGTGGCTCAGATCATACCTTACTGACAGAAAGCAGAGGGTATTGCTGAATCATGAAGATGGCTCAATAGCTTCATCTGGCTGGGGAACAGTTAGTGTAGGTGTGCCGCAAGGTTTGGTGCTTGGCCCTTTGCTCTTTCTTATTTTTATTAATGACCTTCCTCACTGTTCTAAGGCTACCATCAAATTTACTCTTTTTGCAGATGATACATACCTTGTTATTGAAAAAACATGTGAAAATGATATTGCATCATCTGCCAACTTGGTGTTCCATGACCTCCATAAGTGGTTCAGATGCAATGGCCTAACTTTAAATCTAAAAGAAACCCCAGTTTATACATTTCCATGGGTCTCACAAAGTTCAGGATGACATAAGTCTAAGCTGTAATGATCAAGATATATATCAAGTTTATTCAACAAAATTTTTAGGCCTCCATATTGACAATAAATTAAATTGGTCTAACCATATTTTGGACTTGAGAAAAAGACTTAGTTCAGCAACTTATGCTCAACATGTTATAGCAACAACTGCTGCTAGTGATGCTGTTAAGGGTGCTTATTTTGGCTATTTCCATTTATTGTTATCCTATGGCTTAATATTCTGGGGTAACCTACTAATGGCAAACAAAGTATTTGTGAAACGCTGATATGAAACTTCCTGGCAGATTAAAACTAAAGTATTTGTAACTCAGAAAAGAGCAATTCGAATCATAAGTAGAGTTAACAGGAATCATTCATGCAGAAATCTTATTAAAACACACAAAATATTAACAATGACCTCACAATATATCTTAACCCTTATGTGCTTTTCAGCTAAGAACCTACACACGTACAAAACCAATTTTTCTTATCATGATTATGACACAAGAACAAAACATGACTTTCATGTTGACAGAAAAAACTGGAGTCTGATACAAAAGGGAATATACTGCTCAAGCATAAAGGTGTTTAATGCACTCCCGTCTGACATAAAAAATCTTACCAGTGAAATGCCAAAATTTAAGAGTAAATTGAAGGAATATCTTCTGGAAAAAGCTTTTTACTCTCTTAATCAATTCTTTAATGTAACACTGTAATTTAGATGCAATACTTTACTCGTAATATTTGCTATTGCCACTTTGTAACTTAACACATCTTACACCAGTACGGGAATTCATGTTCAGGCAGTTGGTACTATCAAATTCCTGCTAATGTATAGTTTGTAATATGGAAAATTCTAATTTATTATTTTATCATTTTATGCCTCTGTTTTACCAAAGAAAATGCTTAAGCCTGTAACTATTAACATACTTTGTTTCTTATACACCAATTGCAATTTACATTTGTTAGCATATACAATTAGGCTACTGTGTTAATTTATATTGTGACTCGTTCCATATCCATGCAATTCTTTTGTATACCGGATCTACGGAACACGAATAAATAAATGAATAAATAAATAAAGTTAAAATAAACTGGAGAAACTCAAGTGGTAATGTAATAAATGATATAGATTTGTCTGAATGTTTGATGCTGATAAGAAAATTCACAATTATGACCTGTCAGTTACATAAAGGGAAAAAGTTACTGAAGTAAGTGAAAGTAAAGCTGCGTTTGCCTCTGTTCAACAATTGCACAGTTTTGATTTGACAGTTGATCTAAGGGAGACAGTGGATGTAAAATGTACAATTCGGACTGTGTATAGTTATAAGGTAGTGACTGGAAATGTACCATTAATAAGAATTTTAAAAAACCGCCAAACAGGAAAGTGTGAGAGCTCAGAGAGAGGTACACAAATTTGCCCACAAGAAAGAACTGAAAGACTTTTTCTTTCTTTCATTTTGGTGAAAGGACTTTTGCTATGTTGTGCTTTATACTTTGATTTATGTTGTACTATGAGCATTTGAAGATAGTGATTACCAAGTCTGTATACTTAGTGCTTTCATTTGTTTTGCCTTTTTTGTAGGAATATTGTTATATTATACTGGTGTGATTTACTATTTTTGCTGTGTAGTGTTTTGTATGAGGAATTGCATTGACTTCATGATTTCAGAATTATGCTGTGTTCTTTTTTATGGTGGTATTTGAACTGAACTATTTTGTGGTTACATGCCATTTGGTTTGTTAAGGTTGGGTTGATATTGTGTGTTCTCTCAGGGAAACACACAACCATTGTATGTTATATGCTTGCCAAACACAGGGTTCTGAGTTATTTAGCACTATTTTATCATATTCACTTTCTGAATTGTATTATCCTTCACTCATTCTTTAATCTATCACAGTTACCTCTTACTGTCATGTATGTCCACTGTCTATTAGTCAGCAGACATGTCACACATTAATTATGTTATACTTCACCTTTACTGATTCTATATGAATTCATGTTTATCACAGAATTTGCAAATATTATGTTGAACTAATGGAAATTAATCTGAACCTTTTGAAATTAATTCTACATCAGTTTTTTCTTAGTCATTATATTTCTAGTTCAGATGTTAAATAGTTAGGACTAGGATGATGTTTTGTATGCTTTACTCATTAATTTTGCTCGGTTTTTGGGTTAAATTTAAGAAATTATTTTCTTGTATTCGAAGAAATTAAAATTAATGTAAAATCATTTATTTGGAAGATGGAGAACCAGACTTGTTGTTTTTAAATCATGTTATAGCTATAAAGTCTATGCGTAATGATTATTCTTTTGGTGGAGTAAATGTGTTATTAAGCACTTTACTGAACACAGAGATATTTGTGGAATAATATCATGTGCGACAGCCTTTATGATACATCTCATTCATACTTTGGAATAACTTGAGTACTGAAGGAAGAGAAAGCTTTTTGGTAAAGTCACACCATATTACACAATGAAAATCTTGGGAGAAGTAAGTGAAGTTTGTTTTTGCCATGATCTGGATAACCAAATGTGGAATATGCACTAGTAATGTTGTCAAGAATGTTATATTTGTAGTGAAGTTTTGATGAGATGAATATTGATTTTTTTTATATTTATGATGTTGCAGTTAGATGAGAGGTAACTTTGATTGAAGAATTAAAGGTTATTGTCAAATAATGAAGACTATTATGAGAAGATAACATTATGAGGAAATTCTTGGATACTTAATGGATTATTATGATGTGTGGGTTGTTCATGGATAATAACATTGATGATTATGACAATGAGGTTGATGTCCCACTGTAGAGTACTATGAAGTATTTTCCATGAACAGAACTGGGTGGATGATGATAAGTTAGGTTTAGGAATTAGTAATCGTGAAGTGGATTGCATTCACTCAATCATATGGAATGCATTTATAGTGCTCTATGTTATTTATAAGAACAGTGAAAAGTATGGTCATTAAAAAGAGGAAATGTAACATAGTAACTGAAAATTTGTGGATTTTGTAATTATAATGAGTAATAATGTTTTGTTTAAACTGTTAACTTGTTAATGACAGCAAGTATGTGGGCTAGTGAATTAATGATGATTAAATGTTTAATTAATGATGAAGAAATGATGTAGTTATAAATAACTGAGTACCAACTGAAAGTATTCATTCATTCATTCATATTTATTCACCTTTAAACATTTTACATGCAATTGGTGTCATATAATAAAAGTTACAGATATATTGCATACATCTATTTATACATATATTTGAATATAATAGAGGGAAACATTCCACGTGGGAAAAATATGCCTAAAAACAAAGATGATGTGACTTACCAAACGAAAGTGCTGGCAGGTCGATAGACACACAAACAAACACAAACATACACACAAGATTCAAGCTTTCGCAACCAACTGTTGCTTTGTCAGGAAAGAGGGAAGGAGACGGAAAGACGAAAGGATGTGGGTTTTAAGGGAGAGGGTAAGGAGTCATTCCAATCCCGGGAGTGGAAAGACTTACCTTAGGGGGAAAAAAGGAAAGGTATACACTCGCGCACACACACACATATCCGCCCGCACATACACAGACACAAGCAGACATTTGTAAAGGCAAAGAGTTTGGGCAGAGATGTCAGCCGAGGCAGAAGTACAGAGGCAAAGATGTTGTTGAAACACAGGTGAGGTATGAGCGGCGGCAAATTGAAATTAGAAATTAGCGGAGATTGATGCCTGGCGGATAACGAGAAGAGAGGATATACTGAAGGGCAAGTTCCCATCTCCAGAGTTCTGACAGGTTGGTGTTAGTGGGAAGTATCCAGATAACCCGGATGGTGTAACACTGTGCCAAGATGTGCTGGCCATGCACCAAGGCATGTTTAGCCACGGGGTGATCCTCATTACCAACAAACACTGTCTGCCTGTGTCCATTCATGCGAATGGACAGTTTGTTGCTGGTCATTCCCACATAGAAAGCTTCACAGTGTAGGCACATCAGTTGGTAAATCACATGGGTGCTTTCACACGTGGCTCTGTCTTTGATCGTGTACACCTTCCGGGTTACAGGACTGGAGTAGGTGGTGGTGGGAGGGTGCATGGGACAGGTTTTAGACCGGGGGCGGTTACAAGGGTAGGAGCCAGAGGGTAGGGAAGGTGGTTTGGGGATTTCATAGGGATGAACTAAGAGGTTACGAAGGTTAGGTGGACGGTGGAAAGACACTCTTGGTGGAGTGGGGAGGATTTCATGAAGGATGGATCTCATTTCAGGGCAGGATTTGAGGAAGTCGTATCCCTGCTGGAGAGCCACATTCAGAGTCTGATCCAGTCCCGGAAAGTATCCTGTCACAAGTGGGGCACTTTTGGGTTCTTCTGTGGGAGGTTCTGGGTATGAGGAGATGAGGAAGTGGTTCTGGTTATTTGCTTCTGTACCAGGTCAGGAGGGTAGTTGCGGGATGCGAAAGCTGTTTTCAGGTTGTTGGTGTAATGGTTCAGGGATTCTGGACTAGAGCAGATTCGTTTGCCATGAAGACCTAGGCTGTAGGGAAGGGACCGTTTGATGTGGAATGGGTGGCAGCTGTCATAATGGAGGTACTGTTGCTTGTTGGTGGGTTTGATGTGGACGGACGTGTGAAGCTGGCCATTGGACAGGTGGAGGTCAATGTAAAGGAAAGTGGCATGGGATTTGGAGTAGGACCAGGTGAATCTGATGGAACCAAAGGAGTTGAGGTTGGAGAGGAAATTCTGGAGTTCTTCTTCACTGTGAGTCCAGATCATGAAAAGGTCATCAATAAATCTGTACCAAACTTTGGGTTGGCAGGCCGGGGTAACCGAGAAGGCTAACTCTAAGCGACCCATGAGTAGGTTGGCATACGAGGGGGCCATACTGGTACCCATGGCTGTTCCCTTTAATTGTTGGTATGTCTTGCCTTCGAAAGTGAAGAAGTTGTGGGTCAGGTTGAAGCTGGCTAAGGTAATGAGGAAAGAGTTTTTAGGTAGGGTGGCAGGTGATCGGCGTGAAAGGAAGTGCTCCATCGCAGCGAGGCCCTGGACGTGCGGAATATTTGTGTATAAGGAAGTGGCATCAATGGTTACAAGGATGGTTACCGGGGGTAACAGACTGGGTAAGGATTCCAGGCGTTCGAGAAAGTGGTTGGTGTCTTTGATGAAGGATGGGAGACTGCATGTAATGGGTTGAAGGTGTTGATCTACGTAGGCAGAGATATGTTCTGTGGGGGCTTGGTAACCAGCTACAATGGGATGGTCGGAATGATTGGGTTTGTGAATTTTAGGAAGAAGGTAGAAGGTAGGGGTGCGGGGTGTTGGTGGGGTCAGGAGGTTGATGGAGTCAGGTGAAAGGTTTTGTAGGGGGCCTAAGGTTCTGAGGATTCATTGAAGCTCCGCCTGGACATCAGGAATGGGATTACCTTGGCAAACTTTGTAAGTAGTGTTGTCTGAAAGCTGACGCAGTCCCTCAGCCACATACTCCCGACGATCAAGTACCACAGTCGTGGAACCCTTGCCGCCGGAAGAAGGACGATGGATCGGTCAGCCTTCAGATCACAGATGGCCTGGGCTTCAGCAGTGGTGATGTTGGGAGTAGTTGACCTCCACCTGTCCAATGGCCAGCTTCACACATCCGTCCACATCAAACCCACCAACAAGCAACAGTACCTCCATTATGACAGCTGCCACCCATTCCACATCAAACGGTCCCTTCCCTACAGCCTAGGTCTTCGTGGCAAACGAATCTGCTCCAGTCCGGAATCCCGGAACCATTACACCAACAACCTGAAAGCAGCTTTCGCATCCCGCAACTACCCTCCTGACCTGGTACAGAAGCAAATAACCAGAGCCACTTCCTCATCTCCTCATACCCAGAACCTCCCACAGAAGAACCCAAAAGTGCCCCAATTGTGACAGGATACTTTCCGGGACTGGATCAGACTCTGAATGTGGCTCTCCAGCAGGGATACGACTTCCTCAAATCCTGCCCTGAAATGAGATCCATCCTTCATGAAATCCTCCCCACTCCACCAAGAATGTCTTTCCGCCATCCACCTAACCTTCGTAACCTCTTGGTTCATCCCTATGAAATCCCCAAACCACCTTCCCTACCCTCTGGCTCCTACCCTTGTAACCGCCCCCGGTGTAAAACCTGTCCCATACACCCTCCCACCACCACCTACTCCAGTCCTGTAACCCGGAAGGTGTACACGATCAAAGACAAAGCCACGTGTGAAAGCACCCACGTGATTTACCAACTGATGTGCCTACACTGTGAAGCTTTCTATGTGGGAATGACCAGCAACAAACTGTCCATTCGCATGAATGGACACAGGCAGACAGTGTTTGTTGGTAATGAGGATCACCCTGTGGCTAAACATGCCTTGGTGCACGGCCAGCACATCTTGGCACAGTGTTACACCATCCGGGTTATCTGGATATTTCCCACTAACACCAACCTGTCAGAACTCTGGAGATGGGAACTTGCCCTTCAGTATATCCTCTCTTCTCGTTATCCGCCAGGCATCAATCTCCGCTAATTTCTAATTTCAATTTGCCGCCGCTCATACCTCACCTGTGTTTCAACAACATCTTTGCCTCTGTACTTCTGCCTCGGCTGACATCTCTGCCCAAACTCTTTGCCTTTACAAATGTCTGCTTGTGTCTGTGTATGTGCGGATGGATATGTGTGTGTGTGCGCGAGTGTATACCTGTCCTTTTTTCCCCCTAAGGTAAGTCTTTTCACTCCCGGGATTGGAATGACTCCTTACCCTCTCCCTTAAAACCCACATCCTTTCGTCTTTCCCTCTCCTTCCCTCTTTCCTGACGAAGCAACGGTTGGTTGCGAAAGCTTGAATTTTGTGTGTATGTTTGTGTTTGTTTGTGTGTCTATCGACCTGCCAGCACTTTCGTTTGGTAAGTCACATCATCTTTGTTTTTAGACATATACATATATTTGACAAGATAAATTGCTTGCATAATATTATATTTCTAATTTTGTAATATATATTCCTTTCACAAAATGTACCATCAAAATTCAATATCATTTATTGCACTCTCTTGAAATTCTTGAACTGTATAAAATACTTTACTTTTTATCCCTTTTGATGCTTTTACTTTAAATTTATCCATGGGCATAGAATGTGCACTTTTGGGTAATTTGTTAAAAAATATGGGTGCTAGATACTTATAACTGCAGTGAATCAAAGATAGTCTGGCAAATGGTATGTCAATTGTTCATCCATTTCTTGTATTATGTGAATGCGTTGTCATCCTAAGGTCAAAGTTATTTAAATTTTCTTTGGCATATATCAGGAAACTATAAATATACAAGCCAGGGACTGTCATTATATTTAATTCTTTAAAATGCTGCCTGCATAAGTCTTTGGGTGGTACTCCATTTAAATACAGTCTTTGAAATTGGGCCGTTTCCCCACAGTACAATCCCATAAGCGAGATGAGAGTGGAAGAAGCAAAGTATGCATATAGTAGGAGTGTTCTACTAACAGAGCCTCTCAGGTTATGTAAGAGGAGGATTATATGTGAGAGTTTTTTTCCATAGCATGCCTGTGCGAGTTTTCCAGTTAAGTTTGTAGTAATGTAGGAACAAATGCTGATAGATAAAAATGTTAACAGAAATGGAAAGTTAAGTAGTAAATTGATTGGGTTCAGTATCTCTGGAATAACATGGAAAATTTTTACTGTCCTGGTATGATTTGGATAATTTAATTATAACTTTACTATCAAAATTCTTTTACACCTTGTATGGTGAGCCATGTTTATAATTTTATTACAACTTGCTTTCACATTATGTGTATATTTGTACTTATTTTTTTATTTCTAGGATAAGTCTTGCATGCAAATGTTGTATAAATGAATTTATTTTATTGTTTACATTTTTCCTTATGCAAACATGATTATAATTAATCTTCATTGTGAAGGGTTCATGTTGCGAAATCTTCAAGAGGACATACAACCTGTCTAAGCTATATGATTGGCAATCACATGGTCCCTAAGCTGTTGTAGTACATATTTAATTTTGTCATTCTTTTGTGCTGATTACTATTTTGTCTTTTAAGCTACCCAAGTTACCTCTTTCTGTCATTACATCCTCTACTTACTGATTCACAATGTTGTCAATGAAATTACTGATATTCATCAATATTGTGAAGAACTAACTTGTGTATATGATAATGGATGTGGAAGCAATTCTGACAGCAATGTATGGGGTAGAAATGTGTGTAACCCTGTGGACCAAGAAGTAAACTGATTATGAATTTTTATTTCTTTTTTACTAATGAACCTACTGATCGCCTATTTTATTCCCATATGATAAACTGCACATATGAAATTTTCTGTTTTCTCTGTAGTGATGTTGAATTTATTTCAGCAAAATAATAGTAATGCCTGTGTATTCCATCAGTTGTGGAGGTGCTGTCTTCCTTAATGATTATAATTATCATATCATTTTGTATAGGCTTATAATTTCTTGAAAGTAGCATATTATAAATACATGCAAGTTTAGGATAAGAATAATATTGTATATTTCTTTCTTGGAAAACATTTCAGTTTGGCTGCATAGACCATTTGACACGCATGCCACCCATAGTTGAAATACTTCTGTATGTGACTTGTGCATTGAGTAACTAATTAATGTAGATTTGTATTGATGAAGGAGTATTTAAGAGATTACTCACTTTAGGTGTACCAGTACAGTAATTGGATTTTGAAGTTTTTCTGCTAGTCTTGTACTTACATATATGCACACAGTCTGGTATGTGTATAATTTTGTTTCTGAACACATTTTCAGTTACTAATTAGAAACCAAGAAGAGCATCAGTTATCATTTTATATGACTGTATAACATTAAGTTGCATTAATTATGAATTATTTGACATTTTGAGTATACCTACCTGCTATTTACTGTCATCATGTATGGTGTACCTTCTAAGCCTTTATGTGATTCAACACTAATTTTGCTGTACAGCTTGTCAGAAAAAGAAATCCTGATGTGGCGAACGCCCATGACATGCAAATGGAAGAAAAATTCCAGGGAACAAGAAAGAAGAATGAACAGAGGACTTCTAACATTCTAGTTAATAGCTGTGTATTTTATCCAAGTCTCATATACACAGTAAGCCTATAACTCTATACAATGATCACAAATAGTAGGGGAATATAAATATCTGGAAATTACATTACAGACAGGAGCAACATATTTTGATACACATATTCAGGAAAGAGTAGCAGCTCTCATAAAAGCCGCATATGATATCCTGAACACGACCAGTGTATCAATAAGCACAGTGATGACACTGTTCAAAGTGTCAGAAGTGCCAGTCATAATGTATGGAACAGAGATCATATAAGAAAAACAATATGAAAAGAACAGAAAAAGTCAAGACTGTGTTCATGAAAACGATACTAGGAATGGAAAAAATAGCTGCATCCTGATTTACATGTGAACTTATGAAAGAGACTTAATTCACAGAGATCAGATTACAACACTGGCTGTCTTCCACAGGACCATATCAGCACCTGAGTAACACTGTGGACAGAAAGAAGAAGGGGATAGAGATGGAGCTCTACAAACCACCAACCATGCAGAATGACAGCTGGACCAGAACAGAGGCCTAAAACAACAAGACTTACAATACACAGATTTCATCATAAAATATGTGTCGACAACAAATTCCACAAACCGAGTGAAGAGTGTAAATGTATGTTATGTGTACAAGGGTGTAAAAAATACTGCATTATAACCTGTATGAAGAGAACAAAAACTATAACAGATTATAGCAAAGACTAGAAGAAGCTGTAGGAACTTGTATATTAATGCTCAGATGAATTGTACTTTTCTCACTAATAATAATATACACTTTGTACTGTTAATTGAGACTGTGAAAATAACACAGGCTGAAACCTTTTGCAGGGATACCTGTAACAAAATGACCTATACTGTTCTGGTTGACCAGTGCCTACATGAATTTCCACACTCATCATTTTTTACATTTTATTTTAGACATTTGTTGTTACATGTACATGCAGGCAAGTTCTCATGGATACATGATATGCATGAAATTCTAATGTGTATATAGGGGAGGGGGGGGGGTTAATGTCACAGTCTTAGATTATATTTTATGTTTAATTAAGGAAATATCTGACACAAATTTTATAAATGAGGAGGTGGTACACACTTTTAGTGTACTACCCAATACATTGAAATTTTTATAATGTTACCATGTATTTACTACAATGTTTATTGCTTCCACATTTATTAATTAGTACTTAACACCATGTGAAGTAATTTAATAATCTGCAGAAGACAAAATTCAGCATATCATTTCAAAGGCTAGGTTAAGACACTGTACAGTTTGAAATTTTGTTTGGCATGTTAGTACTAAACACACAGGACTGTCAAACAGAAGTTTCTGAAAAATACTGTAAAATAACATAGGCAATTATTCAAATTATAAATGTTGTGTCAACTATCCACCACAAGAATATTAACTCTCTTGCGTGATTTACATTACTTTGACCAATGTTGTTTGCTTCCTTCTGTTTGTGGATTTTCACATGTGTGTTCATTGTGTGCTAATAACAGTGTTCTATGATTAATTGAGTGTTGGTGATTTCTGACTCCATCATCATACCACTAAGGGACTGAATTTGACACACTGTTACAGCAAACAACCTTTAATATGATTTTAAGGGTAGTTCTGTGTATAAAGTAATATGACTTAGTCAGTGGAACCACTGTAATCATAGGCAATATATAGTAATAGAATATATAATTTCTAGAATAATAATAGAATATATACTTTATGTTACTGATATTTGCATATTTCTATAATGACTGCACAGAACTAAAATCTTATGAAATGTTGAATAAAAAAATCTAATATGCAAGAAAAGAAACTATTTCAGATAACTTATGCATTCATGTTTAACTTACTGACACACTAAGTTTTTGTGCATATGTAATTTTTCTTTATAATTTTACGAAAGTGCTAATAATGTATGATGATTAGCTGAGTGTTACTTTTTATATAAGAACCAATGCAAGGCCAGATTGTGAGAGATAGTTTAGTTCAGAAGTTCCAGGGTTTCTGTGACTGGGCAGAGAGGCACAATGGATTATGCGAAAACTAGATTTATGGAAGAATATACAGATTAATTACAAAAAATGGTGTGTTTCATTCCATAGTCTGAATTACAATCTGATCTCTCCTGGACCATAGACAATGGGCTGAATTTCATCAGTTAAGTATTTCACAATTCCTGTATATTTCTCCAGTCATAATATAAGGAGGAAATATTATTATTTTGTTTAAGTGATTGCACTGTTGCAGTTATGAAAGTGACTGTAGATAGGAAGGTACAGCAGGTGTTATTGATCCTTCATTTTACAAAAGAAAAACTCTAAAAAGATTTTTTTAATAAAGGATGCTCCTAATGCAAATACATACTACACAATTAAAGGTTACTTAGAGAACTCAGAGTAGGGGTTAGTAAAAAGAGTACTAATTAGAACATCTTTATTACATTAAAAGATGCTCTGCTGGCAATTATGATTTGGGCCACAGTTTCCTAAATCAGTTCAGGCATGTGCCATATGCTTTCTGGAAGAAGGCTACAGCTGACCACTTATTGTCACCTCATGAAACAAGAGTACACATTCATGCCTGTCCACGTGACACGTTTTTCCTTTTGTTAAGTTGACAGACGCAATATCATTCTAAAATTATCCTTGGATTACTGAATTACTTATAATAATATAATTTTGTAGAAAATAAGGCATACATGTACAAGTTTGGTTGAAAGTGTCCAGATTTTATAGAGTTATGCTGGAACATACACACTTCACATTTCCTGAATATGTTTGCTTACAGCTGTGTAACTGATTAATTGCCATCAAGAACTAATTTATAGTGAACCATGAGCCATATGTCTAGAAGAACAAATTTTAAACAAAATTCAAATACAGTTTATTCCCTATCATACGATTTCTGAGGGTAAATGATCAAAGAATGTATAGCTGTGTACTCTGTTACTTTATGAGGCAATTGAAGGCATTTAGCATAGTTTAGCTTATTTTATCTTTTAAGATTATATTTCTGAATACATGTCTTCTTTCAGACTGTACTGCTTCATTCATGAAAACTTCAGAATAGGTTTCATCCTTTCATGAGGGTATTAAAAATTCTGTTTTGGTTTTATGTTCATCTGGATCAGATCAAAGTTAATGGGAATGAAACTTAATAAAAATTAATGCAGAGCTCCCCGTCCCGATTAAGAATTTCCTGTCAGAAAAAAAGGAAGTGTGATTGGTACAAAAAACTTTTAAAATGTAAGAATTTACATCAAAGGTTCTGACTGACATCGTCTGTGCCACTTTTATAGATGTATTATTTTCTCGTTTCTTGATAAAGGAGAACTTAAAAGTTCTAAATGCAGGAATATTTGGAATCATTGTCTTTTTTTATTATACATCATTTTCCTAGCTGTGTTAAAAATATACTTTACAGACCCAGTTTTTATTTTTGTGTTTGCAAGCTAAGTTGCAATAAAGGACTTACCTTCCTCAGATCTGAAGATAATGCAGCAACAATAGCATCCTCATTCTCCTCATACAATTTAAGGAGCTGCTTTAGTTGTTTTTCACGAAAATCTGCAGATCTTGTTTTTCCACTATTAAAGGCATCACGAGCCCTCTGTACAACCTGCCACACGAAAGAAAATAGAATGCAGTGTACAAAAAGTAAACTCTGAGACATTGAGGAAACTTCAGAGTAACAACATGCACATAAAATTAAAACCTAGTAACTTCAAAATGGAAATAAGTAGCAATTAACAGAAAATGCAGGTTGACATATGTTGGGATAATCTGACATAAAAAATACAGTATTTCCTCATGTTATCACATGAAAGAAAAAAGAAAAAGAAGAAGAAAAAAAGACTTTCTTGGAGAGAAGGAATATCGTGACTTCTCACATTGACATATATCTAAGTTCATTACTTCAGTAATAGTATCAAACAACAGTGATATATTGTCAGTGTTGATATTAGAAGAAAAGGCCTTTTGGTGAGGCTAGGAATGAAGAGATTACAGGGAATCCCACAATGTTAATTGATCTATTCACTAAAAGTGATTATGAGAAGAAATAAATGTTAAACGTCACACTTACATTTGAGAATAATGTGTCCGATTGTTTCCCATTGGCTACTGACACTGTAAAAAAAAGGGCAAGTTAAATTAGCTGCAAGCAAAATAACAGGATATTATTTCTCAACAGGTCATTATTATAAGTAAATAACAATTTGTTTCTCAAAACAAGCTTTCAGATAATGTTTTGTATATTGATGCCAGGTTAGTTGGAAATACATCTTCTGCTATTAGTGGCAGTAACAGAATGTAGAAACTACAAGTACGACTGCACAAAATAGCTCCTTCTGTAAGGTGATTGGACAAAAGCAACCAGACATCAAACAAGCAACATGGAATGCTCTACACAACATTTTGAGATATGGAATATTGGTTCTGTATAGCCATATTAAGGAGATATGAGGCAAACTGGCATCAGCAATGCGATCAGTTTGCTGTATCTGGCATTGATTTCAATTTCCGTGTACTGTACATGAGTCTTCTGAGGATCTCTGGTTTCAGGAAGGTAGAGTCATGACTCTATGAGGTGAGAATCTTAGTTCTAATCATCAGTTTCACTTTATTAAGGATGACTAGTTTTGTTATTTCACAAAACTATCAAATGCAAACAATAAGTATGCATTATCTCCAGAAATAAAGATCTGACAACAACCCGAGATGATTATTACTCACATTACCCTGGAATGTGAGGTAGAATACCATTGAACTTCAGTGTGCCTTCCAGACACCATCAGGATGAAGATCGTCAACAGTAACTGGATATAAGTCTATGATATGCTTGCAATTAATATACACCATAGAGCCCGAAGACATTGGTTGGAGGAATGTAAAAAACAGGGGCGAACTAAGTAGAACCCTCTCTAGTTTTCTGATGAGTTGTGATTCAGTGTCAAATGGAGGTCAACAGGATCCTGCTGAACAGAGTGTGTAACATACATGTTTTTTTGTGAATACTGTGCATCTCATCATTGTAGTGGATTGGTTGTGTGAACACAAACTCTGAATGAGTGGACGGACATCCATGCTATTCCAATTGATCCTTTGGTGGCTCAGAATTGTAGGAAAGAAATTTGTTGATCTTTTATTATAAGATATGCTGGTGACTCTCCCTGATCCATTCAGTTGGAAGAAAAATTGGCTTCTTGTTCTTTCATCTCAATAGACAGGAATTTTGGAGAACATGAATCAGAAGACGTCACAATATTGTATGGTGTATGAAAGTATATACTCCTCTGTAAGCTTCAGTGTGAATTAAATGTTTATCTTTACACATCAGTATTGAAAATAATATAATCTCATCTCATTCTCATGTTGTTTTTACCTCTGATGCAAACAAATTATTGTAAATAACCAAAAGATTAACACACACTGTTGTAGCAGTAGAATTTATGCACTAACTGCCTGTGCTGCATTACATGGGTGACATATGCATGAGCTTCCATAGACAAAAAATGATGAAGTAATGTTACAGTTCTTTGGTATGGTACTGGTAGTTGAGACAGTGCTCTGATTGGAACTGATGTTACTGAGTGAACCGAAGAAAGCTATCAACTGTGGCTTTGTTGTAGGAGTTACAGTGTCCGTGGTATTCAGCTGATAGTCAGCTAAAGCAAGTAACGTATAATAAGTTGGACTTCTATAAATTAATGCTAATCATGAACTATCACAGACTTGTAGTGATTAACTTTTCTCCAAAGGAGGAGTAATTTGGTCTGTGTACTTTCAATAAAACTGCTATACATTGTTTACCTGGGCAGTGTTCTCACTGTGCCCTATCTCGTGCAAGACTTAGCATTGTTACACCTAGGATGGAATATGTATACCCAACTGTCTGTGTGTAGTCTTTATTCATGTGAAAGTGAATAAAAGTTTTTGAAATGTTTGTGAATTGTGTAACATTTACTGAGTAGGCTGTGGGAAACCCCTAAAAAACCACATCCAAGGTGGCTGGCACACTGACCCTCATCACTAATTTTCCAGGCACATTCTATCCAGGGCTGGCACACCTCCCCATCCAGGAAGTGGCGCTTTAACACAAATGGTTGAAAGCCTCTTAAATTCATCAATAAAAATTGTGCACTACTAACTTTCATGGCATTGGTCCTTGTTTCGGCATTTCTCATTTTTGAGACAGTTCTTATTGACAGTTCCTTTTAGTGACATATCAATGTATGAAGCTATGAAGCATAAATTGTGGTTTCTCTTCTGCAATTTACAGCACTGTCAGGCTTTAGACACATATGGTCATTCTGAGTTAAAAATCGATATGAGCAATAAAAGTTATTCCTTGCCTGATGTTTGACTTTTACCATTGCGATCCCGTCAGCCTGAATGCAGAATTACTGATTGTTTTAATTTCAAGTTTGACGTCGGGTAACAAATGACAAAAGAAATATTTTTTTCGTGTGACATAATCAAAAATTAAGTTTTCGGATTTTCTTCCGTTACTTGTACTGTGAAGCCTCGTTTCTTGCCAAATTTTGTGATTCTAGGTCAACGGCAAGTACACTGTCCAGTTTTAGACACATATGGTCATTCTGAGTTAAAAATCAACTGTCTATAACATAACTGATAATGACTAGAAGGCACAACTTTCTCAGGACCCACTGTCTTCTATCTTACTAGTGCGTTTAGGTGAAATATTTATATTGTTTCCATGAATGTATTGCTGAGACACAGAGAGAGGGCAAAAATATGGAAACAGCAAAAACACAACACATTGCCGTGCCTAACATGATGTACTTTACTTTACTTTACTATATCTTCGTCATTTACCAGCCATGGCTGGACAGACTGCGTCACAAATACAATGCTTATCAACTAACATTTATACAACACCATATACAAAATTTATATTACAAATAAAAGAAAATATTTATGCAGTGCACAAAAACACATAGAACATAGCAGGAATGAAATATAACTAAACAGGAAAGTAAAACTTCATAGCAGCAAATGAAAATACCATAAAGCAAAATGTCACACACACAAAGTTTCATTTTGGCAAAATATGTGCTTTAGGTAAAACACAAAATTAAATGTGTAGTTAACATAAGATGAAGATTACATTTAGGCAAAATTATATATAAAACATAACAATATTTATTATTTTGTCCATTCAGTAGAACTGCTGTTGAAAAACTCTTCCAATGAATATAGTGGGTGTTGTTTCAAGTCCTGAGCAATTTTTTTCCGAAATAATTCAGGTGACAGGGATTTCACTTCTGGAGGCAGTTGATTGTACATTTTTAGGGCGACTGTTGGAAAGCTGTCTTGTGTGCTTGATAGGCGACACCTTGGCACTTCAGTGTTCCTCTTACAGCGAGTGTCATGATTATGTATTTCTTGTCTTATGCTAAAATTCCCTTGATTTTCTTTTATATACATGAGGCAGAAATACACATACTGGCTAAAGACAGTCATTATGCCTAGCCTGGTAAAAATAGGCTTACAGTGGTCCAGTCTTTTGCTAGAGGATATGATCCTGATGGCTTTTTTTTGTAATAACAACACATCTTTGCTGCCTGAGGAGTGTCCCCACAACAACAGACCGACCATAGCTAATGTGGCTGTGGAAGAGTGCATGGTACACTATTGTGAGAAGCTGGTCAGTTATTACCCTCTTCAGCTTCCTCAGGAGGTATATCACACGAGAAAGTTTGGTGCATACATATGCAGTGTGATCATTCATGGAGAGTTTGCTGTCAATCTTGAAGCCCAGTAGTCTGACAGTCTCCATGTTTTCTTGGTCTTCAATGTTGGTTAGACCGCATATCAAATGTTGGGTTTTTTTCTTCATTGATCTTCATTTTGTTTATTACGAACCATTCTTTTATTTCTTCAAACATCAAATTTGATGCACCAAGAACTTCTGCGGCTGTATGTCCTTTGGCAATAAGGGTAGTGTCATCTGCAAACTGCAACATTTGACTATTACAGCTCATATCATTGACATATATGAGGAATAGGAGAGGTCCTAAGACTGATCCTTGGGGCACTCCATGTTCCAGTTTTTGTTCAAGAGAAGTTGCTCCATGCACTGATACTACCTGCTTTCGGTTTTCCAAATAAGATTGGAGTGTTGATAGAAAACACCTCCTACACCATAGCATCTTAACTTGGCTGTTAGTGTTGTGTGTGAGATGCAGTCAAAGGCTTTGCTGAGGTCACAGAGTGTCAGTGTCACACTCTCTCTCTCTCTCTCTCTATTGGCTCTCAAAACGTCCTTGAGTCCTATATGCTTTTCATCGGAACCTTTTACCATTCTTCCTGCTAAATAGTGGCAGGTTCAGGTAACAGTTGTGGAGATGAATAGTGACACGCGCCCTTCTCTCCAAAATAGACCACAAAGCTCAATAATATGGAGATTTGCTTGGTCAGTATACGCACTTCCGGCCGAAATGCGACGCAAGTAGTAAGCGACTTGCCGCCGTCCGCAGCACGCTGTATTAGCTAGCCTGGCCACGGGCACGAATACGTCTCTTTTCTTAGCTCACCATGGAGCCTTTCGATACGATCATAATTAGGATGTCAGACACAGTGATAATGGGTGCGCGTAGCGTGCGTCTTTTGTAATGAGCTCTTGTTAATAAAACTGTTTAAACTTACTTCTCGTGTTCGCGTATTGGCGTACCTCAAGGACCCATCGCTGACAAATCCTGACAAATACTTCGTCTAATTATCATCCAGGGCAAGAACACAAACAACCCCCTTATAAGATCTTGTAATTACGGTGGACATGTGACAAATGCTCATGTTCACAAAACCATTCCTGGATGATGCGAGATGTGTAAACAGGGGTGCCGTCATCTTGGAATACAGCATCACATTGAGGAACAAATATTGGACCTGATCAGCCAAAATGGTAACATAATCCTAGAGAGGAATGCGACCTTGCAGAATAACCAAGAGGGCCCTGGAATATCACGATGTGGCTGTCCAAATCATCTCTGAAGCTCCGCCATGTTTCACTCTTGGGACATAAACTAGGCGGAACAGTGTGATTCATTCGGACAAATGACTTCCTTCCATTGCTTCACAGTCCAGATTTTATGGCTTCGACACGACGTTTTCCTATTCAGAACATGTGTACCACAGGTGAGTGGTTTTGATATTCCAGCTCGCGCTGTAGTTTCCAGCTTGTGGAGCTCTCTTCGTGTTGTTTTGGCGCTGACAGGGTTCGCGAAAGCGACATTCAGTCCTGTAGTGAATTTAGCAGTTGTCGTCCTCATATTTTTTTTCACAATCCTCTTCAGTAACTGTCACGATCACTCAACACGCACTTTCGTCCGCGTTGTGACTTGCGGATAATGTTTTCCCTGTGTGCGGTATAAATCTTTGATACGCTGCCTCTTGAGAACTCCAAATACTTCGGTTACCTTGGTTACGAAAGTACCCACCATATGAACACCAACAAGTTCGAGTCACTGAACTCATACTACACAGAACACTGTTCTGACTACGTTTGGCGCTTGCAACGTATTGAGGACATTGTACATGTGCCGATTGTGGTCAATTACAAAAGTGCAACCTGCATTAATGTTCAAGCATACTTTTCTGGCCGTGTTCCCATATTTTTGTCCAGTCCTTGTATGTTACCAATGTCAATATTTTCGAACCACAAGTTTCATCTTCCGCTGTTATTTATTTTTAGGGGTCCGCGCCTCAATCGGTAAAAACGGAACCGTTAGAGGATCGCTTTGGTGTTCGTTTGTCATTCTGTGTGTCAGACAGTTGAAAATCCTTTTCCCGAGGAACAAATAAACGTACCATGTTGAAATTCATGTCACATACGAAGGTCTGCAGGCTCTTGGCAGTGTAATAAATGAAAGCACATAAGTCAATTCAGCTAATAGCCACAGCCATTTATATCACATATTTTGACACTCACAAAGTCACTCAGCAAAACCTGTAGTGTACTTTCCGTTGGCCTGAAATCATAAAATTTGTTAAGAAACACGGCTTCACAGTAAAAGTAAAGGAAGAAAATCCGAAAACTTACTTTTTGATTATTTCATACGAAAAAAATATTTCTTTTGTCATTTGTTGTCCGATGTCAAACTTGAAATTAAAACAATCAGTAATTCTGCTGACGGGATCGCAATGTTAATAGTCAAACATCAGGCAAGGAATAGCTTTTATTGCTCATACGATGCGTTTCGGAATTTATCCATCATCAGATGTTTATTTCAGATACAACTTGACACACTATAGCTCCGTGCAGTAATCGCTCCTAATGATCGATAAATTCCGAAACGCGTCGTATGAGCAATAAAGTCATTCCCTGGCTGATGTTTGACTTTTACCATTGCGACCCTGTCAGCCTAAATGCAGATCTGCCGATAATTATAATTATGATCGCCTGCGTCCTGCATGATTATGCGTCGCATTTGTATTATTGAAATTAAAACATTCTCGAAAAACTTGAACTCCCTGAGACTGATGTCAGTATCGATGTCGACAACAGACAAAAACGATCGAGATTCTCAATTCCCAGAATGGATGAACCATCTATACACATAATTAAGTTGTTACGGAACCCTCAGGGCGTGATTCCTACTCGCAACTGGCCAATTTTTTTTTTTTTATTCGTTAGTCAGCTTTCACTCACTCGGAGCAGCACACACCTGACGAAAGATTTAGGAACAGGACCGACCCGAGGGGCTGGCGATATAATCCCTACCATGGGAGGAGACACAGAGGGTGCACACAAAGTTACTGAGAAATAGAAATAAGAAGGAAATACGGTTTAGAATTAGCCGGGAGAGTTTCGTGATTTCTCCTACCCCTCGCATCCCTACCTTCTGTCTGCAAAAAGCAATCTTTCCTTAGGCTCTTGATTATAATGCAGGATGTTGTCAAAGTGTCATTTCGTCCATGCAGCATAATAAAGAAACGACCATTGCCCAGCAGACGTCTATCAACAACACGGTATATGTGGACAATTGGCAAAAGTGCATTTGATTCACACAGCTGCCTGCCGAATACAAAGCTCGCTCACATTCCATAATGGGGTTCTTGCTCCTAATTCGCTACGGTATTATAGAATATTAAAGACTGGCTAGCGGATGCTGAAACACTTACGCTACTTGATCGAAGGCTTCCGATATTTGCCGATCGTAGACTGAAGCGAGACTTCTTTCAATTAGATGCTTCAAATTATTTCATAGAATAATAAGTTAAATGGAAGACAGCTCTCACAAATGTCATCCGACTTTATTTCTTCACAAAATGCCTGAAGTGAGAGCCCTGTATCAAAATCTGAAAGATGTGGAGCCTATTTTGGTGCCAAATATACAAGAATTAGTTAACGAAATACCTGCTTTCAAATTCCAAGAGAAAGAGCCGATGAAGAACATTGTCAGGGCTTCTCATTTGCATATTTTGAAGGCTGTTTCAAAGTATGGGTTAATGAATGCTTATCCAAACATCAAAATAGGTACAAGGGCATTAATTTATGAGATCGCCATTGACAGCAGCATCTCTTGAACGCAGCAAATAAAAGATGAGACGATGAAACTGTTGTTAAAATGGAGTCAAATTTAGCTATCCTGTCGACAGAACACGAAGCAGCACCGTTTGCTTCGTTCAAAGCAAAGAAATGTAAAGAGAGGTTATAATGAAATAACAGTACCTCGAAAACGATATTCTCTCAGCTCTTAATTATAGCCCTTTTTCTTTTTTTCTAATTAGTAATTTATGCACTATTAGCAATTTGTGAGCAAATAAAAACTGTTTTTTATTATACATCATCTACAGTAGCCGCCATAAACAGATTGAGATGTTATTTTACTTTTAATTTGTGTAGAAAGTTTATATAATTTGCAATTTATTGACTACGATGAAACATTTAGTTTCTTGTGTGCAATATTTTTCAATGTCTTCATTTAAGTAATTTGCTAAATATGCAAAGAAAAAAGCCAGAAAGCTGATTTTACAGGAAGAGGGTGCACAGCTTTGGCAGTACTATAAAGGGCGTAGGATCACTTCGGGACAGCTCTCACCTTTGTGTTCATGCATTTGTTCGTTAAGGTACTTCCTTTGTCTTGCATAGCACATTTAACAAGAGTTGTTCTCTTTTTAATTTCCTGAAGCATTTGTTCAAAATGGTTCAAATGGCTCTGAGCACTATGGGACTTAACAGCTATGGTCATCAGTCCCCTAGAACTTAGAACTACTTAAACCTGACTAACCTAAGGACAGCACACAACACCCAGTCATCACGAGGCAGAGAAAATCCCTGACCCCGCCGGGAATCGAACCCGGGAACCCGGGAACCCGGGCGTGGGGAGCGAGAACGCTACCGCACGACCACGAGCTGCGGACGAAGCATTTGTTATCTTTGGACATGATGCACAGTAAATAGCATACGAATATACCTGACCAGTTTTTAATGTTGCAAGGTTTCCGTTTGCATGTGACGCTATCTGAAACCATTGGTTTATGAAGTACCAATGAACGTGCTTATGGAACTAGTTGTCAGAACAGAGGTTTTATGGTTCTTGAGGGAAAGTGTCATCAAATGGTGCAGCAAAAAATGTATCATCATCTCAAAGAAGTGAAAGATGTCGCAGATTTACGCCTGAAATGAAAAATGATCTGAGCTCTTTTGTTGCACACGTAACATTTATTTAGATTTGAAATATGTACGAACATCGGTGTCCGTAGAAATTTATTTGAGGGAGGGAGAGGCACTAAAAGTGCTATTAATAATATATAAATGACATGGTCGGATTAAATTTTTCTATCTGGATTTCTGTAACTTTCTGTTGAGGTCTACAGTTACAAATACCTTAGCCACGCAGAGCGTCTGTATTTATTCAAACCCGCAGGGTTCTCTCAAGTATGAAGGACGACAACCGCTGACCTTTCAATCCAGTCCAAAGCCTTCAGCTTCTGAACTACTTTTAACCGCAGAATGTGTCACACGGCGTAACATTCTACTGTCCAGTCGGTATCAACACAACTTGGGTGTACCACAGTGTGGGAGTTACATTTTTTATACAGGGTATACAAAACCTTTGGGTCAAAATTACGCAGACTGTAGAGGGTTCTAAAACGAGATACGAACCCAGTGGTTAAAAATTATTATTTCAAATGGTACGAAGTCTTGGATGAGAAATACGCGCGATGCACGCGTAGATAAACTGCTTCGGTAGGTAAACTGCTTCGGTAAACTGATCGCTGGATAATCTTAAACACCTTGAAAAATAGTACACAATCGTCTGTGATATGTCGACGGTGGAGTTAACGTATTTTTACAGTTCGAGTATGGTTGTAGAGTATTACTCGTTACTGGAAAGTACGGAAATGCATTTCATGTATACTACAGTACGATGTAGTGCCTACAATGAATAGAAATTAGCGAGAAACTGGGTTGTTCAGCACACGGAAAACTGTCCAAGTTTCCCGACAAAAGGTTGTTCGGGGAGTACATTTTGAGAACATTATATTGGGTTTTGTGATGGAAAATTCATCAATAAGCACCAGTCAACTTTCCCGTGAAATTTACAGTTCTAGGAGTGCAGTACGGAGTGTACTCATGGAGCGCAATATCTATCATGAACAACGTTGCAAGCAATGAAGCCAAATGATTTTGAACCTAGGGTTCAATTTTGTCAGTGGGTTATTCAGCTCAGTACTGCTGTCCGAGCCTTCTATGTTTATGTTGTTCGGGAATGAGTTTGCTTTTAACCGTGATGCTATTTCAACTGCAGCATCGGTTATGTCTGGACCGATGGAAATCCCTGCGCCACACTCGTCTCAGATGGGCAACAACGGTTCTCTATCAACTTATAGACAAGATTTGTACACGATCAAATCAAATGGCTCTGGCTCTGGGACTTAACTTCTGAGGTCATCAGTCCCCTAGAGCTTAGAACTACTTAAACCTAACTAACCTAAGGACATCACACACATCCATGCCCGAGGCAGGATTCGAACCTGCGACCGTAGCGGTCGCGCTGTTCCAGACTGTAGCGCCTAGAACCGCTAGGCCACCCCGGCCGGTTGTACACGATCAAGTCACGAACCTTACCTGCTGTCAATCTGTTTCAACGTTATATGTTATCTGGTGTTCTTTGAGATGTGTTGCCACAGATGTTTGGGATTGTACCTCTTAATGTCTACGAGACGATGTGGTTTAAACATACTAGTGTACCGTCCCTGTTAGAGACTAGTGTCCATGAGCACATGAACATACACACCATGATCATTAATTTGGAAAGAAAGTCCTGCCTCACGGCCAGTGTGAGTGACCAGACACAACTCCTATGGATTTCTTACTAAGACGTTGCTTGAAGCAGTTTGTTGTCTGAAACCCCGATAGAATTTGAAGAGGAAGTGGCTAGCAGGTATGTCTGGATTGATGGAAATCCCTGCGCCACACTCGTCTCAGATGGGCAACGAGTTGTATAACAGAAGTGTTCGAGAAAGTGCTGAAAAAAAATGATGTGCCGCTGAAGTGCGTGCTTTGAGACAAACGGTCGTAACTTTGACCACTTATTACGAGAATAAATGAACTGTCTAACATCTCTGTGTTTCTGGCCCTAGTGTATGAGACACACTGCACATACGGCATATGACTGCTTTCAAATTACACAGCTGGTACGGTCCACGTTCATACAAATAGGTCTTCAGAGAAATAATGCATTTTCCAAGGCAAAATTGTCAGTCAGTGTAGGAAATTAATTCTTTTCGAAAGAAAATGTTACACTTCACACTTCATCACCGTCAGAATGAGTAGCTAATGGATTACAGGTGAAGTCAACAATACACCGCGCGAAAGGAATCAAGTGGATATCCGAAGAGATGAAACCAGGCCAATAACTATAATCCATGAAGTCTGGATTTGAATTCGAGGGGAGCAGTGTTTAGATTCCCATCTAACAGCCCACATGTAGGTTTTTCGTAGCTTGTCCGAATCGCTTAATGCCAATGCCGGAATAGTTTCATCGAAAGGTTAACCTCTCATATTTTCTTCTATAATCCTAGTGAGGTTGTTCCTGAATGCACTTTTCGCTCATAGTAGAGACTGTAACGTACTGTTATTATTATAAGTTTTCGACATACATCGCCGGCCGAAGTGGCCGTGCGGTTAAAGGCGCTGCAGTCTGGAACCGCAAGACCGCTACGGTCGCAGGTTCGAATCCTGCCTCGGGCATGGATGTTTGTGATGTCTTTAGGTTAGTTAGGTTTAACTAGTTCTAAGTTCTATGGGACTAATGACCTCAGCAGTTGAGTCCCATAGTGCTCAGAGCCATTTGAACCATTTAGCCATTCGACATACATCACAGTAAGTGCAAAACTTTAAAAGCATAAATACAGCCGCAACGGCAGCTCTCTAGATGTCTCCGGAACGAACACCTGTCAACTTTTGCGTTACGGATAAAATAAGGGACGTTCAATGAGTAATTTAACAAATTTTTGCCTGAACCAGGTTGATTTTATTCAGGATTCCAATAAAGCAGCGCACTCTTTTGGCTATAAAACCTTATTTTTGAAGATAATCTACGTTCAATGTGACGCCCTTACGCCACCTTACCGGGAGGACCCGTATGCCAGCATGGTAGCACTCTACTGGTCGACGACGGAGCCAGCGTCTTGCTGCATCAATAACCTCCCTATAATCCACGTACTGCTTCCCGCAGAGTCCATCCTTCATTGGGCCAAACAGATGGAAGCCGGGAGGTGCGAAATTCAACCTGCAGGGTGGGTCAGTAAGAACAGTCCAATGAAATTTTGTGAGCTTCTCTCAGATGCGTAAGGCTTTGCGTTGTCATGGAGAAAGAGAAGTTCGTTTGTATTTTTGTGGCAACGAACACACTGAAATCATTTCTTCCACTTCCTGAGTATAGTACAACACACTTCAGAGTTGATCATTGCGCCAAGAGGGAGGTTATCAAACAGAATGGCCCCTCCGGAGTCCCTGAAGACTGTCACCTTGACTTTACCGGCTGAGGGTGCAGCTCTGAACTCTTCTTCGGAGGAGAGGTTATGTGGCGCCATTCTATGGATTGCCGTTTTTGTTTCCAGTTCGAAGTGAGGAACCCATATTTCAACACCTGCGACGGCAAAAAACTGTCACGATCAGCCTCGTAATCCGCAAGTAATTCCACACAGATAGTCCTTTGTTGCTCTTTATGGTCTTCTGTTAGAAGGTAAGGAACCCAGGGGGACACATCTTTCAGTACTCTACTTGTGGACGAGTGTGTCAGCGCTACTAACAGAGACGTCCGGTTGAGTAGCGAGGTGTTTGATTGTGATCACGCTTGAGAGCGCCCGTGCTTTTTAACATTGGAGGCGTCACAGCTGTGTGCAGGCGACACAGGAGATCCGATAGGTCTACGCGACCTTGTTGCGATGATGACAGACGCCGCCCCCAACGACTCTTCGTGCCGCCAAAAGAAACTCAGTGACAGCTCTCTGCTTGAAACGCACATTCATTACAATGCCATTTTGAAGGCTACGTATAGCGCTGCCACCTGTCGGAACTTCGTGAAACTATACGGGCCGAAGCGGGATGTCCCACAACAAACTCCGCCTTTTTCAACCGAAATCTGCCAAGAGAGGAAAATGTGTTGCAGTATGTATTGAACGCCCCTCATATTACACTTGGGATATGAAAATGTAAACAAGCTAACTCACTTTTAAAAGTGTTTGTTGCACAGAAACAAATAACAAGGGTAGTGTATGGTGTCCGCTCTAGAACCTCTAGCAAACATCTACATCTTCATGGATACTCTGCAAATCACATTTAAGTGCCTGGCACAGTGTTCATCAAACCACCTTCACAATTCTTTATTATTCCAATCTCATATAGCGCGCGGAAAGAACGAATACCTCATCTTTCCGTACGAGCTCTGATTTCCCCTATTTTATAGTGGTGATCGTTCCTCCCTATGTAGGTCGATGTCAGAAAAAAAAAATTTCACATTCGGAGGAGAAAGTTGGTGACTGGAATTTCGTGAGAAGATGCGGACGCAGCAACAAACGCCTTTCTTTTAATGATGTCCAGCCCAAATCCTGTATCATTTCTGTGACACTCTCTCCCATATTTCCCAATAATACAAAACGTGCTGCCCTTCTTTGAACTTTTTCGATGTACTCAGTCAGTCCTATCTGGTAAGGATCCCATACAGCGCAGCAGTATTCTAAAAGAGGACGCGTAAGCGTAGTGTAGGCAGTCTCCTTAGTGGATCTGTTACATTTTCTATGTGTCCTGCCAATAAAACGCAGTCTTTGGTTAGCCTTCCCCACAACTTTTTCTGTGTTTCTTTCCAATTTAAGTTGTTCATGATTGTAATACCTACCTGCGACCGTAGCAGTCCCGCGGTTCCAGACTGCAGCGCCAGAACCGCTAGACCACCGCGGCCAGCCCAGATGTTAAGTCCCATAGTGCTTAGAGCCATTTGAACCATTTTGTTGCTAAAATTTCCGGTGACAAGATTTACTATGACCAGTAAAACTGACTCGTTCCATGTCATAGCGAGTGATCGCAGTTATCCACGGAAAATGCAAATCTGTACTACTAAACGGCTAACCTGGTTTATGGTTCACATTTTCAGTTGCACTTTGCCTACCTAACGGTTTCCAGGGGCAACAAAATTTTTTACATATTTACAATATTTCTTATAATTCTTACCCGATTTAAAAATTTAAATTATTGTCATAATCTACTCATTAAGAGCTACAGTCTTATTTTATAGGTTCAACACAGTGAGACAAGTATCAGTTGGAAACTGTACATACATCGTAAGGCAGCATACCGCACTGCGCGCAAAATGGCTGGCCTTTAGTTTTCCAGCATTTGAGAATGAGAGCTCTTATTGATTTCCAACAAACTTTTTCACATAATTGAAAACCCTTAAAGAAACTTTTCTCAGAGACACCCCCCACCCCCCACAAAATGATGAACTTGCCCTTACGAAATTTTCTCTGTTCATACAATAAATCTCCAGAATCAGGCATGACGTTTTAATTTATTACTGTTTTACTACTTACTGTTTTCGCAACAAATTTTGCAGACAGTATGTACATATACCACTGAATGTACCTGCCAAATTATTTCATTGTTTCATTTGTTGTTCAGAAGACATAACGTCACAAACATTGTGATGCCTTTAAAACTAGTGTATGGTTACAACGGTCCAGACTATAGTGATCCAGTGTTTGACAATGATAGTATTTAGCGCCTTCCGACAAATTGGAATTAAGAGTCGAAATGGCAAGATGTTGCATATAACCTCGCATTTCGGGTCAATGTTAATAATTTATTCCAACGCGCATCTAAATACTATCAGTGTAACACAAAGTGATAGTTTGGTATTTGTAAGCCAACGATATTTAGAGATTATCAAGATGCTTATAGCAACAATCTTAAAATAATATTAATCATATGAAACAAGCGATATAATTTTATTTTATCAAACGAACGGGTAATCACAAAACATACGAACAGAAATGCAATAGATGTAGAATCCTTTTAATCACTGTACGCCATGTTTTAGTTCCTAGTCGGTACAATAAAGACGCGAAAGTGATCCCCGGGATCGTTAGTTTAGTTTGATTGTTCAACAATGAAACATCACAATTCCAACAGCAGTACTTTCTCCAAAATTTCATAAAATTTGCAACAGACAGAGTGAATGACTGGCAGGAATGTTATGCCACTGTGGCAGCATATACATTAAAAGTTATTGCCACAGTTGATTATGGATAAAATACTCGTGCTCATTTCTTGGAAGAGTGGCTTTGGGTGGAATCACGTGTTCGCCGATTATAATAACGTTGATTAATTATTACAACTATCAGAGTTTGCGGTAGGAAAAGATCAGACCTGTAGAAAACAACGACTGACAAACGTCAAAAAAATAACTATACTTGGATGCGCTATTTTATACTGTATTATTGTTTTGCTTCATTTAACCAGCTTGATTGTGCGTAGACACAAATCAAACAATTACTGTACAACGACTGACAACATATTTAGCAAGCTTGCATCATCAGAAAAGTGTAACTGTGGAATGTGGTTAGTCATACACGAAGTGTGGTTGGAATTGCTCTAGGCTCCACTTCACTAACCTGTCAGCAATTTTCCACACAAATAGGAGTATTTTATCTCGGCAGTGACTGTCTTTTAGTATTCAGTCATACTTGCAGCAAGTTTGAAATTATTCCACACGTCGTAAGCTATGGTGGATTATATACACAGGCACACACCTTTGTGTACATGTACTTCCTAATGTTTATACCGTCGTATGGGAGCCAGTGTTTTCCTGATTTGACAAATTTATTTTTATTTAAACTCTTTTGGCCCGATGCACTACCTATCGCCTCAAACGTTAGTTAACCAAGGACAGAAAGTCGTGTGCAGCATCTGTTTGTGAATAGTGTAAACTTTGTTCTCTGCGCTATCGTATTTGAAATATTTGCCTATATGAGTGTAGAAAATCGTCTAAAACCAAGCTCAGGTTGAGCGCCGTACCAGACCAACTGTCTGGATTTGATCCGCGCCCAGCTATACATGCAGTTACCCAATTATGTATGTACAGAGATGTACAGGATGAAACTGAACTCCACCAACAAAATTATGGTTCTTGTTTGGGTATATTTTCTGAACAGAGGACCCGTCGTCTACAGTTATATATAATATACCGGTAATTATGGTTTACGCGGATTGTTACAATACTTAATATTCTCCGCGAAAATACCTTCACAAAAGTGAAAAAATTGCTGATGATCTGCAATCATCAAGACTTGCAACATATCGCACCCCAGCAAGAACAGTGACAAGTCTAAAAAAAACAGCAATTTTTAGTTTATGTCACTGAAAAATGTGTGAAGTGCCGCAGACTGCACGAGAAACTTATGATCTCTATCTAGCAGTTTGTCCATTTGAGGGCAGCTGCGTCAGCTTTGTTTAGACTACTACATGATTCACTACGGCAAGAACAGTATCGCTGAATGACTAGTCCACGTTCGAAGTAGTAGTCGATTCCGCATTACACAGCGGTGTCCGGATACTTCTGGTCTGATAGTGGAAAACCTATTGCGCAGGATAAACGCCAATTACATCGGTCACATACCGTATTTTGTTCAGGGCTATCTCCTCGGTATTTTGATGTAAGGAAACCATGACCTCCGGTGGCTTACTACATAGTAATTTCCTTTCGTTTGATTTCTTGTCCCACGACGATCTTTTTATCTATATTGGACTAAAAATATCTGCGCAACAGTGAAGTTCCGATAGTACAACAAAAACGCGCACTTTACCCATCCATTTCAAGCTTGCATTCAGTGCTACTCGGCTCTATGGCGGGTTTGTTTTCTCCGCAGCAGTACACAGCGGTATGGGTAGGTTGCTGACGAAGAGTTGACCGATAGCACCC
Organism: Schistocerca cancellata; assembly: GCF_023864275.1. Classification (NCBI taxonomy): domain Eukaryota; kingdom Metazoa; phylum Arthropoda; class Insecta; order Orthoptera; family Acrididae; genus Schistocerca; species Schistocerca cancellata. Next base: position 229,124,835 of record NC_064631.1, on the reverse strand, counting down.
GTGCATGGGTTTATTGAATGCAGTGGAATATAGGCGCAACAACGCTATGATGAGCTGTTACTGCAGCGACGGCAAAACTTTTACATCTGTACATACCTCAATCTGGCAAGAACAGTGACACAACACAAAAATGGAATACTTGAGAAAAGTCGATCTTAAGAAGTCTATGAAACTTACACTGGAGTAGCATAAGCTTTCTTTAAATTTCAAATTAGTATTTTTGGCAGTAAATTGCACTACATGCTATACAACAGTAATAATATGGAAATCCAGCTCTCGTCTCGTGGAATGTGAGGTGTTATCAGGTAATTATCAATTAGTTGTTTGAGTTATCACTCTTGCTATTCTAAAAACTTGTTTGGTCTAGTTATGACCCATCATGTAATTCTTTTGCCTATTTTCCACCCCAAGTAGGCGTTAAGTTCTTGGAGAAGGTTCAATGTGGGCTTTCTGTATAGCAGAAATTCCAATTTATTTTTTATTTTTTTGTGGGCTGTAACACACTGCATTACAGAAACGTTCAGTTGTTTTCTCCTGGTATTGTTGATCTGCGTTTTTTCTTTTTTGACTGTATGTGGCTTTCATAAAAAGATTGAATGGGTCACTCTTCTGCACTTTGAGTACTTTTATGCCACGTTGTCCATATCAGTTATGCTCACACTTGTAATTCCAGCACAGGCAGAGCCAAACTTTTTTTTTTTTTTTTTTTTTTTTTTTTTTTTTTTTTTTTTTTTTTTTTTTTTTTTACCGTGTCGAGTATTGGTGATGTGCTTGTGAAGTGGAAATGCGAAGGAACAACCACTGCTAAACCGAGATCAAGCAGACCTCGTGTACTGACGGACGGGGACCGTCGAACATTGCTGAGGGTGGTTATAAAAAATCGCATGAAATCAGCGGAAGGAATCAGCTGTGAGCTCCAAAGTGCTGCCAGCAGTCCAGGTACCACAATGACTGCGCGTAGAGAGATAAAAGGCATGGGTAAAATGGTCGAGTAGCTGATCACAAGCCACACGTTTCTGCAGTTAGTGCTTAGCGACACTGTAGGTGGAGTGTGGAACGACGCCAATCGACTGTAGGTGACTGGAAACGAATGATTAGGGGTGATGAGTCACGCTATAACCCGAGGCCAGGGCCAGTTCGAGAGACTTTTTCCACGCGCATCTACATCTACATGGATACTCTGCAAATCACATTTAAGTGCCTGGCAGAGGGCTCATCGAACCACCTTCACAATTCGCTATTGTTCCAATTTCGTATAGCGTGGGGAAAAAAACGGACACGTAGTTTTTCCCTAGGAGCTCTAATTTCCATAATTTCATCATGGTGATCGTGTCTCTCTATGTAGGTCGGCGTCAACAAAATATTTTCGCATTCGGAGGAGGGAGTTGGTGATTGGAATTTCGTGACAAGATTCCGCAGCAACGAAAAACGCCTTTGGTTTAATGATGTCCACCCGAAATCCTGTATCATTTCACTGACACTTTCTCCCCTATTTCGCGATAATTCAAAACGTGCTGCCCTTTGAACTTTTTCGATGTATTCCGTCAATCCTACCTGCTAAGGAGCCCACACCGTGTGGCAGTATTCTAAAAGAGAACGGACAAGCGTAGTGTAGGCTGTCTCAATAGTAGATCTGTTACATTTTCTAATTGTTCTGCCAATAAAACGCAGTCTTTGGTTAGCCTTCCGCACAACATTTTCTATGTGTTCCTTCCAATTTAAGTTGTTCGTAATTGTAATTCTTAGATATTTTGTTGAACGTAGTGCCTTTAGATTTGACTGATTTATTGTGTAACTGAAGTTTAACGGAATCCTTTTAGCACTCATGTGGATGACCTCACACTTTTCATTATTTAGGCTCAATTGCCAATTTTCGCACCCTACATATATCTTTTCTAAATCGTTATCCAATTTGTTTTGAACTTCTGATGACTTTACTAGGGTTGGGTTGGGTTGTTTGGGGAAAGAGACCAAACAGCGAGGTCATCTGTCACATCGGATTAGGGAAGGACAGGGAAGGAAGTCGGCCGTGCCCTTTGAAAGGAACCATCCCGGCATTTGCCTGGAGCGATTTAGGGATACCACAGAAAACCTAAATTAGAATGGCCGGACGCGGGATTGAACCGTCGCCCTCCCGAATGCGAGTCCAGTGTGTGACTTTACTAGTCGATAAACGATAGCGTCATCTGAAACAACGTAAGACGGCTGCTCAGATTGCCTACCAAATCGCTTATATAGATACGGAACAGCAAAGGGCCTGTAACACTACCTTCGGGAACACCAGAAATCACTTCTGTTTTACTTGATGACTTTCCGTCAATTACTACGAACTGTGACCTCTCTGACAGGATATCACGAATCCAGTCACATAACTGAGACGACATTCCACAAGCTCGCAATTTCACTACAAGCTGCTTGCGTGGTACAGGATCAAAAACCTTCCGGAAATCCAGATATACGGAATCAATTTGAAATTCCCTGTCAATAGCACTTAACACTTCTTGCGAGTAAAGAGCTAGTTGAGTTTCTCAAGAACTATGTTTTCTAAATCCATGTTGATTGTGTGTCAATAGACCGTTTTCTTCGAGGGAATTCATGACTTAACAATTGTCGCTCCTCCCCCACCCCTTTTTTCCTTGTGCAGTTTCACTTGAATCAGTTTTCGCTCTGATTTTCGTCAATGTATACAGATCTTCCAACTGGACGCCATTCTCCATTTGACACCCCTGGCGTACGCCACTAATTGTAATACGTGCTGTACAGGAAAGCCGGCCGTTGTGGTCGAGCGGTTCTAGGCGCTTCAGTCCGGAACCGCGCTGCTGCTACGGTCGCAGGTTCGAATCCAGCCTCGCGCATGGAAGTGTGTGACGTCCTTGGGTTAGTTAGGTTTAAGTAGTTCTAAGTCTAGGGGACATGCCCGAGGCAGGATTCGAACCTGCGACCGTAGCGGTCGCGCGGTTCCAGACTGAAGCGCCTAGAACCGCTCGGCCACTCTGGCCGGCGGCTGTTGACAATCTGCGCACTCTCTGTATGAGAAGTTAACAGTTGAGATACTCAGTGAACATGTGGGCCGGAATTCTTGGAGATCACCTTACTGGGCAACACATCACTCCATGTTGAAGGGTGCATGGTATTTGAACTTCCTGAACAACTTCTCGCCTCAACTTCTGGAGGGCGTTCACTTGAAACTGCGCACCAGTTTGTGGCTTCATAACGATGGTGCTCCAGCACACTTTGATGGTCGAGGCATATGTCATAGACAACTTGTGTACTCAGCACCAGTAGGACAGTACCTGAGATCACTGAGAGCAACTTTACGGCGGTTGGTACCATAAGACGAAAGCGCGGAATCTTACAGAGAATCGGACAAAACGTGATTCTTCGTTGCGCAGTGCGTAACGAAGTCGAGGTATTGTGACTTTGAAATTTACTCTACAGTAGTGAAGCGATGCCAAAGGCCTTGCCGCAGTGGTAAAACCGGTTCCGTCAGATCACCGAAGTTAAGCGCTGTCGGGCTGCGGTAGCACTTGCGTGAGTGGCCATCCGGTCTGCCTAGTGCTGTTGGCGAGCGGGCTGCACTCAGCCCTTGTGAGGCAAACTGAGGAGCTACTTCATTGAGAAGAGCGGCTCCGATCTCGTAAACTGACATGCGGCCGGGAGAGCGGTGTGCTGACCACATGCCCGTCCATATCCGCATCGAGTGACGCCTGTGGACTGAGGATGACACGGCGACGGTCGGTAACGTTGGGCCTTCCAAGGCCTGTTCGGACGGAATTTAGTTTTTAGTGAAGCGACAGGGATTCGGTTTACAGTATTTGATTGTACTCTACTGCGAATAGACGTTTTCCGAACCACAGTATTCTGGTGTTTTATTTAGCCTACCGAATGCATACAAAGTGCATAGTGTTGCAAAAACTTTATTTCACATTTCCAGTTATAGGTAACTTATATCAAAACTACATCCACTACAGTCTCCCAATTTTTTAAAAAGCCATTCTGTTACTTGCCGAATACGGCATTAACAACGCCATCAGTGACTCTTTAACCCTATAATCAAGGGATGTTTTCTCGTCTTGTAATGTGCACACATTTATCTGCATTAAAAGCTAGTCATGAGTCTTCGTACTAGGTTGATATTTTGTTCATATAGGGATGGGTATTAACACAATTTTTTCGGTTAATACTTTCTCACAGATAACTGCGTCGTGTATGAACAGTCAGTGTTTGTACGGATACAAATACGAGCTTACGGAATATCGGACCAGGTTTGTGATTGGATTCAGGATTTCCTAGAAGAAAGAACACAACATGTCATTCTTAACGGTTCAAAATCTGCAGATGTAGAGGTAATTTCGGGAGTACCGCAAGGAAGCGTGATAGGACCTTTATTGTTTACAATATACATAAATGACTTAGTTGACAACATCGGTAGCTCCGTGAGGCTATTTGCAGATGACACGGTTGTCTACAAGAAAGTAGCAACATCAGAAGACTCGTACGTACTCCAGGAAGACCTGCAGAGGATTAATGCATGGTGCGACAGCTGGCAGCTTTCCCTAAACGTAGATAAATGTAATATAATGCGCATACATAGGGGCAGAAATCCATTCCAGTACGATTATGCCATAGGTGGTAAATCATTGGAAGCGGTAACGACCGTAAAATACTTAGGAGTTACTATCCGGAGCGATCTGAAGTGGAATGATCACATAAAACAAATAGTGGGAAAAGCAGGCGCCAGGTTGAGATTCATAGGAAGAATTCTAAGAAAATGTGACTCATCGACGAAAGAAGTAGCTTACAAAACGCTTGTTCGTCCGATTCTTGAGTATTGCTCATCAGTATGGGACCCTTACCAGGTTGGATTAATAGAAGAGATAGACATGATCCAGCGAAAAGCAGCGCGATTCGTCATGGGGACATTTAGTCAGCGCGAGAGCGTTACGGAGATGCTGAACAAGCTCCAGTGGCGGACACTTCAAGAAAGGCGTTACGCAATACGGAGAGGTTTATTATCGAAATTACGAGAGAGCACATTCCGGGAAGAGATGGGCAACATATTACTACCGCCCACATATATCTCGCGTAATGATCACAACGAAAAGATCCGAGAAATTAGAGCAAATACGGAGACTTACAAGCAGTCGTTCTTCCCACGCACAATTCGTGAATGGAACAGGGAAGGGGGGATCAGATAGTGGTACAATAAGTACCCTCCGCCACACACCGTAAGGTGGCTCGCGGAGTATAGATGTAGATGTAGATGTAGATGTACAAGTGTGATACCATTAGTGAGATATTGTATGAACAATAACAGCCGTTTCACAATATTCTGGGAAATGCCTGAAATTACTTCGACGTCTGTAGACAACCCTCTACGCTGAATAACGTATATTCTTACAGAATGGTACGGAAAAGCAGTGCATTTGTTCATGATCAACCAGTTACGGTGAAGTGACCACGTTATGGATTAACATTTAGTTAAAGCAATTATGATCTTTAAATACATGAAACTGCCTGGCGGATCAAAACAGTGTCCGGGACCCAGTCTCGAACTGGGGACCTTTGCCTTTTGCGGGCAAGCGTTCTACCGACTTTTTAAATGCAATTTGTTCGTTATTGTTCGTTGTATCTGGTCGTAGCGGACGTCACATGACACCCATTGAAATTCACTGTCGATACCTTCACACAGATTTTTTATCACAGAGACCAGCGAGCTCTCTGACCGAACACACTGAGCTACCGTACTAGCGTCTAAGCTAACCGAGCACGACTCACAACCTACCCTCAGCTTTTCTTCAGCCGTTACCTCGTCTCCTACTTTCCAGACTTCACAGAAGTTCTCCTGCGAAACTTGGAAGATTAGCACTGGAAGAAAGGATATAGCGGAGATATGGCTTAGGCACAGACTGGGGGATGCTTCCAGAATGAAATTTTCACTCTGCAGCGGAGTGTGTGTTGATATTTACAGAAAATACTTTGTGCTACGTTCTGCCGGTCTAAAACGTTTTCAGACCAGTCGCGAACCAGGCTAAGTACGAAGTGCGAAATGAATTTCCTTAGAAGCGTCAGCGTGGTACCAACACTGTTAAAAATGTACAAACCCCTAATCCACCGAGTGAACCTCTCTCCAGGGGTCCCAGGATATCATCAACGCTTCGACCCACTGGAATCGCCTTGAAGCCATCGATGGCTCCTTGTGGCATTCACACTTACTAGGCGAGTAGAACAGCTCTCCACAGTTATCAGCGAAATTTTTGAAACAAAGAACACTCCTCAGAACACACAGTGCTGGTAACATCAGCTTAACAACACTCGGACGTCTCCGTTAGTTGGTTTTGCATACTGATGTAGAGTAAATGTACTATCAGCTATAAGACATGCCTTTCAAACACGTTATCCAGACATCGCAATCACATTTTAGTGTAAACTGAACTTTGTTCTAACGACTGGGACACGTTAGTATTGTCTCTTATGTTGGCCACACTATAATAGCGCGTAGGTGATCGGGTCCGACAGAGTCGACAACAATGCAGTGTGCACCGCCTACCTGGAGCGGCCGCCGCTGTCGCGACGTGAATGCGCACGCCAGCCATGGCAGTTCGCGATGGACTGCCGACTCCACCGCGGCGGCTGTCCGTGGCACATCGCTGGCGTAATTACCGGCCAGTTCGGGACTCGGCGGGCGACCCCCCCCCCCCCCCGCTCCCCACCCTTCCCCCTCTCACAACGCATTTCAGTTCGCCGGACTCAGATACTCTCACTATTAAAATTTCATGCCACGTGTCAACTGCAGTGTCTCTGAAACTAACGGCCTGGCTTGCGGCAAGATCGTGAGCTACTGTAATCGAGACAATAGACATTATGTAGGCGGCCAGGCGCGAGTTAACGACCTTAGAACGCAAATTCACTCAATGCTGCTCATAAGAAACTTAGGGCTAACAGAAGGTGTCCTCACTCCTGAACGCATCGCAGTGCTTCAATGCGCGTGGTCTTGTTTGAGATAGTATACCATTACCTTTCCTCGATCTTTGAACTGAATTACTTATCCAATCACACAGGGATCTACTGCGTAATGTGGACGCCGAATCGTGGTGTAACGTGACATTTTTCGTACAGAGCCATTCACAAAATGTTTCCGCGAAATTTCCAAAAGGAGATTTTTTTTCCTCGGATTTACCAAGATAACCGGGATAGTGATTCCAACAAAGACGTTTTCTAGCTCCAATTTAAATGGTTCAAATGGCTCTGAGCACTATGGGACTTAACATCTGAGGTCATCAGTCCCCTAGAACTTAGAACTACTTAAACCTAACTAACTTAAGGACATCACACACATCCATGCCCGAGGCAGGATTCGAACCTGTGACCGTAGTGGTCGCGCGGTTCCAGACTGAAGCGCCTAGAACCGCTCGGCCACTCTGGCCGGCGCTCCATTTCAGATCGGAATTCATAGTGAAGGTACTCTTACTCTCTACTGAGTTAGTTGTAAGGTTCTTGGCATCCGTAGAAACTTATCTAAGAGCGAGCACAATTCCAAAATTGCCAGTTTTATAGTTCCGTGCCTTGATCAGAAAAAAACGGAACCCTTGTAGGATCGCTTTATTGTACATCAGCTACCTGTCTGTCCATGTGATTGTTAAGAAACCTTTTTCTCAGGAACGGTTAGAGACATCAAGTTCACACTGATGTCACATACTACAGGCTACAGTCCCTTGTCAGTTCATACATTTTAAGCTTGTAAGTCAGTTCGATCAAAATATATGTCACGTATTTTGATACTCGAAAACTCTCTTATCAGAACCTATAGGGTGCTTCCCATTGACTTAGAATCATGAAATTTGGCCAGAAGCAAGGTTTCAGAGTGCAGGTAAAGAAAATAAATCTGGAGCGTGTTAAATTGTAATGATATTACATAAAAACATCTTCCGCCATTTGAACACACATTGCATTGATGATCCGTCAAAAGCACAATAGACGCATGTTACTTCAAGAAAACATAAAATGTTAGTTGTAGTTATATTGTAGTAAGCAAATAAAAAAATGTTTCAATAAATAGTTTCTCTGTGCATATACAGGGTGAGTCACCTAACATTACCGCTGGATATATTTCGTAAACCACATCAAATACTGACAAATCGATTCCACAGACCGAACGTGAGGAGAGGGGCTAGTGTAATTGGTTAATACAATCCATAAAAAAATACAAGGAAGTATGTTTTTTAACACAAACCTACGTGTTTTTTTAAATGGAACCCCGTTAGTTTTGTTAGCACATCTGAACATATAAACAAATACGTAATAAGTGCCGTTTGTTGCATTGTAAAATGTTAATTACATCCGGAGATATTGTAATCTAAAGTTGACGCTTGAGTACCACTCCTCCGCTGTTCGATCGTGTGTATCGGAGAGCACCGAATTACGTAGGGATCCAAAAGGAACGGTGATGGACCTTAGGTACAGAAGAGACTGGAACATCACATTACGTCCACATGCTAACACCTTTTTATTGGTCTTTTTCACTGACGCACATGAACATTACCATGAGGGGTGAGGTACACGTACACACGTGGTTTCCGTTTTCAATTGCGGAGTGGAATAGAGTGTGTCCTGACATGTCAGGCCAATAGATGTTCAATGTGGTGGCCATCATTTGCTGCACACAATTGCAATCTCTGGCGTAATGAATGTCGTACACGCCGCAGTGCATCTGGTGTAATGTCGCCGCAATACGTTGTTTCATATCCTCTGGGGTTGTAGGCACATCACGGTACACATTCTCCTTTAACGTACCCCACAGAAAGAAGTCCAGAGGTGTAAGATCAGGAGAACGGGCTGGCCAATTTATGCGTCCTCCACGTCCTATGAAACGCCCGTCGAACATCCTGTCAAGGGTTAGCCTAGTGTTAATTGCGGAGTGTGCAGGTGCACCATCATGCTGATACCACATACGTCGACGCGTTTCCAGTGGGACATTTTCGAGCAACGTTGGCAGATCATTCTGTAGAAACGCGATGTATATTGCAGCTGTTTGGGCCCCTGCAATTGAAACGCGTACGCAGCGATGGTGAGGCATAACAATCCTTGACCAGAGAGCATACAGTTCCGTTTTGTTGCGAGAAGCAGTTGCATGTAGGCGGTCGGTGCTACGACACCGTGAAATAATCGACATTGCACTGAACAACATCAAACGTGCCGCAGAGCGCCGGAGAAGACAGCAAAAACAGGTTTGTACACGCCGAGACTTTCACGTTGGACAGAAGATATTAGTACATACACACTATTTATCCAGCAGAATAAAAGGTAAGTGCAGTAAATTTGAACTTCTATACGCAGGTCCATATCGGATTCGCAGCATTCTTCACCCCAATGTTGTACACGTCGAAACTTTGAGAACGAAAAAAAGTAAAGGCAATCACCACGTCTCCAACATCAAACCCTTTATTGAATGAACATACTCTATGATTTATCGCACAGCAATGCCATTTCCTAATTTTTTTATGATCACGTGTGCAATTATAGTAACATGAACACTTACTGATGATTATCGTATTTTGTCTTGGCAAGTGCCTGGCAAGGTAAGGTTAGCAGGTCGCTCCTCTTGTCGATTACACATCAGACCGTGCATATTTTTCCAGACGAACTTACACATTTTATGACCACTTATGCAATTATATTTATGTGATTACCTACTGATGACTGTCGTATTTTTCTTGGCAAGTGCTCGGCAAGATAAGGTTAGCAGGTCGCTTTTCTTGTCGTTACACATCAGACCGTGCACATTTTTCATTTTTTATGTATGTATGATTATTTTCCTCTTTTGTTTGTATGCACTGTGAAATAGTTAAGGTATAACACACCAGTTGACTTTGACATTTTGCCCTATGATATTTCAACATCGTGACTATTTTACATTTTTCTTTTTTTTGCTGCTGCATTGTGATATTCCGTGTACATTTTTTGCCTTTGAACACTGTCTATGCTTTTGACATATTACGTTTTCTGTCATGTTATGCTGTATGCTTAATTATGTTACCGTTAATCAGTAATTATTTAGTGAGTATATGATGTAAATGCAAGACATTAATCTTTGTTCATCAATTTCAGAAATAAATGATACGTAAATGAAATAAATTAAACGGAAATTGGAATTTCAACTACGGAATAGACGAAAGAGGATACAAAAACCTTATGAAGAAGAGTAAATGGATCAGAATTAACAAGTATTAACAAGAATATACAATACACATCGCTGAATAGCAGTCTTAACTAATTTTTTCTTTCAGAATACGAGGCGATTGATGCAGGCTGTCAGACAGAACTACACATCTTAGTTTTAGTGATGAAATATGATAGAGATAAGGAATAATTGTATAATGAATAATGAGGTGATTTTTTGCAGATGATAATGAGTGATGATGAATAATGATGAAGAATATGCTACTATGAATAATGAAGTTTTTCTTTACAGGTGATGATAATGATGGAGTTATGAATAATGAAGTGATGGATAATGAAGTTTTTTTTTTCTTTACAGATGAGGATGATGTTGAAGTTTATGTATTTATGCTATATAGTTATTTAAGTATTTGTTGCAGTTCGTTTTGGCAGTAGGTATTTTATTGCATAGTAGGGTGAATGAAGGTTTTGGAAAGGACAGCTATGGAACATATTTTTATACACATTTCGCTACGTGTTAATTCGAAGTTCACTACTTTTCAGCATAGTATACGTTTCTTCTTTCAGCTCTATAATCCATTTTGTATTTTTTCCAGCAGAAGCTTTTCATGATACTTACTAAACCTGTTACTTATTATACCTGTACTAGCACTTACATTTTTTTACCCATTTGTGTCTATCATTTATAAATGTGATCACATATACTGCCTTGTTTCATAACCTTGCTACAGCTGACTCATGACGAATGACGTTACCTATCCTCATTTGCAGCAATAGGTCAAAAACAAATATTGTTATGCCTCAGCAATTAATTATCGGTCCCAACGCAATGCATTGCTAGCACAAAAAAAAGTATTACCAGTCCCGAATAATGCTACTAGTTTAAAAGAATTCTGAATGATACTGATTAGCTCTGAATAGTATGTTGCTTCAGTATTGACTTCTTAATGATAAAAATATATATATATAAAATAATGCTTTGTAACTGGCTAATAACTCCACTGTTTATTGTAATGAGACTACTTATAATGCCCTTGATTATTAATGCTACGACTGTAATTAACTGATTTTTAATAATGACTTCTTAGTGTGTAACACCAGTTTCAAATAATGCTACTCATTTAAGAGAGTTCTGAATAATACTGAATAATTAAAAATGTTTGTACTATTCAATACTTGCTGGCCACTGAGTGCCAATAATTAATGTAACTAAATGAATTGTTAATAATTATGTCATTAATTAGCTCCTGTTTTCAATGATGACATCTCATGATAATACTGAATGATGATAAATGTTTTGTACTATTCAATACTTGCTGGCCACTGAGTGCCAATAATGAGTGTAATGTTTTGTACTATTCAATACTTGCTAGGCCACTGAGTGCCAATAATTAGTATAAATCAATGAATTATGTTAATGCTATGCCAATAATTGACTCTCCTTTTCAATGATGACTTCTGATGAACATTATTCTGTCATCCTAAATATGCTTTGTAACTGACCAAGGACTGCCACTGTTTATTGTAATACGATTACCCATGATGCCAATAATTTAATTTTATGAACATTTTTGTGTAATACTACATTCATGGTACAGAAATGTTCAATAGTTGGGCTATGAATGCCGCAAACTACTAATGTAATTACTAATGACAACTTGTATGTGACCTAATGTCCTTCACCTTCTGAGCTAACTACCCGGAATTACTGTAATATCCCTTTGTCCTGTCTATCCTCATGATCATGGAGCACTATATTTGGTTTTGCACTAATTCTACGTTGGTGTGCCTTGTAAAAGCGTGGTGTTGACACGACATGCTGTCCACCACCGTGAGCGATGAAGACGTTATTATGGTCCCACTGTTTGGTGTACCTGATGTACTGCTAAAATGATAACATGGAATAATACTACGACATTTCAGTGTCTTGGATACGCTGATAAATACCTCTGGGAAAAGAACTGCAAATTGTCTCACTTGGTGTTGTATTTCTGTGGAAAGGTATGGACTTTCAGTGCAGCTGCGTGCAACCTAAGTGCTACAACCATGATACAATCCTTCCCTTCCTATCCTAGTTCTTGTAACATAGTAAAACAATCTTTTTTTGCTAACATAATTTGTATTCATGACCTATATATTTTTTGTTGATTTGCTGATATGTTCTAAACTGCAGTGCATGTGCACTCATGTCACTTGTCAACATGATTTTTTTTGCCATTATGTTTATTTGTTGTAAAAATGCTACAGACATTTTTTTCGATTTGTTGATGTATTCTGAGGTGCAGTGGATGTGCACTTTTGTCATTTATCGACACGATTTGTATATACCTCTTTTTGTGATTTGCTCTGTATTCATTGTATATGTTTTTGTCTTTGTCTGAAATATCTTGTACTCGGTGCATGTGCACCATATTCAATTCACGTTCTACATCTGAATATTCTTTGTAATTGTAAAGTTAATTAGTTAGAAAAAATTTTGCCGCGATTGGCAAGTCCAAATGACTCACCATCGCTGCCAAATTTTTGCCCCCCCCCCCCCCCCCCAGTGGAGAGTTATGAAACGCGTACACAGCGATGGTGAGGCATAACAATCCTTGACCAGAGAGCATACAGTTTCGTTTTGTTGCGAGAAGCAGTTGCATGTAGGCGGTCGGTGCGAGTAGCGCGCGAGAGACAGTCGGTGTTGTGTGTGAGGAGTCGGCGGGCGCCGACATGGCTCTATGGTCGGGATTCAGGACGAGGTATATTGTTAAATAAGGTAATGAAGCAGCTTTGCGCACATCTGATAATGTAATGTAAATTAACTGTAACTAATTTGTTCAAGAATCGCCCCAATAATAATTTGTTTTCAAACTAAGCATTTTTTAACAAACAGTCCTTTTTGGAATAATATTTCCCTTGCATTTCCTTAAAGAAAAGTTTCCCTTAAATTAAAAATATATATATATATATTTGCGATGCAATTCCTCCAAGCTATGGCAAAAAAAATAAGAGCAGATGTAGTTTTACTGAGGTAAGAATTTGAGTATAATCAGGGCCTAAAGATCGACATTTCGGTCAATTTGCATTTTCATTGTCACTGAGATTTCGTTCATTTCTTATTAAATTGACTTTCATATTTTGTGTGCAGCTTACACATGGGTCAGACTGCTAGTTCTAACATTTAATTATTGTCTTTCAAAATTTCTCTGGGAGGTTACACTATTGCCATTTTTTCTCTTATATTTTTGTGGGGAGGTTACACAATGAAGTGAGGACCAATGAGGTGGTCGCCAATGATTCCGCACCATACATTTACAGTCCACGGTCGCTGTCGCTCTACCTGTCTGAGCCAGCGAGGATTGTCCACGGACCAGTAATGCATGTTCCGCAGATTCACTGCCCCGTGGTTTGTGAAACCCGCTTCATCGGTAAACAGGTAGAACTGCAACGCATTCTCTGTTAATGCCCATTGACAGAATTGCACTCGATGATTAAAGTCATCACCATGTAATTGCTGATGTAGCGACACATGAAACGGGTGAAAGCGGTGACGATGCAGTATGCGCATGACACTACTTTGACTCAGTCCACCGGCTCTCGCAATGTCCCGTGTACTCATATGTGGGTTCATGGCAACAGCAGCTAACACACCAACTGCACCTGCTTCTCCTGTGACGGGCCTGTTACGGACCCGTTTGCTGGCTACGACCATACCTGTTGCATACAGTTGGCGGTAGATGTTTTGCAATGTGCGGCACGTTGGATGCTCTCTGTCCGGGTACCGTTCTGCATACACCCTGCAGGCTTCAGCTGCATTTCGTCGACACTCGCCATATATGAGTATCATCTCCGCCTTTTCAGAGTCCGAATACACCATGGTCACAGTTCCTACAACACTACACTATCACAGACGTCTGGTAACACGGTGTACTACAGTTGGTCTGCGTGCGGAGACGATTGCAGAATAACAATAGCAGCAAGCGCTACATGCGGACACTGCGACAGCTAGAGCAAACCACAACAGTGCACTACAGCCACACTCGTAAACACGGTCGTCATCGTAAACATGTCCCTGCAGATGCTGCTCACCGACCGTGGCCCGTGTTTGTTACAACACGCAACTGAACGTCGGAGGTTTCAAGCGTCAACTTTTGGTTACAATATCTCCGGATGTAATTAACATTTTACAATGCAACGAACGGCACTGATTACGTATTTATTTATATGTTCAGATGTGCTAACAAAACTAACGTGGTTCCATTTTTTTAAAAAAAGTAGGTTTGTGTTAAAAAAACATACTTCCGTGCATTTTTGTATGGTTTGTATTAAACAATTACACTAGCCCCTCTCCTCACGTTCAGTCTGTGGAATCGGTTCGTCAGTATTTGATGTGGTTTAAGAAATATATCCAGCGGTAACGTTAGGTGACTCACCCTGTATAAACTGAAGTCCCCCGCTCGCGTCGCGTACAGTAACTACTCTAGATTTTGTGATGAGGTCTTGAAATTCCAGGGACCAATATTCTACCAGTATCAATATCGACAAATCGATTCCTAGGATGGGTGACATGTGAATAGCAATCTATCCGTTTCACAGTATAGTTATTCCCCCATGAAGCTGCTGTAAATAATTCTCTTAAATGGCTCCGAGAACTATAGGACTTAACTTCTCAGGTCGTGAGTCCCCTAGAACTTAGAACTACTTAAACCTAACTAACCTAAGGACATCACACACATCTATGCCTGAGGCAGGATTCGAACCTGCGACCGTAGCGGTCGCGCGGTTCCAGACTGTAGCGCCTAGAACCGCTCGGATACTCCGGCCGGCTAAATAATTCTCTGTACTTCACCATGAACAATGTTGTAGATGATTACAACACCAGTAGAAAAAAATGACATTCATTAACCCACATTAAGGTTGTCTGTAGCACAGACAGAGGTTCACAATGCTGCAACCAAAAGTTCTGATCACTTAACCATTTATATAAAATACCTGACGACAGCAAAATAAAATTTGAAACAAAACTGAAAACGTTTCTGTTTGACAACTCATCCTATTCCGCAGAAGATTATCTATTACTGTAATGTGTAAATGGCGATGGGTACGAATTACGGACCTACGTCTGTCTGTCTTTAATTAAAAAAAGAAAAAAGAAAAAAACTAAGAAAATAAATATGACCAGCATGGAGGCATATTTACAAAAAAAAAAAAAATGGCGTGAGTAAACAATAACTCGTTCCACATCATTACGATTTATCGTACAAATGATACATGGAACATCAAGCGAACTAACCAAGTAACTAACTAACTACTGGTATATCACACAACATGGTATAGGCTTGTATACTCAAAATGAAATTCACAAGTAAAATGAAACTGATGATGAAGAGATGTACATTCCAGTTGTGCTGTGTTTCGTTATTCCTGAGAAACTGGCGGAGTTAATGGTCAGAAATATTCCGGAAAAAGAAACAAACAGGCTACCGTTGGAAAGCCAGGCCTGCATCTTACACAGGTTAGGCAATCATTACTAAAAATATATAACGCACATACATGTTAAAGCAAAATATCCATTTTATGGTGTCTTAAGCGTTTGATACCATTACCTTAATCACATTTATAGTATTCCACAATGCTGGAAGTTGTTTAAAAATTATATTTTTTTCCCTGTAAATTGCTGTTACTGCCCACACATTGAATGACATCATAAGTAAGCCTTCAAAGTGAGGAGATGTGTAAACTACAGCGGTCTGATAAAACAAGAACACTATTCTGCATGGAGGTATACCACTATGCAGTTCTGTTTCTTTGACATTTCAATAATCGTTCACTTTGCTGACATGCACAAGATATGATAGCATGCCTTGCTTCTTTCCTCATTTCACAAGATTATGGCCTAGAAAAGAACATGTACGGAAGTTTTTCGCAAACGTGAACATTAAAAATGTTGGACATACGAGTGAAAGCTGAAAATGTGACGAACAGGAAGCAGTACCAGTAAGCAAACAAGCTATAGTTTCGGAGTTCCAGCTTCATTTGCTATCGATACAAATATAGTAAAAGTGAAATAAAATGCATTACGACAGCATGCTTCTCACGTGAAATCCTTCGCGTCTTGGTCATTCGAAATATATGAACAAAAGCAAGTTACATTAACGAGGCCAAATGTGTCTTGTTACTAGAGCAAACACGCATTCAAGACCAGAAAAACTTTCGAAATTGCGTTCCTGACACCATGTTATTCATGTAGGCATTTTTAGTATTTAAAACGGTTAATGCATGCACACGACAGAAATAATGAACAAGAAACAATCTTAAATCGTAGTCTGCTCATGTTTTGGGCTACTTAAAATGGCGGCAGGCCCAACCCACTCTAGCTTCCAAACAACTTACAGCAAGTCTGTAGTGACACCTCCCTTCTTTTTTACCTCCACGGTTTTAAACAACTCATTATGACTGTGGAATCAACTGCCAATAAAATGCTTGCAATTCGCGTTACTTCTAATATCAGTTTAAAGATAAAACGTATTTTTATATTTAAGAAATGCACAGTTGTGTCACTAAACGTCTATTACATGATGGTTGGAATCATTTAGTACATTGGCCTTGTGGCCAACTGCGTGAGAACAACACATCAGGTGCATCTCATTTTGCAAACACTAGCATTCGAAATTTCAGCAAATGATATGGTATGTCATACGTTAATCCACTGAAATTAAACACTCTTGATCCTGTCTGGTTAACCTCAAAGAGGTGACGGTGGAAGCAGCCTAGCAGCTGTCGCACAACGTTCCAAGGCCACCAAGTATGGTCGCACCGGCCCAGTTTGCGTCAGTTCCAGGTACATTTCATCGTACGTAAAATTCCACCTTTCTTGTTTATTTAACTTGCTTTAAGCAGTAAGCATTGAAATTCTTCATTGATGACAGTACTCTCATTTTCTGCTCAGAATGAGCGTTAGAAAAATGTATACCAAATTTGGAGAGCTAGTACTAAGGACCAAAACAAGTCCGGTAGACATGGGCTCTGTAATACTTACCTTAAGGGGACCACAACCTGGCTATCCTACCCATGTTAATTTATGCAAGTATTTGACCCATTTCTGAAAAAACTGTTTGATGCAGGACCTTAATATTTTTACTGTATGTTACATGATACTAATAGAGTCAACTTTACTAAAATCTACTTTATCCATTTTGTAGTTTAAGAAATACTTTTTTAAATTTATTAACAAAAAATATTAAGTTTTTTCTGCAGAAAATATTTTTTATGAACTTCCTAATGGGGGAATATTAATGAATGTAGCACCAGAGGTGGCTTTTTATGTTATGCAGAATCTCTGAAAATTTCATTATTTACCTATGATAGTTTCTGATATAATGGGACATATGCACTGAAAATTTTAGTTTGTAGGAAATTGACTTTGAAGAAAAACTTTTGAAATTTGTTACTTACAGTTAATTAAAACTGTCCTGCTGCATATGATGGCCCTTCTTTGGCCTCTAGCAGATCTTCCAGCTTCTTCTTCTCCTTCCTGGATGTTTTTCTTTGTTTTTCTTGCTTTCTTGGCTATATTAGATGCTGATCTGTCTGCATCGGCTATCCCCATTTTATCGCAGTGTTGCAGCCCAGTGATCTTATTTTCACCAGGATTGATTCCCAGCTTCTTCAGTACCCAACACTTTCCAGTATTACCACAACTGAATGTAATAACAGCATCATGAACTCCTAGTTTCATTGTATGCATGCCTACAAATACAGTTTTAGGAAGGCGCTTCCAAGTTATGCTGTTGAAACATTCATTTGGGTTCTGTGTCTGCCCATGCAGACATTTCCTTAGAAGGTCAGGATGAACCAAGTCTCTGAAAATAGGTTTAATTGCTGTAATAACAGCAGCAGGAAGAGAATGTTGGTGAGCATAAGATTCTCCAGTTGCGTGAGCCCTATTGTATTTGCACCACGAACTTTCTCCTGATGGATACAATCCATGACATGGCTTATCATCAGTAGAAGACTTATGGAAGAATATGGCCCAAACATCTCTCTTCATTGCCTCCAGATATTCTTTATTTCTCCTGATTGCCTGCCCATAGTATACCTGCAAGTTTTCTATTTCAGTTTTAATTAACCAACCCTGTCCGGTCAACAATTTTCCATCTTCTAATTGAAAGCGTGTTGTTTACAAACAGCAGAAACAAAAGAATACCGACCGTTGCATTCCAAGGATAGCCAACACACTCGGGAGTAAAAAAAAATCCCTAACGTGCAATGTAGGGGATATAAAGATCTAAAATATATGCAGAAAAGTAGGTGACAGAAAAGTGGGCATGGCACATAAACACACATGGTAGGAAAATGTTCTTTAAATGCTCGAAAAAAACTTTTTTTCCAGCAAAAGCCTTTTCAGAGTACTTACATAAAACCTTAATCTATCGAAATATCATGAAAACCGAAATTCGATTTTTTTTCGACCTGAACCACGGTGTGGTCCCCTTAAGAGCTATGAGTACATGTTCATCTTCACTGCTGTGAAACTCATCTCCTCTACCACAAACTCTTTGCTGTCACGGAAAACCTACAGAATGCAATAAACAAAGAGGAAATATTTCTTTGTTATTGTCCATGAATCTGTTAGTGTTGTTACTGCAAACCGTATTCACAGTTCTGGGTAAGTGCAGCGTGTATGTTAGTTCTAATGAAACCACGTTGTCTTTCGGTGAGTTTGTGATATGCTTTTGGACTGCAGCCTTATCTTTGCCCTCACCAGCATGATGGGAGTCTATTGTTCTCCACGGAAAATTTTCACTTATCAGTATAATAGGAGTAGATTGGTCCCCACAAAAAATGATAAATATTCGAAATCTTTGGCGCATGCAAGCTCCATTACTGATGTACAAACACTACAGGAACGCGTCGTCAGTGCCTGCCATTGTAACCAAGACCAACATGGATCTTCTCAGGGTGTGCATGATTCCCTAAGACGCCGAACAGAAGCATGCTTTACTATGAATGGACACTATTTTGAGCACATCATTTAGCGATGTTTCGCAAGTGCAGTCTTTTCTAACAACAAACAGATTACATTAAAAATCTTTGCTGCTTCACAATAACAGATTAAAATGTTCTCATTTGTTTACTCGTTTGTTTTCTGCATTCTGTAGGTCGTTCGTAATAGCAAAGAGATTGCAGTAGAAGAGTTGTGTTTTACAGTAGCGAAGATGAATAAGTGCTCATCGCTCTTAAGGTATGAATTTAGGATCCCACATGCATCGGACTTTTTTACTTGTTTTGGGCCAGCCGCGGTGGCCGAGCGGTTCTAGGCGCTTCAGTTCGGAACGACACAGCTGCTACGGTCGCAGGTTCGAATCCTGCCTCGGGCATGGATATGTGTGATGTCCATATGTTTAAGTAGTTCTAAGTCTAGTGCTTAGAGCCATTTGAAGCATTTTCAACTTGTTTTGGTCCACATTACCTCATTTCAAAGTGTAGAATATTTTTTAACTTCCTGTATATATCAATAAAATCTTCTTGGTTTACAAGCCACGTCATTTCGAGTTAAACACTCTAGCTTTCGATAACTGTCACCGCCATCGTCGTCAGTAGTTAAGATCACTGACTAAGTGATTTTCGTTCCTGATGGCGATGGCAGAGACTACTGTCGAAGGATCGAGTGCTTTATGTGAAGAGACGCAGCTTGTTTTTTGTTTTTTTATTTATTGTAATTTCATTCCCCGGTCCCATATGGCCAGGGGAGGGCTGGCAGCGGCACAATCCGCTGCTCTTCAGCCGAGTGTTAAATTTAATAAAAAGATGAATACAAGATGTATAAAAGGCGATAGAAATGGGGACTTAAGAACTTAATAAGGGGAGACATTGTGGGTTAAAATATACACTTACACAGAAACGTTCACTGTGGACACAGCTTTTTTTTTTTTTCCTTTATTGAATTTCGATTCCTCCCGAAGAGGGCGGGCTGGCAGCAGCTTAATACGCTGCTCTACAGCCTACAGACTTTTGAAAATGTAAGAAGGAAAGAAACAATTAAATTGTAAAATGGCAGAAAATGGTGGAAAGTTAAAACATAAAGCAAAGGGGTTGGACATGCTAATAAAATACACAGGAATCAGACAAGTAACATAGTAGACACACATTTAAAAATACACGGCGACAGCCTGGTTTCTGTTTGCAAGAGATAAAAAATCACACCCAGCGACAGTATGATGGCCGTTCTCAACACTTCCCAAAAGACACACAACACTGAACACTCACTGTAAAACACTGCACGAAAATGTCGGCACAAAGATGACCCTCCCTAGCCAAGGGCAGATTGGGGGGGGGCTGGACAGATGAGGGGGAAAACAAGGAGTGAGGAGAGGAAAAAACGAAAGGTGGGGAACCAAAGGAGGGAGAGGACTCATATGGGGGAAGAGGGGCAGGGCAGATGCGAGAGGGAATGGGAAAAGGCAGAGGAGGGAAATGCAAAAGGACTCAGGGGAGAGAAGGGGTGGGGCAGAGAGATGGTAGGTGGGGAAAAAAGGGGGTGGAAGGGGGGAGAGGGAGCCCAAGAAAAGGATGGAGGAAAGGAGGGGGGGTGAGGATCAGAGTTGATAGGAGGGATAAATGGAGGGAGAGAGGGCATCATCCGGGAGGGGGAGACGACGCAGCTTATAAACCGAAAAGATTCTATGGAAACCTGTCACCGCGAAAGACTCCGAGAACACCATGTATATAGTTTCTGCGTAAGCAATATGTAAAAGTTTCCCTCATAAGAGTTGTCAGGCGCACTGTCTCTAGTGTTTCGCGTGAAATGTGCAGTTGCGTTTTGGCAATTTGTACATGGGCTGGGACCAAACAAATACTGCATACGCCCAGTGCAAATGGAAAGCATCGATTTGTTTTCTGCAACAAACAAAATTAAAGGGTTATTTTACGTTCCCATTTGATAGAAAGGCCCCAAATAAGTCTAGTGCAATATTCGATTTAGCGGTAAGTGTTATAAGATGAACAGAAAAATACGAAGCATAGGCAAAACTACAACAGTGAACGAGTAGTGCTGCTGCATGGAGGTAGCAGACAAATGGTTCAAATGGGTCTGAGCACTATGGAACTTAATTTTTGAGGTCATCAGTCCCCTAAAACTTAGAACTACTTAAACCTAACTAACCTAAGGGCAGCACACATGGGTATGCCCGAGGCAGGATTCGAACCTGCGACCGTAGCGGTCACGCGGTTCCACACTGTAGCGCTTAGAACCGCTCGGCCACCTCGGCCGGCGAGGTAGCAGACAGGCCAGGGCAGAGAGGCACAATGAGTCGCTGATGGGTTCTGGTTATTCCTTTGTTACTGTTCCTCTTAATACTTAACACTAAACCGTATATCACTCTAGATTAGTTTGGGTCCCCTCTATCGAATCGACACGTAAAATTCCACTTTAAAATAATTTTTTCTGTAACGGGAAACAGGCGCTTTACGTTCACACTGGGAGTCGCATTTGATGTGATGTGATGAGCTGCATTTTTCGTCCCAATCCATATACACATTGCAAAAACGAAATCGCAGATATCTGCCGAAACACCAGAGAAAATGCGCCTGACGACTTGTAGGAGTGGCACCACATATGTAAACAAAGGGTGTTCCAAAGTCTTTGCGACAAACGTCTACGGTGATAGATTGCTTCATAAAGAACAACTTCTGTTAGACAAGAAAATTTTCGTTGACGTTTCCCAGCGATGCTACGCGACCTTTAGCATTTGCCGACCCTGGGACGAATAAATTTCACCAAAGTAGCAGGATCTGCTAACCAGATGTGCAGCATCTACCCTACTTATATGACAGAGTGGTTGTCAACAAGAAAACCATAAGAATGGGTGTGTCAAAGCGGACAAAGATGTTTTAAAAGCGAATCAGGAACTCAATTTTGCTCAGCCTATGCCTTTCATGCGCAATAAATGATAGGCAACTCACATTGCTTACGAGCGCCACAAATTGCCTACAGAGGGATAACCAGTCTCAAGCGATACCCAGCGCTGGCGGGAAGCATCGGCGAACATTCTCTCTCTAACGAAAGTTGTTCTTCCCCATGACGTGGCCTACCACCCCCAGACAATTGAAAAAAGTAAGGGAAATGTTACTATTTAAAAATCAATTGCCGTAAACTGTTAATACGCTTATCCAACTGTGAGACAAGACGGTCAGTGCCTACATGAAAAAAAGTTTGCTGCTGCTTACGAAATCATGATGATACCCTGGTGTAAACCTCTTAGTCCGAAGCAAATCGATAGCAACAAATGTCTTTCGTCGGGGCTCCAAACATATGGAAATCGCATGGGGAGGATGTGTAAGGGTTTCCCGGCGAAACTTCTGTATCGTACTCGAAATACCTTTAATTATATGAGATACAAAGTGGACCTAGGTTAAACCTGCAGAGTGATTCAGTCTAATAGTTCTTGTGTGATGTAGATACCGGGACCCGGAGTATGGAGTGGCAAGAATGAATGTGAAAAAAAAAGTATCTAGCCTGCTTAACTCACATTGTCCACGCTGAATAGACTGTGTATTACATAAATCCCAACTTAGAAATCAAGCGTTAGGTTGTGGAAAGGAACAAACATTTAGAGTTTTAGTAAGCATTTGTTTACCTTGTTTCAATTGTACTTGTAAAGAGAACGCTCGTTCAACTCATCTTAAGGTAAGTCATAGCCTCTGATGTAAATTAACTACTACGTCATCTGTCATTGACTTTTTTTACGCTCCATTGTCATGCAAATACTCTTACATTCCTGTGAACGTGGTAGGTGACAAAGGTTTTGAAAAGCGCTACAGTGTATCACCAATACAAAGATAAAATATTGTTTAACGGTGTTACCAAAAATCTCGAAAAGTACTTGATCGTTTTACTTCAAATTTGTACACGATACTCAAATTAAACTTCGGACGAACATAGGATTCATATGTTTTAAAATGTGTAATATACAAATATTTGTGTATTTTATAAAGGGGAAAGGTCGTTACAAAAAATTTCGAAAAGTTCTTGACCGATTTATTTCACATGTTTACACGGTACGCTAATAAAACATTCAGACATTCATACCGTAGGCTATTTCCTTTTTTAAACAACATTGTACAGGTTTTCTGTCAAAACCATCAGCGAGAAAGACCATGCTGTGCTATGCTGTGAAAATGTGCTGCTTCCATTTCTTTCTCACAGTTAGTTTCAGCTACGATAAGAGGGCATTTAAACCATTCGACAAATTATTAAAAATAGTTCCATTCCATGCTGGGCGCCTGGTACAGCAAAAGATTATGAATTTCTTGAAATAAGACAGTCTCGGTTTGCAACCAAGACTGTCTTATTTCAAGAGACAAATTATGTCCCCCATATATGTTCTTATACAATTTAAGAAAAAAATTATACACACAACAAAGTGCTTTTTTTCTTGCTCCCTATCGCTTTTACAGAAAACAAGAACGTTATCTTTATTGTTTATCGGCTTATGGTTAGAATCCTACTGTGTAATCTGAATCGTCCATAATCTTGTAGTCTTACCCAGTCGCAGATTAAAACGAAGTGAAATACCGTCACTGAAGCCACTATTCTCACAGGTCCAGCAGCTGGATAGCTCTCAAAAATGGTTCAAATGGCTCAGAGCTCTATGGGACTTAACATCGGAGGTCATCAATCCCCAAGAACTTAGAACTACTTAAACCTAACGAACCTAAGGACATCACACACATCCATGCCCGAGGCAGGATTCGAACGTGCGACCGTAGCGGTCGCGCGGTTCCAGACGGAAGCGCCTAGAACCACTCGGCCACACAGGCCGGCGGATAGCTCTCTCATACTCTATACACCAATGATTACGACCGACTTATCCTTTCATTTTAAGCGACACCAATTCCCAGTCAAGTTTTTGTTTGCAATAACAATAACCAATGCTCTAGATCAGAGAAAGGGGTAAGAGGATGGAGGGAAGGAGGAGGGGGGAATTAAGATAGGGAGGAGGAAGGAGGAGGTACACAGAGAGAAGAGGGAGATGTAATACACACACAGAGAGAGAGAGAGAGAGAGATGAACAAAGAGAGGGATCTGGGCGGGAGATGGGCAGAGGGAGGGTGGAGGGAAAAAGAGTTTTGGATGTACATCCAAATCCCATACATTTCTAGCAACTGCGAAGCATTGCCGGCTTCGCTAGCAGTGACCAGAAACAACTCATGTTTTCAGATAAAAACAAAGCCCCGTCCGCAGCTCGTGGTCGTGCGGTAGCGTTCTCGCTTCCCGCGCCCGGGTTCCCGGGTTCGATTCCCGGCGGGGTCAGGGATTTTCTCTGCCTCGTGATGACTGGGTGTTGTGTGATGTCCTTAGGTTAGCTAGGTTTAAGTAGTTCTAAGTTCTAGGGGACTGATGACCATAGATGTTAAGTCCCATAGTGCTCAGAGCCATTTGAACCATTTGAACAAAGCCCCATTTCAATTGCAATAGTATCAAAACAAATGCTACTTTAGCCACAAAAAAAAGGAATCTCTACCTCATAGTAGACAGGTTCCCTTTTTGTTGTGCATCTAGGAATATTTCATATCACATTTTGTTGACTGCTAAACACAAAGAATAAGTATCTCAGTAGGTGGCTATTTTTTGGCTTCCTGATAATATCAATAGATATATCTCGATTAAATATAGCCCCAGAATAATCTAAGGAACATCAATCGATTGAGAACGTAAAACTGCAGTTTACTTAACCTTTTTTTTGTAAATGATACGCGCAATCGATGTAACAGACATCATTCTGTGAGCAAGACCGCGCCGAGTACATATCACAAAGTATAAGTTAGTTACATATCTCGCCAAAATCGTCTGAGAAAAGGCAACTAACGAACTTTCGTAGAGGCACCTAGTATATCTTTTGCCATTCATTTCCACGCCTATAACAGTCTTCTGTGAACTGGTGTCTCTACTAAATGAATACACGAGTGATCGTCGTTTTGTGATCTTAGACAACTATACAACTGATAGGCGTTAAGCAGTTGCGATAATACCAGCCCCTTACAAATTACAGTCGAAACCGTTGCTGCTCCTATGTACCTGGAGAAGTGGCGCACTGGATCCGAATTCGGGAGCAGGCCGGTTCAAATTCCCGTCCAGACCACTCGCTTTCTATGTTTCGTGGTTGCCACAGATCGCTTAAGGCACACAACCAATAGTTCGCTGGGATATAACACGACTGATTTCCTTTTTCCAATCCGAGCTTTCACACTGTCTCCAATACTCCTTCCTCCCTATATCTTTACGTTCTTCGGATAAAGAATGATCGTTGTCCGTTTTGTACAGTGCCTTATTTTATAAACGATATAGTTGTAAATCTTTGAAGCAGATAAAGTGACATATGCGAAAATAGATAGAAGATTGTCCTAACTCCCTAAACAAGATCCAAAAGGAAGCATAGTTTAGTCTAAATATTTATAGTTAAAATTATATATTTCAATAAGATTCAGTCTAAATATCACTCCACCATATATCACGCGAGTGTCTATGTACATACATAAAATTGGAGAAATTCGAGCTCATACGAGGGTTTACTGCCATTCACTCTCAACGCTTGTCCGCCCTATTCTGGAGTATTGCTGTGCGGTGAGGGATCCGTATCAGGTGGGACTGACGGATGACATCGAAAAAGTACAAAGAAGGGCAGCTCGTTTTGTACTATCGCGAAATAGGGGAGATAGTGTCACAGACATGAGAAGTGAATTGGAGTGGAAATCATTAAAACAAAGGCGTTTTTCGTTGCGACGGGATCTTCTCACGAAATTTCAATCACCAGTTTTCTCATCCGATTGCGAAAACATTCTGTTGGCACCCATCTACATAGGGAGAAATGATCATCACGATAAAGTAAGAGAAATCAGGGCTCGCACAGAAAAAATTAAGCGATCGTTTTTCCCGCTTGCCTTTCGAGAGTGGAACGGTAGACAGCATGAAGGTGGTTCATTGAACCCTCTGCCAGGCAGGTTATTGTGAATAGCAGAGTAATCACGTAGATGTAGATGTCGAACGCGCACCATTCACGAGTGGAAAAGGTAATGGAGAAAACAATAGTACACATAGTACCCTCCACCATACGCCCTAAGGTAACTTGAGGATTACATGTAAGCTAGAATAAACACACCGGTCGCTGAGTTAGTTTCCAACATACTCGTCACCGTATTTTAGGTCCTTTTAATATCGTGTGATCAGCTTCTTTATTGTGTGTCATAGAATTCGACCTCCTGGGACTGAAAGTAGCATATGATAATCGCTGCACCATTGTCCTACACCGGAAATGTTGGCCGGATGAGAATTTCTTTGAGTGTAAGAAAAGAAACGGGTGGGACAACGAAACTACAAGATGGTGAAAGACCTCTCGCCACATCGCCTGCAGGAATTTTTTTGCTGCTGATGCCTGTGACTTCAGTCAGCAAAGCATCTGCACTATGGATCACTTGCTTCTTCTTCTGAGAGCTGGATCTGAACATCCTTGGTAAATCGCTGCTGATTTCTTTAATCGTAAGGCGACTGGTTCGTCGTGTACGGCTCCACTTGCTCCAGAAGCTGATCCCTTACGAGGTGTGGCAGCCCACTACTATTTTCGTTAAACACAGTAAACGTTTTCGTTCAAGTGTCTGCACCAGGAATGCCCATCTGATTGTTCTTGACACGTGGTCATTAGAAAAAGCCGCTGATGTATATCGATTGCCTCTACATTCACCGCCACCACTATCCCCACCACCATCGTCGTTAGCTATTTTCCATGCACTGCTAGATAAAAGACACCTCTGAACTCTTATCACAGATAATAAAGTCTGTTCTATAACTACTTTGTCTACACTGAGCATCATTTATTGTTTTTATTTATTTCCTGTCGATTTCGAAGCAACTACGGATTCATCTGCAGGCATTTTAGCACTGTGATCGATGTGATATACCACTGCATGTTACGTAAGCTAGTAACAGCCACATCAAAGGATGCTTAAGTATTTTAACAGGATATACTTGTGTTGGCATATTACATAGATCACAGTGATAGAGCATCTGGAAATAAAGGCATACTTGCTTCGAAATCGATTGTATATACATTGAAAACAGCTGAGTAGAGGAAAAATAGTACCAAAATATTTTTTATTTTCCACAATAAAAATAGTGAACAGCTTTGGAAACAGCAAGATCTGCTAGACTTTTCCATGTGTTACGGTCTTCAACCGTCTATGCTCCAGCATTGTTTCCTAATGTCATCTACTCACCTTGCATTAGGTCATCGTCTGTCTTTCTTTCTGTTTTGGAATCCACCAAAGAGATTCGTCCAGGTGCCTTCCAGTCGTCTAGCTACATGTGTCTGCATTTCATTTTTCTTACAGTCATAATTACATCTTATTCTCCTGAATGTAACCTGATCCATTTCTTAGTTTTCCTCACCTGGCTAGTGATTCTTGAGATCAATCCTTCCATTGCTCGCTGAGCGACTTTCAGACTCTGAAGGGTTCTCTCATTAGAAGTGCCTGTATTACCTTCGCAAGTCAGAACTGGTAATACAGCCTGACCGTTAACTTTCCTTTCCAAAGATACAGGAAAACTTGTTTTAAAAACGCTATATACGAGGGTAATCCCAAAAGTAAGATCCCTATTTTTTATAAGTACGTAGACCTGTTTATTTCTACAATGATTTACATCAGTTTACAGCTTGAACATTTAGCTATTTTTCGAGATAATCACCATTTCTGTCGATGCATTTTTGTAGACGCTGTGGCAGGTTTTGTATGCTCATGTCATACCAGCTCGCCACCAAGCTGTTCAGAAAGTTATGAACCTCTTCTTTCACTTCGTCGTAGCAGCTGAATCGCTTTCCGGCCAAATGTTCTTTTAATCTAGGGAACAGGTGATAGTCACTTGGCGCCAAGTCAGGACTATAGGGTGGGTGGGTGATTGTATTCCACTGAAACTGTTGCAGGAGAGCAACGATTTGCTGAGCGATGTATGGGCGAGCGTTGTCATGGAAAATGTGTACGCCCTTGCTCGACATTCCTCTTCTCCGGTTCTGAATTGCCCGTTTGAGTTTTTTCAGTCTCACAGTACCTGTCAGCGTTAACTGTGGTCCCAGCGATTCAGCTCAGTAGAGTTTATAGTTAGAACAGTTAGGCACTATACTGTTGCGAACCTATACGATTCCGGGTTGGAAGTCGTCGTTGAGTACGCACCGTTCAGTAATTGAGAGCACTGCTTCTGCCTATCTGAACTCCATCCGTGTGGCTGGGAGTTCGCGTTTATCGTCTGTAGAACACAGAGAGGAGAAAACAGTAGTAGACTATATTATTAGTCAAAGGACCGCCTTCTGCCGTCCTAGTTTTTGGAAGGTTTTATTTTGTGGCTGGAGTTCTTCCCTCGACGCAGACGTGTACAAGAACCAGCACGCTGACGCACCGGACGCAGTACATACGGTGATATTGGAAATTGCTTCGGCTTATTAGGATTATAAAGCTAAACAGCTGTGATCACACTAGTTTATTTCCACTGAGGTTCCACACCACTGTAGATCATTTTGAAAGTAGTATCTTCTAATATTTGGTACGTAGATGATGTCAGTCATTTCGCGTTATTTATGTTAGATCGCGTGGCCATAAAAAGGGGCAGAGTGGACAATTGATCTGCAATTTTAGTTAGGAAATATAGAGAATTGTACTTAAAGTGTTGATTGTAATCTATAATAAATATATATTGAGCAACAACGTTTATCATTTAGTAGATTAGTTGCTTTCCTCATTCATTTATGTTTAGATTGTAATTTGCATCTTAAAAAGAATTAAGAGATCCTAAGGGGGTAGTCAGACAGGGCCAAAATCATCATTTTAGCATTTATTCTTATCCGTTGCGCACATTCATTTTACACCCGCCTAGAGTAGCATCTTGGGACTTGATCAATTTGTGAAGTTCTTCTCTTGAATAAATCATCCAGTTTTTCTGAAATTTTTATCGTTTGTTTGTCTGTATATGTACATGACATCTACCGATTTGCGTCTCATTCGGAAAATTTCACCGTCGTGCGTCTTAGAATATGTTTGATGTATTGTGTTTAGCCTTGATAATAAGATTATAGCCGCGCGGGATTAGCCGAGCGGTCTGGGGCGCTGCAGTCATGGATTGTGCGGCTGGTCCCGGCGGAGGTTCGAGTCTTCCCTCGGGTATGGGTGTGTGTGTTTGTCCTTAGGATAATTTAGGTTAAATAGTGTGTAAGCTTAGGGACTGATGACCTTAGCAGTTAAGTCCCATAAGATTTCATACACATTTGAACATTTTGAACATAAGATTATACTTCCTACTGAGTAGATTATGTCAGCGTTTAAAATTTTTGAGTAGCTGTTTGAAATACTGCAAATCAAATTTTTGTCTCCCCTGGAAGACGTTAGTTACGGAACCTGCACCTGGGAGTAGATGACCGTGCACTGGGTTGGTCGTTTAGTGATACGGATGTCCTACGACCCTGATGAAGCCTAATGGAAGCTTTATCGCTAACTCTGGTATTCTTAGGCTACACGTTTTCGTAAAAGTTTTTTTTATCATTCTTCAGACTGATCTGATATGGCCTGCCATTCAGTGTCTGTTACACCTAACGTCTTCAGTTATTTGCTTCGTGTATTCCAGTCTTTGCCTTCGCCTGCAATCTTTCGCCCACTGCTGCGTCTCCAGCTAGACCATGAAAGTTACTTCCTCTTGCTTTAACACATGTCCATTTTCTTCTTCTAGCCGGTTATTTCTCTATATTCCTTTCATCCCCGGTTCTACGAAGGACATCCTCTTTTATTATCCCGTAAGTGCACATTATTTTCAGAATTTCTGTAACTTAACATCTTAAACGCCTCGATTCCCTTCCTGTTTCCCTAGAGTCCACGATTCATTTCTACACAATACTGTGCTCCATGTGGACATTCTAAAGAATTTCATTTTTAAATGAATTATGCGTTATACTAGTAGATTTCATAGTACAGAGAATGGCCTCTTTGCTTATGCTGATCTGATCTTCCGTCCTTGTTTCGTCCGTCATGTGTTCTTTTGTTTACGAGGCAGCAGAATTGCTTCGCGCCGTCTGTTACGTGGTCCTCAATTTTGAAGCTAACATTAGGCTTGTTGCTTGTCACTAATTTCGTCTTTCTTTGGTTCACTCTCAGTCCATAATCTGTGCTCAGTAGATTGTTCATTCTATTCAACAGGTTCTGTAGTAACTATCCCACAGTTTCACAGAGAACTACAATGCAATCAGTACGCCCTATTATTGATATTCTATCACTCTTAATTTTAATGCCACTTGTGAACCTTTATTTGATTCACTACTTTCTGAACAGTATGGGAGAGAGAGTGCACAGTCTTCTGTTGCGCCGTTTTTACGACAGTCGTTTCAGAAATTTTGCACACTTTAAGATAGAACTGCCGGCCGTTGTGGCCGAGCGGTTCTAGGTGCTTCAGTCCGGAACCGCGCTGCTGCTACGGTCGCAGGTTCGAATCCTGCCTCGGCCATGGATGTGTGTGATGTTCTTAGGTTAGTTAGGTTTAAGTAGTTCTATGTCTAAGGGACTGATAACCTCAGATGTTAAGGCCCATATTGCGTAGAGCCATTTGAACCATAAGACAGAACTGAAGAAAATAATGTATTTTACGAAAAACCTTTTAGAGGCCTTCAATATAATCTCCATTCCTGCTTATGACTGCTTCCCAACATTTTGGAAACGCCTGTATTTCGGATACGGCACCTTCATTGTTTAGCTGTCTGATCATTCGGGTCGCTTCACTGGATGCTTCATCAATTGCACCAAAAAATTTTCCAAGGAATTTAGGAAACAAATCAGTGTCTGATGGGCCCGTATCAGGGCATTATGTTGGGAGGAGAAGTATTTCCCAACCGTAGTTGTCGAGCGTTTCTCTCAGTGACAGGACAATATGCGGTCTTGCACTATCGTACAAGTTGAGGACACCAGCTGCAAGCATGTCAGGTCTTCTTTGACAAATTTTCGAGCGGAAAAATATTTTCTATGGCTACATCCATGTCATATGCAAAGACCGTCATCAGAGGCGAAACTTTTCCATTGTGAAGAATGAGACTTCAGTTCTGGCTCAAAATCTCGTATCCAGGTTTTATCAAGTGCAACAATCCTTTTCAGAAACTTATTTTGTTCGATAATGTTGAAGCAATTCTGTGACTCCTCTGTGACATGCCTTCTGCTCTTCACTCAAATCCATGCAGAACCCATCTGACAATAATTGTTCTCATCTTTAACTTTTCAAGTATGATTCTGTAAACTGGTCTCATATGCAATTTCCTCACATGTTTCTTGTCGACCTCTCTCAAAATATCATTAACAGCAACCAGAGAAGTGCTGTCTGTTGTAGCTGATGGTCTTCCACTGCTTGGGCTGTCCTCAGTGCTAACCTGACCTTAACGGAAACGAGCATAGCACAGTGATTCTGTGATACGATACACTACACTATTCCCATACAACTCGGTCAAAACGTTGCAAATTTCCGTTGGGTTCTGTCCATGTAGGGATTCGATTTTGATGTAGGAACGCTGGTCACTACATGTAATCCGACCTTATTCCGTTTCAGCTTCTATTTTAAAACTTAATTATTCACGACACAGCCACGTGAACTAGCAGACACATATACTATAGTCACGCCTTGCGTCTCGCTCACAGCTAACACGAATTTCAACTTGACCACGCCACTATAACGATCGCGCATGCGCAGTGTGCAGTGTGCAGGACTTTTGAAATGGCCCTCGTAATTCACACACTTTTCTCTTGGCCTTCCATGATCGTGCTTTCCTTTTGATCTAATAAATACTCTAGACATATATTACCCATCTTTTCATAAAGAGTATACCTATTTTAATGACTATTTCTAGCTCTGTACAACACTTTTCGTTGCAGAATTCTTTTTCTTGGCAATAATCTTATGAAGGCACCTTGCTTCCATTGTTGTTGTTGTTGTTGTTGTTGTTGTGGTCTTCAGTCCTGAGACTGGTTTGATGCAGCTCTCCATGCTACTCTATCCTGTGCAAGCTTCTTCATCTCCCAGTACCTACTGCAACCTATATCCTCCTGAATCTGTTTAGTGTATTCATCTCTTGATCTCCCTCTACGGTTTTTACCCTCCACGCTGCATTCCAATACTAAATTGGTGATCCCTTGATGCCTCAGAACATGTCCTACCAACCGATCCCTTCTTCTTGTCAAGTTGTGCCACAAACTCCTCTTCTCCCCAATTCTATTCAATACCTCCTGATTAGTTATGTGATCTACCCATCTAATCTTCAGCATTCTTCTGTAGCACCACATTTCGAAAGCTTCTATTCTCTTCTTGTCCAAACTACTTATCGTCCATGTTTCACTTCCATACATGGCTACGCACCATACAAATACTTTCAGAAACGACTTCCTGACATTTAAATCTATACTCGATGTTAACAAATTTCTCTGCTTCAGAAACGCTTTCCTTGCCATTGCCACTCTACATTTGATATCCTCTCTACTTCGACCATCATCAGTTATTTTGCTCCCCAAATAGCAAAACTCCTTTACTACTTTAAGTGTCTCATTTCCTAATCTAATTCCCTCAGCATCACCAGAGTTAATTCGACTACATTCCATTATCCTCGTTTTGCTTTTGTTGATGTTCATCTTATACCCTCCTTTCATGACACTGTCCATTCCGTTCAACTGCTCTACCAAGTCCTTTGCTATCTCTGACAGAATTACAATGTCATCGGCCAACCTCAAAGTTTTTATTTCTTCTCCATGTATTTTTATACCTACTCCGAATTTTTCTTTTGTTTCCTTCACTGCTTGCTCAGTATACAGATTGCTTCCATTATCAAGCATAAAATCTGACTTGCCACTCTGGTGCTTTTACCTTTCCTTACAGAAAATACAGTCACAGACTTCCCTGTCGCAGTCAGTCCTACTTTTCAGAGCTTAAGCTGCAGCCACAGAGAACGTGGGGCATTCTGAGGAAATGTAGAAGCAATTACCTGGAGCTCGAAGGCAATAACCTGGCTCCTGGGGAATTTACCCGTCAGTATAGCGGGAGCAGTGCCGAACGCAGGGTTCAGCGACTGAGCAAGGCGGCGCACTGTTAACAAAATACAGGACTCGTACTACATCTACAGCTACATGATCACTCTGCAGTTCACAATTAAGTGCCTGGCTGAGGTTTCATCTAACTACCTTAAAAAAAAAAAATGGTTCAAATGGCTCTGAGCACTATGGGACTCAACTGCTGTGGTCATCAGTCTCCTAGAACTTAGAACTACTTAAACCTAACTACATCACACACATCCATGCCCGAGGCAGGATTCGAACCTGCGACCGTAGCAGTCGTACGGTTCCGGACTGCGCGCCTAGAACCGCGAGACCACCGCGGCCGGCAACTAACTTCAAGCTACTTCTCTACCGTTCCACGCTCTAGCAGCGCGCGGGAAAAAAGAACACTTAAATCTTTCACTGCGAACTCTAACAATGATTCAAATGGCTCTGAGCACTATGGGACTTAACTTCTGGGGTCATCAGTTCCCTAGAACTTAGAACTACTTAAACCTAACTAACCTAAGGACATCACACACATCCATGCCCGAGGCAGGATTCTAACCTGCGACCGTAGTGGTAGCGCGGTTCCAGACTGTAGCGCCTAGAACCGCTCGGACACTCCGGCCGGCGCGAACTCTGATTTCCCTTATTTTATTATCGTCATTATTTACACCTACGTAGGGGGTGCCAACAAAATATTTTCACACTCAGAAGACAAAGTTGGTGATTGAAATATCAAGAGATGATCCTGCCGCAATGAAGGGAGGAAACCACTTCGAATGAGTCTGACCATCCAGTTAGGTTTTCCGTACTATCTTCTTAACATCGGAGTGCTTCCTTTAATGAGGCGTCCCAGTCTGTGTCCAAATGAGCTCGAACCCTATAACCTAGACGCTGACGTGGCATTATTGTGAACTTACTACCTTCTTTCTTGCTTGGAGTCTGATGAAGAGGAAGCTCTGCAGTGCGACACTATGAACTACTTGTTTCTTAATCCTCAGTGACAGTGGAGTCAACCGATTCTTGCGTAACGATGTCACAATCAAGACTGCCTAATTCTAGAATATCCGAAGATCGAAGTGAGACCTTTCAAAAAAAATCAGCCACCGTACATATTCAGCCGAACAGCGAGCCTGTATGACGCATAACAATTTACAGACATAAAGTATATGTTAATGACCACAGAGCACAACAGTGCTGAAAAAACATTGATTCTGTTGAAAAGAAATCGTTGACAGTTCAACAAATGCTCTTGATAATAGCGATTGGAATCTTCGCACAATGAGCGAATTCTTCTGTAATGTGAATGCCGGTCGCAGAGGTGTATAAAAATCGCACAGAGAATTTTTAATGAATGCTGTCGGAGGGGGAACAACATTTGTATTGTTGCAGTAGGCTTGAACCCAGTTAGCTGACCTGTAAAGCAATTCCTGTATAGCATCACGAACCTCATTTGTCTCTTTGTGTTGTTTGTTGTCAGAGACGATTTGTTCTCAAATTTATGAAGTCTTAACGTGTATTTCATACATCGGTAAATATGTATAAATAATTTTCGTACGAAGGATAACGAAAGCGCTTGGAAACCACCTGCACTTCCAGTAGCATCTGATGCACATTGTGGGTGTGTTATATAATTTCAAGCGGAGCATAAAAGTCTAAAAGACAGTCATCAAACTGCAGTTAGTAAGCCTGTAATCAACATCGCATTAGCGTGGTACTCTGTGCTGGGTTAAGTTCGAACGGCAGTTTGCTGCTTGTCTGTTCACTGACATTTCTGTGCCTCGTTAGCCTACAGTCCACTAACAAGAGCGTACCAAAGAAAGGGATGTGTTAGGAAGGGGTTGGGGTGGAGGATGGGTGAAAGGGAAGGGGCAGAGAGGGGGCGGGGTACTCATGGTAATTTTGCACAGAATGAGACTTACAACAAATGGCTTTGGGTACACTTGCTATTAATCAGTAACCACCACATGTTCTGGCTTCCTTCAAACTGATACTGCCTGCAGGGGCTGGACGTGGGTTCGAAATTTTTTCCACCGGAAGTGGAGGGAGAGTAGCTGTCCTCCCCTGTCCCTTTTTGGATCGTTCTTTTCTTGTAATTATCTTGTAAGAATACTATTCATGTCAACGAAATTTGTGCGGAATTGGTCTCGAGCGAACACAGGGAGGCCAGTTCCCCTGTCGCCAGTTATTTGCAGTAATAAAAACCTTTTTAATGTAGTCATACTCGTGAGCGAAATACGAGCTCCATGTTGTTATGGAGCAAGGTTGGGGTTCAACGTGCTGTCGACAACGAGGTCGTTAGAGACAAAGCATTGATTGAACTGGACAACGCTGAAAGAAATCGGTCGTCGTGTTGTTTAAGCATTTGCCTGAAATTATATATGTAAGAACATCGGTTAAAATAAATCAGGATGGCAAGACGAGAATTTAGATTTTACTACGCAAACAGTAATCTAAGATGTTAATCACTGCTTGACCGCTCTCACTGTCAGATGTTGTCACGGATATATTCCATACAGCGCAAAGTGTAGAAAAGTAGTTTGCGAGACATAGATTCAAACCCTGGCCGAACCAGCGTGTCGGATTAACGACCTTACACACTGATACGACTTCGAGAATCAGTGTCTCTTGTCGTTCCCTATGTGAATACCGAGTTGGTACCCAATAGCCTCCTCGGAATGAATCGTACACCTACAACCAACTAAATTAGATACCTACCTAGTAGACTGTAGCACCCCGTTTTTCGTATTGATGACGACAGGGACGTATCGTTGCATTTAATCCGCGAGACACTAAAAACGTTGGACAACCCTCTTGAACGAGGAACATTCATCCACTGTCCACGAATTGATTTGAACTGAGACCACTATGAAGATATGTCCATCTAAGTCGTCCCCGTGTTCAATAAGACGGAGGTCAGACGATCGGGGCGATACTCAGAATCAACCCCATTTCCATTGAGTGGTCGTTGATTACTTTTCTGAACGTACCGCCGGCTTTTTTTTTTCTTTTTATTGTTACTTTCAGACGTTATCCACTCAGTCATCCTCTAGTACATGGTATGTTACAATTTAAAATGTGCACCCAATCACACTCATCACACAAATATAGCCAAGACACACACAGAATTATTATATTGCTTTACACAGAATAGTAAAATCGTGGTATGTTCAGCAACCAAAACGTAATGTGTGTGTGTGTGTGTCCGTTCTTTCAGTCCAAACCAATAGAACAGACACCATTTTGATCCAGCAGCCACTATGAATTAAGACGCAAAGGAATTACGGACATTGGCTACGAGTGAGTATTGATTTAAATCAATGGGGAAGTTGAAAATTTATGCAAGACCGGGATTCGAACTCTAGTCTCCTGCTTACTATACAGATGCGCTGATCACTGCACCATCTGGACACAGTGGTGACCGCAGCTGCATCGACACTCTAGCGCACCTCCCAGCAGACCCAAATTCTCAATTTATCCACCACACACTACTAATGAAGTGACTCTTGCCCATTATCCTCATTACTCGCTGCATTTCGCCAATTCTCGTAGGGTTCGAGCCCGGGGTGTATCTGCACTGAATGTCTGAAAGGACAGACACCACACACACATAATTAAGGCGAGAACTGCCAATGATCTCTTCAGTGCAGATTCACACCAGGCTCGGACTATACGGAGATCGGCGAAATGCCGCGAGTAATCAAGGTAATGGACTAGGGGCACTACATTAGGAGTGTGTGGGTAAGTTGAGAATTTGGGTCTGATGGGAGGTGTGCCAAGGTAGTCCATGCTGTTGCGACCACTACGTCCGGACTGCGTTGTGGTCAGAGCATCTACCTAGTAAGCAGGGGCCCGGGTTCGAATCCTGGTCCGACACAAACTTGCACTTTTCTACATTTATTTAAATCAATGCCCGCTTACAGCCAGTGTCTGCAATATCCCTGTGTCGTAATACATATGTCTACACAATGTTGCGAGTAGTGACTTCACAATGGTGGGGAGTTGTTGTCCACAAACCACCAAGCACTGTAGCAATTCAGCTGTCGCTTGGAATCGCAGTGGGCAGCCGATAATGACGTGGTCGATATTCTCCTCCGCGCCGCAATACATAGTGGCGAATCAGTCAGTTGTAGCGATAGAGGTGCAGCCGAAATCGTTCATGGTTAAAGCAGAGGCGGGACATGGTAACTAGAAACTTTCTGTGGTACACACCAAGGGAGTATCACGGCGGTGCCGAGATACGTGGTAGTATAGCTGCACAATCATTTCCTCTTTGTTGGTACGACAGGCGCCACTTGTTGTTCCACAACGTTCTGATCTGCTGCCACGTCTTGCAATAGGTCTGAGTAAGGAACATGTCCGTACATCTTTGTCCGGTGGTGGGTGGCAGTTTTAGCGAGAGCGTCGACAATTTCATTGCACCTGGTACCAAGGCGCCCCTTTACCCGCAGCACAGAGATTTTCTTGTTAGTACTCTGTAGTTCTGCAATGCAGGTTACGATCTGGTATACCAAGTAATTACATGTATTATTGACGAAATGATTCCATCTGAGCAGTAGTGCTGATCGAGAGTCTGACAGAATAATGATTGTATCTTTATCTAAGCAATCAGCAGATTTATGACCCTATAGAGTTACAGTGAGCTCCGCTGTACGTACCTAAGTTTCCGGAGGGTGTTGAAATTGGGTACTGTTGTGCGTCTGTTCCTCGCAATATGCGCTTCCAACGCCATTTGCAATACGTGATCCACCTGTGTAGAGAGGGTGTCCATGTAACCAATCTTTTAAAAAGACTTTTAAAACAGCCAGCCTTTGGGCTGCTATTAGTAAACAAACGGATGCGCATTATCCATTAACTGTCTGTAAGGACCAGATGCTCGTACCCTTGTACAAAATATTCTCATAATCGTCCCGCATAAAATTAAACTCAATCTTTCGGCGACAGACTCCGTCGTGTTCGTCATGAAAATCAGAGTATCGTAATTATTGCTATGATGGCGCTATATGAGGATATGTGTGTTTTAAGTCCCGTCAACAGCGAGGTCATTATAGACGGAGCAGAAGCTCGGGTTAGGGATGGATGGAGAAGGAAAATCGGCCGTACCCTTTCGAAGGAACCATTCAGGCATTTACCTTGAGCGATTAAGGGAAATCACAGAAAACCTAAATCAAGATGGCCGGACGCGGGTTTTAACCGTCGTCCACTGCGCTATCCCGCTCGGTGACGACGCCACAGCCAATCACGGTCGGCGAGCCCCGCGGCGTGGCCGCGTGGTTTGAGGCGCCATGTCACGGACTGCGGGGCCCCTCCCTCCGGAGGTTTGAGTCCTCCCTCGGGCATGGGTGTGAGTGTGAGTGTTGTTCGTAGCATAAGTTAGTTTAAGTAGTGTGTAAGTCTAAGGACCGATGACCTCATCAATTTGATCCTTTAGGAATTCACACACATTTGAATATTTGAACATGGTCGGTGAACTTGCGAGGAAATGGCGCCACTGAGACTCAAATCCATGATTTGGAGAGCAGAAAAGAAAATTCCCCCACCAAACGTTCTGGATCTACTTCTACAATCCGAAAGCTACTTTTCATTCAGTGGCAGAGGATACTTGAGATGAACACTGAACTTCCCCGATACAGAAAGATTAATCCAGCAGTTCAAGAGGGCATCTTAAATTTCTTAAATCGGTACTTAGAAACTGCAAAAGAAAACCGAAAAAGTACGAATGGCAGGAATCTAACCCAGGACCTTGCAGGTGCAGAGAGGAGTCTGTCCGCCATTTTAACATAGCACTTTTGGCTAATTACTGACAAGTGGAAGCAGCTGCCCCTTCGGAGTGCATGGGAAATGGGAAAGGGGAGAGGGTAATTAGTTACATAACCAAAACATTGTCCCACGCTAGGTCTTGACATACTTTCACTCACGTCATGAGGAACCCCTTCGCTACACTCGAGAACTGTAACAGAACGCTCGAAATATTAATTATCCCTAGTAACAGCGCAATATGTCACATTAACATTCTCAACAGTTATAATTTGGTGCCAGGAAGCGCATATAGTTACAAAAGTACTGGAAGTGAATTTCATCACGAGTTTCCGATGACGTTGCATTATAAGTACCAGTTATTATCAACTACGAGAGCCATCGGAAACTTCATGCAGGACAGATACAAAACAATGTTGACAGATTGTTACAAAACACAAATAATTACATCTGCAGACTTCTTTTTAAATCGATCAGAGGAGGGTAGGGAACAAAGTTTTTTCATGCGATCGGTGACGATACAAGCTTTTGCTGCCTTATAGTTCATGTTTCACACTTTACCATTCTTGTCCCGATCAAACTGGTTGCCTCTTTCAAACGATTTTGATGGCCGGAGATTAAACCCTATTCTTCCCTCCATGCGGTTATCACTTCATCTTCCACACCAAAGAATGGCTGGCACCTACTTATCACAGCGAAACGTTAAAAACTCATTTCTGGGCTGGATGAGTTCCCAGATGGAATAAATATTTGCAGAAACTCTAAAATAGCTCTTTCTACGAAATCAAAAGTACTAGTAAGACGAAAATGAGCAGAAAAGTAAAGTATGTCTCTGTGTACGTGTTTTAGTTTTTATCTCATAGATTTCTTTTTCATCATTAGCGATCTCTTCGAGAGAATCCGTATTTATTTTGAGGTGCTTACTATGCTTTAGGCTACTTAGAAATACTCTTTTAGGATTCTTCATGTGGCATTGCTGCCTTTCCTCTCTTTCTACTTTGTATCTGCAGGTAAGAAAGAGTCCTAGTGTGAAATTCTAATGGTATATTTTTCTCAACGATATACAAACAAGTTCTCCTCGTATAGGTTAACGTGCTTTCCAGTTCTTATTCTATGACTGCTGCAATTAAGAAGCTTTCTGAACTACAGACCTAAAGGCCTATGGGTCATTTTTTGGGAAATCGTTTTAAATGATCCGCCATATTGTATAGAATATTCCCTCCAAGCTTAGTTTCTGGCAACACTTACTGTTTCTGATAAGCCATTATCTGAAGTCTGTGCCCTGGATCTGTTTGTTTGTTTGTTTATGCAAGTTTGTTTTTACATAAAACGAAGTGATATGGAAACAAATTAAAATAAAAGCAAAAAGATTTATTGCAGTAGTAATTAAAAAACAGAAGCGACAAGGGAGAGGCCAAGTGGTGATACATATGTAAATAGTACTGGAGTTGAGGTTAGGGAAAAGAAGTTTTTGCCAATGAACGGATATTGCCAGAAAAAATGTCAACTAAAATCGTTACAAAACAACAAAAGGAATTATATGAAATATTTTTAACGCACAGAATAAGGACCTGTAAGATCCTTACGATGAGACTGGAAAGTAAAAAGCAGAACAGAAGGAAAACCGAAAACCCCAAGACCTTTCGAAACAGTGCATAGGTGTTACAAAAGGAGCTAAGATACAAATTTGCCTTGTAGATTAGTTTCAGAATCCAAAATTTAATATCAAGGTATTATCTTATATGTTCCCCTAATACTTCTTTGAACAAAATTGGTAAAAACTTACTACGAAATATGTAACTTACTTCAAGTTTTTTTTAGAACATTGTAACTATGCCTTGAATTTTGCTCATGACGGCAAAACACGCTGAGAAGTGATGCAACAGATGTTTGTAGAGTATGCACTGTGTATGCACTGCACCAGCGGAAGACAGAGATACTTATCCACGAAGAAAGAGCTCATCCTTAAGTGAAACAGACCCTTCTTATCTTATTGCTGAGTTCGACTATTGTCAAAATTTACCAGTTCCGAAGATAAACATAACCAGCCGAGTTTATAAAAGGCTTCTATGATTGTATGTAATGTTCACATGCACAAGGACAGTTTGTACTTTATGTGTTGTTTTATGGAGATGAGGGCGAAAAGAGATTCAAATGCAGTTGCCTCGTTTCTAAACAATGCTTTAAAAAATAAATTTACGAGTTCACTACTGTGAAAACAGATACTGATTTCTAGTGCCTGCATAGAAAAAAATAAAAGTGTGGTTATCACTTCATTTTGTTCATGGT
The DNA here is from genome assembly GCF_023864275.1 of Schistocerca cancellata. Taxonomy (NCBI): domain Eukaryota; kingdom Metazoa; phylum Arthropoda; class Insecta; order Orthoptera; family Acrididae; genus Schistocerca; species Schistocerca cancellata. The sequence continues at coordinate 229,083,531 of NC_064631.1, read as the reverse complement.
TAGCCGCAGCATGTCAAGTGGAAATTAACACATATTTTCTGTCCAGGGACATTCTTTTGGGAGATACGACAGGAGCTTCGGAATAATAAAATCAAAATTGAAGAAAGTGGAGACTGTCATAACTGCGTTATCATATCTTTCAGCTATGATAGAGTGTAGGACCAGTCCTTCGCCATTTAAAGTTTATAAGGAGAGGGATCTAATAAAGGACTGGAGAAGTGGCCAACAAATATGTCTTCCTACACCCATGGCAAAAGTGTGTGTGTTCAACTTACAATACTGCACCAAGTAAAATATAGTGGTACTACGCTGTGCTCTTCAACTTACTTTGGTACTTTTATCCCGTTTCGTCTGCGGAAACAGATAGGTGGTACCCAACGGCTAAGAGATACTGAACTTGAAAATTGTAAATCATGCACCAGTAACATCAGTGAAAGATGATAATGCTCATGGTTTCTTTACATACGTGAATGAAGAGAGCTGTGTTTGGTTGGATAAGATGTTTGAGGATAGCAAGGTACGAAGTGTAATGGTAATAAATAAATAACTATATTATGAAATGTTTTTACATAATTACATGCAGAGTCCAATATAGTCACTACTACACCTAAAACTGAGCATATGACTGCGTTACTTACTCCTATGAAACCGATTTATTGTTGATTTATGGAAAAATGACCTACAAGCAAGTTTACTATCATTCTTATATTTTTCGAGACTTTGACATTTTTAATTTACAAAATGAAATATTTGCTACAAAATCCAAATATGTTAAAAAGTTGAGTTGCATATATATTACATGTAGTTTATACACTGAAGCGTCGAAGAAACTAGTTTAGGCATGTGCATTGAAATACAGAGATATGTAAACACGCAGAACACGGCGTTGCGGTCGGCAGTGCCTATATAAGACAAGAAGAGTGGCGCAGTTTTTAGATCAGTTACTGCCGCTACAATGGCAGGTTATCAAGGTTTAAGTGAGTCTGAACGTGGTGTTATAGTCGGCGCACGAGCGATGGGACACAGCCTCTCCGAGGTAGCGATAAAGTGGGGATTTTCCCGTGCGACCATTTCACGAGTGTACCGTGAATATCAGGAACCCGGTAAAACCAAGTCTCCGACATCGCTAGGGCCGGAAAAAGATCCTGCAAAAAGGGGACCAACGACAACTGAAGAGAATCTTTCAACGTGACAAAAATGCTACCCTTCCGCATATTGTTGCAGATTTCAGTGCTGGGCCTATAACAAGTGCTAGCGTGCGAACCATTCAACGAAACATCATTGATATGGGCTTTCGGAGCCGAAGGCCCACTCGTGTACCCCTGATGACTGCACGACACAAATCTTTACGCCTCGCCTGGGCCCGTCAACACAGACACTGGACTGCTGATGACTGGAAACATGTTGCCTGGTCGGGTGAGTCTCGTTTCAAATTGTTTCAAGCGGATGGATGAGTATGGGTATGGAGACAACCTCATGAATCCATGGACCTTGCATGTTAGCGGAGGACTGTTAAAGTTGGCGGAGGTTCTGTAAAGGTGTGAGGTGTGTACAGTTGGAATAATGTGGGACCCCTGATACGTCTAGATTCGACTCTGACAGGTGATATGTATGTAAGCATCCTGTCTGATCACCTGCATCCATTCATATCCATTGTGCATTCCGACGGACTTGGGAAATTCCAGCAGGACAATGCAACACCCCACTCGTCCAGAATTGCTAGAGAGTAGCTACAGGAACACTATTCTGAGTTTAAACACTTACACTGGCCACCACACTCCTTGTACTCTTACGGATTTATGGAGAGCCCTGCAGGATTCATGGTGTCAGTTCCCTCCAACACTAATTGAGACATTAGTCGAGTCCATGCCATGTCGTGCTGCGGCACTTCTGCGTGCTCGCGGGGCCCCTACGCTGTATTAGGCAGGTGTACCAGTTTTTTGACTCTTCATTGTATTAAGATACACATTCTAGACATCTTTGACTGCAAATACCTCAATTCACCATATTGCCTTATGGATCCTTCTTCCAGAAAGCTGAATTGCCAACTCTAGTAAGGAAGCTACTTACATATGTCGTCTCAGTGTAGTGACACTTGTTTTGTTATTACATTACATAAAAAGGTTATTTATATACAGATCTAATATGTTGGCATTATATAAACAGTTACTCATATACATGCAGTTGTAGTTAAATTGAGTTTCCTTCTTCAAAGACATGACCAAATAAAAAAGTAAAAGAAACGTGCAGTGTACTAGCTTGCGGGACAAGGACTTGAGTCTGATCCGGACTCAGTAATGATCGTAGGTCTGGTACATCGGAACCAGACCATAAAAGTTAAGCTAAAAGAAAATTTGCCCCAGGAGAGCCCATATATATGACTATGGCGTGACATTCACAAGTTTTGAAATTGCTGACTTTACATCGTGATTAGCTACTACAAGTTTCGAAGGTGTGCCATGTACTGTGATGTAGGGGTAAGTCTGCAGATAGGAGTGCCGGTAACTAACATAAATAACTCATATAACTCATTGCTAACTGAAACTGGACTACAAAGTGCTGCAAGAAAAAAAGCAGGTGTACACCGGGTGTTCAGAAACTAACTATGCAGTGCCATGTTGTGGTGTGCTAAGTAATGACTGACGTGGTTGTCAATTATTAATACAACATTTTCCATTGTTTAACATATTTGATAAGGTGTTTGTATCTGTTTTCAGGCCCAGTTTGATTGAAGACTAACGTCTTGTGTGTTGTCATTGCGATCCAGGTCATCGTGCTGACGATTGAACAAGGAGTGTTTCTTGTGGAGCATGTGTTCCGCAGTGGAGACAAGTTTACCTCAGCAGCAGAAGCTGCATTTGCTGCAAAGTTCCCAGGAGTGGAGATGCCAAACCGCGAAGCTGTACGGAACCTCATCACCGAGTTTCGAAAGACCAGAAGCGTTCATAATGCTCCAAAATAAGGCAGGCCATCCACATCCACATTCGAAGAGAAGCTGGCGGAGGTGCAAGACATGATGCTGCAAAGTCCAAAGAAATCGGTTAGACGACTAGCTCAGCAGGCCCACGTGTCCATGCGTTCCGCTCGCAAGATTCTCCGATTCGTACAAACTGTCGGTCATGCATGAATTGAGAGATAAAGATCGCCCGGCGCATGTGAACTTTTGCAGCTGGTTTCTGTCCTTCCTGCAGGACAATGGTGGGATTCTTGACACAGCGTTTTTCACGGATAAGGCATGCTTTCACCTCTCCGGTTAAGTGAATAGCCAGAATAGCTACATGATCAGAAGGTTGGTGTTTGGTGCGCCGTGACTTGTAAACGTATCATTGGGCCGATCTTCTTTCAGTACATCATAAATGCAGAAAGGCACTATGCCTGCCTTCTGGAGCCATTCCTCGGTGAACTGAATGAGGACGAAATTGAGAATGCCTGGTTCCAACAGGATGGGGCGACAGCACAGACCGCCCCAAGGCGACGAAATTTTAAAGGGCATCTTCGGTGACCGTATCATCTCTCGAGGACTCTGGCCTCCACGTGCACCCGACTTGGCTCCACCGGATTGCTTTCTATGGGGTACGTTGAAGGAAAGGCCTCTGAAGGCAATCCGCACACCATACAAGACCTCCAAGCTGTACTGGCGGGTCACATTTGGAACATCACTCCCTATGTTTTACACAACGTCTTCAAGAACACGCAGAAACGTGTGCAACTGTGTCTTCAAGTTCAAGGGGATCACTTCCAGCATCTCTTATAACTTCCATGACATTAATACGGCAAGTTCTGAACTGCATAGTTACTTATTGAACACTCAAGTGCTGAGCTCTGAACGCCCAAGACAAACTTCCCAGCTCTAAAAAAGTAAGACTTCTACATAAAATGAGTGGTTTCATAACACGTCTGGATACGTGTAAACAGTTCGACTTGCTGATTCTGTTTGAGACTGCTTTCTGAGTTGTTACAGCCTCTGATGATGTCTCCAGCATTGGAAGACGAAACGTTAAGCAGAAATAAATGCCCCGGACCACGGTTTGACGACTATAAAACAACTATCACCCAAAAGTAAGACTTCGCTTTCTGTATGGCGCAATACTAAAACCAGGCCGAACACAGCTTACAAACTCGCTGATGATTAGAAAGAGAAATAGAAATTCAATAAGTAAAAAATAATTAATAAGGGAACACCAGAGCTCAAAGAATATATACTTCGATGTTACTTTTTAAAAATTTTCGTTAGAACTAATTTAGACGTTTTAGGATGTGTTACATTTATGAGGGAAAAATCCGAGAAATTATGGTCAACTGATCTACTGCGTTAAAATTACTGTTCAAACATTGGTTGACAATCCATTCGACTTTTAAGATTTAACCAGTACATTGTCGTAATAACCAACGATGTGAGGCCACTTAGAGAACTAGTTTCTTCTTTGCAAACCATCCTTGATGGCTTTTGGGGTGTGGAGATGTGAACGGTGTTACTGCTTGTCGTGAGGCGACTTAAGATGCTGGTTGAATGAATAAGTAGCCTCATTGACTCTCCAGGCGCAGAAATGGCGTGAAATCCAAAAACGTTCACATGGCTGAGGGTCATCGCTGTTTTAACGATGAGGACAGCGAAAGAGGACAATAGAAAGCGTGAGTCACGACGTTAGCGACAAGTTGGGAGGAAGGATGAGATCTTACAAAGAGGGCCCCTCATTGTCAAGCAGCCAATGTGTTCCATATGTCATTCTGAAGTCAACCATTTCTGTCTGAGACATATCGTACAGGTCAGGGCAGCGCCGAGTGGTTAGGTTTGTTGAAGTTCAATTGAGGGAAAACAGAGTGAGTATACCTTTCGAAGGCGTTTGCGTGAAAGATGCCATTTATGATTATGGCTGCGTATATTTTGTTACGTCCAGTTTAGGTAGTATTTCATCTTAAAACACAATCAATTTGTGCTACTAAACGGTGCTTGAAAACGGCATGATGCTGGAACTGTATAATAAAATATAGATATCCATAAACGAAAGTGACGTCTTTCCATGTATATACCAAGCCTTAAATTACATATATAAAGCGTTAAATAATAAAATATTTCCAGTTGGCGTTTTTTGTGATCTTTCCAATGCGTTTGACTGCATAGACCAAGTTAGCCTCCTAGAAAAACTTAAGTTTTATGGAACTGACGGCTTTACAAACAACTGGTTTGAATCATACTTAACAAACAGAATGCAAAAAGTTGTGCTGAATAATCCAAAAAGATTTTGAAAGGAGAGAAAATTTTAGTGACTGGGGAAATATCACGGAGTCCCACAAGGTTCAGTTTTGGGTTCATTCTCCTTCCTAATATATGTGAACGGTTTCCACTTAACATTCATCAAGCAGAACTGATAATTTTTTGCAGACGATACCAGTGTTATAATAAATCCCATTAGAGAGAAATAAGAAGAAGAGCTTGTTAATTATGCTTTTCAAAGAATTATGAAGTGGTTCTGCGAATTTGGACTCTTCCTAATTTTGAGAAAACACGCTACATGTAGTACTCTACAACAAATAAAGTCATCTCACAAATTGCTGTAGCAGATGAGCAGGAGTCAGTAAACAGCGCGGAATGGCTCCTAATTTTTGTGTGTACGCATTGATAAAAACTTCAATTGGAAGAAAACCATATTACTGACTTGTTCAAACAATTAAGTTCATCTAATTTTGATGTCCGTATAATTACGTCTCGGAAACAACGCACAAACATGAACTAGAAGAAAAGCTTATTATTGAGCTGTTCGAACAATTAAGTTCAGCTAATTTTGATGTCCGTATAATTGCAGCTCGGAAACAAACGAATCTTCCCACTCAATAGCGTCTTGTGGAATAATTTAAAGAAAATATTGGTTGCACAAAAGCGAATAGTAAGAATAATATGTGAGTTCACCAACGGTCATCGCATAGGCACCTTTTCAAGGAGGTAGCCATTTTAACTGCCTAATCACAATACATATACTCACAACTGAAATTCGTCAAATAATCCAACGCAATTTGAGAAGAACAGTGATTTCTATACCTACAACACTAGCGAGAGAAATGATCTTTATTAGCCGGCCGCGGTGGTCTAGCGGTTCTAGGCGCTCAGTCCGGAGCCGCGCGACTGCTACGGTCGCAGGTTCGAATCCTGCCTCGGGCATGGATGATGTCCTTAGGTTAGTTAGGTTTAAGTAGTTCTAAGTTCTAGGGGACTGATGACCAAAAATGTTAAGTCCCATAGTGCTCAGAGCCATTTTGATCTTTATTACCCATTATTGAAGCTGTCGGTGGTTCAAAAGGGAGTCGAAAATGAAGCAACAAAACTTTTTGATGATTTGTTCAATACCACAAAATGCCTGACAGGCAGCAAAGCAAGTTTTAAATGTGACCTTAAATCATTTCTCCTGGACAACTCCTCCTATTTATTGGACGAATTTTTATGTGAAAATCGGTAGCCTGTAAGATAAAAAAGCACCTACTTGGTACAGACCGTTGTATGACGTGGACTAAAAAATAAAATGTTCGTTAGTGTTAACACTTATCACATATAGATACCCAGTAAACTGACTCATTTCACATCGTTTCGTTAAGAAATCGTACAAATGGTATGTGGGGCATATAGCTAACTAACTAACTACGGGCTATGCAAACGTATCTCAAGACGTTCAAGCCGTTTGCATGAATCAAAGCATTATACCAAAAACCTGTCTTTGTAGAATTTGTTATTCAGAAGATGCCGGCTTGGTTCTTGTTTAATAAACAGTATGTAGAAAGCGACACTGAATTACAGAGGGAAGGAACCAAGCCCAGGGTCTACAGCCCCGTCGATGACCACGTCTTTAAGTGGAGCACTAGCCCGGATGGGAGAAGTTAAGGTAAGCCAATCGGCCGTGCCCTTTCAAATATGAATTCCGTCTTTCGCCTTAAGTAATTTAGGGAAATCACAGAAAACCTAAACCTCGCAGTCGGACTGGGATCAGAACCGACATCCTCCCAAATCAGAGGCCAGTGTCACAACATTGCGCCACTGCAATCAATTGAGACATCAGTAGCGTGTTCAAATGCTAATTAAAGCAGTTCCACTTTTACAATTGGTATATCACCGACGAAGTGTTAAACATAAATGTCAGTCGTCCTTTTTAAGAAGCGTGTGCATGTATTGTTCAGTTGAAAGGTTCCATATCATTATGCCCGTGAAACAGCTAAATAAATTAAAGTAAGTTAAATTCTGTTTACGTTTAGTTATCACTGTGATTCAATTGTTATTTTTGTGAGACAAATAATTTTCCATGTCATGTCGTTAAATGGGTCTTATTCTACCTACGGGCAGACAAATATTCGGTGACAACATAATGAAACGTGTTCATTTTTCACGTAAACTCTCAAAAAGGTCACAAATTTTCAAAGTGCTTATGTAAACATTATTATATTTATTACAGAGTTGCACCTTTAGGCGATTACAGAGTGAAGAAATTTTTTCATTCTGTATATTTCCATTCCCCCAATGATTTTGGAAATTCAACCTGTAGAGCAGAAGTGTTCAACCTGAGGTCCCTTTTATCTAAAATTAAGATACATTGAATATTTTCAATTTGAAATTCCCACTCCCACCACACGATGCTATTCTCTCACTGAACCATCGCGTTTTTTAAATTTTAATTTAATTTAATTTTATTTATTTTCTTTTACTCATCAGTTATTGTTGGTGTTAAGTGTATTACCAATATGTGCGGCTCAAATATACTCGTCTTCTTGCAGTGTGACCCGGGTCAGCTAAGATAATGGACACCACTGGTGTAGAGTACAATATTTTCAGAAAAAGAGTACATTATAAAAATTATACCTCATGTTAGGTTTCGAACACACCTGCAGAGAGCTCTTACAAAAACTTGGTATTTTCGCAATTAACTCATAATACGTAATATATTCATCAATATAGCTTGTCGTCAGAGATATTTCACTTTCTAAAAAATATTGCAAACTATGAATACAATACTGAAATGAACATAAACTTCTCTAAAAGTTTAAGGAGCTTAACATCAGTCAGGAAGGCCACATATATTCGAGACTGTCCAGAATATATTAAATGTCTTGTGGGTCACGTGGTGGAGTTTAAACTTTCGATGAACGAATGCTTCTACTTCGTTGATTAGTATTTTATCAGAAACTCTTGAAACTTGTTTTTCAACGTGTTAGCACTTCGTTAGAGTACATACATAACGTTAGCGTTTTATCGCACGTCAATAAAGTGTGCATTCTTGACATTCTTTTACATCGCAGAGACCCCTCTCCTCATCATCCGTGGAACGTACCAGTTTATCGCAACCGTTGTTGCAGTCGGACGAACATGCTAAGTGTTGGATTCAGACGACCTTAAAACGTTCTCGATACATGGGTTGTGCAACTCTTCCATTACGTGCCGTACCCTGAAGCGGGAGATTTGAAAGTGATCCGATCTTCAATATTATTTTATAGCCAAATGGTACTTTTACATACACGGGATTCTTGTTGTCGCTGTGGTAGCCCTCCACGTGCTCTATCCTGTGGGCGCCTCTTCATCTCCGAACAATCACTGAAACTTACATCCTTCTGAATGTGCTTACTGTATTCATCTCTTGCTCTCCCTCTACAATTTTTACCCCCTATACTTCCTTCCATCATTAAATTGGTGATCCCTTCAAATCGGATTGTGCCACAAATTGCTTTCCTCCCCAATTCTGTTCAGACCTCCTCGTTAGTTTCATGATCTACCCATCTAATCTTCACAGTCTTCTGTAGCACCACATTTCAAAACTTTTATTCTCTTCTTGTCTAAACTTTTTATCTTCCATGTTTCATTTCCCTACATGGCTATACTCCATAAAAATACACTCCTGGAAATTGAAATAAGAACACCGTGAATTCATTGTCCCAGGAAGGGGAAACTTTATTGACACATTCCTGGGGTCAGATACATCACATGATCACACTGACAGAACCACAGGCACATAGACACAGGCAACAGAGCATGCACAATGTCGGCACTAGTACAGTGTATATCCACCTTTCGCAGCAATGCAGGCTGCTATTCTCCCATGGAGACGATCGTAGAGATGCTGGATGTAGTCCTGTGGAACGGCTTGCCATGCAATTTCCACCTGGCGCCTCAGTTGGACCAGCGTTCGTGCTGGACGTGCAGACCGCGTGAGACGACGCTGCATCCAGTCCCAAACATGCTCAATGGGGCACAGATCCGGAGATCTTGCTGGCCAGGGTAGTTGACTTACATCTTCTAGAGCACGCTGGGAGGCACGGGATACATGCGGACGTGCATTGTCCTGTTGGAACAGCAAGTTCCCTTGCCGGTCTGGGAATGGTAGAACGATGGGTTCGATGACGGTTTGGATGTACCGTGCACTATTCAGTGTCCCCTCTACGATCACCAGTGGTGTACGGCCAGTGTAGGAGATCGCTCCCCACACCATGATGCCGGGTGTTGGCCCTGTGTGCCTCGGTCGTATTCAGTCCTGATTGTGGCGCTCACCTGCACGGCGCCAAACACGCATACGACCATCATTGGCACCAAGGCAGAAGCGACTCTCATCGCTGAAGACGACACGTCTCCATTCGTCCCTCCATTCACGCCTGTCGCGACACCACTGGAGGCGGGCTGCACGATGTTGGGGCGTGAGCGGAAGACGGCCTAACGGTGTGCGGGACCGTAGCCCAGCTTCATGGAGACGGTTGCGAATGGTCCTCGCCGATACCCCAGGAGCAACAGTGTCCCTAATTTGCTGGGAAGTGGCGGTGCGGTCCCCTACGGCACTGCGTAGGATCCTACGGTCTTGGCGTGCATCCGTGCGTCGCTGCGGTCCGGTCCCAGGTCGACGGGCACGTGCACCTTCCGCCGACCACTGGCGACAACCTCGATGTACTGTGGAGACCTCACGCCCCACGTGTTGAGCAATTCGGCGGTACGTTCACCCGGCCTCCCGCATGCCCACTATACGCCCTCGCTCAAAGTCCGTCAACTGCACATACGGTTCACGTCCACGCTGTCGCGGCATGCTACCAGTGTTAGAGACTGCGATGGAGCTCCGTATGCCACGGCAAACTGGCTGACACTGACGGCGGCGGTGCACAAATGCTGCGCAGCTAGCGCCATTCGACGGCCAACACCGCGGTTCCTGGTGTGTTCGCTGTGCCGTGCGTGTGATCATTGCTTGTACAGCCCTCTCGCAGTGTCCGGAGCAAGTATGGTGGGTCTGACACACCGGTGTCAATGTGTTCTTTTTCCCATTTCCAGGAGTGTACTTTCAGATTCGATTTAACAAACATCTCTTCTTTAGAAACTCTTTATGCCAGTCTACATTTAATATCCCCTCTGCTTCAGCCACCACCAGTAATTTCGCTTCCCAAATAGCAAAACTCATCTATAACTTTAAGTGTCTCGTTTCCTAATGTAATTCCCTCAGCATCACATTTAATTCGACTACATTTCACTGTCGCTGTTTTGCTTTTGTTGATGTTCATCTTATATCCAGTTTTCAAGACCCTGTCCATTTCGTTCAACTGCTCATCCAAGAGCTTTGCTTTCTGTGACAGAATTACAAAATCATCGCCAAACCTCGAAGTATTTATGTTTCCTTCCTGTACTTTAATCCTACTCCAAATTTTTATTTGGTTTGAAGTGTTGGCAGAAGACCCAACACCTTGTAGCTAGAAGAGGCCGAAATGCACGCGTGCAAGCTCACGCAGACTGGCGTGAGGTCTGGAACAGTTAACGGAAATTATAGTAGCAAATAAAGTACGTAGTTGAAGTAATACTTAACTTTATTCCATAATTGGAGAACATCGGTCTTGATATCACATAAATGCAATCTCAATATACACTGGTAATGGCGCCTTGCTAGGTCGTAGCAACTGACGTAGCTGAAGGCTATGCTAACTATCGTCTCGGCAAATGAGAGCGTATTTGTCAATGTAGCTTCGCTAGCAAAGTCTGCTGTACAACTGTGGCGAGTGCTAGGACGTCTCTCTAGACCTGCCGTGTGGCGGCGCTCGGTCTGCTATCACTGACAGTGGCGACACGCGGGTCCGACGTATACTAGCGGACCGCGGCCGATTTAAAAGGCTACCACCTAGCAAGTGTGGTGTCTGGCGGTGCCACCACATGGTTTCCTTTACTGCTTGCTCAGTGTACAGACAAAATAACATCGGCGACAGGCTACAACCCTGTCCCACTCCTTCTCAACCACTGCTTCCCTTTAATGCCCCTCGACTCTTATAACTTCCAGCTGGCTTCTATACAAAATGTAAATAACCTTTAGCTTCCTGTATTTTACCCCTGTCACCTTCAGAATTTCAAAGCGAGTATTCGAGTCAGTCTTGTCAAAAGCTTTCTCTAAATCTACAAATGCTATAAACGTAGGTTTACCTTTCCTTAACCTCTCTTCTAAGATAAGTCGTACTGTCAGTATTGCCTCGCGTGTTGCTACATTTCTCCGGAATCCAGTCTGATCTTCCAGAGGTCGGCATCTACTAGTTTTTGCATTCTTCTGTATGAAATCCATGTTAGTATTGTGCAGCCATGACTTATTAAACTGATAGTTTGGTGGGCATCCGTATCAATATTTTATTTGCAATACCCCTCTACAGCCCCTAGAAGCCTGTAAAAGTATTTGTGAAACACACTGAATACACATACTCAAAGGCAAGAGAAATGATTCGTGTCACCTACCCGAATGTAATAGTTTGATGTGCCATGTGAACAAGGGACAGTCAGACTTTGAACTTCCCATTGTCTTGAGAGTCGAGCGCTGCATGAGCAAAAAGCGCAACATCAACGCATTTTATTGCAGCGAACCTGTGGGTGCTGTTGTATGAGACACTAAGCCCACAAATTCATATGGGCACTGCGAATTCTACGTGCCATAGGGTATACGATATACTTCGATTTGGTAAAAACTGCCACCGCCGTACCAGCCAGATCGTCCTTCTGGCTATGGGAAGCAGAAGCCATGTCTCGGAGTGCAGAGATTAGTGTCTGATCTGGATACCGTGAATCGACGCTCGAATTTTTAGTAAAGAACGCGTGGACAGATGAGTTATGATATACATTGGTACAAGCTGAAAATCGCATGATTCGATGCATTCCTCTCACCAAGAGAATACCGTTCAGGCAGATTATGATTATGGAATTCATCAATGTCAAAATATGAAAATTTCATTGCGATTCAAAAGTCAAACCAACCAACTCCATTTTTCTAGTTTTTCTATTTTGGATTTACGAAAATCTCACCAACATATTTTTAGTGGCCGAAATGTTTAACTCCATTCATTAATACTTGCATCCATTAGCCGAGAGCGCTAATGCGCTGCTTCGTGGACTCAGGTAGGCGCGCTGGCCCCGGATCGAATCCGCCTGGCGGATTAACGACGACGGTCAGTGTGCCGGCCAGCCTGGGTGTGGTTTTTAGGCGGTTTCCACATCCCCCTAGGTGAATACCTGGCTGGTCCTCACGTCCCGCGTTCTAGGCGCTACAGTCTGGAACCGCGAGACCGCTACGGTCGCAGGTTCGAATCCTACCTCGGACATGGACGTGTGTGATGTCCTTAGGTTAGTTAGGTTTAAGTAGTTCTAAGTTCTAGGCGACTGATTACCTCAGCAGTTAAGTCCCACAGTGCTCAGAGCCATTTGAACCATTTTGAACCCATGTCCCGTGCCAGTTACACGGCTCGCAGACGTCTGAACACTTTCGCATTATTCCATGGATTACACTAGTCGCAGACAGTTGGGGTACACTAATTGCGTCCTGGGGGGTACAGGGTGGCGGCAGGAAAGGCATCCAGCCACCCCTTAATCTAACACTGCCAAACCTGATTAACCATGCTGACCATGCGTACCTGCGGGACAATGGCACAAGCGAAAGAAAGAAAGAATTAATACTTGCATCAGTTGGTGAAAATACTGTCCGCAGCAGCTAAACATTTCATTAGAGCTTTCGAGTGCCAAAATGACTAACTTCTATTTTCTTATTTGTATTTTCATAGTGTTGAGTTCTTCGTATTTAAGTATTACTTCTGTCCTTAATACAGATTTTAGGTGATCGTCTCATTTCATACCGCCTCTTGGTATCACCCCTAAATACTTCTACGTATTCTCACTTAGATTCTTGCACGGTTCAGAATCGAAACATAAAAAGTGTGTTTATGACCATGAAGTTTCTACGAAGCTCTGCTATAAAAAAGAAGTGTTCAAATGTGTACGAATTCTTAAGGGATCAAACTGCTGAGCTCATCGGTCCCTAGACTTACACACTACTTAAACTAACTTATGCTAAGAACAACACACACACACACACACACACACACATGCCCGAGGGAGGACTCGAACCTCCGGCGGGAGGGGCAGCGCAATCCGTGAAATGGCCTCTCAGACCGCGCGGCCGTTCTGCAATTAAAGCGGATATTATTGATTTAAAATTTTTTATGCCTGGGAACAGCTATCTGCCAAATGACTCAGTCTTCAGTGTACTTGAATCTAGAGCGAGACATTAAGTGAAGTGACCATATGAAACAATCAGTCTGGGATCCTTACCAAATAGTCTGATAGAAGAGATAGATAGATAGATAGATAGATAGAGTGAGAGAGAGAGAGAGAGAGAGAGAGAGAGAGAGAAAAGATCCAACGAAGAGCGGCGCGTTTCGTCTCGGGATCGTTTAGTCGGCGAGAAAGCTTTACAGAGATGCTCAACAAACTCCAGTTACAGACATTACAAGAGAGGCGTTGTCAATCACGGAGAGGTTTACTACTGAAATTTCTACAGGGTACTTTCCGGGAAGAGTTGGACAACGTGTTACTTCCTCCCACATACATCTCGCGGAATGACCACGACGAGAAAATTAGCACGATTAGAGTTAATACAGAGGTTTGTCGACAATGATTCTTCCAACGCGCCATTGGCGAGTGGAGCAAGGAAGAAGGGATCAGTTAGTGGTACCAGAAGTACCCTCGGCTACACACAGTTAGGTGGCTTGTGGAGTATGATGATGTAGATGTAGAGGTAGGTAGAAACGAAACATCTTATCATAAGACTGGTACAATGTAATTCGTAACTGCAAAACAAAGAATCCCTTTGTATTTCATCTACTTCTATTTGATTACTGTGCAATTCACAATTAAATGCCTGACAGTGGATTAATCGAACCACCTTTAAGCTGCTACTTTTCTACCGTTCCACTCTCGAATCGCCCGCGGGAAAAACGAACACCTAAATCTTTCCGCGCAAACTCTGATTTGTCTTATTTGCAATGAATCATAATAATTTGTATCTACAAAGACTCTTGTCATAACGAGCAGCAAAAAGACAGTCGATGCCTTACCAGCAAACCGGCTTGACAGACGATGGATTCGGTTGGAGAGGTTCTTACCTAAACTCACCAACCTGGCTTTGCAAATACAAACCAGGATGCCCTATACTCCGGTATTCGTCCCATCAGCAAGGAAAAGTGGTCAGATCTAGTGTCTCTGCTCAGATATATGTCTACTGTGAGCTATGACTTCTATAAGAAGCTAGGGACCACTTGTGAAGAGCATAACGGTCAAACATCAGAAAACCGTGATACCTTTTACTGCGCTGATGGCCGCATTGGATGTTAAAGTGAAATAAAGAACGAACTTTTCAGGTGACAATGTGACTAATTCCTTAAAAAATACAAATGCTACGTTGTTCTCTGTCCCAGTGATTATCTGTGTTGTATTTTCATCAAATCTGTATACCACACAAAATTATAAGTGCCATAGTAATATTATGATGAATAGAAATTTTAGTTACAATTAAAGCTGAATTTTCAATATGGATTTAACTTTAATCTCCGTTTTCTCAGTTTCTTTCGTACTGGAGTTAGTCTGTTTGGTCTCTGAATGCCACATTAAATATGAACGCTGTTACGGCTCTCATCATATGCCATCGGCGAAAAATACAGGTTCTTCTAATCATGTCTATCTGTTAGTGCGACACACTATGACGCAGCGACCTGCGCTTTAGAAAATCAATGCACAAACCTAAAGCCGTTAAATTATGTCCAAAGTCACCAGTCACACCAGTCCTACTGAGAACATTTGGGGTGCCAACGCCCGAACATGTGTGCCTTGGTCCCAGAGTTCCGACGAATCTCCGTGTTGTATCAGCGGCGGTTCGAGTCGAGGACGACAATGGGTCACCAACGCTCTTAACAAGAACTGGATTCCACTGTGTAAAGTCAGAGGACTTAGCGTCGTTGCCCTCCAAAAGATGGCAGCTTGTTATCGGTATGTAAACCACCGAAAAATAGTAGTTATTACTGAAATATTCGAAGAATGCTATGTGACTTACCTGTTATGTTTTAGACACAAATGTGAATTACAAAAGCATATTTTTAGTTGTAAAATGTGGAATTAATAATGTAAAATCCTCACTCCCTCGTGGTTTTTTTTGTTTGGTATGTTGAAGGAGGTGAGCAGTGATATGTCGTTATAATGACATGCACTATTTGTTTGAAAGAGAGTTAGGACGTAAATATTGCCTTTTCTGTGTTTTACGTTAAAAGTGGGCCAAAAATACGATAGCTAGAACGAAACAGGCACGGCCGAGTTATCACTTAGATTCTTAGACCAAAAAAATAATAGGAATTTTCATAATTTTGCTGACAAAGACAGTGCATTTTAAGCTAAAATTCCCATAACTTGTTTTGTATTGCAAAAAAAGATGTAGTGGAGAATGTTGTGTAGAAAGCAAGAAAATGAATCTCTGTTTCGTAAACTTTTTAAAGAAGGCAGCGTTTCTTTAATTTTACATGTTTACTTCATTATAATAAAGTGCTTACCTTATTCGAACACTGTTTTCCCCCAAAACTTACCAAGGTTAGAGCAAAGTCTACAAAGAAGCCATGGATTACTCAAGGAATGGGGGTATCTTGTAAAACAAAAAGAAAACTGCATCTGTCAATCCGAAACAGTTCCAATGTTGATGCTATAGCACATTACAAGAAATACTGCAAAATATTAAAGACTGTAATAAGGACATCAAAGCAAATATATTACAAGGAAAAGATAGTCATATCAGATAACAAAATAAAGACAATATGGGATATAGTGAAGGAGGAGACCGGTAGAACCAGACATGAAGAGGGATAAATAGCATTAAGAGTAAATGATACATTGGTGACAGATGTGTATAGTGTTGCAGAACTTTTTAACAAACATTTTATAACTGTTACTGAAAAGATGGGATTTTCAGGTTCGGTAGATGCTGCTATGGAATACCTCAGACCAGACATTTCAAGTAACTTCCATAATATGAATTTGACCCTCACTACCACAGCAGAAATAATGTCCATTATAAAATCTTTAAAATCAAAAACATCTATTGGATATGATGAAATATCAACAAAGCTAATTAAAGAATGTGATTCTGAGCTAAGTAACATATTAAGCTATGTGTGTAACCAGTCGTTTATCAGTGGAATATTTCCTGAATGGTTGAAATATGCTGAAGTTAAGCCACTGTTTAAGAAGGGAGATAAAGAAATAGCATCACATTTCCATCCAATTTCACTGTTGCCAGCATTCTCAAAAATTTTAGAAAAAGTAATGTACAGTCGGCTTTATAACCATCTTATCTCAAATAACATACTGTCAAAGTCACAGTTTGGATTTCTAAAAGGTTCTGATATTGAGAAGGCTATCTACACTTACAGTGAAAATATGCTTAATTCATTAGACAAAAAAATTGCAGGCAACTGGTATATTTTGTGATCTGTCAAAGGCATCTGACTGTGTAAATCGCAATATCCTTTTAAGTAAATTAGAATATTATAGTGTAACAGGAAATCCTGCAAAATGATTCAAATCTTATATCTCTGGCAGGAAACAAAGGGTGTTATTAGGAAAGAGGCATGTATCAAGCTATCAGGCATCATCCAACTGCGAACTAATTACATGCGGGGTCCCACAAGGTTCCATTTTGGGGCCCTTACTTTTTCTTGTGTATATCAATGACCTTTCATCAGTAACACTACCAGATGCCAAGTTCGTTTTGTTTGCCGATGATACAAACATTGCAATAAATAGCAAATCAAGTGTAGTCTTAGAAAGATCAGCTAATAAGATATTTGTGGACATCAATCACTGGTTCCTAGCCAATTCCTTGTCACTAAACTTTGAAAAAACACACTACATGCAGTTCAGAACTTGTAAGGGGTGTCCCACGAGTATGTGTCTAACATACGATGACAAGAAGATAGAAGAAGTGGACAGTGTTAAATTCTTGGGATTACAGCTAGATAATAAATTCAACTGGGAGCAGCACACCACAGAACTGCTGAAGCGTCTTAACAAATCTCTGTTTGCAATGCGAATTGTGTCAGACATAGGGGATATAAAAATGAAAAAGCTGGCATACTATGCTTACTTTCATTTCATAATGTCATATGGGATTATCTTTTGGGGTAATTCATCAAGCCAAGCTAAAGTTTTCTGGGCACAAAAACGTGCAGTAAGAGTTATATGTGGTGTGAACTCAAGAACATCCTGCAGAAGCCTGTTTAGGGAACTAGGGATATTAACTACTGCTTCCCAATATATTTATTCCTTAATGAAATTTGTCATTAAAATATATCACTTTTTCAAACCAACAGCTCAATTCATGGAATCAATACTAGAAATAAGAATAATCTTCACAAGGATTTAAAGTCACTTAGTCTTGTACAAAAAGGTGTGCATTATTCAGGAACACACATTTTCAATAACTTGCCAGCAGCCATAAAAAGCTTAACAACCAATGAAATTCACTTTAAGAGAAGCCTAAAGGATTTATTGGTGGCCAACTCCTTCTACTCCATTGATGAATTTCTCAGTAAAACCAACTGATCTGTATATATATAACTTCTGCACAATTTCAGTGCAGTAATGTGTTCATTGTATATATATATATATATATATATATATATATATATATATATATATATATATATATGTGTGTGTGTGTGTGTGTGTGTGTGTGTGTGTGTGTGTGTGTGTGTGTGTGTGAGAAAGAGAGAGAGAGAGAGTACAGTCTAACTTCTGCATCTTTTCAGTGCAGTAATGTGTTCATTGTAAATAAGTATTATAGTAGTTGTATTACATGTTTATTACCTTATAAATAAATAAAAAACTTTTTAATTTTAAATTCAGTGCATTAGTATTTTTAAAATGACTCTTTCATATAGTGTTCATTAAAAAATGACGATCATTCCACTTGGAACCTGTGGAATGGTGCATTAGCTTATTTGTTTTAGTTGTAAATATTTGTCATGTATTGTTGTTTTTCTGACATGTTCCACATCCTGGAGGACCTCCTCACTACGGATCAATTGGAATGAAAGTAAATCTAATCTAATCTAAACAAGTTTGTCAGTATTATCTATTAGACGCCGGACAGGACACTAAGTACAATTTGAGAAACAGGGTTTTAAATTGTGAGTCTGTGCCATTATATACAATTAGTTTTTCTTGGTAGACATATTTTATTTTAACTCTCCACGATTCTGGAAATCCGGTTGCAGTAGTCGGTTTTACAATTCCGCAATCGATTTTCGCTTGCATGTAAACGCAACGGGTTTTGAAACGTGCTTCGGAATGGCTTTTTATACAGCGAAGGATAGATAGAAATATTAGACTAAAACTGTTTACGCCTCGTCTAATTGAACAGAAATAGTGATTGTGCTGACTAAATCCAGGCGCCATATTTAACTGGACTAGGAAGTCCGCTTCAGATTTTAACGTGTAAACACGACAGCGAAGACCGGTTTTTAAAATTAGGTTTTCGTCTTTCGGAAGACGTCTCGCATGTAAACGTAGTGACTGAGAAACAAAAAAAATTCGCTGGCTTTCCACGTGTTAGATCTTTGGTGAAGACTGAATTTCAGTCAAAGCGTTGTACGATATTCTGGTATTATGTAGAGACAAATTTCAAATCACAGAAGCTGAGCTGACAACATTACCGAAAGCTACTTCTAACAAAGACCTGACTGAAACTGGAAATGAAATAAGGAGCCAGTTAAATAGTAATATATTAATTCAGTGATAAATAGGATGTACATTTTATTATTACTTTTTCTGGACATTGAGGGTTCATTGGACGGGTGACCTCATCTAGTTTCCACATTAATTATTCGGCAGTACTAATCCGTAGTTTATTGCCTAGACGACCATTATATAAATATTAAAACTGCTCTGCAGTGTGTAACTGTAGTGAGTACTGACAACATATTTTATGAAGGATTGAAAACAGCAAAAACACAATACATTAGCCGGCCGCTGTGACCGAGTGGGTCTAGGCGCTTCAGTCTGGAACCGCACGACCGCTACGGTCGCAGGTTCGAATCCTGCCTCGGGCATGGATGTGCGTGATGTCCTTAGGTTAGTCAGGTTTAAGTAGTTCTAAGTGCTAGGGGACTGATGACCTCAGGTGTTAAGTCCCATAGTGCTCAGAGTCATTTGAACCAGCCACAATACATTACCATGCCTAAAATTCGGTGTCGGAAAACCGTTGGCATTCAAAACAGTTTCCAGTCGTCTCTGGATGGATGAACACTAATCACTCGCAGATCCAAGCGTGTACTAACTGCCAATTTGATGTTTGTTATACGCCGCCTTCATAGTACTGCAATTTTAATCGATAAAACCGTAGATTCACTAGCAGACGTACACTAAGGGGGCCCTAAGGAACCTGGATTCCGGTCCTTCCAAACACGATCCAGTGGTTCTGCCACTACGCTATCTCACTACGTCACTATCTCTGTAGTTAAGTGCAGTCATCTCCTGGGAATCACCGAGGATGTCTCTTGATACGGCAGTAATGTTATGCAGTGCCACGTCTGCGATGTTTTCATTCAAGTACGTCATTTCCTTTTGCTCTTTATTTTTAAAAATCGGCTGTGATTCTCATACTTGAAAGCCCTTTACACTGTTGCTGAGATCATTTTGACAGCGCCACACTCATCGGTTTCACAGATCTTCTTGAATATCGTTAGCGTGTGGCACTGCTTAATTTATAAAACTTTATTTGCCGGTCCGCACCTCTTCAACCGTGCAACCCCGTCTCCTAATCATAAAAATCACAAATTTCGATTTTTGAAAAGTTGTGATAAAACTTGTAAAAAAATCAGTTTTTACAAAATACTATTCTGACATTATTATTTTAAAATATAATTTTCTTTAATCAAAGCAATAAAATCGCAACAGGTACTACCGTCTGTCGCTGCAACAGTGCACGTTGCTCCACAGTTCTGCTCGATACATATTGGTATACGTCTCTAGTCTTCGCAACTAAGCGTTCATGTTTTTGACTGGTGCCACTTGCATCGTTCAGTCCCTTCGCACACACACACACACACACACACACACACACACACACACACACACACACAAAGATGCTACCTTGCTCTACGCGCTTGCCCATCGCATGACGTTGGTCACCCGCTGTCACTGGTGTTGGCGTAGCGGCAAATTAGTTACGTTGCGGCTTAATACGTGTGTCCTATTTTAAATCTCCGATGCCGACTTGTTCCAGTTGCAAAAAATGCCTTGAACGTGCCGGAACGTCGTTCCAGCCGAAATTAAGCCCTGGTGTACGGGATGCAGTGAGGGAGGGACATCTTGGCCTTGGCATAGAGCGAGAAATAGATTTACTGAAAAAAACATGTCAGCGATGGACATTGGACTCAGCCCGTCGCAGGTGAAGGTAAGCAACATACTGATCTTGTGGTAACCTTGAGATTGCATGAGGGAGCACATCTCCATAACCAGAGAGGCGTACATGTCGAATTCTTCATGACTAAATAGTTACTCTCGGCTGCAAACTTGGACCTGTTCACGACCTTTTCTGTCTCCACACACAGCAGTTATGAGGAGGGTATACACAGGGTGAGTCAAAAAGGACTTTACAACTTTGCAGTGATATATATAGTTATTGAGATAAAGAATCGATATCTATGTCATTTTGAAGGAAATAACTTCAAGTTTGCTTTACGTAAAGCATCAGAACCACATTCCGCCACCAGGAGCACCAGCGCAGTGTACAGTTGAAATAGCTATTTTAGTGGTGTACTGAAACGACTTTTCGGCGTAAATTTCGTTCCGAGTACGCCAAATAGCTTCCAAGCAGGCCTACAATTTACTCTTGGCACAAGAACTTTGTTGAGATGGGTTGTCGATGGATTGGCCGTGAGGGGCCAATCACATAGCTCTTCGCTCCTAAGACTTGACTCGACTGGATTTCCTTCTCTAAGATTTTATTAAGGACTGCGTGTATGTTCCTCCCCTAGCAAACAATTTAGCCGACCTGAAAAATCGAATGTACGATACTATTGCACAAATTAAGCCCGATTCGTTGTAACGAGTGTAGGGAGAAATTGATACCGTTGGGATGTTTGGCGCATGACACATTGTAGCCACATGGAACCAAAATGACAGTTGATCCTTTTATGTGATACTTGAAATTGTTTGCTACAAAATGACACATCTACCAATTGTGTAACTTATCTCAATAAATTTCTATTTTATTCCAAAGTTGTAGAGTACTTTTTGACTCTCTCTGTATATTGTTTCGGTGTTAGCAGCCGTTTAACTAAACTGTGGCGAAACATATCAGGTGCTACCGTGACCACTCGGATTACAGCAAGGATGTTCCATAACCCCAGCATGATGTAAACAGAAGACTCTCTTAAATCTAGTCCATTGTTTTTCATTGCTGGCAGGTTTGGGTATCGTGAGGCAGATTCCAGTGTAGTTGACGCAATGAGACAAGGTCCAGAGATTCACAAATAGTGTTTGCCGACGACGTTTCTCGTCAGGCAAGGTGTGGGAAGCCTGCGGGAGAGGTTCACCTTGGCCACTGGCCTGTGGCAACCTCCACCGCATCGCCGACTGCCTCGTAGTTTTTGTGCGCTCGTACTTGCGTCAACGCTCCTGCCGTCACGTGTTTGCCACATTCTTCCTTCCAGCTTTCGTTGTCAGTAAAACAAATCCACAAGCCGAGCTTTAAATATTTCCAAGCTTTGCATGATGAAAATTTTCCGATAATCGATCCAATGGATGGCCTTCTGTCTTTGTTTCTCTTGCTTCTCGAGTAAATATGTCTCCTGTCTATAGAGACAATCAGATGATACTTATATTTTATTACAGCAATTAATTTACTGAAATTATTATAAACTTTAGAACTTATAACTACGCCTTCTACACCACTGTGCGTCGAGCAGACATTAGCCGTTGGCAACTACATAAAGGTGAATTCTATTAAAAGTGTTCATCCTCCAGAACTTCCAAAACTCCAAATTTTTCAACCTGGAACGCCAGCCGAACGATGTAGATCTATTCATTAATTAAAATACAAAAGAACTCCGCAAACTAACTTTAAATCTTCTGGTATTATATCTTACATTCAGATATGCACTGTCAATTTCGTGGGATTTTAGGTGACCGCCTCAGATTTTTATGTGGTGGAAAAGTCAGGAACGGGCCCCATTCACCTTCGTGAGGCCAAATGAGAATCCATTTGAATAAATAAGGAGCAAAAGTGACACGCAAACCGCCGAAGTGGCTTCCATTAGGCTGTTAGTCGAATCACATGACGTTTACATTTATTTCGAAAGGCAATCATTACTAAGACAGCTACAGTTTCGTAAGGTAACTATCACTAAGATAGCTACAGTTCCATGAAGACGATTGATTGTTATGTACTTGATTCTTCGTGGAAACTGCGTACATTGTAGTTTCTCGAGCGTTTAAAAACGATATTCTCCAGTTATCGCTATCTTTCGCGATAATAGCCCCGTGACTGCATAACGAAGTCGGTTGGTTATGTTACTATTAATCTAAAAGACACCTAGTATTTTGTGCTGTATGCACTTTATAATAGTATTTCATAAGCCACCATAGCTTTCGGATTTGAGCTTATTTATGACTGTGAGGTTCTGCATAGATTGTGTGAAAGAATTTGCTCCGCTTCTAGCGGTAGTTTATTGTAGGTCACTGGAGCGTTGAAAAGTACCTAGCGATTTGAAAAAAGCACAGGTCATTCCTGTTTCCAAGATAGACGTGAACTATGGTATAATTGTAGTACGTGTTTTATGCTCATGCATTATGACGTTTTTGAAGAACGAGAATCTCGTCTTTAAAAATCAAAATGGATTTCAGAAATACCTTGCGAAATTTAGCTCTCTCCGTTCGTTCAATAGATGCAGGGCGCCGCGCATAAAGGAATGATGTGTTCTTTGACTTCAGGAAGGCATGCAGTACAGCTACACACTTTTGTTTAGTGGAAAAAATACGAGTCTACCGAATACCAGGCCAGACTTGTGGCAGGATACTGGGCTTTCTTGCAGAAAGAGCGCAACACGTCATTCTCAAAGGAACAAAATCGACGAATGGAAAGGTAATTTAGGGAGTGACCTGAGCAAATGTTAGAGGGCTGCTACTATTGACAATGTATATTAATGATCTAGCCGCCATCGGCCAGTGATAACGCCAGTTCCCGTCTGGATCTGCTGAGTGCTGTTGGCAAGTGGAGTGCACTCAGCACTTGTGAGACCAGTTGACTGAAAAGTAGCGGCTCCGCTCAGGAAAATTGACAACGGCCAGGAGGGCGGCGTGCTTACCACATGCCCCACCATATCAGAGTCCAGTGACGCCTACCGGCCGAGGATGAGACGGCGGTCGGTCGGTGGCGTTGGGCGTTCCGAGTCCTGTTCGGACGGAGGTTATTAACCCTCCGTTACTCGCGCGAAAATTCGTGACGTGGAGATTCGCGCGAATGACAGGCGTCATCCACAAAGCAAGCGGTCTATTCGGTCCTTATGAGTGATTTTATGATTTTTTAAATTAAATCTAAATATAATACATATAATATTCGTACACGGTATAATATATCCTAACGTTTGAAACAGTTTGTGCAATGATTTAATAAGGTTACATTTCAAAATAACAAATTTACATCTGTTTTACATGTAAGCATTGAGTAGTGTGCAACAATGCAACTACTTATCAAAAGAACATGGAAATGTTTATTTCAAAACAACAACCTAACTAATAAGCGTACACAAACAGTAATTTAGTGGCAAAGTGCAAACAAAATTGAAATAAAGAACATGTTATTTGAAAACACCTGAATAGGTCTTCACTCATGCATCAACAACATGACTCATGTCCATTTCCCTTCGAGTTATCCCACAATTTCGATATACTTTTCCTAGAACATCTCAAAGATCCACACAGATATAACAAGCCAGTCAATGCTCTGATCTCTATCGTATCTGTTTCTTAGCATCCCTTTCCCGAGAGGAGTTACCACGAATTCCATTTATGTATATATTAGTGCATGTTGTGATAACGCTTATTATGATTTTATCCAAGAACAAATTCAGAATTTCTTTTTCTGTCTTTTTTATACGAGCTTGGTTTTTTTAGGTCCAGGCAAATGCGTAATAATATTACAAGATCTGCTTCTAATATCGGTAGGATATTTATTTTTCTCTATTTAGTTATTCCATCTTTCCCTAAAAAAATGAATCCTCTTGAGTTACGTCTTCTTGTGACTCATATTCATCATTTTCTGACACTTATTGTTCTGTTCCTGAATCATGACCGCTTTCTTGAACAGAATCCTGTCTCTGAGTCAGCGCTATCACTGCGAGCATCTTCAACACTCAGCTCACTGAACCATTCTAGCCATACATTAGGATCTCTACTAAACTCTGTCTGAGGATTTTTTGCCTTTGACATTTCTTCCAAAATCTAAAAATAAAGAGAATACTAGGTAATATGGAAGGTAACTGCAATCAGTTTCAATACGCCTAAATTTATGCACATAAAAGATCGATTGAATCTAGGAAAGCAATAAAGTAATACAGACTTATTTTGTTTCAGATTGTGGCGGGAGAGCTCGAGCGGATGACTAGTGTCCTCCAGACTATAAATAATGTTTCATAAACATTGTATCTTTCGTAACTGAAAGTCAACAATGACTGTAGTTAACAGCCGGAGAGTTAACAGAAAGGTACTGAAAATGTCGCGAACTCAGTCCAGCCCTGTCAGACAAAATTGAGAGGGGAAAGTCATGTGGATGACGAGGTGTCATCCGCGCGAGCAACGGAGGGTTAATGATCTAGTGGATAGCGCTGGAGGCTTAGTGAGGTTATTCGCGAACGCTGCTGTTGGCTGTAGGGCGACTGCAGCTGCTGAAGACTGTAGCAAAATGCAGGAAGAACTGCAGAAGATCGTCGATTGGTGCTAGGGCTGGCAGTTGACCCTGTACCTAAATGAATACAGCGTACTGCGGATAAATAGGGAAAGAGATCCACTGATGTTCCAGTACACTATTAACGACAAATTACTGAAAAAATAACTATTGTAACACGCCTAGGAGTAACCACCTGAAGCTATTTAAGCTGGACCGACCACATAACACAAATAGCAGGTAAAGCACACTCCAGTTTGAGATTTATAAGGAGAATCCTAAGGAAATGTAATTCATCCACGAAAAAGGTAGTTCACAAAACAATCGTTCGATCGTTTCTTGAGTGTTGTTCATCAGTCTAGGACCCTTACCAAGTAGGCTTAAGAAAAAAGGTAAAGAAGATACGACGAAAGCGACATGTCTCGTCAAGGTAACGTTTACTCCACCCAGAGGTAAGTTACGGCGTAGCTCAAACTCCAATGGGAGACGCTACAAGAGAGGCTTTCGCATCACGGATAGGTCAACTGTTGAAATTTTGACAGATTGGGTTCCAAGAAGTGTCAAACAACATATTACTTCCTCCCAAATACGTATCGCGAAATGATCGCGACGAGAAAATTAGAGAAATTAGGACAGGTAAGGAGATTTACCGACAGTCATTCTTCCCGTGCGTCTTTCGTGAATGGAACAGAGCAAGAGATGGTAGTACCAGAAGTAACCTCCATCACACGCTGTAAGGCGGCTTGCGGTGCATAAATGTAGACATAGATATACATCAGGTACATTCAGTGGAGATTATATATACCCACAGCGTCAATTACATCTGAGGAAATAACGAAAGCTTTTCAGTCAGGCACAAAGCGACACTAATGAAATTTCGTTGTTGTTATTTTCGTGCATGACGTGTAAGAACAAAATTCAGCTGCGAACTGGATTTGCGGAATGGTTCGTTTACATGGCTTTTTAGAAAATTCGTATCGTGTACGTTTTGTTTAAATAGATAGAGCCTACACTAGAATATAATTCTTTCAAAAAATTCTTTGTTTCGAACGGTTCATCGTCACACAGAAATTCATCGAAAGTTAGCGAAGGTGTGCACAGAGTCTGTTTCTTCATTTCAGCAATTGAAATGGACAGCTGAAGTCAACGTGACCGTCTTTCTGTAAAGTGCAAGGTGGATCCACGTGAGGAATGCCCCAAACATAAAATCTATGTCCAAGCAAACGAGAATGTACACAGTATGGTATTGGACATTCAGTGCTTAAAGTCGTACGAAATATCTGGTGCCAGAGGCAGATAACAAGACAAAGTAAAGCATGTTTTTCATGATAAATTAACCGGAGAGAACTTTGTACAAGATGGGCTCCTTAATTGTTCACTAAACCTATTCAGAAATCGATTTCGCAGCATTATTTACCCCATTTTGAAAAGTATCCATCTTATTATGTCCGCCGATATGTCGGCGTGGCCGAGCGGTTCTAGGCGCTTCAGTCTGGAACCGAGCGACCACTACGGTCGCAAGTTAGAATCCTGCCTCGGGCATGGATGTGTGTGATGTCCTTAGGTTAGTTAGGTTTAAATAGTTCTAAGTTCTTGGGGACTGATGACCTCAGAAGTTAAATCCCATAGTGCTCAGAGCCATTTCAACCATTTTTGCTTAGTGATCGATAGTGGTTCAGATTCCCCACCCAGTGCGAGTGGCTGGAGGACTAGTTATATGCGCCAGCCGCCGGTTGCTTCCTCGGTTGGCATAGCCGCGACAAGCAGCAAGCATGTCACGTGGATTACATTATGCAAATTGAAGGAGGAGGGGGAGAAAGAAAAGGGAAGGGTTACTAATATCAACTGCATCAGTACTTTGTGCGACATCAGCGGCGACGAGTGAAAATGTGGGCGGGACTGGGATTCGAACCCGGGGTCTCCTGGTTATTAGGCAGTTGCATTAACCACTGTACCACCCGGACACATTATTCATCGTAACAGCGCAGACTATGTCGGCACGCCTCTCGGCCGACCCACATTGCCACCCAGTGCCACCTGTCCAAAGTCCCTGTCCACGTCTTCCATGTTCGCTATTATAGACTTTTAGAGATTCCCGCTGGAGGTCGGACGTAATTGTGCATCCGTACTGAATGTGGTGGATCCATTGCCCATCGAGACGAACAGTTATATAAATGCGTTGTGTCTGTGCTTTCGGACATGTACGAAAGAACAGACACCACACATCTATAGAAATGTCACTTGGAGCCGTTCACTGTCGCAAAACTACCAGTAAATATCGCGGCCCGCGGCAATTGGCGCCCAGTTTCTTGCTGGTCCTTGAAGCCTAAGTTCCGACCCATTCAAAAGTAGAGTTTTTACCTTGCCTGTACTCCGTTTGTGATTTGGATTGCTCCCTAGACTGTTGTATACTATTAAGACAACTTTGCAATACTCTGGACTTGTTTTTGGTTCAATGACTCTGAGCACTATGGGACTTAACATCTTAGGTCATCAGTCCCCTAGAACTTAGAACTACTTAAACCTAACCAACCTAAAGACATCACACACATCCATGCCCGAGGCAGGATTCGAACCTGCGACCGTAGCAGTCCCGCCGTTCCGGACTGCAGCGCCTAGAACCGCAAGACCACCGCGGCCGGCTGTTTTTGGTTAACCGTTCACTAAGTGATCTCTGCCGTCATGGACCACAGGAATCGTCTGTGTTGTTCCATCGGTCTCTGCGTCACCTTTAATGCGGGGATCAGAAACAGTTTTCTACCTGCGCAGAACACAACAGACAAGTTAGCAATTTGTGGAACGTAAAAGATGACCTTTTTCTGAAATGGTCGAAACAATAGGTAGCGAGTACTACGCGTGTCTTCTGGAACAGCTGGATGTAAAAGCAGATTAAGAAAGGCTCACAAATTGCCAAATTCGTTTCGACTATGCTGTAGAAGTTTCGCTGGAAACCCCTTACACATCCTCCATACAGTCCCGATCTCTTCCCATGGAATTCCTATGTGATTGGAGCCCTGAAGAAAGGAATCGTGGAAGTCTATTTGCTTCGGACGAAGAGGTGCACGACTGGATATAATCATGGTTTCGTAGGAAACCACAGACATTCTTCCTTGAAGCCTTTGACTGTCCTCTCCCACAGTGAGAAAAATGTAGTAACAGTTATGATGATTACTTTTGAAATAGTAAATAGTTTTCATCCGACTGCCCCCTCATACAGAGTGTCTGCAATTAAAGTTCCAAAACGCTGTAGAAAGAGAACCACTGGTCAAGACGTCAAATTTGAACAGCATGTTATTGACGTAGGGGGAAATGCCTTCGAAGAAAAAAAAAAAAAAAACGAAAATTTGACCAATAGATGGCGCTGTAAGTGCCAGAATATACACACCAACAGATGAGCGGCACACGACTGTTCCTCAGTTATGCGTCCGAGACTACCAAAATTACTGTCTCCCGGAAGGATCACGCGCT
Organism: Schistocerca cancellata; assembly: GCF_023864275.1. NCBI lineage: Eukaryota > Metazoa > Arthropoda > Insecta > Orthoptera > Acrididae > Schistocerca > Schistocerca cancellata. Next base: position 229,054,831 of record NC_064631.1, on the reverse strand, counting down.
CCTGGTAAAGCTTCACCGGCTCTCTGCTTTGTTATTGCTCGCATAACAACTAATTTATGAGATAAAATATGTTGCTACGAAAAGAGCCCTGAACTACTTATTAGGAATGCTGTGCTGTGACTTTCTTTGGATCATTAATTGTCAACAAAACAAAATATATTATGTTCTTATTATTCTGGATCTGGCTTTCTATTAAAGGAACATTGTTTCGTAACTGTAACTCGCTGTAAAGTTCAACATATCTTCCTTACTTTACAGTTATTGAAAAGGTTACTGAAAATTATTTCGTTTCAATACTGATGTTATAGTACGCAATGTTTGTTCAACTTCAAAATTTTGCAGTGGATTTTTGTTAACAGTAAAATACCAGTAAGTACCACGACTAACACGAGAACATGAGACTATTATCAGAGAAAAAGATGTTTTTACTATAATGTTTACCAGACCAGAACTACGCACAGCAAGATTACTTTTATGTAATGAAGGTAAATTATCTTTTTGCACTGTTAATAATATATCATCCGCAGCCCGCGTCTACCTGTAAAACACATCGTAAAATCTGCTGCTCTGCCCTGCAATTCCGAAAGCTGAAAGAAATAATTTTAGTTCACTATTACCTGTCAGTTTCTTTGCGGTATGATTGGTTTCATTTAATGCAGTTTGAACGTGCCGCGGCAGCGGCTCGTTCGTTCGTAGCGCAGCTCTGCACCACGAATAATATTTAAATAGCTGAAAATATCTTAAAAGGATGGGATAAAATACCAGGCAAGCTTATTACAATTCATAATGCAAGTTTTCACTAAGTAACTTTATTCAAAACATTTAGACAGATTAAATTATTACACACCTTTACAAATCAGTACCTAATGGCGTCCTTCTCTCAGTCTTGACAAAAGAATGCTACACAAGCATACAATATAGCGTCACAGGCTCTTCCTACTCACGTAACTTCAAGAAGACGACAGAGAAATTAATGCTGGGTCACTACTATTTATACTCGTTGTGACATATCCTCATCTTTGTTTGATATTTAATAAGCATCGTCTGTGGCGGTTTCACTACTCGCCGACACAGATATTATCTTAAAAAAACCGGTACATAATTCTATACAAGTATAAAACATGGCTCATAAGGGTTTCTCTTTATTACATACAGTTCACACAATCGTTGTCCACGCAATTAGAATCATCCAGTTCAATTATTCTTTTCTCCTTTTTTACCACATATGTGTTTTGCCAAGAAACGTGTAGCGGGACTTTGAATTTCGCCACGCTACACTCTTTCCCTCAGATAAAAAATATCCCGTCGCAGCGGTATGAGCGCCCGACGGCAGAGAAACTACTAAAATTGTAACTCTTTTTTTGTTTTCTATCCGTTTCTAAATTGTCTCTTGTCAGCTGAAGCTGAAGGCAGACGTGATCTGATGAAGACGTAAAAAACTTATCAGCTAGTCTTGATCTGATTTTAATGTGTAGACATATTGTGGAAGTTGTTAAGAAATTCGGAGGATGGAAGTAGCAAAGTAAATTAAATTGCATACAGTATCAAGATGATTTTAATTGGTATAAATTAGTGATTCCTGGACGATTGCAATATTTCTGAGCAGACTTTTCACGCAGAATTGAAGGAGATTTTTGAAGACCTGGACGCCGCACGAAAGAAGACATGTTAACCTGGTAAAGAATGAACTCAAAGCTACGCCATTTCCCCCTGTCAGTAACATTTTGTTATTCTCTGTTCCTTTTCAATACTTTTTGTAGTGGAAATTGGTTTAACTTTTGCTCAAAAACGCCACAAGGACCACCCCAACTATAGCTTTTCTGTAATACGAAGTCCGATTTGCATTTCATTCTTTCTTTTTCACGGTCATTTATGATTTTAAAACCCCCTTTTTTATTCACCATTTCTTCCCACATTTTCAACCTTCTTTCTTTTTCTTTTATTCTCTCTTTTCTTTTTTTATTAACCACTACAAACGTTACAAGCTCTTTCACGAGAACGGTGACTGCGCGCCAGTAGTTCTGCGGAATTTCCGGACACAGTTCTGCGGAATTTCCGGACGCTCAAAAGTGGGGAAATAGATATTGTCCGATGTCTGCCGAGAGTCTGGAGAAAATTATTACCAAAATTCGAAAAGACAGCTTCTTCTGAAGTGCAATGTGGCAGAGGGAGGAAAGCAGTAAATCCGGTGTCTGTCGAAGATGTGGACACAGCATTGCAGGAGGGATCCAGCGGTGGTGTGCAAACATGCAGTGCAAGGAGAATTGCCCGAAAACTGTAAATGCCTGCGAGCACGGTGCATAAAGTCCTACGAAACATCCTACATTGCTATCCATACAAAATCAGTCATGAAACTTCCTGGCAGATTAAAACTGTGTGCCCGACCGAGACTCGAACTCGGGACCTTTGCCTTTCGCGGGCAAGTGCTCTACCATCTGAGCTACCGAAGCACGACTCACGCCCGGTACTCACAGCTTTACTTCTGCCAGTACCTCGTCTCCTACCTTCCAAACTTTACAGAAGCTTTCCTGCGAACCTTGCAGAACTAGCACTTCTGAAAGAAAGGATATTGTGGAGACATGGCTTAGCCACAGCCTGGGGGATGTTTCCAGAATGAGATTTTCACTCTGCAGCGGAGTGTGCGCTGATATGATAGGAGACGAGGTACTGGCAGAAGTAAAGCTGTGAGTGCCGGGTGTGAGTCGTGCTTCGGTAGCTCAGATGGTAGAGCACTTGCCCGCGAAAGGCAAAGGTCCCGAGTTCGAGTCTCGGTCGGGCACACAGTTTTAATCTGCCAGGAAGTTTCATATCAGCGCACACTCCGCCTACAGGTCCTGTTAGTTGTACCACCACTGGTACATGCTGTGAGAGTTTTTTTGTACACCAGCGTCGTTGCAACCCTTCTACAGCGTGGCTGTGTGGGTACGATCCTTTTTATGCAAGGTGGCGCTTCTTGGAAATTTGGAAGTTTGTGGTAAGTACCTACAGGACCAAACTGCTGAGGTCACCGGTCCATAGGCTTACACACTACTTAATCTATCTTAAATTAACTTACGCTAAGGACAACACACACACACACACCCATGTCCGAGGGAGGACTCGAACCTCCGACGGGGGGAGACGCCCTAGACCGCACGGCTACCCCCCGCTGCATAGCCAGTGAAACGGCAGCTGCAGAGGGATTTCGGAAATGTTAGAATTATCAACCGTCATTTCCCTGCAGCATGGCCGTACAGATCACCTCATCTTAATCCGTGTGAATTTTGGCAACGGAGTTATCTGAAATCTGTTGTGTTCGGTACTCCTATTACGAACGTAGTTGAATTGAAGGCACACATTGCACTATGTATTCTGAAAGTGACCCCCCAAGACACTACGGTCTGTAGTGGAACATGTTGAATCCCGATTTCAATTTTTGACAGAAAACTGTGGACAGCTTATCTAAAATATATTGAGCCAGTCTCACAAAAATTAGAAACCGGTGTCATTTTGTGTACATGCAGACTGAAGCGACGAATGGAAATTTGTACCTTGCCGGGATTCAAATTTTCATTCGTCGCTTCGGTGTGCATATGTACAGCATAGATGTTTGAGATTTGGAAAGGTCTCTGGAACCATATGTTTTCATTTTATCGATGTCATTATGTTTTTCATGCGGTTTTGTCCTCATGACAATTAAAAACAGGCTTTTCCCATCCAGAGTGGAACGACTTTGCCTTGGAGTGCCCCAACTGTTGGCTGCCGAACTTGTTTAGCCATGCACATTGAACAGTACGGATGGTGTAATGTGCAACTCAAACCATAGGCGTCGTACTGCGATTCTCCTGTGAGTTGTAGCCGCCACCTATTGGTAAAATTATCGTTAAACTTTTTTGTTACATGACGTTTCCCCCAGTGTCAATAATATCCAGTTCAAATTTGACATCATCTGAGCAGCGGTTCTCTTATACAGCGTTTTGTAACTGGGACTTTAATCGTGGACACCCTGTACTGGTTTAAAGTCTATGAACACTCTATTAGTTGTTTCCAATCTTTCTGAGATCATTATCCCGAGTACAATCGGATTATTGGGTAGTACCCCACATCCATCCCGCTTCCCCCACCACTGTCAATATTAGTGTCGAACTAAACTAGGAAATTTTAAAATGACAAAAATCAAATGTTTTTTGTAGGTATTTCACCAATCCACGAATTAATGAGTCAGTGACACAATTGGTACTGCCTAAATATAATGACTTTTTTTTTTTTTTTTTTTTTTTTTTTTTTTTTTTTTTTTTTTTTTTGAACGATGAAGCAACTGCCAATAATTCGCGAGTGCTACTCTTCTGCTAAGAAATCAGACTGGCCATATTGTTAGAATTAACTAAGTTAGAAGATTCAAACAGCTCTAAACACTATGGGACTTAACATCTGAGGTCATCAGTCCCCTAGATTTAGAACTACATAAACCTAACTAACCTAAGGACATCACACACAGGCCATGCCCGAGGCAGGATTCGAACCTGCGACCGTAGCAGCAGCGCGGTTCCAGACTGAAGTGTCTAGAACTGCTCGGCCACAGCGGCCGGCAAATGCCGCGACTATTTCTTCCTCGACCATTCGGAGGTTCGGCACATTTCACTTTAAAATTTTATTGACACCATGAATATCTGGATGTACTCGTCACTAGCTATTGCATTTTTTTGAGGGGAAAGCGAGAGCTGCAATTCATGAGATAATCTTCCAACAGATACCCATCAGTGTTTAACACCTCCAAACATCGGTTTTAGATCTCATAATTAGCGTCAGAAAAATAAATATCGACCATTCAGATCCCGAAGCGTAATCGTTGCGTGATGGTCGGCGTGGGGAGCCTAATACATACGATGGACCGTGCAAGCGATGCGTCTGCTTATCTGCTTTGCTACCCTATCCAGACAGGACTTCCAGGTAGCCGCTAAATGCTGTAATTAACCAGGTGTTACAACACGCGAAACACGCAAGATAATTAGGAACTAGCTACTCTTCGAATCTTACGTCTCCCAGCTGATTAAAATTATTAATTAGAAGGCCAGTAACTAAGCTAAGTGAAAATAATAATTGCAGTCATGCTACATCCCACTGTAAGTAATTTTGAGACACTTAACTGGAATATGAGAAGGAAAACATCTCAATTGAAGGCTAGTCGAGCTTAAAGACCAGAAATAAGAACTGTCATCCGGTAGAGCATTTTTCTTTCCATAACTCACGTTTTAACTAATTATATTTCAAGGAGTGTTCGTAATAAAAGAAAAGGCATGTTTAGGAATCGATATGTCATAAAATTAGGTAAGGAATGTGTTTGAGAAAATACTTTTATTGAAAACCAGTCTACGAATATATTGCTGCTCAGTTATGCTACGGTCTTACAACGTTTACTTATGAACGATTCTGAAGACTGTAGTAACCGACATGAAATTTACCATAACAATTTTGTTTACAAGGTCCAATTTCACAAGTTTCAATTGAATATCTATGTATCTTTTGATCCCATATTCGCCTATTAGTTGTTGCACACAAGCGGCATGGAGCACGTACGGTAACTGTTTTTTAACATAATTGTTAATTTTCATTTCCTATTTTGAGAATACATAGTGTCAGTTCATAGAAAATTCCGCCATTTTGAGCTAAATATGTTATTATCGATCAAAATAAAAACTGAGTGTTTTTTACAACATTTATTTCTGTTGAGAATGTATTTTGAGCTTAACCAGGCCATCTAGTTTTTATTAATGTATATCGTATCCCACTATCAGTTTAACAATTCATGTATTTCAGTGACTGACAAGAATTGAACAGAAAATTAAGGATCTGTTGGTTGATTGTCAGTTCGGTTCGAGATAAGGTGAAAGCAAGACAGAGGTAGTTCTGACATAGCGGCTAATAACTGAATCAACAAAAATCAAAAGACGCTTCCATAGGATTTGCTGACCTAGAAAAAGCCATCGACAGTGTAAAAAATAGTGCAATATGTTAGAAATCCTCGAAAAATTGGAAGACAGTTAGTAATATACTATGTACAAGAACCAAGAGGGAAAGTAACAATGGAAGACCAACAACGAAGTACTCTGATTATACTCTACTGTTCAATCTATGTCGGAGAAGCAATGACGGAAGTAAAAGAAAGATTCAAGAGTGGGAGTAAAATTCAGAGTGAAAGGAGAACAATGATAAGACTCTCCGATGACGTTGCTGGCCCCAGTGAAAGTGAAGACGAATTGCAAGACCTTTTGAATGTAATGAACAGACTTATAAGTAAAGAATATGGATTGAGGACAAACCGAAGAAACACGAAAGTATTGAAGAGTAGCAGAAACGAGATTAGTGATACAGTTAACATAAAAATTGGTGACCACGAAGTAGACACAGTGAAAGAATTCTTCTGCGTTGGCCGGCCTTAGGGGCCGAGCGGCTCTAGGCGCTACAGTCAGGAGCCGCGCGACCGCTACGGTCGCAGGTTCGAATCCTGCCTCGGGCATGGATGTGTGTGATGTCCTTAGGTTAGTTAGGTTTAAGTAGTTCTAAGTTCTAGGGGACTGATGACATTAGAAGTTATGTCCCATAGTGCTCAGAGCCATTTGAACCATTTCTTCTGCGTTGGAGCGCCAACAACTCGTGACTCGAAACAAGGACAACGTAATATGCCGACTAGTAAAGGCAAAGAGGACATTGCGTGTAGTCTGTTTCCATAGCTATATTAATTACAGAGATATCGGTACCAACTTCACTTTTTCAAATGGGACTATAGTAATTTCAGCTGCCAGTATCATGGCTCTGGAGGAGATTAATTCTGTGAGCTTTTACCATGATTAGTAATATTGGAGAAGCTACATTATTAAGATATTAGGTTTCTCTTAAGCGGAAGTTCTTGCTGTTATACAGAACTGTGGCATCAGGCTGACGTAGCTGATAGTGTCTACTTACAAAAGCGGAACTGTGGAGAAGAGTTTTATTTAAGCTGACACTGATGGCCCTTCGCAACATGAGTTACATTGATGCACCAAATGGACGTGGCATCTAAGGATGAATCATGAGTTAACTACAGTAACAGTTCTACTCATGTGTACATAAGATACTTGAAAGAAAGGTTCCACGTCAGAAAGTGAATGGATTTGTACAACTTGGATTTGAATTACAAAGGATTTAAGTAATTAATTTTGCCTCATCGGTTTACTGGTTCAAATGGCTCTGAGCACTATGGGACTTAACATCTGAAGTCATCAGTCCCATAGAACTTAGAACTACTTAAACCTAACTAACCTAAGGACATCACACACATTCATGTCCGAGGCAGGATTCGAGCCTGTGACGGCAGCGGTCGCGCGGTTCCAGACTGAAGTTCCTAGAACCGATCGGCCACACCGGCCGGTCATCAGTTTTCTGTCAAGGTACACATTTTCACTGCAAAATTACTTCAGAAACAACAACAAAAAGGGAAATCACAAAAGAATTGGCCATAAGCACTTCCTTAAAGTTCCATTCATGTCATCAAACGCTCTAAAAATGTGCATGGTACAGTTTAGCAATCACTGGTGCAAGTAGTTCTGGACAGACTAAAGAGATACCTTCGAGATCATCTAACATGCTGCAACAATAGGATGTTCTAATCCTCTTGGATCGTCAGAGCTTGTGCATAGACTTCATCTTTGAATTTACCGCAGACAAAAGTCTAGTGGCATCAGGTCAGGCTTCCGTGCAGGCCAACAGATGCTTTCACGTCCTATACGGCAACGAGAAAAGAAATGGATGAACGCTTTCCTAAACAAAGAGAGCCGGGTGCCCATTGTGCTCCTTACGCAAACGTCTGAGCAGTACAAGTGGTAGGGGAACCGGTAGCGCTTGGGTAAGAAACCCATTAAGATTTCTTCAATAAAGTAAGAACTAGTCACACAGTCTCCAATAATAACGCACCAAACGTTCACAATCCACTGCCTCTGGTGTTCAACATGCCCCAGCCATGCTGGTTCTGCTGCGCGTGATAGCCGCTCGGTCAGCGCGCCTAGCCACGGTTCGCGCGGCTCCCCTCCCTCCCCCCTCCACCCCGTCGGGGGTTCGAGTCCTCCGTCGGGCATGTGTGTGTATGTGTGTGTGTGTGTGTGTGTGTGTGTGTGTGTGTGTGTGTGTGTGTGTTTTCCTTAGCGTAAGTTACTTTAAGTTAGATTAAGTAGTGTGTAAGCCCAGGGATCGATGACATCAATTTGGCCCCATAGGAACTTAACACAAATTTCCAACTTCCAGTGCGGATTCTCACTGTCCCAATAATGCTTACGTTCACCTTCCATGATTTTTAAAGGTAGTTTCATCGATAAAGAGAACTGTTTTAAGAAAGGACACATTGTCCTGATGTCGCATCAGAACGTCTGTTGAAATTTCGCTGGTTAATCTGCCGGTTAAGTGACGCGTGATGTGGATGGAAGCTGTTTGTGCGCAAAATGCGAACACTGAGCTGGCTTATTCCAGAGGGACTCGCGATTTCTCTGCCGCTAGCTAATAATTACATGGCTTACGAACAACAGTTGATAAACATCTATTTCGTTCGACCCACTTGTTGCAGGCGTATTCCAGTAGTATTCCACGTAGTATTCCAGTGCCCTTCCAATAACAATTTCTTCACATTCACTGAACTGTCAATCTTTTTGGATACCGTCTGTCGGGATACGTTTTGTGTGTACAACTCAAACGCCCTCTTCACCTTCCTTCTGCATTCTCCGTAGTGAAGGAGCATAACTAAGTACTTTGATCTGTGACAGGCGCTTATTATTTAGTATTAACAAGCACTCTAAATACGCGAATATCGCAGACATAATGGAAGCTACATTTCCTCTGTGCGCCTTTTACACCAGTATGGCTGTGGTGCAACACTCTTTTTCCTCCTTATCCGGGGTAACGTATTTCCATTTAGTAATGAAATCACGAAGTTCCATAAGGCAGCAAAAGGTTTCATATTCAAATCATATAAATCCTAAATTTTAAATATCTTAATTCGAAACTAGCAACCGGATTTCGAGTAAATTCCTTTAAATTCTTCTCTTTTAGAACTACAATATTAGCAGCAGAAATTACCATAGTTCGACTTGAAAAAGCGAAGTTGGTACCAGTATCTCTGACAATTAATATAGCTTTAAAGTGAGACTATGCGTCGTTTAATAACGACTTTCTTACAGTTTATCTGGGTGAAAACAGAATTCGGTATCTTAAACATTTCCGGAAATATTTGAGGTGAACAACTTAACTGGTTTAGCCTGTATAGCGTGAACGGCAGCAGTTTTATCACATTACCTTGAGGTATGCTGGAGACACTCTTCCTTTCTAATAATGCTTCCACATTAGAAAAAAGCGGGAATTATTTCAAAATTTTAAAAGTAGTCACAATCAAGCTACAGTAGCTTTTGATAAACAGTACTGTAAGGTGCTTAAAAATGTTATTAGGAAGGCAAAGAGTATGTGGTACGCAAACAGAATAGCTAATTCACAGGATAAAATCAAAACCATATGATCAGCTGTGAAGAAAGTGTTTGGTCAACAGTACGAGGTAGACGATATAAAGTCAGTTCGTAGTAAAAATATTTCTGTTACTGATAAATCGGATATACGTAAGAATTTAAAAATCACTTTCTGAGCATTGCTGGTGCATTAAATAAAAGTTTAGTTTCTACAGGGAATCATATAACTTTCTCGGCAAATGCCTTTCCAATACCGATGTCTGAAATACTCCTCTGTGATACAGACAAGGGGGAGATTGAGTCAATAATTAAATCACTGAAGACACTGAAGGACTCTCATGGTTATGATGGAGTGCCTAGCAGAACATTAAAGTACTGTTCTGTACTGCACATGTTAGCCCTGTGTATAGCCATATTTGTAATTTTTCCTCTAAGATTGGTCAGTTTCTTGAACGATTAAAGTACTCAGTAGTAAAACCGCTTTATAAAAAGGGATAAAGGGATAATACAGATAATTTAGACTTATTTCTATGCCATCAGTGTTTGTTAAAGTTATTGAAAAGGCTGTATATGTAAGGATAACTGATCATTTTATATCACACGATTTGCTATCAAACGTACAGTTCGGTTTTATAAGTCGTTTAACAACTGAAAATGCTATACTCTCTTTTCTCTGTGAGGTACTGTATGGGTTAAACAAAAGGTTTCGAATGCTAGGCATATTTTTTGATTTAACTAAGGCGTTTGATTGAATTGATCAATAAATATTGCTCCAGAAGTTGGACCATTACGGAATATGGGGAGTAGCTCATAATTGGTTCACCTCTTACTTTACAACAGAAAGCAAAATCATTATTCACATTATTGAGAATTACTGTGATGTGGGGTCTGAGTGGGGTATGGTCAAGTGAGGGGTGCCCCAGGGATCAGTATTGGTACCACTCCTATTCCTTATTAATATAAATGATATGCCCTGTAGTATTATCGGTAACTCTAAAATATTTGTGTTTGCTTATGACACTAGCTTGGTAGTAAAGGATGTTGGGTGCAACATTGGCTCGGTTTCAAAAAATGTAGTTCATGACCTAAGTTCAACGCGTGTAGAAAATAAACTAATGCTAAATCACAGTAAGACTCAGTTTTTACAGTTTCTAACACACAATTCAACAAAAACTGACGTTTTAATTTCACTGAATGGGCATACGATTAGTGAAACTGAATGGTCCAAAATTTCAGGTGTTAAGATAGATGGTAAACTGTCGTGGAAAGCCCACATTCAATATCTTGTTCAAAGACTTAATGCTGCTATTTTTAACTATTCGAAAGGTATCTGAAGTGAGTGATCGTTCGACACGAAAATTAGTCTACTTTGTTTATTTTCATTCGCTTATGTCGTATGGTATTATATTTTGGGTAACTCTTCCCATTCTAAAATGATATTTTTGTCTCAGAAACGGGCGGTTCGGACAATAAATTCGTATTATGGCGGTCTGTGCGAGTCACAATGTCACATGGCCGTGTGAGTCAGGGGGGGGGGGGGTATGGCAAGTCTTGTGTTGTACTGTAAATACGTTTAGCGCTTTCTCCCGTTCTGATCAGGTGTGGTGTATCCAGTGGTGTGACCACACCTGCTGTCGGCTGGCGCACCGTCCGCTCACTGATCCGAGCGGTTCTGGTCAGTGCAGAAGCCTCGGTTCTGACACAGACGTCTGCTGTGCAGAGGTACTCGACTCAGGTTCAGCCAGCCGTGGAGTTTCTCAGGTACTGTGAGCAACCTCAGCTGTGTTTTTGAGGCTCCTATTGCTGCCAGTGACATCAGGTGTGCAAGACCTGCATCGACAGTGTCTCCGCGAAGTATTAAACGCTTAGTGTGAAATTACTGCCTGCAGAGTAAATACAGATGTGAGCTGCAGGCGGTGTTGATTTTTTTTGCAGTGATCTTGTCGACCCCTGTTCACGAGTCTGGGTATTTTGACATTGGCCCAGAATAAGCACTTTCACTCTGTTAATACTCGGCAGAATCAAACCTCCACTTGGATCTAACTTCCTTGACTCTTGTGCAGAAAGGTGTGCAGTATAGTGCTGCATCCATTTTCAATAAGCTACCACTCGAATTCAAAAATCTTTTTACAGTAATCCGCGCGCTTTCAAATGGAAACTGAAGAGTTTCCTCATGGGTCACTCCTTACTACTCTGTCGAGGTGTTCCTTGAAAAATTAAGCTGATTCTTGTTGTATTGTTGATTGCGTTTACTTAAACTTATGGATTGACTTTTTTGGGTTCATAAACATTTTATTTTTATCTGTTATTACTTTTATATTGTAATTTATTGTACTGACCCGTTCCATGACCTTGGAGATTTGCCCCTCCATTTGGTCCTATGGAACTTGAGGTGCAAATAAATAAATAAAGATGAAGAACGATATACTGAGTTCTTTTTGTTAGAAAGACTTCAGTTCGAGTGCAAATCTGTCTTCGGTTCTAACAATGTCTTCCCATGAACTACGATAATATTAGGTCGATGATTACGAAATCTTCAGTCCGAGTGCAAATCTATCTTCACTTCTGACAATGCCTCCCCATGAAGAACGAATACAATGTTCCGTTGGTTAGGAAGTCTTCAGTTCGACTACAAATCTTGAAACGTCCCCTTAGAAAAATTATACAAGACTGTGCTTAAACTGACACACAATATTTTTAGCGCAACGCAATCTGACTTTCAAAAATACCTACAAAAGAATGGCCCTGACTAACATTAACCTATATCTTTCACAAATCACTTACCTCACAAAAATCTTCGTTACTCAAGCTACCGCAATACAGCGAGCGCCACTACTGCCAGCTAAATAACAGATTCAAACTACGGAAGGCACTAACTACTGATGGGCATAGTTAGCAAATGAAAGATTTTAATAGAGAACAAACAATGTATTTACCTCAATAGTGGCAAAAGTCATAATGTATATAGCAGTTCATGATATTCAGTATTACAAATTTCAAAACTCCGCCATCTCTCTCCCCACATCCACCACTGCTGGCGGCTCACCTCCAACTGCCCAACGCTACGCGCTGTTCACATCCAGCTGCCCAACACTACAATGGCAGACAACAATGCAAACTAGCCACAGACTGCACACAGCACAGCCAGTGATTTTCATACAGAGCGCTACGTGGCGTTACCAATAAGAAAACCTAAACAGCCTACTTATAATCTGTTGGAATAATCCATATGCAGGTATTTTGTTTTCTACCTGACTTTACACCACCAGCCGGAAACCATATTGACTCTCACATAAGAGTTTTGCAGTACACAGGAAAGTCATAACTAGCGCAGTGTGTGTGCCACAAGTCTACAAGAATTTGACGTCAGTGACATACCGGTAGGTCCGTAGTGCTGCACATCGATCTTATGAATCTCTTTATCAAGAGCATGGCACGCTTCATTGTTCCAGCAACCTGCGGTGAAGAGGGGTCAATTGCTCCTCATGTTCAATACAGAATCTAACAAATTCCTCAATAAGTCTTGCGACCTTCCTATATCGCACAATTGTAGCTGTTTATCACTTCCGTGCGATGCTTGATCGTAGAAATTTCATTGTGATATTCTTTGGTGAAGCTGCTTCAGAGTACAGAATTTAGTATAATAGTTTTTATTTATCCATTGGCGTTACCAATGTTTACGAGAAATTCTTAGGGTTTCTTGACAAATCAGCACACAGCCTCATATTTTCGAATGTATTGAATGCTTCTCGCATATCTATCCTTGCGCATGTTTTGTCTTCAGGTTTTGCTTGTCAGCAAGATCTCGTCTTGACTCTGCTCCGTCAGCACTCTGTGCTTTCATTTTAGTTTCCTAGTACTGTTATTGAACCACGTTGTGCCCTTTCCATTCTCCCATTCTCCACCGTCTCCACTGGCACTTAGATTTGTGCCAGATACCTTGCACATTCTCTTCGCCAGAGCTGAATGTTTGCAGTTGACTGCTCAGGTTGTTTCTAATCAGTTTTCTATCGCGGTTGTTAAGCGGAAATATCTTTCTGATTTGACGAATTTAAATTCTACACTACTGACCACTGAAGGTACACTAGCATAGCTACTTAGCAACAAGTTCACAGAATCGAAATGTTTTGGCCTTCTCTGTGGCAGTAGATGCAAAACGTTTTCCTCGCGGGTGGGATATCTCATTAATTGCACAAAACAACTTTTGGAAACATGTTTCGGTGGCAAGCATGGCCATGATACACCTTTCCCTACAAATCAATACAGCAGCGGATCGGGAGCTGCCGTATCGATCTAAAATACGGCGGGCAATCAACTCCCTTGAAGTGCACAGACGTCGTCCAACAAACATTATGTGATTAAAAGTATCCGGACACCCCAGAAACATACGCTTTTCATATTAGGTTCTTTGTGCTGCCACCTACTGCCAGGTAGTCCATATCAGCGACCTCAGCTGTCATTAGACATCGTAAGAGAGCAGAATGGGGAGCTCCGTGGACTCACGGACTTCGAACGTGGTCAGGTGATTGGTTGTCACTTGTATCATACGACTGTACGCGAGATTTCCATACTCCTAAACAACCCTAGGTTCACTGTTTCCGATGTGATAGTGAAGTGGAAACGTGAAGGGACACGTACAGCACAAAAGCGTACAGACCAAACTCGTCTGTTGACTGACAGACACCGCCGTTAGTTGAAGAGGATCGTAATGTGTAATAGGCACACATCTATCCAGACCATCGCACAGGACTTCCAAACTGCATCAGGATCAACAACAAGTACTATGACAGTTAGGCGGGGTAAGAAAACTTGGTTTTCATGGACGAGCGGCTGCTCATAAGCCACGTATCACGCCGTTAAATGCCAAACAACGCCTCGCTTGATGCAAGGAGCGTAAACATTGGACGATTGAACAGTGGAAAACGTTGTGTGGAGTGACGAATCACGGTACACAATGTGGCGATCCGATGGTATGGTGTAGGTATGGCGAATGCCCCGTGAACGTCATCTACCAGTGTGTGTAGTGCCATCAGTAAAATTCGGAGGCGGTGCTATTATGGTGTGGTCGTGTTTTTCGTGGAGGGGGCTTCCACCCCTTGTTGTTTTGCGTGGCACTATCACAGCACAGGCCTACATTGATGTTTTAAGAACCTTCATGCTTCCCACTGTTGACCTGCAATTCGGGGATGGTGACTGCATCTTGCTACACGATCGAGCATCAGTTCGTAATGCACGGCCTGTGGCGGAGTGGTTACATGACAATAACATTCCTGTAATGGATTGGCCTGCACAGAGTCCTGACCTGAATCCTATATAACACCTCTGGGATGTTTTGGAACGCCGACCTCGTGCCAAGCCTCACCGACCGACAGCGATACCTCTCCTCAGTGCAGTACTCCGTAAGGAATGGGCTGCCAGTCGGGCATTGTGACCGAGCGGTTCTAGGCGCTTCAGTCCGGAACCGCGCTGCTGCTACGGTCGCAGGTTCGATCGAATCCTGCCTCGGGCATGGATGTGTGTGATTTCCTTAGGTTAGTTAGGTTTAAGTAGTTTCTAAGTCTACAGGACTGATGACCTCAGATGTTAAGTCCCATAGTGCTTAGAGCCATTTGAACCATTTTGGAATGGGCTGCCATTCCCCAAGAAAACTTCCAGCACTTGATTGAACGTATGCCTGTGAGCGTGGAAGCTGTCGTCAAGGCTAAGGGTGGGCCAACACCATACTGAATTCCACCATAAGCGACGGACGGCGCCACGAACTTGTAAGTCATTTCCAGCCAGGTGTCCGGATACTTTTGATCACATAGTGTATCGACGCAGAGGAAAAGATATGTGATTTCAGCGCTTCGAGCGATTCCAAAGGAAGCCTACACCATCTGTATTAAGAATGAAATTTTCACTCTGCATCGGTGTGTGCGCTGATATGAAACTTCCTGACAGATAAAACTGTGTTCCTGATCGAAGCAAAGGTCCCGAGTTCGAGTCTCGTTCCATCTCACAGTTAATCTGCCAGGAAGTTTCTGTATTTCTAATTCACGCTATTGGATCGATTGTTTCATGATGCTCAGTCAACCCACCCCCCTCCCCACCCTCCAACCCTCTCTCTCTCTTCCCCCTCTCTCTTTCTTCTCCTACTCTTTTGTAACAGTTTTGTGAGCCATAGCGACAGCTACGAGGACAGTAGGAATAATGCAGAGGTAACCCAGTGGCTCCCGTTTCAAAAATGCAAGCGTAAATGAGATCGTTTCTGGAGACGCTCCGCTGACGGCTACCAAAGTCACGCAACGGTGTAACATCAAGACGTAAGTTCATAAACTGCAGTTATAGCGGCCGGCAACGGATTATGCACGAAAGAATAGCATGTTACGCAACCGACGGACGGACACAGTGAAGTAGTAATTTCAGTAGTTATGTGACAAATGCGACATTCTCGTTTCCGTGCTTCCTCATGTAAAATATTTAAAACGACACGTAGTTCGTATGGCACACTCGCCAAGTTCACCACCAGCAGAAGATTTTTTTTTCTTTACTTCAGTATCTAATGCGCGGTTAATAATGCAATGGTCTCGGCAGTGCATGAGGGCGGGAGGGGTGGGGGAGGGAGGTGCTCTCCATGGGTGATAACCGTCACAAGTTTTATAAGGTGTTCGGAATGATCACCCAATAGGATCCCATATCTGGAAACGTAACTTTTCATCTCTACGACGGTTTCAGTTAAGACGTTTATAGCCCGCATCTCGTGGTCGTGCGGTAGCGTTCTCGCTTCCCACGCCCGGGTTCCCGGGTTCGATTCCCGGCGGGGTCAGGGATTTTCTCTGCCTCGTGATGGCTGGGTGTTGTGTGCTGTCCTTAGGTTAGTTAGGTTTAAGTAGTTCTAAGTTCTAGGGGACTGATGACCATAGATGTTAAGTCCCATAGTGCTCAGAGCCATTTGAACCATTTTAAGACGTTTATATATCTCATACACTTCTGCTTGAGGAATTGAATTAGGCGTGACACAGTACTATTATCAGTACACAGTTCGAAAGGAAACATAACGAAACATTCATTTGTCGCTTAAGCACATTTGCTTGTATTAACACTTAAAAATTGCATGTTTACATTATTCCAAAACAAAACAAAAAAACAGCACACTGTGCGTACAGAACAGTAGTGATACATTACAACAGCGGGTCGATGTGGCGACCACCAACATTGTTGCAGACATTGTAGGCGTACCTACGAAGCATTGTCTGGTACACATCCCATCTGACGTGTCTTCAGTTGCTAGTGCAGCGGACAGAACTCTTGCCAGCAGATCTTCCTCTGTCTCTATAGGAGTCTCGTAAGTTAAACTTGACATCAGGTGACCGTTTGGCTTAGTACACGTCACCCTGTCTACCATACTGCACACGAGGACAAACAACTCATACTTTTCTCTTTCCCTCAGCAGACGTGGTCCCGTTACACATCTGAACTGAGACCGTTGTATAACGGAAACGGTAATTGTTCGGAAATGGTTTCCTATTCAAAATATTATATACTCACTCCCAAGTCCTAGAAGCTTGTAACAAGAATTTCCGATCAACCTGTATAATGCGTTCTGGAACGTGTTTTGACGTTTCATCATATTTAGTTACTCTTATTCAGAGAGTGTCTCAAATTTAAAAGTTGGTCTGATGGTTCTCCCCTTTATAATGCGTAAATATCTTTACGAGCTTGCGCTAGTGTTTACGCGGCTCTCTGAACAAATCTTGTCAGTTTTTTTTTTTTTTTAGAAGTTCTTCCTTGGAACTGTACTTCTTCAGTAGTATTTCAAAAGCATTCTGATCAAATTTTCATGTCTGATGTAGAGTTCATCTCTTCTAAATTTTCCTTAATTTCATCTACCCAATTAATCTTGGCCTTCTTTGGACTGACTGTGTTAAACAGTCTTTAAATGGTTCTACTGTACCTTCCACACACGCAAAATTTCCAGCATATCTCGCCTACCGTATTAATGAACTTGTATTTTAGGAATCCGAGATGGCTTGACTCACTTATTATTCGAGAACGTTTAGCTCAGTTAATTATCTTTACCATTTATGTTGGAACAGAATATTAACACCAAGTGAGGTGGTATCTTTTAGTGCGGCAATAAAAATGAAGCCGGCCGGAGTGACGGAGCGGTTCTAGTCGCTGCAGTCTGGAAGCGCGCCCGCTACGGTCGCAGGTTCGAATCCTGCCTCGGGCATGGATGTGTGTGATGTCCTTAGGTTTCAGTAGTTCTAAGTTCTAGGGGACTGATGACCTAAGAAGTTAAGTCCCATAGTGCTCAGAGCCAATAAAAATGAAGCACTGTATACAATTTTCCTAACCGCAGAGTATGGCGTTCTACTTCTATGTTTGAATTCCTTTAGCTACCGCAATGTTTCTTTCTATTCCGCAACTTACTTGCATGCGGATTCTCGTCATCATCCGGGTACAAAAACAAGCAGTTTCCTGCACGCTGGCAACATAAGGGTATCGTATTAGTGATGAAGCTAATCAAAACAAGAATTAACTAATCTGAGAAAATAATTAATTTCGAACTGATACATCGCCAATTAAACAGACATGCTCTGAAATGTAAAACAATAATAGATGACAAAGAGGAATATGATGCAGAAACGTAGCAATTGTTTTTTCTACCATACATAAAGAGCGTGACCAATCACATCGGGGAGATCCTGCGCCGTAAAAGTAAAGACGATTTTTCTAGCAGTCGTATAACATGAGTTGTGATCGACGAAACACTAATTAGATTCACTGCAGACTGCAAGAGTACATGAAAGTAGGTACAAGTGTCATAAAGTAGGCGTAGGGGAGACACGTCGTGTAGTCAGAGAGCGACTAAAGGAGAACGAACGAGTGTGCACCCAAAGCAAGCAAGCATGTCAACCGTAGTTGAACATAGTGAAACATGCGGACAAAATGCAGGCTTTACTAACGAAACGCCAGATAGGCAGTCGAGTTTGCTAAATGTCCGAACAACTGCTGTCGAGGTGATGACTTTAGGCTACCGGTGGCTTAGTTGCTGGCTGTAGGTGCTAAGATGCCGCCACAGGCATATGAAAAACAAAAACGTAAACATAAACAAGACACCAACAGCAGAACACCGGTAAACGTTTCCTCCAGTCGTGGAAACATTAACACTAGCCAAAAATAAACATTTCCGCCACGTGACTAAGGCAGTCCTTAAATTTGTGAAAATCTGACAGTGCGCCACAATGTGTAACCAGTTCCCAGAAGAAAGCCTCAGCAAGAAACTCGATATGTCGATCCAAAGAATCTAAAAATACTGACACATTACAAAATCCCAACATAAAAAATTTTCTAAAGCGAAGATCGCACAAATATTTCTTTATGTTCAAGAACCGGTGTCGACAAGCTTTGCTGTTATCTTCAGGTCTTCAGAATTTTTGTTAAAAAAGTTGTTCCTTGTGAGCTGAAACCTGAAGCCAAGTTTTAATGTTAGTGGATAAAAGGGAGCAACTTATGACTTGTCAGTAATAATACATTTACAATCAAGAAGCACCTTGTGTACAATACATGGCCTTGTCCTACATGTAGTGTTCACAGATGACTGTTACGTCATGAAACTCACAATATACAATAAAATGCACAGTAGCACATTTATTTACGGTAGCCCGACATGTACCATTAATTGCCAATCCATCTTAGACGGCGTATATGGTACAATAGCGTGTGATGTAAGCAAATGTGGTAATGTGCATTTTATTGTATACTGCGATTTTTATGACTTAACAACCATCTGTGAGCGCTACATACACGGACATGGCCAAGTACACAAGGTACTTTTTGACTATAAATGTTATGTTACTGGCAAACCTTTGTATAAGTTGCTACCTTTTTTCCACTAACATGACAACTTGGCGTGAGGTTTCAACTCACAGGGAACACTTCCTTAACAAAAAGTTTGAAGACCTGAAGATGACAACAAAGTCTGTCGAAACCGGTTGTTAAAAACAAAGAAATATTTATACAATCTTGGCTTTAGAAAGTTTCTTACTAAGAAGGAACCCATTGAGTGCAAGGCCGCAAAGACATTGTCCGCCATGCAACCACAATATTGACTGCTAATGGCATCGCGGGGCAGGACTGGAGGTATGCAGTGGTGAGCACAGCATGAGGCTACGGAGCGTAGTTGCATTGCTTCGTCGACGGGTAACTCACAACAGTGCTAGTGCTAGTGGTGTTGGTACACAGCGGAACAATGGCTACGATAAACAAAGCAAACATTGCATTATATCTACAACAGTTGCCGAAGTTGACGTATTGTCAGGAAAGAACTCAAGGAATTTCGCAGAGTGAGAGAGAAGTGGCAGATGAAACAGTAGCGTTTCTGCAAGATGATTCAGTGGAATGTGTGGAGTGTCATATACGCTCGACTGTGCGGACAATGTACAGGAGTAGTACAATCATGACGATGTATGTCTAACAAATGAAACTGATACTGAAACTGCTGTCGAACCATGTAGTCCATCATTCTTATCGGACAGGGAACCACAAATCCCGTATCCGTGAAACGGAGTAACGGACGTAAGGGACAATCTTTGCCCAAGGAGCGAGTACTAAACATAATTACTTACATGGAAGATCATCCGCAACATAGCATAAAAATTGTGGACAGATTTCGAATAAGTGCACAGCAATATGAGCGTGTATAGCATAGGAACAACTATGGATATTCAAGGAAGGACAAGGTGCACTTTTTACAAAAACTGGTGTTTGCGCGTTTCAAAGAAGCTCGATAAAATTTACTGGACGTGCATGATAGTGACCTAGTACGTTGAGCGTATCAATTTCCGCGCGACATAGAATACAGTGGTTTCAAGAGAAGCAACGGATGGTTGCATAACTTCAAACAGTGCTTCAAAATGGAAGACATCAGAACGAAATTGCAAACAAAGTGTCAACTTGACGATGTAGAGCAAACCGGATTGCCCTGCAAATTTGTAGATGAGGTAAACAATCTTATCCCATCGTTCAGTAAGGAATTTCTTTTCAACTGCATATGAAAGAAACCCTATAATTAGATGTACCAAGAGAGTCGTGTCAAGATCAATTAACATCAATGCCTTAACGCATTCGTATGTAATTATGACCATTGTTAATCTGGATGATAAATTGGCTGGAAAGTTATTTGTCGTGCTGCGAGAAGTTGGAGGTGCTCTCCCCCCACAGCAAGCAAGAATGGAAAAATGGGCATAAGAGAACTACAGCTATGGTATGATCACTGCTTGTGGCCAACAGCTCGTCAAGATAACTTGCTTGATTACCGGACCGCGTATAAAAATCATACTCTTTTAGAGCAAGCTATCCCTCCTGAAAAATGTGTGACGTTGCAATTCATACCACTGGAACCACTGGACAAATTCAGGCTCTGGATGTTTTTTTTTTTCCTTGCTTATAAGACATATTATCGCACTATCTGCGGCCACGCTTTAAAGGAGAGCCATTTTCACTATAAGCTCCACGACAGACACGTTTCCAACAGATCTCATCTTCCCGTTACAGCAATATGATTCTATACCCATTCTTTAAGAGTGGATACCTACAAGACCTCACTGAACGTTCTGCACGGTTTGCAACTCCCAAGCAGTTCGCCTTCGACCTTGACGGTGAGAACCTTTGTGATGACTGTGGTGCGCCGTTTTGGTGTTCATGGTGCAGGTTAACGGTTTGTTTTGAACATATCTCGAACGTCGACGATGTCCATTTTGTGAAGTGTAGTAGTACAGCCATCTCATGGAAGGTTGGGCTCTTCACCTCCCGAACACTCATTTTCTATCGTCCTCCTGGCGCAGATGATGAATCATTAGCAGCTAATATCTTTTCCGCTATAATTGTTAACACAACACTTTCAAAGGAGCCATACTGAAGATTGAACTTGTGGCGTCGCAGTCAAGGAGTTCCTTGTAAATAAAACAGATCGTTCCTTATCTTTCCTCAACACGAAAAAATTCAATCAAAATCCCAAAAATTTAATTCATCGACTACCGTCACAAATGCTTATGTTCTCAAATAATGTTGGTGCTGAGGGCTTCAGTCCGAAGACTGGTTTAATGCAGCTCTGCACGGTACTCTGTCCTGTACATTTCTCCTCACCTCTTCATAAGTGCTGATAACCTACATCGAGTTGAACCTGCTTAGTGCAGGTAAGCTTTTATCTCTTTCTACAATTTTTATCCCCGCATATTTCCCTAAATTGCCAAAGCGACAACTTCCTGATACCTCCGTACCTTTTACTCAAGTAGTGCCATAAATTTCTTTTTTCCCCAGTTCCTTTCAATATCCCCCCCCCCCCCCCCATAACTTGTAGATCGCTCATTACTTTTCAAAATATTCAGTAGTACTATGTTTCAAAAGCTTCTGGCCTGAACTGCTTATGCTCCACGTTCCATTTCCAAACAAGACTAAGCTTCAGGCAAATACCTTTAAAAGATAATTCCTTACATATAAATTTTTATTCAACTAGCTGTTTCCCACGGCTGCACTCATATTTCCGTAATTTTATTATGGTGAGTGATGGTGAGTTAATGATCTGTTGTACGTTCGATAACATCAGCTATCCTCACATGTCTGCCTCCCATTCGGGTAAGCATAGCTCGTGATGTGTATCCTTCCCACGTGCAGCATTGCTGCCGAGAGGTGTGTGCGAAAGGGGCGCGGGTGGAAGCAATCTATGCATAATGCTTTTGAAGTAGCTCTACATTATACAACAACTTTAATAATTTTTAAAATTGTAACATTTGTATTTATGTTCACTGATGTAAAGAAGTTCTGTTCCCTGCTTCATCCTCTTAGTCGTCTTTTTTTCCCCTCCTCCTAAAGTAGTCTATGTTCTTCCTGAGGATTCAAGCTATCTCCATATCATATTTCATCAAAATCAGTTCAGTGGTTTAGTCGTGAAAGGGGAAGCAGACAAACGTATTTTCACAATTATAATATTAGTACTGAAGTGTGGATGTTAAATTCCTCTTTCTCAGAAATGCCTTTCATGCTATAGTCAGTCTTCATTTATATCCTCTCTACTTCGCCCATTATCAGTTATTCTGCTGCCCAAATAGCTAATCTCATCTACTATTTTTAGTGTCATTTCCTATTCTAATACCTCCAGAATCGCCTGACTTCATTCGACTATATTGCATTACCCCAGTTTTACTTACCTATTTCCAAGACACTATCCGTTTCGTTCAAAGAAATTGCTATATCATGAGCAAACTTAAATGTTTTTTGTTTTTCCGCCTCACCTCTGATTCCCTTTCCAAATTTCTCCTTGGTTTACTTTACTTCTTGCTTAAGCAAACAGATTAAATAACATCAATAAAAGATTAAATATCATCTTTTCCTTAGACTGTAGTAACTGCTGCCTGGTTTCTGTACAAGTTGTAGACAACCTTCACTTCCCTGTATTTTCATCACTATCCAAGATTATATTCCAGCTTTTTCTAAATCCACAAAAAACATAGGTTTAATTCTCTTCTTTTTGTCTCCTACAAATAACAATACGTTTTTCGTTTACCTTTTAGTTTTTACTAAGCATATTGTCAGCAGAAAATTACCGTCTTCTGAGTTGAAAACGTATTGGTCACTTCTCTTTTATATAATATTTCTATTCGATATACAATATTTCATCATTTATCTCCTTGAATCTATTTCCATATCTGTAATCACACTGTATGCACTATTAGATTAATAACCCTTTATCACATTGGTAACTGTTAGAGCAAAGTTGACGCTGCAGTCGCCAGACACAATTCTGAATATCTACAGATATTTCAGCTAATACTGTAACTTCCCGTGATATCCAATAACAAAAGGAATGTCACCTGGTGATGATTTGTGTAGTCATACAATAGCATTCCCTACATTGATAATTCGAGCATTCTGTACTGAAAGTAAATTCCCTCCAGGAAGTTTTAATACTTTGAACTCGGCTCCCTTCCATGACATACTCCACTAAATGCATTTTTGCTATCAGACTTATTTCATAAATCGTAGAGTGCGTATTTGCACAATTTTGAAGCAATACTTATTTACGCAGCAGTGGAACATTATTAAATTGATAATATGTTTGAACTTCTAGCTCCAATACGTTGCTACCTAAACCTAGGAGATTTTTGTACAAAAAATGAGGCATCTATAGATTACAACTTCTATGTCGTGCTTATCTTAGGGTTTCCTTTACGATGTATGATCACACAAGATCGTTCACAAGCTAGAGTTTTACGTATTCACGCGTCACGGGGTTTTGCAGCTTCCACTTTTTTGTTACAGCTCATAATCGTTTCACCACGTGTGAGAAACATTCTTATGTAAACTTACAAACGGAAAAGCTCGATAAGGATGTTAAAAACAATTTTTATATCTTAATCAGTGTGCTGCCCCAATTTAAAATCAGTGCGCCGTCTTCTCATTACACGTGCGACGAGATTGCTTGTACCCAAAGATAGTAGGCAATACCCTGCCCTATCTTTTCGCGAGGGCGCTGAGAACACTCATCGAATGCTAACTATTTTTTTGTAACCGCAAAGACTGGCAGCTTAAGCCTCGGATCGAATGGAAGCGAACACAAGCGAACCAGGATTCGCAGAGAATTCGCGAATTTTGACTACCATTCGATTGTACCCATGAGCAAGCGTTTGCACTGGAGGAAACGGTAGAGAGGACACGAGAGAACGAGTATAGTGTGGCATCCCTAAGCATCACTGAGTTATTTTTTGCTATAATTATAAAGGACACTCAGGTTTCACTCGATACAATAGTTTTAGCCACGATTCAAATTTATGATTCAGATGGTATTATTTCGCATGGTGGACAAGCTGACTCTTGACGAAACAAGCAAAATGGCGCAAAAAAAATAAAAAAATACAGATGCTTGAATTTTTACTCTACAGTGAAACACCTGGAAGTAGTGCAATTATCGCTGAGCCGCAGCTCCATGACTCCAAAACCTTCCACCTGCGCTGTTAATCCTTTTCGGTGGCTTCTCTTTCCAACTGATAGGGAAATTTAAAACCAGGAAATCAATTACCGACGAGTAACATAACCTACAGAAAGACTAGCACTTACATTCGGGATCTTAGCAACTGCAGACGCATTGCAATAACTACCATATCGCAGAAAGCTGCTGCTGTCTGCAGTTACATACGAAAGGCTCAAGTATTTTATTAAGGTACGTATAAGGAAAATAATAGTTTTCATACACGATTAATCTAATGTAAAATACATATACGATCTCTTTAGTGGAAATACCGTAGCGTAATAGCGGCTGTTATTGAATATGTTATTGCAGCAAAAACGCCTGAAGTAACAGTTAAACGTCGGCTATGTCATTACAATTATTTTGAACGTATGCTATGAGAACCGTCGAGGCTTTTGTATATATTGGATCTTACATTAATCAACGTAGTAGATACATATTTGCATTTATTTACTTTCAAGGAAATTTATTTTGCTGTTCCATTTTAGCAAAGGAGAACACAAAATATGTACCTTTCCAATGCTTTCTCTCCTGATGCAAACTGAATTTATTGTCTTTCTCACGATCTCAGTCGCACCTAAGAGTAATTCGGTAGTTTTCTATCACATATTTTTGTTTTTCTTAATAATTTTCTACTGCAGATCTCCAGCATCCCATATTCACAACTCTTAATATATATATATTCTCCTATTGTTGTCGTTGTGGTCTTCTGTCCGAAGACTGGTTTGATGCAGCTCTCAATGATACTCTATCCTGTTCGAGCCACTTCCGAATAATTACTGCAACCTACATCTCTGAATCTGCTTACTGTATTCATCTCTCGGTCTCCCTCTAAGACTTCACCGCCCCCCCCCACACACACACATACACACACACACACACACTATACTCTCCAATCCTAAACTGGTGATCTCTTGATGTCTCAGATCCCTTCTTTTGGCCAAGTTGTGCCACAAATCTCATGTTTCCCCAGTTCTATTCAGTACTTCCTCATAGTTACGTGATCGACCCATCTAATCTTTAGCGTTCTTCTGCATCACCACATTTCTAAAGATTATATACGCTTCTAAATCTAACCTGTTTATCGTCCATGGTTCACTTCCATACATGGCTACACTCCATAATAGTACTTTCAGAAAAGACTTCCTGACATTTAAATCTATACTCTATGTTAACAAACGTATCTTCTTCAGAAATACTTTTTTTGCCCCTGCCAATCTACGTTTCATATCCTCTCTACTTCGGACATCTTAAGTTAGTTAAACTCATTTCCTTAGTATCAGCTGATTTAAGTCGACTACATTCCATTATCCTTGTTTTGTTTTTATTAATGTTCATGTTATATCCTCTTTTCAGAACAGTATCCATTCCGTTCAACCGCTATTCCAGGTCCTCTGCTGTCTGACAATTACAATGTCGTTGGCAAACGTCAACGTTTTTATTTCTTTTCCCTAAATTTTAATTCCTACTCCAAATTTTTCTTTGGTTTTCTTTACTGCTTGTTAAATGTACAGACTGAATAACATCGGGGATAGGCTACAACCCTGTCTCACCCCATTCTCAACCACTACGTCCCCTTTCATGCCCCTCGACACTTATTGCTGCCGTCTGGTTTCTGTACAAGCTGTAAATAGCATTTCACCCCATGTATTTTGTTCCTGCTACTTTCAGAATTTCAAGCAGAGTATTCCAGTAAACATCGTCAAAAGCTTTCTCTAAGTCTACAAATGCTATAAATGTAGGTTTGCCTTTCCTTAACCTATATTATAAAAGAAGGCTTAGGGTCAGTATTGCCTCACGTGTTCCAACCTTTCTCCGGAATACAAGCTGATCTTCCTCGAGGACTGCGTCTACCAGTTTTTCCATTCTTCTATAAAGAATTCGTGTTGGTATTTTGCAGCCAAGACTTATTAAACGGCTAGTTCGTTAATTTTCACACCTATCAGCAACTGCTTTCCTTGGAATTAGAATACCACATTCTTCTTCAAGTCTGAGGGTATTTCGCCTGTCTCATACATCTTGCACACCAGATGGAAGAGTTGTGTCATGGTTGGCTCTCCCAAGGCTATCAGTAGTTCTGACGAAAGGTCGTCTACTCCCGGGGCCTTCATACGATGGTTCTCTTTAATTTTCCTGTTGGCACTATCTATCTTACCCCTAGTGATATATGCCTCTGCATCCTTACATTTATCCTCTAGCCGTATCAGCTTAGGCTTTTTGCACTTCCAGTCGATCTCATTTTTGAGACGGTTGTACTCTTTTTCGCTTGCTTCATTTACTGAATTTTTATATTTTCTCCTTTCCTCAATTAAATTCAATATCTATTCTGTTGCCCAATGATTTCTACTAGCCCTTTTACCTATTTGATCCTCTGCTGCCTTCCCTATTTCATCTATTCAAGCTAGCCACGAGTCTTTTACTGTATTCCTTTCCCCTGTTCTAGTCAACCGATGCCTGATGTTCCCTCTGAAACTCTCAACAACCTCTGCTTCTTTCACTTTATCCCGGTCTCATCTCCGTTAGTTCCCAACTTTTTCCAGTTTATTGTTATAATCTACAGTTCATAACATATAAATCGTGGTCGGAGTCCACATCTGCTCCTGTGAATGTCTTCAGACTTTCAAGCAGAGTATTCCAGTAAACATTGTCAAAAGCTTTCTCTAAGTCTACAAATGCTATAAATGTAGGTTTGCCTTTCCTTAACCTATATTATAAAAGAAGGCTTAGGGTCAGTATTGCCTCACGTGTTCCAACCTTTCTCCGGAATACAAGCTGATCTTCCTCGAGGACTGCGTCTACCAGTTTTTCCATTCTTCTATAAAGAATTCGTGTTGGTATTTTGCAGCCAAGACTTATTAAACGGCTAGTTCGTTAATTTTCACACCTATCAGCAACTGCTTTCCTTGGAATTAGAATACCACATTCTTCTTCAAGTCTGAGGGTATTTCGCCTGTCTCATACATCTTGCACACCAGATGGCAGAGTTGTGTCATGGTTGGCTCTCCCAAGGCTATCAGTAGTTCTGACGGAAGGTCGTCTACTCCCGGGGCCTTGTTTCGACTTAGATCTTTCAGAGCTTTGTCCCATTCTTCTTGCAGTATAATATCTCTCACATCTTCATTTACGTCCTCATCCATTTCCATAATATTGCCCTCAAGCACATCGCCCTTGTGTAGACCCTCTATATACCTCTTCCACCTTTCTGCCTTCCCTTCTTTTCTTAGAACAAGTTTTCCACCTGAGCTCTTGATATTCATACGATGGTTCTCTTTAATTTTCCTGTTGGCACTATCTATCTTACCCCTAGTGATATATGCCTCTGCATCCTTACATTTATCCTCTAGCCATATCTGCTTAGGCTTTTTGCACTTCCAGTCGATCTCATTTTTGAGACGGTTGTACTCTTTTTCGCTTGCTTCATTTACTGAATTTTTATATTTTCTCCTTTCCTCAATTAAATGCAATATCTATTCTGTTGCCCAATGATTTCTACTAGCCCTTTTTACCTATTTGATCCTCTGCTGCCTTCCCTATTTCATCTATTCAAGCTAGCCACGAGTCTTTTACTGTATTCCTTTCCCCTGTTCTAGTCAACCGATGCCTGATGTTCCCTCTGAAACTCTCAACAACCTCTGCTTCTTTCACTTTATCCCGGTCTCATCTCCTTTAGTTCCCAACTTTTTCCAGTTTATTGTTATAATCTACAGTTCATAACATATAAATCGTGGTCGGAGTCCACATCTGCCCCTGTGAATGTCTTACAATTTAAAATCTGGTTCCTAGATCTCTGTCTAACCATTATACAATTAGCCTGAAGCCTTCTGGTGTCTCCAGGTTTCTTCCACGTATACAACCTTCTTTTACGATTCTTAAACCAAGTGTTAGCGACAGTTAAACTATGCTCTGTGCAAAACTCTACCAGGCGGTTTCCTCTTTCATTCCTTTCCCCCAGTCCACATTCACCTATTATTTTTCCTTCCCTTCCTTCTCCTACAACTGAATTCCGGTCCCCCATTCCAATTAAATTTTCGTCTCCTTTCAAATGGCTCTGAGCACTATGGGACTTAACATCTTAGGTCATCAGTCCCCTAGAACTTAGAACTACTGAAACCTAACTAACCTAAGGACATCACACACATCCATGCCCGAGGCAGGATTCGAACCTGCGACAGTAGTGGTCGCGCGGTTCCAGACTGAAGCGCCTAGAACCGCTCAGCCAACATCGGCCGGCCGTCTCCATTCACTACCTGAATAATTTCTTTTACCGTTATCATACATTTATTCAATCTCTTCATCGTCTGTGGAGCTAGTTGGCATGTAAACTTCTACTACTGTGGTAGGCATGGGCTTCGCCTCTGTCTTGGCTACGATAATGCGTTCACTATGCTGTCTATAGTAGCTTTCCCGCTTTCATATCTTCTTATTCATTATTAAATCCACTCCTGCATTACCCCTATTTAACTTTGTATTTATAACCTATATTCACTTGGCCAGAAGTCCTGGTTCTCCTGCCACCGGAGTTAACTTATCCCCACCGTATCTAACTTCAACCCATCCATTTCGCTTTTTAAATTTTCTAACCTACCTGCCCGATTAAGGGATCTAACATTCCACTCTCCGATCTTTAGAATGCCAGTTTTGTTTCTCCTGGTGACGACATCTTCCTGGGTAGTCCCCGCCCGGAGATCCGAATGGATGCT
Organism: Schistocerca cancellata; assembly: GCF_023864275.1. Classification (NCBI taxonomy): domain Eukaryota; kingdom Metazoa; phylum Arthropoda; class Insecta; order Orthoptera; family Acrididae; genus Schistocerca; species Schistocerca cancellata. The sequence goes on along the minus strand of NC_064631.1, from coordinate 229,025,663 downwards.
ATTTTACCTCCGGAATATTTTACTTAAGAGGACGCCATCATTTAACCATACGGCAAAGCCGCATGTCCTCAGGAAAAATTACGGCTGTAGTTTCCCCTTGCTTTCAGCCGTTCACAGTACAGACACACCAGGGCCGTTTTGGTTGATGTTACAAGGCAAGTCAGTCATCCAGACGGTTCCCCCAGCAACTACTGGAAAGGCTGCTGCCCTTCTTCGGGAACCACATGTTTGTCTGGACTCTGAACAGGTACCCCTCCGTTGTGGTTGTATCTACGGCACGGCTATCTGTATCGCTGAGGCACGCAAGCCACCCCACCGACGGCAAGGTCCATGATTCATGACGGGTATATTCTCCTATCAGCAACATTCATTCTATTCCAATTATTTCTTCACGCGAGCAACTTATATCAATAGAAAACGTTGTTCCTACGCAATAAAGTAGATTAACGATATCTGTGAGCTGCAATCGGAAAACACGCCAAACTCCTTTCATGGTTCGCTGAAAGACGAGCGAGCATCTTCGAATGCGAGTCGAACACAACCGAATGGTGTTTGCTCGCGCTTACCTACCGCTTACACCATTGAAAATTCTTCACTGATATACTTTGCTTCAACTACATGACCTTCAGTAAGGGAGTAGTACACACCACTACGTCAGGGAACCTCCGCAATGGCGTCTTAAGACACCTTCGCAGCGCACGCAACGGGCGACAATGCAGCACAGTTTCCGCTAGTCACCAGGCCATTCACCTGCGATATCGATCGCCGGCTTTCGGAAGCAGGTTAGTAGTGAATTTCCCTTGCGGTGCGGCGAAAGTTCGAAGAAATGTTGCATCCTCACGTTCTGGTAGAAAGAAGCTATAGCCAGAAATGGCTGGTTCAAATGGCTCTGAGCACTATGGGACTTAACAACTATGGTCATCAGTCCCCTAGAACTTAGAACTACTTAAACCTAACTAACCTAAGGACAGCACACAACACCCAGCCATCACGAGGCAGAGAAAATCGCTGACCCCGCCGGGAATCGAACCCGGGAACCCGGGCGTGGGGAGCGAGAATATAGCCAGAAAGAGACCGTAAATAAGCAGGATGTACCGATGACGCCAATGATAGATTTAATTGCGGTATTTTTTTCTCATGTTTTTGTCTTGCAAAACGTAGTGTAAAGTCTTCCGGAATCAATCGATTCTGTGCAAACCTGGGTTGACCCAAATGCTTTTTCTTCCATTAGCATTAACAAATTCACGTGAATATAGTCACATTTCACAGACGTCAACATTTTTGTAACTGTAGCCCATCCGTATTTCAAGACAGATTTTCATAACAACACTTTTTGTTGTGATCACTTTTCTGTTGACAGACTATATCTTTAGCTACCCTCCATCGCACTGAAATAAATCATTCGAAGCACCTAAAAGACTACACTAATGATACACGTGAAAGGCAATCCTGCATAATACATGCGCAATATTTAATAATATGACAAAAAATTATTGTAAATGAAAGTATACCGTACTTTTTTAAGCCGATACGCAGTACAAGAGGCTGTCCTAAAGTTTCAATTATCACCTCGACAAAACAAAATTACGTATTTACTCTTTTTTTCTTTTTTTTGTTTTTTTTGTTGGCACATGTCTGCACTGTTGGTACACATAGAAATTCTCCTCCACGGTGCCGTAGCACGTCACTGCAGGAGCAAGTAAGAGACGGCGCATGCCATCGATAAAGTTTTTTTTTTTTTTTCTTTAGGCTTCTGACTGGTTTTCTGTGGCCCTCTACGAATTCCCCTCCTGTACCAATCTCTTCATCTCGGAGTAGCACTGCAACCTACGTCCTCAATAAGTTACTTGCTGGATGTATCCCAACCTCTGTCTTCCTCTACAGTTTTTACCTACTATAGCAGGCCTGACCAGACAGTGCCATGCGAGCCCGTGCGCTCCGAGCATAGCGGCGAGTGGAGCTGAGGGCTAAGGAGGAACAGGAAAAGGCTCCAGTTGTATGCCGCAAGTGTGTGGCAGTCGACTTGTCACAGTCTGATAACAATACCGATTGTGTTACATTATGTTTAGGTCTTGCATGAGGAATACTATGGCGCCTACGCACTTGTTAGAAAAAAGTGCAGAAGCCACGTCATTCAATACCGAATGGGAATTGTTTTACTTTTCTTATAGCTTGGAGGCCATGCAAAGTGCTTAATATACTATCACGCTATTTTTAGTTGGAAACAACAGTCATTGGAACGTCATTACAACACCAGCCACAAAGACGATATGATGCACTTGTCTTCTGACGAGCGACAGCGGAACTAAAGATGGGTATTACGGGAAAAAAATAGTTAAGGGTAAGAAAAGAAGAGACAAAATCTTTTATGAAACGATAATTAAATCAAGACCCTAAGCTGTCGACAGGCGTTGATATACATCAACAGGGAGAGTTGAAAATGTGTGCCCCGACCGGGCCTCGAACCTGGGATCTCCTGCTTACATGGCAGACGCTCTATCCGTCTGAGCAACCGAGGGCACAGGGGATAGTGCGAGTGCAGGGATTTATCCCTTGCACGCTCCCTGTGAGACCCACATTCGCAACTTAATGTCCACACAACATTCGTAGTGCACCTGCCCATTACACTCATTACACTCATTACATGCATTACATGTCCGAAAGAATAGATGCCATCTTCATATAGTTAAGGCTAACCTGCAATATTGACCTCCTCCTTCTGGGCTGGAAGCACACACAGAGGCCCGAACTCTACGGTACTCGGTAAAATTGTCTGCCGCGAGTAATGTGTGTAATGAACAGGGGCACTACGAATGTAGTGTGTGGACGTTAAGTTGCGAATGTGGGTCTCACGGGGAGCGTGCAAGGGATAAATCCCTGCAGTCGCACTACCCTCTGTGCCCGCGGTGGCTCAGACGAATAGAGCGTCTGCCATGTAAGCAGGGAATCCCGGTTTCGAGTCGTGGTCGGGGCACACATTTTGAACTGTCCCCGTTGATGTATATCAACGCCTGTCGACAGCTTAGGGTCTTGATTTAATTATCATTTCATTCTATGCTGCATGAACATCACATCTTCATAAAAACTTTTATGATCGCCAAAACCAATTATTTCAATTCATTAAGCGTCTTAATGCAAGGGGAGACTCATTTGGAAACAGATATTGCGGACAAAGTTGATATTATCCTCAACTGCAAGGACAAATCGCTAACATGTGTGCGAACGTTTTTTTTTTCTGTTTGAAATTGAGAAAGTCCTGCCAACGTTAAGTTTGACAGATATTAATCTCCGTAACACCATATGTCTTTGTCATGATATACTGTTGTGGCGTAGCAAGACAGCCACGCCACTCGGAAGTAGCCAAAATGCACGCGTTACACACGCCGGCTGGCGTGAAGTCTGGAACAGGATACGTAATGAATGCTATAAAGAAAAGTACGTAGTTCCAGGAATACTTAACTTTAATCCATCATTGTGGTACATCGCTCTTGACGATACAAATGAGACTCTTTAAATACAAGCACTGTAAGGCTAATGGCGCCTTGCTAGGTCGTAGCCATGGACTTAGCTGAAGGCTATTCTAACTATCTCTCGGCAAATGAGAGAAAGGCTTCGTCAGTGTAGTCGCTAGCAACGTCGTCGTACAACTGGGGAGAGTGCTAGTACGTCTCTCTAGACCTGCCGTGTGGTGGCGCTCGGTCTGCAATTACTGACAGTGGCGACACGCGGGTCAGACATGTACTAATGGACCGCGGCCGATTTAAAGCTACCACCTAGCAAGTGTGGTGTCTGGTGGTGACAACACATATACTATATAATCTAAACTCGAAATTTGTATAAGTTTATGAACATCACAACTTAATGTCAAATGCCTGTATGTAGAGCTTCTTGTAATTCTGCTCACTGTATCAGCACTGTCTAATGTACTAAACTAAAGCTGGCCTCTGTAGCCGAGCGGTTCAAGGCGCTTTAATCCGGAACTGCGCTGCTGCTGCGGTCTCAGGTTCGAATCCTGCCTCGGGCATGTATGTGTGTTATGTCCTTAGGTTAGTTAGGTGCAACGAGTTCTGAGTCTAGGGGACTGATCACCTCAGGTGTTAAGTCCCATAGCGCTTACAGCCATTTGAACCATGTCTGAAGTAAACAGTCAGTTTATAGCTTTGGCAGAAAAATTAAAAGTTGGAAATAAACATTAGTGGTAATATCATCATTATAAAAGTACGCTGCAATATTCGATTTTTAGTAGTCACATTGTGTTGCATACACATCTTATTACGTTTCCTGCATGTGCAGCTTTCGGAATAGGGCCGTACTCGTCGCACACCTGTTCGGAATAGCGCAGTAGTGGAGGAAGCCAGAATGCTGAGCAGATTCGGCTGGGCTCAGAGAGTATGAGTACTCGCCGAGAGTCAGGCTGGCTCCACAGCGAAGTATCGTGCGGTAATTCTTTTTCTGCCTTTCACGGAGAACAACGCTACAACAATGGTGCACCGTGATATGACACACGCTTAGATGGTGTAGACGCCTATAATGTGGCCAATTAAGTCTGAATGCCAAAGGACGAAGTGACAGACCATCTCTCTGTGAAGAACTGGGACTCGCAGGAGAAGTAGAGACACTGGTACGCGAAGATCCACATATCACAATCGAGGCGATAGGGGAGAAAGTGGAAATCAGACACGGATCAGTTATCAACATGTTACACGTCACTTTGTGCATGACAAATGTCGCTGTCTGCTGAGCCCCTCGAGAGCTCAGAGGCGTTCGATAAGACCGCCGAACTATGACCTTGATGCAGGAGGAAAGCTACCAGTGAATTGGCCATCACCGAAAAAGGCAAAGATCTAAAGTTCGTCGGACTAAGTGATGCTCAGTGCTTTTTGGGACTTTTATTGTATCATGCTAACAGATTATCATCGTAAGGGGGCAAACCTGACGAGATTATGGGATACAGTCACGACGAAGTATCGCAGGAAGCTCTCCAAAGGGATATTTCCTCTCTACAACAGAGCTCCATCTCATAGGCCCCTTTTAGCCTAGATGGCGCCACTCGTGACGTCACTAGAGGTGCCTCTAGCTCAGGGTGACCAAATTATTTTCGGTGAAAACCGGGACACATTCACCCGGGTGCCAATGGACACCTCATTCCACATGTACCCAGGTTTCTTAATTTTAAATATTAATGTTTTGTTGATACATTTTGTTAACCCGATTATTATAACTAATAAGATAATACAAAAGATTGATATAATGTAGATTATCTGTATAATTAATGACATTTAATAAACTTATACAGTAATAAAGAAATGTATTACGATTTTACAAAATTTTACAGCCATTCAACTTTTAATCAATTAATATTAACATGAGCTTGAATAGTACTGAGCGCTTGTAGATGGAATTGACTGTCCTTGGAGAAAAGGGTATTTTTCACTGCCTCCAGCCTTCTTGATCATGTCTTTGTTCTTTGAGACACAGTGATAAAACTCGGCACAATCCATTTTGTAGTTGTACAGGATTTGCAGGATTGCTTCAAGAGAGTCCACCTCCATTCTGCTTCTTTCATCAGTCCACTGGACATTCATGAACGAAAATGTTCTTTCCACATTGGCATTACGGGCTGGGATTGCAAATAAATACCTTGCAATTATTACCAACTCAGAGTAATGCTGAAGACAGTCACAGCTTTTAAAAAACTTACCCACTTCTCATGACATTCCAATGGTGTTTCTTTTTCATCATTCCACTTGTGAAGACTTTCTTCAACAAAATTTGTCAGTATGCCGAACTGATCAAAGAGAATGGAATCATCGATTTCAGTCTCTTTACTCTTCAAATAAGAAACTGTCTCTTCAACACTTTCCCATTTTGGCACTCTCTTCAGTAACATCCAATCAAACACCGGCGATGAGGGTAAATATGAGGCGCTCCACTTGCTGAGATATTCTACACAAGTGTCATAAAACTTGTTAACTTCTTCTCTAAAACTCCTTTCCGCTGCTTCTGATACTTCTGCTCTTTTAAGGACAGATTTAACATTAAAAGAAATGAACTGCTCTTCTCTCCTCTTAGTAACAGTTTCCAGAGTATTTTTCAAAATATCATTTACCTCTATTACACTTTTCGTGCTTCCCTCAATTTCCTTTATCCCATGCTGCAAAGTGCTAAGCTGACTGTGAATGAACCATAAGTAGCCTTCACTTAAATGTTTACTGAATAACTGAATCAATATTTTGGGGGCTTTGTCTTCATTTAGGAAAAAATCTTTTAACGGTTCAAACAGGCGGATTACTCTTTCAACTGCTGGAAACAGTGATAACCAGCGAGTTTTCGAGTGACATTACATTCATACACTCCTGGAAATTGAAATAAGAACACCGTGAATTCATTGTCCCAGGAAACTTTATTGACACATTCCTGGGGTCAGATACATCACATGATCACACTGACAGAACCACAGGCACATAGACACAGGCAACAGAGCATGCACAATGTCGGCACTAGTACAGTGTATATCCACCTTTCGCAGCAATGCAGGCTGCTATTCTCCCATGGAGACGATCGTAGGGATGCTTGATGTAGTCCTGTGGAACGGCTTGCCATGCCATTTCCACCTGGCGCCTCAGTTGGACCAGCGTTCGTGCTGGACGTGCAGACCGCGTGAGACGACGCTTCATCCAGTCCCAAACATGCTCAATGGGGGACAGATCCGGAGATCTTGCTGGCCAGGGTAGTTGACTTACACCTTCTAGAGCACGTTGGGTGGCACGGGATACATGCGGACGTGCATTGTCCTGTTGGAACAGCAAGTTCCCTTGCCGGTCTAGGAATGGTAGAACGATGGGTTCGATGACGGTTTGGATGTACCGTGCACTATTCAGTGTCCCCTCGACGATCACCAGTGGTGTACGGCCAGTGTAGGAGATCGCTCCCCACACCATGATGCCGGGTGTTGGCCCTGTGTGCCTCGGTCGTATGCAGTCCTGATTGTGGCGCTCACCTGCACGGCGCCAGACACGCATACGACCATCATTGGCACCAAGGCAGAAGCGACTCTCATCGCTGAAGACGACACGTCTCCATTCGTCCCTCCATTCACGCCTGTCGCGACACCACTGGAGGCGGGCTGCACGATGTTGGGGCGTGAGCGGAAGACTGCCTAACGGTGTGCGGGACCGTAGCCCAGCTTCATGGAGACGGTTGCGAATGGTCCTCGCCGATACCCCAGGAGCAACAGTGTCCCTAATTTGCTGGGAAGTGGCGGTGCGGTCCCCTACGGCACTGCGTAGGATCCTACGGTCTTGGCGTGCATCCGTGCGTCGCTGCGGTCCGGTCCCAGGTCGACGGGCACGTGCACCTTCCGCCGACCACTGGCGACAACATCGATGTACTGTGGAGACCTCACGCCCCACGTGTTGAGCAACTCGGCGGTACGTCCACCCGGCCTCCCGCATGCCCACTATACGCCCTCGCTCAAAGTCCGTCAACTGCACATACGGTTCACGTCCACGCTGTCGCGGCATGCTACCAGTGTTAAAGACTGCGATGGAGCTCCGTATGCCACGGCAAACTGGCTGACACTGACGGCGGCGGTGCACAAATGCTGCTCAGCTAGCGCCATTCGACGGCCAACACCGCGGTTCCTGGTGTGTCCGCTGTGCCGTGCGTGTGATCATTGCTTGTACAGCCCTCTCGCAGTGTCCGGAGCAAGTATGGTGGGTCTGACACACCGGTGTCAATGTGTTCTTTTTTCCATTTCCAGGAGTGTATATTCAGTTCCCACATAATCACAGAACTCCTCAGGCCTCTCTGTTCTAACAGTATATATGCAAAATACTAACGCGAATTCTTTACAGACGAATGGAAAAACTAGTAGAAGCCGACCTCGGGGAAGATCAGTTTGGATTCCGTAGAAATGTTGGAACACGTGAGGCAATACTGACCTTACGACTTATCTTAGAAGAAAGATTAAGAAAAGGCAAACCTACGTTTCTAGCATTTGTAGACCTACAGAAAGCTTTTGACAATGTTAACTGGAATACTCTCTTTCAAATTCTGAAGGTGGCAGGGGTAAAATACAGGGAGCGAAAGGCTATTTACAGTTTGTACAGAAACCAGATGGCAGTTATAAGAGTCGAGGGGCATGAAAGGGAAGCAGTGGTTGGGAAAGGAGTAAGACAGGGTTGTAGCCTCTCCCCGATGTTATTCAATCTGTATATCGAGCAAGCAGTAAAGGAAACAAAAGAAAAATTCGGAGTAGGTATTAAAATTCATGGAGAAGAAGTAAAAACTTTGAGGTTCGCCGATGACATTGTAATTCTGTCAGAGACAGCAAAGGACTTGGAAGAGCAGTTGAACGGAATGGACAGTGTCTTGAAAAGAGGATATAAGATGAACATCAACAAAAGCAAAACAAGGATAATGGAATGTAGTCGAATTAAGTCGGGTGATGCTGAGGGAATTAGATTAGGAAATGAGACACTTAAAGTAGTAAAGGAGTTTTGCTATTTAGGGAGTAAAATAACCGATGATGGTCGAAGTAGAGAGGATATAAAATGTAGACTGGCAATGGCAAGGAAAGCGTTTCTCAAGAAGAGGAATTTGTTAACATCGAGTATAGATTTAAGTGTCAGGAAGTCATTTCTGAAAGTATTTGTATGGAGTGTAGCCATGTATGGAAGTGAAACATGGACGATAACTAGTTTGGACAAGAAGAGAATAGAAGCTTTCGAAATGTGGTGCTACAGAAGAATGCTGAAGATAAGGTGGGTAGATCACGTAACTAATGAGGAGGTATTGAATAGGATTGGGGAGAAGAGAAGTTTGTGGCACAACTTGACTAGAAGAAGGGATCGGTTGGTAGGACATGTTTTGAGGCATCAAGGGATCACAAATTTAGCATTGGAGGGCAGTGTGGAGGGTAAAAATCGTAGAGGGAGACCAAGAGATGAATACACTAAGCAGATTCAGAAGGATGTAGGTTGCAGTAGATACTGGGAGATGAAGAGGCTTGCACAGGATAGAGTAGCATGGAGAGCTGCATCAAACCAGTCTCAGGACTGAAGACCACAACAACAACATATGTAAGAGTGTGAGTATACTTTCATGACGATAGTTTCAACGTCACAGCTTAAACTGTCAGCAAATGTCTGCACGCTATTGTGTAAAACATGTGCAGGGCACCATATGCCTTCAATGTTTTCATGCAATGTTGCCTTTAATTTGGTAAATAGGTTGCATTTGCCTTGTCTTTTTAAACCACCAAAGTTTGTGTTGGTGTTGTCTCCACAAAATGCCACACATTTATTTTTCTCAAGATCAAACATTTCGATAGTATTCATACAAAATCTTGAAATTTCATCAGATGTTTCATTAGGTAGGGAACTCACCTTCAAAAGTTTGGTCTGAATTCCCTGATTAATATCGAAAAACTGAACAACAAACGGAAATATTTCAGTGGTCTTATGATTGCTGGCATCAGTGGATATCCCGTAGAAAGAAGACTTTTTGATGTATTCAAGGGTTTCCTTTACACTCTGGGGAGCAATAACTTCTTTCACTAAGGCTGACACTTTAGTTCTTGCTGAACTAAACTTTTTTGCAATGGAAGAATCATCAAACATAATGCTGTTAAGCTTATTAGTACAATCACTAGCCCGCATCTCGTGGTCGTGCGGTAGCGTTCTCGCTTCCCACGCCCGGGTTCCCGGGTTCGATTCCCGGCGGGGTCAGGGATTTTCTCTGCCTCGTGATGGCTGGGTGTTGTGTGATGTCCTTAGGTTAGTTAGGTTTAAGTAGTTCTAAGTTCTAGGGGACTGATGACCATAGATGTTAAGTCCCATAGTGCTCAGAGCCATTTTTTACAATCACTAGATCTATAAGTTTGGTGATGTTTTACCGTGTGGTAGGCTAGTGTAAGCTCAGCTGCTCGAATTTTCGTCTCTTCACTTGACTGATGTTTCACATAATAATTTTGTAGAGTTTTACTGCAGCTCGGTGCACTGTATCTGTTAATGTGTTTCTTTGACCTGATGTGATCAACTATGTCGGAAAGTCCACCATGACTTATACTAATAAAACAGTTACATACGGAACACTCTGCATCGTAATCAAAACGACCTTTCTTAATGAAATTCCATTCCTTGGAATAATAGTCACTGAACTTGCAGGCACGTTTCGGCATTGCGTTTCACAGTACTGCAGCAATAATACCACTAATATGAGAAAAAACTATTGCAGTTTGTCTGACAAAACATCAACTACTGCACTGTTCTGACAATGAGTGTGTGAGTAAGTGGCGCGACAATCGGACGGTTTCCTAGCTCTGTTACAATAATACAACTTACTACTTGTTGGCCAAAGTACCGCTCAAAGTAAATTAATGTCTGAGTGTATCAATACTGATACTGTGATTACTAGTATGGGACAATGGAGGTTTTAGACAAATAAGCTAAAATATATTAATTTCTTGTGTTGTATTTCCTTTAATATAGCGAAATCCCAAAAAATTTGAGAAAGTTTCACGAAATGTATTTAAAAACTGAATTCCGGGACTTTTGAGCGTCCCGAAACAAATTTTCGGGACACCGGAACACAGGGACAATCCCGGTTTTCCGGGACGTTTGGTCACCCTACTCTAGCTGCCGGAGGGTTCGGTGCATTGTGTGGAATGGACTGTGACGGGAACCCGCGGCAACTATTGGATCCACTGACACACTAGCTGCCGGCACCGGCAACAGCTTTGTCCACTTGGATTTGCGCAAGACCGTCATGGGGCACGGCCGTGTATGGAGCCGTGGGCCAATGGTGGCGTTACTTTTTGCCCAGTGGATCTGCACGAGCATACGGCACATGACTCGAGCACGTGCTCTCAGCCCCACAGTCCTTCAATAACTTGTTGCTGCAATACTGTGAACATCGTGTTTGTTGCAGTGTGTTATAACATTGTTAATTTTTTAACAATTATATAAATATGAAAACACCAGTTGAGGTTGACAGAGAAGCGAGAGAAATGAATAAACCTTTCCGAAGTGGAATAAATACAAAAGACCTAATTTCTGAGACTGAAAGGAAACCAGCAATCTGGGATGCTACGCGTATCCAGAATTCGAGTAGAAACTTTTGAGTGAGTAGTATCTGTTAGGTGTGTTTTATACTAATTTCAATACCTCAATATAGGAATAGGTGTCACTTCGACACCTGGTCTGATATTATGTTCATTGGTATCAAGAGATTCTTGAATACAAGAATACAACGCGGGTAACAATGAACAAGCCAGATTGATCACAAGCATTATGATTTACGAATGTGTAAGCGCAAACATGGAGTAAACAATCGACTCTGTACGGCTCTCGCCTTTGAATTATAGTGTCCATTAAGCACCCTTTTATTTTTAATATTTTCCGCGACTACTAATACCAAGTTTGGTGAAACAACAGGTATCGATCTATCTCTTCGTTACATATGGCCAAGCAACTCATAAAACGACAGTTTTGACACCCAAAGATAACTGAAAAGTTTATTATGTCCACACTTAGCTCCTCAGTGAGAGTGTAATGCAGTCCTCGTGTCAACTGAGTAATATAAGGGTTGCCCAGAAAGTAACGCACCGCAATTTTTTTTTCAGGCGAAAACAATGCTACGAATGCGAAATGTTCCATATGTATTATTTGAAGTCACCTGAGTGAGAGCGCCAAGTTTCTGTCGCTTCTGACAGATAGCGTAGCTACAGGACAGTTTTAAAATGGTGTCTGTAGGTGATGTACGTTACAAGCAATGTGCCGTCATTGAATTTCTCACTGCAGAGAAAGAAACTGTAGGGTATATTCACAAACGCTTGTGTAAAGTCTATGGAACATCTGCTGTCGACAGAAGTATAGTTAGTCGCTGGGTACGGGGGGTGTAGTCATCAGAAGGCGGTTTGGTGGAGCTCCACGATTTGCAGCGATCCGGGAGATCACCCACGGCTGTCACACCTAATACCTGACGTGGCCCCCTCGGACTTCAACTTGTGTGGGCCATTAAAGGACGTCATTCGTGGAAGACATTTTGAGGACGATGAGGAGGTGATCCGCACAGTGAAGCACTGGTCCCGCCACCAGGACAACAGGGCATCCACGCCTTGTTTCGCTTGGAGGAAGGCCGTAGAACGGAATGGAAATTACGTGGAAAAATAGGATGTGTAGATAAAACACCATTATTTCGTGTGTGCACTTCTCATTGTGTTCAATAAAGAATTGTTGAAGAAAAGTAATGCTGTGCATTACTTTTCTTGGCAACCCTAGTACGTTGGATGTTTTCAATTTTCTAACCCTTGTCCTTAACTTCTAGCATTTCCTATTCATTTCATTTCTAAGTGACTTGTATATCTGTATTCCTGAATTTCCCTGAACATTTTTGTACTTCCTTCTTTTGTCGATCAACTGAATCTGCAAGCATGGTTTCTTCGCAGTCGCCTTCCTTGTACCTATGTTTTTCTTTCAAACTTCTGTGGTTGCCGTTTCTAGAGATGTCTATTTCTCTTCTACTGAACTGCCTACTGAGCTGTTCATTATCGCAGTACCTATGTAGCCTCAGAGCACCTGAAGCGAACCTCTTCGTTCCTTAGTACTCCCGTACGAATTTTGTGCACTGATTCTTCCTGAATAATTTCTTTAACTTCAGTCTACTTTTCAGCATTACTAAATTGTGATCTGAGTCTATATATTCTTCTGGGTAGACCTTACAATCCAATATCTGATTTCCGAATCCCTCCCAGACCACATGTAATCTAACTGGAATCTTCCCATATTTCCCGGTCTTTTCCATGTGTACCGCCTCCTCTTGTGATTCTTGAACAGGGTATTTTCTGTTACCTGATGAAATTTATTGCAGAATTCAATTAGTCTTTCTACTCTCTCATTCTTACTACCAAGACCATATTCTCTCGTAGCTCTTTCTACCACTCCTCCCCCTACAACCGCATCCCAGTCCCCTTGACTTAGATTTTCATCTTCCTTTACGTTCTGAATTACCCGTTCAGTATACTAATATACTTTCTCGATCTCTTAATTTTCTGCTTGCGACGTTGGCAGGTACAGCATCTGAAATATTGTTGTCAGTGTTGGTAGGTATTGAGTCAAGGCTAACAAGTGAAGCCCGTCTTTCATCGGTGTGGCAGTAAACTGGCTGGTCATCTCTTGAAGACGAGTATCTCCCATATGCGTCTGGAGAAACCGCTGTGCCCTGAGGCAGTACTGCGAAGTGCGTGGGTGTGACATTAGACGAGCCATTCACCCGGGCCACCAGGTAGATGACATCCTGAGCGAGCTAGCATAACAGGGATAACGCGCCTGTTGTACCCTGTGTTGAAGACGACATTATCGCTGCCCCTTGAGACAAGAGACACCCTATGCGAAACACCCACGTAGCCTATATTTGATTAACGCTGCAGTCATGTGAGAATACACACAGACACAAATACGAGGGCTTCCCAGAAAATAAAAGACGTCATGAAATAAAAAATTAACAATATGGAAAAACCAAATTTTATTATATACAGTTTAAAGGTACACTCTCAAGACTGGTAACGCAACTAACTCTTATCATCGGTCGCTTAGTTTCAAATCCCTTTTCTTTTACCGAATTCTCTGAGGTTGTTGTATGTAGTTTTGCTGACGCGGAATCAACTGGTCTGGTTCCTGTTTCAATTCTAAATGTCACACTATCCTGACGAAGTCTTATGAAAGCTGTAACATTGATGCATGCAGGGACAGATGCCCCAATTGCAGTCACGTTTGCTTTTGTGCACTTTTCTAAGGAACATATGAACTAATTACAATAAAACTGTTTCATATTGAAAATGTACGACGTTAGTACCTAGTAAATCACAAAAATAGATAAAAAATAATCCGTTATTAATATAATTCATTATGTTTTAAAAACGTGTTTAAACCTAGAAACCAAAGGAGGGAGGGTGAGCGGAATATTACATTGCTACTAAACTATCATAACGTTTGCTCCTCCACGTTTTATTCAAAGCAAGTCGTAATTTATAGGTTATGCATTAGTTAATTACCATTATCAGATCTCCTATGATGTGTTACATACCAAACTGAGTATAAAATGCCCTGTTTTATACCCTACTGCAATAGTAAATTTTACGAGGGTTTAGTAATATGAAAAAAAAAACTAAATGGAATAGCAGTATCGGTGCTGGTATGGACCTTCAAAATAACAACTCATTGCTCTCTATTTAAAGGTCGTTTTCCTTGAAGGCTCGTAGTTTTCGTGATCCTGTTGAACTGATGAGGCAATTTCAAATTTCCCGCTAAATCATACACTAATTTTAAGAATTCTGTTTTGTTTAGGCGAAAAAACAGTTGTCTAAATGTTTAAGATTTTGATTAGTTCACCTTCCAACTGATCAGTGAAGGTGTTTTTATATCTGTCCCAAGAAGGTATCATTGTTGTACTTTCCCCTTTTAAGGCAGCGACACGTCTTCCTACTGAGCTCTCAGGCATAGAAAAGAGCTCAGTTGCCTTCCTTATGCTAAATTTTCCGCGCAATACCCCTTCGACAGCTTTGTTCATTGTCCCCTCATCCCATTTTGATTTCTTTGACACTGTCATTCTGACAATAATTCCTGAAAAATGAAAGAGAGCTTCAGCTAATTTGTCTTTGTCCGGCTTTAGGCAAGAGTGTCCGAGACTCAGGCTAACACAGCAAGTTTAAGAAGACTTACAGCTATCTAAATACAAGTAAGTATCGTTAACAAAAGAACGGTATCTTATTCTTAATTCGTGCATATTTTAATCAATATTATAACAAAAATGGTTCAAATGGCTCTAAGCACTATGCGACTTAACTTCTGAGGTCATCAGTCGCCTACAACTTAAAACTAATTAAACCTAACTAATCTAAGGATTATTATAACAGCTTCGTTAAATTTAACAGTATAGGTCCTAAATTTCCTATGAAATTACCTGCGTAGCACTAGTAACAATGCTTCTTCACTTCCGATTTCTCTCCACCGACAAGGACGAAAGGAAAGTGGCGTGAGAAACAACGTGAGAACCATCGCGCAAGCATGTTCCTCTACAGCTTCGGAACAGTCAGCTTCTGCCTTCCGTCTTGAAAATGGATAAACGAGACGGTCCGGCGATGCGGCGAGCTCTCCTGCACTTCGGTATAGGGAGACAGATTGAATCATTGCCTTTCCTCTCAGGGCCATTAGTTTCAAAAGTCTGTTAAGCCTCAAATACGTTCTCAAAATCTGTGAATCCAATTCGAAGTGGTAATTCACAGTCATAACAGCCTTCTATAAAAAATGGTTCAAATGGCTCTGAGCACTATGGGACTTAACATCTATGGTCATCAGTCCCCTAGAACTTAGAACTACTTAAACCTAACTAACCTAAGGACATCACACAACACCCAGTCATCACGAGGCAGAGAAAACAGCCTTCTATAGTTCCGTTCATAATTTGTAAAGAGTCTAGTGTGCTATATCCTCTTCGACGGCCGGATCGTTTCTCTAGGCGATTAAAATCGATTGTTTTGTATTCTCCGTTGGCTACAAATTTAGATAGTATCTTATACGCTGAAGAAAGGATGCTGATAGCTCTGCAGGTTTTTAAGGTTTGCCTGCCTCATTTCTTGTGAAGTATAGTCACAGTATTGTTCTTGTTTTATGGAATTTTCTTCTTTTGACGATATTCTTTAGAAATAATTCAAGTTACATATGTATTACTCTACCTCTAACTTTAAACGATTGTACTAAACACCACAACTCAGGAGGCATTCCCTTTCTTCATACCTCGAATGGATCTGTACACTTCGTTCTGCATGCCATTACTTTCTTTATTAACTGTCTGTATTTCTGTTTCAAGTCTTCGACTACATAAAAACCGAAGAATGCTATGAGTTCATGTACAATTGTTTCTCTATCAGTTACCATACCGTCTTAGCCGATGAAATAAGGTAAGATATTGAGTCTCTGTTTTGTTTTCTAACATTCTTATTGTTTTCGATTATTTCCATAACCAAATTTACATAGTGCCTTCTCACATCCTTACGAAGGCATTATGTCACGTTGATATTACCATTTGACTGAAACACATATCTTCACCTTAATAGCTGTTTGTTTAATTTGACATTTCTTTTTTTGCTTTATTCGATCCTGTTACATATTTTGGTATTCACGAAAATACCTTGATTCAATAACTACCCTTACTTGTGTACCTGTATAGCCTTCATTCCCTGTTCAATTTAATTTGGAGCGTCCCCATATACGTAAATAAATTTTCGTACTGTGTAACACTTTGTCCTCTCGGGCGCTAATCGCACGCAGCCGCTGACATCCTGCATTGCGCTGATTATGGCCCCCCTCAATCCACAGATTCCATGACAGTCAAGGGATCCCGACCAGCGCGAGCAGCAATATAGTGGAAATCAACGCCCCAAGCGAAGGGTTGGTTTCACTGACGCCTTTCATGCTACCAGCTAAGGCCTTTCTGTGTCTATGCTGAGCGGCGGTGTGTCTCAAATGTTTTCCTCTGCCACCCGGAAGAAAGCCCTGGGCGTCGCGCCGAGATTCTGACCTCCTTTGCTGGGACGTCAAAAGAAGGGGTGAAATGTCGGTAAGAGGGGAAGTGACGACCTTCGGATCATGTGACACGTCCACAGTGGCATTGGGCGGAATTGAGGTGCATTTTGGTGCCAGTCCGACATCATTAACCGACCTTACACCTCACATGGACTTCCAAGATCTGGCCTTCTTTCTGCATGTGGCGAAAGCTTGCCATTTGATGCGTTGTCGAGCCCGAAGGTGACGTCGCAAGGCACCACTCCTTTGAATTGTTACAGACGATCGTAGTAGGCATCTTTGAGCGACATTTGAACTTGTTGTTGTTGTTGTGGTCTTCAGTCCTGAGACTGGTTTGATGCAGCTCTCCATGCTACTCTATCCTGTGCAAGCTTCTTCATCTCCCAGTACCTACTGCAACCTACATCCTTCAGAATCTGCTTAGTGTATTCATCTCTTGGTCTCCCCCTACGATTTTTACCCTCCACGCTGCCCTCCAATACTAAATTGGTGATCCCTTGATGCCTCAGAACATGTCCTACCAACCGATCCCTTCTTCTGGTCAAGTTGTGCCACAAACTTCTCTTTTCCCCAATCCTATTCAATACTTCCTCATTAGTTATGTGATCTACCCATCTAATCTTCAGCATTCTTCTGTAGCACCACATTTCGAAAGCTTCTATTCTCTTCTGGTCCAAACTATTTACCGTCCATGTTTCACTTCCATACATGGCTACACTCCATACAAATACTTTCAGAAATGACTTCCTGACACTTAAATCTATACTCGATGTTAACAAATTTCTCTTCTTCAGAAACGCTTTCCTTGCCATTAACAGTCTACATTTTATATCCTCTCTACTTCGACCATCATCAGTTATTTTGCTCCCCAAATAGCAAAACTCCTTTACTACTTTAAGTGTCTCATTTCCTAATCTAATTCCCTCAGCATCACCCGACTTAATTCCACTACATTCCATTATCCTCGTTTTGCTTTTGTTGATGTTCATCTTATATCCTCCCTTCAAGATACCATCCATTCCGTTCAACTGCTCTTCCAAGTCTTTTGCTGTCTCTGACAGAATTACAATGTCATCGGCAAACCTCAAAGTTTTTATTTCTTCTCCATGGATTTTAATACCTACTCCGAAATTTTCTTTTGTTTCCTTTACTGCTTGCTCAATATACAGATTGAATAACATCGGGGAGAGGCTACAACCCTGTCTTACTCCCTTCCCCACGCTGCTTCCCTTTCATGTCCCTCGACTCTTATAACAGCCATCTGGTTTCTGTACAAATTGTAAATAGCCTTTCGCTCCCTGTATTTTACCCCTGCCACCTTTAGAATTTGAGAGAGAGTATTCCAGTCAACATTGTCAAAAGCTTTCTCTAAGTCTACAAATGCTAGAAACGTAGGTTTGCCTTTCCTTAATCTTTCTTCTAAGATAAGTCGTAAGGTCAGTATTGCCTCACGTGTTCCAGTATTTCTACGGAATGCAAACTGATCTTCCCCGAGATTCGCTTCTACTAGTTTTTCCATTCGTCTGTAAAGAATTCGTGTTAGTATTTTGCAGCTGTGGCTTATTATTTGAACAATCGGAGACAGTTACGCGGTTTTAATTGTGCTGCGCGGTATGGTTGGCGTCAGATCTTCCTACTTTGAGAGTTTTTCCTACAATGCCAATCGCTCGTGTGTGTTTCAGCCTCATTACCGGCACGGCACGCAAGTCGCTCAATGTGGCATTGACTGCAGTAAGAGTCGCACTCGGCGGCCTAATTCTTCTGTATGGGGCCTCCCGGTCTGTTTTATTAGCTGAATTTTATATACAATCATTTGAATCCCACCTGCGGGAGAGCACCTTCGGAGACAATTTGGCACCACTTTGACCTTATGACTCCTCGTAGTAGAGTTCATTTCCATCACAAATATCCTTCTTGGTGTTGCAGTTACTATGAACCTTTCCGCATCTTTCAGCCAGCAGGATCGCGAGATCGTAAGCTGCAGGAATGCGTAATTAAACAGCATGGACGCAATTCTTCCCGGTAACTAGGTCTGAAGCAGAAACCGCACTGCAATCCGCATTCGCCTGCATAACCCTTTGCTTACCAGCGACAAAAATCTTCGTTATAATTATTAATGTCTTAACATGTGTTTATTGAAGTACGTCCTACATGTCAAATTAAAGTAAATGCAAGTCTTTTTAAAGTAACTTGCAGTATGTTTATTGTATGTAAATTCACAGTGAAACCACTGGTAAGCCAGGGATTATTCACTTTTCGTGGTACTCTGCAGAACAGTTTTATCCTGTTGACTGTTTTGTAGAGTACCACGAAACGTGAATAATCTCTGGTTTACCAGTGGTTTTTCGCGTAGTCCAACGTCACATCTCTGGCACAATCATTTGACACGATTGGGCTGTTTCACTAAGCTACACAATGCATACCTTCTAGATGTTTCCTTTGCAGGCATATGTGCTGTTTAACTTATGGAACATATGATTTATAGTAGCTGCTGTGTAGAGCTTTATTTGCTCTTGTTGGCGAACAAATTACTGCTCCCACAAGCCGTGCACATCTTCTAGACAGCTTTCGCTGAAGATACGCTGATATTGTTTAAGCTACATAAAAAAATTTCTACATTATGAGAGACCACCCGTTTACTTTCATTGGCAGTCGTTATCTTATCGAAAGCAGAACAGTGAGAGCCGTGATTGTTGTACAACTGTAAAGTTCGTAATTTAGAATTATAACTAGCCACTAGTGTGTTTTAAAAAGTTTGATTTAGATCAAACCATTACCGGTTTCGAATTTAGTACAAATCTATCTTCAGATTTTCTTTTACTTTCCTGCTGGTACCCCGTTCTGTAGTCGTTATTGATTTTGTGCAGTAATATATGTTTGTATGCGACGAATTCGTCGTATATTCGTGTTACATATTTTAAACGTTCCACATTTTGACACGTGCACTATGTGATTGCTATTACATTCTCATTCTCGAGAAACTGTTTCAACGCACATCATTCTACGTTTTACAGCACCAACGTTGTCCTTTGTCACCGACGAGCTTACCGACTTCTGATATCTTGGTAATACATTAGCTGGCATGACACGTCGCTGCTCAGGTCAGCGGCACACAGATTCCACGATTCCATGGCTTACTTGCCGATGCTTGCAGATCGAAATCAGAAATTACTATTTTATTTAGCACGAAAGCTGATTCGCGGTAATGACTTGCGGCATACAAAAGGTAATTTTAAAAACACTTCAGTATTTACCTGAAAGAAAAAAACTTCTTTTCATTGCATAATCACAAACAAAAAAATACTTACAGACAGCACAGTATACAAGAAACGCAAGATACAGCTGTAATAACAAAGCCAATAAAGTCGGGAGATTTGTGCTTTTCAGCAACCGGTGCTGGAGCTTGTTGCTAGAAATCAATAACTTCCAGTAAGCGTCATGGTTCTGTTTTCACTCCAGTGGTAAGCTTGGTAGTTGACCTGAAAAAAGATTTTTTCTGAAAGTGACAACTGTAGACAAAATGTTAAGAGAATTAGGGATCAACTGCATCAGGATGGTAGACTTGTCGATCTGAATGCTGCATTTGACCCTTCAAGCCGTCTGCATGGTGTTTTTAAGAAAAGGTAGTTTTTTTTCGTGAAAACGCACAGAGCTTGTTTCTGCGGGGCCACGCTTCGTCAGGATAGGTTTTACGGCTGGCTATCTAGCTTCCTTCCGTCAGCCTCCCCCGACGACTTTCTCTCGAATGCGAATGTCACGCAGAAATACCGGTCTTCGTCACGGTCCGACGCACCTGCAACACGGCCTTCCCGCAGACTGGCTGCCGTATCGCGTCGTCGTTCTTATGTGTGCGTCTGTTTAGTTTGTTTCTGGTTCTGCAACTTTAATCGCCAACGAAAACTGAACCACTACTCGATTCACTTAAGAAAGTTTAGAAACGGCCATCTGAGGAGACATAGACAAGCACATCGGACAAAATATTAGTCACCACAGGCGACATCACGAAGATAACGCGTAACAACGCCTCTAGCATTCACACCAAGACAAAAAAAAAAAAAGATACAACGAATCACGAAGGAATTATTGGAATGGGAGGGAAATAAGTAGGCGTGATATACATGTTCAGACAAACAAATGATTACAATTTCAGAAAAATTGGATGACTTTTCAAGAGAAAGAGCTTCATAAATCAAACAAGGCAGTAACGCGTTGGTCCACCTCTGGCTCTTATGCAAGCAATTATTAGGCTTCGCACTGGTTGATAGAATTGTAGGATGTGGTATGAGGGTATAGTGACGAATTACACTACTGGCCATTAAAACTGCTACACCACGAAGATGACGTGCTACAGACGCGAAATTTAACCGACAGGAAGAAGACGCTGTGATATGCAAATGATTAGCTTTTCAGAGCATTCACACAAGGTTGGCGCCGGTGGCGACACCTACAACGTGCTGACATGAGGAAAGTTTCCAATCGATTTCTCATACACAAACAGCAGTTGACCGGCGTCGCCTGGTGAAACGTTGTTGTGATGCCTCGTGTAAGGAGGAGAAATGCGTACCATCACGTTTCCGACTTTAATAAAGGTCGGATTGAAGCCTATCCCGATTGCGGTTTATCGTATTGCGACATTGCTGCTCGCGTTGGTCGAGATCCAATGACTGTTAGCAGAATATGGAATCAGTGTGTTCAGGAGGGTAATACGGAACGCCGTGCTGGATCCCAACAGCCTCGTATCACTAGCAATCGAGATGACAGGCATCTTATCCGCATGGCTGTAACGGATAGTGCATCCACGTCTCGATCCCTGAGTCAACAGATGGGGACGTTTGCAAGACAACAACCATCTGCACGAACAGTTCGACGACGTTTGCAGCAGCATGGACTATCAGATCACAGACCATGGCTGTCACCCTTGACGCTGCATCACAGACAGGAGCACAGCACCTGCGATGGTGTACTCAACGACGAACCTGGGTGCACGAATGGCAAAACGTCATTTCTTCGGATGAATCCAGGTTCTGTTTACAACATCGTGATAGCCGCATCCGTGTTTGGTGACATCGCGGTGAACGCACATTGGAAGTGTGTGTTCGTCTTCGCCATACTGGCGTATCACCCGTCGTGATGGTATGGTCTGCCATTGGTTACACGTCTCTGTCACCTCTTGTTCGCATTGGCGGCACTTTGAACAGTGGACGTTACATTTCAGATGTGTTACGACCCATGGCTCTACCCTTCATTCGATCCCTGCGAAACCCTACATCTCAGTAGGATAATGCACGACCGCATGTTGCAGGTCCTGTACGGGCCTTGCTGCATACAGAAAATGTTCGACTGCTTCCCTGGCCAGCACATTCTCCAGACCTCTCACGAATTGAAAACGTCTGGTCAATGGTGGCCGAGCAACTGGCTTGTCACAATACACCAGTCACTACTCTTGATGAAATGTGGCATCGTGTTGAAGCTGCATAGGCAGCTGTACCTGTACACGCCATCCAAGCTCTGTTTGACTCAATGCCCAGGCGTATCAATGCTGTTATTACGGCCAGAGGTGGTTGTTCTGGGTACTGATTTCTCAGGATCTATGTACCCAAATTGCGTGAAAATGTAATCACACGTCAGTTCTAGTATAATATGTTTGTCCAATGAATATCCGTTTATAATCTGCATTTCTTCTTGGTGTAGCATTTTAATGGCCAGCAATGTATGTCCAATTGGTGCACTATATCGTCAAAATCCTGAGGTAGTTGGAGGGCAGTGCCAGTAATGCTCCAAACGTTCTCAACTGACGAGAGATCCAGCGACCTTGCTGGCCAAGGTTCAAATGGCTCTGAGCACTATGGGACTTAACATCTGAGGTCATCAGTCCCCTAGATCTTAGAACTACTTAAACCTAACTAACCTAAGGACATCACACTCATCCATGCCCGAGGCAGGATTCGAACCTGCGACCGTAGCAGTCGCGCGGTTCCGCACTGAAGCGCCTAGAAGCGCTTGGCCACCGCGGCCGGCTGCCAAGGTAGGGTTTAACAAGCACGAAGACGATCAGTAAAAACTCTCGCCGTACGCGAGCGGGCGTTATCTTGCTGAAACGTGAGTCCAGGACGTCTTGCCTTGAAGGGCAAGAAAACGTGGCTTAGAATATCGTCGACTTTCCGC
The DNA here is from genome assembly GCF_023864275.1 of Schistocerca cancellata. Taxonomy (NCBI): domain Eukaryota; kingdom Metazoa; phylum Arthropoda; class Insecta; order Orthoptera; family Acrididae; genus Schistocerca; species Schistocerca cancellata. Next base: position 229,002,912 of record NC_064631.1, on the reverse strand, counting down.
TGTGTAAGTGTGCCGCTGATGACAACCAAATGGATGCCGCTGTGAAATGAAATGTCGCACCACACCATGACTCCTGTTTGTCGGGTTGTATGGCTTGTGACAGTCAGGTTGGTGTCCCACCACTGTCCAGAGCGCCTCCAGAAACGCTGGTCACCGGGGCTCAATTCGAAGAGAGACTCACCTTTGAAAGTAATTCTACTCCAGTCAGTCAGATTCCAGGCCGTAAACGCCCTAGATAACGGCGGGATACCAACTTGATTGTCGCCGCCATAAGGCCCCACAACCAAGAGTGATGGTCTAGGATGCCATTTCTTTTCGTGTAGAACCCCTTTCATTGCCATCCGCGGTACGCTTGCAGCACAGCCGTACGTCGACGATTCTACGCTCTGTTTTGTTTTATTGCCCTTCATGGCAACCCGCACACGGCGAGAGTTTCTACTGTTTGTCTTCGTGCTTGCCAAACCCTACCTTGGCCGCATCTCTTCCCATTTGAGAACGTTTGGAGCATTATGCAGAGGGCCATACCACCAGCTCGGGATTTGGCTCTCTAACAGTTTGACAGACAATTTTACGATATCCCTCAAAAGGATACCAGCATCTCTAAAAATCAACACCAAGTCGAATAACTGCTTGCATAGGGGCCAGAGGTGGACCAACAGGTTATTGACTTGCTCTCTGTGTGTGAAGCTCTTCCTCTTGAAAAAAAATCATCCAGTTTTTATGAAACGGTAATCATTTGTTTGTATGTAGATGTACATGAGAGGTACTGATTTCTGTCCCATTCGGAAAAAATCCTTCGTGGTGCGTCGTCTTTGTTTTCTTTGTTTTTTCTTAGAGTGTATAATGGCCACAGTTAGGTGAGAAAGAGTGTCTGCAAGTTACACCATGTTTGTCATATCTAGCTGAAGTGACTTAATGATGATTAGATCCCATAGAGATATCAAATCTCCGGGACGATTATTACTACAGATCACTTGATGTTCCAGATAGTATCAGACATTTTCTAGGGGGTTGAGATCGGATGATTCAAGGGGCCAGTGGAGGTGCGACAGGGTGCCAAAGTATTCTTCAAACCAGAACTACGTGCAGTAGAACCCCATGAAACGATGGTTAACGTTTTGAAAGATTGGATTCCCCACAGAATACACATTTATCGTGAAGATCTATAATGCAACACTTCACCTCTGTGAAGAAACAAATAATATGCTGCTCAATGTTCACGGTAACCTGCATGAGTGGGCCCAATGAATGGAACGAAAAAGATCCCGAAAAGTGACAGATCCATGTCCTGCCTGAGCTACACCCTCCATTTACTGCAAGTTAAATGCCTCGCCGGCCAACGGTGCTCCCGACGCTTGGAATTACAGAAAAGAGAGAAACAGCGACTCTTCGGGCCACACGACACGACTCTTGTCAGCTACTAGCCAGTTTCTCAGATGTATGGCATTCTAAAAACATGCAGCTTTATGTGCCGCATTAATCAATAGCTTTTTGCGAGTTACTCGACGCTATCTGCGTGCAGTTCCCTTCTGAATGGTGCTCAGAAACTGGTTGACATGAACTTTCATTCTCTGACAGAATCATTTCTTTTCGAGTTTGAAACTAATTGGGATTGACAAGGCGTGACACTGATCTCTTGTCCCTGTTGTTGCTGAGGATCTTAAACGACCACTGTTCTTACGCCGTGTGATACACTATTTCTTATACATACGTTGTTAAGTTCGCGTAGGTACACCAGCAAATCGGATAATTTAATTTTGCCTGTGGTCATAGCCACATCCAAAACAAAACGTCACGTCGATCCACCTTACCTTAGTGTGCTGATACCATACAACTGCCTGGCACGTACACAACACTTACGTCAGTTGTTGAGGCTCAAATGGCTGATAAGATGATGGTGATGGAGATGACGGTGATGGCGATGATGATGATGATGATGATAATGATTTAACTTATTGTGCACATTCCTAAAGAATTAAATGCGGAAACATACAGACAATTTGACCTACATTTAATTTTTGTATGTCCTTCTTTGAAGAAGAATTGAAGTAAACAGCAGTACATCTTCAACCGTAAATTTCGAACTCTATTACGCTACCAGTTTCGGTGTTACATTACATCATGATCATCCCCTCTATAAACAATAATATAATCAAGTACAACAATCAACAATAATGAAGAGGACAATTACCTCATTAAGAAGCAAAATAGTTTGTTAGTGACACACCATAACATAACAGTTGACCTAGTGTCGGTATGGAAAATGAAGCCACCAGAGGATTAATTGACAATTGTTCGTTCAGACCACAGTGAATTAAAGAGTAACAAATGTCTAGACCAGGGGTTCCAACCTTTTACCTTACCTGGACGCCACTGGAAGAAGACGAGCAACACTCTTTAGAATTTATCAATTTATGATTGTCTATTCTAAGCCGGCCGGGTTGGCCGAGTGGTTCTAGGCACTTCAGTCTGGAACCGAGCGACCGCTACGGTCGCAGGTTCCAATCCTGCCTCGGGCATGGATGTGTGTGATGTCCTTAGGTTAGTTAGGTTTAAGTAGTTCTAAGTTCTAGGGGACTGATGACTTCAGTTGTTAAGTCCCATGGTGCTCAGAGCCATTTGAACCATTTTTACCATTTTTTGATTGTCTATTCTGAAAACGCAAGATGGAACTAATTTGACATTTTATCCAATGAAGTAGCCGTAAGATAAGAGACCAGTGCGCCCGAGGTCTGACAGCTTGGCCGGTTAGAAGACTGAGACTCCGGGATTCTTGCTTTAGGCGGATTGGACGCCCGCTGGCGGCGGATTGGACTCCCCTGGAATAGACAGACTAAAATTGGTTAATAGCCTCGTTCAATAGTTTATCAAAATTATCGTAGCTTAAGGGAAGGTATTTAAAGATAAGCGACTTCTCAGCAGAGTAAAATATGTGGACTGGCCCTATGACGGGAACGGCACTAGAAAACTCCAGTTTACAGCTCAAGTGACAATGTTGACATAATTCTCTTGTTTATATTTAAAGAAGTGAGTTGTTAATCAGACACACGAACTGTAAAGAGGGTTTGGAGAAAACGCTGGCGCATATCAACTGGAAAATGGAAGCTGATTTCTAAAAGAAACTTCAAAATGATGGTCTTTAGCTTGCCACCATTAAGCAAGCGGCATGGACACACATCAGTAGGCAGAACGGTATGTGTAAAACCAGCACCAGTGTCCCAAATGGGAATATAATCCGTGACGTGCACTTTACGAGGCAAGAGGCAGGAGCGCTCTACCCCAAGAGATTCAGGAGCCAAACGAAACCAATTGAGGCACGGCGGCCCGATTCGTTCCAGGTGGAGGTGGAAGGCGAGGAGAAGTTGCTACAAGTCTCATTTTCTGCTTCGTGACGGCAGTGACGCAGGCTTTCCATCCGGCGAAAGTGCGGTTAATAACTTGTGTACGCTAGGAGTCTCAGTTACCAGATGGTTTATCGCTTTTGGTACACTCGAACAAACTGGATATCTTCCTCGTAGGACACCGACTATGTAAATGATCGATTGTAGTACACAATGCTAGAAAGGACTGCGGCGAAGATCCCGAATGGACAGTCGACTGAATGCGGAGGGCCATTTATTTGAAGTAAGCTGTTTTGGCGCTGGGTTTTGTTCTTTCAAGATCACCATGCTGGAAAGGTGGTTTCATTTCTGATGCACAGCCGACAGAGTTGGCCAAACGATGTGTGTGGCCAGTGTTGAGGGCAGTACCTCAAGTAATCAAAAATGCTTCCCATAACAGGCTCGGTAGGGTTTATTTCTTTTTTCACTTAGTTTCGAAGTTTCGGGCACTTTTGATGTTGTCCTGCATCACTTTCTATTTCTTGCGTTAAGCTTTTCATCTGTCCGTAAATGTCTCGACCAACATTATCTGTAATCTGTTTAGTCGGCCGGTGTGGTCGAGCGGTTCTAGGCGTTTCAGTCCGGAACCACGCGGCTGCTACGGTCGCAGGTTCGAATCCTGCCTCGGGCATGGATGTGTGTGATGTCCTTAGGTTAGTTAGGTTTAAGTAGTTCTAAGTCTAGGGGACTGATCACCTCAGATGTTAAGTCCCATAGTGCTTAGAGTCATTTGAACCATTTTTTTGTAATGTCTTTTGCACATTCTAGTGTCAGTGTTCCTACTATATTGTCGGAACTGGAAAGTTCCATGGTCGTTCACTAAATAATGTCCCACAATTTTTTGTCGGAATATATTTGTTTTTAAGAGTTGCAATTTGATGACAGTATCAATAAATGTTTCTTTCACACGCTCTGTTTTTCCCCATACATCACGTTCTGTTGCCTTACGACGGCCCACGTAGTCAATCCATCATCTGTCCAAACAGATGGAAAATCGTGTGGCCAAGCCTAGCCTGTTGGGTCCAGACTGGTGATGCATTCCTGATTTCTGAGACTTATGTGTGAGTGTGCTGTGTCGTATTGGAGCAAGATTTTTTTAAATTCTCGTCAGACGAACTCATAGGAAACGGTTCTTAAGTTTACCGAGCGTGGTAACGCAATGGTCAGCACACTGGACAAGCATTCGGGAGGATGACAGTTCAAACCTGCGTCCGCCATCCTAATTTAGGTTTTCCGTGATTTCCTCAAATCGCTTAAGGCAAATGCCGGGACTGCTCCTTTGAAAGGTCACGGCTGCTTTCCTTCTCCATCCTTCCCCAATCCGAGCTTGTCCTCCGTCTCTAACGACCACACTAACCTCCTCCTCCTCTTCTCCGGTTCTTAAGTTTGTTTGAAGTCTTCACACATGCATTTCAATTAATAGTGGCTCTTTTGGCAAGACATCCTCGAGAATGACACTATCGCTCTCCCAAAAACGGTTTGTTTCCGGATCAGAGTGTTGTACTACGTTTTGTCAAATATAACAATCTCTGATAGACTACATTCGCCTCAGTCTGCTCCAACAGTTAAGATGAAATGGCTTTCCATTGAATCTTGTCTGCTGTGAGGAACTCATTTGAGTAACCAAGGGTCTCAACCACTGCACGCACATTTTCAGTGCTCACCGATAGTTGCAAAGCAACTGTCGAACAGTGGTGCGCCGGTCTGCACGAATAACATCCTCAGATTCACTGGGAGCAGTGGCTGTGAGATGACGTTCAGAACGTGGTCAATCATAGAGCTCAGTTTTTACTGTTCCTTTAACGCTCTTTGCCTAATAGTTCATCAGCTGCATTATTGCCATACACTGCATATAAACATTTGTCATTGTTCACCACGCTTTCTTTTTTCCCAACCAAGAATTCAGTTACAGCACATGGCTTGTGTGGAGTGTCTTGCGTATATGCTATTTTGGTTGTTCACTACAGCTACGCTATTTGTCCGTAGTGAACAACCAAATGCTATTTGACCCCCCCTATGAACCATGGACATAGCCGTTGGTGGGGAGGCTTACGTGCCTCAGCGATACAGATAGCCGTACCGTAGGTGCAACCACAACGGAGGGGTATCTGTTGAGACGTCAGACAAACGTGTGGTTCCTGAAGAGGGGCAGCAGCCCTTTCAGTAATTGCAGGAGCAACAGTCTGGATGATTGACTGATCTGGTCTTGTAACAATAACCAAAACGGCCTTGCTGTGCTGGTACTGCGAACGGTTGAAAGCAAGGGCAAACTACAGCCGTAATTACAAAGTCAAATAGGGGTAATGCAGGAGTAGGTTTAATAATGAATAAAAAGATAGGAATGCGGGTAAGCTACTACAAACAGCATAGTGAACGCATTACTGTGGCCAAGATAGACACGAAGCCCACGCCTACTACAGTAATACAAGTTTATATGCCAACTAGCTCAGCAAGTGACGAAGAAATTGAAGAAGTGTATGATGAAATAAAAGAAATTATTCAGATAATGAAGGGAGACGAAAATTTAATAGTCATGAGTGACTGGAATTCGATAGTAGGAAAAGGGAGAGAATGAAACGTAGTAGGTGAATATGGATTGGGGGTCAGAAATGAAAGAGGAAGTCGCCTGGTAGAATTTTGCACAGAGCACAACTTAATCATAGCTAACACTTGGTTCAAGAATCATAAAAGAAGGTTGTATACATGGAAGAAGCATGGAGATACTGACAGGTTTCAGATAGATTATATAATGGTAAGACAGAGATTTAGGAACCAGGTTTTAAATTGTAAGACATATCCAGGGGGAGATGTGGACTCTGACCACAATATATTGGTTATGACCTGTAGATTAAAACTGAAGAAACTCCAAAAAGGTGGGAATTTAAGGAGATGGGACCTGGATAAACTGAAAGAACCAGAGGTTGTACAGAGTTTCAGGGAGAGCATAAGGGAACAATTGACAGGAATGGGGGAAAGAAATACAGTAGAAGAAGAATGGGTAGCTTTGAGGGATGAATTAGTGAAGGCAGCAGAGGATCAAGTAGGTAAAAACACGAGGGCTAGTAGAAATCCTTCGGTAACAATTTAATTGATGAAAGGAGAAAATATAAAAATGCAGTAAATGAAACAGGCAAAAAGGAATACAAACGTCTCAAAAATGAGATCGACAGGAAGTGCAAAATGGCTAAGCAGGGATGGCTAGAGCACAAATGTAAGGATGTAGAGGCTTATCTCACTAGGGGTAAGATAGATACTGCCTACAGGAAAATTAGAGAGACCTTTGGAGATAAGAGAACCACCTGTATGAACATCAAGAGCTCAGATGGAAACCCAGTTCTAAACAAAGACGGGAAAGCAGAAAGGTGGAAGGAGTATATAGAGGGTCTATACAAGAGCGATGTACTTGAGGACAATATTATGAAAATGGAAGAGGATGTAGATGAAGATGAAATGGGAGATACGATACTGCGTGAAGAGTTTGACAAAGCACTGAAAGACCTGAGTCGAAACAAGGCCCCGGGAGTAGACAACATTCCATTAGAACTACTGACAGCCTTGGGAGAGCCAGTCCTGACATAACTCTACCATCTGGTGAGCAACATGTATGAGACAGGCCAAATACCCACAGACTTCAAGAAGAATATAATAATTCCAATCCCAAAGAAAGCAGGTGATGACATATGTGAAAATTACCGAATTATCAGTTTATTAAGTCACGGCTGCAAAATACTAACGCGAATTCTTTACAGACGAATGGAAAAACTGATAGAAGCCGACCTCGGGGAAGATCAGTTTGGATTCCGTAGAAATATTGGAACGCGTGAGGCAATACTGACCCTACGACGTATCTTAGAAGCTAGATTAAGGAAAGGCAAACCTACGTTTCTAGCATTTGTAGACTTAGAGAAAGCTTTTGACAATGTTGACTGGAATACTCTCTTTCAAATTCTGAAGGTGGCAGGGGTGAAATACAGCGAGCGAAAGTCTATTTACAATTTATAGTGAAACCAGATGGCAGTTATAAGAGTTGAGGGGCATGAAAGGGAAGCGGTGGTTGGGAAGGGAGTAAGACAGGGTTGTAGCCTCTCCCCGATGCTATTCAATCTGTATATTGAGCAAGCAGTGAAGGAAACAAAAGAAAAATTCGGAGTAGGTATTAAAATCCATGGAGAAGAAATAAAAACTTTGAGGTTCGCCGATGACATTGTAATTCTGTCAGAGACAGCAAAGGACTTGGAAGAGCAGTTGAACGGAATGGATAGTGTCTTGAAAGGAGGATATAAGATGAACATCAACAAAAGCAAAACGAGGATAATGGAATGTAGTCGAATTAAGTCGGGTGATGCTGAGGGAATTAGATTAGGGAATGAGACACTTAAAGTAGTAAAGGAGTTTTGCTATTTGTGGAGTAACATAACTGATGATGGTCGAAGTAGAGAGGATATAAAATGTAGACTGGCAATGGCAAGGGAAGCGTTGCTGAAGAAGAGAAATTTGTTAACATCGAGTATAGATTTAAGTGTCAGGAAGTCGTTTCTGAAAGTATTTGTATGGAGTGTAGCCATGTATGGGAGTGAAACATGGACGATAAATAGTTTGGACAAGAAGAGAATAGAAGCTTTCGAAATGTGGTGCTACAGAAGAATGCTGAAGATTAGATGGGTAGATCACATAACTAATGAGGAGGTATTGAATAGGATTGGGGAGAAGAGAAGTTTGTGGCACAACTTGACTAGAAGAAGGGATCGATTGGTAGAACATGTTCTGAGGCATCAAGGGATCACCAATTTAATATTGGAGGGCAGCGTGGAGGGTAAAAATCATAGAGGGAGATCAAGAGATGAATACACCAAGCAGATTCAGAAGGATGTAGGTTGCAGTAGGTACTGGGAGATGAAGAAGCTTGCACAGGATAGAGTAGCATGGACAGCTGCTTCAAACCAGTCTCAGGACTGAAGACCACAACAACAACAACATGCTATTTGTCATAATTGTCCGAAACGTGGCACACGTGTAGAAAAAACTTCGGTTTTAAGTACCTACAAAAAAATTTTCTGTGTGTATTGACTGCTGTAAAAAATAGGGCACTATTTACCCAACGGCCTTAACAGCAGTCCGCTATTTATGAACTTTATGCATATGTTATTCACATAAGGAGTATTAAATGATTAACTTTCATTCCATGCGGAACTGATGTCTATTAAGAACATCAGTAAGTGATGTCACCCTCACGGGTACGAATAAAGTGTTGTATGGAAACAAGCAGACTCTAAATGTCATCTTGAGACATTTCTTGATACGTATGCTGCGTCAGTTCACGTATATTGCTGGCTGGAGGCCGGTCTGAAAATGTACGTTTCCAATCGCATACCAGACATGCTCTGTAAGCGACGAATCTTGGGAACACGCGGGTGAGTGGAGGATCCCTAGATTTCTCAAGGCGTTTGTGACGTGAAGTGGAGGGTCTTGCATTATACTGTTGGAATATGCCGTTTGTTAACGTGCTCACGAAGGATGTGGTAATAGGATTTACCATTCTTGTCACATACTAAGAACATTCCGTCTCTCTTCATCAACCACTCCTCCTATCATACAGAATAGCTCCCCACACAGTGGTACCAAGAGTTTAAGGGTTTTTTTTTTTTTTTTTTTTATCGTATGGCTAGGGCTCCCCGTCGGGCAGACCGTTCGCCGGGTGCCTGTCTTTCAATCTGACGCCACTTCGGTGACCTGCAGTCGATGAGGATGATAGGATGATGATGACAGTACAACACCCAATCCCTGGGCGGAGAAAATTCCCCGACCCAGCCGGGAATCGAACCCGGGCCCAGAGGACTGTCAATCGGTCACGCAGACCATTCAGCTACCGGGGGCGGACAGGGTTTAAGATGTATCGTCTCGAGAATCGTTATTTCTTTCATCAAGTCGTTTAGAGACACGTTGATGTCGCTTTGACTTCTAGCCGCCGGGGATTAGCCGAGCGGTCTACGGCGCTGCAGTCATGGACTGTGCGGCTGGTCCCGGCGGAGGTTCGAATCCTCCCTCGGGCATGGGTGTGTGTGTTTGTCCTTAGGATAATTTATGTTAAGTAGTGTGTAAGCTTAGGGACTGATGACCTTAGCAGTTAAGTCCCATAAGATTTAACACACATTTGAACACATTTGTGACTTCTAGAGACAGAAGCGAGACTCATCGCTGAACACCACACTATACCACTCAGTGTCATTCTTCGTTTCCTGCGACGATTTAAAGTAGAAACCACTGTACGACTTCCTTCACTGAAACTGTTTTGGATAAAGTCGTTTAGTGTTTCGGCCTTCTCTCTTTCATCCTCCGCTTCGATGCCATTATATTCACAGAATGTCTGAACAGATGTCTTCGATCCGTTTACTGATGTAGCATAAAGTCAAACTTCTTAGGATTTTCTGTCAAGCTGGTACATGGAATTTTATTTTCTAACTAGCTCTACACTCGTGCTTCGCAACAGAAGTTAAAGAAGTCCAAAGAAGGGCACCTCGTTTTTTATTATTGCGAGATAGGGCAGTGCGTTACGGACATGAGAAGCGAGTTGTGGTGGCAATCATTAAACCAAAGGGCGTTTTTCGTTGCGGCGAAATCGTTTCACGACATTTCCATTACCAACTTTCTCCTCTGAATATGAGAGTATTTTCTTGACGCCACCCTACATAGGAAGGAATGATCATCATAATAAAATAAGAGAGATCAGAGCTCACTCGGAAAGATCTAAGAGTTCATTTTTTCCAAGCGGTGTCAGAGAGTGGAACAGTAGAGAAATAGTCTGAGGGTTGTTCGAAAATCCCTCTGGTAGGCACTTAAAGCGTGAACTGCAGAGTTGTCATGTGGTAGAAGGGCTTATGCACACCGTAGCTTTTTGGAGTTTCGTACATCAATCGGTAAAAATGGAACCCTTATAGGATCACTTGATCACTGTAGCGCCTAGAACCACTCGGCCACCTCGGCCGGCTATAAATGACACCTATCGAATGAAGCAAAGCAATTTCTTTAGGTTTTTAACACACAGAGTGAAATCAGTAATTTCGTATATCCTAGCCAAGTAAATTCATGTGAATTTTATACGTAAAGATAAGATTTCGGCGCTTAATTCAGTCACTGACGTTAACTTCTGGAAAATCTTCTGAGGTAAATATACCAAACCACTCATCTATTGGTTCTTAAGCGTACTACGCCATCATTAAAGTCATCATAACTACCAAATTGAGTAGACTTTCAACCTTTAAATTACGTTTTTTTTTTCCTGACCGCTTTGATGGAAGAAAGCGTATGCGTTGCCCCAGGCTACGCTCAATTTAGCTGTGAAGACCAATGAAAATTTGTCTAGTAGTTCTGGAGATTAGCTTGTTCAGACAGACAGGCACGACGGTTTTACAGTTTCATTATTAGCACAGTTTCGTTGAAAACTTGACGCAATGCTCTATTACAGTAATTTCGGATTCGTTCTCTTTCTGTTTGTGAAGCTCTAGCTATGTTAAAATTTGCAACGAAGCCCTCTTGGCTTTCGTAATAGTTTTCTAACATGGCCGTTGAGTCATGACGTGTCTTTCCCATTGCTCATAGCTTTTGCGTGGCACATTCTGTCTAAGGTTTTGTCCATCTATGCTCAAAATTTTCTGTCCTGCAGAAGGATTTTTAATGCTGACTGCTCTGTTAATCTGAAACATATTTCTTGTCGCTCTTGCTAAGCATAAATATATTCCTATCTTTCTTTACATTCCTTTTTAGAGCAGTATTCAGTGATGTAATAGCCTTTTGATCGCTGGTTCCTTGTTATAAGCAGACTCGAAAAGTTCCGCCCAATTGATGACTAGATGATTTATAATGTTACCTTCACGAGTCGGTTTCTGATTAGCAGCACAAGATAGTTTTAGGATAAGGCAGTCAGAACAATTTCATTTGTTTCCCTGCCGCTACTACCCGCCTTAATCACTTGAGAATCTCAGTCTCCAGCTGGTAATTTGAAATCTCCACCTAATACTATAACATAATTACGAAATTGACGTCAATTCTCTGGAAGTTTTACCTTATATGTTCCGCCATTACTGCTCCTGAGGAAAAGATCCATCTGATGACCCTGTTTGTTGCACCTATATCACTTATCTTTACCTAAATTATTTAAATAAGAGTCTACTCCAGACTCCATTAAATATGTATATTTTGATAAAGGCTTTAACAATGAAGCTCACTCTATTGAACGAAATAAACAGCCACTCCATAGGTGCATAACAGGATCCCACCTCTCGCTACATCCAGCATTGTCGAACATGATCGTTTCGGTGGTCCAGCTGCTATGGGGTAGAGAAGCAGAATGTTGCATGGACGTACTGGCCTCCAAATCTTTGGAAACTGTACACTCACGGCTCTACATTATTGCGACACTGCGCTCTGTCTTTTCAGGGGTGCATTCCGGCGTGACTTCATTCTTATGGATGATAATGCTCGACCGCATTGAGCTGCACAGCTGGAGCAGCTCTTGGAACTGGAGGATACTCGGCGAACGGACTGGCGTGTCCGTTCTCCCGACTTAAATCTCACTGACCAAGTACATGATGATTTTGGGAGACATACTTTAGCTCGCCCACATGCACTAACGACTATCCAACCGTTGTCGACCGTTCTAGTGGAGGATAGGAACGCCCTATCAACCAGAACTCCTTACCGACATTGTGCCCAGCATGGGACCCCGTTGCAGGGCATGCATTGTCGTCCGTGGTGATCACGAACCCGAATCCTATTAAGGTCCAAGTCCCGCCTTGTGTAATATCCAGTGGACAATTATTGTAAATCGTGGTGACTTCAGTGTAATTATTGTTTAGAATGAAAGTCTCATTTCCGTTCATCTCATTGCGTATTCCTTTCCCTTACTTTATGTACTATGCTGCGCTGAACTATGTTACTCGGCGGTGACAAATGATACGAAAGTTACTTTCGTCCTTAAGTTTTGCACACCAGCGTACGAGGTGCATTCAAGTTCTAAGGCCTCCGATTTTTTTTCTAATTAACTACTCACCCGAAATCGATGAAACTGGCGTTGCTTCTCGACGTAATCGCCCTGCAGACGTACACAATTTTCACAACGCTGACGCCATGATTCCATGGCAGCGGCGAAGGCTTCTTTAGGAGTCTGTTTTGACCACTGGAAAATCGCTGAGGCAATAGCAGCACGGCTGCTGAATGTGCGGCCACGGAGAGTGTCTTTCATTGTTGGAAAAAGCCAAAAGTCACTAGGAGCCAGGTCAGGTGAGTAGGGAGCATGAGGAATCACTTCAAAGTTATCACGAAGAAACTGTTGCGTAACGTTAGCTCGATGCGCGGGTGCGTTGTCTTGGTGAAACAGCACACGCGCAGCCCTTCCCGGACTTTTTTGTTGCAGTGCAGGAAGGAATTTGTTCTTCAAAACATTTTTGTAGGATGCACCTGTTACCTTAGTGCCCTTTGGAACGCAATGGGTAAGGATTACGCCCTCGCTGTCCCAGAACATGGACACCATCATTTTTTCAGCACTGGCGGTTACCCGAAATTTTTTTGGTGGCGGTGAATCTGTGTGCTTCCATTTAGCTGACTGGCGCTTTGTTTCTGGATTGAAAAATGGCATCCACGTCTCATCCATTGTCACAACCGACGAAAAGAAAGTCCCATTCATGCTGTCGTTGCGCGTCAACATTGCTTGGCAACATGCCACACGGGCAGCCATGTGGTCGTCCGTCAGCATTCGTGGCACCCACCTGGATGACACTTTTCGCATTTTCAGGTCGTCATGCAGGATTTTGTGCACAGAACCCACAGAAATGCCAACTCTGGAGGCGATCTGTTCAACAGTCATTCGACGATCCTCCAAAACAGTCCTCTCCACTTTCTCGATCGTGTTGTCACACCGGCTTGTGCGAGCCCAAGGTTGTTTCGGTTTGTTGTCACACGATGTTCTGCCTTCATTAAACTGTCGCACCCACGAACGCACTTTTGACACATCAATAACTCCATCACCACATGTCTCCTTCAACTGTCGATGAATTTCAATTGGTTTCACACCAAGCAAATTCAGAAAACGAATGATTGCACGCTGTTTAAGTAAGAAAACGTCGCCATTTTAAGTATTTAAAACAGTTCTCATTCTCGCCGCTGGCGGTAAAATTCCATCTGCCGTATGGTGCTGCCATCTCTGGGACGTATTGACAATGAACGCGGCCTCATTTTAAAACAATGCATATGTTTCTATCTCTTTCCAGTCCGGAGAAAAAAAATCGGAGGCCTTAGAACTTGAATGCACCTCGTATATAAAGATCGGGGACGAAATAAAACTGAGATGCCTGAAACCAGGAGATGGTTTAAATAAGTGGCAAACAGCAAGCAACTTATCCGACCACGTAACCGTTCGGGATCCACACTATAAAATAAACTCTGATCGTTGAGCCATCATCGGACCAAGACCCCGCCGTAGCCTTGAGGTACCATTGATAATCTACACCAAGATAAATGGACGGACAGAGACTCCTCTAGATAATGTTTCCAGCATCTCTACCACTGCGTCTATTCGTTCAGCATAGAAAAATCTAGAATCTGGTAGAGCTAAATCCTAAATAATTGCACATAACATTTCCAAATACAGAAATAATACAAAGATGTCACTTAAGTTATAGTGAGAATTTTGCATCCGCATAATCACTTACCTATATGTACTAAAAGCCACTTCTGATCGCCAACACTCTCCAACACTCTCGATGCGTGTTAAACAATATCTAAAGCAGAGGTGGAAAGACAAGGTAGCAAGGGACCTACGGGAGAAAGGATGACTCAGAGAAGCAGCACTGGATAGGCATTTATGGAAGAGAAGGATCCAGCAAAGAAACGCCGACCCCACATGACGTGGGGAAAGGCTGAGACGATGATGATGGTGATGGAGGGTTTCTCAAACCTCACCTCAGACAACGCCAACGATAGCGTCCGAAGATTACACGTCACGACGCTTCTTGGGGACGAAATGATCCCTACCAGTAATTGGAATGAAGCGTAAGGCCATATTCATTTATGTGCAGTGCTTTCAGTTACTATCTGGGTGCATGGTTTAGAATTTGGTTTAGAGTAGGAAACTGACTAAACGAAAAAGTAAGGCAGTTTTATCATTTTTCGTGAATACTACCTGTGATGTCGGTGCTTTGTTATTTGTTGTATCTTGGGTGGTAACCACTGTGTGTGTTAAATCTTATGGGACTTAACTGCTAAGGTCATCAGTCCCTAAGCTTACACACTACTTAACCTAAATTATCCTAAGGACAAACACACACCCCCATGCCCGAGGGAGGACTCGAACCTCCTCCGGGACCAACCGCACAGGTAACCACTGTATCCGTGACACTAGCGTCTCTGAGTAAGTTGCCCCAACAAGAGACGAATGGCTCAGATCTAATACAATCAATGAATGATAAATCAGAGGCATCGTCCTTACCAATTGCATCAGCTCTTATATGTTTTGAATCATAACTGACACGCAAGTTAAAAGTGCTAACGAAGGGAACACAAAAGAAGCAATGAAGAGAAACAACTTCACATGCCCATCGACGATCAGTTTTAGAACCATGGTATTCACCTTATCTTGAATGGCATTTCTCCCATACTTTTAATATCGTAACCACCGATTGTAGTGTGGCCGATCTCCACTGACATCTGAGCACTAGACCAAAAATCATAATGGAAGCTATAAACTCCACTGATGAATATCTCCAGACATAATACAAGACAGGATGAACCCAATTAAATCGTGACCAATCATCAGAGTGCATCAATGACTTGTCATTTCACATCCGCGCAGATCTCTCTCGTAATTCTATAATATGTAAATATTGCTCTTAGTTCGTGCGTTAGAGATCTTGGTGCAATGCTGGAAGAGCAATTAAATTGCAGTGAAAATGCTATTTCTGTGAGTCGGAATGTGCATATGTTATATCGTATTTTATAATTTTCCAGAGACATAAAACGGCTTGGTTAAGTCTCTGAAAGAACATGCACAGAAGAGTCACCAGCAGCTGTGAAACAAGGGAAGTTGCACACTTGCTCAGCAATGAATAATTCAAAAAACAGAAAAATATAAAAAAGGTAACGACACTATACACTGAGGTGACAAAAGTCATGGGATACCTCCTAATATCATGTCGCATCTTCTTTTGCCCGGGTTAGTGCGATAACTATGTGGCATCGACTCACCAAGTCGGATGTTCCTTGCAGAACTACTGAGGCATCCTGCCTCTATAGCCGCCCAAAATTGCCGAAGTCTTGCCGGTGCAGGATTTTGTGCACGAACTGACATCTGCATTATGACTCAAATATTCGATGGGATTCACATTGGGCAACCTGGGTGGCCAAGCCATTCGCTCGAACTGTCTAGAATGTTCTTCGAACCAATCACGAACAATTGTGGCCAGCTGACATGATGCATTGTCATCCATAAAAATTCCGGCTGCAAATGGTCTCCACGTAGACGAACATACCATTTCCAATCAAAGATCGGTGCAGTTGGGCCAGAGGATCCAGCCCATTCCATGTAAACACAGCCCACATCATTGTGGAGCCACCACCAGCATGCACAGTACCTTGTTGACAACTTGATTCCATGACTTCGTCAGGTCTGCGCCAAACTCTATCATCCGCTCTTACCAACTGAAATCGGGACGCATCTGACGTGGCCACGGCTTTTCCGGTCGTCTGTGGTCCAACTGATATAACCACCGGCCCAGGAGAGGCGTTGAAGGCGATGTCGTGGTGTTAGCGAAGGCACTCGCGTCTGTCGTCTGCTGCCATAGCCCAAATGGTTGAAATGGCTCTGAGCACTATGGGACTTAACATCTGAGGTCATCAGTCCCCTCGACTTAGAACTACTTAAGCCTAACTAACCTAAGGACGTCACACACATCAATGCCCGAGGCATGAATCTGCGACCGTAGCAGCAGCGCGGTTCCGGACTGAAGCGCCTAGAACCGCTCGGCCACATCGGACGGCTTGCCGTAGCCCATTAACTCCAGATTTCGCCGTTCTGTCCTAACGGATACGTTCATCGTACGTCCCACATTGATTTCTGCTGTTATTTCATGTGTTGCTTGTCTGTTAGCACTAACAACACTAAGCAAACGCCGCTGCACTTGGTCGTAAAGTGAAGGCCGTCGGCCGCTATGTTGCTCGTGGTGAGAAGTAATGCCTCAAACGTGGTATTCTCCGCACACTCTCGACACTGTGGATCTCGGAATATCTAATTCCTTATCGATTTTCGGAATGGAATGTCCCATGCATCTAGCTCCAACTCTTTCTCCGTGTTGAAAGTCTGTTAATTCCCGCTGTGCGGCCATAATCACGCCGGAAACCTTTTCACGTGAATCACCAGAGCACAAACGACAAATCCGTCAATGCATTGGTTTTTTATACCTTGTGTACGCGATGCTACCGCCATCTGTATATGTGCATATTGCCATGCCTTGACTTTTGTTACATCACTGTGTATCGCACAGATCCTTCGTGAAGGGAGAAGTGATCGCCTGGTTCAAAACTTAGCGTCCTTGGTGCGCGAAGAGACTAAAGATCATTATGTTGGACGAGTGTGGCTAGTAGACGAAAACAGGTGCCCAGCGGCTGCTACAGCTGCGCACCCCACTGCTGCGATGCGTTGGCATCTCGGAACGGCACGAAGTAAATTCTGACTAAGAGTCTGAAGACACGAAAGCGAAGCAGTAGTTGAGACGAGAGTGGGAAATTGTCGTAGCCTATCACAGACGTTGTTCAGTCTGTACATCGAGCCAGCGGAAAAGAAAACGAATGAGACATTTGAAAAGGGAATCGAAATTCAATGAGTAGAAATGACCATTTTGAGATCTGCCGATGAGGTGCAATTCTCTCTGAGACGAGAAAGGACGAGGTACAGGAGTTGAAAGGAATACACAATGTCTCGAAAAGAGGTTAAGAGATGAACATCAACAAAAATAACGCAAAGGTAACGGTATATTATCGAATTAAATCAGTCAACTCTGAGGAACTGGGATTATGAAATGACACACTAAAAAGTTATAGAAGCATTTTGCTATTTGGGCAGCACGATAACTGACGCAACAGTGAGGATATAAAATGCTGACTGGCGCCATTGAAAACTTTTTAGTGAGAAGAGCGTTTCTGAAAAACAGAAACTTGTTAAAAATGAGTTTAAAGTTAAGTGTTAAGAAGTCTCTTCTGAAGGTGTAGATGTGAACCGTGGACAGTAAACAGTTCAGACAAGAAGAGAATAGAAGCTTCTGAGTCAAATGGTTCAAATGGCTCTGAGCACTATGGGACTTAACTTCTGAGGTCATCAGTCCCCTAGAACTTAGAACTACTTAAACGTAACTAACGTAAGGACATCACACACATCCATGCCCGAGGCAGGATTCGAACGTGCGACCATAGCGGTCACAGGGTTCCAGACTGTAGCGCCTAGAACCGCTCGGTCACCCCGGCCGGCCGCTTCTGAAACCTGCTGCTACAAAAGAGTTCTGAATATTACCTCGTGAAATGATGTAAGTTGCACGAAATGTTACCAATGTTAACATCGTTCACGTAAATCGTTACAAATCTATGTAAACAGTGTGCTAGAATATCGATTTGTAACGATTTACGTGAACGATGTTAACATTGTTTACATTGTTTACATTTTGTGTAGTTTACATCATTTCACGACGCACACTTGTCTGAGGGTATTGTATTTCTACACTGAAAAGGCGTACTTTTGATGTTGGCATAATGTCATGTTGTTGCCACCATTTTTTGGACGTACAACTGTCTACATGTCATGTTTGTGTTGTTCTGTGTATACCAGTACACTCTGTGCTTCATCTTAGTACTATTTTAGCTTTTTCAATGCCACTTAAAAGCGACCTAAACATCGAAATTGCAATAGTGAAATAAATAATTTCTAAAGTCAACGGCGAACATGACGTCCTTTAAAAAATTCTGCATGACTGTGAACTCCGACCACGAGAAGTTAATCCATCAACTGTAAATGATAATGCCATAACATCGTGTATTTGAGAACAAAAGGTTAACTGTTATGCTGTACATGTGGTTATAAACAAAGCTAGGCAGCAGCATGTAGATGTAAACATATGTGTGGCGAGAAATGTATCATCCCATTATAAGAGCGCCAGCATTTGCATCGAATGGTTTTCCGCTCGCGATTAAATTCCCTCGGCAGTCGCGCCGCCGGACGGGTCGTTTGGCGAGCTTCGAGCTACGGCGCGACCCCACAAGGTCATTGCCCCTCCCTCCAGCTGTTGTCGCTCTGGACGACGGATGGGGAACACTCACCGTCGCCGTCGGGCTGTCGATCGGCGACGAGCACGGCCTCCAGCTGCACACCCCGCCGGGGCCCGTCTTCTGCCGTCGCCGCCATGCTCTCGCCGTCCTTCGGTGAAGTGCACTGCCGCGAGCCGGACAGAAGACTAATCCCGCGAGTCGCAGGAGCAGCCGGGCGGGCGAGCGGTCGCTGGCGCCGCCGCGGCTTCGGTTCGGCTCCGCGCTCGCGCCGGCCCCGGCCCGCTTCAATGTTGCCACCACACCGCGCCGAAACCGCTTGCAGCACGACGGACATTCTCGCAGAAATTTCAGAATCAACAAACTGAGATGCATCTAACGACACATAGCAACACTACCAGGATACGGAAGACGGTTATCGCGGAAACAACCGGTTTTCAGTTATGCTGTATTTCTTTTTTTAAACTCCAGGTTAACCCGAATGTTAAAACCGCTCAAAATAACCGACTTTCGGTTTTTTAAATCCAATTATTTCCTGTAATAAACGGAGAAATCAAACAACACCTGAAAAATTTTGACTCACTCAGTTTTAAGACACATAGAATCAAAATATTAAATTAAGTAGACTAACAAAAGAAAACCTAGTCCGTCCACCGTTCGCTGGTTTTCTCTAAAAGTAATAAATGATTGAATACTACAAAAAATACTAGTACTCTCCTCTTCATTCTAATTTTTTGAAACTCTGCTGAAAAATCATGTTGTAATCGAGGATCATACAACTGTTTGGGCATTAGGAATAGTCACTGCTAAAGGGTGAAAATTTAGGTTGGAGAACTCTATTTTTCGTGTTAATTTGTCCTTTTCAAGGGCTAAAAGCAGATAAAACCATATAATGCAGAGACGGGCAACAGAAAAGCTGCTTTTCACTTTTTCTGTAATGGCAGTTGTGGGGAAGGCGGATAGTTGTCTTCGGTTCATTGGTAGAATTTTGGGAAGATGTGGTTCATCTGTAAAGGAGACCGCTTATAAAACACTAATGCGACCTATTCTTGAGTACTGCTCGAGCGTTTAGGATCCCTATCAGGTCGGATTGAGGGAGGACATAGAAGCAATTCAGAGGCGGGCTGCTAGATTTGTTACTGGTAGGTTTGATCATCACGCGAGTGTTACGGAAATGCTTCAGAAACTCGGGTGGGAGTCTCTAGAGGAAAGGAGGCGTTCTTTTCGTGAATCGCTACTGAGGAAATTTAGAGAACCAGCATTTGAGGCTGACTGCAGTATAATTTTACTGCCGCCAACTTACATTTCGCGGAAAGACCACAAAGATAAGATAAGAGAGATTAGGGCTCGTACAGAGGCATATGGGCAGTCATTTTTCCCTCATTCTGTTTGGGAGTGGAACAGGGAGAGAAGATGCTAGTTGTGGTACGAGGTACCCTCCGCCACGCACCGTATGGTGTATTGCGGTGTATGTAAGTAGATGTAGATGTAGATGATGTCGCAAGTTTCTTGTGACTCCCCACCCCACTACCCTCCCACCCCCATGCCGCCGATCTTAACGTTCAAGGCACATGGAGTTTTGTATTTCATTGATAGGACACTTCGTAAAAAAACTTCCAGACTAGGAATGGCGGAATTCTGTAATACAACTAATGTCCGACGACAAACGCGAGAAAATAACGTATATATCAGACAGGGCATGTTTCGTACACTGCACGTACGCGCACACGATCCAGTACGCCACGCCACATGGTAACAGGAACATTATTCTCTCAGCAGTGATGTACCAATTCTTATGCCATGTGTTTCTTGATCGTTTCTGTCGCAATTGCTACTAAAATAGCACTGATAGCTTTTCCCCTTTTCTATAATAACGCAACATTTGAAAGCAACTGAAATTTTACGAATAAAAACAGCTTTATTTTAAAAACAAAAATTTTAGCACTTCTACTATGGCCGGATGATATTTCGGTTTCCAACTGGTTATTAGTAAGAAATAAAAAAACACCTGTTGTAGCAGAGACCAAACAACTACCGAAAAAATACCAGTTATTCAGAATTAAAATACTTGTATCGGTTTTAACTGGTCCGTTTTACCCATCCCTACACCAGCAGACCGCGACCACTCATTTTCTTACATAAGGTGTCTCAGGAAGAATGGTCAATATCCGGGGATATGACAGGAGCGATCATTCGAAGTAAAATAATTCCAGTAAACATGGGCTCTAAAATGACACCTTAAGACCAATGGGCACTTCTTCTTCTTCAATACTGTGAAATAAATCTCTTTTAATGCAAGCTCTTTGCTTTTCATGTTTTGAGAGGTGGCAGTATGGACCAAAACAAGGAAAAAGTCCGCTAAAAATTGACTCCAAAGTCCATACCTGAAGAGCACTTGTTCACCTTCGCTACTGTTGAACACATCTCATCTACCGAACAAGTGCTCATAACTCTTAAGATACGCATTTCAGAGTCCTTCTTCACTAGACAATTTTTTTCTTGTTTTAGTCTATACTACCTCCTCTCAAAATATGGAAAGCAAAGAACTTGTATTGGAAGAGATTTGCTTCACTGTATCGAAGGTAAAGAAGCACTCACGGCTCTTAAGGTGTACGTTTCAGAGCCCATGTTTACTTCACTATTTTGTTTCGAATTTTCGTTCCTGTCATATTCCTGAATACTGAACATACCTCCTGGGAGATCCAGCCACCTACATACTTCACCGAAAGCGACGGCTCTGGAATCGGGTTCAATCCTTTGCTTGCCCTAAATCACTTTACGCGAATGATGGAATAGTTCCTGTAGAAAGGTCAGAGCTGATTTTCTTCCCTCGGTCTCTCTGCTGCGCTAGAGCCCCTTTTCTGTTGCTCTAGAGTCGAAACGACTAAGGAGCCGCCAGCCGAGGTGGCCGAGCGGTTCTACGGTCGCAGGTTCGAATCCTGCCTCGGGCATGGATGTGTGTGATGTCCTTAGGTTGGTTAGGTTTAAGTAGTTCTAAGTTCTAGGGGACTGATGACCTCAGAAGTTAAGTTCAAATGGTTCAAATGGCTCTGAGCGCTATGCGACTTAACTTCTGAGGTCATCAGTCGCCTAGAACTTAGAACTAATTAAACCTAACTAACCTAAGGATATCACACACATCCATGCCCGAGGCAGGATTCGAACCTGCGACCGTAGCGGTCGCTCGGTTCCAGACTGTAGCGCCTAGAACCGCACGGCTCAGAAGTTAAGTCCCATAGTGCTCAGAGCCATTTGAACCATTTGAACTACGGAACCTTAAACTGGATCTTCATTTTTCTCAGCTCATCTCTGGTACTATTCAACATCTTGAAGCAACCGCTGTTTTGCTGCCACCTAGGCGAATTCCAACCACAAGCTTATTCTGTGGCGCGCCATATGTTAACATACCCTTACAGTAGAGTTGTTTATGTGGCGTTTTGAAGAAATAAGTAAGAAAGTGAGTAATCGTTCAGAGCAGAGATTTAATTACGCGGGGAACAGATGCTAATGATAACTTACAGAGATCGTATAAACCTTCGAGTCGAAACAATAAAGACTTAGGAAGTACTACTGAATAAAATGAACAGTGTACTTAGCGTACAGGTTCACATGAGTATAAGCAGAGCAAGACTAGAAGAGATGAAAGGCAGCAGAAAGGATAATAACTGTTTGCTACACGTCAGAATTTCAAAAGACTTAGATGAAGTACTGAAAGAATATTCCTTTTAGAAAAACAAGATTGCGAAAGATGCTCGAAGGAACCAAAGTCAACAGGAGTAGATTGGTGCAAAGATAGAAACCACAATTCAACAAGTCAAGGTTTACTGGCCTAAAATGTTTATATGACTTTCATAAGGAAATTTCTTTACACGTAGTTATGGGACACAATGTTGCTTTGGAGGTGAAGTGTGAGTATAGAAAAATATGAGTTGAGAGAACTAGAAGATATGATCTTCGTACATCCATAGTTGAAATGGAGGACAGTGGAACGTCAGCTGGTATAAATTTCATGTCCAGAGATAAAGGAAAAAAAGAAGAGCTCTTAAACAGAAAAGGAGAGAAAATATGTGGACGGGAACACCCCTCCTCCCTCCCCCTCCCCCCCTCCCATCACCAAATGCTGCACAAGAAGAAGAGCCAAGATAGTGGAACCTGTGCGTCTGAAAGGAGAAACTAGCGTTAAGCAGGGAAAGATCGTTGCGGGCAGAGACTCTTTAGAATGGCAAAGAAGATTGATTGGCTTGTATAGAGACGATATGAAAACTTTACTGAACGATAACAAATGAAGGAGAGGTGTGCGTCTACATCTACTATATCTAGAATAGGCTCCGGAAGCCATTACTGATAGCTGCTGCTGTGCTGAGGGCACGAAAAGCTCGTCGTCGACTCGAGAAACGGGAAGCAGAGAATTCTCGACGGAAGCAGGCAGATCTAGAGAAGACAAAAAGAGGAGCTGCGGAGAAAGCCGCAATGTGCGAGTCAGCAGGCAATGTGCGGGTCAGCGGGTTGTTGAACAGTTAGTCCACTCTGTCAGCTCTCTATTGCAGCTAGCCTCGCGGGTACGTTGGAGCTTCTACGTACGGCATACCACTTGATACAGGAAACAGAAGACCAATCGCGAGGTATTATTCTCTTGGAGAACGAATTTGTGTACCTAGTGAAAATAGGTACTCCATTAGAAGAAAAAATTCATGGCTAGATTACTTACGTCACATAATCTAGAGCAATCCATCAACACTGGTCGCTTCAAAGGCAATAAAAGAAAAATAAATAATGCAACACGAAGCTTGAGATGACGTAATGGCTCCAACGGCCGGTTCATCAACGCAAATCCATCTCATTTATCAAATACTAGCTGACAAACCCGGCACTGCCCGGGTATTCATTTTGCCACTTTTCTATTAGGAACGTGCAGTTTCTGTTCGCTTGGCGCAGCTGCTTCTCGTACCTACAACGCGATTGTGTAGACGTTTCTCTGCCAACGCGTCTGTATAGCACTGTAGACAGCTATTGTTTTCGGCTACAGCCGTTCGCGCTCCGCATTTGAAAGCCGTCAGTTGACTCTACTGTAGAAGTGTCTTAGTAGTAAAGAATGTATGGATTGAAACTTCATGCTTGGTAAGGCATTTTTTTCACGCATCTAAGTGTTTATGACGTCATATCGAACTATGCGTTGTATTACGATATATTTGTGTAGGTACATTCAGCGGCATATGTGGAGTACCTCCTGCGAAAGTAGTTGCGAATAGAATTATTATCAAGGAAACATTAAATTTAAATTTCATGCATGATGCGGCATTTTTTCACGTATCTCAGTGTTTATGCGTCATATCTCCTGATCTCTGTGTAGCACAATGATATAATTCTGTAGGTGCATTCAGCGGCATATGCGGACACTGTCTGCAAAATGTGTTTCTATTACAGTTAGTAGCAAGGAAATAATAAATTTAAATATCATGAACAATGAGGCAGTTTTGACGCATCGAAGTGTTTACAACGTCTTATCTCTTGAACTGCGTGTGGTACCATGATATAATTTTGTAGATCCATTTAGCGATATAAGTGAATACTGTCTGCGAAATTCATTGCGAATAGAGTCAGTAGCACAGGAGTAATAAATTTAAACGTCATGCACGTCGATGCTGTTTTTCACGCATCTCATTATTCATGACGTTATATCTCCTGAACTACGATAGGAAGGTGAGTACCACGTCTGGTTGAAATCGGTCTAGTGGTTTAGGAGGAGAGGTGCAACATACTTATATACATACACAAATTTCTGTAATATGTATGGATTTACTGTATATCACTCGTTAGGGCGGCTTCTATAAGGATGGCGAGCGTACTAAATCACGGCACACTCTGCCTTCGGTATTGTATAGAGAGGAGTCTAGTCTACAAAGTTATTTAGAGTATTTCTAGCTGGAGAACTGCAAGTTAATACACACGTTGAGACAGGACATATCGTAGGCAAACAATAGAAATCGCAGGCAATATTCTAG
The DNA here is from genome assembly GCF_023864275.1 of Schistocerca cancellata. Taxonomy (NCBI): domain Eukaryota; kingdom Metazoa; phylum Arthropoda; class Insecta; order Orthoptera; family Acrididae; genus Schistocerca; species Schistocerca cancellata. The sequence continues at coordinate 228,978,233 of NC_064631.1, read as the reverse complement.
TCTTGTAAATTCTTTATTATTAAGTACTATTCAGTACTGTCATCGGTCGAGAAGCATGTCCTCACTCTGCCATTCACTTCAAATTGATTTAAGGAGGCTGCAGAAACACAAAGCAGAGCTAGCGCACAAGAAGCAGGATTTGGACTCCGTTTAAATAAATCCTTCCCTTAGGACTTAATGCAGTACATTTGTGATATAACCACCGGCTGAATTAGGTAATTCAGTGAAAGGAACAAGAAAAGCCTCTACAAAAACTTGGACATACTTTGTCTTAAGCAATTGTTGTCCAACGGGAACAAAACCGAAATCTAGTCTTTTCATCTGTACAACCAGCTAGCGTTGTTTTCTACAAACATTGCTGCACAGCTACAGTGAAATTAAAGAACGGCATGATGGAACTATCAAAAGCTGCTGTAAGCTATATTTTTTTAGAAACAATTAGTTTTTGTCAAACGACCCTTCTTAAAGTCACGGATTTACATTACATCAAGTGAAAGGAAGGTTCTCTGACGTTAAACAAATAATTATTTTTAATTGTAGCACTGTCACATACACATTTACCTATTTTACACATTTTTCATCAGTCGTCAAGAGCAAAGGTTGACTGTCCGCTGCAGTGTTCAGCATAAGGTCTGACCAAAAACTTATTACGATCAGTGTGTCCTCAGATTGCGGTCTAATGGTTAGTGTCTGTCTCTAGATCACAGGGTCCCGGACTCGTTTCCCAGTCCGGTCACAGATTTCCTTCGATTACGGGTTGAGTGTTTTTGGACCGAATCATTTCACTTCATCTTCATCCCAAAGAAGCGCAAGTCTCCGAAGTCGCGTCAAATAGAAAGACGCTTCATGCGAGCGCACAACCCCAGACAGGTTCTAATAGTCAATAATGCCGTACGATTATTTCCATTTTCCATAAATTTTATGATATGATTTCGGTTGACAGTGTGATGAACACAGATAAAAAGTGGGAGTCTAAAAGAAGTATCAAATGGCTCAGTCACGGCCGATAAATAGAGAATTTTAACGGTAATTACTCGTCAATGGAAAGTTAACTTAGCTGGCCACTTGCAGTTATTCGAGACAAAATCTAACAAGGTGGTGTGTGATTTAAATCTCGACCTATGTTCTGTGGATTTTGTTAATCATTTTAGGCAAATATGTTTCCTTTCAAAGGAGGACATAAGCGGTTCACTACCTATCCTTGCCCAATAGTGGTAGTATTCCGTTTGCAATGAACTCAGCCTAGAAGCCAGGCATTCTAACCTTCTTACAAGCTGCTGTAATTCCATGCTTTTAGGTGACTAAATACCTTGGCAAGAAACGTATTTAGTAGTTCCCTGTACTTCCTCGTCCAACTAAGTCCATGACCTGAACCAGACAGTAACTTCAAGTGCAGCTGTGAATGCCTACTTGTTGCGTGAGCAGGCATAAGAATACAAAAGTGTCATCGCTCAATACTGGAATTTCCGCAGTGCAACCACGCGTCACAACACCAACTGTAGGTCCACCTACAAGTTTCTCGACGAAATCAATTCTTCGGGGACAGTGAACTTCCATCGATCTTCAGTGGCTGATATTTTCTTCCGCGTTTAGAATAGGCCGAAGCCCTTCCTGCCGCATTGCGATATGATTCCAGTGTGTTTGACGCCTATATAAGACGTTGAGTGAGGACCTTGGACCCGTGTACGGGAGGACGAAGGTTCAAATTCCCGTTCGGCCATTTAGGTTTTCTGTGACTTTCCAAAATCGCTTAAAATAAATGCCAGGATGGTTCTTTTAAAAGGGTACGGCTGACTTACTTCACTATCCTTTCTTCATCCGAGCTTTTTTGTTTCTAATGAACTCGTCGCTGTGTTACTTCTTTCTTGCTTATCCGCAGATGTTATCAGAATCTGAATCATTAGATATGTCCAACATAGCCATAAGCTCAGATATGACTTACTGTCAACGGTAAAAGTTTCCATAGAGGGAAAAGCATTTTTTTATTACGTCCTACAAGAATTTTTATTGGCCGTCGGCTTCTTAGGTGGCTATCAGAGGACACTTTACTGTTGCAGCTGCAGATAAAGTCATCTTCTGAGAGTGATATTAGATGACACCAAAGTAACGTCGTTTACGTTTAGAAAGTAGATACTCCATTTTATAAACCCGTGCATTCTCTAGATTTAAAAAACCAAGAACTATTCTGTACTTGTAACTGCCTTGTCATATATATTATTTCTCAAGTTAACATCCCTTTTTCTCAATACATGCTAGCAGGGATGAACGAGGTATCGTTAGAAAGGTTTTTTAACCAGTTCTGATGCTGCATACCGATTATTCGGTAAAACGTACTGTTTGTGCATAATTTTAATATAAAAAGACTTAAACAACATAGCCAAAAGGGCATAACGGGTGCCCATATTCATGCCTTTATTTTACTAAGCTAAGTTATTAATCACGAATAAGAGCTTCCCTTTTATGTTATACCATTTTATTTGTTTTAAAGTGCTTATTATCGGGATAATTTGTGCATAGCTTTGTCACAGATAATAACCGTGACCACAGAGGTGCTCCATTACCTCTGCCCGTTGTACAAGTCGACTTTTCTAAACGAAACGATGAGAATTCTTACATTCATTAATCCCCCAGGATTACCGCCACATAAGCTTATACTAAAGAAAAACGCTACTGTCATGATGATAAGAAACCTGAACGCTAAACAGGGTTTAATCAGTGTACCAAGCGTGGTTGTAACAAAACTCAATGGATTCACAATCAATACTCAGCCTATTGACAAGGGAAAACTGTTGTAATACCACGAATAAACTTAACACCATCTGATCCAAACATGCCTTTTCGATTGTCAAGAAGACAGCTGCCTATTATAATTGCATTTGCGATCACTAAAACAAGTCGCAGAGTCAAACGCTTCAAAGAGCAGGATCGTATTTACCAAACCCCGTCTTTGCTCACGGACAATTGTATGCAATCTTTTCAAGGGTAGCTAAATCAACTGACATGTTTGTATTCCTTAAAGAAAACGAAAAAAAGTACACGAAATGTACATTCTTACGTCAAATATCGTTTACACCGTGGCATTGTAATGGTCTGTACAGAATTTTGTTCAAAATTATGTGCATGGAAATGTATATACAAGGATGTATCATAAATTCATGACTAATATTTCAGGTCGTTCGGCTCATTTTTCAAGATGTTTTCTCTTCATTCCCACAGTTACACGTATCCCAATAACTACACTTATTCCAAATAATGTCCCTATTTAAAACTATAAAATTGCAAAAGTTTCGCACGGATCGCGTGATTTTCTCTTATTGCATAAATGAAATTAATGACTGAACTGAATTTTAGGGATAGAGAAATACAAATTGTTTGTTTTAAACTAAAATAGTGCTCTCTGTAGCATGCAACTGTTGAAAGCAAACGCGTTTTGTGTCGTGTCCAACAACACACTTTAGCCCGCATCTCGTGGTCGTGCGTTAGCGTTCTCGCTTCCCACGCCCGGGTTCCCGGGTTCGATTCCCGGCGGGGTCAGGGATTTTCTCTGCCTCGTGATGGCTGGGTGTTGTGTGCTGTCCTTAGGTTAGTTAGGTTTAAGTAGTTCTAAGTTCTAGGAGACTGATGACCATAGATGTTAAGTCCCATAGTGCTCAGAGCCATTTGAACCAACAACACAGTCTATGGACAGTTCTCCGCTGATAGAACTGTCTGTGGAATCATCTAGCCCGACATGCTGCAGTTGTAGCAAATGCCATACAAGTTGCAGCAGGAATTTCATCTTTCAACAAGATGGCGCCCCTCTGCATTTCCACAGTTTTGTACGAGATGACGTGAATGAGACGTAGTCACGTTGGTGGAAAGACCACGTAGCGGCCGCTGGTCTGGACTACTCGAGTGGTCACCAAGGTCACTGGACTTGACACCTTGGAATTTTTTCTAGTCCGCTACGCCACAGAACACCAAAATATCAGCAGTGCGAGACTATGTTGCGATAAGGAAACAGAAACCGACAGTAGAGATAATATTTTACATATATGTTCTTAATGGGTGGGGCTGGCGGTGAAGTGTAAAACCCGAAATTGCTGTTTTGACCGTCTGGCTGTAATCAAATGGAAACTATGTTTCTGATTACGACCTTTTTGTGCCAGTTACACTCTTTGAACTGAATTACAAATATGTTATATTCTGCTTAATTTCGCTCTCCCTCGTACTGGGAGGGGTAAATGATTCCATGTTTTTGTTTCATACGAAACAGAAGTTGGTTTCGTCACATGGTATTCTGTGGACTCATGTCTGTTTGTTAGCCTACTGCTTACGAGTCAGTGTGTGTACTGCTCGATTTAAATGCATTGTAAATTTATTACGCATATTCTATGTTATGTTCGTTCCCATCCGTTTTTGGTACTCTCGCCTTTAATGGACGCCAATGAAACTTTCATTCGAGTCCTGCTGAAATGTACTGTTCGTATTACCTGTCCATTTTTAGCAGTTGCAGTGAAGAATGCTCTGGTCACCAAGACTACAAAGCATAACATCTACATCTACATCAGTACTCTGCAAGTCACTATGAACTGCATGGCACTCAGTGGCAAGAAGCAACATTACTCAAGGCAGAACTACATTACTCAAGGCAGAACTACCAATACTGTCAAAATCTGCTGACATGGAATTCTCCATTAAATGAGAGAAGTACCGATAACGGATGCAAACAAAGACAAAGTAGAATAAAAGAAATATATTTGACATGCATTTGAATCGAACAGTTCACACACAGATTCGTAAGCAGTAATAAACACACGAAAGTCGACAGAACACCATTTGACGAAATAAGCTTCTGTTTTATACCAAACAAAACCAAATATGGAATCATTTGCCCCACCCAATATTACGGATGCGAGCAAAACTCAATAAGGATACGAGCAACATATTTACAATGCAATCCAAAGAGTGCAACATACACGAGAAGTCGTAATCAGAAGCACAATGTGGTGAAACCAGCTCTTGCTAACTACGAAACGAAAACAGACACGGAAGACTAAAAATCACCCAATAAAATAGCGACATGATATATTGATAAACTTGCAGCGCTCCAAGTGGCCTGGCAGCGAACTAACATCGTATTACCGGAATCCCCGTGGGTTACATCACAGATAGCATATATGTTCCACCACAGAACCTCGAAGACTTGCGACACCGTATCGCAGCACCGTCACTTCTGATATGGGTACGGACGGAATTGGAATTCCGATCACATGTGTGCCTTGTGAGGAGGGTGGACACGTAGAACATTTTAAAACATTGTAAAAATAACTTTGAGCGTTTATATTGCACGTACTATATCAATTGTAGCATTTTTCTTGGTCATAGACTTTACAGTTACCCTGTACTTTATTAATTTTGGGTTCGACTGCTGTCATATTTTAAAAAAAAGATAAAATTAGGCCTCGGTGTAGCTGAACAGTGTCATAATTTACCATTTTGCCACGATTAGTTTAATTATTAGGACATTCCTAAGCATTACGTGGAAAATTAGAACATGTCACATAAACATTAGCAAATTGATCTCGGTAAAATGAAAGTTCGGTGTGATGATATGCAAGTTTTCTTCTTTTTTTCCTTTTGAGTGGAAGACATGAAGCTGCTGGTATAGCGACGATAAGATGGCTCGCTAAACTCATTTGTGGCCGTGTGGTAAACAAATTTACGACTTTCCTTCAAATATAAATGCAGAGGTACCACCATGGCCATTTATTTTCGTATCACAGTCATATTTATGTGACATATTTTAATTTTGCTTGTTCCACTGTAGAATGAAGTCACGAAGAAGCTTAACGCTCAGGCCATCTTCGGTGTTCTTATAGGATTTGGAGGTCAAATCCTGGACGTTAGTACCCTACAGCAGTACAACCAATTCTCAAAAAATCCAAATAATCGCCTTTGAAAACCTGAAGATTAACAGTCATTCTGAAGTATTAAATATTTCCAATTTATTAATAGTGTCACCAGTAGCTGAGTGCACCTACAAGACTGAAAAGGTGAGTAGCATATTAGTCTCGTAATCGTCAAGATGCTGCTTCGATTCTCACCAATAGCAATTTCTTTAACTTTTTGAAAAAATTCTGTATTTATTATCAAATAGAAATATTAATCAATAAATACTGAACCATAATTTTATAACTCAACATAACATGATTTAATTTTTAGTTACTAAGTGCAGAATAATGCGGGTATTCGCAGTAAATTAAAAATTGGGACGAAAATTAATAAAAAATGTAGTTATTATTTCTAGAGATTGAAGAGTAAAATTTTGTCATTTAACAATAATACATTTCGTTTGTCTGTATGAAGTTTTAATTTATATTCAAACGAATAACAACTAAAAATAAGAATATGTTATTTTACTGAATGTTATGATTCAGTACTTGTTAATTAACATTTCTATCTGTTAAAAAGTCTAGAAATTAAATAAAAGTGAAAAACTAGCAAAATGCGAACTACCGCCTTCACAATTACAAGACTTCTACTCTGCACACTGTCTGTAGATTCGAAATATTTAGCGAAGATCGGAGATCTTCTAATCTGCAAAGACGATTTTTTCTCGATGTTTTTACTGCTGGGAAGTACTACTGCTTTAGGCAATTCATATCCAGTGTCTGAAATTGTGTACTTAACAAGCTGCAATTCTGTTTGAAAATTTAGTTTAGATAACGGAAGAAATGTGAGGTTCATCAGCGTGGAATGAGTGAGTACCATTTTTTCTTTAAAATCTGTGTTCAGATCAACTTTCCATTTGAATACCTCTTAGATTACGGTCCCTCTACACCTGTTTCTGCAGTTGCGTCACTCAGTTGTCACCTGACTATAGGCTAGGAAACAAACTTGATTCGTAACCAAACAAAAAATGAAAAACGGAGGATAAGAAAAGTGTTTATTCTTTTCTGAATATTTTTATTTCTGCTAATTACTGAAGGTAATTCATTTAAAGATTGTTATCCATTTAAAAAATGAAACAACGCAATTATTATTCCATCGTTTTTCGGGAGTTCATCCGGGACATTAGTACCTCTTGTATCGATATTGTGCCTGACAACCTTCCAGCCATTCTCAAGGTCTGCAACATCTTTAAAGCACTTCACACTCTGGAGTAAATACGCATGCTTCAGAGATAACACTGTTGGTAACAAGCTTGGAGGTAAAAAAAAAGAAGGGAGTTGTCATTACGTTACAAACTTACACAGCCCAAAACATTAGGTTCACCGCATTTATACTTTCATGTTTCACCGCGTTGATACTTCCCTGTGACGTCACTCTGACATACCCGTGCCCAGTTTCCACCGTGTTGAGTGTTTCGATTGTGCAGAGGGGTAATTCTTTCATCAGAAATGCCAGCTTGCGTCGTTTGCTGTTGTACTAGTCGATCCGATTATAACCTAAAGTTTAAAGTAATCACATTTCATTCGTAAGTGAAGCCGTTCAGGCAATATTTTCTTTTGTATATGTTAATTATGGTTGCGCTGTACTGAATGGAAAATGACTCGTAAGAAGATTTAATCACCTGAAAACAATCAAAAAGGCAAAATAACTGCCTCTTGATCCAGTCAGTTGCAACATTGCCCTAATTAGATTGAGATTCTGCCACTGCACGCTACATGTTCAAGTTCACAGCTAACACACACATGCAGGAATAGTCTGTGTTAGCACAATTTGTCCATAATTGAAAAATGTTGATTCATACTTGAAAATATTTTGTAGACACTTGAAAATTTCTGCTATTAGTCTTGCTTCATGATAGGAAACGTTTGGTTCACAGCGTTCGAGACCTGGTTCAACCTCACATCGTCGTTGGACCAAGTCCCATTACCTACGCTTACTGTACCCGCATGTCATTGTTTCTGCTTCAGATTTTAAGTTCCAGTTGTGCACTACTTTATAATGCTATTTTGAGGATCTTCCACAAAGTACTGTACCAGTTCAGGCTTCAAAATAATTCTACTCACGCTACACGAATGGTCCATTTCCAATCTAGTATTCTTCTTTCCTATCCTTCACGCACCAGACCGTCAATTTAAGTTTGGCTGCGATGCTATGTACTCTGCTCTCGGCGCACTTCTCCGAAAATATCGCACCTAGCAGATTAATACCGTCAAGGACATAGCCTAAGGGGGGGGGGGGGGGAGGGGGGTCTGGAGGGTCTCGACACCCCCCCCCCTTCCCCTAACCCCTAAATGCAGTGCAGTGAAACTGAAAGATACAAGGGGCGATGCAAAAATTTCATTCTGAGGGCGTTGCTGCAGCTTATACGCAACGTAGCGCGACTGCCGTGCAGTGAAGCTGAAAGATACAGGGGGCGATGCAAAAGTTTCATAAAATGAAGAACAAACCGCCTTCAGTCACAAGTTGTGTTTATTTACTGCACTATGCATTTCGAGCCCTGGAGGCTCATCTTCAGGTGCTAAATCACTAAAAAGCACCTGAAGATGAGCATAGTGCAGCAAATAAACACAACTTGTGACTGAAGGCGGTTTGTTCTTCATTTTACGAAAGTAAAACAGTCGCGGACGAAACACTGAAAAACAATGGGTAAAATTAAGCAAAAGTTTCAGTCTCAGGGCGTTGCTGCAACTTATACGCAACTTAGCGCGACTGCGATGTGGAAATAGAAACACCGACATGTGGGCAAGGGATTACTGTGGATTCGTCTCTTTCCGACGAGCATGCGGTAAATGCGGAAACGTGAACTATGGCGACGTTATTACCAAATACTTCCAAACAGTACCAACGTGCTGTTATTCCTTCCTTGGCTGTCGATGAACAAACACTGGTAGACATCCATCGGTGAACGGTTGGGGTTGGGTTGATTTGGTGGAAGAGACCAAACTGCGAGGTCATCGGTCTCATCGGAATAGGGGAGGATGGGGAAGGAAGTCGGCCGTGCCCTTTCAAGGAACCATCCCGGCATTTGCCTGAAGTAATTTAAGGAAATCACGGAAAACTTAAATTAGGATGGCCGGACGCGGGATTGAACCGTTGTCTTCCAGAATGTGAATCGAGTGTGCTGACCACTGCTCCACCTCACGCGGTGAGCGGAGAATGAAGCATGTTTGTCGATGAGCACCGTTGTGGAATGGTGCGACAAGGGATACCGCTGCTTCATGGTAACGAACGTTCCCATACCAAAAAATTCGTAACGCAGAAGTGAGGACAACTCAAGTGGGAGACACTTAGGCATCCGTCCTTTGGTCACGATCTCTCCCCCTAAAAGAAGACCTTGAAGGGTCGACGATCCGAGTCGGAGGAAGATTGCAGCAGGCAATTACGGACTTGTTTACGCAGCAGGACACGGTGTTTTACAAAACAGGTATCTTCTACCTGGGGCATCGGTGGGATGATTGCCTCTATGCCCACGGAGATTTTGCCAAAGTGCCGTATCAATTTTGGACTGTACGGCCTCCGAACGCAAACATTTTGGTCGCTCCTTATGCAAGGTGAGCAGCAAACTACGCACATAAAATCATTATATTAACATTTCTTTTCAGCATAAAATGAGAAACATGATGGTTTTTAAGCTTCTCTTTAACAAACTGGATCCCCCGCCCCTTTTAGAAATTCCTGGCTACGTCCTTGGTACCGTGCGTTCAGAAAGTGAATCCACTACTCGTAAACTCTTCTCGAAAAAAAGTTTATATTACAGTACTTTATTTTGCAGGCCGTTTGCACCAAAACTGCAACATTACGGCTTAATTATCTATCAAAGCTTGTACAATATTTGTTCTCAGCTACGCGGAAGTAAAAAATAATGAAAAATTCCTTACCACCATCGCCACCAATTATTATCGGTTGGTGGCACAATGAACTACATTGATAATTCTTCAGTCTTACCGATAGCATACCAGCAACGATTTTAGGTATGCTGTTTAGTTCGTTACACATTCTAGTGCCTTTCACTGACAAAAGGATCTACGAAATGTGTATATAAAATAAAAAAAGTTAAAAATCCACAGCAGAGTGCTGGTTTGAATAAGATTTATTTAACGCAGATCGCAATAAATTGCTTTTCCAGCCCTGTTATTAATAAATTGATGACAAACAATCATAAATACACTTCAGAAAGCAGCGAAAAATATCACTGTGGCCAGTCTTCGTGCTTTCCTTCGTAGAGATCCGCCCAAAGGATTTAGAACTTAAAATTAGCACCACCCATCGATGTTAGTCGGTAGGAAACGATTCACTTCCACAGTTATCAGCAACAACAGGCACACAACAGTACAGTGCGAAGGTACTCGTAACGGTCTTCCATGTGATGCATTCATACTTGTTGAACAGAGGGTCGTGACAATCAGTTCTATTGAGTAAGTTCTTTACTGAGAACAATGTGAGAACTCACACGGAGAACATGATAACTCCCAGCAACACTTTCATAGAGCTCCCACAGACCTTATTACTCTTTCTGATTAACTACCACAGTCGGAGGTAACGTGATGTGTTATGTGCGTCGCACTGCTCACGTACTTGTAGAGATACTTCATTTCGTTGTATGTACCTTATAAGATGACAGTTTGGCACGGCGTTGATCTTCTTTAAGATATCTAGGAAGGTTACATCTATCTTTTTTTATTTTTGTTTTGTTTGTGGAAGATGGCGGTGGGTTATATTTAATGGGATCCAAACATGGAAGTCCGCTACGCAGGCACGTGACTGCGGTCCTGGTTTTCTCTGACACGCCAGTTACGCAACTTTGTCCCTGACCTGTGCGCTCACATGAGTGGGCTGCAGCGGTAATGCGTAAACGGCATTAGACAGTCGACTTACTATACCCTACACCCCTTAATACTGATCATCTTATAATTATCTGCGTATTAGTTCATTCATAGTAATATTTCTTAGTCATCTCGTTATGTAAGCTATTTTCAGAGACAAGTTTTCTGTTTAATTCAGTGCCTACTCACCACTGTTCCAAAACCCTGCGTGTGTGAGTATGTGAAAGCTAAATGAATTTGAAATTAATCAAGAATCAGACACACACTTGAGATCCAGTGCCGAATTTAATCTATGCAACGGAATAACTAACGCTTTAATTTATTGGCCCTGTCCGCCCCCGGTAGCTGAGTGGGATGCCGGCACGGTAGCTCAGCGTGTTCGGTCAGAGGGGTAGCTGCCCTATGTAATAAAAAAAACTGAATTAATGGATCAACGACGAACTGAAACGGGTGTCTTGCGACATCCGCCACGAGCATATGCAACGAACGAAAACGAACAAAATGAGATTTAAAAAAAAAGTGGTCAGCGCGACAGATTGTCAGTCCTAAGGGCCCGGGTTCGATTCCCGGCTGGGTCGGAGATTTTCACCGCTCAGGGACTGGATGTTGTGTTGTCCTAATCATCATCATTTCATCCCCATCGACGCGCAAGTCGCCGAAGTGGCGTCAAATCGAAAGACTTGCACCAGGCGAACGGTCTACCCGATGGGAGGCTCTAGTCACACGACATTTTTTTTTATTGGCCCTAGCATTGAATCTGAACGCTGGGAACTGACATAATATTAACCATTTAAAGGATATGGTTGTGATAATAACTCAAGATGTAAGTAACACTATTATTTGTTGTTAGAAACAGATGACTAGTAAGCAGCAAAACAGAATTATCTGGACAAGAACATTACAAACGTACATTACTGTGAGAACTGCAGACTATACCTCTGAGTTGTCAAAGTTATTGAAAGAGAAGGAGTTGCATAAAATCTCGGGTCTAATTCTCTAAAATAGCTACAGTAACCTGTCTGCGACGATCACTTCGACTGTCTGGAACGAACTCCCAAGAACCCTAAAGATCTGAGGACACACAGACGAATGTGCCCCAGTAATAGGTGTCTTGCAACTGAACGATGCCGGAGCTGTAAGCGATGCTTACCATTATCTTCAATGTACTGTGAGCGCAGCGGGAACACAGCGACTCGGCGAGTGTACCCACCCTCACCTTTCCATGACTTCTGCCCCGGAATCCTTCATCTTCCACGTTTCTTCACTCTCCGTTAAGGACTATATGGATCTGACAGTTTTAAGTCTCCTCCCAGCAGCTGTCGCATCTAATGAGGAGTCTTGGCCCTTATGGCAAGTCCTGCTTGTCTGCGCACATGCAAACTCTTGTGATTGCAATACAGTTAAAATTATTGTAGAGGAAATTTTCTGTCTTCGTACCCTCTGCATGTATAATACTTAAAAAGTTTTGAAGCCACATAGACTCAGTGCAACTAAATTTAACTAACTCTGCAAAGAAAGCTGTATAATAACATCAAAAGCAACCAACAAAAAGAAAAATGGAAGGTATTCTCATCGAAAGCGATTAGAGATGGAACATTTATTCAGTTGCAAAATGGTGGCTACAATCGGCCCTAGTCTTGCCGGAGAAATTGTTGCGTTACTTTTCTGAAATAATTTAGGATAAGGATGGAAAGAGTAATCACGAATTGAAGATGGGTATTTCAACCTTACTTTTAGCAAATACGAATTTAGTGTGTTAGCTACTGCACGAAAAGATGGAAAAAATAAATAAGAGAGAAAAATAGTACAGCCAATGAAGAAAGAAAGAAATGAGTGAAGTTTTTGTTTAAAGAGCCTAGAGTTGAACAGTTCTGAGAAGGATGCTTTTAATCAGTAAAACCCGGCAGGCCCTTCGGCTAATCTATTTTCATTTTGGATGGCCTTTAATTATACAAGTGGAGGGCTGTTGAATTAGTTTAATGGGAGTCTTGATGTCACAGTGATTCTGTGAACCGATTTCACTTTCTTTTCTTGACCCCTTGCGTTCTAACATGGTTCTGGGTACATTCGTTTACTTTATGGGCTGTGAATATGAGAAAGGCGACGCATTACGAGACTGGCGGAACGAGCCATGGGGTGCCATGGGCAGAGTGGCCTTCGCAGAGACGGTGGGAGAATAAATAGGAGGTAGGAAACCCACATCCTTGCCAGGGAATAGATGTCGCTTTGCCGCATGGAGAACAGGCAGGCAGGCCTGTGTCCATTTATAGGAGATAAAAGATCTTCGTTCCAGAAGGCAAAACTCTGCCAGCAGGTGGTAGGAGCTATGAATTTGTTAGCCGGCCGTGTGGCCGAGCGGTTCTAGACGCTACAGTCTGGAACCGCGAGACCGCTACGGTCGCAGGTTCGAATCCTGCCTCGCGCATGGATGTGTGTGTTGTCCTTAGGTTAGTTAGGTTTAAGTAGTTCTAAGTTCTAGGGGACTGATGAACTCCAATGTTAAGTCCCATAGTGCTCAGAGCCATGTGAACCATTTAGGAATTTGTTAAGTGATATACTTGGCGAGATAAACATCTACTAGCCCTCCTAAAAATTTGACAAAACAGTACATCTACTTAGACACTGGAACAGAGTCGGCTACAAGCGTGGTAATAAGTTTTTTAACATTTCGCGGAACCCATAACGTGAGGTTAGCTGGTGGCTGAATGAGCACCGACTGGAGTGTTAGTACTGACTTCATGAGGCGGTGAAGTCGGCTGGAAGCTTCTTAGAAAAGAAGGGGAGAAGCAATTCGATTCATTGGCAGGTTGACGTTTCGTCGTTTCTGGGCGCGAAATATTATCAAAGAAACAACCACGCCGTTGACGAGCTGCATCAACTTTTAAGAGGACTGGTAGTCGCTGTTTATTGTGGAGGTGAGGAAGGGGTTGCTAGGATTGCAACAATAATCAAGAAAATCGATATCAGCTCCATGAGTGACGTGTGCTGAGTCGTACGACTTCGAAATGGCTGGAACCTGTCACCCCATGACGTACGAAGTATATGGTTGAATGATAAAGAGCAACGTCTGATTGTTCCAAAAAGAATGGAACAATGTGTGAGACACACATGGTATGTAATGAGTAATGTGGAAGAAATTTAATATTCGCTTGTACTATATAAAGACTTACAACAAGGAGGTATGTCAACTTAGTTGGAAGTCGTAAATGAACAGAATCTTTGAAATAAAAAAAAAGGCCTGCAAAGATGCAGTTTCGAATATGTGCAAAAAAATGAACTATTAACTTCTCAATTAACTGCTACACCGGGTAGTGATGCAAACACGTTACAAAACATAATTCTTCTGCCAATTCACTTTTAATCATGAAAAATAAAATATTCCTTTTTTCTGATTATCTGTGAGTAATTAAGTATTTAAGGTACTGAAATAATAACGCACTGTAGCTCCAATTTAACTTAAAAACAATGTGGTTTATTAATATTAAATCAATTACAATATGGCGCACATATAGCTCTTACATCATTGACAGGAAAATGGGGAGTGAGTGTTCAATCATGGCTGTAATTGCTCGTAAAATTTCTCGTAATGCAGCGAGCAAAAGAAGGACGGCAAAGATTCAAAACGCAGAAGCGTGGCACCTCTAGATTTTTGCATAACCGAGTACAAAAATTACTGTAACCGCAGATCACATAATCCTAGTCACGAGATAGTATCAGCAATGATAGCCTCTACTGACAGACGAATTGCTTAATGATGTGGAAGAGAAGAAGAAGACGAAAACGAAGAAGCAGAAGGAGGAGGAGGAGGAGAATTGTTGTCTTGCTGTGACAACTTATCTGGATATTTACCACGACTTTTGCAGTTTATGTCGTACCGAAATGTGAAGAACAGTGTGCCTGGTAAATGTTCACCAGCACAAGATGACACAAAAGTGCGAATGGAGAATGTGTTATTGGTTTTCTTGTGATACTGTGTCCGCCTGCTTAGCTGGGTGGTAACATGCTCGCATCCCATGCAATAGGGCTCGGGTTCGATTCCCGACAGGGTTGGAGATTTTCTCCGCTCGGATACTGGGTGTTGTGTTTTCCTCATCACCATTTCATCATCACCAACTCGCGAGTCGCCCAGTGTGGCGTCGACTGAAATAAGACTTGCACTTCGCGGCCGAACTTCCCCGAATGGGGCCTCTTGGCCAACGATGCCACTCGCTCATTTCATTTTTTTTTTATGCTGTTATTCGCGAACTTTTTCTCGGCAAGAATTTTCGTCACTTCTTTTTTTGAGTCATCAGCCTTCAGACTGGTTTGATGCGAGCCGGCACCAATTCCTCTCTTTGCCAAACTTTTCATCTCAAGAGTAGCACTTGCAACCTACGTCCACAATTATTTGCTGGATCTTTTCCAGTTTCTATCTTCCTCTACGGTTTTTACCGTCTACAGCTGTCTCTAGTGCCATGGAAGTTATTCTCTGATGTCTTAACACATATCCTCTCATCCTGTCCCTTCTCCTTGTCATTGTTTTCCACGTATTCCTTTTCCCACCGATTCTTCAGAGAACCTCCTCATTCCTTGCCTTATCATTTTCACCTAATTTTCAACATTCATCTGTATCATCACATTTCAAATGCTTCGGTTCTGTTCTGTTCCGGTTTCCCCAAGTCCATGTTTCACTACTACACAACGCTGTGATCCAAACGTACATTATCGTAAATTTCTTCCTCACATGAAGACCTACAAGATGTTAGATACTCGTAGACTTCTCTTGGCCAGTGTTAGTCTGCTTTTTATGTTCTCCTTGCCCCCTCTGTCGTCGGTTATTTTGCTGCGTAACTAACAGTATTCCGTAACTTTACGATCACCAGTCGTGATGTTACCATCCTCTGCTACTTATCATTACCTTTGTCTTTTTTCGATTTACTCTCAGTCTTTATTCTGTACTCATTAGACTTTTCATTCCATTCAACAGCTCCTGTAATTCCTCTTCAGTTTAATGGAGGATAGCAATGCCATCAACGAATTTCATCGTTGATACCCTCTCACCCCGAGTTTTAATCCCACTCTTGAACCTTTCTTTTATTTCCGACATTATTTCTTCGACGTATAGATTTGAAAAGCACGGGCGAAAGATTACATCCCTGTCTTACATACTTTTTAATCGGTGCACTTCATTCTTGACTTCCACTTTTATTGTTTCCTCTCGATTCTTGTACAAATTGTATGACACTCGTCTTTCCCTATAGCTTACCCCTACTTTTCTCAGCATTTCGAACGTCTTGCACCATTTTACATTGATGAATGCTTTTTCCAGTTCCATAGAACCTGTTAACGTATCTTGATTTTTCTTCAGTCTTGCTTCTATCAACAATCGCAATGTCGGTACTGCCTTTACCTTCCCTAAAGCCAGACTAATCCTCAAGTAACAGTTCCTCAATTTTCGTAACGTATCGCCCTGTACTGAACTGGTGTATCTAGAAATTCTAAGCTACGTGGAGTGTTTTATTTTACAAAAACTCATTGAACTACTCATATGAATTCACATTAACGATGATTTAGTGTATTGCAGTCATTGTGTAGCGTGAAAGAAGCAAACTGTAAGCTTTTGTCGGTGAAGAGCCAGGTATTCAAGCAAAGTAAGACTTACATCGACAACTATGTTCAATCAGAGGCAGATCCACAACAAATCTGGAAAAAAATTGTTACCGAAACATCGCCCTACCTATGATAGTATGCTTCATCATTGCTACAACATCTACCACGTATTTCTGCACTACCATTTCCCTCTTCTTCCAGTCATCAGAACTGAAGTTCTCAGACTGTGATACTAGTGGTATCGTGGGCTTCTGCTCAATATCTGAAAAACGACGCCCATTTAGTGATGAATGTATCAGCTACAAGCAGCGGTTGGTACTTCCACCTGTAGAGCACACTGAAGCAGTAGCTGGTTTTACCAGCGAGAGTATCTTCTTTTCAGTGCACAGAAAAATTTTAAGCTGCCATCACAGTGCCACCAACATCGGGGTATTCTGCCGACGGCAGACATACGCCAGTACGTGCGCTGTCTTGGTGCTACCGATCTCAATGCCCGAACGTACAGACTTCGGGCAATGGTCGGCGGAATGCAGATAATTTTGTTTTCTTCGGACGAATCGGCGACTCTCCAGACTCAAAACAAAAATTTTGAGAAACTTTAAAGTTCAGTACTAGAAAGAAGGAGTTTGTGGCATCCTGAGAATGAAAAATATAGTAACAGGGTAATGTCTCGTAGCCTATGGTCTGAAAGCGCTATGTTACTGAAAAGAACAAGTTCTGAACAACTTGAAAATTTAGTAATAATCAATTTTACATTACATTAATATTACATTATGTACTATGGCCCTCTAGCCATTTCAGCCTCATGGCTGTGTTTTATGCAGCATGTTACTTGCGACACAGCCAAAATTTTGTGCAGGAAATTTTAAGCCTAGATTATAACATCAAATAATTATGTGTTTAAGGGGAGGTTTACTATCTTTGGCCCGAAAAAAGCATGTTCTTTGAGATTTCTTTTCTCGGGATGTGTTATAGATATCAATATCAAATTTGGTCAAAGTGTTTATTGATATTTCCTCTAAAAACTGGAAATTTTTTGACCGGAAATGTAGAAGAGCAAAGGCGGAAGTGCCGTCGGAACGAAACAAAATTGCGATGTAGACCTCCACGCGCGGTATGTCACAGGTCAGCCGGCTGGTCTGAAATCAAAATTGAGTCGACATTAGCGAAGTATATTAGAGTCTCTAGGAGTTGTACCTCGCTTAAGTTATTTGGACCATAAGAAACAAAATGGCGGCCATGTGAAAAAAAAGCGTTTTTATCATCGATTTTTCGACTCCGTCGGCCAAGTAAAAATATTTATAGTTGATGGATCAGAATAAAAGTGGTACAACTCCTAGACAATTTAGTTAGTTTCGTCGGAAACAAAGAATCATGCCAATCGGTACAGTAGATTTGAAGTTACCATACCGCGGCATACAAAAAAGGCATTTCGAGGAAAACGCGTTTGAAGTTTTGACTACATATAAATGCAATATTATGCAACTCACGCTCAATCTGCTATTCCGGGTCCATAAACTAGTCCTTCCTCTTCCTCATAGAGGGCGTTCTGCTCGATCTGGGCCATCCTGCGCTGCTCCAGAGCCGCTCGTACGGCCGGTGACAAGCGGTTTTCGGCCGCTTGAATTCGGTGGTCGTCCGAATGCTAGGCGAACTGTATCGAATGGAGTCCCAGGATGACGTCCATCGTTGTCATGGTCTTCAGAATTGCTGAATACCTTCGTTGAAGCTACTCCCTGCCAGGAAAGTCGCAATCTCCACAGTCTTCGTACCAGAATGCAAATGCTTGGGGGCTAACTTCCAAACACACGCGTTCAAACTTTCATTTGAATTTTTTGTGTTTTCTCCCAAGCACAAATATAATAACTCGTCCTACGAAAGAAGAAAACTGTTGCGTGAAAAAGGCCGATTTCAGGCAGGTGCATTTTTTTGTTCAACCGCGAATAACAAACATTTCCGTTCCGTATTCGGAAAAACCGTTGCAGGGGTGGTTGCTAAACACTTTTGTGGATCCAAATGTGCAGTTTAAAAAAAAATCGATTTTTTGAACCAAAAGATAGTAAACCTCCCCTTAAAGGAGAAAGGTGGTGTATGTCAATTTTGTTACTTGACGTTATCATAGTGAATCTTTTTTTGGATTTAGTAAATTAGCAGTGGCTGTCTACGAATTATATTGCTGATTACTGTTGTTTTTATGCCAGTAGCGTGGTGACTCTGTTCGATGATATGGTTTGCAAATGTTCAGTGTTTCAGGTGTTCAGAGTATCGTATTCTAAAATTCATTTTTGTCTTTCACACATATGATAAATGGCAGTCATTTAAGATTAACTGACATACAGGGAGTACTCAAAAACACAGAACTACCAAAAGCATATAGTCACGCCTAATACGGTGTATCGGGTACAGATTTAAGTGTCAGGAAGTCATTTCTGAAAGTATTTGTATGGAGTGTAGCCATGTATGGAAGTGAAACATGGACGGTAAATAGTTTGGACAAGAAAAGAATAGAAGCTTTCGAAATGTGGTGCTACAGAAGAATGCTGAAGATTAGATGGGTAGATCACATAACTAATGAGGAAGTATTGAATAGGATTGGGGTGAAGAGAAGTTTGTGGCACAACTTGACCAGAAGAAGGGATCGGTTGGTAGGACATGTTCTGAGGCATCAAGGGATCTCCAATTTAATATTGGAGGGCAGCGTGGAGGGTAAAAATCGTAGGGGGAGACCAAGAGATGAATACACTAAGCAGATTCAGAAGGATGTAGGTTGCAGTAGGTACTGGGAGATGAAGAAGCTTGCACAGGATAGAGTAGCATGGAGAGCTGCATCAAACCAGTCTCAGGACTGAAGACCACAACAACAATACGATATAGGAAAACAGTTGATATTCAAAACAACTTCTAGTCGCCTCGGAATGGATAAATACAGGTCCCGTATGGTTTTCAAAGAATCATATCCTTCCTACAAAATAAGGGCAAGTTCAGGTAGCAATGATAGAAGTGGATAGCTTTCTCGCACCCTTCTCATCCAAGTAGACCACAAAGGCTCAATAACATTAATATCTGATGATTTTAGTGCCCTGGATGACGCAACCGATCAATGGTTGGTGGTTGGTGAGACAACATCGTTGTTACAGGTAGTCCGCAAAAACCAGTTATAGATATTGGGACTGATGTATTGTGTATAAGGATGGTTTTAACCCCCTCAGCATCTGCTAAGGCCTGAAGATGGTGCACTGAAGCACCGAAACTGATAGCCATACAATAAATGACGTCATAAGGACGGCTGTAGGTGTTTCATTTCCTTACATAAGTGATCGGCTGTAGTCCCCCATACCTCCCATCCCAAGGGTGGACATACCAAAACAATCACACAAAGGTTTTTTATTTTGACTTGCCTTTTGAAGAAGCAGTTAGAAAATTCGTGAAGAAGCCGATTTTTGTCTACTAATATGGAGGAGGAATTTGTTAAATATTTAATTATGATGGAATCTAAATTTTATATCGTGTGAAACTTCGTGGAGTTGGGCTTCTAGCTGTGTGAGAAAAGAGAAATCCCTCATCTGTTCACATGTAAAGTTGTAGGGCAGACCTGGTTCGATCATTTCATGAACCGCAACAAAGGTGTTTTCTCTATCTTAAAATCACCAGCAGCTTTACTTTCTCGAGGTAATGGGTTCATTAAGCAAGTTGCAAACGCATTTTTTAATGATCTGGAGACTGAGACTGATAAACATGGCCGCTTGACGAATCGTATATTCAGTGTAGCCGAAACAGGTATATCCATCATGCAAAGCAAGGTTCCTCGAGTGATTAGTCTTACAAGGCAAACTCCAGGTTGGTGCTCTAAGCGTTTCTGAGAGGGTAGTCTCATAACAAGTGTGTGTTGCTTCAGTGCCGGAGGGACATTTATTCCACCACTGATGATTTTCCCCCAGGAAAAGCTGATAGATATTTTAATGAAAGGGGCCCCACGTAGCGCCATTGGAAGATGGCATATTTCTGGATAGTTAGAATGAAATCCATTTACAGGTTGATTTAATCACATTATTAAGAAGACCAAGCCCACAGCAGATGACCCTGTCCTAATTCTTGATGGGCATGACACGCACACAATGAATACTGAGATTCTTACCATCGTAAGCCTTGGTCTTCATACAACCCATAGGATGCAACCCTTGGACAAAACATTTATACGGCCGTTAAAACATTACTGTACGGAAAATATTCGACAATGAATGCTCCATAATCACAGACTGTATAACATTTCAGAACTATTTGTCAAAGCTTACCTAATGTGTCAAACTGAAATAATTGCTCTAGTGGTTTCAAGATGACGGCAATTTGTCCTTGAAAGTGACAGGTTTTTGCTGAGGCCTACTTAGCTTTCTTTGGGTGCAACGTGGCAGACTAGATCTTCCAAGTCTACAGTACAAACAAGCGGAATGCTTTCCACGAACAATACAACTGCTAGTGTATCTTCTCAAGAGATAAAATCTTTATGAGTTCTGTAGTCGGTGCGTCAAAGAATTCAAGTCAGTATATTTTGCCATATGCTAAAGATTAAGAAGTTGGTCCATCGTGACTTTGTGCCTAAAAGAAAACTAGGTAGCTGTTTAACCAAGCGTCATTTGAACGGGAATATTGAGAAACCCCACTCGAGCAAAAAAACTGAACTTTACAGGTGATACAAAAATCATTCCAGATCTTAAAATTATTTACTTCTCTTCTTTCGTTAAAATGAGTGTAGAGGGAAGAATACCATTGCTCTGTAGGCAATACTGATATATTTTCTTGGTTTAATTTAAAATTTACGTAGTGAACATGTGGTCTTTCTGAATATTTTGTAATAAATAAATATCAATCATTACTCAACTCATCGTGTATTGCTAATACGGACAAAACTCAAACAAATTGGACCTATTTTTCCTTCTATTTGTCATTACACTGCACACATGGTTCATTCTTTGGCACATGTTGGCCAAATGTATACGTTATATTAGAAATTCTGGATGATTTCTTCTTTTAGTAGGAATGGCAGAAATTGCCTTAGGTCATGCATTTTTTTCTCATTTATAGCCAGATAATCTTGATTAGGCTAACTTACAGGGTTAGGTGAAATTGTAGATGGATCAGCCAGTTGGAATGAATTCTGCTTCATCCATCAATGAATAGTGTACCTTTAACAACACGAAGACTTTCACATGAATAGCAGAACCTGCATGATATGTGTTACATGGAAGTACTGATGGTTTTTCTTTGTGCAGTCCTTATTTGATTTTCAACGGAAATAGCATTCGTTTGGTAGAACTGGCCACCATTCCTTAAAATTCAGTTCATCTTCTGATTTTGTTATTTTCATTTCAAAATTCATCTTTTTCCTGACTTCTATTATTAATGCTGCATATTCTTTCAGCAAATTTGTCATGTCCATTTAATTTTCCTTTTCACCATGATGAAATCTCTAACACACGGAAGGTAAGAGTGGCCTCTAATCGGAAAGTAGTGGATGGCGAACTGAAATCTTCTCTGCGCCGCAAGCATTAAACAAAATCTTATCATAGCATGGTTTTTATTTTAACCTCAACAAGAGTCGGAAAACAAGTGAAAAGGTTTAACATGTTGCCCAGTGTTATTAGTTTGGAGGTCAGTAAATTTTGCTTGTAATTCTATCTCGCTACCGCCGGCCAGTGTGGCCAAGCGGTTAAAGGCGCTACAGTCTGGAACCGCGTGACCGCTACGGTCGCAGGTTCGAATCCTGCCTCAGGCATGGATGTGTGTGATGTCCTTAAGTTAGTTAGGTTTAAGTAGTTCTAAGTTCTAGGGGACTGATGACCTTAGAAATTAAGTCCCATAGTGCTCAGAGCCATTTGAACCATTTGAATCTATCTCGCTACCCTTCGTTATCTTAGTTGCCATGAATTTCATCCACCAACAGTAAATAGAGTTACATAATCAATTGAATTTAATGTTCTAGATTATTGTGTTCTCTGTGATAATTTAACATTAATTTTGAAGCAATACTCTACTGCAGTCATAACTGTAAATCTATCTCTTGTCCAATTCATATATGCTTTATTTTTCACTCTTGCTCGTTTTATGGCTGCATCTTTCAGAAACTCAGCCAGAAAGTTATGACCAACAACCTACTATCGATATAAATCCGTCCAAGCGATAGCAGCATGACCTGGCAAGGAATGACTACTAGTCAGACGCATGTGTGGTACGTGTAGCATCAGTGAACGTACTGTCGATGTGTAGAATGGAGAAGGCGTGCGATATATCCAAGTTTGACCGAGGATAGTTTGTGACGGGCCAAAGGCTCTGCACGAGCATTTTGGAAAATGCACGATTTGTCGGATATTCGAAGAGTGTTGTAGTGAGTGTCTTCAACAAGCGGCGAAACCACATCCAGACCCCCCCTCATTAAAATGCCGGACGTCGTAGGCCGGGCAGACTGGGGAAACAGGTCAGGCGACGAACTGCGGCGGAACTAACATCAGACTTTAATGCTGGGCAGAGTAAAAGTGTGTCCGAACACACGGTGCACTGAACACTACTAACAACGGGCGTCCGCAGCCAACGACCCATGCATTTCCCGATGACAACACCACGACGTCTGCAACTACAACTGAAATGGGCACGCCCATTGGCACTGATGGTTGGCGCAGTGGCAGAGCGTTGCATGGTTTGATACCTTCTTTATCATGTCGATGGGAGGGTGCGAATCCGTGGTCTTCCAGGGGAACAGCTCCTTGACACGTGTACTGCGAGACAGAGACAAGCTGATAGTGGCTCCATTATGCTCTGGGGAACATCCACGTGGGCATCGTTGGGTCCAATGGAATTCGTACAGGACACCATGATGGACAAAGAGTATCGTACACTGGCTGCAGAGCATGTACACCCCTTCATGCCAATCATGTTTCCCGACGGCAGTGGCACTTTTCAACAAGATAATGCTCCATGTCACAAGGCCAGGAGTGTGATGTGGTGCTTCGAGGAACACAAGGCCTCATTGCTTCCATGCCATTACGCGTCGCCGCTGTTATCCGTGACAGAGGTGGACATACCGGCGATTATGTAGACTGTCATGATGTTCTCGCTGATCAGTGTATATAAATATTAACTTCGTAAATAAATTTGAATATGGAGAAGGATAGCAAGAAGTTTTCTGAGGCGTACTATTGTATAATTGTACTTGATTTAATAAAAGTATCTTTTTTGTAACTGTTTCTTTAATTTTTTTAAATTTGTGGGCAAACCTTAGGTTGTGTCATACGTTATTTTTGGATGCATCTCTGTGGAGCAACTTTCCTTGACAAGGACTGAGAGTATAATTTAGGTTAATTTTCATATATACTGAATAAATTAATTTGTAGTTCTACTGAAATAACTGAAGTTCAGAGAAACGTTATTTAATGTGGAACTGTCTATGAAACTAATAAATTTTTATATAATTATACAGACAATTCGAAAAGCAAATATGGATGTCATGGCCTCACAAACGTAGCTTGAAATTTATCATTTCTGATTTAGGGTCTTCAAGGGGTTGCTTCCGAAGGAAAAAACGTGTCATCTCTTGGCGTATTTAACAGTCTAAGAGTTCGTTAAATTTTTCTTGTATAGAAAAAATTCATTTGATTCTCAGACTACATAGATTCTCAGTTTTGTGTTTTATGTCAACTGGCATTTTATTACTGATACAAGGCCCATTCTGACAAGTGAGCCACTGTAGCTTTCATGGCTATAGTCACAGTCTAACATAACAGTCGCGACATTCCGTATCGTTTTGGTCACCCTCAGCGAGATCAGAGTCTAAGAGGCCAGAAATTGACACTTTTGAATACGATATCGGATGAGTGCGAATACTGACTTTTATATTGATTTGTAACAGTTTTTGCGATGGGGAGTTTATTTAGAGCCATAAAAATCGACAGTGACAAAAACAACGGCACCACATTTGTTATTATTTAGTGTCCTGGGGACTATGGGAGATACGAAACTGTACATTATAAGCACTCCGTCTTCAGGCCTCAAGTGGCCCATCGGGTCCATCCGACCGCCGTGTCATCCTCAGATGAGGACGCGGATAGGAGGGGCGTGTGGTCAGCACACCGCTCTCCCGGTCTTTATGGTGGTTTTCTGTGACCGGAGCCGCTACTATTCGGCCGAGTAGCTCCTCAATTGGCATCACGAGGCAGAGGCACCCCAGAAAATGGCAACACCGCATGGCGGCCCAGATGGTCACCCATCCAAGTGCCGGTCACGCCCGACAGCGCTTAACTTCGGTGATCTGACGGGAGCCGGTGTATCCACTGCGGCAATGCCGTTGCCAAACTGAATATTATGGGACAGTTTATTTACCATTCTCTTGTAACGTACAGACGTTTACTGAATAGTGTCCTCTTTCCTTTGATAAAAAAAGGTTGCTAGTAAACACCAGGATACCTGACCTTACGCAGAAAGGCTTTGTATGTCTACCTACATCTACATCTACATCTACATGGTTACTCTGCAAATCACATTTTAGTGCTTGGCAGAGGGTTTATCGAACGACCTTCATAATTCTCTATTATTCCAATCTCATATACCCAACAAGGCATAGTTTGTTCGCTACACTTTCAGCCAAGTCAGTAAATGAGGAACGTAAGAAACCTGTGTGGAATATAATACTTACATTATTTAACGTGCCAGATAAGCCACCACAATTGTAGGTTAACCCTCGAGTGATCGCATCAAGTTTTGTAACACCAGTGGTCGCGTGGTTGACTCTGTCAACCAGCCATCGTTTTCATTAAAGATGTGAAACGTTCTACCATAATATGCTTGCTACTGAAAAACGATAAGTTTAATTTGGTTTTTTAATTAATAGAAATAAAAATTTTAAAATTCGTCCTTTGTTATTTCTAAAGATACAGTTACAAAATCTAATTAAATAATCCTAGTTTTTCATTTAACAATACATTCCTAACACACAGGATAAAGTTAAATCACATTTTACCTGCATTTATTTCTCAGTACATGTTACACATACAGCATTTATTGGATTATACTCTCTTTATTGAACATGACTATATTGTTTCTACGTAAAAACAGAGTTTACTCCTATTGTTCCTCTACCTCATCCACAGTGCTATATGGACACTTTTCACACATAACTGCGAAATGCTTCTTGCATATAAATACCTTACACTGACTACAACGAATTGTGGCGACAATTTTCTGCCACACATAACGCAGCGACTCTTCTTTTTGTTTGGAGGTTCTTCTGGTTCTTGAGGTTCTTGCAATTTATAGGGCATTAAAAATATTTTGAGATCATTTGAAACCATCGAAATGTGGGATCTTTCATAACTTGTTGGGACAACTGTTTCAAAAATAGTCTCCTTGGTTTTTTTGGGCTTTCTGCATTGAAGTGAAAAAGTGTTTGGGCATTGATACCAGCGATGTTTAGTAAAGCGAACCAGACAGCCGTTGTCCACCTTCTTGTTACCCGTGCAACAGAATATTTACTGCACATTTGGTCGACTGTGTCAACCCATTCTTTTGCCATGTTGTAGCCCATGATAATGTGTGGTTTATTGGTATTCTCATCAACTGTGCCTTCACTGTGCAAGGTGCTAAGCAGAACAACACATTTGTTTCTTTTGGGCACATACGAGGTGTGATTGGAAAGTTTTAAGAATGGATTCACTTCTGCTTACTGGTTTGGCGGGCAGGTACACGGAGGGAAACTGCGTTTCCTTTATTCAGTTCGTCGTGGCAGCTGGTTGATTGTGGGTCTGTTAGGGCTTGTTGCCGGATTCTCTCGCGTGAAAATGGACGTAAAAACGTAGCAACGAGTTTGTGTGAAATTTTGTTTTATAGCCGGGAAATCACCTTCTGAGACTTATGAACTATTAAAAACAGCTTTAGGACATAACTGCATGAGCCAGTCAAATATTTTTAGCAGGTTCAACAGATTTAAAAATGGCCGCGAATCATTTGAAGATGAACCACGGTCCGACCGTCCTTCCGCGTCAAAAACGAATGAAAATGTGAAAGTTCGCGACTTACTTCGCTCTGATCGTAGAAATACAATTAGGGAGATGGCTCATGAACTTAATTTAAGTCTCTATTCAGTTCAGTCAATTTTAACTGAAGATCTGAACATGAGTCGAGTGTCCGCAAAATTCATTCTAAAAGCATTCTCGAGTGACCAGAGACAATACCGATTTGAAGTGTGCCAAGAACTGACTAATCGGACTAAAAATGACCCACATTTGTTAAATAGGGTAATTACAGGTGACGGATCGTGGGTATACGGACATGATCCTGAAACAAAAGTGCAGTCTTCGCAGTGGAAGACTCCAGGTTCACCAGGACCGAAAAAAGCACGGCAAAGTCGGTCGAAAGTGGAGACAATGTTGGTGATTTTTTTCGATTCTACCGGTATCGTGCATCATGAATTTACCCCTAGAGGACAGACAATTAACCAGGAATACAACAAATGTGTCCTAGAGTGTCTGCGCGAAAAGGTGCGGAAACAATGCTCCGGCTCATCGTGCCTTCTCCATCGTTGAATTTTTGACCAAATTCAAATTTCCTGTGCTTCCACAACCGCCATTTCCCCTGATTTGGCCCCTGCGGACTTCTACCTGTTTCCCAAACTGAAATTTTCGCTGTAAGGGAAGCGTTTTGACTCGACTGAAGACATCCAAGCAATTACAGAGAGCGTCCTTAACACAATTCAGGAAAAAAATTCCAGGAATGTTTCCAAAAGCGGAAACACCGTTGGAGTCGGTATGTTCAGTCAGAAGGGGCCTATTTTGATGGAGATGCATCGCAGTTGCATGTAAGCACCACCACTGTACAATTACAAACCCATTCTTAAGACTTTCCAATCACACCTCGTATGACACCAGTGTGATATCTTTCTGGTATCCAAACAGTGAGTACCCATTGCTCCTGGATTTCAGGAGTAGGAATTCCGGAGGGATTTCCGTTTTATTTTTCTTCAGAGTTCCAATGCATGTGACGTTTCCCTGCAAAAGTGAGACTGCCAGTGGATGACTGGTATACCAATTATCAAAAGCAATATTCCGATTTGATCCCAGCATAGGTTCTGCCAGACTATGCACAATATCGTACGGTTTATTTGACACCTTGTAAGGGCCATCTGGTTGTATTCCACAGTACAGCTCAACAGATGCTGTATAGAATTGTTTCCGCATCGCAAATAGCAAAGAATTTCAAACCGTACTTCGCTGGTTTGTTTGGTATGTGCTTACAAACTCTCCCAAACTATAGCTTTCCTTACAGTTGGTGGCAAATTTATCTAAATATGATCTGATTGATGATAATTTGTCTCTCTCGCATCTTTGTGTTCTTGTCAATTTGTCGTCAAATCTCACGCTTCTGAGGAGAAATAAGAACAGTCTGTATGACATGCAAGCTCTAAGGATCTTCATACCAGTGGCATCTTTATTCCAAAGTTCTACAACATTTGTTTCATTTCCACCCTTCACGCCAATCAGTAGAAGGATTCCAGTGAGAGCATATATCTCCTCCCTATAAGTTTCCTTCATATCTCTCTCCCTAGAATAGATGTTCTGTGATACTAAGTTTCTGATATGCAAATTGGTGTATTCCACAAGTGAATCAATCATATCTGCACTAACAATCTTATTGAATGCTGTCACTTCTTGTGTGATACACTTAGCAGACCTGTGCGGACCCGGTAGAATTTTTATTATATTTTTTGAGGGCGTTTTCGCCGTTTTGGCTCTTACACTTTCCTTAGACCACTTAGGTTTGCCATCTTTACCAACAAAATACCCACAGATAAAATCAAAATTATCGTCACAGTCTTCTTCATCCTCATGACATTGCATTTCCACTTGAATATGTGTATGTCCTTCTCCCTCTAAAGGAACTACTTCTATATCTGATTCACTGTTGTGATCATTAACTACTATTTGTCCTTCTTCCCCGTCAGACCAGTCAAATTCAGAACACTTGCTGTCGTCCGAATCTTCAATTAGAAGCGTTTCAGTCTCCTCCTCTGATAACCCTTGTTTGAAAAAGGCCCTAAAAGTATAAATAAAAGTAAAACATAGTTGCTAATGAAAGATTTTAATCCAAAATAAAGACGGTATTCACAATTACCACAAAAATACTTACATCACAGGTGGTTGACTCTGTACACCAAACAGAACAAGGACTAAAATAAGCTGCAATTGTTGTCAATGTGCGAGCGCTACAAACGCAGCAACAATACAAGTGACCGATAGAGGTCCAACTTGAAGATAGGTAGAACCGCCAGGACTACAACAATGCGTATTTTGAATTCAGAGCGAAAAAACGAACTCTGGTTGACTCAGTCAACCAATGCGACCGCTCGAGGGTTGGAAAAACCGCACAGATGTGATGATAAATCGTCAAAAGCAATAAAACTGTTTTCCAACACAGATGAAAGCAATTCCACATCTATTGCTAAATCCGAGACGTAAAGGGCAATAATATTCAAAACATTTGCTTTTGAAGGAAAAGTATTTACATTTACAAAAATATCTGTGTATCAAAAAGTCGAGTGAAATGTTTAAGACGGGGTGAATCGTTAGACTGCAGTCAAGGAAAGTGCTATGACAATAACAGACAACAATAGAAATATGCTTCTCATGCATGAAATATGTGTTTATATTCTCTTGTTTTCAGAGGAATAACCTGCAAATATACACATATTCGGAAGAATTTCTTCATGAACAAATTGTAGCTTATGTAACTGAATTGGTGTGACTCGGCTGTTTTTAAATGTATTTCACGGCAATTCAAGTCTCTTGGTAATTTACTAACGCATGGAACGCTAAAATATAACAACTGTTTCGTTAATTAAGGAGACCATAATTAAAATGAGGCTTTATCCTTTACGATGCATGTGGTTGTCTGCTTTCTCACCGCTTGGAGCGCTAGTATCGATCCAACTATCAAACGGTAACAACTTTCGCATCAGATAGTGTCGTGCTGCCTAATAAATACAGTCTCGACTCTTCCTGGTGCGAAAGCTGTTACAGTTTGGCAGCTGTAGCGACACTAGCGCTCCAATAGGCGAGGGAGTAGATAGTCACATGCGTCTTACGGATAAATTTTGTTTTTAATTATTTTGTACGTAACTGATCTAATAGTTGTTATAATTTTTCGTGAAATACGTGTAAAAACAGCCGAACCATATCGATTCAATGACATAAACTACAAGTCATTAGTGAATAAATACTTTCACATACATCTTATTTGCAGCCTACTCCGCTGAAATCAAGAGAATATTACACATTTCATGCATGAGAAGCATATATTTCTGTTAATGTCTGTCGTTATTATCATATGCACTTTCCTTGTCACTTAAAATTTTTTCCATGGAGTCTAGTGATTCGTCCTTTCTTACACTTCACTCGGCTTTCTAATACACGAGCATGTTCGTAAACGTAATGATTGCTGCTTCAAAAGCGAATATGTCGAAGGTTCTTACCGCTTGTGGCTCAGATTTAGCAACAAATGTTGAATTGGTTTCTCCAGTGTTGGTAAATAGTTTCATTGCTTTTGACGATTTACTATCAAGCCTGTGAGGTTTCCTCTTAAGCTACAGTTGTGGTGACTTATATGATACTTTAAATAATGTAGTTATTACAATACATATTGGTTTTCTACGTTCCACTTTCACTGATTTGGCTGAAAGTGTAGCGTACAAAACTCTGCTTTGTTGGATGGACATATGATGTCTTTCAGTAAAATGTCAGGTCTTCTGGTATTTACTAGTAATTTTTTGTTATTAAGGGAAAACGACATTATTCAGTAAATGTCTGTACATTACAAGAGAATCGTACATAAACTATCCTATAATTCAATGCTTCGTAACCCCCAGGGTGCTTACAAAATCAATTAATCACAAATGTGGTGTAATTTTTTAGTTTTTGGCGATTTTTGTGGCATTACCTACACTCCCCATTGTAAAACCAATGTTACAAATCAATATAAACGTTAGTAGTCGCACTTATCCGATACCGTTTTTAGAAATGTTGCTTGCTGGCCGCTTGGGGCGCTGCTATCCCTTTGGATAAGGAAAACGAGATGGAGTGTCGCGTTTGCTATGTTAAGGCTGTGGCTATAGTCGCAATTCTGTATTTCGCCTTTGTTAGGTACAGGTATGATTAAAAGAACCTTTGACTAGGATGTAGCGTACCATGGCTCTTCTTAAGTTTCTTTACGATGTTTGACTTTCAATTCGGCGAAATCATTTTTTTCTTTACTAACTTATTAATAATTAAATTAATAAATTTTAGTCACTTTGGGCGTAAAGAACAGAACGACAAGGGATGCAAACGACATATTCATCCCTACTATTTAGTTATAACTGCAGTAACTGGTATACTCAGCTCTGAAGGATACGGGTTAGATTTTCAAGCTGACGTAAAAAAAGAAACTTTTAACTGTGGTGTCTCACACCTCAAAATAACCGATTGGTCCTTATCTATTTGCAGTTCCTCTCCGTCACATGATGGTCTACACACTAGACTGTATTCAATGACGTGCTGTTCGTTTGTCAACAAACAGCAGCGCACTCATTTCCCGGTGGAAACGACATGTTTTAGATGCTTTATACGTAATGACGCTCAGTAACGAGTATCAAATACGTTTTAGCGAGTATGCTTCTCTGCAATACAATCGAAACATAATACATTGATAATACTGGTGCAGTTCACGGATCGCTGGTTCAAGTCTCGCCTTGGTCATTCTTTTTTTCGTTCAATTTGATATACCTACGTCTCGTAATTGTTAAATTGATTACTAATTTTATGAATACTGCATGCCTTCTTGTTTCTAACTGCATATTGCACCCGATGTTCCTGTTTGCATTTCAAATATAAATTCTTAATTACCGATATTTTATGAAAGATTGTTAATAAAAGTGTCTCAAATTAAGAAAAACTAACAGCTTAATTTTTAGGACGAAAAAGAAAAACCAAATACTCTTTATTTGGACCCGTTGTTTTATACCACAAATGCAGTCTGTCAACGAGCCAAAGCGATATGTGTCTTAGAAACATAAAAAACAATCATTTTTCACAGCATCGAACTCACCACAAAAATCCTGCATTTTTACAGTTGCCACTGTAGTATTCCAATATGAACTCAACAGAACTGATCTGGATTTTTCACAGCATCGAACTCACCACACAAATCCTGCGTTTTTACAGTTGCCACTGTAGTGTTCCAATATGAACTCAACAGAACAGATCTGGACCCAAGTTAATGGATTGTCGCAAGAAATACGGTAACAAAACTGTTAAGCTGCCACACCTACTGGAACTAACCCACGCAGCTTTTTCACATGTCACTGCCCAACGATGGCAGGGTATAAAAAGGCACATCAGTGAAGAAGAGAAGAAAATGCGGCGTCTGGATGGCTTCGTGGATTCTGTTGTTGACCAACTCGTTATCAACGTAGCAGATGAAAGTTCCAGAATTGAAATGTATTTCTCGGCTTCGGATAAGGAAGGAGCTAAGAGATTACGAGATGACTGACTGTAATTAATACCTCCAATGGCTCCATTGTCCATCAATATAGTGAAATCCCTGCAGTATGCTTTTACATCACACATAGCTCGCTCAGAAAAATTGCTCTGTGTTTTAGGAAATTTCATCACTCTTTTTTGTAATTAGAATACTATATTAGGTGAGAACGATGGCATTTTATGCTTTTCATCTGGTCGCCTAAGAAGGGTGCGGTAACGCCAGAGTTTTGCCGAATATTATTTCATTCTCTTTAAACATTAAATTACACTCCAAGCTACACTGTTTCTCTGTTCGTCTCTTTTTACGTCTGAACTGCAAATGCTCACATCATTGCAGGTTAGTTGGACCGTGCGGTCCAAATGACATGCGCCGCTACAGCTGTTGTCACGCATTGTCGCTGAGTCTATGTGCGTGTAACACAACATAAAACGTATCCTTGTGATCGTACTTGACAGTAGTGGGCTTAGCTTAGCTTCCGCTCCACGCGAAACGAAATCCAATGAGATTCAAGCAAACGCGGAAGAATATTATCCACGCAAACCAAGTTGACACTCGGTTCGGTGGCTTATGGGGCCAGCAGTAAATGTATTTCCCATCTACGGTCGGTCCCATCATCCACCGCGCTGAGTGTCAATTTGATTTGCTCGGATAACACATGGTGTAATGTTTACATCAGGTTTATTCTTATGATGAACACAGTATAGCTAAAATTGACCATTAACCAAATTTCGCATTGTTGTTACAGTGAAGTGAAGAAGTGCTTTTCAAATAAATTTCTTCTTATTTCTTCACGTCTTCGAAGCAACGTAAGTAACATTTGCACGTGTGTTTTAATGAGATAATCGTACAAACATCATTTGAGTGCAAGGGTTATGTTTTCACAATATCTTACCGTAGTGTTAGGTTATGAAATTCTGTAGGATGTATGTTGGTTTGCACCCATCAAGTGAGTGAGGGAATGGCTATCAAGTTATCGGTGCAACGGCTCACGGAATTAAATACTAATGCGTTGACCTCATATATTTGTATTACTTTTAGCCATAATGGATTGTAAGACAGTGTATTCTCTTTCAGGTGCCTAGGAAGCGGAAGAGAGCTACTACCAAGAGAGAACAGGCTGATGAAAAGCTGCAACAGACGTTGTTACTTATAAATGAAGGGCATTCCATAAGAGTAGCAAGCAAACAGTGGAACTTTCCATTCATAAGACTACGTGACAGAAAATTTAACGGAATTCCAGGAGATCCACATCTTGGCCAAAGAACAGTTTTTACTCGAGAGCAGGACACAGCTTTTGCGAACTAATATAGTTGATGGACAATATTTTTTTGCGTACTAACTCCTCTGCAAGTGCCTTTTGCATATGCCGAGGCAGACAGTGGGCATAACAATTCTTACACAGTTTCGTGCTTAGCTGGTAAAGACTGGTCTTATGATTTTCTAAAAAAGTATCCCGTAAGTGTAGGAAAAGAAGCAATTAGTATAAGTGTCGTACAGCCTTTAAGCGACAGAAAGTAACAATATTTTTTGACCAATTGTAAGTTGTGATGACAAAATTTGCTTTCGCACTTTTTAGTATTTTTAAAGTGGACGAGACGGGAGTGACAACTATTTAAGACCCTGGAAAAGTAGTTAGCACTAGAGGGGAAAAAAAAGAGTTGGCTCTGTGGTTAGTTGGGAGCGAGGGTGATTCGATGCATGAATGCTGCAGGGGGCTCTATTCCGCCTATTTTTGTACTCCCCGCAAAAAAGAATGTCCCCACATTTGCCAAAAGATGGCCATCCACATCCGTTGTATTGTTGTTCCTATAATTATTGGTCAAACGAAGCTTTATTTGTTAGTTCGCTTAAGCACCTCATTCACCACTGGAAGGCTAGAGTAGACAACAAAGTGGTTTTGGTATTGGACAACCAAGTTAGCCATGCCACATTACAGTTATACAGGGTGTCCGAAAAGTCTTTCCTTGATTACATAAATTGATAACTCAGGCTAGAAGTAAGATACAAATATAAAACTCGTGTCTAATTGTTTACAAACATCAAATTTTTTTTTCACATAATTAAACTTCCACATGAGCTCCCTTGGTAGCACGTAGCACATCTAAGCGATATTCAGTTTCCGTCCACACATTAGCCAACATCACTGGAAGGATCGATTCAACAACTGTGGCTATCCGTTACCGCAGGGTTTCCAGATCTGGTACACGTGTTCGGTAGACCTCGTCCTTGACATAACCCCATAAAAAGAAGTCTAATGGGGTTACGTCAGGAGAGCGTAGAGACCAAACCGTTGGCCCATCACGACCAACCCATCGCCCAGGAAAGGTCATATCGAGATAGGCACGGACGTCCAAACCCCAATGAGGCGGTGCACCTTCTTGCTGAAACAAGACATCGGCGTGATACTGAAGCAGCTGAGGAACAGCATACAGCTGCAACATGTCCAGATACACTGCAGTTGTGATGGTAGCCTCAGCGAAGAAGAATGGCCCGATAATTCGATCGTGCAATAGCGCGCACCAAACATTCACCTTTGGACTGCCTTTGGTGCACTCCATGACCTCGCCAGGGTGTTGTGAACCCCAAATGCGCACATTATGGTGATTCACTACTCCACTGACAAAAGAAGGTCGCTTCGTCGGAAAAGGCAATTCATCTGAGATCACCATCATCGTCCTCAATACGTGATAGTATTTCGACCGCAAAGTCATATCGACGTGTACTGTAATTGGGCAACAAGGCCTGAACGATTTGCACTTTTTATGCACGAAACAATAAACGTTTGTGTAAAATGTCATGGAGAGAGCTTTTTGGCATCTGTAATTCAAGTGAGGCCCTGCGCACCGATTTCTTCGGACTTCGCAGAAAAGACTGCCTTACAGCTTCCATCCTGTCTTGGTCGACCAGACCTCGGAAGGTCAGCAACCGATCCTGTGTTCTTGAACTTCTTATACCAGGCTTTAATGCTCTTGACATCAGGTGGATTCCTTCCAAATGTTGTCTGGAAGTGTCTCTGCACTGTGGTTGGTGATCGTGTCTCATGGTACCACAGGACACACTGTGCCTTCTCCTGATTGGTTAACATGGCTTCTTGGGCACTGCACCTCATCCACTACTTACGTACTGCGAACCTAAAACAGAAAAAAACTTTGATAGTTGTAAACAATTCGACACGTTTCATATATGTATCTTACTTCTAGCCTGAGTTATCAATTTATGTAATCAGGGAAAGTCTTTTCGGACACCCTGTATGATTTGTGTCCTGAAACGTTATAATTATGCTCTTCATTTCACCACAAACGTCTCATCTGCTGCAGCCGTTGAACGTCTCATTGCATTCTCTTTTGAAATCTTCCTTTCGACGTGAAAGTGTACACAGCCCAATGTGTTATTGCTGGAATGTTTAACACTGCGTATTCCAAAGTATGTGCTATTGGAAATGCTATTTCTGGGTTCAAACGAACAGGTATTATTCCTACGAACTCAGATACATTCAAAGATGAAGAATACTTGCCTGCTGAAGCTATCTTGCAACATGATGAAATTCCAGAAAAAGTCCTGGAGAGTGATGAGACACGAGCGCATCACCAACGAACAAAACGAAGTCGAATGACACGGCGTATTCAGCATCCTGTTTGGTAAGTAAGCCATACACATCAACTTCCAGAAGTCACTTGGCTACAGTGACTCAGCCCAAAGAAACTCGTGACATCACTTCTCGGTCAAAACATCGGTTTAATTCAATCTGCGAATGTGTAATCCGGATACCATCTTCAGAAGGCCAAAACAAAGCCAAGAAACAGAAAGAAAAACCCAAACAACATTAAGAAATTTTGACTGGACGCCCTCAAAAGAAAAAAGTGGAGGAAAAACTGCTAAACAAGGAATCCACTAAATGAGGACGATGGAAGCTAATAAACTCAACCGCAATTCAAAGTTTGGTTCAGATACTGAAGACAGTAATAGTAACATAAATGAAAATGATTTGTGTGGCGATGATGAGCTTGATGATTTCCTAGGCAATTAAGATGAAGATATGTGCTTCGCTTGCGTTGAATTTGAGCAAAATGGCGAGGAGAGATACAGGTGCTCAGTTTGTGGGTTTTGGAACCATACTCTTTGGAATGGGACTGATTCAACTGTAAACTATTTTCTGACAGAATGAGATTTTCACTCTGCAGCGGAGTGTGCGCTGATATGAAACTTCCTGGCAGATTAAAACTGTGTGCCCGACCGAGACTCTAACTCGGGACCTTTGCCTTTCGCGGGCAAGTGCTCTACCATCTGAGCTACCGAAGCACGACTCACGCCCGGTACTCACAGCTTTACTTCTGCCAGTATCTCGTCTCCTACCTTCCAAACTTTACAGAAGCTCTCCTGCGAACCTTGCAGAACTAGCACTCCTGAAAGAAAGGATACTGCGGAGACATGGCTTAGCCACAGCCTGGGGGAGGTTTCCAGAATGAGATTTTCACTCTGCAGCGGAGTGTGCGCTGATATGAAACTTCCTGGCAGATTAATACTGTGTGCCCGACCGAGACTCGAACTCGGGACCTTTGCCTTTCGCGGGCAAGTGCTCTACCATCTGAGCTACCGAAGCACGACTCACGCCCGGTACTCACAGCTTTACTTCTGCCAGTATCTCGTCTCCTACCTTCCAAACTTTACAGAAGCTCTCCTGCGAACCTTGCAGAACTAGCACTCCTGAAAGAAAGGATACTGCGGAGACATGGCTTAGCCACAGCCTGGGGGAGGTTTCCAGAATGAGATTTTCACTCTGCAGCGGAGTGTGCGCTGATATGAAACTTCCTGGCAGATTAAAACTGTGTGCCCGACCGAGACTCTAACTCGGGACCTTTGCCTTTCGCGGGCAAGTGCTCTACCATCTGAGCTACCGAAGCACGACTCACGCCCGGTACTCACAGCTTTACTTCTGCCAGTATCTCGTCTCCTACCTTCCAAACTTTACAGAAGCTCTCCTGCGAACCTTGCAGAACTAGCACTCCTGAAAGAAAGGATACTGCGGAGACATGGCTTAGCCACAGCCTGGGGGAGGTTTCCAGAATGAGATTTTCACTCTGCAGCGGAGTGTGCGCTGATATGAAACTTCCTGGCAGATTAAAACTGTGTGCCCGACCGAGACTCGAACTCGGGACCTTTGCCTTTCGCGGGCAAGTGCTCTACCATCTGAGCTACCGAAGCACGACTCACGCCCGGTACTCACAGCTTTACTTCTGCCAGTATCTCGTCTCCTACCTTCCAAACTTTACAGAAGCTCTCCTGCGAACCTTGCAGAACTAGCACTCCTGAAAGAAAGGATACTGCGGAGACATGGCTTAGCCACAGCCTGGGGGAGGTTTCCAGAATGAGATTTTCACTCTGCAGCGGAGTGTGCGCTGATATGAAACTTCCTGGCAGATTTGGAAGGTAGGAGACGAGATACTGGCAGAAGTAAAGCTGTGAGTACCGGGCGTGAGTCGTGCTTCGGTAGCTCAGATGGTAGAGCACTTGCCCGCGAAAGGCAAAGGTCCCGAGTTAGAGTCTCGGTCGGGCACACAGTTTTAATCTGCCAGGAAGTTTCATATTTTCTAACATTTGCTTGACGAAATAGTAGACCTAAGTTAAAGTTTAAATAAAAAAGACTGATTCAGACTTGTATTTGTTTTCCTCAGATAGGCTAAACACATTGATAACCGTTCAGTTATTTCTCTTGCAAGGCCCATTTGCTCATTAATATTTGCATTTAAAGCATTATAACCATTATATTCTTGGTCTGTAACATGTTTGTATCGGTTTATAATTTTTTTGTATGCCATGAATTTAATAGAGTACCCTAAGAGTCACATGCTGGTCAAATATTTCAGTCTTTTGGTTAAAATTATTGCAATTTTTATTATTTGTAAGTATTTTTAACACAATGCATAATATATATCTAACAAAAGATTTTGCCTGAAATTTAGCAACTTCGTTAACATGAAGCCATCGCAAAATAGTAGAGTGCCTCGACTATGTATTTGTGGTGTGAAGTGGCGTTCCAACTTCTCATCCACGTAACAAAGCGGTAATCAAAATTAGCTGGATTCTTTTTAAAATGATTCCAAAATAATCAAGAAATCAATTTTTCATTAAAATTTTAGACAACATTCAACAAATGCTGCGGGCTCCTTGCGCAAATCTATCTCGTAGCTAATTCTTCATGTGGAATATACCGCAGTCTTTCATCAGATATGGCTAAGGCATCACTTACTTCATGCTCTTTGAAACGATTACGATTCAGAGCCATACTGTGCACTTTCAGTGGTTTCGCCTTTGAGACGCCCTTCCCATGGACCATATTCAAGAGAAATACGGCCACGTTTGAATTCATCTGATGATGGTGATGATGATGATGATGATGACCCATAGTCCGAGGAGCGTAGGGGGACGATGCAGGACACCCCCACCGCCGACTAGGCAAGGTCCAAGTGGAGGTGGTTTGAATTCATCTACCCATCCATAATTGTGGAAAAGAAAGGAACTGATGCCTTAAATATCTTCACCATCTCAGATGAGTTTTCGTTGGCAACAAACTATCTAAAACGAAGGCCTTTACGACGGCGTTACATAGTCGTAAAAACAAAACGATTCCTCTGATAAATTTCTGACTTAACGTTATTGCACCAAATTTATTAATTTAACAATTTACTAATTTTGATTGACATCAACGTCATTTGAATACCAGCCAGAGAAGTTATCACATTGCCCTTGTATGTGCACTACTATGTCATGCTTTGCAAGCAAACCTCAGAGAGTTAAATATTGTCACACAGAGGAAGGTGTATAAGTAGATGAATGACAAACACTAACTTCACGTAACGAAGGTTTATTCAGCACTTGCACATACAAGAGCGCGGAGCGAACTGCCTCCGGCCAGAACACATAGGGTATATATACAGCTACACGACATTCCAGTACAATGATTCTTGCCATTTGTGGATACTTCTAGAATGTACTCGAGCCGAATATAGAAATTAAAATTGTACAGTCCAGACGAGTTTTGAACTCAACACCCTCGATGCAACAGTTTATTATCATATCCACTACAACACAGTGGTACTCAGCTTGTGCTGTGACAATACGTATCGTATCTTACGATTAGCCTAACCCCTATCTCATCACGTGATTGTACAGGAATGTATGGAACGAACAATGGCTGTTGCAGGCTTTATTTAGTAACATTCGTTACGTGGTATAAAACACCATTACATATTTTAAATATAAGATTTGAAAATAAAGTTACAAAACAAACTATGCGGGATGAACCATAATTCCGTCGACAGATTGATAAACGTTCGTCAGGGATATCTTTAAACATTTTGGCATAAGGGACCACGTCTCCAGCGGCTGGGTACAGAATTATTGTGTTTCGCTTGGACTGCAGTGGATCGGTCGCGGTAGTCCTGTTCCATGATCAGCTCGGACACCAGAATGACGCCAATGGACTTCTTCTGGGGACAGGGGAACAGCCTAGTTTACGAGACTCCGGTCAGTACACTGACAGAACAGACTGAACAAACTGCGATAAAAGCGTACGTGTTTCGTCTAAGGGTTGTTACATTACTCTGCATTATGTGTTTTACGTCTTAGTTATTGCGTATTACTGTCTTCTTCAATGTCGTGAAGGTATTTTCACAGAAATAATGGTGACCGCAGTAACAAACCGTATAAATAATAGTTACATCATTACTCTATAACGAGCCAGCAGAAAGCATGGGTCGCCTGTACCCAAAAACCCAGAAAATATCTTTGAATAAACTTTGAAAGTCTGTCAATTGAGTTCTGGTTTACTCCACTGTACAGTTTTCTTAGAGCAATGATTTTACGTATTTTGAATGAAAATATTAACTCAAAATTAACGAAACATTCAATATAAATTAAATAGTAAGAATACTCAACTTTTGTTTATCGTACAATTGTGTGTGTGTGTGGGGGGGGGGGGGGGGAGGGGTAGGTGAGTGAATGTGTGTGCATGTATGAGTGAGTTTGAAGTTAGTATATGTATGTGCAGCTACACAATATTTTCAATGTTGTAAAAAAATATGTCAATGCAACAAATATGAAATAACAATGACAGGTACTTGTATATAATAGCCAACTTCATTTAACGAACTGAATAATAAGTAAAATATCATTTTATCAACGAACGTGAAAAAAATTGAACGTCTTTTTGGATAACCACCCTCATTATAATGCAGCTAGCCAACATCTGAATTATCAACGGGGTCGTTTCACAGGTTTCTCTGATCGCATTCACCTCATCCTGCTATCAACAACACCATCCATAATCCTCGTCCATTTTGTTAAGACAAATAAATAGCAATGCTTTCCTAGAGGGTAGAATGGTTCAAAGGTAAAACTTTCAGACTGCACCCAGCTACATCGGTATTTTTAAACGTTTCGTAAGCAGAAAAAAAGGAAATAAAACAGGTATTGCGTATCCTGATTTGAAAAGAAAAATGTATTTCGGGAAATGACGATGAGCGAAGATAACTCGAAATCTAGTCAAGAGCATCTTGCATTTCCGAAAGTAACTGCCCATTTTTCTCTTCTGTCAGCAGACGCTGGTGATGTCAGCAAATGACGCTAAGTAATATCTTGTTGGAAAAATAAGTCAGTTCATATCTGTGACACCGACAGTGTCATTCTCTGTTGTTGTTTTTTTTTCAGCTAATGAAGCATTTGCTCATCCGTTAGAATAAGCTGAAATTTTAATGCTACATCGGAATGTTATTGCTTATTAGGGAAAATATAAACTTGATTATGTCACCTAGTGTTATAATTTATAGAGCTCGTGGTTGAAAGTGTCATTAAGAAACACTGTAATAACGAGTAGGTGCTGAAAAGTAATGCCTCCGGATTTTCAGTGTGAAAAATCTTAAAGCTTTTTAAATAAAACAAACGTTGTTAATATTCTACATCTTTATTCTTCATGTCATCATATTCATTTCTCAACATATTCACACTGCCGACGAACACATTTCTCCCAGCGAGAGACAGTTTGCTGATACCGTCACTGTCCTTGAAATGTTCTTTAAGTTGTGGAAAGAGATGAAAATTGGATGAGACCGAGTCGGGACTATATGCTGGATACACGAAATGTATTGGCACATGCGAATATGGACAACCACCTGCTGCATAATGGAATGATGACAATGAAAAATTTGTATTACGCCGAGACTAGAAACCGGATCTTTCGCTTATCGTGAGCGATCACCGTACCGCCTGGCTGTGCGAGCACAGCTCAAACAGCCAGACCCAAACTCCCAGATGTATTCAACCATGTGTCTACAACCTGTACTTGTACATCCATTACGTACAGGCTGTCCGAAAAGACTCTCTGATTACATTAATTGATATCTCAGGCTAGAAGTAAGATACAAATATGAAACTTGTGTCGAATTGTTTACAACTATCAAAGTTTTTTTCTGTTTTAGGTTCGCAGTACGTAAGTAGTGGATGAGGTGCAGTGCCCAAGAAGCCATGTTAAGCAATCAGGAGAAGGCACAGTGTGTCCTATGGTACCATGGGACACGATCACCAACCACAGTGCAGAGACACTTCCAGACAACATTTGGAAGGAATCCACCTGATGTCAAGAGCATTAAAGCCTGGTATAAGAAGTTCAAGAACACAGGATCGGTTGCTGACCTTCCGAGGTCTGGTCGACCAAGACAGGATGGAAGCTGTAAGGCAGTCTTTTCTGCGAAATCCGAAGAAATCGGTGCGCAGGGCCTCACTTGAATTACAGATGCCAAAAAGCTCTCTCCATGACATTTTACACAAACGTTTATTGTTTCGTGCATAAAAAGTGCAAATCGTTCAGGCCTTGTTGCCCAATGACAGTACACGTCGATATGACTTTGCGGTCGAAATGCTATCACGTTTTGAGGACGATGATGGTTATCTCAGATGAATTGCCTTTTCCGGCGAAGCGACCTTCTTTTGTCAGTGGAGTAGTGAGTCGCCATAATGTGCGCATGTGGGGTTCACAACACCCTGGCGAGGCCATGGGGTGCACCAGAGGCAGTCCGAAGGTGAATGTTTGGTGCGCGCTATTGCACGATCGAATTATCGGGCCATTCTTCTTCGCTGACGCTACCATCACATCTGCAGTGTATCTGGACATGTTGCAGCTGTATGCTGTTCCTCAGCTGCTTCAGTATCACCCCGATGCCTTGTTTCAGCAAGAAGGTGCACCGCCTCATTGGGGTTTGGACGTCCGTGCCTACCTCGATATGACCTTTCCTGGGCGATGGGTTGGTCGTGATGGGCCAACGGTTTGGTCTCCACGCTCTCCTGACATAACCCCATTAGACTTCTTTTTATGGGGTTATGTCAAGGACGAGGTCTACAGAACATGTGTACCAGATCTTGAAACCCTGCGGCAACGGATAACTACAGTTGTTGAATCGATCCCTCCAGTGATGCTGGCTAATGTGTGGACGGAAATTGAATGTCGCTTAGATGTGCTACGTGCTACCAAGGGTGCTCATGTGGAAGTTTAATGATGTGTAAAAAAAACTTTGATAGTTTGTAAACAATTAGACACCAGTTTCACATTTGTATCTTACTTCTAGCCTGAGTTATCAATTTATGTAATCAGGGAAAGACTTTTCGGACATCCTGTATATTCCTGCAGTGGAGAGACATTACTTGAAAGTTGCTTGGCTGGTGTCGGCGGATAAATACGATATTGCAGTGACGACAATGAAAGTTTATGCAGGGCCGGCACTCAAAACCGGATTTCCCGGTTATCACGAGCAATCGCCTTACGACGTGCCTATCCGAGCTAGACCCAAACTTCCAAATGTCGTCAACCATGTAGAAATGCGGTTGACGACATATGGAAGTTTGGGTCTGCCGTCAGCCGTATTCGAATAGCCAAATAATAAGGCTACCGCGCGCGATAAGCGGGAAACTCGGATTCGAGTCTCGGTCCGGTACAAATTCTCGTTGTCGTCATTCAATTAAACAACTGATGGTTGTCCATATTAGCAACTCGAATACATTTCATGTACATTCCTGGAAACTGAAATAAGAACACCGTGAATTCATTGTCCCAGGAAGGGGAAACTTTATTGACACATTCCTGGGGTCAGATACATCACATGATCACACTGACAGAACCACAGGCACATAGACACAGGCAACAGAGCATGCACAATGTCGGCACTAGTACAGTGTATATCCACCTTTCGCAGCAATGCAGGCTGCTATTCTCCCATGGAGACGATCGTAGAGATGCTGGATGTAGTCCTGTGGAACGGCTTGCCATGCCATTTCCACCTGGCGCCTCAGTTGGACCAGCGTTCGTGCTGGACGTGCAGACCGCGTGAGACGACGCTTCATCCAGTCCCAAACATGCTCAATGGGGGACAGATCCGGAGATCTTGCTGGCCAGGGTAGTTGACTTACACCTTCTAGAGCACGTTGGGTGGCACGGGATACATGCGGACGTGCATTGTCCTGTTGGAACAGCAAGTTCCCTTGC
This sequence comes from Schistocerca cancellata, assembly GCF_023864275.1. Classification (NCBI taxonomy): domain Eukaryota; kingdom Metazoa; phylum Arthropoda; class Insecta; order Orthoptera; family Acrididae; genus Schistocerca; species Schistocerca cancellata. The sequence continues at coordinate 228,934,805 of NC_064631.1, read as the reverse complement.
CGGTCTAGGAATGGTAGAACGATGGGTTCGATGACGGTTTGGATGTACCGTGCACTATTCAGTGTCCCCTCGACGATCACCAGTGGTGTACGGCCAGTGTAGGAGATCGCTCCCCACACCATGATGCCGGGTGTTGGCCCTGTGTGCCTCGGTCGAATGCAGTCCTGATTGTGGCGCTCACCTGCACGGCGCCAAACACGCATACGACCATCATTGGCACCAAGGCAGAAGCGACTCTCATCGCTGAAGACGACACGTCTCCATTCGTCCCTCCATTCACGCCTGTCGCGACACCACTGGAGGCGGGCTGCACGATGTTGGGGCGTGAGCGGAAGACGGCCTAACGGTGTGCGGGACCGTAGCCCAGTTTCATGGAGACGGTTGCGAATGGTCCTCGCCGATTCCCCAGGAGCAACAGTGTCCCTAATTTGCTGGGAAGTGGCGGTGCGGTCCCCTACGGCACTGCGTACGATCCTACGGTCTTGGCGTGCATCCGTGCGTCGCTGCGGTCCGGTCCCAGGTCGATGGGCACGTGCACCTTCCGCCGACCACTGGCGACAACATCGATGTACTGTGGAGACCTCACGCCCCACGTGTTGAGCAATTCGGCGGTACGTCCACCCGGCCTCCCGCATGCCCACTATACGCCCTCGCTCAAAGTCCGTCAACTGCACATACGGTTCACGTCCACGCTGTCGCGGCATGCTACCAGTGTTAAAGACTGCGATGGAGCTCCGTATGCCACGGCAAACTGGCTGACACTGACGGCGGCGGTGCACAAATGCTGCGCAGCTAGCGCCATTCGACGGCCAACACCGCGGTTCCTGGTGTGTCCGCTGTGCCGTGCTTGTGATCATTGCTTGTACAGCCCTCTCGCAGTGTCCGGAGCAAGTATGGTGGGTCTGACACACCGGTGTCAATATGTTCTTTTTTCCATTTCCAGGAGTGTATTTCATAACGGCTGTAGCCGCCACAGTGCTTGAAACTTCGGGCATGCATGGGTGTGAAAAGGATCATTACATCGTAATTCGGAATAACACAGGCACTGTAACATCGTATACACATAAGATGGTCTAAGTGAATCTAAGGCATTGGATTGTTACAGATGACGCAGCGTTCGTGTATTTTATGGGATTCACATGCTGAAGGATAAGCTGCTCCTTATGTGATGGAATTATTCGAATTTGACTCTAAAGGGGAGGCCACGACTTTCGGATAATTGATTTACTTCAAGCTTTGTACACTTTTAGCAGTCCTTTAGGACACTATAATGTACAAGTATTAAGGCGTACTACATAAGTGATTTCGAGGAAATTGCAAGAGAAGTTTAACGCGTCAAACGATGTATCAGTGTGTTTACAACCTTCAGCCAGAGCTGGGTGGCGGTCATGCCGTTGGTATTCAAACTCCGTAATCGGTGGATAGCACGATCGAGTCTTGCTCATGTCTTTTTATTTTTAAGTTACACTGTTCTCAACGTTAGCCATATTTTTCATACATATTACATTTGAAAGGTGATATGATGAAAAGACACGTGTATTTGCACGAACTTTTAATGAATTTTCAATGCTATTTTCTTGTTTGCTAATTTTTATTATCAAAACAAATACTATGTTTGTAGCTATCGACAAGAAATGACCAAACGCTAACAGTTTTTCTGAAAATGTACGCCTGTCGTCATTTCGGAAACCCCTTACACCTGCCATCGGGTAAGGTGCCGAAGACTGCTTTGCACCTGGGCGCTTCGATCTGCAGACACAGATTTCAAGCCGACCGGTGTGGCCTTGCGGTTCTAGGCGCTGCAGTCTGGAGCCGAGCGACCGCTGCGGTCGCAGGTTCGAATCCTGCCTCGGGCATGGATGTGTGTGATGTCCTTCGGTTAGTTAGGTTTAATTAGTTCCAAGTTCTAGGCGACTGATGACCTCAGAAGTTAAGTCGCATAGTTCTCAGAGCCATTTTTGAACAGATTTCAAGGACGAGGTACGGGCTTGGAAAGCCCATATTAAACATCGCACGCAGAACACCCGAGCTTTTCGCCCGATGCTGCTGCTTGTCGCTGGAGTGTCACATATCCAGAATTCGCTCGCTGTCGGTCGCTTCCGTCGCTCACATAGGACACGGCCTTATCCGACTGGCGTCAAATTTCAATAGCCTACCGGTTTTCGTTTCTGCCCCACAACTCTTTCTTAGTGTTGCGATTTTTTTCCATCACTGTATTTGTGGCCCAGAATTCTGAATTCCATCGTTCAGAACTAGAGAGCTCAGAGATGATGAGAAACTTCACAGACTGTACATGTGGCTACATTCCCAGTGTTTGCATTTTCGTAAAACAGCCATCTTATTATGAAGTTAGATGACTGCATAAAAAGGTACTGACAAGAAACTCTAAATTGGTTGAGTGACGCTGGAAGAGCAAGTATGGTATGCACCTCCTTCAGCTTTCCACATGCTTCCCACATTGAACCTTTAGTGACCCGATGGACAAACATTATATTTCTTCCGGTGCCACCCGTCCACATTTGTGAGCTAACAACAACGTAGCGAAGTTACCAGCTGCAGCTTCACTACTGATCATGCACCTGGAGGACTATCGCAGTAGAAATGCTAGTGACAAGAGCGCATGTGCTCAGCTGTGGATCCAGAGAAAGAATTTTCCTTGATAGTTGCAGAAGAAGGGAACAAGAGATGGGACTAGTCAACACATTAATCAGTATACTATACTGGACGCCACAATGACAGAAACTGATGCAGGGGAAGATGCTGGGAAATAAATTGGCAGTGTGGGCAAAATAGCTAAAAGAGCGGGACAAAGGATTGTCTACAACAAGATAAAGATGCTAACACCATTGCAGTTGGAAAATACAAGAAAGCACTGCGCAAACGGTGAAAAATTGAAATGCAGTGGAGAATATGTAACTTGAAGGGACAAGAGTAAGGAAGTGATAGAGAGTAAAGGAAAAGAAAATGAAGAACAGTATAACTGTAGAAGTTTATAATTATAAGAACAGATTCAAAAGTCATACGCTACAAGGCAACAGTTGAGAACACAATGTTACTTGTGGATGAGATGATGCCACGAAGGAGACATTGTGCAGATCTATAAATAGGAGAAAGAGAGAATAATACTTAGAAAGGTGCTAATTCTAGACATAGAAAATTAAAGATGGAGACGAAGATGTAGGCAAGAATTTACTGGAATAAGGAACAATATCAGAAGAAAACAGACTCTAAAGGGCACAGTTTGCTGGGTATGCTATCCGGATGGATTTCAGAAGAATGGCAAGAACAGTAAGAATATGAGATGGCAGTTAAGAGCCGTAGAGGTTACTGCATTTAGAAAAGTCTGATCAAAGACGGGGATGAAGCGGGGTGGCGCCGTGGTTAATTCACTGGACTCGCATTCGGGAGAAAACGGTTCACATCCGCAGCCATCCAGATTGAGGCTACCTGTGGTTTCTTTAAATCGCTTCAGGCAGATGCCGGGATGGTTCCTTTCAAAGGGCACGGTCCGATTTCCTTCCCTATCCTTCCCCAATCCGAGCTTGAAATCCGTCCCTGATGACCTCGTTGTCGACGAAAAGTTAAACACAAATCTCCTCTTGCCCGAGGAGGAAGGAAATGCAAAATGGGGAAAATAGGTTATCTGCTTATTAATGTGCCAAACATCGCTGACAGAGACAGAGAACCACTAATGGAGTAGACAAGAAAAGAGAACACTGAAGATTTCAAGAAAGTGAGAGAAGAAGGAAAATGATGGAGGGATTCTGGGAGCGGGAGAGAAAAATTTAATCAATGAAGAGGCTAGCTGTGGTCTTACAAAGGCCATAAGAAAGGAATAAAAAGAAGCAGGATTGGAAGAAGGGTACATAAGAGGTTGGAGAAGTAACCACCCTGGCTGCAGTACCGTTTGCAAGACATATTGTTTTAACAACAGTAATATTTGAATTATAGTTATGAATTTCATACACTAAGAAGGAATAACTAATAAGGTCGACCGTGGCCGACCTAGAGACAATGGCATTGCCTTGGCTGCGAAATTTCTCTCTCACAACCTCGAGACTGGGTTCTAGTAAAAGTTGTCTGTCATTGGGTACTTGCATTTCGTCTGACGGAGCGCTTCCATGTCAAGGCCACCTGGAGGCCCTCAGAGTGTACACGAGAAAAACTACTAGCACCGGAGTCGTAAAACAAAGAAAACAGGCAAGAAGGCCAGACGAAGTTGATGGTTACGTCAGGGCTCAATCTTTCTCACAATGACAAACAGCCAGGATCTCTTGGTACTAAGGAAGACTGTTGCGATCTTCTTCGGTCTCGTCTTAGCATTCATATGGCGCATTAAACTGTTTTATCTCCGTTACTTTAGGAACCGGAACCGGATTTTCCTTCACATAGCGGCGTTGGTACAGTGACCAGTAATATACGATCAAGAAACAAACTTAATACCAGGAGTGTAATAATTATTTATTTACCAATCACGAATTTCACCTGATTCCGGCATCTTCAGAATGGCTGATATTAGATTATATTAGACACATGGGATACCGAGCAAACAAAATGTCTCACCAAATAACTGTCCTCGTCCAACATTCAGAACCATTGCGCGTTGTCCTTATGGAGGCATACATAGTAGTCCAATGAATACAAAACAGGATCGACTGTACATAAATCAGCCACCATGTAAATACGTTTAGAGGTGTAGTTGCTCATATTCGGGCTATGCAGGTACTACTGTTTGCTTAGCCCACAACTTCAGTTGTAGTAGATGCCGTTTTAATTTATGTTTTCCGTTTCAAATATGAAAAATATCGTCCTGCAACTTGAGATGAGAAAAGGACGCCCGACGATTAATCTTGCATTACCCACATATTCTGGCATATTGTAACTCGTTGTATTACTGAATAAAGCGACCATGTCGCGCTACAAGATGGATGCTCAGAGCCAACCAGCTGTTTCTATAAAACGGCGCCCCTAAACTGTAGAATACTGTAGCTAGAAAATTAGGTTTACTTAAGAAAATAAAGCGAAAAGAAATGCTGTGCATGTAATTTAAAAAAGGAGGAAACTCCACGGAGAATTTCATAAATATCATCAATTACGAAGATCACGAGACAAATTCTTCGAATACACTTGAATGAGCAGAGGAGCATTCGATTTCCTCATCAATAAACTGAAGACAAATGTTTCTTACATAATCAAGAACTTTTACCAGCCAATAAATACAGATATAAATACATGTATTGTATAAAGTGTCTCTGATGAGCACTTGTATTGTGTGAGTGTCTCTCTGTATATGTTTCCCAAACCACCTTGTGATTGTCTTTATATGCATGAGTGACTGTGTGTGCTCTGTTGTGTTGAATACCTACACTGTTGGTTTGATACAGAGCGACGTGTGAAACTGCTTTCACACTACACGCTTCCGTTGTTGTAGTGATCTGCTCCAGCTGCTGCAGACGCTGTATTGAAGCTGAAAGTGTTAATCAAAGTTGCGGCGAAATATTCGTCAGGGCTCTGTTGCATAGCAATCAAATTTGCTTTCAGTTCTTAAAAATGTCTAACATTGGGGTTTAAATGATCCGTGAAATTACTCAGTTTCTGAAGGAAGCATCAAACTATTTAATTAGAACTGAATGCTCCCATCGGAAATGTTCTTGGGCTGGTATTCATAATAGATCATAATTGAAGTATATATCAATTGTGGAATAAACACATCCCTTCTTCAAATGAACTATCTCTTATTGACTTTTGTGTCAATGAAATTCTTCTTGTAACATGAATTATCTGTTCACTGGCCTATATACAGATATATATAATACAATTTCCTTCAAAATCTCACAATGGCGTCGATTTCTACTTCACAAAAATGGAAACTCCTAATGAATTACTTCTTAACGAGAACAAAGACTTCCTACACTAAGAATAGTTATCTGAGCGCTAACCGCCACAGAGTAATAAACAATATCTTTGTCTCTCTCTCTCTAGCACCGTCACGTCAAGTCACGCTGCTTTCCCTTGTATTGCACGATACATCATATATGCCTCTCTTGTGGACGAACATTTTTGGGCAAAAACAAACACGAGCGTTCGCACAAAACTGTGTCGATGATTGTTCATGATGCTGTATACTATTAATGTCCACTATATAGAAATATCTGTAGTAACATTTTCTTATTTGTCAATATACTATCAATTGAAAATTGAACCTAAATTATACATTGGGGTGCATATACTATAATGAAGTACAATAACGTGCTAACAAATCTGTGTTGTTCGAAAATTACTGAAATGCACCTTATATGCATAGCTCATTTAGCTTACTTTAATTCGTTTGTCGAGGATGGCATAAGATGTGACCAGAATCTTTTTTCATCATCACTCAGACATTTCTATCATTCGCCTTGGGCTGTCTCAAGCTTGCAATCTAGCCATTCGGCCAAGCCCCACAAAGGGAAACCAAGGAAAGCCTCAAGGTAGATTCACCATCCTCGTATTTGTCATTTGCAAATAATAATAATAATATAATTAAATAACAATGGAAGATAGCATATTTACAATATGATTACTTTTTGAAATGAATTTAAACACTTTTCTCCAAAGAAACACAACACTGTTAGTCTTCTTTGTCTTGAGGTGAACAGTCGACGCGTTGGGTTAAGTCCATCCACGATTCCCTTCCATTTGTCATCTTCGGGTAACTGATATGAATTCTATCCCCATTTCATCGTATCCTCGTGGGTATTACTTTATCGGCATAGGGTTTAATGAAAATAAGAGTCAGTGTAAGTTCCATGAAAAAGGTGTTTGATCTGTGCTGAGCTGAAACAGGATCTATTCTAAAACTTTTGAATTAACTCATCGATATTTTCCGGGTGGTTCATGGTGTGGGTTCCTGTAGTCATGTCCTAAAGGCTGGGCATCTCGGACATATTCTGAGTCGTGGTCACCTTGTGCTCATACGGCAAAGACTAACAAATCCACCGGTTAGTTCCTCAGCCGTTAGAAAACCCAATGGGACTCGGGGCAAGTAAGGCTAGCAACCTGCTTCCCTGGTACTTTAAATATGATGCTGGCAACAATCAGAGCAAAATGCCTCGGACCTTTGGAGGTGACGGAGTCCCACCTCTAACTGACAAACCAGGGACTCCTAAGATACGACTTGGCAAACAAATGGTAATGAGATGGGGAGCTATTAATATCAATGGGGGCTACTCTGGGAAGAAGGTAGAGCTGGCAGAGGCTGCAAGTAAGATGGGGCTGGATGTTTTAGCTGTTAGTGACATTCGGGTAAGGGGTGAGAAAGAAGAGGAAGTGGGAGAATACAAGGTCTACCTATCAGGAGTCAAAGCAGGAATAGCACAATGGGGTGTAGGGCTTTACATCAGGAAAGAAATGGAACCCAGCGTAGTAGCAATAAGGTATGTAAACGAACGACTGATATGGATAGATTTGACAGTGTCTAGCAAGGAAATTAGGATTGTGTCAGTATATTCGCATTGTGAAGGGACAGATCAAGATAAGATGGATAGTTTTTATGAGGCACTCAGTGATGTAGTTGTTAGAGTAAAGGACAAGGACAGTGTTCTGCTCATGGGTGATTTTAACGCCAGGATTGGAAATCGAACAGAAGGGTATGAAAAGGTTATGGGTAGATTTGGAGAGGATATGGAGGCCAACAGGAACGGGAAACAACTCTTGGATTTCTGTGCCAGTATGGGCTTGGTAATCACAAACTCCTTTTTTAAACATAAGAACATTCACCGGTATACTTGGGAAGGCAGGGGAACCAGATCTGTCATTGACTATATAATAACAGATCAGGAATTCAGGAAGGCTGTGAGGGACACACGTGTATTCAGGGGATTCTTTGATGACACTGATCATTATTTAATCTGCAGTGAAATTGGGATTGTGAGGCCGAAAGTGCAGGAGGTCAGATCCATATGTAGGAGGATAAGAGTGGAGAAACTTCAGGATAAGGAAATCAGGCACAAGTACATAACAGCGATCTCAGAAAGGTACCAGTTAGTTGAATGTAGTCAATTACAGTCATTGGAAAAGGAATGGACAAGGTACAGGGACACAGTACTAGAAGTGGCTAAAGAATGTCTTGGAACAGTAGTGTGTAAAAGTAGGATGAAGCAAACAGCTTGGTGGAATGATACAGTCAAGGCAGCCTGTAAAAGGAAAAAGAAGGCGTATCAAAAATGGCTACATACCAGAACCCAGGTAGACAGAGAAAGTTATGTTGAAGAAAGAAACAAAGCCAAACAGATAATTGCAGCATCCAAGAAGATATCGTGGGAAGACTTTGGAAACAGGTTGGAGACTATGTGTGAAGCTGCTGGAAAACCATTCTGGAGTGTAATTAGCAGTCTTCGAAAGGGAGGTAAGAAGGAAATGACAAGTATTTTGGACAGGTCAGGAAAACTGCTGGTGAATCCTGTGGATGCCTTGGGCAGATGGAGGGAATATTTTAAAGAGTTGCTCAATGTAGATAAAAATGCGATCAGTAATGTTTCAGATTTCGAGGTAGAATGGGATAGGAATGATGATGGAAATAGGATCACATTTGAGGAAGTGGAAAAAATGGTCAATAGATTGCAGTGCAATAAAGCGGCTGGGGTGGATGAAATTAAGTCGGAACTCATCAAATACAGTGGAATGTCAGGTCTTAAATGGCTACACAGGATAATTGAAATGGCCTGGGAGTCGGGACAGGTTCCATCAGACTGGACAAAAGCAGTAATCACACCAATCTTTAAACATGGAAACAGAAAAGATTGTAGCAACTACAGAGGTATCTCTTTAATCAGCGTTGTGGGTAAAATCTTCTCAGGTATTGTTGAAAGGAAAGTGCGAGTATTAGTTGAGGACCAATTGGATGAAAATCAGTGTGGGTTTAGGCCTCTTAGAGGTTGTCAGGACCAGATCTTTAGCTTACGGCAAATATTGGAGAAGTGTTATGAGTGGAACAGGGAATTGTATCTATGCTTTATAGATCTAGAAAAGGCATATGACCGGGTTCCTAGGAGGAAGTTACTGTCTGTTCTACAAGATTATGGAATAGGAGGCAAACTTTTGCAAGCAATTAAAGGTCTTTACATGGATAGTCAGGTAGCAGTTAGAGTTGACGGTAAATTGAGTTCATGGTTCAGAGTAGTTTCAGGGGTAAGACAAGGCTGCAACCTATCTCCACTGTTGTTCATGTTATTTATGGATCATATGTTGAAAACAATAGACTGGCTGGGTGAGATTAAGATATGTGAACACAAAATAAGCAGTCTTGCATATGCGGATGACTTAGTTGTGATGGCAGATTCGATTGAAAGTTTGCAAAGTAATATTTCAGAGCTAGATCAGAAATGTAAGGACTATGGTATGAAGATTAGCATCTCCAAAACGAAAGTAATGTCAGTGGGAAAGAAATATAAACGGATTGAGTGCCAAATAGGAGGAACAAAGTTAGAACAGGTGGACGGTTTCAAGTACTTAGGATGCATATTCTCACAGGATGGTAACATAGTGAAAGAACTGGAAGCGAGGTGTAGCAAAGCTAATGCAGTGAGCGCTCAGCTACTATCTAATCTCTTCTGCAAGAAGGAAGTCAGTACCAAGACTAAGTTATCTGTGCACCGTTAAATCTTTCGACCAACTTTGTTGTATGGGAGCGAAAGCTGGGTGGATTCAGGTTACCTTATCAACAAGGTTGAGGTTACGGATATGAAAGTAGCTAGGATGATTGCAGGTACTAGCAGATGGGAACAATGGCAGGAGGGTGTCCACAATGAGGAAATCAAAGAAAAACTGGGAATGAACTCTATAGATGTAGCAGTCAGGGCGAACAGGCTTAGATGGTGGGGTCATGTTACACGCATGGGAGAAGCAAGGTTACCCAAGAGACTCATGGATTCAGCAGTAGAGGGTAGGAGGAGTCGGGGCAGACCGAGGAGAAGGTACCTGGATTCGGTTAAGAATGATTTTGAAGTAATAGGTTTAACATCAGAAGAGGCACCAATGTTAGCACTGAATAGGGGATCATGGAGGAACTGTATAAGGGGGGTTATGCTCCAGACTGAACGCTGAAAGGCATAATCAGTCTTAAATGATGATGATGATGATAATGATGATGATGATGATGATGATGATATTTTCCGGATGAGTTCCCACGGGCACGATAATCTAGTTTATTTGCTGTGCGTCTAGCACGAGCCGAATTTTTCTTCCCCTTTTTGGGACAACATGGAGAGGACTACAGTATGGACTCGTCGAGGATTCGATCAGCTTCCATTCAAGCATCTGTTGGATTTCCGCTTCAACCGCCTTTCGTTGATGCCACGGTACTGGATGAAAAGTACGGCAGAAAACTTGGTGTGGAATCACATCTAAATGACACGCGTATCCATTGATTACACCAGGCGTTTCTTCAAAGACTTCATGATATTCCTGTAGAAGATCGTATAATTGCTTTCTTTGATGGTGCTGCAAATATTCAGGTTCTTAGTCTTTTTCATTTACCACATCTTCAGTTTTTAAGACTGGTTGCAAATAATTAATTTGGTATTCCCGTGCAGGTTCGCAATGTGTCCGCTGGATTTGCAGTTTTCCTCCTTGACAATAGTTTCCATGGCTACTATGTTCCCTGAGAAGATCCACCTGATGTCTTTGATCCATTATTGTAAGACTGGCACGATCCAGAGAAAAATCGATACGCCAATTCCTCTCTATAAATTCATCAATTCCCAAGATGCAGCCCTCGTACAATTTTTCTATTACAAAGAATATACATTTCGTATACCTAACTGTAGTTGAGTCTGCACTTTGATCTGAGAAGACCTATGACTAGTAGGGCCTACAATCCTACAACATTGAACAGGGAAAATCGGTGGATTTACTTTCTTCTTTGAAATAGCTTCTCAGAAACTACATTTACTGCTGTTCCCGTGTCTAAAGTAACTTGCACAGTAATGCCTTCCATTTACGCCTGAATTTTCGCAATAGGTTCAGTGGTATGTTCCTCTTGACAAGGCATCATATCCTGCTGAAGTTCTCCTATTAGCAATCTGTCATCATTATACCGGAAAAAATTGACGCTTGAATTTTCGCCCCTCCTCGACTGCGCCGTCGGGGCTTCTGACAGTCGAGTCTAGTTTGACGATTGTCCATCATTGGTAGATGTTTGCTCCGTTACGTCAGTTGATTTCGCCATTCATTTGCACTGACGTTTGGCTCCCAACCTAAAGTTTGTGTTTAGTTGTGATACTCTTGGGTTTGTTGCTGATATCGGCGTTTCGGCTGATAATTACCATCTTGATAATATTCTTTCCTCTTCTTATTATTTTTCCTCCATTTCCGTTTATATGTTTGTTCACCTTGCTGGTCCTGATAACTCTGTTCTGAGTTTTCGTTACAAGATTTCACGTTTTTATGGAAATAATTCACCTGTGAGTTTGGTGAATTGTGTGCAAAAGGTTTGTTTCCATACACTCTATTCTCTTTGGTTTGTTTATCATACTGTTTTTTGTTGCTATTATATTTGTTAGGTTGGTAACTTGGTTGGGTATAACGAACACGTGATTTTTCTAACAGGATGTCTATTGAATCCAATGTGGCTAAAAAATCTTCCACATGTTGTTCAGGCACATGTAGAAGTTTTTCCTTTACTTCAAGTGCAAGTTTGGTCTTTAATATTCAAATGATATCCTGTGTCGGGATTGGTTCATTCCAATAATTGCTTTTATTTATTTACTTCTCGAAATACTTCCTTAGAGATCCATTTTTGAAAGAAGATGGTTCTGGGTCACAAACTTCCTTGTGTAGTCTTTCTTGCACTACCTTATTCCAGTATTTGTGCAAGAAAGCCCTTCCAAATTGCTCATATTCTTGACACCATTCGGATGCTTCGGATGCCCACACCTATACATCCCCGTACATAAATCTTGCAACGTACATAATTTTTTGTTGCTCGGTCTACATTAGTGGCAGTATCCCTCTAAATTGCTTGATAAAGACCACGGGGTTGATCGACTTCCTTTCGGGGTTAAATATCTGAAATTGACGATATTGAAGCATTTTCTCTTCATTCATAGTCACAGGTGTATTCTGGTGACTATTTCGTGGTGGATGATATTCCTGATAATTTGGTTCCTGTTGATTACATGAATACGCATCAATACATGGATATTGTTGCATGGATTCGGTTTCAATGGTTTCGTCAGGAGCAATGTCTGCTTTTGATAAATTGCAGGTAACAGGTGCTCCTCTAGTATTAACTAAACGTTGCTGGCGTGCTTTGAGAATATTTTCAATCTTTGCCTTCCAAGCAGGAAATTCTTCCCCATATTCTTCTTAATCTCTTGAATTTCTGATATAAGTTGTCCTTGTGCAGTTTCGTTGTTAACTTGCACGTTAGCAGCCGTTTCAGTCAAGGTTTGATCAACATAATTTCACACTGTCTCGGTTTCCTCTTTCGTCCAATTCTCTATGTCTTTAGAAAATGCGATCTTATGTTCGTTGAAAAGTTTCTCTGTATGTTTCTCATCTTCGAGACTAAGATTGTCTGTCCTTCGAGATCAATGATAGCTTGCTCGTTGTCGTGCTTAATTGTATTCACGTCCTGTGCTATGGTGTTCTGCACATGGACAACTGCTTGCAATAGATTATTTAGCTTATCTTGACGATATAAGATATCTTTGTGTTTTATTTTTAATTCTTTGTATTGCTGTTCTTGCGTAGCGAAGAGTTGTGCTTGACTGGCAATCAAGTGACTCTGTATTAATTCCAAACTTTGGAATTTTTCAGTAATATTATCATGTATTGCTTTTAGATTATTGGTTTGCTCCTGAGCGAAAGTGGATTGTGCCATTGCAATATTAGATTGTGTGGTTTCCAATGCTTGGAATTTACTATTAATATCATTCGCAAAAGTGGATTGTGCCCTTGCAAAATTATTGCGCACTCTTCAATGCGTGAATCTTATTCGTTACTACGTTAATCCCTTACGATATGGCTGTCAAATTTGACATCAGCTGGGATAACGGATCAGTATTCTCAGCAATTGACGTTTGCACTTGGTTTATTGAAGATTGTACCGATACATTTTTCGACACAGTAATTTCGTTCTTGCGCGTAGTTGTGGGCAATGCTCCCCTAGCAAGTACGTCTGTATCAGAGGTAAAACTCATGTTATTTGTTGGTTGCTACGTATTTCTTTGGATTTCAGTCGACATATGAATGTCGGAAATTGCAACAGTTTGTGTCGACGGCGTGAGCGCAGTAATTACTGCTGGTTGCTCAGCCGTAATCGACATTTCACTAGCTATGCCTGTATTAAATACGACGTAACATTAGCGACAGCCCCGGACGGTGCACAAGTCCCGCCCAATCACCCCCCTACACACCAATCCATATCCTAAGCTTCCGCCTATGGTCTGCCGCATGTTCCAACATCAAAGTTGTTCGTATCACAGATATGCCAGTCATAACAAGGGAGAAAATCAGTAGTTAGTACGAAATACAGTTTTTCCGGTACCATTGTGAAAAAAATTATAAATATGTTCATTGAATATGCGAGTTGAAAAATCATCAATAAGAAAGAAAAATAAAAATGGTATCCACACTGTCTTTTTTATTTCATGAGCATTCATCTGCACTATATCAAAAAATCTGATATTTGTTAACTGCAGTGAGCGCAAATTTCCGTCACCTGGCGTAGTGTAAGAAAATGTGTTGGGAAATATTAATTGGTAGTATCGCCAAGAATGCTGTCCATTATCTCGATTGTCTAAAGTCAATGTTGTGCATAAACAAGGCAAAGTCGATGTCTTGGTTTGTTGATTACCTCATTAAGACTAAAGAATATAAGAGTGGGATAATGTAGAAATGCGTAATGCAAGCAGTCAGATATTTATACAGTGACATTCTTCATTAATATTTTCCTGTGTAATGGGTGAATTTTTACTTGTGAACTCTTATGACTACTTGCTCAGTATCATTCCAACACATCTTATCGTACTTTAATGTCTGTTAGATATCAGTTTTGACAGCAGTTGGCTACAACAGTCAAGATTAGGTACCTTGTGTATGATAACTTTATTGAGAGTGAATATCTATGTTTCATTTTGACAGTATTACACAAACTGCTAAGAAGTACTAACAGCACAACACGTAGTATGAATAACCGCAGTAAAACAAAAAACGACGAACAAAAACACGACAGCGACGAGGACTACCAAAGATCATATTGATGCGCTCTTGTTTGGTGTGGAGGGAGGTAAATGAGCGGGGCTTGTGCAAATGTCTGGGGCTGTCGCTAACGTTTGCTGTATCAAATTCCCTGGCACTAGTTGACGATATATTTACATAGGGGCGGTGGCAAGGGGCGGGGCTATGGGGACTAAAGCCCCACCCCCTGAATGGAGTACCATTTTACACTGGATAAAATGACTTCAGAAATCAGCGAATATATTACTTCAACAGGTTCAATCATTTTTTAAATAATTATGTAGCAATATGGGTTGCAATGTACTTCAAACACATTTTAACAAAAGAATAAGAGCGGCAAAGAGCTTACTATCTGAACCAATAAATATCAGTTAACTTCAAATGGGCGTCTTATTATTTATTAGTATACACTGGATGTATATTAATTTACCCTTCACAATAATCAGGAAAGCTAAATATGCTGGGTATGCCACCAACACTTGAATTGTTAACCCCAGACAAAACTTTCTAAGTCGCCGGACATCTTGGTCAAATTGTAATATTTTCCCGGGTACATACATAGACTTGTTGCAGCTCTGGCAACGCCGGTTGGCGCGCGCCATCTATCGACCAGTAGATGTAAACTACACACGAAACTTACAGGAATTTGTGAAAGCGCTTTATACAGGGTGGTCCATTGGTAGTGACCGGGCCAAATATGTCACGAAATAAGCATCAAAAGAAAAAAACTACAAAGAACGAAACTCGTCTAGCTCGAAGGGGGAAACAAGATGGCGCTATGGTTGGCCCGCTAGATGGCGCTGCAAGTAGGTCAAACGGATATCCACTGCGTTTTTTTTTTTAAATAGGAACCCCTCTTTTCATTACATATTCGTGTAGTACGTAAAGAAACATGAATGTTTTAGTTGGACCACTTTTTTCGCTGTAATAGTCACAAACGTGTAAGTACGTGGTATCACGTAACATTCCACCAGTGCGGACAGTATTTGCTTCGTGATACATTACCCGTGTTAAAATGGACCGTTAACCAATTGCGGAAAAGGTCGATATCGTGTTGATGTATGGCTATTGTGATCAAAACGCCCAACGGGCGTGTGCTATGTATGCTGCTCAGTATCCTGGACGACATCATCCAAGTGTCCGGACCGTTCGCCGGATAGTTACGTTCTTTAAGGAAACAGGAAGTGTTCGGCCACATATGAAACGTTAACCACGACCTGCAACAAATGATGATGCCCAAGTAGGTGTTTTAGCTGCTGTCGCGGCTAATCCGCACATCAGTAGCAAACAAATTGCGCGAGAATCGGGAATCTCAAAAAAGTCGGTGTTGAGAATGATACATCAACATCGTTTGCACCCGTACCATATTTCTATGCACCAGGAATTGCATGGCGACGACATTGAACGTCGTGTACAGTTCTGCAACTGGGCACAAGAGAAATTACGGGACGATGACAGATTTTTTGCACGCGTTCTATTTAGCGACGAAGTGTCATTCACCAACAGCGGTAACGTAAACCGGCATAATATGCACTATTGGGCAAAGGAAAATCCACGATGGCTGCTACAAGTGTGACATCAGCGATCTTGGCGGGTTAATGTATGGTGCGGCATTATGGGAGGAAGGATAATTAGCCCCCATTTTGGTGCAATGTATGCTGATTTCCTACGCCATGTTCTACCGATGTTATTACAAGATGTTTCACTGCATGACAGAATGGCGATGTACGTCCAACATGATGGATGTCCGGCACATTGCTCGCGTGCGGTTGATGTGGCATTGAATAGCATATTTCATGACAGGTGGATTGGTCGTCGAAGCACCATACCATGGCCTGCACGTTCACCGGATCTGACGTCCCCGGATTTCTTTCTGTGGGGAAAGTTGAAGGATATTTGCTACCGTGATCCACCGACAACGCCTGACAACATGCGTCAGTTTATTGTCAATACATGTGCGAACATTACCGAAGGCGAACTATTCGCTGTTGAGAGGAATGTCTTTACACGTATTGCCAAATGCATTGAGGTTGACGAACATCATTTTGAGCATTTATTGCATTAATGTGGTATTTACAGGTAATCACGCTGTAACAGCATGAGTTCTCAGAAACGATAAATGGTTCAAATGGGACTTAACATCTGAGGTCATCAGTCCCCTAGAACTTAGAACTGCTTAAACCTAACTAACCTCAGGACATCACACACATCCACGCCCGAGGCAGGATTCGAACCTGCGACCGTAGTAGCAGCGCGGTTCCGGACTGAAGCGCCTAGAACCGCTCGGCCACACCGGCCGGCAGAAATCATAAGTTCACAGAGGTATATGTATCACATTGGAACAAACGAAATATTGTACTGTATTTTAATTTAAAAAACCTACCTGTTACCAACTGTTTGTCTAAAATTGTGAGCCATATGTTTGTGACTATTACAGCGCCATCTATCACAAAGCGAAAAAAGTGGTCCAACTAAAACATTCATATTTCTTTACGTACTACACGAATATATAATAAAAAATGGGAATTCCTATTTAAAAAAACGCAGTTGGTATCCGTTT
The DNA here is from genome assembly GCF_023864275.1 of Schistocerca cancellata. NCBI lineage: Eukaryota > Metazoa > Arthropoda > Insecta > Orthoptera > Acrididae > Schistocerca > Schistocerca cancellata. The sequence continues at coordinate 228,918,025 of NC_064631.1, read as the reverse complement.
GACGTATGGCAGCGCCATTTAGCAGGCCAACCGTAGCCGCATCTGTCTTTCCCCTTCAAGCTAGACAAGTTTCGTTCTTTGTAGTTTTTTCGTTTGACGCTTATTTCGTTAGATATTTGGCCCGGTCACAATCAATGGACCACACTGTAGAGACGTTCTTGTTCAAACGTAGTACGTGTTTGAAGTAAGAAATATGAACTTAAAGTAAGTCCGTGTTAATACAGCTCAATTAGTAGAAGGCAAATGATATTTAAACTATTCAGTTGTCTGGCGAGCGGGGTATACGATCGCCAATTGTTGGCGGCTTCTCATTATCTCATTATAAGTACGGAAAGTACAAGGTGTTCCAAAACAATCTTGGTTCAAATGGCTCTGAGCACTATGGGACTTAACTTCTAAGGTCATCAGTCCCCTAGAACTTAGAACTACTTAAACCTAACTAACCTAAGGACATCACACACATCCATGCCCGAGGCAAGATTCGAACCTGCGACCGTAGCGGTCACGCGGTTCCAGACTGTAGCGCCTTTAACCGCTTGGCCACACCGGCCGGCTCCAAAACAATCTTTACGACTTTGATCATAGATATTTCAGAAACGTGTTAAAAGGTGGTGGTTCATTTATATATATACACTCCTGGAAATGGAAAAAAGAACACATTGACACCGGTGTGTCAGACCCACCATACTTGCTCCGGACACTGCGAGAGGGCTGTACAAGCAATGATCACACGCACGGCACAGCGGACACACCAGGAACCGCGGTGTTGGCCGTCGAATGGCGCTAGCTGCGCAGCATTTGTGCACCGCCGCCGTCAGTGTCAGCCAGTTTGCCGTGGCATACGGAGCTCCATCGCAGTCTTTAACACTGGTAGCATGCCGCGACAGCGTGGACGTGAACCGTATGTGCAGTTGACGGACTTTAAGCGAGGGCGTATAGTGGGCATGCGGGAGGCCGGGTGGACGTACCGCCGAATTGCTCAACACGTGGGGCGTGAGGTCTCCACAGTACATCGATGTTGTCGCCAGTGGTCGGCGGAAGGTGCACGTGCCCGTCGACCTGGGACCGGACCGCAGCGACGCACGGATGCACGCCAAGACCGTAGGATCCTACGCAGTGCCGTAGGGGACCGCACCGCCACTTCCCAGCAAATTAGGGACACTGTTGCTCCTGGGGTATCGGCAAGGACCATTCGCAACCGTCTCCATGAAGCTGGGCTACGGTCCCGCACACCGTTAGGCCGTCTTCCGCTCACGCCCCAACATCGTGCAGCCCGCCTCCAGTGGTGTCGCGACAGGCGTGAATGGAGGGACGAATGGAGACGTGTCGTCTTCAGCGATGAGTCGCTTCTGCCTCGGTGCCAATGATGGTCGTATGCGTGTTTGGCGCCGTGCAGGTGAGCGCCACAATCAGGACTGCATACGACCGAGGCACACAGGGCCAACACCCGGCATCATGGTGTGGGGAGCGATCTCCTACACTGGCCGTACACCACTGGTGATCGTCGAGGGGACACTGAATAGTGCACGGTACATCCAAACCGTCATCGAACCCATCGTTCTACCATTCCTAGACCGGCAAGGGAACTTGCTGTTCCAACAGGACAATGCACGTCCGCATGTATCCCGTGCCACCCAACGTGCTCTAGAAGGTGTAAGTCAACTACCCTGGCCAGCAAGATCTCCGGATCTGTCCCCCATTGAGCATGTTTGGGACTGGATGAAGCGTCGTCTCATGCGGTCTGCACGTCCAGCACGAACGCTGGTCCAACTGAGGCGCCAGGTGGAAATGGCATGGCAAGCCGTTCCACAGGACTACATCCAGCATCTCTACGATCGTCTCCATGGGAGAATAGCAGCCTGCATTGCTGCGAAAGGTGGATATACACTGTACTAGTGCCGACATTGTGCATGCTCTGTTGCCTGTGTCTATGTGCTTGTGGTTCTGTCAGTGTGATCATGTGATGTATCTGACCCCAGGAATGTGTCAATAAAGTTTCCCCTTCCTGGGACAATGAATTCACGGTGTTCTTATTTCAATTTCCAGGAGTGCACAGAAGTGTACAGCGCAGCATCTGATATTAAACTTTAAAAACCAACCAAAAATTGATATGATAACCGAAAAGTCTGAAAGAGAGTGTAAATAAAATAACTCAATCCCGGAAACTGAGAGTAAAATTCATATAGCGGCTGCAACCGAGTGAAGAAACTTGACGAAAAAACAATCGACTGTTACAAACAGACGGTTGTCCTTCCAACTCTTCCACGTGCTGTCAGCGAACACTTGTTTTCCGATTACGATTGCTGATATTACTGAAGTGTGTAACTGAGTAGTGTGACCGAATCATGCGTCGTGAAGTGTCAATTGTTTTCTGAAATAATAGTGTATTAGAGATTGGAGTGGGTGGTTAAAGACGTTGCTGCAATGAATCGCAAGCTAACGGCTTATTTTGGAAAAACTGAGCGTAGGGCCAAAAACTCTCGTAAGGAATATGAAGCTTGCGCTACAGAATTGGAACCGTCACAGGCTTGTGCATCTAGAGTCTACAATTTCGACAACACAAAACAATTGGTAAGAGTCATATCTTCTTAATTTTAAATAATACTTCCTTCATGTTATGAGATTTTTAACTAGTAGTAATTAGTTTAATTAAGTAAGATTAGCGCTATTATGGTTAATTGATAACTAATGTTACGAATATGACTGGTTGAAAACATAAAAAGTGAGATCATTTTTTAAAGACCCCATTCGTCTATAAGGAGGTAAAATATTCTCTGCACAAACCAGCATTATTTAAATAATTTGTACTGAAAAATAACACTTTATTCTTGTATTTTTTTTACTAGCTGACCATACGTATTTTTGGTATTAATAATATCGACAAAATTTGTAAGATGTGAGATGGTGGTTGCTTATTCTATGATTGAGGACACAACTGTGAATGCTGTAATGACATTTGTTTAATGTTGCAAACTTTTCACAGATATACACGCTTTTGCACAGTTTACAATGTGAGAATGTTAAGACAGTAATCAAAATGACACATCTTGTCTTCTGAAATTTAACTACTCCTAAACACAACAATATTAAATTTTAACTATAAGTTTCTTTACAAAATTATTCCAACGATTACGTTATAATGTTGGTTAGTACTACGATAAATCATCCGATTCTGGCTCAAAGTTCAGTACTATTTAGGATGACAATCAAGTCTATGGAAGATGGTTAGTTTTGTGACAAGTGGAGCAAAAGATTACCCAAGGTCGTTCGAGTTAACAGGGGAAGCAAGCTGGTGAACCAAGTTTACGCCTCTGCACGCGCTATTTACCTTAGCTGCGATGAGCTGTCATATGCATGGCTGCCCTCTTCCTCTGAAATTCCTATAAAACTTATTAAACCTTTGCTGAATTTTCCAGCAGAAACTCTCCCAATGTTTCTCGTTATGCAAGAAAACAAGTACTCATCCCTTGTCTTGGAGTATGGAGATATACACGCGCATGGCTGGAGCAGCATGCATATTATAACGCCCTCTCAGTTCTCGCAAGAACAATTAACTAACTGGCTGGTTCGTTTCTCCGCTGTTGGAGCTAAACAATGCTACATCTAATTTCTAGCTGAATGTCAGCCGCTGTAAATGCAGTGTTCACACAAATTTCTCCTCTGCGTCGTACAGAGCCTTAAGCCGTCGGCACACGGACCGCGCATCGGAACGTTGAGCGTGCCGAGTTTCTGACGTCATAGCGTGGAACAGCACATTCGGGAGTCTTTCCGAACGTGCAGAGCAATATCTGGCATGTCAGATATTCTGAGCTTGCGTCTGAGCGTTGACCAATAAGATGGCACAACGCCACCTACGTCACACGCATTCAGTCTCCCTTCAGTACAGAGTTGTGAGGCGCCATATTGGCATTCATTTCAAGCCTATATGTACATATGCCGTTTCTGAGCGCCAACAAATTGAGAATCACTGGAAAACCCGTTGTTAACTGTGTGATTCGTTCCAATAAAATAATGAGAAACATCATATTCGTGGCAAAAGATTATTGTAACTTGCGTATTTTGAGAGTAGGCTATTTGAAGGCAGCGACACTCTGAAGATCCACCCAAAACGCACTGTTCTTGGTACAATTTGTTGTAATTAAATTTCAATTGGTAACATATCTACGAGTAAGGTTTTCAGAAAGCCGTAACACACTATGATTAGATACATATGAAGAGATGTTGATTTAGCGTAATGAATTCCGACTCCGTTGACGTCGTCTGATCAGGTAGATGCAACCGCTACTGAGATTCCTTCTGAGGTGCCACAGACGCCAGATCCTGACCTGCCGAATCTTCGCAGCACTGTGACTGAAAATGCTACTGAGATGGACGTTGATTCGGGAATGGTACCTACTTCTGCTTTCCTTCAGGCTGGTCCGGAGTCAGACGAAAGCCACCCACAGTCAGACTCTGAACGACATGTTCGAAAACAAGGGTCGACACGAAAGAGAAAGAAACGTAGCCGTACACCCCCTGATGAATCCATTCTACGGATGGATACCAGGGGTGCAGATCCGAAGATGGACAACAAACCGCTCTTTGATGACCAAAAGTCTGATGCGAACGACCCGCCACAGGCGACCACTGGCAACGAACACCCCTCCTTACTGGCGTCGTCGCCCCCACAGGACGACGTTGAAGAGGGCCTATTCGCTGAGCCGAAAACTACGTCTCCTCTCTACGTGGATGATGTGCACAGCCGATGCCCTACCGCAGTCTCCTGGGCAGAATGACGTGGAGATCGAAGGGACTGGGGTGGACGGTGCTGATGATGGGACGCCCTCATCAGTTGCGCCCGCGCCCGCAAACTCTCCACAATAGCAACCTCTTCGGCGGACCGGCAAGATCGACGACCTCTCGCTCCTGAAGAAGGAGCCCCTCCTGTGCCTGTGGGACTCCAACACCAGCATTATCGTGTCGCAACGATTAACCTCGCGACCATTCGTGCGCCCCACAAACTAGCGCTGCTTCGCGATATGATTTATGATGCGGACATAGATATTGCGCTTTTTCAGGAAGTGCATGTCGCCGATTTTTCACCACCACATGGCTTCACGGCGCATCTTTCTCCCGCTTCGGACACCGGTAGTGGTGTTGCCATCATCTTACGAGAAGGTCTTCCTGCCGAAGATGTCCTATACCTCCGCAACGGCAGAGGTATGGCCCTTACTCTCTTTGGTGTACGCATCGTCAACATTTATGCGCCGTCGGGCTCCAGCTACCGTCGTGAACGCAATGCCTTCTTCGCGAATGAAGTTACACCCCTTTTTATGGGACCACACGATGACTGGGTCATGGGTGGATACTTCAACTGCACCCAGCGACCTCAGGATCAATTGCCGCGTCACTCACCATGCGCACGCGGCTACAATTTGTCGACACGTGGAGACATGTTCACGGTGATCTTATGGGCTTTACGTACTACACTGCGCACTCCTCTCGCCGACTGGATCGCATCTGCATCTCGCGATCCCTAATTCAACACACTCGACAGGCTGAAATCTGGCCTGTTGCTTTCTCAGATCATGAGGCTTACTTCTGTGATGTTCTCACAAGACAGGCAGTATGGCACGGACGTGGTTTATGGAAACTGAATACGGCACTTCTTAATTCACCTGACTGTCGACTTCTAATAGAAGACACTTGGATCACATGTAATAGACGCCGTCCCACGTATTCGTCTACTATATCCTGGTGGATCCAGTGTGCAAAACTGCTCTTCGAAAAACTTTGATGCGGTATGGCAAAGATGTTGTAGCCTGGAGGAAGAGGATTATGGACTTTTACTACAGGATCCTACGAGAATGCTCCACGATGCCAGCCTCCCCTGAGCGCCATACAAGGATGAACCATGCTAAGGCACAAATCTCCAATCTCATGCGGAGGCATTTGGAAGATCTCGCACTGCTGATCGCATGCCACATGAACATCCGTCGATGTACCATATCATCCAAGAACGCCAAAATCGACGCCGAAAATTGATTCACGTCCTAACAGACCAAGAAGGGCGTCGCTACGTAACCCAATCTGCAATAGGGAATATGTTTCACGCCCACTACCAGCAGCTCTACGCCGCAATTCCGCATTCCCCAGAGTTGATCGAGGAGGTCTCACAGCCCAACTTCGGTGGTATCCCAGGAGATGCGGCGATTGACTTGATGTCAGAGGTGACAGATGATGAAGTCCGCGGTGCAATCCGGGCAGGAACCATCAATCGCTCCCCAGGACCCGACGGTCTTCCCCTCGAATTTTATCGCACCTTCCGTGATTTGTTAGAGTCCACCTTCACCTCCATCTGTCGGGAACTGATATCTCCGGAAGTACCTGTGCCGGACGTTTTCATGGAAGGAATTATTATTCCTGTACATAAACCGCATGGTGGCAACAATATCAGTGATTATCGGCCCATCACCCTCCTTAACAGTGATATGAAAATCTTCACTCGCCTTTTGGCGGCACGACTTAAAAACGTTGCTCGATATGTGTCGCCAGACCAAGCATCTTTGGGAGAGGATAATAATATCCGCACGGCTTTATGCCGCTACAGGGATATGATCGCCGTTACGCAGGCACAACGCCTCTCTGGGGCACTTGCTTCTTTGGACTTTAGTCAAGCTTTTGATAGGGTTGACCATTCGTTCCTTACGGCCGTTCTCCACCATATGGGTTTCCCAGTCGCCGTTATCACGGTAGTGATGCGCCTTCTGCGGGGTGCCTCATCCAGGATTATGTACAATGGCAGACTCACTCCTCCGATAAAAATAGGTCGATCCGTACGTCAAGGTTGCCCTCTATCAGCGATTTTGTACGCCTTTTCCTTGGAATCCTTGCTATGTGGACTAAGACAACGTTTGGTAGGGTTGTCCATAGATCGCTACCGATTCTGTTGCACGGCCTATGCTGACGATGTAGTCATCTGTTTACGTAATGCCGACGAGGTTCGAGCTGTTTTGACGTGGGTAGCGACTTATGGTGAGGCATCGGGTAGCTCTTTAAACGTACGAAAGTCACAAGTTATGTTCATTGGCACGGGACTTCCCGTGGAGTGCGTTACACCTCTCACCGCCGTTGATACCATTCGCTGTTTGGGAATAGATTTTTCATCTGATCTCCGGCGTTCAGCCACCATCAACTGCCGACGCCTCCTTTTAATGATCAGGGCAGGTCTTATGGACCATCGCCTTCGATCCCTAGATATTCTCCAACGAGCTCGATATGTAAATATATATATCGCATCCCGAGTTCCCCATGTAGCACAAGTTCTACCTTTCCCGCTTACTGTGGCACGTCGCATGTTGGCAGCGATGGCATCTTTCGTCAGCTCTGGGCTGTTGTTCAAAGTTAACTATGCAACCTTTACTCTTCCCCGTGAACGAGGTGGGATAGGTCTGTTTCACGTGCCGGATAGAGCTCGCGCCCTATTTGTCAGCTCCCAGATGACGGTATGGACACGTTGCCCAACGAGCCTCACTGGTCTCCTCCTGTCAGCATATTCGCCGGTCTCACTGTCAGCCCCAGTGATGATCTCGGATGTTCCGGCCCAGTTCCATTATATACGATACTTCTTTCTTGAACTCAGTTAATCTATGCCTCACCTTACCAAGACAACTTTTACTCAAGACAAAGGCAGTATACAATGTCCTCCAATTAGGTCGTCCACCTAACCCGATTGAACAAAAGTTCCCCCAGGTTGACTGGCGTCATGTATGGCGCGCGGTGTTCGCCTGTTACCTTGACACGAATGTTCAATCTGTCTGGTACCTTACTGTCAGTGGTAAGCAAATCAACCAATTTCGCCTTCATCGTATCCACCTCGCCCAATCACCTCTATGTTCCACATGTGGAGTGCCAGACAATGATGAACATCGGTTTGTTTGCGGTCCGGCGGCGGAGGTTTGGCACTTGGTTCGTCGTATTGTGGCTTTTCTAACGCGGGACATTCCGGATCGGATTACTCCCCTTTCATTATTATTTCCGGAACGTGACTATTTTCCTCGGACAAAGACCAATGCTGTGAACTGGATTCGCGGACATGCCATTCACTACCTATTTGGACAAACTGAAGACTCTGTACTCGATTTTTGGACATACCTCAATGACCGTCATTATGTCGTTGTCCGTCACCCAAAATACAGACATTTTTCCTCAAACTTCCTTGGGAGTGCTTTCCACGACCCGCCTCGCAGCTGGAATGTGTTAAGCCAAGAGAGAAGAAGGTTTCCTGTTTGAACCAATGAACATTTCTGAACAATTTAACGGAACACATCCATTTCGAGAAGACGTGACTCTACATATTACCAGCGGGGCGCAGAAGGCCTCTGATCAATTACACATACACACACACAAAGAAAGAAAAGACAAAAAAATAAAAGAGGAAAAAAATAAAAAAATAAAAATAAAATTCAGAAAAAGGAAGATTTTGTTTTGTTTCTAAGGATAGCCCTAACCTTGATATCCCATATTTCCCCTGATATGTAGGTAGCTCTCTGGAGTAGGGTTAGTCAGGAGCCAACGCCTGAAGTGGACCAGATACTTTTTTTTTTTTGGTTATAGGATGAAAAGTGGCGGTGGCACTTAGGGTTTTTTGTAGTTAAAAAAAAGAAAAGATAAAAGCACCTCAAAAAAATAAAAAAAATAAAAAAAGATGGATAGAGCGTCTGGCATGTAAGCAGCAGATCCCGGGTTCGAGTCCCGGTCGGGGGACACATTTTCATCTGTCCCCGTTGACATATGTCAACGTCTGAAACCAGAAAAAAAAAACGAAAAGGGAAAAAAAGTAGTGTCACTGGCGTATGACGATGTTTTTTGGGGCGGTGGTTCGCGCCTGTACACTTCCAAATTTTTTTTCCTAACATTCGCGTTTTTATTAGTTTTTAATACTGTATTATTAGTTTAATATAAGTATATAGTATAATAGTTGATGTTATGTAAATAAAAGTTCACCTTTCTTTGAGGGATGACTTTGTTCGATTGGCTTAATCTACAGGACAGCTTGCGCTACTTGTATTAAGATATTTTTCTCCGTTTTCTTTTACGCTTCGTAATTCACATGTTGCAAAGATTCTGCTACCGGGTAGGAACAGTGATCAAGTAAGACTGACCTTGGGGTTTTACTGAAATGTGGGAATGATGAAATAATGTTTATCTTGTGCGGAGAAGTATTCCAAATTTGTACCGCACTGTTTGTAGTGGAACTTTTTATAAGTCTGTGTCCTTATTGATTGGACATGGTTCTTTCCTTTTCGTGGACGACGGAGGAAATGTGCGTTTTAATAGAGGTAACGTGGGAATTTTACGCGCGCCCGTTGAGTAAATACTGTGATTTACGTACTACAAACATCCCTCAACTGCCGCTGGAGTGCGTTGCGATCGCGTATATCACGTTGGTCCCACGTACCGTATGCACAAGTTGCATCGTTCCTGAGCGTTCAGCAGCACGTTGAACTTGGCACGCTAACGTTAACGTTCGACAGCACTGTCCGTGTGCCGACGGCTTTATGTGTCCAGTTTTGCACTTGACGCCTGTTGAGAGAAGGGTCCTCGAAAATTTCCGTTTTGTCTTTCTCGCAGCCGGAATTGTCTCCCACCTGGGTTCTTTCGTTCATGTCATGGATTTTTTGACCAATAGGAGCGTTTCTCTTAGTTTGTGGAAATTCTCTCTACCATTAAACTGCATCGAAATCTCGGCACTTTACTCCTTCCTAGTGCGTTTCCGCCAATCGGACGTTTTGTGCCCGCTCTAGACGCCCAAAAAGTTACATGTGTCCATCATGTTTGTACTACTTGCTCTTCACATAATCAAATGCGTCACTGGTTTTGTTCGTAACCATTGGAATTCCGAAACGCAGTTTTTTAAAGCTTTTTTCCGTCCTCCATCTGGTGGTCCATTACTTGCTCTCCCATCTGAGTCACCTGGTCGGCCATTCGTTGACTCGCGCCTTGGGATGCGCCCTAAGAGCTTTCCGTGGTACCCTCTGTGATGTGGCCTACGCCTCTCCTCGCTGTTGCTTCCAAACCAAAACGTTTCCTCTCGCTCTTTGTCTCACCTTCTGCTCATAGACATGCATTATATGATCGGTGTGTTAATACTGTCGATTGAGTGTCATCCCTTTTGCATTACTTACTTATAGGCAAATTTGCTCATTACCGCCGAATTAAGTTAGGTGTCATATTCACCTTCCCGTTACGATATATAAAGCTCTTATATAAGGAGCGAAATTGACCTTCATTTATTCTGCCACCTTACAATTAATTATTCAAAGCTTTCTTTCTCAACAATATCTGCTAACTTTCAATAATAGTCTATAAGCATGTGAAAGTTTCTAAAAGCTTTTCAGACTACTGAAAGAAAGCTTATAAGTGTGGAGTAAGTAATGTGATGCTGGATCTTTCCTGGTTTTGCTGTTATTAATCTGACTACGACTAACTGATGGCACAGGGTGGAACCAACCAACGACCTTCACTGTCATAGATCGCTAATGTAATGTTAAATTTTTAAGCCTTTCTGTAGGAACATTTGCAAACAAAATATCCAGGCAAAGGCCGCTAAATTAAGATAAACTTAGATTTTATGCATCTTTGGACTCATAAATACCATTCATGGACCAGTTTCACAAACAAATAAGAGTTACAGTGTGTAAACTGTATCTTGACAGTCCACAATTGGTAGAAGGTGGGAGACGGCAGTCAGTTGTTCCGGGCCGCCGGTAACATTAGGTAGCTGAAACACTGTCTGAAGTAGCCATTATTGTCTGCTTTCTTACTCTTTACTGCTTCACTGTTCTAAGTTTTTTTCCTTGCCATTACTGTACGGAATTGCTGCAGTTAGTACCTTCATTAAGCAAGTCAATACACAAGACCATTTCAATACTGTTTACTGAGGGCGCCCATACGAATGTTTGTAGGGGGAGAGGGCAAGACCTAAGGATATGGGGTAATGTTAATATTTTGGAAGACAAATTGTGACTTTTTAGTGGTCATAATAAATTAAAATTACTTATATGTGTAAACAACGCTATATACTTTTGTGTTGAGCAACTTGTACGTAATACTGACATTTAAAGCATTTTTAATTCACAGGAAGAAAGACCAGAAAGGACTGAAACATATTATGAGACATGAGATAAAGGAAGAGCTATTAAAGGAGCCTTACATGATGATGAGAAGCTTAAGTTTTTAAAAAAATACTTGGAAGCCTCCCGCAAACTTTTCTTTTCCTACTCAGTTACAAGGGAAGCAAAACCGAAGATTAAAGCATGAATGGATGAGCCAGTACAACTGGCTTTCATACAGTAAAATGTTGTGTGGTGGATTTTGTACTGCATGTGTTCTGTTTTATCCTTCAGGTGCCAGAATCAGCTCCCAGGTACTTATTACAGCTTCCCATTATTGTAAATATTTGAAACCTTTAACTGGCCTGGTAAAAAACATAAGTAACTTGGAGATGTTGGTTCAATCGGAAACACTTCAGATACAAAAACACAATTATTCAAATAGTTTTCAGGCTTGGTTTTTCAGCAAAAATGTCTATGTTGCTAACATTTCGAGTGCTTACAAGGTTTGGTGTTTGCACTATTTTTGTTTACTTAATCCTTTACCTAAGACATTTTGGTTTATTTTTATAGGCATTGAAAACACTGGTAAAAGAACCATTGATCAAATACAAAAAGTCTACAGAAGATCTTCGTCATCATGAAAACACAAAATATCACAAATTTTCCACGGAGAAGGCATAGAGTTCACCAAGTCTTTGGAATCAAGTAAAAAAAGTATTGCTGTTGTCCTCAATATCGAGAAATCTTTAGTTACGGAAAAAAACCGGGAACGCTTGAGGCCTATTATAAAGACTTTAGTCCTGTGTGCTTGAAATAACCTACCTTTACGAGGACGTCATGATCACAGTTTAATTCCCCAGCTAATATAAGGAAAAAACTGATAATCTTCTAGTGGGAAAACTTTTTCAGAGTCTTTTGGCTTTTCATGTGGATGCTGGAGATGAAGATTTGATACATCATTTCAGTACATGTGGCCGAAACAGTTCTGTGGTAAGTAACACAGTCCAAAACCAAGTCATACATTGTATTGGTGATGCTATTCGCTCCTCACTACTGAGGAAAGTGAAAAAGGCTACATTTTTTTTAGCATTGTGTGTCATTAAACAACTGATGACACCAGTAAGGAACAGATGACATTTTGTATTAGGTACATTGACATAGAGACCTTTGTTACCAAAAAATGACTTTCTGAGTTTTGCTGAGCTTAAATCAACTACAGGCACTTCGATTGCAGAAGCCATCCATGAATAACTCCAGACACTGGGGCTGAGTTGTAGTATCAGTTTCAGCATTCTTGTCCGCCTCTGCAAACAGAAAAAAATCCCTATAGAAAGCTATAGCACGGCTACCGTTCACAGAGTCAAAGAAAACAAAGTTGAAGGCAATGTGTCCAACAAGATGGGTGGAAAGACACCAAACCCTTACTACTTTCAAGGAACTGTTTGTCCCGGTCATGACCTTGTTTGACGAACTTTCAAGTAGTCGTGAAACCAATGTAGAAACGGCTAGTAAAGCTTGTATGTTTATTTCTGCTGACCGAAGAGGAGACTTCGTAGTAGCTTTAGCAACTGCAGTATATTGCTTCTCTTTAAGTCTAATCGAACAGCTCCGAAGTCCTAAAATGGACTTAACAATTGCCTTAAATCATGTCAATGATGTGCTTGAGGTGTTCAGCAATATAAGGACGGATGCGGAAATAGAATTCGGAAGTATTCTTGAAGACGCTGTTAAATTGGCAGAAGATATTGGAAGTGTAATAGCAATGCCAAGAACTATTTTGACACAAACCAAAAGAGAACGTTCCTGCTTCTAACGCCGAGGAATACTTAAGGCAAACAGTATTTTTACCTGTCGTGCATCGTTTTATTGCCGAGCTAGAAACAAGATTTCCCCAAGATTTTCTCACTATATTACCACCTGAAGGTCTTATTCCTGCATAATGTTTAAAATACAGTGAGAACGACGTGATCCAGTCATCCAAGAAATATGAACAGGTTTTGGAGAGTTCTTCGCTTTTAATGAAAGGAGAGCTGAAACTATGAAGAAAAAGTGGGTTGATGAAAGTAAAAGACCCAAAACAGTAACTGAAGCATTAATGAATTTTGAAAGCAGTTTTTCGATAATGTATATGTCTTACTACAAATATTGGGGATTATTCCTGTCACCACAAGCACTCCTGAACGAAGCTTCTCTACTTTGAGACGAATAAAGACTTATTTCTGTAACACAATGGGGCAGGTGAGACTAAATGGATTGGCTCTTCCAAATATCCATAAAGAAAGAGATATGGGCATTGAAAATATCATTGACATATTCAGTTAAAAGAAACAGAGACGCATGAGCATGACAGATTGGGCAGAAGAGGAAATAGTGAATTTTGTTACAGAATTTTTTTTTATATTCATGTCAAGTTCAAGTTCTTACATTCATGTCACCTTCTGTATACAGAAAATTAATGAAAACTTATTTGTTGTAAGTTGGCCTTTTTTATGGTTTATGTAATTTATAAAATCTCCCAAGTGAAAATAAGTTTCTTTTACCCTGAACTCCAAAACAGTTACCAAAAACTACTTTAAGCAAACCCAAATTTTACCAATTTGTCAGCAGAGGATCTCAGCTCTCCTTTTGTTAAGCGATATTCCATTCCCCCAACCCCCCGCCCATCCCCCAACTAGCCCCCCCCCCCTCTTTACCTACTTCTAGAACCACCCCTGAACTGAACAAAGCTCCAGGGCCTAATGGAACGCTTGTCAGTTTCTTCACTGATTTTGCAGCTGATTTAGCACCTCCTAACTGTAAGGTCTTGTAGATCCCTCAAACAAAAAACTGTGCCCAGTTCCTGGAAAAAAAGACAGGCCACACCTGCCTGTAAGAAGGTAGTAGAAGTGATCCACAAAACTACTGTCTAATATCCTTGACATCGATTTGTTGTAGAATTTTAAAACACATTCTGTGCTCAAACATAATAAAGTACCTTGAGAATGACTTCCTCAGTGCCAATCAGCATGGATTCTGAAAACATCAAACATGTGAAAACCAACTCACACTTTTCTCGCATGACATACTGAAAGTTTTGGATCAAGGCAGTCATGTGGTATTTCTTGATTTGCGAAAACCATTTTAATCAGTACCACACCTATAGTTATTGTACAAAGTACGATCATGTGGCCGATCAAGTGAAATTTGTGGCTGGATTGGGGACTATTTGGTAGGGAGGACACAGCATGTTATCTTGGATGGAGAATCATCGTCAGATACTGAAGTAACTTCAGGTGTGCCACAGGGAAGCGTGTTGGACCCTTGCTGTTCATGTTGTATGTTAATGACCTTGCAGATAATATTAATAATGGACAATCCATTTATCTATAATGAAGTACTGCCTGAAAGAAGCTGCATAAATATTCAATCAGATCTTGATAATATTGCAAAGTGATGCAAAGATTGGCAACTTTCTTTAAATGTAGAAAAATGTAAAACTGTGCACTTCATAAAAGAAAAAACCATAGTAGCCTATGGCTATAATAAAAGTGAGTCACTGTTGAGTTGGCCAACTCATGCAAATAACTGGGTGTAACATTTTGTAGAGATATGAAATAGAATTATCACTTAGGCTCCATCATGGGTAAAGCAGGCTACACAGATAGGTTTATTGGAAGGATAACCCTAGGAATACACTACAACCTCCTATGCATCTATCACACAGAGATCATGAGGATAAGATTAGAATAACTACTGCTTGTAAAGAGACATTCAAACAGTCATTCTTCATATATGAACATAACAGAAAGAAACCCTAATAACTGGTACAATGGGATGTACCCTCTGCCATGCACTTCACGTGGTTTGTAGAGTGTAGATGTAGATATGTCTAGCATGAACATCTGGGACTTGCAACTCTTGAAATCAATTAATTGCCATGAAAATGTCTTTTGCCCTTTTCTGCCTCATATGTGGGACATAATGGGGTACCTTTTTCTTTTCTTAATAAAATGTCAAATATACCTTATAAAATGTAAATTGAATCATCAGTTCTATTCATATAATGCACAAATGTATGTGGCATCCTCGTCGTCTGTATCAACACCCACACATGTATTGTGGGCCCATTTCTTGCTTGAAAAGCATCTAATCCATCCTTCTTCTGAAAAATCATGGTAATAGAGACCATGATCATCTTCATCATCACGCGATTTTAAGCCTGTATGGTGAGCAGAACCAGCCTTCTCATTGTTTTTGCTATACTTAGAAGAGGATGTTATTTTTCTTCCTGCAAATTTGGGACGTTTTTGTGGTAAATCCAAGCAACATTTGACATTTTTCTTAGGCTGTTTTCCATTCTGAGCATCTCGGATCTCCCGTTTGTATGGGGATGACGTTAAGATGGTGGTTCGTTTTCTTGAAATTCGTTTAGTGCTTTGTACAACTGTAGGAAATGGCAAAACTGTTTCTAGACTTGCACAATGGGAACTACTGCAGGATGGTGAGTCTCTGATATTGTCATCAGATACTGAAGTCATAGGCTCCTTGCTGATTGATACTGAGGGTGGTTCTTCAGTCACATTGGGTAGTTGAATATCTGTCGATGCAGATCGAAGGAAATCCATATCACTGAACATGTTCCTATCAACAGACCAGATTCCATTTTGTAGAAACCCGTTCAAAAATAGCATTGATCATTGTTGCAACTTGCACATGAGCTGCACCAAACAGACAAGCAATCTGAAATAAGATCACAACTTTTCCAGGATTAGATCTTAGCCATTTTCGTACTTTGTCCTCGTAATATTTGCTCAATAGTTTCATAAATGATACATCCAGTGGCTGCAGTCTATGAGAACAATGTGGTGGAAGAAACAACAGAACCACCCCATTTTCCCGTGTTAGGTCAATTGGAGTCAAACGTTTTGTGTGCATTGAATGTCCACCCAGAAGAAGCAAAACTGGTCTTTCTTTTGTCACTACTTTGAACGAAATGAACTTTTTCAACCAGACTGTAAAAAATCTGTTAATCATCTACCCTGTTTCGTGAACTTCAGCAGAAGTGCCAGGAGGAAGTACAGTTTGGAATTCACATTGCATCAGTTTTCTTGGAGAGAGCAGCATGAGTGGGACATATGTTCCAGCAGTAGAGGCACAAATTTCGGGCTGTCACCATTTCTCCCCTCTCAGCTGATGTTATCGCTCCAACCTGGCCACATCCCTTTCTTGCTGTTAGTTTGGAATGGCCTTTATGACACACAGTTAGTGCCGTTTCGTCACAGTTGAAGACCTTTAAAGCAGTGAACTTGTCTACTACCTGGCAATAAAGGTCATAAAACGGTTTTACTGCCACCTGATTGAAACCAATTACATGAGCTGCCAATGTGGCTCCAGGTCTTCCTACTCTTAAATGAGGGTGTTTTGACATAAATCCTCATGTCCAGTCTGTGCCTGCTTTTTCTTTGCAAAATGCACGATGGAGGTTATTATGCTCGACTAACTGGAATGCAAGTTCATGCATCTCATCAAGAGCAACTCCAAATAGCTGAACTTCCATATTTGTTAGATACTGCACAAGATCTTCTTCCTTCTCCTCATTAAAAATACATACA
Source organism: Schistocerca cancellata (assembly GCF_023864275.1). NCBI lineage: Eukaryota > Metazoa > Arthropoda > Insecta > Orthoptera > Acrididae > Schistocerca > Schistocerca cancellata. The sequence goes on along the minus strand of NC_064631.1, from coordinate 228,901,338 downwards.
AAACGTCCCATTTTTTAATGAATTTCGTACTCTGGATCTCCCTTCTTTTCTTAAGATGATGCTCTAAAGTTGTCTGGGGCATGTGAAACTCAGTAGCTGCCCTTCTGTATCCCATATAGCCATTCACAATAGCCTGAACTGCTTCTTGCACAGATACACTGCACCAAAGTTATCTTTCCGTATTCTTTTTATACGTTCTTACCTTTCTGAAATATAGAACCAAAAACGGAATCCATCAGAATAAATAAAATGCAATCAAATACGAAGTAGGGCAGCAAAACCCGTTTTGCCCCACAAGCATATTTTTAGTTATGAGGTCTTGGCAGCAAATGTAATTCAGATGTTTTAAGTAATGTAACGGAACAAGAAGCTCATAACGTACACTTCGAAATAATAATACAGCATGTTGTCTAAATGTATATCATTTCTACTTACTCGAGATGAAAGAATGCTGACCAATTGCAAAACAATGACAGAATACTAGGCAGTGGCCACAATAACACAGACACACTCTGTCCCGCTACCCGTTTTGCCCCATCCTTCCCTATTAGACATGATCTGACTGGAAACGGTATGCTCTTGACACACTTTGAACAAAGAACTTGCCCGCCCATGAATTTAAACTGTTAGTATAATGTGGTACTAAAAATACGGAGCGACTTAGAATCTTTCACATAAAAAATTTACCACACGTCAACGCCGTGTTAAACACAGTCTGCTAAAATCGTAGGACCGCCGTGGACTGCCAAGTGTGGTGTTTGCCAATGAGTCGTATCACAACAGTGGTAAATCAGAAGTGATCGTAGTCCCATATTTTGTTTCAATTAACAGCAGGCTGCGCGAAGAACATTTCACGGAATTTTTTTTTGGAGAACTTTATTATATTTTTCGTAGTTAGGTGAGATTGATTAGTTTTTAAATCCTGCAATCGGTTAACTTAGTTTTATTATATACCATAGATAAAACTGTTAAATCCTATATCATAAACCAATAAAACGTAACTTGTTTCATATAGTTTTAGGATCGTCACTATTAAATGCCTTTAGTAACTCACAAAAAGTTTCAACTAATGATGTTATGTCATTCAGAAGTGACGTGTGTGGCACATGAGTTGTTACCACTAAAATAATAAATTACATTTCTCTGTTTGTGACGGTACGTGTTTGGAAAACAGTTATGAAGAATTGTTTTATCAGCTTTTACAGATTGTATTAAGTCGTAACAACCAGTCACGATAAAACAGAATTCGTAGAAGGTATCACGTTCCCATCCAGGACAGGTGAAACAGTATATAAGCAATAAGAAAAGGAGAGGTATCCCGTTTCAGTAGCTGGTATCCAGTACCTCTTCTCGTTTCAAAACCTGTCTCCAGCCTGAATCAAGAGTGAACTGTTAACGTGCCGCTCTTGTATATAGCTTATGTTAGATCATCTTGAAGATCTCTCGTGCCAATGATCGACATCTCGCGTTACATTTTCTAAGTTGGTATAACGTTTGACAACTGACTCGCACCGAAACTTGACAGAAGCACGTGAGTGTTGTTTGTAAACATTTACACAAGTGTATAGAAACAATGGATCAGAGGATAATTACGTTGACTAGCCTTATTCCAACAATAAGCTTGGACAATTACTTGGAAATTAGCATCACACGAAAGTTCAAGCATTTAGGTGTGTTATCAAAGAGTGGTGTACTCTCTGTTTACTTAATTTCTCGAAAAATTGACTGTGCACAGAGACGGATTTGGCGAAGTTCAAATGAAGTCAACAGGTAAGTTAGACGGAAAACACATGCAAGTGATTTTGTTAGGTCTTCTAATGCTCCATTTATATTATGTCACGGGCGAAGTGCCTGGACATCTTGTGAAATCTTGCCATATGAAGTTTAGCGACTGACTTCAGATTAGCTGTAGATCGAAGCATTTAAAGTCACAAATCTTAAACGTCTGTAGAGTGCTACTGCTGTCTCGTTGACGTCCAGAAAAATCCCAGCACTGAGTTTTACGTACGATATACAAAAATAAAACTAATGTTTTTTGTCGAATTTAGTGATACTCTTAATGACGATATTTTCTCGATAACCTTTTCCCAATATTTGACATAATTTGTAAATTTTGCGAATATAATTTTACATTTCTAGTTCAAGTAATCGTCGTAACAGTAGTAACTTTGGAGGTTATTAATCGGATAATGTGCCAGTATTGTGTCAGAAAAGAATCGTAATTTGTTTCACATAAATAGGCCTATGAGGAATGAGAGTAGTGATATGGAATGTGGTCACGAATGTCGTTGATATTATTGTCATTTCGTACATGGCTCCCATGCATCCAAATTTCTTTGCATACTGCCTTAGGTTATGCTGGGGATACTGCATTATTCTTGTGCTCTATATTTCAGTTGTATTACAGAACTGTTTCTGCAAGACAGTATCGTGATCACAGTAACTTAAATAGTCGTTTTATTATATTCTTTGTTTTGATTCAAATAACTGATTTTGCAAGCAGGTGACTTGTCAAGATCTGATTTACAGAATAATACGCAGTTGTTCATAATAACTTTTATTACGTTCACACTCGAAGACACAACGATAAACATAAGTCACTATGCCAACAGCGACAAAGATTATGCTCTAATACATCAGCGGTACGATTGTGCTAAACTCATGTGGCAAAGAATGTCAAAGTTCTGCCACAGGTGATTTAGTTTTGCAATGCAGATATCTGTAGTATTCATTGATCTACAGTGGAAAAGCCTATGTGGAACATGAACATTGTATTAGAAAATAAAATCATTCACTGAGGAGGAGAGGAAAAACTCAGTGTTAGTATATATTGTAACAAGGTGTTAAGGAGTGTAGCTTAGATTTAAATCTTGCCCCCTTAATTTGTATCAAAAATAGAGATTTGAAATGAGTGTTGTTGATTTTATGGTTAGGGAAGGTGGGGTGATATGGTGAGAGAGGCTGAGCAAGTAAAGAAGACAGCAGTATAGAGGAAGGAGGACTGTGAAAGCTTACTAGAGGCAGTTTAGAGGGAGTAGTAATTGCATATGGGACATGAAAATACAAGGAGATCATATTGGAGGGAACTGCTAAGAAAATAATGGAGTTTGAGGGTAAGACAAGTGTGAAGTCCATTTTTCAATTTAGTCATCTTTTAGGTCAATCCACTTTGTTCATACCTTTTTCTTTTAGTAGGTGCAAACTGTGAAATATGATTGTGGATATTCTACAAAACATTCTTTTAACAAAATTGTGAAGGGAAAGTTGCTACTCACCATACAATAGGGATGCTGAGTCGCAGATGGGCACAACAAAAAGACTGTTACAAATATAACTTTTGGCCAGTAAGGCCTTTGTCAAAATTAGACAACAAACACATATGTTCATACTCATGCAATGCAACTATACACGATTCAGGCAACTGTTGCCTGAGATTGCAGTCTCGTGTGTGTGTGTGTGTGTGTGTGTGTTTCCTTTCCGCAATATTGCTACATTCTATCATGGATATTCCATTCTTTGAAACACTCTTTGAAGTGTGATATAACCTCTCCATTGGTCTTAAAGCATTCTCCAACCACAAATGACTTTATTTGTTGGGAATGATGAATGCCAGAGGGTGCCATATATGGGTGGATTCCTGCAGTTCATATTCAGATCCCGTAATTTCACTATCATTGACATGTATGTTCTTCTGTTCATACACAGTTTGCACAAGGTAAGTTGTAATTTGAAAATATTTTTGCACTGTTTCTTCACTTCTCTTTACACTTATTGCACACACTACATAAACTCCCTGGTGGCTACAGGACCATAAACATGCTGCTGTGCCCCTTGCGTTCCCTTCAGTCCCCCCCCCCCCCCCCCAGAAAACCGACTCCAGGACCACAAACATCCTACCATGTGTCATGCATGCACAGCTCCATGTCATCCCTGAGCTATGTTCATTCATGATGAAAACAACAGGACATTACTATCATGCAGTTAAGAGTGTCACATATGATTTTTTTGCAAAAGCATTACAGTATTGTACTATCACAAGGTGTTGTAGTTATCACCTTTACTTATTAACCACAAGTTTGAATTCACAAAGTAATCTCTGATTGTGTTGTATACATTACTTATGAAGAACGTTGTAGCAGCTATTTCAAACAGATGTATTTTAATGCAATAATCTTTTTCCTCTCTTTGGGAAGTTCATTATACAGTTTTATTTCTTGATAGAAAATTCTACTTTTAGTTTTTTTTTGTTTTTCCTTGGTAAATATAAGTCCAAACAGGCTCTGTTTCATGGTTATGTGTAGAACTGTTCAGCAAATACTTAGAAATGGCTTCCCTAAGATGTACAACAGATTGGTAGATGTGCTTTCTCAGTGCAGTAAAGATTCCCAATGGCTGATTGTTGTTCTAGTTATTATACTTACAGCAATTTTCTGCAGGTTAACAACTGTATACATATGTTGTGTCTTTGATCCCACAGAAAAGAATCACATAGGCCTAACTAAGAAATGAGTGTGCCTTGGAGTACGAAGTCATCATGGGATATTGGCTGTTACCAACTGATGCTGGAACCCTAAAAGCAAAACATACATTATGTTGATTGAAACAAAAATATTTTTACTGTTCCAGTCCATACCATTTTGTTATTTCCATTCGGTCCAGTAAACATCCATAGTAATCAGCAGTTATTATACTAGCTTTTATTATTTAATCAATAAGAATAATTCCTTTTGCACTCTGAAAACATTGCAATATTCCAGTGTCAATATTATTCCGAGCTTCAATGTCCAAAGGAACTGGAAATGCAGCAACTACAGCCATTAAGAAATATGAGTCATTCAATAATTAAAGAGAGAAATTGGTCTGGAGCAAAAAGCGTGTGTTTTTACGAAACAATACTTTTTCTGCTTTTCATCATAATCCCCTTGAACATTTATGCACTTGTTTCAACTGGCTACAAACTTTTTTATTCCGGCTGCAAAGAACTCCTTTTCTTGATGTTTGAACCAATTTCCCACAAACATTTTCATGTCCTCGTCTTGGAAGCTCTTTCCACGTAATGCATCCTTCAGTGCACAAAACAAACGGAAATGATTAGGTGCTAAATCAGGACTATAAGGGGGATGAGGCAGTACTTCCGAGCCCATTTTGTTAGTGGTTTCACGGGTTAGTTGAGCAATATGAGGAAATGCATTGTCTTGCTGGAGAATCACACCTCTCTTCTGAGATCCACTACGTCTCTCTCTCTCTCTCTCATGACTGGCTTCACCTTGTTTGAAAGTAAATGCGGGTAGTATTGGCTGTTCATTGTATGCTGCTCTTCAAGATAATCACAAAAAACTGGACCTTCAGCTGATGCTTGGGTTTTGAATTTTTTCTTGTCAGGTGAGTTGGTGTGCTTCCACTCTGTGCTTTGTCTTTTTGATTCTGGCTCATAATAGTGAACCCAAGTTTCATCACAAGTTAAAATTTTGTTGAGGAAGTGCTCGCCTTCTCTTTTGTAATGTTCCTTTAGCTTTGTGCACTCTCTCAACCTTGTTTCCTTGTGTAGCCACGTCAACTCCTTTGGGATCCATCGTGACATGTTTTGTGATATTTCAGCTTGTTACGGATAATGTTATGAACTTACCAGTACTAACTTGAACCTTATAAACTATCATTTCCACAGTCACACGCTGATCAGCAGGAATAATGTCATCAGTTCGACTTTCAAGTTAACTAATGTGGACATTTCAAGCAGACTCGCCATCGTGAAATGTATCATGGCTCATCCCAGTGATGGCAACTTAAAGCCATAAAAGTACCAAACTTGCCCTACTAACAGTTTTTTCCCAGACCAATTTGTCTCTCTAATTATTGATTGACCGTCATACATGAAATGTATTCGAAATTGCAAGTATCAGCTGTGTAATGGAACGACAACAATGAAAATTTGTGCTGGACTGGGACTTGGACCCGGATTTCCCACTTATCTCGAGCAGTCACCTTACCATTGCATCGTAATTTGGAATAACACATACACTGCAATACTGTATTTGTCTGTCAACATTGGGCAAATTACCTTCAAGTAAAATGTGTCTGCTGTATGGGGGTATACATACTGGATGTACAAGTACAGGTTGTACACACATGGTTGACAACATATGGAAGTTTGGATCTTGGCCATGATTCATACTTGGCTAGCCTAATGGTAAGATGACCACTCGCAATAAGTGAGAAACCCAGGTCTGAGTCCCGGTCTGGCACAAATTTTCATTGTTGTCTTTCCGTTATACATCTGATGGTTGTTCATATTCATAATTGTGAATACATTTCATGTAATGAAAACACTGTGCCCTAATGGTGGAACTGAATAAATTTTTTGGTGTAGGGTCACTAACTTCCCTGCTCTATTTTTATTGTTGTTTCATTTATGGCATATTCATTATCACATTTGTTTTTTGGCCAGCATTAAAGAAATGCTGCACCCATCTTCACTAGTTTATTCTTCACACAATATGTACCACATTATTTATTCTGATATGTCTGATATATCAGCTACGTCATAGACTTCTCTCATGAGCATCCATTCTTAAATTATCAAACACTGGAAAGTCCAGGCTGGAATGTAACAATATTATGAAAAAGAAAGTTGCTACTCACCATATAGTGGATATGCTAAGTTGCAGATAGGCACAACAAAAAGAGTCTCACAATTAAACCTTTCAGCCATTAAAGCCTTTGTCAACACTAGACACACACATGCACACACACACACATTCATGCAAACACAACTCACACACATGACTGTTGTCTCAGGCAACTGAACTGTGGTTCACATGTAAAGGAGACTGTATATAGGATGCTGGTGCAAAGTATTATTTAGTACTGCTCAAGGGTTTGGGATCTGTACCAGGTCAGATTCAAGGAAGAGAACGAAGCAATACAGAGGAGAGCTGCTAGATTTGTTACCTGTAGGTTCAAGCAGTACGTAAGTGTTACTACAAAGATGCTTCGGGAACTCAAATGGGAATACTTGGAGGGAAGGCTATGCTCTTGTTGATTAATTCGAGAAAATTTAGAGAACTGACATTTAAAGCTGACTGCCAAATGATTCTATTGCCTCCAACTTATGTCACATGTAAGGACCACAAAGGTAAGATAAGAGAAATTAGGGCTCACATGGAGGCATATAGACAGTCATTCTTCCTTCGCTCTATTTGCAAGTGGAAAAGGAAAGGAAATGAGTAGTAGTGGCACAGGGTACTGCCTGCCTTGCACCTTATGGTAGCTTATGGAGTATCTATGTAGATGCAGATGAAAGGGTGCAGGTGGTCCACAATAGTGTTCATATAGTTTACAGTTGTTACAGTATCTTTGATTACCAATGTGGGTACCATGGAAACACATGTGACTGTTCTTCATAGCATAATATTGCCCCCATCAGTGTTTGTCCAAGGTGCAGTGCATGTTTCGAGGAGCCGTTCAGCTGGATGATGGCCCATCTCGCCACAACCATTGACGTTATGTAGTAAGAAATGTGATTCATCTGACCACGTGGCATGTTTCCTTTGATCCATATCCCAACATTGATGCTCTTATACCTGCTGTAGTTGTTCTGACAGTGTCATTGGGTCATCATGGGAACACTGTGGGTCATCTGTAGCGGAGCTCCACATTATGGTGTAACTCCACGTTATGATGTGCCTGAACAGTACGCTCTGAACCCCCTGCGGGTTCAGGGGTTAGAATTGGCCGGCGGTATTCCTGCCTGTTGTAAGAGGCAACTAAAATGAGTCTCACACATTTTGGCCTTCATGTGTTGGTCCCTTGTAGGGTTTGACCTCCATTCTTCAAAATTTTTGCGAAGAGCGAGCCAATTTGGGAAGAGTGCCTTACATGATGCATCGTGTCTATAGTGCATTGATACCTTTAGCCCCCTTTCTGGTCGTCGCATTGCAGTCTCGCTCATTCTCCATCTCTTGGGCGAGGATACATTCCTGGGTGTGGTTTCCGCCATGCACTATGCAGTGTCGCTTTCTGTGCCGGTGATGGCCATGAACTTTTTTTGCACTTGATATCCCGCATGGTAGCCAATTCATTGTGGTGGGGCCGTCATGTACCCTGTTGGTTGTAGAGCCCCTGACAACACAGGGATCGCCCTGCTGATGGCTGCACCGTTAAGTCCCCACTTATGCTAAGGAGTAGATGCCTATCTCCCTGAGGCATCAGGACTCCCAGAAATGGCCATCCTGCCAGGTGGCCCTTGCTGAGGCTGGGTAGCACCCGTGGGGAGGGCCCTTGGTCAGAGTGAGTGGCATCAGGGCGGACGACACGCAATAAAGCGTGGTAACTCATCTCTTGCTGGTGGCCAGCTGCCAGCAGTCTAAGCATTCAAGGGTTCACTTAAATACACAGAAGTATGACCTACACTGAGGCTAAGCGAAAATCTTGTGCATATGACATCTACTTACACCTCTGCTGTGACAACGGGTCTACCATCTCCCGTTTCGCCACGAACAGTTGGCTATCAGAGCCGTCAGACTCCACCTGCTCCCTTGATGGTGGGGGGGGGGGGGGGCACTTGCTTCTGCACCACCTACTTCAGCAGCAACCCCCCCTGCCCTCAACCATCAGGGACATCAGTCCTCACTTCGTAAGTCTTCTTCAGGTCCTCTCGCCAGGAAGGGCCCTTGGGTCACTCCCTTCCCGGGTTCTGACCAGTGGAAAAGCGGATGCCTGCCAGTGGCTGAAGCAACTGCAGGTAGGTGGTTGTGTAGCCTCATGGTCCTCCTCAGTCCCTGAGACTGATACAGTGAAGCCCTCCCTGCCAGAACCACCGAAGGAACAGCAGGAGAAGCCAAAAAAGCAGAAGCCTCCTAAGCATCTAGACCTTGTGGTGGCATCCATCCCACCACTCCCTACCAGCTCTGTGTCTGAGGATGAGGTGGAGATTCTGACTTCTGTTGAGGACAAAGATCTTGCCGGACACAATGGATGTCGCTCACACAGGTACTCAATGAGAGGCAGCAGGTGACCCAGCAGCGTAATCCACCTCCTCGGTCCCTTCACGTCTTTTTCGGCCACGGGGGATGTCAGTCTCAAGTGGAATTGCAGCAGTTTTTTCCACCACCTTGCTGAGCTCCGATGACTTATCAGCCTTCACTCTTTCTTCTGCATTGCTCTCCAGGAAACTTGGTTTCTGGCGATGTGAACCCCCACCCACCGTGGCCATCAGGGTTATTATAAGAATCGTGCAGCTTTTGCGAGATATCTGGTGGAGTTTGTGTCTATGTCCTTAACTCTCTTTACAGCGAGTGTGTACCTCTTTGTCAACGTCATAAGCAGCACCCGTCACGGGACGACCTCATTGAATTTAAGCGGCTCCGTGCCCAAGCCTGACACCTTATTTGCCGACAAAAGCTGCAGTGCTGGGAAAGGTATGTCACCAGCATTGACATCCATACCTCTCCATCGCAGGTTTGGGCCAAGATTAGGCAACTCTATGGCTATCGGACTCCTGGCGGCATACCTGGACTTTCCCTGAATGGAGCAGTCTGTACTAACTCCGACATGATTGCAGAACTCTTAGCAGAGCATTATGCTCAGAGTTCCACTTCTATGTATTACCCCTTGGGCTTCTGCTCCCTGAAAGAGCGGTTGGAACATTGGAGCCTTTCCTTCCATACGTGCCACCCTGAGTCGTACAATGCTCCATTCAGTGAGTGGGAATTCCAAAGTGCCCTAGACGCTTGCCCTGATTTGGCTCCCAGGCCAGATCGCATCCACTATCACATGCTCAAACACCTCTCGGTGAACTGCCAGCGACACCTCAACCTTTTCAACCGTATCTGGGTTGAGGGTGAGTTTCTGTCACAATCATGGGAAAGCATCGTCATCCCCATGTTGAAACCTGGCAAGAACCCACTGGAGGTGGACAGCTACTGCCCCATTAGCCTCACCAACATTCCGTGCAAGTTGCTCGAACGCATGGTGAGCTGGAGGTTGAGTTGGCTACTTGAGTCTCAGGGCCTTCTGGCTGTGTCTCAGGGTGGGTTCCGTAAGGGGTGCTCTGCCACCGATAATCTTATCTGCCTGCAGTCTGCCATCCTTACGGCATTTGCCCACCGTCAGCATCTGGTTGCTGTCTTTTTTTGGCATGCGGAAGGCCTACAATACAACATGGCAACATCACATCCTCGCCATGCTTCATGGGTGGGGTCTTAGGGGCCTGCTCCTGATTTTTATTCAAAATTTTCTGTCATTTTGTTCCTTCCGTGTGCAAGTTGGTCCCTCCCATAGTTCCTCCTGAGTCCAGGAGAATGGGATCCTGCAGGGCTCCGTCTTGAGTGTCTGCCTCTTTTTAGTTGCTATCAATGGGCTTGCTGCAGCTGTGGGAAGGTCTGTCTCAGGTTCTCTGTATGCTGGTGACATTTTCCTGTACTATAGCTCCATTGGCATTGCGGTTGCTGAACGGCAGCTGCAGGGCGCTATCCGCAAAGTGCAGTCTTGGGCTGCATCGCATGGCTTCCAGTTTTCGGCCGCCGAGACTTGTGTCATACATTTCTGCTGGTGTCGCACCTTAAACCCTGAGCCACGGCTGTATCTTAACGGCGAACCTCTTGCTGTGGTGGAGACGCATCGATTTTTGGGATTGCTCTTTGATGTCCGGTTGACTTGGCTCTCTCATATTCGGCAGCTTAAACAAACGTGCTGGCACCATCTTAACGCTCTTCGTTGCTTGAGTCACATCAGCTGGGGTGCCAATCGATCTACCCTTCTGTGAGTGTATCAGGTGTCGATTCAGTCCCGTCTTGATTATGGGAGCCTGGCTTACGGTTTGGCAATACCTTCTGCGTTGCGGTTGCTTGACCCCATACTTCACTGTGGGATCCGACTTGCAACTGGAGCTTTCCGCACAAGCCCTGTAAACAGCATTACTTGTGGAGGCTGGTGTCCCTCCTTTGCGGATCTGGCGCCAACAACTACTGGCCGCTAATGCTGCACATGTTGGTCCCTCCCTTAGTTCCTCCTGAGTCCAGGAGAATGGGGTCCCGCAGGGCTCCATCTTGAGTGTCTGCTTCTTTTTAGTTGCTATCAATCGGCTCGCTGCAGCTTTGGGCATCCAAATTACCATCTCCTGTTCCCCAACTCGGTCATCCATCTTCCAGAACGGCGGCCCTGGCAGGGTGTACGATCGTGGTGAATGTCCGAGCTCTTCTCTCTGAACTTGAGTTTTTCCCTCTCCCACCTCTTTTCTGGGCCCATATACATATACCCCCGTGGTGTGTGCCCCGCCCATGCCTTTGGCTGGATTTGGCACAGGGCCTGAAGGACTCAGTCCCTCCTGAGGCCCTCCCGCCTCGCTTTCTTTCCATCCTTGCCGCGTTTCAAGGCTCTGACGTGGTCTATACCGACTGTTCGATGGTTGCTGGTCGAGCTGGTTATGCAGTTATTCTTGGCGATCATTCTGAACAACACTCATTGCCAGGTGGCTGCAGTGTTTCACTGCCGAGCTGGTAGCCATCTCTAGCGCCCTAGAGCACATCCGCTCCTGCTCAGGTGGGTCCTTTGTTATCTGTAGTGACTCCCTGAGCAGTTTATGAGCTATCAACCAGTGTTTTCTTCGCTCTCGTCTGGTGATGACTATCCAGGAGTCCATCCGTACTCTTGCCTGTTGCGGCCGCTACTTGGTCTGTGTCATGTTGGCATCCTGGATAATGAACGGGTTGGCAGGCTGCCCAAACAGGCTGTCGATGCACTTCTCCTGGAGATTGGCCTTTGATCTCCAGTCAGTGTTGCGGCAGAAGGTCCTTGATACCTGGAGTGATGAATGGCGCACCCTGCCTTGATACCTGGAGTGATGAATGGCGCACCCTGCCTTCACCCAACAAACTTCGGGTCATCAAGGAGACTACTGATGTGTGGCACTCCTCCTTGCGGGCCTCTCGCAAGGTCTCCATAGTACTCTGCCAGCTCCGCATTGGCCATACCTGGCTGACGCACGGGCATTTATTGCGCTACTAGGACCTGCCCCTATGTCGTTGTGGATCAGCGTTGACAGTGGTCCACAACTTGTTGGACTGTCCACTTATAACTGCACTCAGATAGACTTTTGCACTGTCTGATATGCTCCCTGCTCTTTTAACAGATGACACTGCAATGGCAGGCTTAGTTTTGAGTTTTATTAGAGCAGGGGGCTTTTAACACTCAATCTGAGGGTTTGTCCCTTTTGTGTGTTGCGTCTGGCCTTTGGCCTATGGTGTTATTAGATTGGGGTTTTTAGTGTGTCTCTTGGTGGCTGGCTTTTCTGTTTTTTTTTTTCTCATGGTTGGCAACCGCTGTAACACACTGTATGTTTTTAATTCCTATTGTCTATATCTTTCTTGTTCTGTGTCATCCCTTGTTACCTCCGTTGACGTTTTTATTCCTTGTGGGTTTTCATGGTTGTGGAAAAAGGGACCAATGGCCTTTGTAGTCTGGTCCCTTCAACCCCCACAAACCGCCACCAGTATGCTCCGAAACACTTGTGTCACAGTCCTGCTTTTGAAAGTGGGCAAGCCTCCAATCTCCATGTTCTGTGCTGAGGTGTGGACAACCAATCATGTTGTTGCCTCCTCATGGTTTCATTGGCCTTTGACCACTTTAGATAGATGACTATGGTAGTAACACATGAACAGCCAGTTTCTGAGATGGTCGTTCCCACATTGCAGGACACAGCAATCTGCCCTGTATCAGTGGATTTCCACACCTGCGGTCCACATTGTCACTAGAATGATTCTCTCTTCAGTTCTGCTTTGCTTGTATGCTTTCCTTATGACAGCATGTGTCTACAATGCCAGCAGACAACATTCTGTCTTGTATTAAGCAGTTTTTATAACAATTTTTCTCATTAGTTTATCACTGATATCAGTACTATATGTGTGCCAAACTGAGAAATTATCTTTTTGCTGTCATTTTATGAGATATGATAGAAAAATGTGGCTAGCTAATGTTGGAATGGCAGTTTGAAATGGTGTGGGAAGATGGACAGATAACTAGGGATAGGCAAAAGGTAAACAGACGATAGGGATTGGTAAAGACTAAGACTAGTCGGATTGCAGGGCTATAATGTGTTGGAAGAACAGTTGCCACCCACAGAATTAAAATAAGATTTTTTTTTTTTTTTTTGGGTGGGGGAGGGGGGGGGGTCTATGGCATGTCTTGTTTTGCATGTAGTGTATTAAAGTTAAATTTGTTTTCCTGAGCAGATGTATTGGTCATATCCACATAAAAATATATGGATTGCTTGCAGTGACGGCATGACTGCATTTACAAGTATTACTCCCATTGACAATTCTCCAATAGGATGGGCTGGGTGGATGAACAGGACAGGTCTTGCACCTGGGTATGGATGGGGCTTTACCACGTGAAGATGTTGCTTAGGAGATTTGTTTATAGTTCAGATGTGAAGGGAACTGGCCATCTGTGAAATCCTTGGCAAGTCATTCTACAAGGTGCATCTGAAAAGGATCAAGACAATGTAGATTGCCTTTTTTTGGCAGTAAGAGCTTGATGTGTCATGAATTTCTGACTGAGGGAGGTGGGGAAGACAGTGAACACCATGCCATTGACTGTCAATTGGTCTCCGCATTCTTCTGGTAGCACCAGGTCTAATCTCCTGTAATGATATGGATAGCTAACTGTGTATGATCACAATGCTTCGAGCTATTCCACAATAAATACTGGCTAACAGTTATCAACAGCTTTACAGCCAATACCAGAAGTGTATTGTAGCTAATGGTGATTATTTTGAAGGTCAGTAAAGCTATTTTCAAGATCATTCACCGGGCTTTACAGATGTGCCCTGTATGCTGGAAGAAAGACCACTTAGGATATGTGATGTCTGCAGGTGGCAGAGCAAAGTAAGAGACTGTCAGTGTGGCAAGTGTAGCAAGTATTGAAGTGAATATATTTTTGGTTGATTGGTTTACTGTAGACTTAAATTATTAAGAAACTATGGAGGAGCCAGATCTCGACATCAGGGAAGGTGGGCTCACTGAACATAAGATAACTGGGTGAAATGTAGGTGAGACATATTGGAGTTTGAGGTTTGGGAAGATTGAAGTCTGAGTATTTTGATCTTGCACCCAGACCATAAATAAATCTCATGGAATTAGAACCCTATGAGTGAGCAGTTTCGATTTTTAAATGTACAAGTGGAATTGTGCAAGCTGGACTACAAATAGGTTGACTTCAGAGGGTGCTTTGACTCTGTTGTAGAGCTGAAATGTTGAAATAGCTCTGCAACGTTTGTGTTATACATAATATAAGATGTTGAAAAAGATATTCCAAAAAAGTTATCATTTAACTTGTCACTGAGGAATGAAGTGTTTGTTGCACAGTATCATTTCTTATGGATACTATGTGGTGTCCACAACAGAGTGAAGCAGAACTCCACCGACAAACTTTCAGAGATGGTATGGACCAAAACAAGAAGGGGAAAAAAAAAGAAATATAGTAAAAAAGGGCTGTAAAATGCATACCTTAAGAACTTTGGACACTTGTTCAGTAGAAGAAATGTGTTTCACAGTAGTGGAGATAAACCAGTGTCTTATAACTCTTAAGTTATGCACTTTGGAGCCAATTTTTATTAGACTTTTTAGTTTTTTAGTTTTGTCCATGCTACCACCTCTTAAAATATGGAAATTAAAGAGAAGAGATACTTATGTCTCACAGTAGTGAAGATGAAAAAGTGTTCATTTCTTAAGGTATATGTTTTAGAACCCAGTTTTCTAGAAAATTGTTGTTCTTGTTTTGGTTTGTATTACAGCCTCTGAAAGTTTGTTGTTAAAATGAAACTACAGTATATGGTCCCCGGTTCAAGTCTCAAACACTTAAGATGTTTATATGCAGACTAAAGCGAAAAATGAAAATTAGTATCAAGGCTGGGATTCAAACCCAGGAAAGTCCACCGGACCTAACGGAATACCAGTTCGATTCTACACAGAGTATGCGAAAGAACTTGCCCCCCTTCTAACAGCCGTGTACCGCAAGTCTCTAGAGGAATGGAAGGTTCCAAATGATTGGAAAAGAGCACAGGTAGTCCCAGTCTTCAAGAAGGGTCGTCGGGCAGATGCGCAAAACTATAGACCTATATCTCTGATGTCGATCTGTTGTAGAATTTTAGAACATGTTTTTTGCTCGCGTATTATGTCTTTTCTGGAAACCCAGAATCTACTCTGTAGGAATCAACATGGATTCCGGATACAGTGATCGTGTGAGACCCAACTCACTTTATTTGTTCGTGAGATCCAGAAAATGTTAGATACAGGCTCCCAGGTAGATGCCATTTTCCTTGACTTCCGGAAGGCGTTCTATACAGTTCCGCACTGTTGCCTGATAAACAAAGTAAGAGCCTATGGAATATCAGACCAGCTGTGTGGCTGGATTGAAGAGTTTTTAGCAAACAGAACACAGCATGTTGTTCTCAATGGAGAGACGCCTACAGACGTTAAAGTAACCTCTGGCGTGCTACAGGGGAGTGTTATGGGACCATAGCTTTTCGCAATATATGTAAATGACCTAGTAGATAGTGTCGGAAGTTCCGTGTGGCTTTTCGCGGATGATGCTGTAGTATACAGAGAATTTGCAGCATTAGAAAATTGCAGCGAAATGCAGGAAGATCTGCAGCGGATAGGCACTTGGTGCAGGGAGTGGCAACTGTTCCTTAACATAGACAAATGTAATGTATTGCGAATACATAGAAAGAAGGATCCTTTATTGTATGATTATATGATAGCAGAACAAACATTGGTAGCAGTTACTTCTGTAAAATATCTGTGAGTATGCGTGCGGAACGATTTGAAGTGGAATGATCATATAAAATTAATTGTTGGTAAGGCGGGTACCAGGTTGAGATTCATTGGGAGAGTCCTTAGAAAATGCGGTCCATCAACAAAGGAGGTGGCTTACAAAACACTCGTTCGACCTATACTTGAGTATTGCTCATCAGTGTGGGATCCGCACCAGATCGGGTTGACGGAGGAGATAGAGAAGATCCAAAGAAGAGCGGCGCGTTTTGTCACAGGGTTATTTGGTAACCGTGATAGCGTTACGGAGATGTTTAACAAACTCAAGTGGCAAACTCTGCAAGAGAGGCGCTCTGCATCGCGGTGTAGCTTGCTCGCCAGGTTTCGAGAGGGTGCGTTTCTGGATGAGGTATCGAATATATTGCTTCCCCCTACTTATACCTCCCGAGGAGATCACGAATGTAAAATTAGAGAGATTTGAGCGTGCACGGAGGCTTTCCGGCAGTCATTTTTCCTGCGAACCATACGCGACTGGAACAGGAAAGGGAGGTAATGACAGTGGCACATAAAGTGCCCTCCACCACACACCATTGAGTGGTTTGTGGAGTATAAATGTAGATGTAGATGTCTCCTGCTCATTAGGTAGATGTGCTAACCACTACACCGTGCTGGCACAATGGCTTTGCACAACTCCGTGGACTATCCTAGACCCCTCCTTCACCAATACCAAGTGGGCTGAGGCATAATGGGAATTTGGATTGAGGAGGGAGGTGTGTTGGGGTAGCCCATGCAGTTGTGCAAAGCCTCTCACCAGGGCGTGTAGTGTTCATTGCATCTGCCTAATGAGCGTGAGGCCGTGGTTTGAATCACGGCCTTCGTACAAGTTTTAGCTCATGCTTGAATCAGCATGTTTTCTTCTCATGGCATTACAATCCTTCATGGATCTTAGCCTCTTCAACAAATTTCCTCCATTCTACCCTCTCCAATTCAGTTCTCTGCCATCCTCAAGCTCTGAGATATTTTATATCTCCTTCCACATCGTTTATCCACCACTTTCATGGCCTTTCTCTCTGTCTTCTCCCAGTTGGCCTCCACCTTTTTAGTTGTTCATCCAGTATCCACCCTTAGGACATGTAGAAGCCAGGCTATTTTCTCACTTTTTATTGTTCTTACAATGTTAGCTACTTGTATTAGGCAATCTATCTCTATATTCATTGTAGATCTCCAGAAACCATTGTTATTCTGAACTGCCCCATGGACCTTGTACAGAACCCTGTGTTCAAATATTCTGAGCTGCAGCTCTTTAGTATTCATTAATGACCATTTTTCACATCTATATTTTATAACTGGCCTGATCATGGCCTTAAAAATTTGAAGTTTCAGTTGCCTGTTTAATAATCTAGAGGGCATCAATTTCTTAAAAATTTGGGAGCATCTGTTACCACTTAGGATGGCTGTTTTATATCAGTGGACATGGAATTAGTCCTGTTAATATTAGAGCCCAGATACTCAAAGTTTTGCACTTGTTCAGAATTGAAACCAGCTGCTGATAGTTTGTCCAAGTTATTATTTTCCTTCAAGGTGAAATTCATGTAATTAGTCTTCGTTATATTAATAGAAAGGCCTCTAGATGTGGCTTCTTTCAGCTCATGTATTGTTCTCTCTAGTGAAACTCTTCTTCTACTAATAATTGCTGCATCATCATCATAATATGCACATATCTTGGTTGGCTTTGTGTCTGTATAACCAGATATTTGAAGCTTTTGAATGGCTGCTTCAAGAGTTGGATTAAAAAGCATTGTAGAGAGGGCATTCCCTTGTCTGACTCCTTTAATTATGCTACACTATTGAATGAGTGGATAAATGAAACATACTTAGATGGTATACGAGGAATTGGCAAATCATTTAGTATTTTTGCCCTGTCAAGACTATCAAAGGTGTGCTGGAAGTCTACACAGAGTTTATGAAGCTCAATATTATACTCATAAGCCTTAGCACATATTTGCCTCAGCACAAATATCTTATCTGTTATTGACCCATTAGGCCAAAATCCACACTGATATTCTCCCAGAATCTCTCCTGCATACAGAACCACCCTTTTGTAGATGACTAGAGAAAATTTTATAGGCTGCATTTAGCATGATAATTCCTCAGTGATTCGAACAATGAGTTTGTCTCCTTGCTTATGGATTGTTTGAATTATCCCCATTTGTCCACTCCTCTGGGATTCTTTCCTGATTCCAAATACGTTTGGGGATTCACTTATGGAACCAATTCCCCTCTTTTTTGACAGTTCTGCAGTTATTCCATCAGTTACTGGTGCTTTGTACCTTTTTTAGAAAGTGAATTATCTTCTGTACCTCCTCTAATGTGGGTTCTTCTATCTCTGGATCTGCAGTGTAATAGACTGGCTTCGCACTATGGGTAGGATTACCTTCCAAAATTCACTTGTAGTATTCTCTCCATCTGTTCAGGACATCTTATTTATTTGTCAGCAAATTTCCCTCTTTGTCTTACATGTGGTTATTTTCAGTCTATATTCTTGAGTTCCTTCTTTAATTTTCTTACAAAACTTTCTGCTCTCATTCCTTTGATAATGTGCTTCCATCTCCTACATCATTCTCCTTATGGCTTTTCTTCTCCTACATACCCCTACTGCCTCTATTCTCTTTTCATTATATAATGCCTGATCTTATTTTGTGTTTCACTGTAAGCACTTCGCTCTTGCTTCCTATTTATGTTCCAGTGCCTGTCTGCATTCATCATCATATCAGTATTCATTTCCAAGTCTCCTTATTCCCCCCTAGTATTTCATGTGCTGTTGTCAGCATGGCATTTTTAATAGATTCCTTCTGTCTATATGGTGTTCACCATCTTTTGTTTGTAACTCCCGTCTCAGCCTGTTCTGATAGCCTTGAACAGTAGATCTGTTTTTCAGTTGTTCTATATTCCATTTCTTTACCCTGGTACTGTTTCCTTTGGCAGCCTTAGCAAGTTTCTGGTTCATTTTGGCTCCTACTATATAATGGTCAGAGTTGCGAGTAGCTCATCGGAAAGTGCCCACATTTTCCATATCGTATACATCCGATGCCCACCTCTTCGATCCAGTATATGGTCTATTTGGTTTGCTTCGCTTCATTTGTCCCTGGTATTTTCCAGGATCCTTTCTAGATATTTTTCCTTGGGAAACAGGTACTTATGGCCTTCAACTTGTTACAAGCAAACTAGGCAGTCATCATACTGTAATTACTAGTTTCACTGTACAGACTTTCCTTACCAGACAAGCTTCTGAAAGCCTTTCTTTGCCAAGTTTGGCACTATAATCACCAAACACTAGTTTGGAGTTACATCTAGGTATTCTGTCACAAACCTTTCAGTCTGCATATAAACATCATAGATATTTGAGACTTTAAAAGGTCTCTGGATCCAAATAGTTTCATTTAATCAAAGTATGTATGCCTTGTTTTGGACAGGATTCCCCATTTCATTTGATGTTGACATGCTATTCCAATATAGTTGGAGAGCCTATGCAATGCTGTTCAAGTTTAGGGGGAGTATCAAGTAGACTGAGGTATGAATGGGAATTTGGATGATGAGGAGGGTGTACTGGGGTAGCCTATGCAGTTGTACAGAGCCACTGTGCCAGGATGATGTAGTGGTTAGCACGTCTGCTTAGTGAGCAGGAGACTGAGGTGAAAATCCCAGCCATGGTACAGATTTTAATTTGTCGCTTCAGTCTGCATGTATACGTCATAGATATTTGTTGATGAAGTTCTGGTTCATCCTGTATAGAGCCAATTGAAGAATTGTTTTTAAATAGGTGGGTATACGGATAGTGTCACAGTACATTAACTCCATTATGGAGTATGTTATAAAAAAATCATAGTTTGAAAACAATGGTAACATTCATAAACAATTTGACAAGAAGAAACTACTTGCATTATCCATTTGTGTGTGTGTGTGTGTGTGTGTGTGTGTGTGTGTGTGTGTGTGTGTGTGTTTGTAGGGGGAAGCGAGGTTGCAGTCTTTGGGCCAAAGACTTGCTTGATGTAGCTTTCCATGCTACTATACAGTTCAGAAATTTCTTGATCTTTGTATAACTACTGTAACCTTCAACTGTGAATCTGCTTACTATATTGCATGTATTATGCTTAATACAGAATATACATAATACAGCATATACATAATACAGAAGTGCTCACCAAAGGATGTGGGAACCAGACTGTTCCAGTAAACACAGTAAAACTTCATTCTTTCAAATCATGTTTCAGTGGCCTGCTATTGTAACTATAATGTGCTGAACATTAATTAATTTGTTTTGTCTGTGACATAAAAAAAGATAGTACATATTTACAGTTGCAGCCACACAAACGACAAGTTTCTAAAGCACTTGCATTGTTATTTCCTCTCGCCCATCAGAATGAATTTATTTTAAAAAATTGTTTGGATCTCACTAGGCACATGAACTGCACTGAAAATTAAGTTTACTTTGTATTAATGAAAATGCTTTTTGCATTATTATTTTATGACCTAGGTTTTGGGTTATTTTCCCATTATCCGGTTCACAAAGATGGCAGCCAAGCAAACAAACTTCTTAATCTGTTGATTCTCAACTGAAACTATAAATGTTATATTTCCTGGCGATTTTGACGCAGTTACATTTGTTTTCTACAACATTTATTAGGATGGCATGTACAATAACTATGAATAAACATACACTGGATTAGATCTATGTGCTTAGGAATGTTTTTTTTTTTTTTTTGTTGTCATGTATATATGAATGTAGGCACCAAGGTTCTCCTCCTAATCGGAGGTTGTAACATTGCTGAAAGAGGTGAATAGTTGAATTGAGTTGGCTTATTCAGTAGTAAATGTGAGGATACCAGATTTTTAAAAAATATTTCTAATAGAATGAGCTTTGAACCCTACCTCTATGTGTTGGACTTCAACATATATTATATACTTGTGGTTTGGTTTGAGCAATGTTTGGCAAAGGATGAATTTTGGTTGTTTAATCTCCAGTTTCTACAGTGTTTCCTGAGCCTAATACAAATCGACCTCTCAGTTTGTCCAATGTAGCAGCACTGACAATCTCTGCGGATGATCTTATAAAGCCTGCTTTTCATGATGACCAGTTGAATTGAAGAAATGTCAGTCTAATGTCTATTGGACATAGAAAAACACAAAGAAACCCTTTGCCTTTAAAGTGTTGCTTATCTGCTAGAAATTTTACACATGAAAGGAAACCTACATCATCAAACAATGAAAAATCCAGGACAGAATAACAACAATATTATGAAAGGGATAGATTGCTACTCACTATGTAGAGGAGATGTCAAGTTACAGATAGAAACAACAAAAAGACTGCTAAAGGCCTCCTTCTGAAGTAGAAAACACACACACACACACACACACACATTCATACAAACAGAAAACACACACGCGCGCTCACACACACACAGATAGTATTTTCCGTAGCCAAAAGTGTAGCTGAAGAGCTTGTTAAGTGAACACTGCTCTTAAGTGATAAAAGTACTGCTAGTAAAAGTTTTCTGAAACCATTTGGTTCTTTGTGGAAACTGTAAACAGAATGATACCCTTCTGGTGGACTTGAGGTGTAGTTCATTTGTCTTGCTTCATTTTCAGTTTTACATTTTCTGATGATGGAAACCAGATGGCAGTTGTTTACAAACAACACTCTTGTGAAGTATTTCAAATTAATGAGAGTAATTTGGAACTGTTATTTGCTGTTGCATCAGATGTCTTTTGTGGATTGCTCTCATCCTGGGATCTTGGTAAGTGTATGCACTCAAATAAATGCTATTAAATTTTTCCTTAAATAGAAATAAGTTCTGAGACTTATTTTCATGATTGTGCTTTTGGCAACATAGATATCTAGTGCAAACTTATCATTATTTGGAAATATTATTTTGTGAAAAACTGATTTTTGTGTGTGTTATGAAGCAAAAGCTTATTAAGTGCTCAGTTCTTAGATTGCAAGTGTGGACCAGCTCTGATGCTGGACCATCTTTCAGGAAAGGCAGTTAAGATGTGATAAAAACCCAATTTGGGTATGAGAGCTTTTTTTTTTAAAAAGAAAACATGTATTTTGAATCCTAAATACATTTCCCCACACAATGATTGGGAGAGGACAGACAAACCTGTGGTTCCTGAAGAGGTGCAGCAGCCTTTTCAATAGGTAAAGGTGAAAAATCTGAATGACTGACTGATCTGGCCATGTAAAATTTAGCCAATGTGGCCATGCTGTACTGGTACTGTGAATGGCTGAAAGCAAGAGCCATTATATTTGCTGAGTGAATGCAGCTTTACTGTATGACTTAATGAAGACAACTTCCTCTTGGGTAAAATATTCCAGAGATAAAATAGTCTCCCATTCAGGTCTCCAGGACAGGACTGCCCAGGAAGATATCATCATTAGAAAAGGCAGATGAGTATGAAAAACAATTTTATGATGTTCAGAAACAGTATTAGTGGTGTGATGTCTCACCCAGTCATGTCAATGTAATATGTATATATAACATTGCAAAGTGATATGAAGTCAGACATGCCTGTAAGGTCACTAGTAGGGAAGGCAAGAATTCTATGTAAGTGTTTCTCGTATGTAAAGTAGGCCGCATATATAACACTTCTGGGATCCATTCTTAAGTACTACTCAACTGTTTGGAATCCCAACATATCAGGAAGGAAGACATCAAAACAAGTCAGAGGTGTGTTGCTAGATTTGTAACTGCTAGGTTCCATCAACGCACTGGCATTATGAAAATGTTCTGTGAATGCAGATGGGAGTCCCTGGAGGGAAGAGCCATTTGTGGCTGACTGTGGAACAAATCTACTGCCACCATTGTACATCTCACATACGAGCCATGAACGCAAGTCATTAGTGAATCTTATCATTGATACACTTTCACCTTAAATTTTAATCCACTCCAGAACAGTTCTTTTTAATCAAGTACTAGGTTCATAGTCTTCCATTCTTATTCCTCCCTTCTGGCTTTTGTACATATCATACCCATCTTTCCTTTAGCTTGTACCAATTTTTCTGAGAATTTTGAACATCCTGCATCATTGTCAAAAACTTTTTCTGGATTGACAAATTCAATGAATGTGTCTAGATTTTTCTTAAGTCTTACTTCCATTATCAAGTACAGTGCCAGAACTGCTTCTCTGATGCCTTTACCTTTCCTAAAGCCAAACCGTTTGTCATATAAGAAATCCTCAATCTTGCTTTCCATTCTTCTGTATCAATATTGTGAAAAGGAAAGTTGCTACTCACCATACAGCAGAGATGCTGAGTCACAGATTGGCACAACAAAAAGGCCTTTATCAAAATTAGATGACAAACACATGCATACACACTCACACAAACACAATTCACACACACATGACTGCAGTCTCAGGTAACTTCTGTATATTATTGTCAGTGTCATGGGTGCATGAGCTGTTAAGCTTATTATATGATAGAGATAATAGCTACGGTATGCAGGAAAAGATACGTTGCTTGTTACTGTAAAGATGAGGCATTAAGTTGCAGACAGGTACAATTAAATTCACTATCTTATTGGGTTACAAGGCTTCCAAAACTGTGTTCAGTTCTGACTCGTACACTGGGGTCACCTATTTCTTCCATACTGACTCCCATTTCTTCTTATATCACATCATCCAACAGTTCCTTCCACTCAGAGGGGCCTTCACCTTCATTGTACTGTTTCCACTTACCTGCTCTCCCCTCCTCATTTAACAGTGGAGTTTCTCTTGCACTCTTAATGTTGATGTCTTTGCTTTTAATTTCACCACAGGTTGTTTCGATTTTTCTTTATACTGAATCTGTCCTTTGGGATAAGTTTGCTTTGATTTCTTTACATTTTCTCTGTGACCATTTCACTTCATCTTTTCTGTACTTCCTATTTATTTCACTCCTAAGTGACTTATGTTGCCGTATTCTTGTCTCTTCATGGTAATTTTTGTAATTCATTCATTTGTTGATCAGCTTCTTCTGTTAACCAAAATTTCTGTGCAGTTACATTTCTTGTACCTGTATTTGTTGTCCACCTTGTGTGATTGGCCTTGTCAGTGATGTACATTCCTTTTCAACTGAACTGGCTTCAGTGATATTCATTATCCCTGTTTACAGCATTAGAGAACTTCAAATAAACTTCATCATCCCTCAGGTCTTCAGTACCTCTTCTGACAGTTCTTGTAAACTTCAGCCCACTCTTAATTATTATTAAATTGTGATCCGAATTATGTATGTGCTCCTGGATATGGCTTACAATACACTGTCTTATTTCAGAATCTCTGTCTCAACCAACCCAGTTGGTATTATACCATGTCTCCTGACCATTTCTAAGAATACCTCCTCCCCTTGTGATTTTGGAACAATGTATTCATCATTACCAGCTAAAATTTACTATAGAATTCAGTTAGTCTTCCTCCTCTCTCATTCCTACCATTGAACCCACATTTTCCCATAACTCTGTTATCTATTCTGTCCCCTACTACAACATACCAATCCCCCATGATTATTAAATTTTCATCTCTCTTTCGGTGTTGAATTACCCACTCAGTGTTCTTAAGTACTTTCTCTACCTCTTCACCTTCTATTTTTGATGTTAGCATATATATTTGAACTATTATTGTTGGCATTGATTTGATGAATAAATAGTGAGGGGATACTTAACTGAATTGCGGATAAAAGAAATTTATGGCACAATCCGACTAAAAGAAGGGATCAGTTGATAAGACATCTCAAGGCATCAAGGAATTTGCAGAAATAGTAACAGTAATATAGGAAAATGTGGTGGGTGTAAATTTTGGAGGGAGACTTAAGATGGAATACAGTAAGCAGACTCAGATGGATATATATTGCAGTAATTAAGCAGAGACAGAGAGACTTGCATGTAATACACTAGTGTGAACCAATACACCAACCAGGTTTCAGACTAAACACTACAACAATTTCACAAAGATCATTTGTATAGATCCTGAAAATTGATTGTGATGGGTACATAAATATCCACGAGGTAAAATGCAGTTTGAAAGACAAGACTGTGTGCTCTAAAATTGAGCGATTATGGCAGATTGAAACCTAGTACAAGATACCCACATGATTACTGATCTGTGCCTTTCATAGTTTTTGATGTTGTTGTGAATTACTTGAGCTCCTACCATGTGCTTATATGGAACTTCGCAGTGCCATTATGTATTTCCCAACATTATTGTTAGAATTTTAAACTCTTGTTTTCCTTCTTTAATCACTAGTTATTTAAGCCCCCTAATGGGTCATTTTCCAGCATAATTATGATTTGGAATATTTTATTCTGACCACAACAAAAAAGAGTACAGTTCACATGACTTAAAATCGTGGCATAATTTGTCCTGCTTGGAAATTGTATCTGTATACAGAGGTTATTTTCATCATCTTACTCTTGACAAAATTGCTGTGTCAGTGGGAAAAAGATGTATTCTATGAAATTGTAACAGTTTAGTAAAATTTCCACTATGGTGTGATTGCCTCTGGAGTTGATCAGCAGATTATGTTAAATGGCAAGTAACCTGGAGTTTTAAGTGGTGCGCTCTCTGCGGATATCTACAGTATTACTAAAGGAGCTGGCAGACAATTAGAGCTCAGTCAGAATAAACAGAAGTGGCAGTAATTTGTCTTTAGTATAACTAGTTAGCAGATCTGGTTAACTGGGAATAAATTGGAGCTTCATACTGACATGGTGCATCTGGTCATCTGTAGAGTTATCTTGGGAAGTTGTGGGGAAACTGTTGAGTTGGTCATGTGACAAAAGGCAGCAGTTGTGCAGTCACATTGTGCATTCTAATAAATTTCCTGTGGCATACAGAAAAGTGGGTATCAATAATTGGTTCAGGAACACTGTGCATGTATGTCTAAGGAAGTAATGAAGTAGCTTCAATGTCCCATCAGTGACGAGTTTATTAGAAACTGAGCATGAGCTTGAATAGGGGGAAAGAAATTGGAAAATGTCCATTTTCCCATTTTGAAGAAACCTTTGCAGCCTTTGTTGTAAGTGATTAAGGGAAACCATGGAAAACCTGTATCTGTTTGTGTGGTCAGATGGTGGATTTGGACCACTGTTTTTCCCCCGAAAGCAAGTCTAGTGTCTTACACCTCTGTGTGTGTGTGTGTGTGTGTGTGTGTGTGTGTGTGTGTGTGTGTCTTCATCTCAAATACATCCAGAATGAATAAACAGACAGTGCTTGAATTTCATATTGACTTTGTGCGGCACAGGCCCATATTATATGGCATTCCATGTGTCTGGCAGTCAGTGAAGTTTCTCTGTAGACATCTTATCCCCCACAGATAAGAAGCCCAGAGTTATTAAATCTGATGAGTTCAAAGCGATTTTGGAACTTCAAAATGATGGAACCAACGATCTCCCAGTGTCCTGTAAAGAAGGTCTGTAATTATTTGTGCAGAATGGGTGGAACATCTGTTATGTTGATACCACATAGATTGCGTTATGTCCAATGAGGTGTCTTCCATTAACTACAGCAGCATATCTGCAGGAACTGTAGATACTATTTAGAGTCCCGCACGGACCAGTAATGCAATTCTTGAAAAGCCTGCAACAGATATTGACAAAACATATCCATTGTGTATGCCCTTCTCTGAGCCACTGTGGGTCTTCAGCTCACCAGTAATGCACATTCAAAAGACTGATTTGCCCATGATATGTAAATGATGCTCCATTCATAAACAATGTCTTCCATGGAAGTGTTGAATCACTTTGAAGTTTTCATTATCACCATTCAGAAAAATGTAACTGATTTTTAAAGCTATTGCCATGATGCTGTTAGTGTAGTATTCACATAATATGTTGTTGGATGACTCTACATGCACATTCAAGCTGTCTCATAGTGATGTGGACTATGCTGTTAAATTGATCGTTGAATTACTCTCATTAGTTGCTAAGCATCTTTTGTTAGTGTATTTTATTCTTCATGCTTCCAGTTTCTCGAAATTTCTGTGTGATGTTTTCAAAGACAGATTGTGGGGTCTTGACATGATCAAGATTTTTTCAGCATACAGTTGCACCACTGCTCCAACAATTTGGTAACATTTGTCATAAATGAGAACCTTGTCCACTCTTTTGACTGTCCTATAAATTTTGAAAGTCTGAATAGCTGCGTAAGCAAGTTGTCTGATCACTACAGCAGCAGAGCATAGACTGAGAGGCTTCAGGTGGTCATATAAACACACAAACCATATCTGAGCTGCACGTTTACTTACATTTCCTACAGTAGAGCAGATGTTTGTAGGCCCCTTCTTGTGATTGTGGGACAGTTATTTGTGGCACTATTATTATATTACTATCTGGTCAAGTTTCATACGTGATGTGATGTTGAAGGTCTCGGACCAATGCCACAGAAAAAAAGTATGTAGTCTGATAAAAAAGGATAGCATCAAAATTTAGTAGTCACAAATCTTAAAAATTACTTGTATATACACCACAAAATTTGCCATATTGACTCTTATAATTTAGTAAAAACCTCAGCTCAATATATTTACTTATCCTGGACATATTTGGGGTGGTCTGTCTTAGCTCTTTTATCTTGTATATTTATCTCTGTCTATGTGAATGTGATGTAAGAATTTCATAGGTGTGGGAAGAAAATGTGTTTAAAAATGAGTTTAAAATCATGTTTCCTCAGTGTTATCATGTTGATCCTGCATCACTCAAAATTTTTATGCCACTCTCAACAATAAAATGCTTCAGAGATAAGAGATTCTCAGTTAACTGTTTACTGCATATCTGAAGATTTCTATGAAGTACATTGGAATCAAAGTCTGCATAGATCAGACATACTGTAACATACCCTGAAGTTCATCTCATTTACACTGCCACGGAATATTTGATGTTTTTATGTTATTAATTTGTAAATGTTTTCTAGGTTTACAATGACTTTCCGCAATGAAGAAATAGCTGACAAAAAACGGCAGAAAGTGTCTAGAACTACTATTCTGGCACCAGAAAACTGCTTAGGAAGAAAAAAAGGTCATCTCCACCTTACATGTCAGTGGCTAATAAGGTTACAATTATATGCTGTTCACTGTTTTATGGGGAGATAGCAATTGTCAAAATAGATAATTGGCATCTTTAATTTGTCAGAAAGTATCCAAAATTAAACATGTTTCACCTCATGAGTAGGATTTGAGGAAATAAAGCTGTGCTGAGACCATGCAGAATAGCTGTTTGGAATTTCCTCACATCCTATTCAACTCAGAGGCTCCGATTGAAATGGTCTGAAAGCTTCAATTCTGGAAAATTCACTTCATGACCAGAACTAACTGCCTTCAACTACTTCATCACATCCTTGTTTACTTAAAGATATTCATACTTTTAGTGGTTATTAAAGTGTGGAATTCAGACACTGCTGTATTTTTGTATCTCTAAAACTTTTTATTACATTAACAGCTAATATTCATTTTTCATATTACCACTTTTTTTTTTGTTCACTCTTTGTATTTTCTTAATAGTCCTGGACCACCAATAGCCAACATGACTTGTATGTGTACAAAAAAATTACCACAAATATGCATTTTCCCAGATTTCTTTTGACAGTGAAATAAATGGGATCATGTTATATTTTTATTTTTCAGATAAAGAAGAAATAAAAGATATATCTGTGCTGTCATGTGTGAAACATGATATAGTGTTATGTGTTGACAAGAGATACCTTCTGTACCTAACTTGGAGATATCCAGAAGTTTTAAATTTAGACAAGAAAGTTCACATACCATCCTGCATATATGTTACACAGAGTCGAGATTACATCTTTATTCTTACGGTTGGAGGAAACATATGTATCCTTTCTCATCAAAATTTCAGAGACATTTATGATTTATTAATTGTATTGCATGTACTTATAAAATGTTAACTATGAATACCATTGCAATTAAAGCAATTATGTTTAAGTTTGTCCAGCAAGGTACGTCCACTGTGATGTTACAGGTACTTTTCTTTATAACAGCTTTGTTCTGTGTTATAAAACATACATTATAACACTGCCCTAAATTTTATTGATGCTTTATCTATGTCTACAGACAGTAAACGTATTCATAGCTTGAAATCTATTTTGGACGTTTAACATAAATTTGGTAAATCTCTGGAATATGAAAAAGCATATTTGCATTGGCAAATAACTGGCCTGAGCTGTTAAAGCAGCTTCTATTATTATTTGTAGCATTGAATCATGTCGCCTCAAAATTTGTTTACCTTAAGCATATAACAGCATTTTACTCAATTGAAAATGGTCAAAATGTTGGTACTTTCAACATTTATGCTGTGGTGTCCAGCAACAGTGAAGAATCGTATCACTTTACTGCAATTAGTGTGACTGGAGATGGAAGAAAAATTGCAGTTGCTGATGAGAAGAGCAATGTTTTCATATTAAATGCTGAAAGTTTTTTCAGGATCAGGAGTTATCAGGAAGAAACGTAAGTTTCATCCAAAAAATGGAAGGAAAATAAACAATACTTACATTATAATTCAACAGAACATTAACACAAATTTGACTTACAAATGATACATCCATATATTGCAGTATAATGTGCATTGTGTTGTATGTTGATAAGATATACCTCGGGGAATCGAGGGAGACTTATATATAATATTTGAGCCACAGTTACGTGCATGGTAGAAGCTACATTTTTTTACATGCCTTAGTGTAGGTGCTATTAACCTAATTCTATCTTAACAATGTCTTTGCAAGCAGTATATACAAGGCTGAGGGAGATAAACAGATTTTGCCTTTGAATGATCATCATCTGAGTGCATCTACATCTACATCTATGCTCTTCGAACCACTGTGATATGCATGGCAGAGTGTACATCCCATTGTACCAGTTATTAGGGTTTTTTTCTGTTCCATTCATATGTGGAGTGCAGGAAGAATGATTGACTGAATGTCTCTGTATGTACAGTAATTTTTTTAATCTTATACTCACTATCCTTATGTAAGCGATACGTAGGGGGTTGTAGTATATTCGTAGAGTAATCATTTAAAGGATTTCTCAGGATAGTTTACATCTATCTTCAAGAGTCTTCCAGTTCAGTTCCTTCATTATCTCTGTGACAAATAAACCTTGACCGTTTGTGCTTCCCTTCTGTCTATGCATTCTATATCCTGTTAGTCCTGTCTGGTATGGGTCCCACGTACTTCAGCAATTTTCTCAAACTGATTGCAAGAGTGATTTGTAAGCAATCTCCTTTATAGACTGGCTACACTTCCCCAGTATTCTACCAATAAACTGAAGTCTGCCACCAGCTTTACCCAAGGTTGAACCTATGTGATCATTCCATTTCATATCCCTACAAAGTGTTACTCCCCAGGTATTTCTGTGAGTTGGCCAATTCCAACAGTGACTCATTGATATTATAGTCATAATATACTACATTTTTTTTGTTTTCTGAAGTGCAAAATTTATCATTTCTGAACATTTAGGGCGACTTGCCAATCTCTGCACCATGTTGAAATCTTATCAAGATCTGACTGAATTTTATGCAGCTTTTGTCAGACAGTACTTCATTATTGATAAATGGATTGTCTGCAGAAAGTGTGATTTTACTGTTAATATTGTCTGCAAGGTCATTAATATACAACATGAACAGCAAGGTTCCCAATACACTTCCCTGGGGTACACCTGAAGTTATTTCTACATCTGACAATGACTCTCCATCGAAGATAACATGCTGTGTCCTCACTACCAAGAAGTCCTCAATCCAGCCACAAATTTCACTTGATACCCTATATGATCATACTTTTGACAATAAGTGTAGTTGCGGTACTGAGTCAAATGCTTTTCGTAGATCTAGAATTACTTCATCTACCTGGTTGTCTTAATCCAAAGTTTTCGATATGTTATATAAGAAAAGTGCAAGCTGTGTTTCACATGATCATTGTTGTCGAAATCCGTGCTGGTTGTCTCTGAGGATGTCATTCTGTTCAAGATACCTCATTGTGTTCAAGATACCTCATCTTGAGCTTGGAATATGTTGTAAGATTCTATAACAAATCAATGTCAAGGATATTGGACAGTAGTTTTGTGGATCACATCTACTAGCCTTCTTGAAGACAGGTGTGACCTGTGCTGTTTCCGAGAACTGGGCACGGTTTTCTGTTTTAGGGATCTGCAATAGATTATAGTTAGAAGAGGGACTAACTCACGGCAAATTCAGTTCAGAGTGTGACAGTGTGGAGCTTTGTTCAATTTTAATGATTTTAACTGTTTCTCAACACCACTGACACTAATATTTATTTCATTCATCTTTTCAGTGGTACGAGGATTAAATCGGGGCAATTCTCCTGGGTCTTCCTTTGTAAGGGAACATTGGAAAGTGGAGTTAAGCATTTCAGTTTTTTTCTTTGTTCCCTTCAATTTCAGTTCCTGTGTCATTCACTAGGGACCGGACACTAACTTTGATGCCACTAATAGCCTTTACATATTACCAGAACTTCTTTGGTTGCTGTGAAAGAGCACTTGACAATATTCTGCTACAGTAGTCATTGAAGGCATCATGCATTGCTCTCTTAAAAGCCAAATGTGTTTCACTCAGCGTTTCTCTATCTATAGCCCTACACTTTATTTTACACCTATTATGCAGTAATCTCTGTTCTTTAGAAGTTTCTTTGCAGTGACTATACCATGGCGGTTTCCTCCCAATGTGTGACCTGTCCCATTGGGTACATATCCATCCAGTGCATCGTCAACTATTCTTTTAAATGTGAGTCAGAGGTCCTCTGTATGTTTCTTCTTTGTGCTGAAAGACAGTTCCTCATTGAGATGTGACACTACTGATTTTGTATCTAGCTTACTGGACAAGTGTGTCTTTCTGCTTGTTTTAGTTATCTTTTTTACTTTGATAATGATTGTTGCCACAACTGCATCATGATCACTGATACCAGTTTCGATGTGGACATCCTCAAAGAAGGCAGGCCTGTTTTTTGCCATGAGATCCAATGTATTTCCATTGTGAGTGGGGTTCCTAACTACCTGTTCTAAACAAGTTTCAGAGAAGGCATTTAGTAAAGTTTCACGGGGTGTCATATCATGCCCACCACTAACAAAACTGTAATTTTTCAAATTATTTCTTGGATGATTAAAGTTTCCACCAATGATTACAGTATGATTGGGGAATTTACGTACAAGCGAACTGAGGTTTTCTCTAAAGTTTTTGGTTACATCAGGACATGAGTCTGGTGGATGATAGAAGGATCCAATTATCATTTTATGCCCACCCCTAATACTGAATTTTGTCCAAACAGTCTCACAAGCAGCTTCAATTTCTGTCTTGGTGGATTTGAGTTTCTTGTCTACTGTGACAAATACACCACCCTGATTTCCCATTTGCCTATCCTTCTGATATACAGTTAAAATTTTCCTAAATATCCCACTGCTATCAATTTCAGGTTCTTGTGTGATGTACTGCAGTGTTTCAGTTACTTTCTTTTGTGAGGGAAACGAGCTTGAGGCTGTATGAAGGGCCCTACTTTGATAACATGTGATGACCTTTGCTGTTTTGAACTAGTATGTTCCCACACACTTGAGCTATGTTACAGTATAAGTGTTCTGGAAGCAATCAAGTTTGTAGACAAATTACATTTTTCTGGTATCCAAAGATACATCAAAGCTCGTCATTTGTTTTATTTACAACTGAATGTGTGTGATCATCCTTTTAATATCCTATCACATTGTTATTCCATGGCATTTAAATGACCTGGCTGATTTCAGATGTCACTCACTAATTGTTTGGTAACACATAATACATTTTTATGCTCTATGAATACATTTCTCTACATAAATAGCATTGTTGACAGCATTTTGATAAATTTAATCAATTTGCTGATGACTGAGAAAGGTGACTCAGTGGTTGGCACACTGGACTTGCGTTCGGAGGACAATGCTTCAAATCTGCATCCGGCCATCCTGTTTTAGGTTTTCTGTGATTTTGACAAATCGCTTCAGGCAAATGCCAGGATGGTTCCTTTGAAAGGGCATGACCAACTACATTCCCCATCCTACCTTAATCCCATTGGACCAACGGCCTCGCTGTTTGGTCCCCTCCCTCCAAATCAACCAGCCAACCAACTTCCTGAGGGCAATAGTTTCAGTACTGATGTTAGATTCAAATCATTTAGGAATTCAGTGAATTATTCACAACAGTAGTTGAAAACAAAGGGAGGAAAAATAGATCATCAGATCCATTAGCTTAATTTTGAAAGGCCTCATATATTCCAATAACAGAATATCTCTTTTGCCACTCAGATGTAAGGGAGATCTCTGAAATCAGGAGGTTCCTGCAGAACAGTAACGTGCGAGCTATGATGGCCTTTCTATCAAAGAACTGAAATCTTCTGCTGCAATGCAATCAGTCAAACAATGGTTTTGAAAACATGAGTATCCTGTGTCTTTGCCTCCCTTTTTCTTCAGAACTGAGGTGACCCTATCATAGTTGGGTCTGAATGACATCCAAATTTTCCGACCTTCACCTCTCTGTCCTTCCTCCTCTATGAGTAGGAACTGACTGTTTCAAATCTAGGTATGATTTTTTTTTTCTATTTTCTATTAGCAGTAGTTGAAATTTTGCTCCTTGAACATAAGTGTTACTCAAGTATTTGTGTCCTTGTCAAGTAAGCATGATATAAACATGAAACGAATTCAGAGATGTGTTGGTTGATTGTTTCTGGTCAATACAGCACACATGAAAATATACAATAGTTGTTTAGAGAACTTGAATGTGAATTTTTGGGAGAAATGTGACATTGCTTTCACAAAACCCTAGAGAAAATGTCTAGAACCATTATTTGAGAAATATTTTGCTGCCATCATCTGACATCTTTTTAGACTGAACATAATTTAATGTTCTTGCTAAAAACATCAACCACAAAAAATATGTGCTTTTAGTTATCAGTGGACCATACAGGTTAATTGGCTCCAACTGCTGGGTATCGTCTTCAGATAGCTGCAGAAACCTGTCCCACATAGGCACACCACAATTTACCGTATAGTGGAGATGCTCACCCCTACCACTCCCTGCACTTCTACCTTCTACACGCATCCTAAAGCCCATAAACCCAACCACCCAGGATGCTCCATAGCGGCCGGTCACTGTGCCCCCACTGAGAGAACATGTGCTCTCATAGGCCAGAACATTCAGCCTATTACCCGGAATCTACTCTCCTATGTTAAAGATACCAACCATTTCCTCCACCAACTCTCCACAGTTCCTCTCCCTTTACCACATGGTGCCCTGCTCATTACTATTGATGCCACCTTCCTTTGCACTAACATCCCTTACGTCCATGGCCTTACTGCTATTGAGCACTACCTTTCCAAATCCCTGATGGATTCCACACCAACCACCTCCTTCCTAGTCACCATAACCAACTATGTATATCCTCACCCACAATTACTTCTTCTTTGAAGGCATTACCTACAAACAAATCTGGGGTTTGGCTATGGACAGCATCATGGCACCATCCTACGCCAACCTATTCATGAGCCATCTAGAGGAATCCTTCCTAAACACCCAGAATCCTAAACCCCTCACTTGGTTCAGGTTTATTGATGACATCTTTGCGATCTGGATCGAGGGTGAAGATACCCTATCCACATTCCTCCAGAACCTCAACAGCTTCTTCCCTATTTGCTTCTTCTGTTGTACTGAAACCAACAAACCACCTTCCTGTCATCATAACTTCTCTCTGCTTCACATCTCCTGTGCAGCAAGTTATGTAAATTTAAGTATTAGCTGTGTTTTTCTTACTTGTCACTTCTTTTTCTGTGTGTTTTTGCTTTCAGGAAGCTTTAATTTTCGAGTACTAGTAGTATTGTTCCATAGATTTCGTGTTTGTTTTGAATACAGTCAGAAGGAGTCCCTTTAGTCAGCTGTAGTGCCAGTACTGCCAGTGTCATTGTTGCTGCCGTCTGCTTGACATCTCCTGTGCACCAAGCTATGTAAATTTAAGTATTAACTGAGTTTTTCTTACTTCTCACTTCTTTTTCCATGTTTTTTTGCTTTTAGGAAGCTTTAATTTTCAAGTACTAGTAATAGTGTCCCATAGATTTCGTGTTTGTTTTGAATACAGTCCAGAGACAGTTAGTGCTTATTTTCATTGTTTCCAACAAGAAGTGTCTAGTAACCACAGTTTAGTCAACTATCAGCCACCTTTAGTGAATTAGCAGTCTAGTTAAAAGTTGATTACTTAACTCTCTACAGTAAATTGTTGATTTCTTAGGATGGACAGGATGTGTGACTGCTGTGTATGGACGCAGGAGGAGCTGGCCACTGTTTGCGAGCAGCTGAATGTGCTGATGGCCATGGTCAGCCATCTTAAGGCTGCTGCCTCGGAGTGTAGTGGCAGTGGGGAGTCTGGTGCATTGCATGGTACACCCCAGGTGTTACATGCTTCACCCACAGTCCCTGCTGTCAAGACATCTTCGTGGGTACTGGGCGCGGCTGGGCCACCCTCTCCTCAAGGGGAGTGGCGGGTTCAACGGCGTTTGCTTCGCACGAGGCAGAGGGTCAATGTGGAGACTGGCCGTGTGGCATTGCCCGCTCTGCCTGTGAGTAGACATGTGACCGTTCCTTCAGCAAGGTCCGAGCAGGCACACGGGGAGGGGTTTATTAGTGATTGGGAGCTCCAATGTTAGGCGGGTGAAGGAGCCCCTTAGGGAAATAACAGAAAGGTCAGGGAAGAAGACCAGTGTTCACTCTGTCTGCTTGCCGGGGGTCTCATCCGAGATGTGGAGGAGACCCTGCC
Organism: Schistocerca cancellata; assembly: GCF_023864275.1. NCBI lineage: Eukaryota > Metazoa > Arthropoda > Insecta > Orthoptera > Acrididae > Schistocerca > Schistocerca cancellata. The sequence goes on along the minus strand of NC_064631.1, from coordinate 228,865,759 downwards.
AGTGGCAATAGAGAGCACTGGGTGCACCCGGCTGCAAATTGTTTCTAATGTCGGCACCAGTGACTCCTGCCATCTGGGTTCAGAGGTCATCCTCAGTTCATACAGGCGGTTGGCAGAGTTGGTGAAGGCAGAAAGCCTTGCTCGTGGGGTGGAATCTGAGCTAACTACTTGTAGTGTCATTCCCAGTACCGATCGCAGTCCTCTGGTTTGGAGCCGAGTGGAAGGCTTAAGCCAGAGGCTCAGACGATTCTCCAGAGATCTGGGGTGCAAATTTCTTGACCTCCTCTATCGGGTTGAGAAATATAGGGTCCCCCTGAATAGGTCAGGTGTGCACTACATGCAGGAAGCGGCTACAAGGGTAGCGGAATATGTGTGGAGTGGACATGTGGTTTTTTTAGGTTAGATAATTCCCTCCCTAGGCCCGACAAGACGCCTCCTGAGACGCGACAAGGTAGCAGTAGGCAAATTGCAACAGGGAATGACAATATTAATGTGGTAATGGTAAACTGCAGGAGAATCTATAGAAAGGTCCCAGAACTGTTCACCGAGCGAGGTGGCGCAGTGGTTAGAACACTGGACTCGCATTCGGGAGGACGACGGTTCAATCCCGTCTCCGGCCATCCTGATTTAGGTTTTCCGTGATTTCCCTAAATCGTTTCAGGCAAATGCCGGGATGGTTCCTTTGAAAGGGCACGGCCGATTTCCTTCCCAATCCTTCCCTCACCCGAGCTTGCGCTCCGTCTCTAATGACCTCGTTGTCGACGAGACGTTAAACACTAACCACCCCCCCCCCCCCCCCCAGAACTGTTCTCATTAATAAACGGTCACAATGCCCACATTGTACTAGGGACAAAAAGTTTGCTGAAACCAGATGTAAACAGTAATGAAATTCTAAACTCAGATTGGAATGTATACCGCAGAGACAGGCTGGCTAGTGAAGGGGAAGGCATGTTTATAGCGATAAAAAGTGCACTAATATCAAAGGAAATTGACAGAGATCTGAAATGTGAAATAATTTGGGTGAAGGTCATGGCTCAAACATGGTAATTGGATGTCTGTATAGGCCCCCTGGCCCAGCAGCTGTTGTGGCAGAATACCTGAAGGAAAATTTGAAAAATATTTCGACCATGTTATAGTTTTGGGTGGAGATATTAATTTACCAGATATAGACTGGGAGACTAAAACGTTTATAACAAGTGACAGGGACAAAGAATCCAGTGAAATTTTTTTAAGTGCATTATCTGAAAACTACCTTGAGTAGTTAAACAGAGAACCGACTCATGGCGATAACATATTAGACCTTCTGGTGACAAAGAGACCTGATCTGTTTGAAACAGTGTACGCAGAACAGGGAATCAGCAATCATAAAGCAATTACAGCATCGGTGGTTTCAGCCGTAAATAGAAATACTAAAAAGTTCGGAAGATTTTTCTGTTTAGCAAAAGTGACAAAAAGCAGATTTCAGAGTACTCAACGGCTCAACACAAAAGTTTTATCTTAAGTACAGATAGTGTTGAGGATCAGTGGACAAAGTTCAAAACCATCATACAATGTGCATTAGATGAGTATGTGCCAAGCAAGATTGTAAGAGATGGGAAAGAGCCACCGTGGTACAACAACCGAGTTAGAAAACTGCTGCGGAAGCAAAAGGAACTTCACAGCAAACATAAACATAGCCAAAGTCTTGCAGACAAACAAAAATTACACAGAGCGAAATGTAGTTTGAGGAGGGCTATGCGAGAGGCGTTCAACGAATTCAAAAGTAAAGTTCTATGTACTGATTTGTCAGATAATGCTAAGAAAATTTTGGTCTTATGTCAAAGCGGTAGGTGGGTCAAAACAAAATGTCCAGACACACTGTGACCAAAATGGTACTGAAACAGAGGATGACAGACTAAAGGCCAAAATACTAAATGTCTTTTTCCAAAGCTGTTTCACAGAGAAAGACTGCACTTTAGTTCCTTCTCTAGATTGTCACACAAATGACGAAATGGTAGATATTGAAATAGATGACTGAGGGAATTAAAATTACTCAGAAGAGGAAAGGCTGCTGGACCTGATGGGATACCAGTTCGATTTTACACAGAGTACGCGAAGGAACTTGCCCCCCTTCTTGCAGCAGTGTACTGTAGGTCTCTAGAGGAGCGTAGCATTCCGAAAGATTGGAAAAGGGCACAGGTCATCCCCGTTTTCAAGAAGGGACGTCGAACAGATGTGCAGAACTATAGACCTATACCTCTGACGTTGAACAGTTGCAGAATTTTGGAACACGTATTGTGTTAGAGTATAATGACTTTTCTGGAGACTAGAAATCTACTCTGTAGGAATCAGCATGGGTTTCGAAAAAGACGATCGTGTGAAACCCAGCTCGCGCTATTTGTCCACGAGACTCAGAGCCCCATAGACTCGGGTTCCCAGGTAAATGCCGTGTTTCTTGACTTCCGCAAGGCGTTTGATACAGTTTCCCACAGTCACTTAATGAACAAAGTAAGAGCATATGGACTATTAGACCAGTTGTGTGATTGTATTGAAGAGTTCCTAGACAACAGAATGCAGCATGTCATTCTCAATGGAGAGAAGTCGTCTGAAGTAAGAGTGATTTCAGTTGTGCCGCAGGGGAGTGTCATAGGACCGTTGCTGTTCACAATATATATAAATGACCTTGTGGAAGTTCACTGAGGCTTTTTGCGGATGATTCTGTAGTATATTGAGAGTTTGTAACAATGGAAAATTGTACTGAAATGCAGGAGGATCTGCAACGAATTGACGCACGGTGCAGTGAATGGCAATTGAATCTCAATGTAGACAAGTGTAAAGTGTTGAGAATACATAGAAAGAAAGATCCTTTATCATTTAACTACAATATAGCAGGTCAGCAACTGGAAGCAGTTAATTCCATAAATTATCTGGGAGTAGGCATTAGGAGTGATTTAAAATGGAATGACCATATAAAATTAATTGTCGGTAAAGCAGATGCCAGACTGAGATTCATGGGAAGAATCCTAAGGAAATGCAGTCTGAAAACAAAGGAAGTAGGTTACAGTACACTTGTTCGCCCATTGCTTGGATACTGCTCACTGGTATGGGATACGTGCCAGGTGGGGTTGATGGAGGAGATAGAGAAGATCCAACGGAGAGAAGCGAGCTTCGTTAGGGGATCATTTAGTGCATTACGGAGATGGTAGATAAACTCCAGTGGAACACTCTGCAAGAGAGACGCTCAGTAGCTCGGTACAGGCATTTGTTGAAGTTTCGAGAACATACCTTCACCAAGGAGTCCAGTAGTATATTGCTCCCTCCTACGTATATCTCGCGAAGAGACCATGAGGGTAGAATCAGAGAGATTAGAGCCCACACAGATGCATACCAACAATCTTTCTTTACACGAACAATACGAGACTGGAATAGAAGGGAGAACCAATAGAGGTACTCAAGATACCCTCCACCACACACCATCAAGTGGCTTGCAGAAAAGGCGTTTCACATGATTTGGCCTTTATGTGATGGTCCCCTGTAGGGTTTGACTTCCATTCTTCAAAATTTTCCCGAAAAGCAAGCCAATTGGGGAAGGGCGCTGTACATGGTGCATTGTGTCCATCATGTCCATCGTGTATTGTGATCCTTAGCCCACTTTCTGTCCGTCACATTGCAGTCCCACCAATTCTCCATCTCTTGGGCGAGGACACCTTCCTAGGTGCATTTTCCACCATGCACTTTGCAGTGTTGCTTTCTGTGTTGACAATGACCATGGACTTCATTGCACCTGATATCCAGCACGGTAGCCAGTCCGTTGTGGTGGGGCCACCATGTACCCTGTTGGTTGTAGCCCCCTGACCATACATGAATCGCTCTGCTAATGCCTGTGCTGTTAACTCCCCACGTATGCCAAGAGGTAGATGCCCATCCCCCTGGGGCATCGGGACTCCCGGCAATGGCCATCCTGCCTGGTGGCCTTTGCTGCAGCTGGGTGGCGCCCGTGGGGAGGGTCCCCTGGTCAGAGTGGGTGACATCAGGGTGGATGACACCCTATCTCTTGCTGTTGGTTAAACACCAGCAGTCTCTAAGCGATCATGTGCTCAATTCAGTGCTCAGAAGTACGACCCCAAATCGTTCCCCTCCTTGGCTACACCATGGGAGGAACGTCAGTCTAAGGATGGCAGCGGATCTTATTCACCCTGGTACTTTGTACGTTCGAGAGCTGATGGGGAATCTTTCATGACGATGAAGCCTCAGTTTTTTGTTGAGCATTTAGAGGACAAGTTTGGGGAGGTGGAGGGCTTGTCCAAAATGAGATCTGGGTCAGTCTTGATCAAAACAGCATCATCTGCCAAGTCACGGGAGTTACTCGCTTGTGACAAGCTGGGGAATGTTTCTGTAACCAACATTCCCCATAAGAGCTTAAATATGGTCCAGGGTATCATATTTCACAGGGACTTTCTTTTGCAGTCTGACAAAGAGCTGTGCGCCAATTTAGAGTGGCGAGGTGTACATTTCGCCTGGCGTGTCCACTGGGGTCCAAGGGATAATCAGGTTGCCACTGGTGCCTTCACTTTGGCCTTTTAAGGTTATACATTCCCTGAGAAGGTCAAGGTGATGGTCTACCACTGTGATGTAAAGCCCCATATCCCTCCCCTGATGTGATGCTTTAAGTGCTGAAAGTTCGGCCATATGTCTTCCCTCTGTACTTCCAGTGTCACAGGCTGAGATTGTGGACACCCATCAGATCCCAATACTCCATGAGCCCTGCCTCCTATCTGTGTCAACGTCGGAGAGCACTATTTGCCTTGCTCGCCAGACTGCAGTATTCTCCAGAAAGAAAGGAAAATTATGGAGTTAAAGACCCTGGACTTACTGACCTACACTGAGGCTAAGAGAAAATTTCAACGCCTGCATCCTTACGCCGCTGCTACAACAGTTCTGGCACCATCAGTTCCGCCAACCCAAGTCACCTCTCAGAGCTGGAAAACTACACCTGCCCCCTTGATGGTGGGGCAACCATTGGGGCCCCGTCCCCACTTCTAAGCCGGAGAAGCGTAAGACTTCTTCAGGGTCCCTTGGGTCACTCCCTTCCCAGGTTTCTACTAGTGGGAATGACGACATCCGCCAGTGGCTGAAGAGCCCAAAAGCAGCTGGTCGTAGGGCTTCACGCTCATCCTCAGTCCCAGAGACTGAGCCTGTGAAGTCCTCCCAGCCAGGGAAACCCAAGGAGCATCAAGAGAAATCCAAAAAGAAAACACTTAAGACCAAGGAAATAGCAGTCGCACCAACGCCACCGCTACCTACAAGCTCTGCATCTGAGGATGGAGATTTTGGCGTCTGCTGAGGACCTAAATCTTGCCAGACCTTCAGACAAAATGGATATGGATTGCTCAGGCAAAAAGTCAGTGGCAGCGGGTGACCCTGAGGCATAAAATGCCTCATTGAATGTTCCATGCCTTCCCAGTCTCATGATGATGTCATCCTCCAGTGGAATTGTGGCGGTTTTTTCCACTGCCTGGCTGAGCTACGACCACTGTTAAGCATTACGCCTACTACCTGCATTGCTCCCCAGGATACCTGGTTCCCGGCAATGCGGACCACTGCCCTCCACAGCTATAAGGGTTATTACAGGAATCATAGTGACTATAATCGAGTGTCAGGTGGAGTTTGTTTTTGTGTCCTAAACTCAGTCTGTAGTGAACATGTGCCCCTACAAACCCCTCTTGAAGCTGTGGCTGTCAGAATAAGGACGACACAGGAAATAACCGTCTGCGATGTATATCTTCCTCCAGATTGTGCAGTATCCCTGAATGTATTAGCTGCACTAATTGATCAACTCCCTAAACCCTTCCTACTTTTGGGAGATTTTAATGCCCATAACCCCTTTTGGGGTGGTACCATGCTTACTGGCTGAGTCAGAGATGTCAAAACTTGACTGTCTCAGTTCGACCTCTGCCTCTTAAACACTAGGGCCGCCACACATTTCAGTGTGGCTCATGATAGTTACTCGGCCATTGATTTATCAATTTGCAGCCCAGGACTTCTCCCATCTATCCACTGGAGAGCTCATGACAACCTGTATGGTAGTGACCACTTCCCCGTCTTCCTGTCACTGCCCCAGAATCACGCTGCCCAGATGGGCTTTAAATAAGGCAGACTGGGAACCTTTCACCTGTGCTGTCACCGTTGAATGTTCCCCATACGGTAACATCAATGTGAGTGTTGAGCAGGTGACTACAACAGTTGTTTCTGGAGCAGAAAACTCAATCCCTTGCTCTTTCGTGTGCCCAAGGTGTAAGGCAGTCCCTTGGTGGTCGCTGGAAGTCGCTGAAGCAATTAAGGAGCATCGGCAAGCTCTACAGTGGCATCCTTCTCTGGAGCACCTCATAACCTTTAAACGCCTCCGTGATTATCAAACGACGGAAGCAGAAGTGTTGGGAGAGATACGTCTCGACCATTGGGTGCCATATGCCACCATCTGGGGAAATATAAAACGTCTTTTCAGGTACCAGGTCCCAACAGGTGTCCCCGGTGTTACCATAAATGGCGAGTTACCTACTGATGCAAACATGATTGCTGAGCACTTCGCTCGAGCTTCTGCATCGGAGAATTACCCCTCGAGCCTTTCGCACACTCAAACGGTGGCTGTCAATGGTACCGACTGACCACCGTGTCATCCTCAGCCCCTAGGCGTCACTGGATGCGGATATGGAGGGGCATGTGGTCAGCACCTATGTCAGGTTCCAAGACCAGACCCCTCATTCACTACATGCCACAGTGAATCCTGTAATGCGCCATTTACAGAGTGGGAGCTCCTCAGTGCCCTTGTACATTGCCCTGACACAGCTCCTGGGCCTGACTGGATCCACAGTCAGATGATTAAACATCTCTCATCTGACTACAAGCGACATCTCCTCGTCATCTTCAACCGGATCTGGTGCGATAGCGTCTTTCCATTGCAATGGCGGGAGAGCACCAACATTTCGGTGCTCAAACCCGGTAAAAACCTGCTTGATGTGGATAGCTATCTGCCCATCAACCTCACCAAAGGTCTTTATAAGCTGTTGGAACATATGGTATGTCAGCGGTTGGGTTGGGTCCTGGAGTATCATGGCCTGCTGGCTCCATGTCAGGGTGGCTTCTGCCAGGGTCGCTCTATTTTTCACTCATTTTTGGGGGTTTTGCATGTTACAGCATTCAGTCTTGTGACAATGACCTTGTGGTTACTAAACCCTACTTTGCAAATCTTAGGGATTTTATGTTATTTAAATCTGATTGATACTGTTTATTGCTAAGAGGTCAAAGATTTGTTTGATACCTTATTAAGCGACAGTCTCCATTCCTTCTGAACTAAATATGTAAGCATAGACCAGATGTGGTTTAAATTCAAAGATATAGTATCAACAGCAGTTGAGAGATTTACACCAAATAAATTAATAAGGGAATGATCCCACGAGGTACAAAAAGCAAGTCAGAACACTGTTGCAGAAAAGCATTCCAGCTTTAAAAGAACATAAAATCCCTAAGATTTGCAAAGTTTTACAGAAGCTCGAAATTTAGCCCAGTTTTCAATGCAAGATGCTTTTAATAGTTTCCACAATGAAACTCTCTGTCTTTTAAATTTGCCAGAAATCCAAAATAGGATCTGGTTGTATGTGAAGTATGTAATCACTATCAAGTCACAAACAGTATCTCAGCTGTGAGATAGTGATGGTATAATGTTGTTGATGTCAGAACCACTAAAATTGAGTTACTAAACACAGTTTTCCAAAATTCCTTTACCAGAGAAGACAAAGTAAATGTTCCAGAATTAGAATCGAGAATTGCTGCCAACATGATTAACTTAGAAGTAGATATCCTTGTTGTAGTGAAGCAACTCAAGTCACTTAATAAAAGCCATTCTTCAGGTCCAGACTGTATATCATTTAGGTTCCTTTAAGAGAATGCTGATAATGAAAGATCTGTATCCAAAGAATGGAAAGTTTCGTAGGTCACACTATTACTCCAGCAAGGAAATAGGAGTGATCCCATGAATTACAGGCCTATGTCACTGTCAGTGATTTGCAATAATATTTTGGAACATACGCTGTGTTCTGACATTATGAACAACCTTGAACAAAATGAATTATTGACACACCGTGAGCACAAGTTCCGAAAATATCATTCTTGTGTAACACAACTCACATTAAGTAATGAGTACTATTGACAGTGGATCTCAAATTGATTCCACATTTCTAGATCTCCAGTTCCTCACAGCTGACGTGTAATCATATTGCATGCCTATGTTTTGCTGATGGATTTATGGTTTCCTGTCAGACAGGTTGTAATTTATAGTAACTGATGGAAAGTCACCGAGTAAAGTGGAAGTGATACCTGGCATTTTCCAAGGAAGTGTTATAGACCCTCAGCTGTTCCTAATCTATGTGAATCATTTAGGAGACAATCTGAGCAGCCTTCTTCTGCTGTTTGCAGATGGTGCTGTCATTTACTACCTAATAAAGTCATCAGAAGAACAAAACCAACTGCTAAATGACTTAGACAATATATCTTTATGGTGCCCAAAGTGGAAATTGACTCTTAAATAGTGAAAAGTGTGAGGTAATCCACATGAGTGCTAAAAGGAATCTGCTGTTAAATTTTGCTTACACAATAAATCACTTATGTCTAAAGCCTATAAATCCAACTAAATACACAGGGATAACAATAATGACTAACTTAAATTAGAATGATCACATAGAAAATGTTGTGAGGAAGGTGAACCAAAGACTGTGTTTTATTGGCAAAACACTTAGAAGATGCAACAGGTCTACTAAAGAGACTGTTTACACTGCACTTGTTTATCATCGTAAAAGTTCAAAGAAGCACAGCTCATTTTTACTATTTTGAAATAAGGGGGAGAGTGAACTGGGTATGATACACAAGTTGGAATGGCAATTGTTAAAACAAAGGCTTTTTTCGAGAAATTTCAGTTTCCAACTTTCTTCTCCAATGTGAAAATACTTTATTGGCACCCTCCTACGTAGGGAGAAGTGATCTGCTTTTTCTTGCATCTTTGTCTCACATTGGTGTAGGGTTGGCATGGTTATTGAACAGATTTGGCATGGTTAATGGAAGAGGTGGTCGGATGCTCTTCTGTCGCCACTCCTTACTCTCTGGGACATTGTAGGACTGTACATGCACATTGATCATGAGAATTTAGTACAGTGTGAAGCTGCCACCTGCAGTATTCAGAGCTACTAGACTTCATGGCATGGAATCAAAGAGGGCCTGGCTATGCTGCTGGGGAACACACTGCCATGCTGTTTATAGGAGCACCCACAAAGTGTTGACAGTTGTTGCAGGAGGACCAAAATGAAGAAGTTGGCAACCAACCATACCCCACCCCAAACATGCCAAAGTGCAGGCCAGGGAAACAGTTGTACCTTTCACTCTTCAGTGAAGGCCTGCATGTCCTTGCTAAGTATAGATGGTCATTGTTCTACTGAAACATGGCATGTGGAACTGCTTCGGGCTCTAAAATCTCCCTGATGTAGCGGTTGCTGTTCATATTTCCCTTTATACATAGGAGATGCGTCTATCTTTTGTAGCCAGTGGTGCCCCAAAGTGTTACACCTGATATTTGTGCACTATAAAATTCACTAATATAGTCCCCCAATTGCTTTACCCAGAATCGCATCCAGTGCACACAGCCATCTTTATTGGATAAGTTGAAGTGAGACTCGTTCACAACACTACAATTTGCTGCTCGATGCACTAGTGACTGTGTTCACATGTCCACTGCAGACTGAGGCAAATATAGTTTCTGGTCAGTGCAAGCTGATGCAATCCCAAGCATGCCATCAATCTGGTCCTCAGCAGACAGTATCAAACTGTCACTGTAGCCATGTCGGCACCTCTTGCAGTGCTTCAGCATCTCGCCAACACTGCTGGTGAAGCTGTTTTGCCGGTTATGGCCCTGTGGACAAGGTGGCCATTACACTGTAGTCACATAATGTGATCCACTACTCGCTCATTGTTGTGTATGATCCTCTTCGCTAGCCATGCACACACATACAGTCATACCAGTGTGTGCCTTGTATGAGCTGCAGTGTCATGGTATAATGAACCCTTTTCCCAAAGATCAGTCATTTTGCCCTGTTCAAGCCAACTGACTTGCTAATATTGTGTCCTTCAATGTGGACAAGGAATACTTGTACTTGCATGCACATTTGCACTTAATTTGATGGGTGTACCCTGATTTAGTAAGGCACAACATTGACTTGTCCAGTTACACAAAAGAGCTACTGGTGGGCCTGTGTGCACATCATCTCTCTGCAATCTTAATCACTTTGGTTCTGCTGTTTCACACATTGTCTGATTTTGGAGTGACTCAGACTATTCCTCCTGGGTGTTACCATTTTCACAAGCAGTAATGTATATACATAAAATTCCTCATGAATCTGACTGTCTGTCTATCTAGTGAAAATTGTATCAGAACCCCTAATGCAGTTTTCAGATTAGCTTTCTCATAAAGACACAAAAACTTGGTGGGGGACATATTTTATAATATGTGTAGCTGTACTAATTTGTGCATTTTGCAACTACTGTACTTAAATTGCACCATCAGAGTCACCATCTGTACATGTTGCCACAGAGTCATTCAGTGCCTCCATATTTTATGCCATTCTCATTGCTACCACAGATTAAGTTACCACTTCGTAAGTGTGGCCTGGTAGCTCAATGGTAAAGTGTCAGACTACAGATCTGTAGGTATCGCCTCAGTCTCCAATCAGCTCTAGCGATTTTACCTGTCACTTTTCACTTCTTTCAGCCCTGGCAATATTTATCAACATGAAAATTACAGAGGTGTGCTGTGGTTCAGATTCTGTGTTAAACTGCAGGCTTCCCTATAACTGGCTGAGTCAGTCAGTTCAAATGTCAGAGGAATGTAAGGGCATACCATTCCTACAGGACTGCGTGTAGTAAAGCATTGTGATGTTCAAATCAACTTTTGGTTCAATGGTAGCTTTATTTTTGATTCAAAATTGCCATTACTAACCTTGACTTCATTACAAAAATACATGAATTTCTTCATCACCATAAATTTCTCAGCGTTATGAGATTAACTACCTCATCATTTAGACTGCCGTTGACACCACTATCAACAATTTGAGTGTGAACATCATCACAAATGGCATCATCATTGGCCAAGATTGTACAGAAAAATTAGTATTACCACAGTTATCAATAACAGAAGAAACAATTTTAACTTATGAAGCCAGTGACATGTCACCAACATTACAACACACTTCAGAAACTGTACCACTCACACTATCATGAATGTTCTTATAATGTAGTGAATGCAACTAACTTAATTCTAGATCTATTTTTGAAACATTTAAATTTTCATCATCCCTAGTTTTTATGCAGGAGAAAAATTCTCTTTAGTCATAGTATACACCACTACATTCACCATATAGCAGAGATGCTGAGTCGCAGAAAGGCACAGCAAAAAGACTGTGTCGGGAAGTTAGCTTTTGGCCAATGAGGCCTTTGTCAAAAACAGACACCACACACATGCGCATGCACGCGCGCGCGCACACACACACACACACACACACACACACACACACACACACACACACACATATTCAACTCACATATCCACTAAAACTGGTTTTGTTTTCTTTTATTGATGTTTTACTTTGCATGTTCCTTTGTACATCTTGGTTGTGAAACTTTTGGTGGTGGAGGGTGCTGTTAGTTTCTTTGATTATGGGGTGTCTGTCATCCTCACTTGCGCCAACTTACTGTGTTGATATATTTTTCTATCATTTGTATTCCTATATTATTTCTTATTTCTCCATTATCATAATTATTAGAACCTTTCTGCCTCCAATCATTTATATTTATTCTCTCTATTTGCCATTGCTCATTTTGTCCTTTTTCATCTATCCCCATTGCCACTTTCCATTCCCATTACTATCTCTGTATCCCTATTTCTATCCCTATTGCAGTTACTGTTGCTATCATTTCTAAATACTAATGTATGTTCTACATTCCATAAAACTATCCACATCAACAGATTGTCCACTGCTTATACTCTGTTGGAAACTTCCCCCTCTTTAAAGCTGATACACAATGATCACTGATCCCAGAGGTCTGTCTAAATGCATGTTTCGCTGCAATCCCTCATACAAAAAGCTCTCATGCTGTCTCCATCTCCTGCAGCTGATTTTTTTATTGTACCTAGTTCAACAAAACATGCTTTACATAATTCTTTTAGACACCTTCATTGACCTACAAAGAAATAATTATTCACACCATTGTTTTTCTGTCTTTGTAGCGGTTCATAGCAGCACTTTTTGGTAAATTTATATTCATATGCTTTACAAGTAAAGGAATTATATTGAGAATGGACTGTACATCCCTTACTTGTAAATAATATTAATGTTAAGTTAATCTAAATATGGTGCTATGAAACATTATTTATATGCAACAAAACAAAAAAGAAACATAATGAAGTAAACAAATAGTTCTTTTATTTCTTTTTTGGACATTGAAGATGCCTCAAAGAATTAAGTAAAATAGATTTTGTTAAAAATGAATAAAAATTAAGTTTTGGAAGAGGAGGAATAGTGATTTTTATCTAGAAGATAAGCAGAATTACAATAATTAGGTTACAGCCAACTATTATTCAGTACAATTCAAGTACTTCAAAGTATTGGTGTCTCAGAGTCAACTGACTGTTTTCTGTCTTTACTAACAAGGAATATTGAATTTTAATTCACAACTATGAATTACATTCATATGGTTTCTGTTATTCAAACAGTTTTTGAGAACTGCAACCTGTTGAATTATTTATTGTTTTCAGATGGGATAGCAGTTCTAGTACCATGTCCATGTATTCAGGATCTTCTTCTATTTCCAAGTCATCAGCTAGTCTCCAGAAATCAACCATAAAGAGGTAAGTACAGGTATATAAAGGACATTCCATTGCCAAGTAACTTTTGATTTGATTTTTTAAAAAAGTAATAAAATCAATAATTTTCATTATATGTGCAAGTATAGGGTCTGGACAAAAATATGGGAATGTCATGAGAAATGCATTCTTGAACATAAATGCAGATGATAGCGAAACTTGCATGTTGCACTGTTGTATTCTACAGCACCTGCACAAAGTCCCCAATATGTTGGAAGTGTCAGCTGTGATCAGAACAATGTTCTGTGTCATTGTGAGTGCACTATGACAGAGCTAACTGAATTTGAATATGGGAAGATTGTTGGTGCTCGTACGGTGGGTGCTTTTGTAACCAAGGCAGCTGAAGTGTCTTGTGCTTCAGGAGGCACCATATCAAACATTTTCACTGCATACAGGGAAAGTGGAAAAACCTCATCTGCTAAGTCACAATACAGATGAATGTGTGTTCAGCAGTCATGACAGATTGACATTGAAGAGGTTTGTGACATAAAATAAGGGGACAAAAATTGCAAAACTCACTGCAGAACACAATGTCACACTCCGAATCCTGTTAGCACTGAAACAACATGAAGGTAGCTCCAATAGCAGGGGATTGCAGAGTGAGCTGGAATTCCAAAACCCCTCACCAGTGGTGCAAATGCCCATAACAGGAAAATGTAATGCCAAACCCATAAATCCTGGACTGTGGAGTAATTAAAGAAAGTCACTCGATTGGATGAGTCTTGTTTCACACAGTTTCCAACTTTATCTGAGTTTATGTCCCAACAGTGAAACTTGGCTGAGGTTCAGTGATGATTAGGGCAGCTATATCATGGTAGTCTAGTCATTTATATCCTTATTGTACTGTGAGACCAGCCTTTGTATACCCTGAAGACAGAAATTTTCCTTGTATGATGATAAATAACAGATGGCAGCATTATTTGTTCTTTCTGTTCATCACGTTACTCCTTTATACCAGTTATTATGTCACTCCTTTATACTAGTTATTATGTCATATATTATGATTGTCAGCTTTGCTCTTCATTGATTATGTCATGTTCAGAGCTGGTTAATTCATTACCCCGTTTGAACTATTGATTCCCTTAGTGCATAACTCCCTAAAACTTCACATATTAAATGATGCCTATCTAGGTCATAATATTTTGAGCATTCAGGAAATTAATCACTGTTCAAATCACACAGTTGCTGGTTGTTTTGATTCTGTTCACTTTTATAGATGCCTCTCTCAATACATCCATTTAATGACCAAAAAGAAATAATTTGTTTTCTTAACTAATCCAACAGCCGTTGCATAATGTATGTGCAAAACAGTTGTCAGTGAACAATGTTGTCCCAACTGAGCAGTAGCTTAACATTTTTTCAGGATGACATTACAATATATACAAATTGTAATTATCACCTAAAAGAAATTATTTATTTGCGGATACATGTCTGCAGTCCCGGTACACAGTGAAATCCCCATGCAACATTCCAATACAGAAACCAAAACAAAATGGCGTAGCCTACTGATGAAATGGATTTTTATGTGCTAATTCATTCTGGCAATGGCAAGGAAAGCGTTTCTGAAGAAGAAAAATTTGTTAACATCGAGTATAGATTTAAATGTCAGGAAGTCGTTTCTGAAAGTATTTGTATGGAGTGTAGCCATGTATGGAAGTGAAACATGGACAATAAATAGCTTAGACAAGAAGAGAATAGAAGCTTTCGAAATGTGGTGCTACAGAAGAATGCTGAAGATTAGATGGGTAGATCACGTAACTAATGTGGAGGTATTGAATAGAATTGGGGAGAAGAGGAGCTTGTGGCACAACTTGACTAGAAGAAGGGATCGGTTGGTAGGACATGTTCTGAGACATCGAGGGATCACCAATTTAGTGTTGGAGGGCAGCGTGAAGGGTAAAAATCGTAGAGGGAGACCAAGAGATGAATACACTAATCAGATTCAGAAGGATGTAGGCTGCAGTAGGTACTGGGAGATGAAGAAGCTTGCAGAGGATAGAGTAGCATGGAGAGCTGCATCAAACCAGTCTCAGGACTGAAGACCACAACAACAATAATTCATTTTCTATGTATGTCCAGACAACTTCTTTAACTGCGTAATCACCATGGATTGATGCCAGGTACATCACCAAGACTGAGAAAAAGAATCAAAACAAGTAGTGGAAACATGTGGATTCTCCACTGACGAGAAAGTGAAGACCCAACCCACAGTGGGTAAGGTGATGTTGGGTGTGTTTTGGAACTGTTATGGAGCAGTGCCAACAGATTTTGATTCTAAGGGGCAAACTGACGCAGGAGCATACTACCGAATCTCCTGACATGATTAAAGGAGACTGTCAAGAGAAAGCTTCATAGAAAGCTGTCCAAGGGGATGTGTTTGCTCAGTTGTAATGTCCTACCTCATTCTGCACAGGAAACATTCACAGATACTGCTTCTTTAGGCTACCAAATTTGTCCTCCAGTGAAGACTTACACAATCAAGGTCTCCGCTAAGTCATCCATTGTTGGGAAAAATGTGTTGAATTGAAGAGAATATATGCAAAAAAGGGTAAGGATAGAACAAAATTAAATAGCTGCAACTTGATTTTTGGGAGGTGATAATTAAAACATTTTGACTACCCATCATAATATAACATCAGGAAACTTGCCATTGCTACTTCATGGAATATGATATTCACAAAAGGAAGCAGACATTTCTTGGTATTCTGTGATAATTTTTGTGTATTTTGAAAGAGTCTGCATTTTCTTGTCCCTTCTGTTTTCCAAAATAAGCATTCTGACAAAATTAAGGATAGACAAAAACAACGCTTTTTGCAGTTGTTACAATTGTGACCTGATCAGTAACATCATACACAAAAGAAGAGTTTGAAATTTTACCTATACTGTTCATTGGCCAAGAAAAACTAGTTAACGGCAACAGAAAATCATTAACTGTCCCATCTGCAGACAAGATATCTGAAGACTGATTTCATGCAGCTCATCAAGTGAATCTATCCTGTGCGAGCCTTCATTTCTGCAAAACTAATGCTGTACTCCAGTCTTGTTCTCCCTCTACAGTTTTACCCTCCACATATACTATGACACTACCATGTTAGCTCCTACATGATGCCGCGGGAATGTGTCTTACCAAGTTGTTGCTTCCATTATTCATGTTACCACGGCACTTTTTTCTCTCCATGTCAGCGCTATGCCTCATCCTTATTTAGCCAATCTACCACTCAGATCTTC
The DNA here is from genome assembly GCF_023864275.1 of Schistocerca cancellata. Taxonomy (NCBI): domain Eukaryota; kingdom Metazoa; phylum Arthropoda; class Insecta; order Orthoptera; family Acrididae; genus Schistocerca; species Schistocerca cancellata. The sequence continues at coordinate 228,849,591 of NC_064631.1, read as the reverse complement.
AGCATTCTTCTGTAGAATCATGTTTCAAAAGCAGCCAGATTTCAATTTCATATAAAGCTGCAATTCAATTAAATACTCTAAAAAAAGACTTCAGAATATTTAAATTTATAGCCAATGTTACTATACATCTCTTTTTCAGAAAAGCTTTTTTTACTCTTAAATATTAGATATCCACTTTACTTCTGCTGTGAGTGGCTATTTTGCTGCTGAATTAGCAAAAGTCATCTACTACGTTTAGCATGTCAATTTCTAAATCTCTGTCTTATCATTACGTAATCTATCTAAAACCTTTCAGTGTGTCTGGGTATCTTTGACATATATGTACTTCTTTCATATTCTTAAACCGAGAGTTAGCAATGATCAAATTGTGCTCTGGGAAAAATTCCACCAGCTGACTTACCTTTCATTCCTCTTCCCCAGTTTGCATTCTCTTACTGTTTCTTCTTTTCTTTCTTTTCCTATATTAGACTTCTTGTCCTCCATCTCTATTAAAATTTTCATCTCTCTCAACAAACTAAATAATTTCCTTTATCTCATAGTGTATGTTTTCAATCTCTTCATGATCTGAGGAAGTTGTAGGTACATAGAGGGTGAAACAAAAAGGACTACACAACTTTGGAACGATACAGAAATTTATTGAGATAACTTACAGAATTGGTAGAGATGTCGAATTGTAGCAAAGAACCTCAAGTTTTACATAAAAGTGTCAGGTGTCATTTTGGTTTGATGCAGAAAATATCCCACCAGTAATCGATTTATTCCCATACTCGTTGCAGCAGATTGGGCATATTTTGTGAATCAGCAGCATAGATTCATTTTTTCAGGTTGGCTAAATTGTTTGGTGGGGGAGGAACACACAGCCTTTAATGAAACCCCAGTAAAGAAACCCAGTGCTGTCAAGTCTGGGAAGAGAGGTGGCTGTGCGATTGGCCCTTCACAACCAGTCCACCAACCTGGGAAGTGATTATTGAGGAAACCTCGAACTCCCATGAGGAAATGAGTTGTTGCACCATCTTGCTGGTAGTGATCCATCCCATCTCAGTCACCTTCATTGATCAGTGGAGTCAAAAAGTTTTCAAGCATATCCAGATGTACAATGCCAGTGACAGATTTCTCCCTGAAGAAGAAAGGGTCATACACTTTCAGTTCGCTAAGGGTACAGAACTCATTAACTTTGGGGTTGTTATGAAAGTGTTCCAGGGTTGCATGTGGATTGTCACTGTCATGTATTCTGCAGTTGTGGGTGTTCTCCATGCCACTGTTATGAAATGTTGACTCGTCACTGAAAGTTATTGTGCTTAGGAGTATCTCATTATCCTCTATCTGATGCAGCATTTCTGCACAGAATTCCTCATGAGCAACCAACCTTATCAGCATCACTAATGTGCTGTGCCATTGTGTCTGTTTTCAAGTGTAAATGTCTACACAGTACTCCTCAAACAGTCTTTTGTAGAATGCCATTCTCACGGGATGCAAATCTCATTGAATTTTGTGGGCTGCAGGAAAAGCTCTCCTTAACCTATTCAACATAATCAACAACATGCCGGCGACTTAGTGATTTATTGTGTCACAGTGAGCAACCCATCTCAACAAAGTTGTTGTGCCAAGAGTAAATTGTAGGCCTGCTTGGAGGTTCCTTAGCATATTCCGTACAAAATTTACACCGAACAGATGTTGCAAATTTCATTTCGTGAAATCAAAATGTACAGCTAGTATGCTCCGCACCAGTGAAAGTAGCCATTTGAACTGCGCACTATGCTGATGCTCTTGGTGGTGGAATGGCACACTGATGCTCTTCACGAATCAAACTTTAGGTTGTTTGGTACAGAATGACACATCTACTAATTCTGTAAGTTTTTTAATAAATTTCTGTCTCATTCCAAAGTTGTGAAATCTTTTTTGACTCACCTTGTATATCTGTACTGCCATAGTAAGTCACAGCATTGTTTCTATCTTGACTAAGATGATCCATTCACTACCTTGTCCTTAATACTTTACGTACATTTCTGTTTTCTTGTTCATTTTTAGGTCTACTCCTACAGTGCCCATATTTGATTTTGTTTTCATAACTCTGCATCCACTTTACCAGATGTAACTATACACACATACGTATTTCAATATCTTTGCCAAATGGGAATGGGAATATTTGAACTCCTGTCAAATAGTGTCATCAGTATGGCTTTCATTGATAATACTAGTGATTGAGGCACTACCATATGCAGCTTCAGTGGGTAGAGCATATAGCCCACAAAATTGGCAGCACAGCAAAGCACATGGAGTTCCTCTATTTGCATTAAGCATTTTGAGATAAAGCCGCACATCATCAACAGCCTAAAAATAATGACCCTGCTATGGCATTTTGACTTGCTTTGGTTTCTATTGAACATTGACTTTGATTTTTAAATGTGGTTATCTTTTTGTCCACAAGCTATTCTTTTGTTTCACTAGCTCATGATAATTCAGCATGGATTGGTGGGGTTGCCCAGAGCTTGCAACTCTCAGTGGATTTATACTCGGGAACTAGTAATTAAATTGTGAACTGATTTGTTCAGATGACACAGTAGCTATTATCTAAACTGAAGATGATGGTGATAATGATCAGTGACCTACTATGTTGTTTGAAATGGAGAACAGAATTAGTCATTTTTGCTGGTAACAAAAGATACATTCTTAAAGAAAGACAACAAACATTAATGGAGAAAACAGCAGAGAATGATCTCACATTAATGGACTTGGTTTAAACTTTGTTAAACTACAGTTCATCCAGTTTGTTCTGCAGAAAATATATTGTTACTACCTGTTACCCACAGCTGCACTTGCATATCAGTAGTTATGGTATGATGAGTGATTGTGAGTAAGTAAGCTATTATGTGTGTAATAACGCCAGCTTTTGTCAAGTTCTGTGTTTTTGAGTAAGTATAGCTCATAGTATGCGCTCACCCCTGTCATCAACCCCCCTCTCCCCTTCTCCGCTTCCCGCCACTGCCCCATCAATACATGGTGTGGTGGGGCACACACAGCATAGCTGCTGAGTGATGTATGCAGAGGGGCAGCTATGCATCATGCTATTGAAGTAGCTATACATTACACAACAAATTTAATAATTTTTAAACATATTTTATGTTCACCGAAGTAAAAAATGATGTTTTGTTCCTTACTTCACCCTCTTAGGGATGAGTTTTGTTGTTCTTCCTCGGGGTTCAAGCTATCTCCATACAAAATTTCATTGACTCGATTCAGTGGTTCAGTCATGAAAATGTAACAGACATAGTTGCTTTCATTTTTATAATTTCAGTAGGGATGAAACAGATATTCTGTTTTAAAAGGAATCGGTAAATTGGGAATACAGTTTTGTTTTTTATGAGAACTTTAACAGGAAAAATAATTTTGTGTATCTGCTCAAACAGGTGGATTTACCTATTTTCACTGTACAAATTAGAAATATTAAAATTTGAGAATAATGATTGTATTTGTGGATACAATATAAGAATAAATGATCCACATTATTGTCCAGGGAATATAACCTTAGTTTTGAAAGAATTAGGTAACCAGTCATAAAGCTCCTAGATAACCCATAAAAAAAGAAGATATCATTAACTAGAACTTTTTATCCATTAATCACAAGGTTGGTTCAAACAATGGAATGCAGTAATGGCTATGGCAATACTGAAGGTGTACACCGTTGTTTTCTGTGAAACTGAGAAATTACAGATCAGCTAGTGAAACATAAATAAACAAACAAATACTGTCTGAACAGGCCTTGAAGGTGCTGTGTCATCTTCAGCCCTTAGGTCACCAGATGTAGATACGGAGGGGCATGTGGTCAGCACACCACTCTCCCGACCATTGTCAGTTTTCATATCCGATGCCGCTACTTCTCACTCAAGTAGCTCCTCGATTGGCCTCACAAGGGCTGGGTGCACCCTGCTTGCCAACAGCACTCAGTACAGCCATATGGCAATCCATCCAAGTGTTAGCCAAACCCAACAGCACTTAACTGGTCTGATGGGAACCAGAGCTACCGTTGCAGCAAGGCCATTGGCAGTGAAACATACATAGAGAGGAGAAATTGCAATATCAAGTAGCATCACAACAGGTTAGGAGCTGTATTTATAGATCCTCTAAATTTTGAAGTAAAAATTGTTTAGAGAAAGATGGTTTACATCATAACAGTTTAGTTTCCAAAAACAGGTGCAAATGTTTATTGATACTTGCCATATCGTAAGAAAAAGGGAGCAAACGTCTATTGATGCTTGTCTTATAATAAGAAATAAAGGAAACTGATAAGTGCTGATGGGCATGTTAAATAACATAAATGCTGCTGAAACAGTAGTATACCAAAAATTATAAATAAAACTGGGAGTGCATGTATCATGCACTATAATGTAAATGGTTTAAATTCTGGATACTCAAGTGACAAAAACTCTAAAACAGATAACCAGCTATGTTTTGTCACAGTTTAAAAATGTTGAAGCATTATGTTTAAATGAACACACTTTTCTTTTTGAGCCATAAAAATCATAAATAGCATTTGCAACTTCAAAGTAGCTACCAGCTTTGGGGGGAAAATGAATCACAAGGAAGCTAATGCATAGTTATTCATTATGATTTAGATTACCATGTAAGATGTGAGTTTTAACTATTTAAATGAAGAGTGTATTTTTGGGGGTTGCTGTGTTAAGAGACCTAAATATCAGTACAATCTTGATTTATAGAATCTCAGGAGATGTGACATCTCAGCCTTTCCTACTTAAATTTCAGAGTTTGTTAGAACACCCTAGTAAAAAAGAAAGAAAAAAAATGCTGTTGATTTCATCAGTGCGTTGAGTGAAAACTGTGAGGCATCAAATTTCATTGCCTTAGTGCAAAAAATGCAGTTTCAAATTAAAATTTTCAGAATGTACCAGAGAAAATGCTCAGTCAGCTATATGTATTTTTAATGAATTATGTGTCTGAAGGTAAAATAAAAGTACAGATTTGGTTTGGATTTAGGAATTTCAGATCATTCGGGATTCAGCTGCTCGAAGAAATTAAGGAAGTCAATCTAAAATGGCTCTTTAATCAAGAACACTTCATTATATTTATGTAAAGCTGAATTCAACAGAAGTGCTGCTGTAATAACACTGTTCACGTTACGTCGCACTTCACTTAGCGTAGACCGGGACTGTGTCCTAGGCATGCCCGATGTTGACTGACTGCGCTCTGCCTGTCCTGCCGGAGTTGTTGTTGTTGTTACGCCGGCAGAGGGCGCGTCCGAATTCTCGCGTGCCCTCTGGTGGACGGGACTCTACTTGCGGCAACTACTGTCCATGACGCGCCGTGCCAATGTGCGCCTCCCGCGATCTTTCTGGTGGCTACTACACTCCTCCTCCTTCGGGGGGTGAAGCCACAGTGATCCACTGCGTCGAAAGGTGGAGCGTCGGGCAGGAGCGATGACCTCCACGTCCATGGGAAGGCCGGAGTCGAGGGAATCTGCCAACCCTCGAGCCGGAACCTTCGAATATGGCTGGAAATGACCCACACGAAGAGGCCCCCGTCGTCCCACAACCGGAGCCCGGGACAGAACGGGCGACAAGCTGTCGAACTCCGGATCCTGTTCCACCCCAGGAGGGGCAAGACCCAGTGGCGGGGACGAAGGGGAAGGGACGACCACAGGGGAACTAGCCCCCTGCGAAACCGAGCCGGCTAGGGGGGCCAGCTCTCGCTGGGGCAGCTCGAATGACGGCGATGCCGGTGCTGGAGCCACTGGAGGCTGCCAAGGCTGAGAACCATCACAGTGCGGCAGAGTCACAGCGGGGAGAGGAGGTAACGTCCCCTGTGAAACCAATACAGGTGCCGGCAATGGGGAAGCCGGTGTCCGAGAGGGCGGAGGGTGGGTGCCCGAACGTGGACGTAGCTGATTTTGGTGACGACGTACCACCCGGTCCCCCACCTGCAAGGTATAGAGCCGGCGGCCATGTCGGTGCAGGACCACCGCCGGTATCCAACGTGGATTGCGACCAAACCCACGGGCCCAGACTGACATACCCAGTGGAAAGCCAGGTACTCCGTTTTGGGAAGACTGGCGAGGACCAGGCTGGAGGAGGTGCAGCAGAGTCCTAGGTTGATGCCCATGGAGGAGCTCTGCGGGGCTGCGGTCTCCCATTGGTGTGGTCCGGTATGCCGTCAAGAAAAACGTCAATGCTTCCTCTGCAGGAAATTCGTGCACATACTTTTTCATCTGCGTCTTAAAGGTGCGCACCATGCGCTCAGCTTCCCCATTCGATTGTGGATGGAAGGGGGGAGAGCAAACGTGCCGAATACCGAAGCGCCTACAAAAATCCTGGAAGGTCTGCGAAAGAAACTGCGGTCCATTGTCCGAGACCAGGGTGATTGGCAGACCTTCCACAGAAAAGATTTTTGCTAGTGCCTGGATTGCAACGTCTGAAGTGGTTGAGGAGCAGCGAACCACATATGGGAATCGGGAATAAGCATCAATGACAATGAGCCAAAAGCCATTGAGAAACGGCCCCGCAAAATCGATGTGAACACGTTCCCACGCCTGGGTTGCCGGCGGCCATGAAGAGAACGCTGCCCTGGGAGATGCTTGTTGGCTCGCACACTGGGAACAGGCAGCCACCAAGTGCTCAATTTCTCTGTCAATACCGGGCCAGTACACATGTCTGCGAGCCAAGGTTTTAGTACGGGAAACACCCCAGTGCCCCGCATGTAATAACTTGAGGACCTCCCGTCGTAAACTTGCAGGAACAACCACGCGAGGAGCTGTATCATCGGTAGCCAGAAGGAGAACTCCTTCCAAGACCGAGAGACGGTCTCTTAGAAGAAAATAATTACGAAGAGGGTCCGAGGCCCGGCCCGGAGGGCGGGACGACCACCCCTGCTGAATGAGGCGAACTACTTGCCGGAGAACCGGGTCAGCCGCTGTTTCCCTGGCGACTCGAGAACTAGTGATTGGGAAGCCATCAACCGCCTGGCGGGACGCCACATCCAAATGAAAACACATAATCTCCTCTCGATCAAATGTAGGGTCCGGGCCCACCGGAAGACGGGAAAGAGCGTCGGCGTTGGCATGCTGGCCTGTAGGGCGAAAACGAATGTCATAATGGTACTTAGAGAGGAACAAGGCCCAGCGCTGTAGTCTGTGGGCCGCCCTATCCGGAATCTGAGAGGCGGGGCCAAATAACGATATTAACGGCTTATGGTCAGTGATTAACTGAAACTTCGTGCCATACAAGAAAGGGTGAAACTTGGTAACAGCGTAGACAATGGCCAAAGCCTCTTTTTCCACCTGGGAGTAATGGGCCTGCGCGGGACTAAGCGTTTTCGACGCAAACGCCAGTGGTTGCTCGGAACCATCTGCGTTGCGATGGGCCAGGACCGCCCCCACCCCATACTGTGAAGCATCCGTAGCCAGGACTAACGGCTTATGGGGATCAAAAGTAGCCAAACAAGGGGCTGACGTGAGGAGGCCCTTCAACGAGGTGAACGCTCGCTCGCATGCCGGCGACCAATCAAAAGGAACACCCTTGTGCAGAAGGCAGTACAGGGGGTGGGCTATAGTGGAAGCCCTGGGAATGAACCGGTGGTAATAGGCTATCTTGCCTAAAAAAGCTTGTAACTCCTTCAGCGATGTGGGCCGAGGAAGGTTGACGATACCTTGGACCAAACTTCCTAGTGGCTGGATGCCATGTCGAGAGATGGTGTAGCCCACATACTCAATGGACGGTTGGAAGAAGGTTGACTTCTGCAGGTTGCAACGCAAGCCCACAGACCTGAATTTGAGAAAGAGGGTGCGAAGGTTGTGCAAGTGGTCCGTCGTGCTGCGGCCCGTGACAATTATGTCATCCAGGTAATTAATACAATGAGGGATTGTCGACGTGACATGCTCAAGATAACGCTGGAATATCGCCGGGGCACTGGATATTCCAAAAGCCAACCGCTGGTATTGGTAAAGGCCAAACAGGGTGTTGACGACTGCCAGCCGTTTGGAGTCCTCATCAAGTGGTATCTGATGATAAGCCTCTGACAGATCGATTTTCGAAAAATAGTGGCCTCCTGTCACGGCGGAGAACAATTCATCAGCACGAGGCAAAGGATAGGTGTCCACCACCAATTGGGAATTAATGGTGGCCTTAAAATCGCCACAAAGACGTAATTTTCCAGAGGGCTTCTTGACAATAACGAGGGGCGAAGCCCACTCACTGGAAGAAATGGGAAGAACGACCCCTAGGGCTGTCAGCCGGTCTAGCTCTTCCTTTACCTGAGGGCGGAGAGCCAAGGGGATCTGCCTCGCGCGTAGAAAACGCGGGCGAGCCGACGCCTTCAACGTTAAGTGAGCTTCAAAATCTGAAACACGCCCCAGGCCCCCCTCAAAAATGTCTGGAAAGTCTGAGATCAAAGATTCTAATGAGTGATAGGGAACGTCTTCGGAGACCAACTGTATGGTGTCAGCGATAGAAAAACCGAAAGCTTGAAAGGCATCCAGGCCAAAAAGGTTAGCGGAGCTCGCATCACTGACAACAATAAAAGTAATAGGCCGAGTGACTGATTTGTAAGTCACGTCGGTAGTGAATTGACCCAGTAGGGGAATGAACTGTTTACCATAACCGCGTAGACGCCGGTAAACTGGCGCCAACGGGGGCGATCCAAGGTCGGAATACGTTTGTGCATTCAACAACGAAACTGCCGCCCCCGTATCTACTTGCAGTTGTAACCGGCGCGACCGAACTGACACCTCGATAAAGAGTTTGCGTGCCGATGCGTCGGGAGCCTGGCCCGATGAAACTTCCTGAATGTCAACGTCCATGTCCTCTGTACTTGCTTCCTTCGATTCCTTTGAGGCTGAGCGGCAAACTTTAACAATGTGACCGTTTTTATGACATTTGCGACAAACGGCCCAACGCTGGGGGCACTTTGACCGATCGTGATGTATATAGCACGACGCACAGGACGGCAACAGGGGCCGGCGGCCGGAATCTGTTTACGCGCCGCGCGGAAGTGGCCGTAACGGCCGGATTGTACCGCTCGCACGTCGTCCACCCCGGACACAGTGGACGCGGCCGCGCCGCCCTGAACCTCCGCGACGTCGCACCACGCTTCCAGCTGTTGACCTGCTGCGTGAGAGACTTCATACGATTGAGCAATGGACAGGACTTCTTCGAGGGAAGGGTCTTCTAACTGCAGGGCCCGTTGCCGGACCTCCCTATCAGGGGCCGAACGAACAATGACGTCGCGTACCATAACATGGGCATACGACTCCCGCGACTGCTCCGTGACAAAATGACACTTGCGACTAAGACCGTGCAGGGTTGCGGCCCACGCCCGGTAAGACTGATGGGGCTGTTTCTTGCATTGATAGAACTCGACCCTAGCCGCCACAACATGCGTGCGGCGGCGATAATATGAAGACGGCAACGAACACAATGCGTCAAAAGACAAGGACGAGGGTTCCTGCAACGGCGCCAGCTGCCGCAAAACTTGATACAGCGAGGGAGATATCCAAGACAAGAAGAGAGCACGACATACCTCCGCATCGGCAACATGAAACGCCTGGAAATGCTGCCGTAGGCGATGTTCATATGCGTCCCAATCCTCTGCCGTCTCGTCATACGGGGGAAAGGGAGGAGGGAACGGCGCCGGAGCAGACGGCGGTGAGAGCAACGCCGGAAGCACTTGTTTCATGGTGGCCATGAGCTCCGTCTGCTGCGCAACCAAAACCCGCACCAAATCCTCCATGCCGTGGAGAAACTGCGAAACCGGAACAACGACGCAACACGCGAAAGAACGACCCTACTCGTCGCCAATTGTGTAATAACACTGTTCACGTTACGTCGCACTTCACTTAGCATAGACCGGGACTGTGTCCTAGGCATGCCCGATGTTGACTGACTGCGCTCTGCCTGTCCTGCCGGAGTTGTTGTTGTTGTTACGCCGGCAGAGGTCGCGTCCGAATTCTCGCGTGCCCTCTGGTGGACGGGACTCTACTTGCGGCAACTACTGTCCATGACGCGCCGTGCCAATGTGCGCCTCCCGCGATCTTTCTGGTGGCTACTACAGCTGCAAATTTTGAAGCGTTTGTAAGCGGTTCTCTTTCTCTTTCTTTTTTAATTATTTATTTATTTTTGAAATGTTTTAATTAAAAGCATTAAGAAAATTAAAATGGATCACTAAAGATATAAGGATCTCTAGTGCTAAGAAGAGACATCTATGTACGGAATAGAAATATTGACTATTGAATATATTAGATGACATAAAATTATATAATAAGTTCTCAAGGTAGCAAAGCAATTGACAAATTCATTAATTTTAAGACAAGAGAATAACTCAAAGACAATGTGTCAATTGTGGCATCAGAATTAGGTATTAAAGCAGGGACGCACAGACCATGGTCTGACAGCCCCATGTGGCCTGCCATTCATCCGAAAGCACCTCACTGTTCATTCTTATAACTGAATTTAATGTCTTGATTCTCTCCCAGAAAGGAGAAGGTGGGTCATTGTAGAATTTAGTTCTTTTAAGAATACATTGTTGTCGCTATACTTTTTAAATAAAGTGAATATTTGTGAAACAAGTAATTTGAACTCATTATGCGTATGGTTTCCTATTTTTTTTGTTTTTGTCTGAGGCTCTTATATAGTCACATGGATGGATTCGCAGCCCATGGTATTAGCAAATCTGTACACCCCTTATTAGAGCCTCTAGTCACAAATTTTGTAAAATGAAGTGTGAAGAGATTGAATTTAGTTTAAATTTTGGAATACTTTAGTGAGCTCTTTATTAATATGGTGAAATGAGATACCAGTGTTGAGGATTATGTGAATAAAATATGTCCCTTTGAACTAGACCATAAGTCTGAGTGCCTTATAAAATTTAAATCAGTTTCAGCAATAGATGTACAAATATAGATTAACACTGAAAAAGTAAACTTCTGAATTTCTGCATAAAATAGTAGGATACCCACTATCTATAATAATAATAAACCAGTCTTATGAACATGGTTGTTCCCTAGAGATGCTAAACTACACAGAAGTAAAACTGCTCAAGAGAGGACATGTGAAATTATCATTCCATCTCCCCTCTTCCAGTGGTGTCGAAAATGTTGGAAAGAGATGCTGCATCCAGACTCAAAATTGTTTTGAGAAATATGAGATTATTTTTAAAAACCAATTTAGCTTCCAACTTGGAAAAAGCACTGTAGACACAAGTAACAAGTTTGTTGAAAAGATTATCACCTCGTTAGACAATAAGAATGAAGTCATAGGAATATTTTGTGACTCACAAAAGCCTTTGACTCAGTAAATCGCTCTTGGTTTATCTATAATCTTGACAGGTATGGGATCAAGGTTACTCCATATGTATGCAATAGAAAACAAAGAGGATTCTCTCTTCAAATGCAGCAAATTATTCTTTCAAATGGAAAGCAGTAATGCAACGTGTCTCTGGAGATTCTATTCTTGGACCTCTTTTGCTTTTGGTCTACGTTACTGATTTACTCATTGGTTTAAATGCCCCATTAATTTTATTTGCAGTTAATACATTGTATTAATTGAAGACCACAATTCAGAAAACATCCCTGTCTGCTTCTTAAATGCAATAAATCATCTAGAAACATGGTGTCAGCTCAATGGATTAATCCTGAACATTCTAAAAACCCACATGATCCAGTCCAGAGAAAACAGTCAGTATCACAGGATATTAAACTATATCATAAAAATCAATATCAAGAAGAAATGGATTCAGTGAAATTTTTAAGATCAAACTTAGTTAAGAATTTGTAGTGGAATAAACATGTTGAACATCTAGTAAACAAATTTTGTAGATTTGCAAGTGCAGTGCAAATATTAGCTAGTGCCACTGATATGGACTCAAGAAAAACTGTATGCCATAGTTCCTTCCAATCAGTTATAAGCTACAATACTGATTTATGGGGAAATTCAAGCAACATATTGTACACACTGAAACTGCAGAAAAGAATAATTAGAATTGTGTGCTATACATATGAGGTAATTATGTCACTCACTATAACATAAAATCTGCAGTTATTAACAGCGCCCTCCCTACATAGCTATGACTTTATCAGTAACAATTTAGAATTATTCAAGATAAACTGTTTTTATCATTCATATAATATAAGAAATAAAGATAATTTTATACTCCCTATTCATCATTTGCACTTGTGTGTTTAGACTTCCCAATACACAGGAGTGAAAATTTACATCAAACTAAAAGGAAAGTCCATTTTGAGTATGAAGTTAGATTCACCGAAGAAAAGAAAAGAAAAAAAAGAAGAAAAAAGGAAAAAAAAACTTATATGATACTCTGCTTCAGTGATGCTACCACTCAGTTGAAGATTTCATGAAGGATGAACTGAATATTTGAGCAGGCCATAGTTTATCAATAATCTTGGAATGTAAATGTGGCTTAGTTTTCACAAAAAAGTTGCATTAGTATTAAAATGTTTGCTATGTCTTATTAACTGTAGTTTTATGTTGGTAAAATTCTATTACCCACTTTTTATGTATCCTGTACTCTAACCCAATGATCAGCATTTGTATGTTACAAGATGAATAAATCACAGTGCACAGATTCAGTCACTAAGACAGTTGTAGTGAGTCACCAATGTTTAATCACACAGAATTTTGACACTTTTCCCATTGTAGTGTCACTACCTGCTTTTAGTAGGATAATTTTGAAGGAGCTCCAGTGTAGCATTAAGTGCAGCTGCCGCTGGTTGGGAAGTACAGTGTGGCAATATCTGGGTCAGAATAATGTGTACACAAAAGAATGGTGATATGGGCTAGCCATACTTAGTGGAAAACTGCACCAGGACCAGACTCTTGTTATGAGTTAGGTGAATGGATGTGGGGTTTTAGTGTAACAAATGTGCCTCAGAGTCAAATAAATAATAGCAGATTCTGAGGTAGAGGCATTCAGAGTCCAGCATCACCACCATGATGCTAGGTCCCTGCCAGACAACAAGAGGGCCTGGGCACTGCCAGCTGCAGCCATGGATACGAGACCGGATCAGGTCAGCTGCCAGCAGCACTGAGCCTGTTTGTGGGACTTGGTGCCATGGTGCTGCTGTCCGCACCTTCTGCTGTCCAGTTCCTGCCAGAGGGCAGCAGGTCGTGCCCCATGCACATCAGTCTTCCTTCACCTGCATGATGGACATCACTGTGCCTGAGTCCTAAGTGCAGGCGTCCACTGCTGCAGGCCACTGTTACAGCACAACTTGGAGTGCTGCTGGTGCCATGGCAGTGATCTACTGTCATGTCATAAGCTATCACTCTGCCCAACATCAGCACTGCAGGGCGCTGACACTGTTCCCCCTCGCCAGTGCCAAAGTTGATGCCTGTAAGCCTTCACAGGCCTGGGTCACTGGAATGAGGCATGTCTGCCTCACATTGATTGCTGGACTGAGGCAAGTCTGTCTCACATTGCTAATTATGTAATGTTTATCTGAAGTTAATAAAAAATTCTTTTTTGTCATCAGTGTATCTACGGGGTCCCACTGGCCTGCAACCACACCACTTGCCCTACCAGCACCTTGCCAGTGGGTGATGATTAAACATAAGAATTAAGTATGGTAATGTGGGTAGCTAAGGAATGTTCTGTCCCTGAAGTTGTTATGGCTGAGTACACGAAAATGAGTAAGGTTGATGCAATGATGAAATTAGAAACACAATGTGTCACTGTTGGGGAAGCTGTACAACTGTTGGTTAACTATGCGGCACAGGTGAGGGCGTTGAAAACATCCATGAATAATAAACAAGTGGAGAATGATGAAGAGTTGGGCTTGTTGAAAACACAGTCTAGGAGTGGATCTAGGTGTGGTGAACCTTGTTGTTCCCTTTTCCTCCAGGTTGTGTGAGGATGTAGTGTCATGTGTACAGGATCTCATGTCATCGGCTGACATAGGTGGCTGGTTGCACAAACATTTGTTACAGATAGGTATATTGCACATGTCAGAAGAAGAAAAGTCATTCGTATGTTGTCCAGAGGCAGTGGACAAAGCAGTAACTTTTGAAAAAAATCGAGCAGGTATTGATACAGAGATACAGGACGCAAAATAGCACACAGTTTTTCTGTGAACAATTGAGTTTTATTTATAATAGGTATAATGAAGCCATTGAGGATTTTGTGGATAGAATTAGAAAGCTTAATGTACATACATACGAGTTAAAATGTATTGAGGAAATAAATAAGTTGGTACTACAGGAGGCCAAGAAAATGGCATTCTATGCTTTCCTGATGAGTGATTTGTCACCAGAGACGTCTAGGAGGGTGTCCACTGGTACCCTGTGTGCAGCAGTGAGTTTAGCATTGGAGTATGAGGAGATTGCTGTATAGCTAGGGGTAAGAGATCAGAGAAATGTATTTGTATCAAATATATGATGTATTAATTGTGGGTGTAAGGTGCATATGCATTTGAAATGCTGCCAGCTATGGAACAGTAGGGGTGGAATGAATTACCAGTGGTTTAATGAGAATAATAACAGGGGTAGTATGGATCAGCAGCAGTGGAATATGAGTAATGATGGAAGTGGTCTGAATAGTAATAAGCAGCTGTTAAACGTAAGGGGGAACTGTAGTCCCACCAAAAGGCTTTCCTAGTAAAAGTAAATGCAGTGAAAAATGAAAGCAGAGAGTGCCATAGTGGGTGCAATACAAGGTGTGTGAGAAAAGTAATGAGGCTGATTTCTTTATCTACCAAAGTTTTTATTTTTTTCAAACAACAGTATTATCCCTTCAAAACAGTTCCCTTCGGCGGCTGTACACAGGGGGAGTTGTCATTCCCAGTCTTGGTAGCAGCATGGAAAGGCTTCAGTTGATATTACCTTTAACATGTCAGTCAAATTATTCTGAATGTTCTCCAGAATCCCAAAATGACATTCTTTTGAGACTTGTTCAATTTTGGGACAAGAAAAAAGTCACAAGGTGTCAGGTCAGGTGAACAGAGTGACTGTGGAACAACAAGAAAGCCTTTCAAGGTCAAAAACTTGTTGTACAAGGCAGTCAGCATAATCCATGAACAGTGAAATTAAGGCTTAATTACACATGTAGCAACCTGCAGATTACTGTACCTCCACCACCACTACTGCGGTGCATATTGATACCCGCATACATTTGAGTAGCGCGTGATTTGGCTGCTCTGGGCCCCCAACAGAGGCTGCAGACTTCGGTCTGGCGCCTCTGTCATCTACAGCTGATAATAAGGGGTCGCTGGTGGCCAAATGCTTCTTATATAGCCTTGTACCAGCTCCGGCCAGCAGTCTTTTGTATGTTCTCTGAACTGTATTGTGCTTATTCTGTCATGCAGTGATTGTACTTATTCTGTTATGCAGTGACTTAATAAGTAGTAGGTTTCTTATGATCATGCCTTTTATTGTGTTTGGAGTTAGAACAGCATGATTGCATATTGAGTGGCACTGGGAAGTTGCTATGGGAGAGTGTGGAGCCTGACTTACCATTAGTTAAGTTGTGTATAGTCTAACCACTGGGAGGTAGTGATACATTAGATGTGGCTTGTTGTTTAGTGCAGCGAAGTATTGTTTGCATACATGAGAGGAACTGAGGTAAGGTAGTATCCATCAATGTGGATAATTTTAGTGCTGAGGAGGTTAAATTGTTAAAGGAGGATATTGGTGGCGACTTTAGAAACTCTGGAGGATGAGGTTTGCTGCACAGAAGGCGTAGGCTGTAAGAGATCACAGGATACTTCAAAGATTGCATTTCAGATAAGGTGAAACCCTGTAAACAACAGACCTGACACTTGTTCAAGCTGCTACAGAGCTATACCTTCATAATTACAGTTCATATGCAGTAACCTGTTTATTTTGAATTTGTAAGAGTGGCCTGCTGTGTTTCCATTCTTGATGTATGTCAGAATAAAAATAAATAAATAAATAAAATGCTGGTACATTGAGTACTTTTGACTTTAGCAGCAACCAGATACTATTTAGTTTGGAAATACTTTTTTTAATAAGTATAAGTTTAGAGTTACAGTTATTCATCTTCTTTCCTTTTTCTGCATCAGACTGTATTTCTTTTAAACATGTGCCTTATTTAATAGGCAATTAGCTAATTTAATTCATTTGGAAATTGTCAACCACCCCATTGGGAAAAAAAATTATTTGTTGCAGCAAAATATAAAATGCTACAATTTGATTGTATTGCTCACAAACAAATCAGAAGTACCAAGATACATGCCATAGTTAGTTACGTTACACAAAACTTATGTTATAAACATCCACATGCCATGATCCACATAATGATACTCAGTAGATCAACATTATAACACGCCGCTCATGCTGCACTGTAATGCATATATCCAGGGGTGTGCCACTTTCTGTGGGAATACACCTCCCATATAAATAAATATCTTCCATTTTTCCCTTCTGTAGTTGACTGTCAGAAAATCTATCTTTTTAATAATGACATTTCTTTCTATAACCCAGTCAAGTGATTTACATTTTGTTAAAAGTATAATGTATGCAATATCTGTCTTTGCATTACAATGATAGGCTCTTGATTTAATGCCCCTGATGCAGAGATAATTGAATAACATTTTCCAGCAATTTATAATTGATTTTCTGTGCTTCACATTGATCAACATAGTTAATGAATAATGCGTCACAACTGACATTTGCTTATACAAACTTGTACATTTTCAGCACACACACTCAAGCTCGTGTATATTGGTATCCTTGCAAAAGCTTGCATGAGTAAAAATCGATCAAGCTTCAAGCAACTTTAACAGTCCAAATTCTTTCTCAAATTACTGTACAGCATTGCACAGAGTGGTTCATCACATGTTCTTATCAAGGTTTCAGAAGTATGTGTGGCCATCTTTAGGGGCAACATGAAGTTAGAAGATATAGGAACAACCGGTCTGTGCAACAACACTCAGTGTAATTTACTTTAAAGAAAAGAAATAAGAGTACTGTACCATATTCCAGTCAAATACCATATTTTAACAGATCCAAAGTCCAATATCTAGAACAAAAAGTGTAACACATACTTGAGTCTGATCATTCAACCAGCACTCATAATACATTACATTAGAAAAAAATAGCATAACACACATGATATGGTCAACATGTTAAAATCAAGTGGCATGAATATCTACCAGCTCCAATATGCAGGAAAATGGTTTTGTATGGGGCATTCATCTTCATGTCTGTCTTGAATATATGATTGTTGAGTGTCTCAGTATCTCATTGTATTTATGTTTCTTATTTGACACCTGGTATTATGCACAATAGTTTACAGTTTTCATTTCTTATTTACTTGGCACAGGTGCTGTTTAGGTGTAATTAGTATAAACAAAAAACCTGTCACAAAGTGCGGTTTCAGAAAAGACATCATATTCAAACAACAAACATTACTTTGTATCATTTACTAATTCATTCTTTTTCTTTCATAGCGATGATTCGGTATCACTGAATGTTCCTCAGGTTACAAGAAAGGATAAAATTTTCTCGTATAAAACAACATGGAAGACTTACCTTAATTCACTGGCAATGAAAGAAAGTAATTCACAAGGTATGTTTGTGTGTGCCTATCCAAAAGTTTCCAGGTGACAATGACATGTTGTATCAAATGCAATTCTGAATAACACCCATCTTTTTTTATTTTTTGTTTCAAAATTTCAGAGACTGCGAATATGGCATCATGTTTATCTACAAAGCAGAGGACAAATGTATGTGCAGTAAAACTGGTGAACCTATGTAATACGTATCAGAACTCATATATTAAGTCTTTCTACCTTAGTGATGGTGGACTTAGAGTATGGTTAATGGATTCTGAGTCATATCTAGGTGGTATGTTCAGGATATATGACAGCACTTCTGGTGTTTGTATCGCTGAAGTTGAGGTTCCTGATGATGCAGTTGTGGTAGCTGGAGGCTTTATGGACCACATCGATGCCATTCTATCTACAAACAAGTTATCAATGTTCCTTGGAAACATTTCACGGGATGCTTTCATAAATAAGGTGTGTATTTTAGTAAGTTTTCAGAATCTAATGGCTATTATTTAATTTAAATTACAATGCTCTGTATTTAGTTACAAATTATTATTCATGACATCTCATATTTGAGCTCTCGATCTACAGTGTGTTCAGATAGATGCAGCTAGACAGTGTTTATTTATTCCAGATTGACAGTACAAATGTTTTGCCTGTGTTATTATCCTAAAAACTGAACTGCTGTAATAAAACAAGTGATTATTACTTTGATTTTTATGAATTTCCTTTTATTTCATATACAATCACATTTTATGATAGAATCATAATAGGTTTTGGCCTACAATGACCATCTTTAGATGCTACTGATGGTGGGTGGCATTTTGTGTAGCAAAATGTACAATATATGCATTCACAAACAAAGCAGTGCATGTATTTTGCATTGTGTTCACCAAATGCCAACCGTGACTAATAGTATATGAAAGTGGCTAGTGTCAGCTGAGACCAGTTATGATTCTGTCGTAAAATGTGATTGTACTTGAAACAAAAGGTAATTCACAGTAGTTCAATCATTGTTCTTCTTCAACAGAATGTCTTTTTTCCCAAAGACGTTCATTTTTCATGATGTAATGTCCATTTCACAAACTTTTAGACACACTGCATGTGGTACCAAAGCACCACACCTGTCGCACTTGTTTAAGGAATACTTGCGCTTTTAGATACAAAAATATTGCTTGGTTTGAACCTCAGCCATATCCACTTAGGTAACAAAAAAGGGGATAGTCTTGTAGGCTTCGATTTAAGAACTCAGATTAGGTAAGCTGAACTTACCATTTGACCTGAGAAAACTATTATTCTGCACGTAGGCTGGCTAGCACAGATTCATGATGAGTAGAACTTGTACACAGGAAATTTCAATCAAGAAGAATGGTAAAAATAACAAGAAAAAAACTTAATCTCAATATTAACTGCACACCAATGAAATTTTTGGTCATTGAGAGGCACAACTATCCTTAGCAGGCAACCTCTGGGGAACCTACCACACCTCAGTTGTATAAGGCTTACGCCAGGCAACTGGGGCTCTGTCTGGGTGGACACTCACTTCACTAACTGCTCATATGACTTCCACGAAGCCTAAATCACTTTTTTTCTACTCCCAGTGGTTCAGGTGGTGCATCGGACAATATTAACACCCAAACCCCTAAGGGACCTCATGTGAGTAGTCCACCTGAGATGTCTGTTAAACATCAGTACAAGCATTACTAGTAACAAACCACTATCTGTTATAAATAATGTGATTAGTGTTTTTAAATATGTCAAAGATTCATTTGGAAGAAGTCACCTTTCCACAGCCATAAAGACGGAAGGACATGCATCAGATTCTCTCTGTTGGAAGGTTGTGAAAAGCTACACCCCCCTGATTAGGACATTGAAAACTATCTAAGTAAACAAGTTGTTAATACCAAAATACATGAAAGATATGTTATCAACACTGAGCTGTACCCTGGGCTAAATTGAGCTGCACAGTGGGCTAAATTGTTGTAAAGGAATTGTAACACGCCAGACATTGTAGATACAGACACCAAACAACTCCAACAGGAACTGGAAAGCAAAAGAGTCACTGAAGTTCAGAATTTCAGGAAAGGGTTGATGGTGAGCTGCAGAAGTCAACATCCTTTACACACCGATTCAGTTTACCAATGTTGCCTTAACATATTTTAGCAAGCTTTCTCTACCTTAAAATTAGGCCCTATGTATCTAATCCAGTGCACTGCTTTCAGTGTCAACACTATAGTCATACCACCATGGGTAGAAGCTGTTGTGGGTTGGCAGGAGAGCCAACACAGGTATGAGAGGAAGCCGCAAGGCACACATTTTAGCTCACGCAGGCTGGCGTGAGGTCTGGAACAGGACAAGGAAATTAGACTTTAGCAAAAAACGTGCGTAGCTGCTGGAATACTTAGCTTTAATCCATAAATGGTGAACATCGCTCTTGACGGTACATTATTCATAATCTCAATAGTAACTGGTAATGGTGCCTTGCTAGGTCGTAGCAAATGACGTAGCTGAAGGCTACGCTAACTATCGTCTCGGCAACTGAGAATGTATTTTGTCAGTGAACCATCGCTTGCAAAGTCGGTTGTACAACTAGGGGCGAGTGCTAGGAAGCCTCTCTAGACCTGCCGTGTGGCGGCGCTCGGTCTGCAATCACTGATAGTGGCGACGTATACTAACGGACCGCGGCCGATTTAAAGGCTACCACCTAGCAAGTGTGGTGTCTGGTGGTGACACCACAGAAGCGGTCTTTGTGTGTGTGGAAGATGTGGCTCTTCCACCTGTAAGTCCAGTTCTCAATGTATGAGTACCACCCTGCCCATGTATGTCAGCTGTTCTCATACCCATCCAGTTTTTAGCAGAAGAGAAGAAAATCCAAGAGATTGAAGTGACACGTTGCATCTCATACCCTGAAGTGAAGAAGACATTTAAGGCTTCACAGCCACTAACATCTGGCCACTCATCTGCCTCAGTGTTGAAGCATCCTGTACAAAAGACTAGTGTTGGCACCCAGACATTAACAGCTGAGCAGAGTACATCTGCCTGCAATTGTCACTGTAGCCGCAAATCTGTACAACAAATCCAACAACCAAGCATTCCAATATCTAAAATAACGATGGCAGCAGTACCTATTGATCGAAAGAATAACAGACTCATTGAAGGAAATATTGGGCTTCTAGAGGATCATTGTTCAATACATTTTGTACTATTTTGAATGGGTACCTGCCAGTCATCCTCTGGTGAGCCATTGAAGACTGATGGGAATGTCTGCAGTCTTAGATGGCTCACCTGAGGATGATGTGCAGGTGCCCAACTGAAATATCATGAAATGTATTGAACAATGACTGGCAGCAAACCCAAAATTTCCTCCCAGGGTGCTTACCAGTCTTTAGTGGGCTCATGCTTGGCTACCAAGGGGTCCCAGCCTTTGCAGCATCTTTTCCCTTCCAAGCTGCATGTCTACCCTCTTGCTATTATGGCTCATGCTTGGCTACCAAGGGGTCCCAGCCTTTGCAGCATCTTTTCCCTTCCAAGCTGCATGTCTACCCTCTTGCCATTATGTTTCCAATCCCTTGGGAAAAATGTCTGGGGTGCTTTTGGGGATGTTCCGCATTGTCTGTAGCTGACATAAGAACAATATCACCATTGTTTTTCATTCCGTCTTCCTTTCGTCATTCACCTTCTCCTATCCTTCCTCTGCTTTGGCATATGAGGCTCCTCTTTTTCTTCTTCCTCTCTGTGCTCTCCTGAAGGCCAGCCCATGCGTCTGATGTATAACAGGTGACTGGGTAAGGTGTAATTTCCAGTCCCGGGTCGACAGGTAGGGTTCGCATGTACCCCATGGTACAGGCCAGGTGCAGGGAGGGGTGATTCCCTAAGCTGCTACCTTCCCAAATTGCCGATTGGCCCCTCTATCAGGTGTTCGAGAGGAGTGTCCTGAGGTGTGAATATCACCCAAGGCAGGTGTGCCCCCCTTGTCATGGTTCCTTGTGGTTACATGTACTGAAGAGGATCAGTCCTTTGCAAAGATAAATCCATTTCTAATTCAGAAAGATGTTGATGCAGTTGCTGGACCTGTGTCATTTACATAATGGCACTTCGCTTTTGGAGACTACTTCTGATTCCCAAGCACGACAATTGCTTGCTGCTTCATTTCTCCATGACCTGTTTGTGTCGAGGACTGTAGAACCCTGATTTTGTCCTGTGGTGTTACTTACACTTGGCTGCTGGACAGTTTGACCAAGGCCAAAATCCAAACATAGCTCTCTGGTCAGATTGTCATTGACATCCATTGGGTGATGAAAAAGGTAGATGCCTCCATAGTGCCCATATGCACTCTTTTCCTCACCTTTTGTAAAGCGGTGTTTCCATATAAGATCAAAGCAGGCTATGAAGTTATCACAGTCCAATCACACATTCTGAACCTGAGTGCTGCTACCAATGTCATTGTTTCATCCATACTCAAATATCTTGTTGACACCTGGCCAAATGCGTAACCTGTGATAGGGATTCACACGAGGGCTATTGTCCGCCTCCTTCTCCCCACTGTATCAACTCAAGTGCTGACCATGCTGCCTCCTCATGAGATTGCCCCACGTATGTTGATGAGTGGGCTGCCAAGGAGATCTGGGTAAAGGAAAAAGTACCTTACCCGATCACCCGCAAGTTAATGGCTAGTCGCAAACTGTGACTTCTTCTGTCTGGCACTTACAGTACTGTTCTTGCTACATCCTTCTCCATGAAGGACATGACCACGAAGACAAGTGTCCTCAAATTCAGTTCTAAGGAAGTGAGGTCCCCAGTGTCATGGTAGCATCACCGTCTCCTCATCCAGCTGTGCAGCAAGGCATCAGACCCTTGCCTCATGGAGTGAAGTCACCAGCTACACAACTGGCAGGCTGGAAAGAGCAGAAGGATTACTCCCGTGAAGACTTTCTACTTCTCTCCAGCCAGCCAACACCTGAGTCTTCCTCTGATAACTGGAAAGTCTCAAAGAAGTCAAACAAAGGCAAATGGTCTTCTCCCTCGCCGACTTGAAGATCCTCTTCGATGATGTCACCACATGATACCATTGCCCAGCTGACCTCCATGCTGCTGCTGTGCACCACCAACTGTTTCCCTGTGCTGGTCTCCACAGGCCAACAGCAGAACCGTTTCCCTGTGCTGGTCTCCACAGGCCAACAGCAGAAGAGAGCTGATGCCTCTGTAGCAGGATTCTGCCTAATGGAGCAGGATTCTCCTGCCTCTGTGCCCTGTAGCAGCAAGTCTTTGCAGGCTGGCACTCGGCAGCGGCCAAGGTGACACACCTTCATTTTTTCCTCGCCCTGACTCTCCTCCAGTGGAACATTTGTGCCCCTTGATCCGACAAAGAAGATTCACAGTTTCTGTTGGAATCACAGTGGCCACTTGTTCTCTGCCTTCAGGAAACAAAATTGTGTCCTCATGACTGCTTTGAGCTATCGCATTTCTTCTCAGTCCATTTTAACTTCCCCCCGAGGTCGCCGTTCCATCTCATAGGAGAGTCATGCTACTCATATGGGATGATGTTCGTAGTCAACCCATCTCTCTGACTACCCATCTTTAAGCTGTTGCAGTTCACCTTTTCCTTCCTCACTTGACCTTTTCCCTCTGTACTATTTGCATCCCTTTGTCATTCGATGTCACCAGACTTCCTCCAGCTTATTGGACAGCTACCTCACCCCATTCTGCTGCTTGGCGACTTTAATGTGCGCCAGTCCCTTTGGGGTTTTCCCAGAACCTGTCTGAGTGGTGCCCTCCTGGTGATCATCTTAATCAAATAAACCTCTTCTTCTTGAACACAGGAGCACCCACTTTCAGACTCTTCACACACACATTCCCATTTGGTCCTGTCCTTCTGCACTGCCCAGCTTGCCCATCATCTTGAGTGGTCCATTCTCTCTGACACATTTGAGCAACCATTTCCCATGTGGTATCCGTTTGCTGACTCCTACCCCACCTCCTTGCACACCCAAATGGCAGGTTACTAAGGTCAACTGGGGGCTTTACTCCTCTGTGGCGACATTCCACAAACACGATTTCCCCAGTTGTGATGACGAGGTGGTATTTCTCACAAATGTTAGCCTTACTGAACCTTCCATTCCCCACACTTCTTCTTTACCATGGCATGTCCAGGTCCCTTGGTGGACTGAGGTGTGCCACGACACAATACATGCTTGGAGGTGTGCTCTCTGCATGTTTAAGCATCATCCTACAATAGCAAACTGCATCCGTTATAAACAGATGCCTGCACAGTGTTATCGCGTCCTTCGAGATTTCATTCACTTGTTCTTTTGATAGTTCCACTCCCTCTTCCATCATATGGACCAACCTCCTACGGCTCTGTGGGCCAAGATCCCTTCCCAAATTTCCAGCCTGACAGTAGCAGATGATGTCATCGTAGACCATACTGCTATCTCTAACACCTTGGGTCACTATTTTGCAGAGATTTCGAGCTCGTCCCACTATCACACTGCTTCCCTCCATTGGAAACGAGGGAAGGTGGCTTGGGTGATACCCTTCTCTTCTCAGAATCATGAGTGCTACAATTCCACCTTTACTTTGTGGCAGGCTAGGTAATGCTCTCACCTTATCGCGATCCTCTGCCCCAGGGCCAGATGCTGTTCACATTCAGATGTTGCAGCACCTTTCTCTTATGGGCAAGCACTTTCTGCTTAATATGTACAAGCGCATCTGGGCAGAGGGCATGTTTCCCAAATGCTGGCGTGAAGCCACTGTCATACCCATACCTAAGCACAGTGAGGACAAACACCTTCCTTCTAACTACTACCCCCCTCCTCTCACAAGCTATGTTTTCGAGGTGATGGAATGTATGACTCATGCCTGGCTGGTATGGTGGCTCAAATCTCGCTATTTACTAACCACTGCACAGTGTGGATTTTTAGTACCACCGTTCTGCAGTTGAACATCTCGTCACTTTGTCCACCCATGTAATGAATGGTTTTCTGTGGAAATCCCAGACTGTGGCTGTGTTTTTCGATTTGGAGAAAGCCTACGATACCTGCTGGAGGACTGGTGTCCTCTGCACTTTCTACATGTGGAGCTTGCACGGCCGCCTGCCCTGTTTCCTTCAGGAACTTATAAAAGTCCGCATTTTCCAGGCGCATGTGGGTTCTACCTTGCCCGACACCTTTATCCAGGAAAGCAGTGTGCCCGAAGGTTCCGTACTGAGTGTCATCCTCTTTGCTATCGCCATTAACCCCATAATGGCCTGTCTCCCACCAGGAGTCTCTGGCTCCCTTTTTCACTACGATTTTGCCATTTATTGCAGCTCTCCACGGGCTTGTTTTCTTGAGCGACATCTTCAGCGGTGTCCTGATCATCTTTACTCATGGATCGTTGACAATGGCTTTGGTTTTTCCACTGAAAAAACCGTTTGTATGACTTTCTGGTGGTGCAATCGGTTTCTCCACCGTCTTTATATCTCGATTCTGTTGCTCTTCCATTGAAACTACAAAATTCCTGGGGCTCTTGCTCAATAGGAAACTTTCTTTGTCCTCCAACATGTCTTACCTGGCAGCCCTCTGTATGTAGTCTTTTATCACCAGTATGAGGCACGTCCCTCTTCTCTGTTATGTCCTGGAGTTTGCTTTTGGCTCTTGCTCTGGCAGCTTAACTTCACACCACCTGCAAATTTCCTGGTGGGTGTGAACCCTTCACCATCTTGGCCTTGTGCAGCAGCCCATGTTCATCTTGGCCTTCGTTTGCTTCTTAAGGACACTACTCCAGCTTTGCTCTATCACTTTCAGTTTCATGACCTCTGCATGGAACTTCGCGATAGTACCTTTGTATACATTGATGGCTCTTGGACTGAGCTTGGTGTCGGGTGTGCCTTCGTCATTGGTACCGACGTTTTTCAGTATCGGCTTCCGAAACACTGCTCAGTATTTACAGCAGATCTCTTCACCCTGTATCAGACCATGCAATACATCTGGTGACACAGGGTTTTCAATTACATCATCTGCGCAGGCTCTCTCAGTGCCCTTCAAAGTCTCTGTGTGCTGCACACAATCCATCCCTTAGTGCAACAGGTCCAAGAAAGCTGTCAATTGTTCACTCTTGATGGAGCCACTGTGATGTTTATGTTGGTTCCTGGTCACGTTGGTCTGACAGGAAACGAGGCTGCTGGTGCTGCTGCTGCTGCTGCTGCTGCCGCCAAGGCTGCAGTCCTCGTACCTCAGCCCGCTAGTTCTTACATTCCCTCTGATGATCTCTGTGTTGCTGCCTGTCAGCAGGTGGTGTCACTTTGGTGTCACAATTGGTCCTCCCTTCATGAGAACAAGCTCTAGGATATTAAGGCTCTCCCAGTGGCTTGGGAAATCTCCTCTTAGCCCTCTCGCCACAAGGTCGTTTTAACTAGGTAGCTTGTTGGGCGTGTCTTTTTAGCCATCACCATTTGTTAGATGGTGCTCCCCCACCACTTTGTGCACATTGTGACTGACTTTTAACTGTCCGCAGTTTCCTGATGGAATGCCCTTTTTCTAACTGCGAACATCCTCATTTGTGCTTGTTGTCTGAGTTATCAGTCATTTTAGCAAACGACGTGCGGGCTGTCAACATTGTTTTACTTTTTATCTGTTGCAGCAATATGGTGAATGCCATTTAATTTTTAGATCTGGACCTCCATTTCTCTATGGAATATTTTATAGACTTTTCTCCACGTCTCTGTTTTTAGCTGTCTTGTCTTTTGTCGATTGGGGTTGATGTGTAGTTGCATTTTACTCCTCTCCTTTTCTTTGTGTTTTACAGTTTTGACATGAACATGTATAACTGTAGTTGTCTACCCAGAAGATTTACCGAGCACTGTCATTTAAAACCAAGAGCCAGGAAGTGGACGAATAGGTGAGCATGCTGGCAAAGTCTTGAGCTACTCTGCCATTTTTTGGCCTTATTTTGCATAAGATAGTGAGAATCATCCATAAATTTCAGCCCACCATCAAAGATTACAGATATTGTGAGATCATTGAGGGACAGTTTGTTATTGCAAAAGGCTAGGGTGTACATAATAGCTTGCCATGTGGAGTGGCTTATTATATAGGTCAGACCACATGCAGTGTGGAACAATGCTACACTGAACATCTGTGCTTGCCTTTTACAACTGAGAAAGTCTGCTATTGCCAAACATTGTATCATTGGACATTCAGTGGTGTATGATCAGACTATAATTTTGACCACAGCATCATCATCTTGGGATTCCATTATTAAAAAATTAATGGAAATTTGCCTGGCCAAAAATCTGACGAACCATGTTAGTGGCAGAGCCCTTCAAACCCGTGGCCCATCTGAGTGGTCTGTACATGCTTGCTGCATGCGAGAGAGAGAGAGTGAATACAATTTGCATAGGTTGGCAGAAGTTGCCGAAGATGACTGATGGTGCATCGCCTATTAACACACCTGAGTGAGTTTTGTTCACAGCCATTTGGATGTCACATGCATGTCCAAAGCCACGTGGGTAACACACACTTGCACATAGGGTGCGAATTTGCAGTGTGGTTGTGCTCAGTGTGTTTCCCTCACAACTAGGGTTGGATAGAATTTATTTAAATGATAAGAAACAAATACTGATAACAACTATTATTCATTACTCATTTCAATAAATATAAATATTTATTTGAAACATTATTAATTTAAAGTAATAAAAATATTTATTAATCACACAAAATAAAAAATGTTATGAATAATAAATAATTTGAAATCAAGTGAGATTTATTACTCCAATTCTTTGTCAGTTATAAGAAATGTATATTTCGTTGCTTTTAAATTAATTTTCAGAACTACACTTTTTTCAAATGTCTCATCAGAAAGTGTATTTGATATTCAGATTTGCCTTCCTGACATACTAAAGAAAATGTGTTCTACATCTTCAAAGAGGATATTGATGTGATATGTCTCCTGAAATCATCTTTATTTCAGGATAACGATATGAGACTTTCAAATCACAATTTTCTTCATCAAAAATTGAGAAATCGTCAATTTTACGTTGGGTTTTAGTAAATAACTTCATTATCCCAAATCATATTCAAAGTAAATTTTCTTTTATGACATCATCATTTAAAACTCGTGGCCCAATTTATCAACTTTTCTTTGCCTATTGTATATAAGATGTCTCTCCGTATGAATGGTCACCAATAAATGTGGCAGAGAGACAACTTGTCCACCCAGTTGCTGAATATGCTACCCAACACAATGTACTTCACTTCAGTGATTGCATCACAGCTTGCGTGACCTGGATTGTTCTTACCATCATCAGGTTTCTGAGTTGTGCCAGAACTCTTCCTACAACATATCCTTTGTTCTTGTAACCCTGCCCACAACCTCAACCATCGCTGCCCTTCCCTGCTCCCATTCCAATGCTACACATGACTTCTATCCCGTCTACATTCCATACCTCCTTTTTATCTCTTTGATATTGTCAGACGCAGTCACAGCCAGGTTTCACTGCCTGAAGACAGTGGCTTGTGTGAATGAGTGAGTGTTTCCATTTTGGACGAAAGACTTCGTCTGAAAGCTTAATATTTTAGTCATCCTTCTCATTGTGCCTGTCTGCAACTCAACACATCCTCTTTGTGGTGAGTATCAGTCTATCCTCTCTGTATTTTCGTTATTCCATCCAGAACTTTCCATTGTTCGAGACACCCGTATCTGATAGTTTAAGCTTTACCAGATGTGGTGATGTGCCCTTGACTTCCATCTCTGAACTGACTTATGCTGCTTGTTAGAGGCAGACCTACTATTTAACATGTAGTCTGTACCATGGCACAACTTAATTTGGCATTGTTAGAAGGGAAAGAAGCAATAAGTAGCAAAAAAATCATAATACCAACAGGGGATCAAACTTTTACTGTCAGATTTGTAATGAGGAACTTAACCACTGAGCCACCCACCACTGCACAATTCTATGCAACCCATTAATAAGTTATTTATCAAACAGAAACTGCACTGAGCCAAGCGAACAAACACTAGTTATGGAATTCTATACAAGAAGTAAACAAAGAAAATATGGTGGTGTTGTACATTTTTCTTCATTTAAGTTACAAATAATTTATTCATGAATGAATTTGTTTGAATGATCCACTTATTAGAATAATTATAAAGATAGAAAATTATCTGAATAGTGTCCAGCTCTGTTTACCACCACATCTTACACTTCCTTCCTCTTTGCAGTTAATGTTATCAACTGTGACAAGTTCTATTAGTTCATTTGCTTGATTTATTCATGAAGGCCTACTGTGTTGCTAGACTGAAGTGTTTTGTTAATTATAGACATAGTTGACAGTTGTAATAATTTATCACACTCCACAACACAGATATTTTTCATTTGTTCAGTCTAAAATGTGTCTCAGTGTCAGTGAGATTTTAACTGCAGACACTGCAGATTCACTGCGTATGTGCAAGTGATTGTGTGTTGTTTATGTGGCTGTGGACATCGGTGTGATATCCACTTGGCTGTGGACATGCATTTGACATCCACATGGTGTGGACAAACGCTCACTCAGTTGTGTTAATGGAGGAGGCATCATCGGCCATCTTTATCTACTTATGCCAAACTATGCAAAGTGTGTTCACACTCTTCCTCGTACACTGCAGGTGTGCGCAGACCTCTCAGATGGGTCACAGGTTTGCAGGGCTCCACTGCTAACACTGTTCATCACATTTTCCACCAGGTGAATTTGCACGGATTCTTTAATAATGGAGTCCCAGAAAGATGTTGTGTGGTCAAAAGTATTATTTGAGCATACTCCATGGAACGTCCGGTGCAGATCAATGTTTGGCAATAACAGACTTTCTCAGTTGTGGACATTGCCAGCCTAATACTTCTGCACTCAAGCAGTGGGGAATGAATGGTCATGTGGATTTGCCACATTGATGCACTGCCATAGTTAACGTATTTCGACAGTGTGTGGAACCCTATCATCTCAAAAGTTTGTTGTAATTGTAGACAATGGAGACCACCAATGATTGTCGCAAGTGGCAACCCTGAGGACAGCTGAGTTCCGTGGTTCCATCAGTGAGAGCACTGCCTGTTGGGTAGTGTCATCACTCTGTCACCACTATCTTGACACAAGCATGGAATACCCATAGCACACTTCCTGAATTGAGGAGTGGGAGTTGTCTTCGTCAGTCTTCAGTGGCTCACTTGGGGATGACTGACAGGTGCCCAGTTGAAACACCATGGAATGGCTGCAATCATGAAATGTCTTTGAACATTTCAATTAACCATAAAAATTTTAAAATTGACAATGACAGGCCCTATCCACAGAGAGAAGAAGAGAACCAAAAACATAATTCTATTGAAATGGTCTTACTAGAACCTTCAAAATCCTAGCTGGAAATGAAAACCAACAGGCCAAACCATCAGGTCCAAAGCTGCCAGACCATCCAACCTTGATCCTGTCTGATGGATCAGATGATGAACATAATCCTGATGGAAATGGTGAGTCCCTCATGTAACTCCCCCCCCACACACACACGACAGGGGGACAGACACTCACCGCTAAAATGGCTTCTGTTTGATACTTTATTCAGGACACATATAGAGGAACTATACCTTTAAGCTTAGGGTTGATCAGTGTGTATCTATCTTCTGAAGGAACTTTAAATTCTGTATTTGTCACTGTATCAGTGCATGAGCATCATGGGTTGACAGTAGTTCACTCTACCTGGCTTCACAAGAGGTGCTAGGTGAAGAGGCTCTCAGTGAACACCTTACTCAACTCCCCCAACCCTTCCTCATCTGTGTTGATTTTAATGCACACAATGTACCTTGGGGTTCTGCTCCACCTGCCCCAAGCTTAGAGAAACTATCTTCATATATGTGTTTGTTGAATATGGGGCAGAGCATGCACTTCAGCACTGAAATAGGGTTGGTCACTGATATCAGTCTCTCGGTATGCTCTCTTGCCCTTGCACACACCACTCAATGGTAGGAGGTCGGCGACTTGCACTCAAGTGATCTCTTTCTGATCGGGATTCACTTGGTAGACAGATTGGTGTCTGAAAGAGAGCTGCCATCTTGGGTGCTCAGTAGGGCAGACAATGCTTCTATATGCAACTTCCTGTTTTTGAACACTGAGACCGTGTCCAGTAATACGTGGATGATATTACAAAAAGTTTCACCACACCACTGAAGTCTCCATTTTACCATCTTCAGCCCAACTGAAAAAACAGCCTGTCCCTTGATGAAGTGACAAATGCAGCTCTGCAATCAGGATCTGGCATGCAACTCTCCATAGGTTCAACTGTCGGCCTACTGCACAGAAACTCGCAGCCTTTCGGTTAGCAAGGGTACAATTTCACCAAATTATTAGAGGCAACAAAAAGCGATTGTGGCAGCAGTGCCTGACCATCATAAACTGTTAAACTAAAAGTGTAGTTGTTTGGGAGACCATCAGGAGGATTTCTTGGAGAGTGTGGAGGTACTCAGTGGCTGCTGTAGTGGGGAATGGAAGTCTCCAGACCAACCCCAGCCATTGTCTAGACTATGGCAGCCTATTTTTTCACCATTGCTGCTACTGCCAGGCAGGATTCAGCTTTCTGGCACTACAGAGTGGTTGCTGAGAGGGACAGTTGAGACTTCAGTTCCACCACCGAAGAAAAATACAACTGCACCTTCTCCATGTGGGAGATAGATTTTGCGTTATCACTGTTTGTGACAGTCATGTGCTCATGATATGGTTCATTGTAGTATGTTTTGGCACCTCACAGGGCAGACAAATGATATCGTTCTCATCCATTTTAACCCCATTTTGATGTCAGGACTCTTTCCTGACTCGTAGTGAGAGGCAATTTTAACTCCTGTTATAAAGAATGGGAAGAACTGCACATACCCAAGTAGTTATCATAGTGTTGACTTCACTATCTGTATAGGAAAGACATTGGAGTGGATGGTCAGCCACCACCTTTTCTGGATCTTAGAATCCAGGCAGCTCCTTAGTCACTTTCAGTGTGGGTTCAGAGGATATACGACCTGGCCATCCAGCAAGTGGCTATACAACAGGCTTTTCTGCACCAGTGTCACTTAAGTGGTATATTTTTTGGTATCAAGAAGGCATACAATATTACTTGGAAGCATATTCTTCTTGGGCAGCTCTATGAATGGGGTTTTTGAGGGTGTCTTCTTGTCTTTGTACGGTCCTTCCTCTCACCATGCTATGTTACATATTGAGTCAGTGATGTCCTCTGTGGTCACTTTGAGAAGGAAAACAGTGTACCTCAAGGTAGTGTCTTAAGTGTGGCTGTCTTTGCCATAGCTATTAATAATAATATTACATCAGTTGTTAAATGTCCTGTCCAGAGCTCTTTGTTTGTGAATGACTTCTCTGTCTTTTGATCCTCCTTGAAACTTGCAGTAATAACTCGTCAATTGTAACTGACTATTCAGTGGTTGAGGGAAAGTGCATAAAATGGGAGTTTTAATTTCTCCACCAAGAAGTCTGTGTGCATTCTTTTTCACCATTCACTTTCGTGAGCTGTGGATGATGTTTTTGGGCCTACTGCACTTGGAGCACTAGCATTGCTGCAGTTGTCTGACATTTAATGTGCATCAACATGGCTTCAAAATTTACATAGCGCATTGCCCATCCAATGAAATTGATAGAAATGTATGAGGTATATGAAGCACTGTATAACTTGTGACATCCCAAATACTAAAATGGAATTAGAAGAAGCAAGAACTGTAAAAAAAATTGCAGAGGCCATTAGCCATGAAGTATGGTCATGATGTACTCCAGAGGATATGAAGGAGAACATCTACAATTTTCGTAGAAATAAAAATATTTCTTAATGGCTATAATATGTACTAAATAGTTATTTGCTTCAGATATTCCTCCTTCAGTACTTTATAAACAGCTCCACATGCTATTGGTATTATTTTTGTCAATGTGCACTGCAGTATTTGATTTCTATACTGTAAACTGGAGTAGCTCTCTCCTGTTGTAAGAAACTGTGTTGTTACAGTAAGTCTGCCTTTTGAAATTTTAGCATTTCTGAAGTGAGTGTTCTGCTTTGTAATATGAGGAGCCACTTTCCTGAGCATATACTGAAATGTAATCTTGTCCATTCACAAGTAATTTTCATATGACTTTACACCCCTGACCTGCCACTACAATAACAGATTTTGTTGGATGCTTTTAGCAACTTGTGAAATCCACAGCCTCACTCAAGTAATTTTCCTTTTTCTCCTCTTCTGCTCCTCCTCCAAATGTAAATACAATGCAGTTGTGGTACACGCAATTGCAGAGCACAGTAATAGGTCTTTGTCAGCCATTCTGAAGGAACTGTGATGCCGGAGATATTTGTCAAAGAAAATTCAGTGACAGTGTAATACTCCTATTTGAGCCATGTCAGATTTTCTCAAAGAAAATATGGTGAATATTTGATCAAATTTCTTTGTCAAAGAAAATTTTATAGTCTAATACCAGCCTGTACTTGGTCAATGTACAAGGGTGGTTTGAAAACTTCTTGGAATGGGAATAGAAAAAAAGAACTTACATCACTGAAACTTTTTTTTATTTTTCTGTGTAATCTCCTTGTAGATTAAAGCACTTATTCCAATGACATTCCAGTGCCTTGATCCCATCTTGAAAATGAGTTTCCTCCAGGCCTGCAAAATAGTTGTCAACTTCAGATATTAATTCTTTGTTTGAAGTGAATCTTCCTCCACCAAGAAAAATTTTCAGTTTTGGAAAGAGATGGAAGCCATCAATTCTTTGTTTGAAGTGAATCTTCCTCCACCAAGAAAAATTTTCAGTTTTGGGAAGAGATGGAAGCTTGATGGAGCCACATCAGGTGAATAAGGCAGGTGTGGCAACAATTCATATCTTAGTTTGTGTAATTTTGCCATGGCGATGGCATATTTTTTTAACCCAGCATCAAGAGTTGTGGCACCCATCATGCAGATAAATCTTTTATTTATAATTCTTCAGTTAAAATGTGATATATCCTTTCAGATGACATCTGGCAAGCATGAGCAATTTCCTGCGGCGATCCTCCATGACTATTTTGTAATTTTTTGCAATGATTTCTGGAGCAGTGACACATCTTGGCTGACCATTGCGGGGATCACCATCTAAGCTCTCCTGACCAAATTTAGATTCATTTGTACACTTGGCAACAGTTGAATACGAAGAAGCAGAGTTCCCCAGTATATTCTGGAAATTGGCATGAATGTCCTTTGCTTTCATACCTTTCTTTATGATGTACTTAATCACTGCTCGAATCTTGATTTTTTTCCATCTTTGGAAAATCACAATGCGGGAACAACAGAGCCATGTCACCACCACAGCTCTCTTCCAAGAGCACTGTTGTGGCACATGTTTACAGGCAACAGTCCAATGAATATCACGTGAACAATTTGTTGCGCTAGTGCTGACCTCTTGTGGTCATTCCGAAAACTTTTCAAACCACCCTCGAACTTCCTTCAATGGCAAGGGAAGTGAGTATCATTTGCTGGATACTGGGGAATGTGGGTATTTGGGGTGATGAACCTCCAAGGAGGCCTGCTGCCCCTTCCCTTGCAGGCTGTCATTTCACTGTTGTGTCGGACCCACTTCCAAATAGGGAACAGTCCCCTAACACATGGCTTCCTACTCTGACAAGAGGATGGGCCTGTCTTTTATACCAGTGGCATGAAGATCATTGTATACCACAATATTAATGGGGCTCCTTATATTGTGATGAGAGGTCAGAAGGGAATTTCATTGGGGATATACCATCAATTTTAGCTGATCATGAGACAAATGTACTGAAAATTTTAAAGTTTTGTGAAGTGTGTAGATTCCAGCCTAAGCTTTTAGGCAGTGTTTCAGAGTGGCTGGCTCAGCTTTTTTCTTTCAATGACTGGCCAGCCACAGTTATCTGTGTATTCTTTTCCTTTTACTGTACATTTTCAGTCTCGCAACATACATGGTTTTTGTCATGGTCTCCCTCTCTCTCTCTCTCTCTCTCTCTCTCTCTCTCTCTCTCTCTCTCTCTGTGTGTGTGTGTGTGTGTGTGTGTGTGTGTGTGTGTGTGTGTGTGTGTCACACTAACATATGATCATTGTCATGAGGGAGAAAGGACGATGGATTGGGGAGTGCTAAAAAAGAAAAACAGGTCACCGGGTCAATCAGACCCATCTAAAGTGAGAACATAGATAGACAATGATGAAGACACCTCCCCTTACATCTTTATTTTTGTTTACCCTAGTCCTCACTTGCTTGTGAATCCCTCTCATCCTGCAGTCTTACTGGCATGCTCTACCTTTGCAACCTTCCCCAACCTATTTGTCTCTCCTCCTCGATTAAGGAACTGATTGCTCTAAAGCTAAGCTAATGTTGTCACTTTCACTTTTATATGTATCTATCTGCAGTGCTAAATATTTGAAGGTAAGTATTGCTCAGCTATTCTGTCTCATTTTGCTAGTTTACTATTTGAAATTGGATCGATAAGTTTGGTAAAACAACATTTATTTTCACAAAAATTTATTTCCCAACATAGTTTCCCTAGTGCTCAATATGTTTGGTCCAACAAATACACTTAATCTGATAAAAGAATAATTTGTTTAAAATCCTAAAAATACTTATCCACAACAGAGATAATCTCTTTACTCAATGAAAATTTCTTTTATCTATGTTATTACTTTTTTAAGATTAGAAGACCTTAGGAGTAGAATGCTGAAGTATTTCACTTCAAAGAAGTGTCAGCAGTTGCACTGTGCTGATGATAGAGCCATTTTTGTACTGGAATCTTCACAGTTTCTGCTATGACTCACTATGTGAACTGTCCATTAGTACCATTCTGCGTGGGCCATATCCTAACACTTTTGACTTCCTTTTCAGTGCTTTTCATCACCTTTGCAGGACTTTTTACACATTCCTTACATTGTTTTACTGGATAGAATGATATATTTGAACATCCAACAGTTGTGAGTGGATTCTGATTGATTTTAAATTTCCAGCAGTAATTCACACCTTTCTTACTCTTATTCTCTTGTTGTTTGAAGGGATAAAAATGGTTTCACATTTTCTCCTCATTTGGTACTGTTGTGAGCTGATAGTCTGTGTTTCCTCATTAACTAACCGTATTGATCAGTCTTTTTATTTGTTTTTGTCTAAGTTATTAGTTTCATATTAAGGAAGAATTCATAGTAAACACTCTTTAAATATGATATGTACACAGAGGTAGATTAAAATGAAGCACTTGCATGAATGCAGCACTATCAATTATTGATAATTGTAGTATTGGGTTCTATATATGGTGCTGAAGGAACATTAGTACCTAAACTGTACTCGTTTTGAACTTCTCTCATCTTGGAAGTAGAGCTGTTTTCTTAAATCATCAGTTTTCTACAGAGGAACATTCACATTTTACTTTCCAAACTGTATGTTACAGATAATGCAGTGTATGGACACTGAAACAGTCAGTCAGCTGTTACAGGGTGAAGAATGGAAAGACTTGACTGTGCCATTATCTGCACTGTCTGAAAGTTTGAAACAACATCAGATGGATGTTGCTCGTTTATCATTTGGTTTGCACTCACAAGGTTTGCATATTTTAATATCTATTAATTTTGTCTATTATATAAAAAGTAAACTATAATATACCATATTACTGATTTTTTCTCTTTCCTTATTTCTGTATAGTGCTTCTTTCACCCTGAAAATAAGTTAGTTGTTCAATATTTTTGTTTACATCACATATTTATATTTTTTGCAGCCTTCAAGAATACATTCCATGAAAGTCCATCAGATGAAAACTTCTTGAAAATACTGAGCAATGCAACAAAAAACATGAATGATTTATTTCATGTTGTTGAATGTGCTGTCAAGGAAAACTTAAGAAATGTAGCTTTTACTTCTAACTTAATTTTGCTGTCTTTGAACCATGCATATGAATTGATACAGTTTTTACACAACAAAATCTACAGTGAAAGAAGAAACAGTGAAGTCTCAGATTTCATGGACAAACGTGAATTAAAACACATTGTTACAGAAATAATGGCACATGTCATAAATTTACGATCCCAACTTAGCAGATACCCAAAGGAGCAAAACACTACTGTGAATGGTTACCAACCACTTGACAGTTTGCCAGAAGATTCAAAGCTATTGTGGAGCTCGTGGACCTCTATGGATGACGAAAATATTGTACTTGATTCGGTTTCTAAAAATTCTGTACCTCTGGCCCAGACATACTTGATTAAAGAGCGTAACTGGAAACCACAAGGGATAATGACTACTATGAGGAACATAGTTAATAAAAGAATTCATGAACTCTTAAGAGACAAAGACATTGCACAGTCAAGAATGCTTCTGACTAATGTGGTATGTATACAAACTAATAAACTAACAGATTAAGAGTTGTTTAAGAAAGAATTGTGCTTTTTGCCTATAAAAAAAGTTGTTTTCTGAAATGATTACAAGATTCTTCAACTGAATGATTATGTTTCAGCAGTCCATAATTATGAAATAGAGATTATGGGGAAAAGTTTGTTTTCATCTCTATGATACCATTTCCTTATATACACTAAAATCATATGCACTTCTGCTATTTGACACTACCTTTCCCAACATTTGGATGTCTCCACAACTAAGTCTTTTTCTTTTAAATCCACGGCTTCATTGTACCAACCTGTTCATGGACTATCCAGAGGAATGCTTTATATGTGCATGAAAACCTGGATGCCTCATTTAGTGCAGATTTATTTTCAACTTAATTACGGTTTTGATCAAGAGCCAAGATTATGTATTGTCCCTTTGCAACCTGAATGCCTATGCATGAATTTGCTTGATTTAATCATTGTTTGTCATTGAACTTCAGCTTTCTAATGATATTTAAGATTGTTAGTCAAATAATATCAACAAACAATGAACAATATTTCCATTTTCATTTTCATAGCTGCCAAGGTGTTCATTGACAGGAACTGTCCTCCAAACCTGAATCATGAACACATCACCTCCAGATGCTCTACCGAATCCAACTAACCACCTGCAAAGGAGCGTGCAGCACCTCTCTTATTACATATCTAAAGCTATGTTATTACTCTGGAGTTCACATTTAAATGTTTACCAGAGGGTTCTCAATTGTTCCTCTTATGAATACTGTGGGGAAAAAATGAACACCTAAATCATTCTGTGTAAGCTCAAATTTCTCTTATTACAGTTGTCATGTCTCTCTATGTATGTGGGAGGCAACAAAATATTTTGGCATTTGTAGGAGAAATTTGGTGATTGAAATATTGTAGGAGGATCTTGCCGTAATAAAAAAACACTTTTGTTTAAATTATTGCTATTTCAACTTGTTTATCATATTCACGGTGCTCCCTCCCCAATTTCATGATAATACAAAATGGGCTCATTTCTCTAAACTTTTTTGATGACATTCATCATCAGTCCTGTCTGCTAAGGATTCTGTCCCATGTGGCAGTATTCCAGAAGAGGACAATATTGCAGGTAGTCTCTTCAGCTATGGTTATCACATCTTTTAAGTGTTCTGCCAATAGAACACAGTAACACAGCCTGTGCTTTGCCTTCCCCATAATATTTTCTATGTTATGACACCAATTAAAGTTGTTTGTAATTGTAATCCCTAGGTGTTTAGTTGAATTAACAACTTTTGAAAATTTTGTTATTTATTCTCTAATTGATATTTAATGGGACTTTTCTAGTACTCATGTGGAGGACTCACATTTTTTATTGCTTAGGGGCAATTGTCTCTTTGAACACTATGCAGATACAGTATCTTGTCTAAATCATTTTGTAATTCATTTTGTTCTTCTGATACTTTACTAGATAGTAAATAATATCATCATCTGCAAACAATCTGCTCAGATTGTCTCCTAAAGTAGCTATATAGATTAAGAACATTAGACGACTTTTAACACTTCTTGGTAGAACCCCAGGTATCACTTCAGTATCACTAGGTGACTTCCTGTCAATTAATACAAACTCAGATGCCCGCGAAAGGCAAAGGTCCCGAGTTTGAGTCTTGGTTTGGCATACAGTTTTAATCTGCCAGGAAGTTTCACTTCAGCGCACACTCCGCTACAGAGTGAAAATCTCATTCTGGAAACATCCCACAGGCTGTGGCTAAGCCAAGTCTCCGCAATATCCTTTCTTTCAGGAGTGCTAGTTCTGCAAGGTTCACAGGAGAGCTTCTGTAAAGTTTGGAAAGTAGGAGATGAGATACTGGCAGAAGTAAAGCTGTGAGGACGGGGCGTGAGTCATGCTTGGGTAGCTCAGTTGCCTGTGAAAGGCAAAGGTCCCAAGTTTGAGTCTCGGTCTGGCACACAGTTTTAATCTGCCAAGAAGTTTTACATCAGCACGTACTCTGCTGCAGAGTGAAAATCTCATTCTAGAAACATCCCCCAGGCTGTGGCTAAGCCAAGTCTCTGCAATATCCTTTCTTTCAGGAGTGCTAGTTCTGCAAGTTTCCCAGGAGAGCTTCTGTAAAGTTTGGAAAGTAGGAGATGAGGTACTGGCAGAAGTAAATCTGTGAGGATGGGGTGTGAATCGTGTTTGGGTAGCTCAGATGCCTGCAAAAGGCTAAGGTCCCAAGTTCAAGTCTCGGTCCGTCACACGGTTTTAATCTGCCAGGAAGTTTCACATCAGCGCACACTCCTCTGTAGAGTGAAAATCTCATTCTGAATACAAACTGTGACCCGACAGGAAATTACAAATCCAGTCATGCAACTGAGATTGTACTCCCTAGACAAGAAAATTGATTAAAAACCTCTTGTGAGGAAAGGTGTTAAAAAGCCTTCTTGGAACCTAGAAATGTGGAATCACCTTGATATCCTCTGTTGATAGCATTCATTAGTTCTCATGAATAAAGAGCCAGCTGTATTCCACAAGAATGTTATTTTCTGAACGCGTGGTGGTCACCAAGAGTATCTGCTTTGAAATTACTCTTGTTGGCAGCTATTCTTGATTTGATTTCTAAAATATTCACTGCTCTTGCTTTGGTGCAGGATTTTTGGAAAACTATATTTAATAATTCCCTTAGTGGAAATGTCATTGGCAGTATTACCTTTGCCATTGCACAGTGAAGATACTGATTGTGGTTTGCTGCTGATATACTTTACATGTGACCTGAAACTTTTTGGTTTCTATGCCAGATTTCAAGCTAGATTTTGTTGTGAAAACTATTGAAAGCATCTTGCAGTGGAGTTTGCACGAAGGTTCGAGTGTCTGAAAACCATTGTCAATCTTGAAGATTTTGTATTCTTTTATTTCTGGCATACTTTTTTCATTGTTTCTGGAACATTGCCCTGACCTGGTTTGTGTACCATAGGAGATTGATTTCATCACTTATTTTAATTTGCTTGGTACAGAACTCACAATTGCCATCAACACTACTTTTCTGTTTTGTTTTTAATTTAAGCCACAATTGGTCGACACTTTTGTAGTTAGTATGAAAGGAGTGGAGAGTATCTCTTAGGAAGACATCAAGTGATCTGCTTTTCTAAATAGATATAATTTGTGAATTTTTTTGGTGGACTTGGATATTCAATCTCTCTTCAGCAACCTTGTGGTCACTAATTCCTGTATCCATCATTTTGCTCTTTACTTGCTGAAGACTGATTGTCACTAAGAGATCTACAATGTTGTTGTAACCATCTACTCTTTGTTTGGCCTCTTGAAATATTTGCTCAAAATAATTTTCAGAGAAAGCAGTTAGTTTGAGTTTGGACAGTATTTTATGTCTACCACTGATTTAAACATGTATTTTTGCCAACCTATGGAGGATAGATTGAAGACACCACTAACTACACTGATGAAAAAAGAAAATTGCAGCACCAAAATATAATTACTGTAGACTAGCGCATTTTGTGAGTACATTTACCTATGTAACCTAGTTAAGTGATTAACATTGTAGAATCACAGATTAATGTATGGATAAGCCATTGCAAATGTGAAATTCTGGTACATTTATAACCAGTGTAACTGTCAGAATGTTGAATGCAACCTTGCAAATATGCAAGCATTGTGTTGTACAGGTGCCACATGTTAATTTGTGGGCTGGAGTTCCATGCCTGTTGCACTTGGCCAATCAATAGAGGGATGGGTAACGCTGTTTTTGTCTGATGATCTCCCACATATGCTCTATTGGAAGCAGATTTGGTGATTGTGCAGGCCAAGACAACATGTTGACTCTCTGTAGAGTATGTTGGGTTACAACAGCAATATGTGGATGATCGTTATCTATTGGAAAACACCCCCTGGAATGCTATTCATAAATGACAACACATCAGGTTGAATCACCAGACTGACATACAGAATTTCAGTAAGTGTGCTTGGGATAACCGTGAGAGTGCTCCTGCTGCCATACAAAATTGTACCCCTCATCATAACTCCAGGTATATGTCCAGTGTGTCTCGTACACAGACAGATTGGTTGCTGGCCCTCAGTTGGCATCCTTCTAACCAGCACATGGCTATAATTGGCTCTGAAACAGAACCAGTGTTTATCAGAAAACACAACAGAACTCCACCCTGCCCTCCCACGAGCTCTTGGTTAGCACGACTTCAGTCACCAATGACGGCAGTTCGGGGTCAGTGGGATGCACACTACAGTGCATCTGGCTTGGAGCTGTCCTTGAAGTAAGCAATTTGTAACAGTTCATTGTGTTGTTGTGTTTGCCAACTTCTTCTGAAACTGCTGCTGTAG
The DNA here is from genome assembly GCF_023864275.1 of Schistocerca cancellata. Classification (NCBI taxonomy): domain Eukaryota; kingdom Metazoa; phylum Arthropoda; class Insecta; order Orthoptera; family Acrididae; genus Schistocerca; species Schistocerca cancellata. Next base: position 228,808,386 of record NC_064631.1, on the reverse strand, counting down.
TGCAGTACTATCTGCTACAGCCATATGCTGAACACAGTGGTCTTCTCTCTTGGTAGTGCCAAGTAGCCGTCCAGAGCTAGGTGTTCTTGTGACCGTCCCTTCTCATGACTGTCACTGCCAACAATCATGTGCAGTGGCTACATTCCAGCCAAGCCTTTCTGCAGTATTGCAGAAGAAACATTGAGCATCTCATAGCCCTATTACATGAATTTGATCAAACTCAGTGATGTGTTGATAATGGTGTCTTTATTGTCCTAAAGGCATTCATGACTAACATCAGCTCTCCATGTCCACTCTCAAAGGTAAGTAATGCCCATGACTATTGCAGTGTATATTGAAAGCAATTTGTAATATTATAGTGGGGCTACTAGTGCCACTCTTATGTGACTGGTGTGAAACTTGAGTAGACATCACCTTTCAGATATAGAAACACACCTACAAGCTTTCGTTCATATTGTCCAACTCCTCCTTGGTATTGCAATTTTTTTGCCATCAGTGTGAAATTGTAGGAGTCAAAATGAGACTCAAATTATCCATGAATCTCCAGCAACTATATCATCAAAGTCAGTAGGATTATAAAAGGAGGTAATTATTAATTTATTCCAGTTGTTAAGTATAAACCTCTGCTCATACTGACTCATAGCAAATACCTTGTGTCTACTTTGGTTTCAGTGGCGACAGCCTCAGGCTGCTTAACCAGAAACAGCACCGCTGAGAGTTGTGAGTGAAGGAACTCTTAACACATCTCTCATCTGAACACACCATTCATAGTCCTATTCACGCCAAAGATGGTGTAAATCTGCACTACAGACATTCACAACAAATTAAAGAATAAGCTAAAAAAGTAAACACACCCATACTTCTTGTTGTTGTTGGTGTTGTTGTGGTCTTCAGTCCTGAGACTTGTTTGATGCAGCTCTCCATGCTACTCTGTCCTGTGCAAGCTTCTTCATCTCCCAGTACCTACTGCAACCTACATCCTTCTGAATCTGTTTAGTGTATTCATCTCTTGTTCTCTATGATTTTTACCCTCCACACTGCCCCCCAATACAAAATTGGTGATCCCTTGATGCCTCATAACATGCCCTATCAATTAATCCCTTGTTCTAGTCAAGTTGTGCCACAAATTTCTCTTCTCTCCAATTATATTCAATGCCTCCTCATCAGTTATGTGATCTACCCATCTAATCTTCAGCATTATTCTGTAGCACCACATTTTGAAAGCTTCTATTCTCTTCGTGTCTAAACTATTTATCATCCACGTTTCACTTTCATACATAGCTACACTCTATACAAATCTTTCAAAAACTACTTCCTGACACCGAGCGAGGTGGCGCAGTGGTTAGACACTGGACTCGCATTCGGGAGGACGACAGTTCAATCCCGCGTCCGGCCATCCTGATTTAGGTTTTCCGTGATTTCCCTAAATCGCTCCAGGCAAATGCCGGGATGGTTCCTTTCAAAGGGCACGGCCGACATCCTTCCCCGTCCTTCCCTAATTTGATGAGACCGATGACCTCGCTGTCTGGTCTCCTTCCCCGAACCAACCAACCAACCAACTACTTCCTGACACTTAAATTTATACTTGATGTTAACAAATTTCTCTTCTTCAGAAACACTTTCCTTGCTATTGCCAGTCTACATTTTATATCCTCTCTACTTCGACCATCATCCGTTATTTTGCTCCCAAAATAGCAAAACTCATTTACTACTTTATCGTCTCATTTCCTAATCTAATTCCCTCAGCATCACCCAGTTTAATTCGACTACATTCCATTATCCTCATTTTGCTTTTGTTGATGTTTATCTTATATCCTTCTTTCAAGACACTGCCCATTCTGTTCAACTGCTCTTCCAAGTCCTTTGCTGTCTCTGACAGAATACAATGTCGTCGGCGAACCTCAACAGCCCATACTTAGATGCTCATAATCTAATGAACAAATAAATAATCTGGTGCTGCTCAAATGGAGGTTGGTGTAATAGTGATATGTTTGCAACTGTCACTGATCTGTTCAAAACAAATTACTATGGTTCTGAAGAAAATGTAAATGTTCACTGTGCAGTTAATAAACACCTGTCTACTCTTAGTAAATACACAAGAAACAAGAAATTAAAAATTAAATTACAAAAGCAGATAGGCAAAGCTATAAAAAAGTATCTCGCTTCTACTTAGAAGCTCATAATACCTACGCTGTTGGTGCTGCACTAATGGAGGTGGATGCCATACTCAGTAACATAACATTCCAGATTGAAACAAGATGGTTTACATAGATGGCCCTAAGGAAGTGGACGTACTCAAGTTGTCACATTCTTATCCCAGACATTCCTAAGAAATTACTTATCAACAGAATTTAGAATCTTCAGTGCTGAGTTGTATGCAATCTCAGAGGCTTTTTATCAGATGAGATCTACTCAAACAAAGTATTTTCTCGTTTGCTCATATTTCCTGAGTGCCTTATGAAGCAGCTAAAGAATGTACTTAGCAGAGATCCAATATTAGAAAAGAGTACCTTGTTGACTATATGGAAGTGCCTTTCCTTTGAGTATGGGATACATCGAATTTCATGGCAACCAGACTGCAGACTTGGCAACCAAGAAGACATGTGTTGAGAATTCAGTGATATCATGTAAAGTCCAACTGCAGTCACTTATATCACGGATAAGGACAGTCATGGGTAGTTGACTGTTTAATTAACCATGACTGTTTCAGAAATATGAAAAACTTTTTTGGAAACTGCTACCAGTCACAAAATTTTGTTGGTTTATTTAAGTGTTTAATGGAGCAAAATATTTTGAGATACAAACCTTATCCTCAAGCTGCAATGTCAATAAAAAACATTTATCCAAAGTACACATAGATATTTAACTTCTTCTGTACAATCTTTGAATGTGACATGGTCATCTTACAAAGAAGGATGTCCACAGCACATGTCAAGACTGTAAAGAACAACTTTAATGTATACACAAACTTTTGGTAAATGTTTTAGGATGACCATCACACTTTCAGAGACTGTAAAGAACAACTGTAATATCTGTGTGTATCTTTGATAAATATTCTTTGTATTGCCAATGTAGTCTGAAGATTATGTTCGTACTACAAAACTTGTTGTTCCTTTAAATCATTTAAATAAGTCAGCAAAATTTTGTGATTCCTTCTAAATGACAACAACCTTTGGACAGTTAAGACAGTCATGTGACAGTGGCATACTTCTGAATGTCCACTTTGATGAAACCAAATCATTTAGCTCCTCTTTGTCTGGGGCATTGCTCTTTAAATCACACATCAAACCACATATAATACACATGGTGTTGTCATAACAGTTGGGCCATATTTTAAATTAATATTGTTTGTATGTTGATAAGAGAACATTAAATGACATGAACTGAGGCATGCTCTCTATTTTAAGTGATTCAACATAGCATGAGTTTTAAATTTTTTGAGCAATCAGGACTCTTTCCTAAGTTGTCAGGAATGGATTTTAAGAACTGAGTGGCTGCCTCTTTCTCCTTTTTTATATTAGTGGTCAGACAGCCTTTCGTACTGTGGAAAAATTCTATTGACAATATTACGAAAAATATAGATTGCTACTCACCATATAGTGAAAAATTGAGTCTCAGACAGGCACAACAAAAAGATTGCAAAGCAAGTAAAATTTTGGCCAAATGGCCTTCTTCTGAAGTATAAAACACACACAAACACATTCATGTAAACACAACTCTCACACATGTGATCTCTGTCTCTGGCCACCGAAACCAGACTGTGAGCAGCTACACGTGATGGGAAAAGCAATCTATGTGGTGGGGTTAAGGTGAAGGCTGGGGTGGGGTGGGGAAGGCAGGAGCAGCAGGATAGGGGTGAGGGACAATGAAGTGCTGTTTGTGGAAGCATACAAAGATATGGTTGGGAGAGGGTATGGCAGCTAGGTGCAGTTGGGAGATTAGTCGCAATGTGGAGGGGAGGAAGGGGGTGCGCGGTGCTAAAGGAGAGAAGTAAAAAGACTGTGGGTGTATTGGTGGAATAGAATGCTGTGTAGTGCTGGAGTGGGAACAGGGAAGGCTATAGGTGGGTGAAGGACAGTGACTAATGAAGGTTGCGACCAAGGGGTTAATGGAACGTAGGATATATTGCAGAGAGAGCTCCCTCCTGCGCAGTTCAGAACAGCTGGTATTGGTAGGAAGGATCCAGATGGCATAGGCTGTGAAGCAGTCTTTGAAGTTTAGAGCATTCTGTTGGGCAGTGTGTTGAGCAGCTGGGTGGTCCAGCTGTTTCTTGGCCACAGTTTTTCTGTGGCCATTGATGTGGTGTTGGTTGTCATACTCATGTAGAATGCAGCACAGTGGTTGCAGCTTAGCTCATAGATAACATGACTGCTTTCACAGTGTTTGTTAGTCACTGTCCGTCACCCACCTGTCCCCTTTCCTGTTCCCAATCCAGCAGTACCCAGTCTTCTATATCGCCAATCCACCCGCAGCATTTTTATTTCTTTCCTTTCCCACAACCCTGCCCCATCCCCCTGCCCTTCTCTTAACTGTATCTATCTGCAATACACTCTCCCCACCATGTCTCTGTATGCTCTCACAAGCAGCACTTTACCATCCCCCACCTCTGTCTTGCTGTCCCTCCCTCTCCCACCTCAGCCTCCACCTTACCCCCAGCACCCAGATTGCATCTCTCATCACACACAGTTGGGCAAAAACTTATTTGTTTAACAGCCTTTCGGTTGTGCCTCTTTGCAACTCAGCATCTCCACTATATGGTGAGTAGCAGTCTATCCTTTTTATAATATTGTCATTATTCCATCTGGGATTTTCCATTGGAAACAATCTACGGTATTACATTCAAGCTACTCCTTATTACACGAAGCAGTGTTTTATTTTCAGATTGCCATAATTTTATTGAACTGTGAGAACATGTTCTTGAGTGCATGTGATGACATACACAAGATAATGCATATTTTTATTGTTTATTTTAATATTCTTATAATGTGAAATTATAACTTCCTCAACCTAAAAACTAAACTCTTTTACATTTTAAGCTCTGCCACACAATATAATGTGTAACCTGAGAGCATATTAAATTGAGCAGTGTTAGTACCAGTATTGGTGATGTCTGGAGGGACAGGGATGGTGTGTCTCCCTGCAGATATGTCCTCAAGTGGGAGTCATTTGCATTTGTCCAAATATTGATGTTGTCATACTGTTTCAAAAAATGCTAATATATTTCCATAGTGCATCATCATTTTCAATTTCTTTTCTGAGGAAAACTTTTATCACTCAATCACAGGCATTCAAATGCATACATTCGTATTCAACATGGGCTCATATAACCATGATATTGACTACTCAGCAACTAAAAACTCCATCATCATCTTTGTCATCTTTATTCATCCGTATTCTTGTTGTTGTTAGCTGTCCTGAAAGGTCTCTGTACTCTCCAGCTCACCCCTGGTCACAACAAGCACGGAGATGTGATATGTCATCCATTGCTGAAATAGAACTAATACAATTACTCCAATTACATAACATACATTACAATATTATTAAAAAAAATTACCTGAATCATAAGAGTCTATTGACTGCTAGCTGCATTTAATTTAATATTTTATCAGTTATTACCTGGGTGGAAGATATTATTTATTATTATTCACTCACTACACTTTGTTGAAATATGCCTTGTAAGTAATGGTACTTGTTTGCTCATTGCTAGATGGGGTATACAAGTATTACATCAGGTATCCATAAGGCAAGGAAGTTGGTACAGGTTCAGCATAGAGGGGTGTGTCTAAGATGTTTAAGATGTTGCAGATTTTTTTTTTTTTTTTTTGACAGTAAAACGTTACTGATAAAAAATCTACTCATCAAGCAGCAGCAGGAGAACACACATTAATTGGATAGATAAAAAATCTACTCACCAAGTGTCATCAGGAGAACACCCTTTTTTTTTGGGGGGGGGGGGGGGATGGGTCAAAACTATTTTAGGTGGTATGTGATGTGGAGAGAAAATTAAATGGAGTGGATCTTATTTCAGGGGATGATTTCTGAAATTCACCATCACACTGTCAAATGAAGACCAACATGAGATGTCAAAACTTGTAATGATACAATGTAGACAGTATGTTTGCAGTTAGTTATTGTTTTGTGCCCAGTAGCAAACTATATACATTTCTGAAAAGTCAACATCTTTTCTGTGAGAATGTAGATTAGTGTAGCTGTGTATTACTGTTACGAATTTTTATTTCAGTTATTGTAAGAATATCACTGCTACTGTGGTCTCTGGAATTAAGTACTGAACAAAGAATATAATCACAGGAATTAAGTACTGAACAGTGAGTTGTTGATCAGGGAATGTGAATGCTGTCTAATAAGTGGAGAAACTTATTTTCATGGGAAAGGTCTAACAGTAATCTGATAAGAGCAGATGGGGCAAGGACGACGGGTGGGGGTGGGGGGATTACACACAGAGGGAGGGTGTAGGGGGGGGGGGGGAGCGGAGGGGACAAAAGATTGAGCGTGTGGAGAAGGATTGGGAAAGAAATCAAAAGAGGGGAAAAAAAAAAACAACCAAATTGTACCCTGAAAACTATTATACTGTAAGCCTAAGACATATTTTGTTAGAAACATGGTAGTAAGTTCTTTATTTTGATGTGTAACTGAATGTTACATATTTTACAGGGCTATAATTCTGAAGAAGAGCTGAGAAATATATTTAGAAAATCAAGTGAGAGAAAAATACGTGATAATGTTGCAAAATACTTGGTTGACCACCACTCCTTGGACCCTCCTGAAATTGAGGCGTGGAAATTTATTTTGCTTTTAGAAGACCATTTAGAGGCAGTTGAGTTTTCTGGTGCCAGGTAAATATACTTTATTTTTCATTGGTCAAATGTAAACACTCAGGCTTTCTCAGAATATTATTTATAACATTTGGTTTGCAGTAACTGTGATGAGGATTTTTCTTCTGCAAGAGTCTTTACAGCACATTTGGAGCAAGTTGAAAGAGATCTACATCTTACTGTTTATACATGTGCCGCCAAGTTTAATAACATTGTGCAAATAATGTGCAATAGAAAAAAAGAAGAGAAATAAGAAGGAAAGGAAATGAGGAAATTTGAAAACTTGGCAAGGGTGTTGCTAAGAAAATCTCTTTGTCATTTAAAGTAGCAGTTTTTGCCCCCTAGGTAAAAGCTTGAATGATTAAATCTCTTTAGTGATATCTTCATTATCTGGCCACATGGATCTGTAGTGTTACATTTACTTCTACCCCAACTCCATTCATACCATCCTGAAATTCAGTTCCATGGTTGTGGAAAAAACTGTGATGTTACTCTTTCTACTACAAAGAAAAGGAGATTGATCCTGGTGGGATATGATGATCACCCAAAAAGATCACATATACCAAACCGATATCTCAGGCAGTAAACTGTCATCATCTATTGCAGCAGAGTGCTGAAGATACCCACATATCAAGCTCAAGCCATTTGATGCTACTGCAGTTACAAAAAGAACTAAGTCACTCATTGACTATTTCTCACTGGAATGTGTATCCTGAACAACAGTTTGGTATTCATTTTTAACTGGCATCTGTGAAACTGAGAGAATGGCCAAAAGAAATATGTGATCCAAAAATGACTGATCCTCTTGTCCTACATCAGCAGTGGTTTTTCAAAATTTTCTGAATCCTTAAAAATCACAAGAGTGAATCAAAGTTTTCTTGTATTGAAATTCTTCCAAGTATCATTTCAAAAGATGAAATTGTTCACAAATGACTTCCAGAATATCTTACTGTAATGGATATCAAGGAAAAGCCTTTAAATTTTCAACACCAAACAGATTATCTGAACCTTTTTACTTTTGTAACGCTTGTAATTGTCTACTGAAATAATGCTGAAGCAGATAGGATTTTGATTATTTTTTATCATCATATGAATGTTGCAGTTCTTCTTATTTCTGTACTTGCTAAGAAAATTTGAGAGCAGTTCTGCCTTATGCAAGATACCTTTGTATTTTTGTTTTCACCAAGACTTCTTGTGCTATTTTCTATGGGTATGATAATTTTTGTTCTGCAAAATTGCTTCACATTGACCTTTAAAGAAACTTTTGACGCAAAATGCTGACATTTGTAAAATGAGCAGTTATTGTAAAGGGATTTTACATTGGAGCTGAGACGTGTGTCACTGATTTGAGGCATTCTATGTTGTTTATTTATGACATGTCTAAGGTTACTAGTTTTATAGTACATTTGAAAATAAAGTGGATGTATGTATTTGTTTACGTACTTCACATGGAGCTATTGGGTATTTATGCTAGTAGCTTTAGTTCTACTGTGCAGTCTACAGCTTGTCATCTGCAAACAGCTAAACATTATTTTATTTTTCTGTTTATTGTGAATTTCCAACCAAGAATCACTATGTATTGTGTTGTTTGAGTTTTTTTGATGCTGTGGTGTTTTTACTTCTTTATGTCAAGATCACACACTTTTTTCAATTGTATTTGTCATTACGTATAAATTTTATATGATTTCTTGCCAAGCACAAAGTTTTCACTGCTATTACGTGTTGCTGTGACTGTGGTGTTATTTTGTTTCGTGGGATGTTTGTTTTGGATGTGGCATGCGGGTTTGAAGTGTTGCTGACGTTCGTTGCGTTTAGTTCATATATATATATATATATATATATATATATTTAAAAAGAAAGATGATGAGACTTACCCAACAAAAGCGCTGGCAGGTCGATAGACACACAAATAAACACAAACATACACACAAAACTCTAGCTTTCGCAACCAACGGTTGGTTGCGAAAGCTAGAGTTTTGTGTGTATGTTTGTGTTTATTTGTGTGTCTATCGACCTGCCAGCGCTTTTGTTGGGTAAGTCTCATCATCTTTCTTTTTAAATATATTTTTCCCACGTGGAATGTTTCCCTCTATTATATATATATATATATATATATATATATATATATATATATATATTTTCTCATTCATAGCATAACTTAAACTGGGGGACTGCAGTATCCTGTTTCCACGGAGGAATTTTTTTGACATAGCTACCTTTTTCTCTAGCTGATGTGTGTGTCTTCCCTTTGGTAACAATTTGTTTTGTAGTTACTGATCTTAATGTCTACAGCAATACTCTTCAAGATTCCCAAAGATGTGAGTTGAAACTATACCAAGTACAGTGACTAGCTCAATATTTTTCTGGTAATGACTTCATTATTATTTTACAGTAACAATGTTTAGAGTTGTACATGGCGTGACTTGGTGACTCAGTAGTAAAGTGCCAGACTACAAATCCAAAGGTCTCCGTTTAGTTCCTGGTATAGCTTAGGATTTTTATTTGTAATTTATCACATCTTTCATCAATGGTTCACATGAGAAAATGCAGAGTTGCGCTGTAGTCTGGAATCCACGTTAAAACTGTACATCCTTCTATAACTGGCTGGGTGAGTCAGTTTAAAGATCTGAGGAAGGCAGTGGTAAACCAGCTCCAATAGGACCTGCCTAGTAAAGCATTGTGCTGTTCAAAATAATCTTCAGATTGATGACTACTTTACTTTACTTAATAAGTGCACAATTATCTCAGTAAACTGTGGAGAAACTAAAATTGTCTCACATTACTGTGACCCTGAGTTTAAATTTAGTTACACTGATTTGCATCTAAAGTTGGACTGACATTGTGTTCTTTTTGTGTCCTTGGACCTCCAAAAAAATTATGGACTTACAATTTTTTACTTTTGACACTTTTATGTCTAACAGTCATTCTAATCTGGCTTCCCATTTTAGGTTACTGGGTCTCACCCCCACAGTGTTTTTTTTTCCAAATAGCAAGTAATATATTATCAAATTTGGTTGAAATCAATCCACGAGTTTAGGAGCAGGTTTCTACCTGTTGCTTTGCCCACATAAGCGTATGTCATATGTGTTTCATGTATATTTAACATATTTCACACATATTCATACATATATTTCACCTATATCTTTAGAAAATTTCATCCTGCTGTTCCATTTTCATGCAGCTCAACGTTTATGATGTCATATCTCCTGAACCATGTATCGTACAATGATATAATTTTGGAAGTACATGCTGTGGTGTGTGTGGCTATTGTCTGCAAAATGTGTTATGAACAGAGTTTGTAGCAAAGAAGTAACAAATTTAAACATCATGCATGGTGTGGCAGTTTTTCATGCATCTCAGTGCTTATGATGTCATATCTCCTGAACCATGTGTCTACAATGATTTACTTTTGCTGGTACATTCAGAGGTATATGCAAATATTGTCTGCGTAATGTGCCACTAATATAGTTAGTAGTGAAGAAGTAATAAAATAAAACATCATTCTTCTTGCAGCACTTTTAATGCATGAACAGCACAAATGTAGTATGTAATAACCTTTTTTTCTTTTCAGTATTTTATGGGCATTGTAAATGAGACAACATTATATAATGGTTAGAAATTGTGTGTAAGGTTTGTTGCAAATCATCATCTGCTCTCATTCTCAAATACTGGATAAATAAAGTATGGGTATTCATGCATCGTGAGCCACACTGCTTTTTCAACCCCACCCCCACCCTTTTGACAGATGGGAAGTTCCTACACCCACAGCGATTCTTTCCAGACAGTAAATGATAACTTTGGTTCAAATCGGTCCAGTGGTTTATGAGAATCTGTGGAACATACATACATACATAACCCACACACACATTTTTATAATATTTGTGGATTTGTTAATGAATTTCAACAAAAGTCTGAGTGCACTGTCAACTCCAGATTTCAATATTATATCAAAACATTATTAATGAGACCCTCACATCCATCATTATGGTCCAAGAACAGTGACTTCCCTTCAAGCTTTACTCTAGTTTTTTTGTTGACCATCCACATTTAGTTTTTCTTCGTTTCCACAATCAGTATAAGTTCATGCCATGTTGACCTCACTTTCTCAAGGAGAAATAACATAGCAAAGGCATTGTCACTGTTTTCTTTCTCTTCCCAAACAAAAGTAAATGTCTCAAATTAAAATCACATCAATACTTAACCAACAGAGGGCAAAAGTCCAAATAATGTCACTACCAATTTTTAAAAGTAGTTAAAATTAATCCTAGCTTCTAGAACTTTCATGTCTTTTCCTCAGGAAAGAAGCAGTGATTGACTACCAAAGGTTGGAGAGGAGGAGCAGATTACTCTTACCCCGGATCATGAGTGACCTGCCCCTCCTTTGCAACCTTTCTACCAAACCCTTTGGAAGGAAAATACAAGTTCTGAAAGAATTCATCATCACCAGCAGCAGCAGCAGCAGCACTCATACTATATTTGTAGTTGTCAACTTTGCGACATATGACAAAAACTATACTCTTTCATTTCATCCTTGTGTTGTTATTTCTCGCTCTTGCAACACTGAGGTATAATACATGGATACAGTTGCTATATCTTTTTTTTTTTCATTTTTATGTATTATAATAATTGGTACTGTTGTTTTAACAGTCACTGCACTTTCATATTACCTCAATAATTTTAGTTACAGTTCTGAAAGGAACAAAGCACTACTCCATAAGAAAGGAAGCATTCATGACATAAAAGACTATCATCTCATAAGCGTATTCAGGATTTTGTACAAATTTTTAAAAGAATATTGTTAAATCATATCAGTTGCATGCCTGACACAGCTCAACCCATAGAGCAGAATGGATTCCACAGCAGCGTCAGCCCACTAGACCATGTACAGCTTCTGTAGGTTATGACATGACTTTTGATTCAGTCAACCATCCTGCTGTCATGCAAGCCTTAGTTGAGCAAGGGGTGGAGATGGCATCTATTAAAATCCTGTATCATACATACAAAACTTCTGCAGCTTTTGTCAGTGTCACGAAACTAATTTAAGAGTTCACAGTGTACAAAGGAGTGGCAAAAGGTAATCCCATCTCCCCCATCCTAGAAATGGAAATGTCAAAACCAAACTAGGGAGAAAGAGGTATTCAAATCATTTTTATGTATTATAATAATTGGTACTTAACAAAATGAGATTAGCAGATGTCACTGTGCTACTGTAAAATGATTCTGATGAGCTATAGATTTTGGTATTGGATCTCACCTCAGAATGTCAGGCAGTGGGACTGAACACACAACTTTCCAAGATCAAAATAATGTTTACTAAATGGAGCCTGGTAGGAAACTCACAATTAAAAAATACACTACTGGACACTGACAGAGAACACATCCATCAAAAAGCCAGCTTGTAAATATGGCAGGAGATATATATATATATATATATATATATATATATATATATATATGATATGGTTATAATAGAAGGAAACATTCCACGAAGGAAAAATATACCTAAAAACAAAGATGATGTGACTTACCAAATGAAAGTGCTGGCAGGTCGACAGACACACAAACGAACACAAACATACACACAAAATCCAAGCTTTCGCAACAAACTGTTGCCTCATCAGGAAAGAGGGAAGGAGAGGTAAAGACGAAAGGATGTGGGTTTTAAGGGAGAGGGTAAGGAGTCATTCCAGTCCCGGGAGCGGAAAGACTTACCTTAGGGTAAAGACTTACCCTAAGGTAAGTCTTTCCGCTCCCGGGACTGGAATGACTCCTTACCCTCTCCCTTAAAACCCACATCCTTTCGTCTTTACCTCTCCTTCCCTCTTTCCTGATGAGGCAACAGTTTGTTGCGAAAGCTTGGATTTTGTGTGTATGTTTGTGTTCGTTTGTGTGTCTGTCGACCTGCCAGCACTTTCATTTGGTAAGTCACATCATCTTTGTTTTTAGGTATATATATATATATATATATATATATATATATATATATATATATATATATATATATATATATATATATATATACCAAACAAAAGCACTGGCAGGTCGATAGACACACAAACAAACACAAACATACACACAAAATTCTAGCTTTCGCAACCAACGGTTGCCTCGTCAGGAAAGAGGGAAGGAGAAGGAAAGACAAAAGGATATGGGTTTTAAGGGAGAGGGTAAGGAGTCATTCCAATCCCGGGAGCGGAAAGACCTACCTTAGGGGGAAAAAAGGACAGGTATACACTCGCACACACACACATATCCATCCACACATACACAGACACAAGCAGACATTTGTAAAGGCAAAGAGTTTGGGCAGAGATGTCAGTCGGGACGGAAGTACAGAGGCAAAGATGATGTTGAAAGACAGGTGAGGTATGAGCGGCGACAGATTGAAATTAGAAATTAGCAGAGATTGAGGCCTGGCGGATAGCGAGAAGAGAGGATATGCTGAAGGGCAAGTTCCCATCTCCGGAGTTCTGACAGGCTGGTGTTAGTGGGAAGTATCCAGATAACCCGGACGGTGTAACACTGTGCCAAGATGTGCTGGCCGTGCACCAAGGCATGTTTAGCCACAGGGTGATCCTCATTACCAACAAACACTGTCTGCCTGTGTCCATTCATGTGAATGGACAGTTTGTTGCTGGTCATTCCCACATAGAACGCTTCACAGTGTAGGCAGGTCAGTTGGTAAATCACTTGGGTGCTTTCACACGTGGCTCTGCCTTTGATCGTGTACACCTTCCGGGTTACAGGACTGGAATAGGTGGTGGTGGGAGGGTGCATGGGACAGGTTTTACACCGGGGGCGGTTACAGGGGTAGGAGCCAGAGGGTAGGGAAGGTGGTTGGGGGACTTCATAGGGATGAACTAAGAGGTTACGAAGGTTAGGTGGACGGCGGAAAGACACTCTTGGTGGAGTGGGGAGGATTTCATGAAGGATGGATCTCATTTCAGGGCAGGATTTGTGGAAGTCGTATCCCTGCTGGAGAGCCACATTCAGAATCTGATCCAGTTCCGGAAAGTATCCCGTCACAAGTGGGGCACTTTTGGGATTCTTCTGTGGAAGGTTCCGGGTTTGAGGAGATGAGGAAGTGGCTCTGGTTATTTGCTTCTGTACCAGGTCGGGAGGGTAGTTACGGGATGCAAAAGCTGTTTTCAGGTTGTTGGTGTAATGGTTCAAGGATTCCGGACTGGAGCAGATTCGTTTGCCACGAAGACCTAGGCTGTAGGGAAGGGACCGTTTGATGTGGAATGGGTGGCAGCTGTCATAATGGAGGTACTGTTGCTTGTTGGTGGGTTTGATGTGGACGGACGTGTGACAGGTGGAGGTCAACGTCAAGGAAAGTGGCATGGGATTTGGAGTAGGACCAGGTGAATCTGATGGAACCAATGGAGTTGAGGTTGGAGAGGAAATTCTGGAGTTCTTCTTCACTGTGAGTCCAGATCATGAAAATGTCATCAATAAATCTGTACCAAACTTTGGGTTGGCAGGCCTGGGTAACCAAGAAGGCTTCCTCTAAGCGACCCATGAATAGGTTGGCGTACGAGGGGGCCATCCTGGTACCCATGGCTGTTCCCTTTAATTGTTGGTATGTCTGGCCTTCAAAAGTGAAGAAGTTGTGGGTCAGGATGAAGCCGGCTAAGGCAATGAGGAAAGAGGTTTTAGGTAGGGCGGCAGGTGATCGGCGTGAAAGGAAGTGCTCCATCGCAGCGAGGCCCTGGACATGCGGAATATTTGTGTATAAGGAAGTGGCATCAATGGTTACAAGGATGGTTTCCGGGGGTAACAGACTGGGTAGGGATTCCAGGCGTTCTTTAAATATGTCTGCTTGTGTCTGTATATGTGTAGATGGATATGTGTGTGTGTGCGAGTGTATACCCGTCCTTTTTTCCCCCTAAGGTAAGTCTTTCCGCTCCCGGGACTGGAATGACTCCTTACCCTCTCCCTTAAAACCCACATCCTTTCGTCTTTCCCTCTCCTTCCCTCTTTCCTGATGAGGCAACAGTTTGTTGCGAAAGCTTGAATTTTGTGTGTATGTTTGTGTTCGTATGTGTGTCTGTCGACCTGCCAGCACTTTCATTTGGTAAGTCACATCATCTTTGTTTTTATATATATATATATATATATATATATATATATATATATATATATATATATATATATATATATATATATATATAATAGAGGGAAACATTCCACGTGGGAAAAATATATTTAAAAAGAAAGATGTGAGACTTACCCAACAAAAGCGCTGGCAGGTCGATAGACACACAAATAAACACAAACATACACACAAAACTCTAGCTTTCGCAACCAACGGTTGCCTCGTCAGGAAAGAGGGAAGGAGAAGGAAAGACAAAAGGATATGGGTTTTAAGGGAGAGGGTAAGGAGTCATTCCAATCCCGGGAGCGGAAAGACTTACCCTAGGGGGAAAATTCCTGTCCTTTTTTCCCCCTAGGGTAAGTCTTTCCGCTCCCGGGATTGGAATGACTCCTTACCCTCTCCCTTAAAACCCATATCCTTTTGTCTTTCCTTCTCCTTCCCTCTTTCCTGACGAGGCAACCGTTGGTTGCGAAAGCTAGAGTTTTGTGTGTATGTTTGTGTTTATTTGTGTGTCTATCGACCTGCCAGCGCTTTTGTTGGGTAAGTCTCACATCTTTCTTTTTAAATATATATATATATATATATATATATATATATATATATATATATATATATAAACATTTGTGCTGTTCATGCATTAAAAGTGCTGCAAGAAGAATGATGTTTTATTTTATTACTTCTTCACTACTAACTATATTAGTGGCACATTACGCAGACAATATTTGCATATACCTCTGAATGTACCAGCAAAAGTAAATCATTGTAGACACATGGTTCAGGAGATATGACATCATAAGCACTGAGATGCATGAAAAACTGCCACACCATGCATGATGTTTAAATTTGTTACTTCTTTGCTACAAACTCTGTTCATAACACATTTTGCAGACAATAGCCACACACACCACAGCATGTACTTCCAAAATTATATCATTGTACGATACATGGTTCAGGAGATATGACATCATAAACGTTGAGCTGCATGAAAATGGAACAGCAGGATGAAATTTTCTAAAGATATAGGTGAAATATATGTATGAATATGTGTGAAATATGTTAAATATACATGAAACACATATGACATACGCTTATGTGGGCAAAGCAACAGGTAGAAACCTGCTCCTAAACTCGTGGATTGATTTCAACCAAATTTGATAATATATTACTTGCTATTTGGAAAAAAAACACTGTGGGGGTGAGACCCAGTAACCTAAAATGGGAAGCCAGATTAGAATGACTGTTAGACATAAAAGTGTCAAAAGTAAAAAATTGTAAGTCCATAATTTTTTTGGCCTCCCCCCATGAACCATGGACCTTGCCGTTGGTGGGGAGGCTTGCGTGCCTCAGCGATACAGATGGCCGTACCGTAGGTGCAACCACAACGGAGGGGTATCTGTTGAGAGGCCAGACAAACATGTGGTTCCTGAAGAGGGGCAGCAGCCTTTTCAGTAGTTGCAGGGGCAACAGTCTGGATGATTGACTGATCTGGCCTTGTAACATTAACCAAAACGGCCTTGCTGTGCTGGTACTGCGAACGGCTGAAAGCAAGGGGAAACTACAGCCGTAATTTTTCCCGAGGACATGCAGCTCTACTGTATGATTAAATGATGATGGCGTCCTCTTGGGTAAAATATTCCGGAGGTAAAATAGTCCCCCATTCGGATCTCCGGGCGGGGACTACTCAGGAGGACGTCGTTATCAGGAGAAAGAAAACTGGCGTTCTACGGATCGGAGCGTGGAATGTCAGATCACTTAATCGGGCAGGTAGGTTAGAAAATTTAAAAAGGGAGATGGATAGATTAAAGTTAGATATAGTGGGAATTAGTGAAGTTCGGTGGCAGGAGGAACAAGACTTTTGGTCAGGTGATTACAGGGTTATAAATACAAAATCAAATAGGGGTAATGCAGGAGTAGGTTTAATAATGAATAAAAAAATAGGAGTGCGGGTTAGCTACTACAAACAGCATAGTGAACGCATTATTGTGGCCAAGATAGACACAAAGCCCACGCCTACTACAGTAGTACAAGTTTATATGCCAACTACCTCTGCAGATGATGAAGAAATAGATGAAATGTATGACGAGATAAAAGAAATTATTCAGGTAGTGAAGGGAGACGAAAATTTAATAGTCATGGGTGATTGGAATTCGTCAGTAGGAAAAGGGAGAGAAGGAAACATAGTAGGTGAATATGGATTGGGGGGAAGGAATGAAAGAGGAAGCCGCCTTGTAGAATTTTGCACAGAGCATAACTTAATCATAGCTAACACTTGGTTCAAGAATCATGAAAGGAGGCTGTATACATGGAAGAAGCCTGGAGATACTGACAGGTTTCAGATAGATTATATAATGGTAAGACAGAGATTTAGGAACCAGGTTTTAAATTGTAAGACATTTCCTGGGGCAGATGTAGATTCTGACCACAATCTATTGGTTATGAACTGCAGATTGAAACTGAAGAAACTGCAAAAAGGTGGGAATTTAAGGAGATGGGACCTGGATAAACTGAAAGAACCAGAGGTTGTACAGAGTTTCAGGGAGAGCATTAGGGAACAATTGACTGGAATGGGGGAAAGAAATACAGTAGAAGAAGAATGGGTAGCTCTGAGGGATGAAGTGGTGAAGGCAGCAGAGGATCAAGTAGGTAAAAAGACGCGGGCTAATAGAAATCCTTGGGTAACAGAAGAAATATTGAATTTAATTGATGAAAGGAGAAAATATAAAAATGCAGTAAATGAAGCAGGCAAAAAGGAATACAAACGTCTCAAAAATGAAATCGACAGGAAGTGCAAAATGGCTAAGCAGGGATGGCTAGAGGACAAATGTAAGGATGTAGAGGCTTGTCTCATTAGGGGTAAGATAGATACTGCCTACAGGAAAATTAAAGAGACCTTTGGAGAGAAGAGAACAACTTGTATGAATATCAAGAGCTCAGATGGCAACCCAGTTCTAAGCAAAGAAGGGAAAGCAGAAAGGTGGAAGGAGTATATAGAGGGTTTATACAAGGGCGATGTACTTGAGGACAATATTATGGAAATGGAAGAGGATATAGATGAAGATGAAATGGGAGATACGATACTGCGTGAAGAGTTTGACAGAGCACTGAAAGACCTGAGTCGAAACAAGGCCCCCGGAGTAGACAACATTCCACTGGAACTACTGACAGCCTTGGAAGAGCCAGTCCTGACAACTCTCTACCATCTGGTGAGCAAGATGTATGAAACAGGCGAAATACCCTCAGACTTCAAGAAGAATATAATAATTCCACTCCCAAAGAAAGCAGGTGTTGACAGATGCGAAAATTACCGAACAATCAGTTTAATAAGCCACAGCTGCAAAATACTAACGCGAATTCTTTACAGACGAATGGAAAAACTGGTAGAAGCCGACCTCGGGGAAGATCAGTTTGGATTCCGTAGAAATGTTGGAACACGTGAGGCAATACTGACCTTACGACTTATCTTGGAAGAAAGATTAAGAAAAGGCAAACCTACATTTCTAGCATTTGTAGACTTAGAGAAAGCTTTTGACAATGTTGACTGGAATACTCTCTTTCAAATTCTGAAGGTGGCAGGGGTAAAATATAGGGAGCGAAAGGCTATTTACAATTTGTACAGAAACCAGATGGCAGTTATAAGAGTCGATGGGCATGAAAGGGAAGCAGTGGTTGGGAAAGGAGTGAGACAGGGTTGTAGCCTCTCCCCGATGTTATTCAATCTGTATATTGAGCAAGCAGTAAAGGAAACAAAAGAAAAATTCGGAGTAGGTATTAAAATTCATGGAGAAGAAGTAAAAACTTTGAGGTTCGCCGATGACATTGTAATTCTGTCAGAGACAGCAAAGGACTTGGAAGAGCAGTTGAACGGAATGGACAGTGTCTTGAAAGGAGGATATAAGATGAACATCAACAAAAGCAAAACGAGGATAATGGAATGTAGTCAAATTAAGTCGGGTGATGCTGAGGGAATTAGATTAGGAAATGAGACACTTAAAGTAGTAAAGGAGTTTTGCTATTTAGGGAGTAAAATAACCGATGATGGTCGAAGTAGAGAGGATATAAAATGTAGACTGGCAATGGCAAGGAAAGCGTTTCTCAAGAAGAGAAATTTGTTAGCATCGAATATAGATTTAGGTGTCAGGAAGTCGTTTCTGAAAGGATTTGTATGGAGTGTAGCCATGTATGGAAGTGAGACATGGACGATAACTAGTTTGGACAAGAAGAGAATAGAAGCTTTCGAAATGTGGTGCTACAGAAGAATGCTGAAGATAAGGTGGGTAGATCACGTAACTAATGAGGAGGTATTGAATAGGATTGGGGAGAAGAGAAGTTTGTGGCACAACTTGACTAGAAGAAGGGATCGGTTGGTAGGACATGTTCTGAGGCATCGAGGGATCACAAATTTAGCATTGGAGGGCAGCGTGGAGGGTAAAAATCGTAGAGGGAGACCAAGAGATCAATACACTAAGCAGATTCAGAAGGATGTAGGTTGCAGTAGGTACTGGGAGATGAAGAAGCTTGCACAGGATAGAGTAGCATGGAGAGCTGCATCAAACCAGTCTCAGGACTGAAGACCACAACAACAACAACAATTTTTTTGGAGGTCCAAGGACACAAAAAGAACACAATGTCAGTCCAACTTTAGATGCAAATCAGTGTAACTAAATTTAAACTCAGGGTCACAGTAATGTGAGACAATTTTAGTTTCTCCACAGTTTACTGAGATAATTGTGCACTTATTAAGTAAAGTAAAGTAGTCATCAATCTGAAGATTATTTTGAACAGCACAATGCTTTACTAGGCAGGTCCTATTGGAGCTGGTTTACCACTGCCTTCCTCAGATCTTTAAACTGACTCACCCAGCCAGTTATAGAAGGATGTACAGTTTTAACGTGGATTCCAGACTACAGCGCAACTCTGCATTTTCTCATGTGAACCATTGATGAAAGATGTGATAAATTACAAATAAAAATCCTAAGCTATACCAGGAACTAAACGGAGACCTTTGGATTTGTAGTCTGGCACTTTACTACTGAGTCACCAAGTCACGCCATGTACAACTCTAAACATTGTTACTGTAAAATAATAATGAAGTCATTACCAGAAAAATATTGAGCTAGTCACTGTACTTGGTATAGTTTCAACTCACATCTTTGGGAATCTTGAAGAGTATTGCTGTAGACATTAAGATCAGTAACTACAAAACAAATTGTTACCAAAGGGAAGACACACACATCAGCTAGAGAAAAAGGTAGCTATGTCAAAAAAATTCCTCCGTGGAAACAGGATACTGCAGTCCCCCAGTTTAAGTTATGCTATGAATGAGAAAATGAAAAATTTGGTAATAACTGATAACTGAAAAGCAACTAAAATGTCAAAATGGGTCAATGGATCAAGGCACCCACAATAATTTTTTTTTTTTTTTTAATCTAACTAGTGTTGAGTGCGCACTAAGGATGCTTTTGCGCACTAAGGATACTTTCAGAATGGACTCAGTTCTTGTGAACGTGATTAATGAAAGGTAATTTTGTTAAACGAGTGAAATCTGTGCTAAATAATGTTTATTATTAGTTTGTGAAGTTAGTTGCATTTAAAATGTTTAACTTATCTATATCACGATATTTTCTTGTAAATGTTGTTGTTGCATTTCAATCATTTCTCAAATCATAAAATCTATTTTTCTACTCCAACTGATACTGGTTAATTCATTATTCACTATACATAGTACATATGATCATTTATCCAAGGATTACGTGTGTCATTCAGGATATACTGTTGGGAGAGAGCCGGCCACAGTGGCTGAGCTGTTCTAGACGCTTCAGTCTGGAACCGCGTGACCGCTACGGTTGCAGGTTCGAATCCTGCCTCGGGCATGGATGTGTGTGATGTCCTTAGGTTAGTTAGGTTTAAGTAGTTTTAAGTTTTAGGGGACTGATGACCTCAGATGTTAAGTCCCATACTGCTCAGAGCCATTTTTTGTTGGGAGGGAAAGTGGCTGAGGTATGTCTGTGCTCTGACAAGTTTGATGACTGAGCTAGTCCACTATGTATTGCTTATCTGCCACTCAGCATTTCGTGTATATAATGAAGCTACCTTTCCTTATACTGTTGGTCTTGAAAATAATGAGTAACAGTTAAGTATTCTTCCATTAGCAACATCAAATGAAAATAACATTTTCTTAAGCTATTCAGTAAATCACTTCAGCCCTAGAGTGAAAGAACTGTAAGGCACATTTGTAAAACAATTGCTGGATTTTCTAGTTAAATAATGTTTTTTTTTCACTTAAGGATACACAGTGTGTTGTATCAGTTGTTTGTTAATAAGATTTGTCTATTTATTCTTCACTTGCAGTTTTAGGTTCCTATGTCTTGGCATGACCATACAAGTTAAGATAAATACTGTATTGAAAACATATGAGTACCTTCAGTTAGATGGAAAGTAAAGTCATGTGGAACACATGCCCAAAGTTCACCTTTTCTGTGAAGACTGTCGACAGATCATGTAATTTTTTGTTGTTAATTGCTGTATTTAGATTAGCATATATGAGCTACTGATCTGAGATTTGTCCATTTGTTGTACAGTGAATTCATGTACCAGACAACCAGTAAAAAACAGAAACAAATGCAGAATAAGGAATTTTTGGGAACAGATCAGAAGCTAACAGTGGATGTTGTTCTTAAACAACCACCTGACTGGAAATCATTAGTATTAACTGAGATTTTCTTTAATGTTCCAGGTAATTAATTCATTAATATTGTTCCTCTGTTCTTGTGTATAATGTATCATAATGATGTGCAATGAACCAGTTTTCAGACTTTATAATACAGTTTATCTTTACATGTGGCTAAATGCTACCAATTCACAAATTTCTAAGTATAATAATGAAAAATTTTTTAGTTTACCAATGCCTCTGAGTATTTACTAGTTCATAGTATGTGTGCTACAAGTTTTTAAATAAAATTTTGTCTAACTTAGACAACCAGTAATGGAGGAAAATTAAAATTACTTTTAAAGTTA
The DNA here is from genome assembly GCF_023864275.1 of Schistocerca cancellata. Taxonomy (NCBI): domain Eukaryota; kingdom Metazoa; phylum Arthropoda; class Insecta; order Orthoptera; family Acrididae; genus Schistocerca; species Schistocerca cancellata. Next base: position 228,786,441 of record NC_064631.1, on the reverse strand, counting down.
ATTTTGCCACCAGTCAGGCATTTTAAATCATTTGGCAGGTGATTAAAATTTTTTGTTTGTGCTATAGTTAATCATTTTTTTTAGCTTAGTTAATATTAATGTAAGTTTTTTATTATTGTGGAGCTATAATAAGCAGAGCTGTCATGATGTCACAAACTTGAAGCTAATGTCTGCCCTGTTAGTATGGCCAAACATTAGTTTCTGGTGGAAGTGTTCTGATAAAAAGTGACAGCTTGCATCATTTACAGGTGTAAAGTCGTTCTGATATTGTCTACAGTGTAAAGGAATCACATTTGATTTGTAAGTGGACTCATTCAATCAATATTTTCTTTTATATATATGAATTTTAGTTGAGCTGGGATACCTCTCACTGTAACAGTTTTATTTCTGTAATTTGGCTTTAGATTTCCAGCTAATACAACTCAGAGCACTCCAGTTGAATGCTGTGAGAAGGAAACATTGCAAACCATCCAGACATAGCAAAATATGTTTTCAGAATTTTTTGGAAAAGGACATAGATGGAACATCATTCCATACTAAGGAAAATGGTGGATTATGAAACAGCCTTTTCTCATCACATATTTCACTTCTTAGTTATTCAAAACATGTAACAAAAGGGAATCTACATTAATGAGGTCAAAGGAGTCATATTACAGGATCAAATACACTTTCCTGACACACTATTATTCATGAAAGCACTGTAATATTTACTATTTAACACGACTGTTGTGTGGACACAACAGAAAATAAGAACAAGAAGGAATTGCAAAGAGTAGTCTGCTAATGTTTATGGGCTACTAACATGGCGGCTCTGGCTTAAAAGCAATGTTCAGTGTAAATCTGTAGTGCCACCTCCCCTTATTATACCTCCATATTTATTATGGACATTATTACTCTTCAGAACTGCAGTGAAACCTGTACAGCAATTTTCATTATACATGTAGTTTGCAACTGTATTTAAAATGTGTAACACATTAAAGTGACACCTTCCAGTTTTCATGGATGAGCATTGCAAATTATTCTTGCTGCATGCTTTTTTGCATATGACACACTTTCATGTAATTGAAACAGTGGTGGTGGCTGCTGGGTATTCTATAGTCTGAATGGGCTTATAAATGAGTTCCATGATGAGACACAATGGTTAGAGGCAGTCTCACCAGTTTTAGTCCAGGAAAAGTGCTCATCCTATATGCCCCTGTTGCTGGTCTGATATGCAAATGATGTAGTGCATAGAATTTTCAGTACTCTTATTTTGAAGCTGTGCAAGGTGATAGCTACATGAGTCTTTCATGAAATACAAGACCCAGGAACCAGACAGATTCTTTAAAGTAGAGTATTGTGTCCTTAAAACATATTTCTGATTAACTAAAATTATGATCAAAATGTAACACACAACCCTTTTAATTGTTTAAAATGTGAAACCTTTATTTTGTCTTGCTCCTGCACTGTCTGAAATGAGTGGAGGAGCAGTTAATAATAAAGTTGTCTACAAACAGAGAACACATCACAAACTGTTCACCAGGCAGTTATAATGTTCATTGCAATGACAGATATGGTAACCCTTAAAATGCCTCCTCAACAAGCAGCAGTCTTGTGTCTGCATTAACTGGGAGTGTATCTCCTATACAGTAGTGGAATGATCTTTCAACAAGGAAGGATTTCATTCAAATTTACATGTTTCCACTTGAGCTGGGTCTTATTTCAATCTGTCCTACAGTGATGACTGAAAATGAGGTACACACTATAATAGTGACTACAATTTAGTAGCCTGCATTATTAAACAGCACAGTGGGCAAACACAAAATGTTAATATAGGTATAGTATTAGGAACAGAAAGCTGGTTAGAACTGGAAGTGAATAGCAATGAAATCATAAACTCAGTTTGGAATATATATTGTAAGGATAGGTTGGCTCAAAAATGGCAACCAATTGCTTTTATAGATCTCCTGCATCAAGAGCTATAGTGGTAGAGTGCTTCAGAGTGAACTTGCACAGTTTTAACTTGCCTGATCGTGCTATTGTAACAGTGGAAGACTGCAACTTACCACGTATAAAATTGGAGAGTCATGCCATTGAATTTGTATGGATAGGGATTCATTTGACATTTTCTGAATCTCTTGTCCAAAAATTACTTTGAACAGATAGTTGGAGAACCAACTCATGAAGATAATATCTTAGACCTCCCAGTAACAAACATGCCTGAACTTTTCAAACCAGTTACCATAGAGGTGGGTATCAGTGATCATAAGGCTGTGATAACAGCATTGACTAGGGATGTTATACGGACTGTTAAGAAAAGCGGGAATATATTTGTGCTTAGCAAGAGTACCAAGGTAAAAGTTGCTGAGCATCTGAGTTGCCAACATCAAATATTCAGTGCTGAGGATGAAAATGTAGAGCAGAAATGGAAAAAAATTAAAAAATCATTCAGTATGCTGCAGACAAGTACGTTGTGAACTATGTCTTAAGGAATGTGAAGGACTCTTAATGATTGAATAGCCATCTAGAAAACTATTACATAAATAAAGAGAGCTTCATTACAAATTTAAGAGAAGTCCAAAACTAGCTGACAAACAAAGACTGAATGAAGCCAAAATGAAAATAAATAGACCAATGAGCGAAGTATTCAGTGACTGTGAAAGCAAAATTTTGCCAACTGAACTGACTAAAAATCCTAAGAGGTTTCAGTTTTACATAAAATCGATAAGCAGTTCAGAATCATCAGTTCCTCAGTCATCATAATGGGACTGAAAAAGAAAATGGCTGACAGAAGGCTGAAATACTGAATTTGGTTTTCCAAAACTGTTTTATCATGGACAATGGTAATGTGGCCCTCTTTTCAATCACTGTACAAACTTTGAAATGCCAGATACTGATCATGGAATAGAAAAGTATTACAGTTGATTTACAGTGGAAAGACATCGGGACCAGATGAGATACCTATAAGATTCTACAGAGATTATGTGAAAGAACTTGCTGCTTTCTAGCAGCAATTTATCATAGGTCGCTGGAGTAATGAAGAATATGTAGTGAGTGGAAAAATGTGTAGGTCATTCCCATTTTCAAGAAGGGTTGTAGGACAGATGCACATAATTGCAGATCTGTATTGCTGACATCAGTCAGTTGTAGAATTATGGAACTTGTCTTATGCTTATATATTATGATGTTTTTGGAGAACGAAAATCTCTTCTATTAAAATCAACATGGATTCTGCAAGCAGAGATCCTGTGAAACTCAGTTCTCTCTGTTCTTCCATGAGATCCACAGTGCTGTATACATCAGTGTTTAGGTTGACGCTGTGTTCCTTGGCTTCAGGAAGACATTGGACACTGTCCCGTACCCTTTTTTTTTGTGAAAAAATTCACACTTATTGAGTATCAGACCAGATTTCTTACTGGATTCGAGACTTCCTTGCAGATAGAACTCAACACGTTGCTTGTGATGGAACAAAATCAACAGATATAAAGGTAATTTCAGAAGTACTCCAAGGGAGGACTCTTACTGTTTACAGTATAATGATGTAGTAGACAATGTCAGAAACTACATAAAGCTGTTTTTAGATGATGTGGTTGTCTATAACAAGATAGCAATGCCAGACGACTGTAATGGTTTGCAGGAGTACCTGCAGAGTATTGATGAATGTTACTGGGACTCGCAGTTGACCGTGAACGTAAATAAATGTAACATATTGCACAAACAAATGCAGATGCCAGATGCAGATGACACCACTATTCCTACTCCCTCACCTTCTTCATTCTCATTCCTCTCTTCTCCCCTCTCCCTCCCACCTGCACTTCTTACAGAGTCCCTCATTTTTATTCGATCTATATAGCTCTATCAGTCAACAAATCCTCATTCACATTATTCCCTCAGTGGTTTCCCTCTCGCTGTCTTGCCACTCCTTGCTAATATCTGCTTCTTAATCCACCTAGGCAAGCTCTCTGGTGGTGTATTTCTATCCCTTCCTTTGCTATTCCTCCCTCTTGTGAGGGATTGACCTCATACTGTTGTAGCCTTGTCCATTCCTTCTCTTCACTTTTTTCTTATTTATCTCACATATTTCACCATCATCACACCATTCACGTAAGATCATTGGAAAAATGCAGTTGTGTGCATATGTCCACATTTATCTGTATCTGTGTGCACTGAAAAAAGAATACAAGTTTGTAAGCTGAACTGTTACATTCAAGTAGTAATTTATCCACCTATATACAACTCAACGTTTCCACTATACCGTGTGTGGAAATAGTGTAGTTTATTTAGTTTTTGTCTGAATGGCAATTGGGAAAGAGCTGATGGTAGATACATGATTGGTTTGGTTACACAATCTTTCCTGTATATAGTATTAGATTCATTTGTCCATCATGTAGATTTCATCACAAGCAAGAAACTTCAGAAATACAGGATACTCTGCTAACTGCTATTCATACTTATATCAGCTAAATTAAATCAAGTAAATTATAATTATAGGTGAATATGAAGTGGGGGAAAGGAATGAAGGAGGAAGCCCCCTGGTAGAGTTTTGCTCAGAGCATAATTTAATCATCACTAACAACTGGTTAAGAGAATGAGATTTTCACTCTGCAGTGGAGTGTGCACTGATATGAAACTTCCTGGCAGATTAAAACTGTGTGCCGGACTGAGACTTGAACTCGGTACCTTTGCCTTTTGCAGGCAAGTGCTCTACCATCTGAGCTACCCAAGCATGACTCACGCCCCGTCCTCACAGTAGGAGATGAGGTACTGGTGTAAGAGAAGCTGTGAGGATGGTGCGGGAGTCGTGCTTGGGTAGCTCAGATGGTAGTGCACTTGCCCGCGAAAGGCAAAGGTCCTGAGTTCGAGTCTCGGTCTGGCATACAGTTTTAATCTGCCAGGAAGTTTCAAATGGTTAAGAATCACAAAAGAAGGTTGTATACATGGGAGAGACGTGTAGAAACTAGAAGGTTTCAGATTGATTATATGATGGTTAACAGAGATTTTGGAAACAGATTTTAAATTGACAAACTGCCTATTGGCTTCCGTCTCGGGTTCTTCGGCCGACGTTCATCTAGTGATTTTTCTGACGTTTCGCCAGCACGAGTGGCTGGCATTGTCAAAGCTTCACCCTCCATTGCCGGTGGTGAACTGGAGGCGAGCTCGCGGCCGCAGACTATATGTACCTGGCGCGCCAACGTCCGAGGGCTTCTCCACGGTCATTTCCGGTGCGGTTCTCCTCTTGCTACCTGCGACGGTCGTTCGCTGCAGTACGGGAAGCCAGGATCCGTTTACCTTAAGGCTTTCCTCCTTCTTGTTGAAACTGTTCGCGTGTTTTTGGATTTCTACAGCTTCTCTGAACAAGCGCGTGTGATAGTGCTTCTCTACAGCCAGAACTTCCGTGTCGGCGAATTTTATTGCGTGGTCGGTCTCATTCAGTGCGTGCTCTGCCACGGCCGATTTCTCCACCTGCCCCAACCTGCAATGTCGCTTATGCTCTTTGATCCTGGTGTTAATGGATCGTCCAGTCATTCCGACATAAACTTTTCCGCATGTGCAAGGTATACGGTATATTCCCGACATTGCAAGTGGGTCTCTTTTCTCCTTCGCCGATCTAAGACACTCTTTGATCTTCCTTGTCGGTTTGAAAATCGTCTTTACGCCGTGTTTGCGCAATATACGGCCGATTCTGTCCGTCACTCTGGGAATGTATGGCAGAAAGGCCGTACCCGACATTTCTTTTTCTGGTTCTTTACTTCGCCGAGTGTTTGGCTCTGTTACACTTCTAATGTAATTTGTGGAGTACCCATTGCTCCTCAGAACAGTTTCCAGGTGTTGCATTTCTCGTTTGAGGTGTTGAGGCTCACATATTCGTCCTGCTCTCTTTACGAGCGTACTAATCATGCCTCTTTTCTGGCTCGGGTGGTGGTTTGACAGTTTGTGCAGGTATCGGTCCGTGTGTGTCGGTTTTCGATACACGCTGTGTCCCAGGTTTTCGCCGTCCCTTGTGACCAGCACATCTAGAAATGGCAGTTTCTTGTCCTTTTCTACTTCCATGGTAAATGTTATGTTGGCATGGAGGCTGTTCAAGTGTCTCAGGAATTCACCGAGCTGTTCTTCACCATGGCTCCACACCACGAAAGTATCATCGACGTACCTGTACCACACCTTAGGTTTGCAAGTCGCCGAGTCCAGTGCCTGTGCTTCGAATTGTTCCATGAAGAAGTTGGCCACCACTGGACTGAGAGGACTACCCATGGCGACGCCTTCCAGCTGTTCGTAGGGACGGCGAAAACCTGGGACACAGCGTGTATCGAAAACCGACACACACGGACCGATACCTGCACAAACTGTCAAACCACCACCCGAGCCAGAAAAGAGGCATGATTAGTACGCTCGTAAAGAGAGCAGGACGAATATGTGAGCCTCAACACCTCAAACGAGAAATGCAACACCTGGAAACTGTTCTGAGGAGCAATGGGTACTCCACAAATTACATTAGAAGTGTAACAGAGCCAAACACTCGGCGAAGTAAAGAACCAGAAAAAGAAATGTCGGGTACGGCCTTTCTGCCATACATTCCCAGAGTGACGGACAGAATCGGCCGTATATTGCGCAAACACGGCGTAAAGACGATTTTCAAACCGACAAGGAAGATCAAAGAGTGTCTTAGATCGGCGAAGGAGAAAAGAGACCCACTTGCAATGTCGGGAATATACCGTATACCTTGCACATGCGGAAAAGTTTATGTCGGAATGACTGGACGATCCATTAACACCAGGATCAAAGAGCATAAGCGACATTGCAGGTTGGGGCAGGTGGAGAAATCGGCCGTGGCAGAGCACGCACTGAATGAGACCGACCACGCAATAAAATTCGCCGACACGGAAGTTCTGGCTGTAGAGAAGCACTATCACACGCGCTTGTTCAGAGAAGCTGTAGAAATCCAAAAACACGCGAACAGTTTCAACAAGAAGGAGGAAAGCCTTAAGGTAAACGGATCCTGGCTTCCCGTACTGCAGCGAACGACCGTCGCAGGTAGCAAGAGGAGAACCGCACCGGAAATGACCGTGGAGAAGCCCTCGGACGTTGGCGCGCCAGGTACATATAGTCTGCGGCCGCGAGCTCGCCTCCAGTTCACCACCGGCAATGGAGGGTGAAGCTTTGACAATGCCAGCCACTCGTGCTGGCGAAACGTCAGAAAAATCACTAGATGAACGTCGGCCGAAGAACCCGAGACGGAAGCCAATAGGCAGTTTGTCAACAAGTGGCCACGAAAGCCTCAACAATTAAGATTTTAAATTGTAAGACATTTCCAGAGGCAGATGTGGACTCGGGCCACAATTTATTGGGTATTAACTGTAGATTAAAACTGAACACATTGGAAAAAGATAGGAAATTAAGAAGATGGGTCCTAGATCAATTGAAAGAACCAGAGGTTGTTGAGTGTTTCAGAGCATTAGGTGATGGCTGACTAGAACAAGTGAGAGGAACACAGTAGATGGTGAAAGAGTAACTTTAAGAGATGAAATAGTGAAGGCAGCAGAGGATCAAATAGGTAAAAAGAGGAAGCCATGTAGAAATCCTTCGATAACACAAGAGATATTGAATTTCATTGATGAAAGGAGAAAGTATAAAAGTGCAGTTTATGAAGCAGATGAAAGGGGATACAAATGTTTAAAAAAATGAGATTAACAGGAAGTGCAAATAGGCTAAACAGGAATGGCTAGAGGACAAATGTAAGGGCTTATGAGCATATTGTAATAGTGGAAAGATGGATATCACCTACAGGAAAATTAAAGAAGCCTTTCGGGAAAAGAGAAGCAGCTGTATGAATATCAAGAGCTCAGATGGAAAACCAGTCCTAACCAAGGAAGGGAAAGCTGAAAGGTGGAAGGAGAATATAGAGGGTCTGTACAAGGGAGATGAACTTGAAGGCAATATTATAGAAAACAAACAGAAGGTACATAAGGTGAGATGGAAGATAAGGTACTGCAAAAAGAATTTGACAGCACTTCAAAAGCTCTAAGTCGAAACAAGACCTCATGAGTAGATGATATTCCAGGTAGGTGCCATTTTCCTTGACTTCTGGAAGGCGTTCGATACAGTTCCCCACTGTCACCTGATAAACAAAGTAAGAGCCTACGGAATATCAGACCAGCTGTGTGGCGGGATTGAAGAGTTTTTAGCAAACAGAACCCAGCATGTTGTTATCAATGGAGAGACATCTACAGACGTTAAAGTAACCTCTGGCGTGCCAAAGGGGAGTGTTATGGGACCATTGCTTTTCACAATATATATAAATGACCTAATAGATAGTGTCAGAAGTTCCATGCGGCTTTTCGTGGATGATGCTGTAGTATACAAAGAAGTTGCAGCATTAGAAAATTGTAGCAATATGTTGGAAGATCTGCAGCAGATAGGCACTTGGTGCAGGGAGTGGCAACTGACCCTTAACATAGACAAATGTAATGTATTGCGAATACATAGAAAGAAGGATCCTTTATTGTATGATTATATGATAGCGGAACAAACACTGGTAGCAGTTACTTCTGTAAAATATCTGGGAGTATGCATGCAGAAAGATTTGAAGTGGAATGATCATATAAAATTAATTGTTGGTAAGGCGGGTGCCAGATTGAGATTCATTGGGAGAGTCCTTAGAAAATGTAGTCTGTCCACAAAGGAGGTGGCTTACAAAACACTCGTTCGACCTATACTTGAGTATTGCTCATCAGTGTGGCATCCGTCCCAGGTCGGGTTGACAGAGGAGATAGAGAAGATACAAAGAAGAGTGGCGCGTTTCGTCACAGGCCTATTTGGTAAGTGTGATAGCGTTACGGAGATGTTTATCAAACTCGAATGGCAGGCTCTGCAAGAGAGGCGCTCTGCATCGCGGTGTAGCTTGCTGTCCAGGTTTCCAGAGGGCGCGTTTCTGGATGAGGTATAGAATATATTGCTTCCCCCTACTTATACCTCCCAAGGAGATCACAAATGTAAAATTAGAGAGATTCAAACGCGCACAGAGGCTCTCCGGCAGTCTTTCTTCCCACGAACCATAAGCGACTGGAACAAGAAAGGGAGGTAATGACAGTGGCACATAAAGTACCCTCCGCCACACACCGTTGGGTGGCTTGCGGAGTATAAATGTAGATGTAGATGTAGAACTGCTGATATTCTTGGGAGAGCCAGCCATGACAAAACTCTTCCATCTGGTGTGTGAGATGTGTGAAAGGAGAAATATTCTCAGACTTCAAGAACAATGTAGTAATTCCCATTCCAAAGAAAGCAGTATGACAGATGTGAAAATTACTGAACTATCAGTTAAACAAGTCATGGTTGCGAAATAACAACATGAATTCCTTACAAAGTATGGAAAATCTTATAGAAGCCTACTTCAGAGAAGATCAGTTTAGATTCTGGAGAAATGTAGGAATATGCTAGGCAATACTGGCCCTATCACTTATCTTAGAAGATAGATTAAGGAAAGGCAAATGTTTGTTTATAGCATTTGTACACTTAGAGAAAGCTTTTGACAATATTGACCGGAACGCTCTCATTGAAATTGTGAAGGTAGAAGGGGTAAAATACTGGGAGCTAAACTCTATTTACAACTTGAGTAGAAATCCGATGGCAGTTGTACAGAGTCAAGTGTATGAAAGGGAGGCAGCGGTTGAGAAGGGAGTGAGACAAAGTCTATAACCTATCTCTAATGTTATTCAGTTGTATGTTGAACAAGCAGTAAAGGAAACGAAAGAAAAATTTGAAGTAAGAATTAAAGATCAGGGAGAAGAAATGAAAAATTTGAGGTTTGCTGACGGCATTATAATTCTGTCAGAGACAGCAGAGGACTTGGAAGAGGAGTTGAATGGAATGGACAGTGTCTTGAAAGGAAGATGTGAGATGAACATCAACAAAAGCAAAACAAGGATAAAGAAATGTTGAATTAAATCAGGTGATGCTAAAGGAATTAGATAAGGAAACAAGACACTTAAGGTAGCAGATTAGTTTTGCTATTTGGCTGGTAAAATAAATGATAATGGCTGAAATTGAGGGGATATAAAATGCAGACTGGCAATGTCAAGCAAAGCATTTCTGACAAAGTGAAATTTGATAACATCAAATGTGGATATAAGTGTTATAAAGTCTTTTCTGGAGGTATTTGTCTCGAATGTAGCCATGTATGGAAGTGAAACATGGATGATAAAAGGTTTAGATAAAAAGAGAATAGAAGCTTTCAAAATGTGGTGCTACAGAGGAAGGTTCAATGTTGGATGGGTCAATCATGTAGCTAATGAGGAGGTACTGAATACAGCTGGGGATATGAGAAAGAAATTTGTGGCACAACTTGAAAAAAAGAAGGGATGGTTTGATAGGACACGTTTTGAGATATCAAGGGATCACCAGTTTAGTATTGGAGGGAACTGGTGGTGGTGGTGGTGGTGGTGGTGGTGGTGGGTGAGGGGGATGCAGGGAGGGGGGGGGGGTGAGAGGGCAGGGGATTGTAGAGGGAGCCCAAGAGATGATTACAGTGAGCAGATTCAGAAGGATATTGCATGAGGTAGTTAATCATAGATGAAGAGGCTCGCACAGGACAGAGAAGCATGTATCTAACCAGTCTTTGGGCTGAAGAGCACAACAACAACAAAAAATTAGAATGAAAGTTGCTACTGTGAAAAAAGCTGCTACCTCATCAAATATACTAAATACGGTACCTGAATATTTCTGTAAATACTTTTAAAAAATTGAGATTGATAGTTTTCAAATTTGTTAGCTCTATTTGAAGCATTGTTTATTATTTTAAATAAACCTCCATCATATTATCAAGTACATTAATTATATTATTAAATATTATTCTGTATCAGCAAGCAGTGCTTTCCCATAAAACTTACGTGGAAGTGATCAGCAACCAGATGATATAATTTAAGAGCATCAGTTTTTTAAAGTATTAGCTGTTGGGATTAATATATAAGATACTTACTGCATCTTTTAGTGTTAATATAGTATGACAGATTAAATACACCACCTACTTTAAAAATAATTACATCAAAATGAAAATTCATTTGAGGAGACAATAAAATTGCAAAAGGATAGAGTAGCTGGCCAGTACATACTGTCAGAAGGCAAAATTTCATTACCACTGACAGACCCATTAAAAGTGAAAATGTTTACCTTTTTGTTAAAATTGTTAATTCTTTCCTCAGAAAGCAAAGGGGAATGGGTTTGGCAAAGTTAGAAAGGAGTTACAGGAGGTTGTGAGCACAACGGGTGAATCTCTTCACCGTCCTTTGTGGCCGAGTGGTTCTAGGCACTTCAGTCTGGAACCGCGCGACTGCTACGGTCGTAGGTTCGAATCCCTCCTCGGGCATGGACGTGTGTGATGTCCTTAGGTTAGTTAGGTTTAAGTGGTTCTAAGTTCTAGGGGACTGATGACCTCAGATGTTAAGTCTCATAGTGCTCAGAGCCATTTGAATCTCTTCTTCACGTAGGGTCTTAATGATGTGCCACTCCTTTGAAAGCTTATTAAGCCTATCCCTCTTTCCTCCCTATTGAAAGAAGTAATGTTGTTGTTGTTGTTGTTGTTGTCATGGTGGTTGTGGTAGTGGTTGTGGTCTCTAGTCCAAAGACTGGTTTGATGCAGCTCTCCATGTTACCGTGTCCTGTTAAAGCTGCTTCGTCACCAAATAACCACTACAACATACATCCATTTGAACCTGCTTACTGCATTCATTCCTCAGTGTCTCCCCATTACCAAATTGACAATTCCTTGCTGCCTCAGAATGTGTCCTATCAACTGATCCCTTCTTTTGGTCAAGTTGTTCCATAGATTCCTTTTTTCCTTTATTCAATTCAGTACTGTTGTAACCCTATGCAGTGAGCATGCTTAATTCAATAGCGTGCACCTGTATGGTTGGCCTACAGAGGGTGCCTCACTTGGCACAGTTTTTGTGACTAAGGAACAGATCACTGTTAAACTGTGTGTATACATAAGCTACACTATGTGATCAAAAGTATCCGGACACCTGGTTGAAAATGACTTATAAGTTCATGGCACCGTCCATCGTGAGCATGCTTAATTCAATAGCGTGCACCTGTATGGTTGGCCTACAGAGGGTGCCTCACTTGGCACGGTTTTCGTGACTAAGGAACAGATCACTGTTAAACTGTGTGTATACATAAGCTACACTATGTGATCAAAAGTATCCGGACACCTGGCTGAAAATGACTTATAAGTTCATGGCACCATCCATCGGTAATGCTGGAATTCAATATGGTGTTGGCCCACCCTTAGCCTTGATGACAGCTTCCACTCTCACAGGCATATGTTCAGTCAGGTGCTGGAAGGTTTCTTGGGGAATGGCAGTCCATTCTCCATGGAGTGCTGCACTGAGGGGAGGTATCAGTGTCAGTTGGTGAAGCCTGGAACGAGGTCGATGTTCCAAATCATCCCAAAGGTGTTCTATAGGATTCAGGTCAAGACTCTGTGCAGACCAGTCCATTACAGGGATGTTATTGTCTTGTAACCACTCTGCCACAGGCTGTGCATTATGAACAGATGCTCGATTGCATCAAAAGATGCAGTTGCCATCCCCGAATTGCTGTTCAACAGTGGGAAGCAAGAAGGTGCTTAAAACATCAAAGTAGGACTGCGCTGTGCTAGTGCCATGCAAAACAACAAGAGGTGCAAGCCCCCTCCATGAAAAACACCACCACACCATAGCACCCCAGCTTCCGAATTTTACTGTTGGCACTACACACGCTGGCAGAAGATGTTCACTGGGCATTCGCCATACCGATACCCTGCCATCAGATTGTCACATTGTGTACCGTGATTCGTCATTCCACACAGCATTTTTCCATTGTTTAATCATCCAATGTTTATGCTCCTTACACCAGGTGAGACATTGTTTTGCATTTACTAGTGTGATGTGTGGCTTACAAGCAGCCGCTCAACCATGAAATCCAAGTTTTCTCACCTCCTGCCTAACTCTCATATTAAGTGGAGTGGATCCTGATGCAGTTTGGAATTCCTGTGTGGTGGTTTGGATAGATCTCTACCTATTACACATTACGACCCTCTTCAACTGTCAGCGGTCTCTGTCAGTCTCCAGATGAGGTCATCCTGTATGCTTTTGTGCTGTATATGTCCCTTCATGTTTCTACTTCACTACCACATCAGTAACAGTGGACCTAGGGATGCTTAGGAGTGTGGAAATCTCATGTTCAGACATATGACAAGTGACACCCAATCGCCTGACCACGTTCGAAGACCGTGAGTTCCACGGAGCGCCCCATTCTGCTGTCTCACGATGTCTAATCACTACTGAGGTCGCTGATGAGGAGTACCTGGTGGTAGGTGACATCACAATGCACCTAATACGCAAAACATATGTTTTTGGGGGGTCTCCGGATACTTTTGATCACATGGTGTATGATTCTGTGTGTTTGTTCTTATTACCACATCCTTGAAGTGAACTAAAGTTGGTTGGTGGGATTTCCAATATTGTTTTTGTGTAACATGACAAAATTTTTGGTGATGAGTACAGGGTTCTATTCTGTGTTTTTCATTTCTGGATTTCTGTATGTCATTGGAAGAAATTCTCAATCTCTTGTTGAACAGCAGTGAGCTGTCACCAGCCAGCAGGAGGCCTTCTCCATGGCACTAAATAATTTTTCAGCTTCTTTGATATGCCAAGATTCACCACTGTTGATGCAACCTCCATCTTTTCCTCCATGTGATGATACTGCAGAGGATTGGGACGCATATGAAAAATGCTTTCGACAACATTTCTGAGCTTTTGGTGTCGCTGATCCCAACATGCACAAGACTTTCTTTCTACCATGGATTTATTTTTGTGTTTATCATCTTTTGTGTCAGCTATCTCCTCTGCAGGAACCTGCTAATCTCTCTTTCCATGAAATGTGCCAGTTGCTCTCCAATTGCCTTTGCCAATGTACTCATGTTATTACTGCTTATGTTAAGCTCTACCATTGTCAAAAGCAGCCACAATAGCCATACGGAGCTTGGGCAATGGAAGTTCATGAGCTTATTTGTTGTTGCCAGTATGTTACTAAAGCTCACCGCAACGCATATGCCGCTTTGATGATTCATGATGCTATAATATGCATCATCTCTGACAGAGAAGTTCATGAACACACTTTGCAATGTGAAAACTCCTCTCTCACAGAGGGTTTGAACATTGCCCAGTCTTTCGAAGTATCTAAGGAAGTAGGAAATCAGATAGATGCATGGTATGAAGTAACCACCGTTGCATCTCTACATCAGCTTCCATCAATTAGCTCATGGATAGGGGAAGATGATGTCGCAGCTATGCAACCGTGGTCTCGATTTTGCGTGGGACAGTTCCATGTTAAGCAGCAGCAGCTGCAGTCAATATCACAACAGCAGTCATGTGCTCCCCTCTCATCATGCACTTATTGCTCTTTTCAGCATGAGCAGGCTGTGTACCCAAAGGAGTGGGCGATAGACTTGTGTATCGGACTGTGCAACTCTCAAACTTTTCATGCCTCAGACTTTAACGTAGATGTGGACAGTGTTTCTCAAGCTCCAAAAAAATTTTATATTGGCGCACATGTTTTGGACAAGATGTTACAAGTGCAAGTAGACATGAGTGCGGCAGTGACTTTGTTAAATTATCAAACATATGTGGATCTGAGATCACAGACGTTGTCCCATCTCTTGTGAGTTGAAAACTTATTTGGGTTAAACACCTTCAGAATATTTGGAGTCTGTTTCTGATGAAGTGCATCTGGTATTGGATCAACTTCTGTACCAACAGCTGGATGGGCTATGCTCAGAATTTTCCTCACTGTTTTTGGACGGTTTAGGGTGTGCTACAAATTTCAAGGTTCACTTCACAATGAAACCAACAGCACACCCCTGTTTTTTCGTGGCTGCTCTAATCCCATTCCTTTATGGGAGCAAGTGAAATCAGAACTCAACCAATTTATGTCCTTGGATGTTGTCATGACAGTCTCCTCCAGTGAATAGTCTACTCCATTGGTAATTTTTGCCAAACCTAACAGCAACCTTCAGCTCAGTAATGATTTTAAAAAGTCTGTATATTCACAGTCTGTTATTGATATCTATCCCTTAACCCAGCAGAATGAACTCTTTGCTCAGCTTTCTGGAGGCCAATATTTTTCTAAAATAGATTTGTTTGAAGCCTACTTGCAGCTGCCCCCAGATGATGATTCCAAACGTACCCTCATAGTTAACACTCCTTCAGCTGGTGCCAATAGCAGTGCCTGTCATTCAGCAGTGCTAGTGCCTCTGCTCTTTTCCAATGATTTTTGGAGCAACTCACAGCCTCCATGTTGGGGTACATTAACTACCTGAATTATATTGTGGCCTGCAGTTCCCCTATAGATGAACACTTCCAGAACCTTTGTACCTTGTTCAAGATGATACAGGCTGCCAGATTGAATTGTAGCTTGGACAAATTACAATTTTTTTCAGCTGTCCATTGTCTATCTCAGTTTTGAAGTCTTGCATGCTGGTGTCAAGCCTGTACACTATGTAATTGCTGATACAGTTTGCAATGTCCTACCAGTGTCAAAGAGTTGCAAGTCTTTCTCAGAAACATTGCATACTACCATAAATTTCTTCCTGATGTGGCCACGGTGGCTCAGCCCCTCCATGCTCTCTTGTGTAAGGATGTTACTTTTCACTGTTCACCAGCCTGCAAATGTCATCCCCTGTGATAAAAATGTGGACATCTCCACGGTGAACAGTTTTCCCCAAGGGGGGAAGAAGTGTTGTAACCCTAAACATTGAATGCGCATAATTAAACGGCATTCATCTGCGTGGCCGGCCTAAAGACTCCACCTCACTTGGCACAGCAAGTGCTGCGCCATGTGCAGACAATTGTATATAAAGCACTGCACCAGGCCCTTGGCTGCTCCAATGTTTTTGTGACTAAGGAACACTTAACTGTTGTTGTTGTTGTCTTCAGACTAAAGATTGGTTTGATGCATCTCTCAATGCTGCTCTATCCTGTGCAAGCTTCATCTCCAAGTAACCATCCTTCTGAATCTGTTTAGTGTATTCCTGCCTTGGTCTCCTTCTACGACTTTTACCCTCTGCACTTCTCTCCAATACTAAATTGATAAACCCTTGATGCCTCAGAATGTGTCCTACCAACCAATCCCTTCTTCTAGCCAACTTGTGCAACAGATTCCTCTTCTCCCCAATTCTATTTAGTACGTCCTCATTAATTATGTGATCTATCCATCTAATCTTCAGCATTCTTCTGTAGCACCACATTTCTTAAGCTTCTGTTCTCTTCTTGTCTAAGCTATTTGTCGTCTATGTTTTGCTTCCGTGTATGGCTAAACTCCATACAAATACTTTCAGAAAAGACTTCGTAACATTTAAATCTATACTCGATGTTAACAAATTTCTCTTCTTCAGAAACGCTTTCCTTTTCGCTCAACATCACCTAATTTAATTAGACTACATTCCATTATCCTCATTTTGCTTTTGTCAATGTTCATCTTATATCCTCCTTTCAAGACACTGTTCATTCCGTTCAACTGCTCTTCCAATTCCTTTGCTGTCTCTGACAGAATTACAATGTCGTCGGCAAACCTCAAAGTTTTTATTTCTTCTCCATGGACTTTAATACCTATTCCGAATTTTTCTTTTGTTTTCTTTACTGCTTGCTCAATATACAGATTGAATAACATTGGGGAGAGGCTACAACACTGTCTCACTCCCTTCTCAACCACTGCTTCCATTTCATGCCCCTTGACTCATATAACTGCCATCTGGTTTCTGTGCAAACTGTAAATAGACTTTCCCTCTCTGCTGTATTTTACCCCTGCCACCTCCAGAATTTGAAAGAGAGTCTTCCACTCAACATTGTCAAAAGCTTTCTCCAAGACTAAAATTCCTAGTAATGTAGGTTTGCCTTTCCTTAATCTATCTTCTAAGATAAGTCGTAAGGTTAGTATTGCCTCATGTGTTCCAATATTTCTACAGAATCCAAACTGATCTTCCCTGAGGTCATTTTCTACCAGTTTTTCTATTCATCTGTAAAGAATTTGTGTTAGTATTTTGCAGCTGTGCCTTATTAAACTGATAGCTTGGTAATTTTTGCATCTGTCAACACTTGCTTTCTTTGGAGTTGGAATTACTATATTCTTTTTGAAGACAAAGGGTATTTCACCAGTCTCCTACATGTTGCTCACCAGATGGTAGAGTTTTGTCAGTGCTGGCTCTCCCAAGACTATCAGTAATTCTGATGGAATGTTATCTACCCAGGACCTCGTTTCAACTTAGATCTTTCAGTGCTCTGTCAGATTCTTCATGTAGTATCATATCTCCTATCTCATCATCGTTCTCTTCCATTTGAATAATGTTTTCTTTAATTACATCGCCATTGTATAGACCCTCTATATACTCCTTCCACCTTTCTGCCTTCCCTTCTTTGCTTAGAACTGGTTTTCCATCTGAGCTCTTGATATTCACGCAAGTGGTTCTCTTTTCTTCAAAGGTCTCTTTAATTTTCCTGTAGGCAATATCTACCTTACCCCTTGTGATATATGCCTCTACGTCCTTACATTTGTCTTGTAGCCATCACTGCTTAGCCATTTTGCATTTCCTGTCGATATCATTTTTTAGACTTTTGTATTCCTTTTTGCATGCTTCATTTACTGCATTTTTATATATTCTCCTTTCATCAGTTAAATTCAATTTATCTTCTGTTACCCAAGGATTTCTACTAGCCCTCATCCTTTTATCTACTTGATCTTCTGCTCCTTTCACTATTGCGACTCTCAAAGTTACCCATTCTTCTTGTACTATATTTCTTTGTCCAGTTCTTATCAATCGTTCCCTAATGCTCTCTCTGAAACTCTCTACAACCTCCGGTTCTTTCAATTTATCCAGGTCCCATGTCCTTAAATTTCCACCTTTTTGCAGTTTTACTCTACATTTCGTTACCAATAGATTGTGGTCAGAGTCCACATCTGGCCCTGAAAATGTTGTACAATTTAAAACCTGGTTCCCAAATCTCTGTCTTACCATAATATAATCTGTCTGGAACCTTTCAGTGTCTCCAGGCCTCTTCCACTTACACAGCCTTTTTTCATGATTCTCAAACCATGTGTTAGCTATGATTAAGTTATGCTCTGTGCAAAATTCTACCAGGCAGCTTCCTCTTTCATTCCTTAGCCCCATTCCATATTCACTTACTACTTATCCTTCTCTTCCTTTTTCTACTATCAAATTCCAGTCCCCCATGACTATTAAATTTTCGTCTTCCATCACTATCTGAATAATTTCTTTTATCTCATATAGCGGAGATGCTGAGTCGCGATAGGCACAACAAAAAGATTCACACAATTAAAGCTTTATATTCCACCCTGAATTTTCCATTGTTTGATTTTTGTCCTTTTATCTCATCATACATTTCTTCAATCTCATCATCATCTGCAGTGCTAGTTGGCATATAAACTTGTACTGGTGTGTTAGGTGTGGGCTTCTTGTCTAATCTTTGCTACAATAAAGCATTCACCATACTATTTTTGTATTCATTATTAAACTACTACTGCATTACTCCTATTTGATTTTGTATTTATAAGCCTGTATTCACATGACCAGAAGTCTTGTTCCTCCTGCCACCGAACTTCAATAATTCCCACTATATCTAACTTCAATCTATCCATTTCCCCTTTTAAATTTTCTGACCTACCTGCCTGATTACGGGACTATTTTACCTCTGGCATACTTTACCCAAGAGGATGTCATCATCATTTAACCATATAGCTGCAGGCCGTTGGGAAGAATTACATCTGTAGTTTCCCCTTGCTTTCAGCCATTCACAGTACCAGCACATAAAGCCCATTTTGGGTAATGTTACAAGGCCAGATCAGTCAATAATCCAGACTGTTGCTCCTGCAACTACTGAAAAGGCTGCTGCCCCTCTTCAGGAACCACATGTTTGTGTGGCTTCTCAACAGATACCCCTCCACTGTCGTTGCACCTATGTTACTGCTATCTCTATTGCCGAGGCACGCAGGCCTCCCCACAAATGGCAAGTCCATGATTAACTGTTAAACTGTGCATTTATCTAACCCATTTCGTGTGCTTGTCCTTATCACAACATCCTTCATTGTGTCTTTATTTGCCTGTATGTGAAGTGAATTAAAATTGGTATTTGTGTGATGTTACAAAAAGTACTTCCTAATCTACCCACCTAATCTTCAACATTCTCCTGTTGCACCACATTTCACAAGCGTCCATTCTCTTCTTGTGTGAACTGCGTATTGTCCAGTATTAAAGTAAATAAATCAGAACTGTGTTTTCCTCTCCTCTCCTACGTTGGTGCTTAGTTCTGTGTTGTGATTTCTTTGTCCCTAAGAGTTTCTTTTATTTTTGATGCTTTTACTGTATGAAGTTTTTGTTGTTGCTGTGAGTCATCTTTTAGATATTAAAGGAAGAAGATCACTATTGCTAAAAGTGTTGTGTTCTTGCTATAAAATTATATCCTAAGTTCATACACAACAGGTTATGGGTCAAGGTCTTGAACACTTCAGGTTCTGAGAATTATAGCATTCGTTTGCCAGACTATTTTTCCATTCACTATGATATTGGTGAGACTGCAAAATTTTTGGAATGGCAGACACAGTGCTGAAACTGAGTGATGATATTAGTTGTACAAACATTTGCAAATTGTCAAGTGAAGATCAGTGGGAAACATGGAAATGGCAGATTCAACTTGTTTAAAGGAACACTCTCTTTACTCGATTATAGATGGTACACGTCAGTGTCAATCATTAGCAGAATGAGAAAAACTGTCCACCGTATATTGGCGCTGGCAACAGGACAACACTCGGGCAGCTCGTATCATTGGAACAGCACTTGATGTGGAACCCGCTATTCATGTAAGAAAGAAGACTGACACAAAAGAAATTTTGGATACCCTTATGTCAGGATATGAACAATCTTCATTGCAGGAACTATATATGTTGTTCGATTGTTTCTTTGAAATGTCAAGAGATGACGTTATGTCTATAACAAAACACACGTCGCTACTTGCGAACATTTTCCAAGACTTGTGCAGTGAACTGAACAAAATTACTCCAAATTCAACTTTGCCTCTTTCGCTGCTCCACCATCATATTTTCAAAACATTAGGACCCGAATATCAGTTTTACAGGTCCACCTGGTATCGTGTTCCTGAAACTGAGCAGATGACACAGCTTCTAATTGAGAATTTGCGTTCGATTGAGAATTTGCTAGCTACACGGGCAGCTGGTGCTTTCTACACAAAATCAAAATTGAATGAGCAACATCAAAAGCTGAAGAAATTTGCAACTGAGGGGAGTAAGTCAAAGAAGAAAGAAAGTTGTACATGTCTGTATTGCAAGAAAGCTGGACATATTATTGTGAACTGCAGAAAGCGCATGGCCGCAGAAGAAGCAAAAGCAACAGCTAACAATAATAATAATTCGAGTTCCAGTTTAAAAGTGAGCAACAAACCAAATACATTTCTAGCCACTAGCTTGTTGTCTCATGTTAATTTTGATAGTGCAGGTTCTTAGATTTCAGACTCTGGCATGACACATCATATTTCACCAAATAAACAGCATTTCGCTACATTCGAAAAGTTTCCGATCCCACAATGTGTAGACAGCTGGCAAAGAAGTTATTTTAGGACATTCATATTGAAGTATTCATAAACAATAGCTGGACACCTGCTTTGCTTGAAAATGTCTGGTATGTACCTGATGTCAGACACCAACTTTTCTCTGTCAGTCAAGCCACACAACGTGGATATAATATGACTTTTGATAACAAAGGTGTTATCACTCGGTGACATAATGAAATAGTCACAATAGGAAGACTAGTTGGTTCAGTATACATTATGAACATGTGAGTTTGTCCTCCGGATTTACAGGTAATTATTAACTTAGCAACTTCAGAAGAACAACTACAATGTTGGCATGAGAAACTCGGTCGTCAAGATAAACATCATGTACAAGATATGCTCTCTTGTTTAGGTGTATCAGTTAAGTGCTCTGATACCACATTGTTTTGTGATGGATATGTTCTTGGCAAATCCCACCATAAACCATTTAGTCATCGCAGAGATCATCCACAAACTGTCGGTGAGTTGATCAATGCAGACGTTAATGGACCCAAGTCTGTTGACTCTATAAAGGGTTTTCATTACTATGTGATTTTCAAAGATGATTATTCTCATTTCATTTGGATATATTTTATTCAAAATAAATCCGAAGTGGCTAACAATTTGAAAATTTTTTTTGATGGAGTGTGATGCTGCTGGTCATAAGGTAAAAGTGTTTTGGTCTGACTGTGGAGGAGAATTTAACTGTAACTTCGTAGCCGCTGTGCTGTGAGACCATGGTATTGAGCTTCATATTACATGTCCAACACTCCTGAAAAAAAAATGGTGTTGCTGAACAAGCAATCAACATATAGTTGAATTAGCTCAGTCAGTGTTAACATCTAGCAAGTTACCTAAATCATATTGGGCTCATGCATGTGACACAGCTGTTTTTGTGCTCAATTGTACTGGGAAGTTGAGTGTTGAAGGTAAAATACGTTTCAAATTGTGGACTGGCAAATTGTTTAAACAGTTTTAGCTATCTATGGTTATTTGGATCAAAATGCTATGTTTATTTTCCAAAGAAATTTCGTTCTAAGTTCAATGACAAGGCTATACCTGGCCATTTCATTGGCTAAGTGAATGAGAAAGATGGTTACCAAATGTGCATTCCATCAAAACATCATGTGATGAAATCACACAATGTTGATTTTCAACCAGAAAAGCTATGTACAACTGGAAATTCGATTAAATTGAAATTTAATTCTGTACCTGAAGAAACTGGACAGGAACGTGAATCTGCTGTTGATCAGATTGAAACTAGTGACCAAGATTATTTAAATGAGTTACCAAATCGACATCCAGTTCGTGAAATACGTCCCCCAGTAAAATTTAGTGACTACGAATTAGGATACCAGCCTCACCATTCTCAAGAAGCAAATGCATTAATTTGCCTGACAAAAGCAATCCATCAAGAGCTTGCACCGACAAACTTTAACAAAACCATGGAAAGTAGTAATTCCAGTGAATGGTTTAATGCGATGAAAGAAGAAATGAAGGCATTTGAAGAAAATGATATCAATAATCAATGGGTGCTCCATATTAAATATAAACCTGATGGATCAATTGATCAATACCATGCTTACTTGGTTGTGCGAGGTATGTTTCAGCGTGCTGGACTTGATTACGATGAAACATTCAGTCCAGTTGCTCATTATGATGCTATTCATGCTGTAAAAGTGATTGCACCAGAAGAAAATTTGAAACTTGGTCAATTCAACGTTAGAACTGTATTTTTATATGGTGACTTGGATACAGAAATATACATGGCTCAGCCAGAAAGTTTTGATGATGGGTCAGGTCATGTTTGTCGCCTCAAGAAATCATTGTATCGACTTAAGCAATCACCTCATTGCTGGAATAATAAGTTTCATTCATTCATGAGAAAAAATGGCTTTATTAATTCGACAGCAGATCCTTGCATTTACATTCGACAAAGCAAAACAGAAAAATTGCTGTTTGCTATTTATGTTGATGATGGACTTTTTGCAGGGACAACTGAAAGTGCAGTGAATTCATTTTTAGATATGTTGAAGTCTGAATTCAAAATAACAGTGGAATCCTTAGACTCATTTTTAGGTATGCAAATAGGGCAATGCAAGTCGGGCTTGTTTATTTCACAGCGAGCATATACAGAGAAGATTCTGCATTGTTTTAACATGGCTGATGCAAAACCATTAAAAACTTCATGTGATAATGAACAATTGGACAGTAAAGATAGCAGTACTCTTGACAACAGTGTTCCTTATTGTTTGGGATCGTTAATGTACCTGGCATGCTCTACTCGTCCAGATCTCGCTTATGTTGTATCAAAAGTTGCTCGATCCACTACTTCTGATTGGAATGCTGTAAAATATATTTTCAGATATCTTCATGGTACTTCAGACTTAGGTCTCTTCTATACTTAATCGGGTGGTAAACTTTGTGCCTATGGTGATGCTGACTTTGCTGGCAACACTAAAACAAGATGATCAACAAATGGTTTTGTTTCAATGATTGGCAACACGGCTGTATCGTGGACAACCCAACTGCAGAAATCAGTTGCACTAACCACCAGTGAAGTGGAGTTCATTGCTGCAAGTGAAGGAACCAAGGAGTTAGTATGGCTCAATAGACTGCTGTCGGAGATCAGTGGAAATAGGAACACGCTCTTATTGTTAATTGACAATGGATGTGCCATTAAATTAGTGAAAAATGCAGTGTTCCACAGATGCTCTAAGCACATCGAAGTATGGTATTATTTTGTGCGGGAACTCTATCAAAACGGATGTATCAATGTAGAATATGTATGTTCTGAAAATCAACTTCGTGACATGTTTGCAAAGCCTTTAAAATCAAACAAATTTAAAGCAATGTGTGCCTAGATAGGACTTCATAACTAATGTGTTTTAACTTCTTATTTTTTATTTAAAAGTTGTTGAGTGCACTACAGTTTGATTTGGGGGAAGTGTTAAAGTAAATAAATCAGAACTGTGTTTTCTCTCCTCTCCTGTGGTGGTGCTTCGTTCTGTGTTGTGAATTTCTTTGTTCATAAGAGTTTCCTTTATTTTCCATGCTTTTGCTCTGTGAAGTTCTTGTTGTGCTATGAGTCATCTTTTGATATATTCTTGCAGGATTTTAATTCCCTTTCCAAATATCCATTTGGTTTCCTTTGCTGCATGCTCAGTGTATGGATTGAACAAAATTGGGAGTAGGCTACAACCTTGTGTTACTCCCTTCTCAATTATACATCCTTTTCAAGACTTTTGAAACTTATAACTGCAGTCTAGTTTCTGTACAGGTAGTAAATAAGGTTTGTGTTATAGCAAGAACAAACACGATTTATGGAACATAGTACTTTATAGAGCCAATGTAAGATACAATGTGTGCGGAGCATTGAACATATTGAATGGACAACAGTGATACAGGTTACAGGATAGGCCAAACACTCATTTGCTGTCACTTAAATAATACTGTTTCTTTGGGGTCTCACCAAAGTTCACCAGGGGGCTGACCTAGGTGGCCTCTGTAAGCAGGCCTGTGAACTGTATGGATGCGCGATCTCTGAAATTGAGTACATCATGAGTGGCGGTACATCAATTTGCCTACTGTGTTTCATTTCTGCTACTTTCAGAATTTCAAACAGTTTGATCCAGTCAGTATTGTTGAAAGCTTTCTCCAAATCTACAAATGCAATATATGTATGTTTGCCTTTCTGTACCCTACTACCTTCTAAAATGTTCACATGTTCCTACATATCTCCGAAACCCAAAGTAATCTTCACTGAGATCAGTTTCTGTGTTTGTCCATTCATCTGTAAATAATTTCTATCAATATTTTGCAACCACAACTTATTAAACTGATTGTTCAGTAATACATATTCACAACTGTCAACACATGCAGTCTTTGCATTTAAATTATTACATTCATGTTGAAATCTGAGGATATTTCACCTGTCTCATATATCTTGTACATTACATGGAATGGTTTTGTCTGGCTGGCTCAGCAAGAGATTTCAATAATTCTGAGGGAATGTCTTCTCCAGGAGCCTTGTTTCAACTTAGGTCTGTGAGTGCCCTGTCACTTTTTTGCAGTATCATGTCTCCTATCTCCTCTCCATATATTTTCCCTTTACTGTCTATAATGCTGTGCTCAAGTATGCTATACGGTCATGAATGTTAAGATCGCAGGTAATCACACAATGCAGCCATTCACCCTGGTGGGTCCTTGTTACAGAGTAATTTACAAAAAAAAAAAAACAATTCAGAATTTTATGTGGCCCTCAGTAGTGTTATAAAATGGGTAATGGTATAATTGGTTCCATGGTGTGATGGATAGGGTAGAGACTTTTTAAAAAATCTTTATCGAAATGATGTTGGTCATTATATTATTCAATTAGGTGTAATTTTTAAATTTCTTTCTTTTCCTTTGTCGCATCTTTTAAGTCACTATATGAATGTTTTCATTTGCTCTAATTGGTTTTTTAATGACATCATTATTTTTCTATTCGAAATTTTTGTGAATGTAAATTTAATTATATAATCTTCTATAATATTTAAATATTTGAAAATGCTGATCGGTCTGTTAAAAAGCAAAAGATTACATTATATTGGCTGTGCAATGGTGACGAAAATTTATTTTTTGTTACAAGATGTGCTCTTCTTTTTCTTCTTCTTCTTCTTCTTTTGTTGTTGTTGTTGTTGTTGTAATCATCATACAAACATTTAAAATGTAGTATTCATTCTTACTGAACTGTGGGCAAAATAACACAGATGAAGATTTAAACAAAAGAAGGGATTATAAGTAAAATGAAATTCAAGCAAAATGAGGAACAGAAATAATGAAAGCAATAACATGAATGAAAAAATGACTACAAAAAAGCTTCAAACAGTGGAAGCACTGGTGGGACAAATGTGTTAGTATTAATGGAGACTATTTCGAAGGGGATAAGGTTGTTTTGCAAACAGTTTGACAATATATAGCTTTTAAAAAATAATTCTGGTTCTTTTTTGGGTAACCCCTCATAAGTGTTTAATAGGAAACATTTCCTGATATTTTACAAAATTATATTTGTTTGCTCACTAATCTGTTTTCTGTTTCTTAGGCCATCTTCAGATGACAACTGAATGTTGCAAACACAGATAAAATGACATGTGACATAAACAGACATTAAAATGACATCAACAAAGATTTCAAGCAGAAGAGAATGATAGGAAGAAACAGAGAGCCAATGAAATAGTTTATATGATGATTGAAATGAAGTGACAAAGGAACAGAAATAAAAAATTACATTTAAAGCATTCAATTGAATACAAATAATAATCAAAGTAATTTCAATAAAGATTTAATAATAAAAATAATTTAACACGCCTGATGACATTCAAACCCATAATCTTTTGCATGCAAAGTCCTTACCCTGTCCATTAAGCTGCACAAAAAGTCCATACAATAGTACTTTGTTAACACTTTTGATTGATACAATTCTGAATTGTTTTTTGGCAGTTACTCGCAAGTGAGGGCCCACCAGGGTGAATGGCTGCAGGGTGTGATAGCTGGTTGATGGTTTCAAAAACCCGATCTCACAGTATTTGATATCCAAACAGTTGCTTTGATTTTCTCCTGAGGTCTCCTTACTTTTTCTGTAGGTGGCATCTATATTTCCCATAGTTATGCTTGCTTATGCAGCCTTGCATATTTCACCTAGCCTTGAGGAAGAAATTAATATTTCCAAAAGCAGAGATTAGTGTTTCCACTTTTACATGTATCTATCAGCAGTAATGATATTTCACCTGCTGAAGGCAAGTGCGTCTACTGGCCAACTCTTCATTCCCTTTGTAGTAGTTTTATAGCTTAAACATTAATTATGAATGTTAAACAATGGAAAGTCGTAGTTGGAATATCAACAATATTATGGAAATGATCATCATACCTGTCTGCAATGCAATGTATCTTCTTTATTGTGAGTAGCAATTTATCCTTTTCATTATCATGAATGTTATGTACATGAACAGTTTGCCACAGCTGCAGATCTGCCATAATGTATATTTTGACATATTCTGCATAAATATAGACTCTCCTTAAAAATTGCAACAGCAAATGTTGATGAGTGGCATGGATTAATGACAAACAATGTTTCATTTGGTTTTTGTGGTGTAGAATAGGATTGAGAAAAGTAATCTTTATGACTGTGGCTGGATCTTGGCAGCTGTTTAACTTTATTGCTTTTTATAAGGAAGACACCTCTAGAACAGTTTTCATTAAAGCATAAGATTCTCAAGGTCGAGAAGCATCTGTTGACATAGTGAGGCTTGCATTTTAGGGCATAGGGATGTACAAAATAAATCTGTGGATCATTGGTCATCAGACTGCAATAGCACTAATATGTGTTGAGATACTATGATAGTAACATGATGCAGTAAGACTAAATGAAAGATAAATTTAAGCTTGTTGTGGGGTGGAAGTATTTCTCAGTTTAATCAACATTCCAATATTTCTTCCTATGTTCAGTTAGTATAAGGCTCCTACAGAGTTTCAAAGGATGATTGGTATACAAATGGCTTCCAGTGATCAGCTGTCCTGCAGATAAATCATGTATATACTTTATTCAATGTACCTTCCCAGTTTCAAAAACTATTTACCCACTCTTAGGCTCTACCAGTGTTTGTATGAGAAGTCTGTTTTTCATATATGAGTGAGATA
This sequence comes from Schistocerca cancellata, assembly GCF_023864275.1. Lineage (NCBI taxonomy): Eukaryota > Metazoa > Arthropoda > Insecta > Orthoptera > Acrididae > Schistocerca > Schistocerca cancellata. The sequence goes on along the minus strand of NC_064631.1, from coordinate 228,759,133 downwards.
TTCAAAAGAAGCATTTTGTTACCTACACTGGTTGATGATGTAAAAAAAGATCCACTGATTTAAAGCAGTTATATGTTTATAACTACATATTTTAATCTGCATTGGGTTCAGATTTTGTTTTGATGGGCTACTCTCAAGCTCTGCTATGTACAGCTTTTAAAATTTCCAGGTTCGCATTTACAAGCCCTTCTAAATCCAGACGTTACTTGGAAATATTTACTACGTAACAACAGAGATGATATTTTGATATGTTGGATTGATTCTTATTATAACAATGGTAACCCTCCAGAAGAATCATTGGATTGTTTACACCAATGGGAAAATGCTATGAAAGATCTTTCATATCAAATGGAGAAAGATAATTTGTGTGTTTTGACTTCTGTTGAAGCAGCAAGAATGTTTGCATCAATGGAGATATCACAGTCTATGATAGACAATATAAGATCTGAAGATGCAATGCAGACAACAAAAGATCTTGTATTGGACCATTTGAGCAGGTTAGTCATAAGTATGAATATTTTCTGAATTAAAGTAATGCCCTATATTTAATTAAACTTTATGAATGAAATCATCCCACTTGGTGAAACTTGTTAATGGAAATCTTGTGTTGCCTTGGGATCTGGTATTATAAAAATGTGAATATTCCATTGTCTGTTGCTTCAGTGAACTGCCTAAGAATTACCATCCTTAAATATCTTTAGTAATATATAAACAGGAAATTTTTAACATTGTTTTCAAAAATCTTGAAAAGTTCTTGACTTATTTACTTACCTATTCATTTGAAGTGACTTCGCTTACCAGAGTTTAGTGTGCAATAACAATAAACAGTGCTCAATGCCAGGCATTCAAATTGATTTGTAATCAGAATGTTTTTTTGCATTGTCAATTGTGTGTTGTGCATTCATGAACAGGTAGTTCAGAAAATCAGTTGCAAACCAGTTGATACTCTTACCCCACAATATCCAAAAAACAAAAAATGCTGTATTTTCTGAAGTTTTGTAATTGTATTGTATACAGACTTTTAAAGAAACTTAAAAACAATAAAAATGAAAATGAAGGAGTCTCTTTCATTTATATTCTATATGTTTTTTTTTAACATTTTTGAGCCCCAAACTTTCAAAATGGGCAAAATCACAATGAGGAGCCACAGTTTGTGTGCTGACACAATTCCCAGCGATACCCCAGATTAGGATGTATATCATATGAATTTGCCAATAAAGATGCATTGCTGGGTTTGTTAGTTAGTTATGTTTTGAAAAGAAATACTTCCCTTGTTTTTTTACTGCAGTTGGGACCAATTCAGTATAATGCAACCTCTTGCCTGTAAACGGACAAATATTGCTTGAAGGTCAAAGTATGTAATTGTAATAAAGTAACAATATTATGAAAACAATAATTGCTACTCATCATGTAGCAGATGCTGATCGCAGATAGGCACAATAAAAAGACTGTCGCAAAAGAAGCTTCGAGGTTAAGAAAGTCTGGAAAGTTAATAGGGGGTGATTTTGGGGGGCAATGAGTGAGTATCACAGTTGGATGGAGGAGTGAAGTGAGTCAGGGAGGGTTCAACATTGGTCTTTGGTTGAGTCTAATTGGCAGTGTTGCTGGTGAAAAGTGTTTCCACTGTAGGGACCTGGAGGAGGAAAGAAGGTTTTTAACAAGTTCTGCATGACTGAATTTGGGAGTGGGGCAAAAAGTGAGGCCTTTGGAAAGGATTGATACTTGTGCAGGGCTAAGGCTTTTGGAGGAAAGGTTCCTGACTGTGTTTCGGTCTGTTTAGGTTCTGGATTCTGTATGGTGGGGAGAGGTAGTTTTTGAGGGTGGGATAAATGTAGAATGTCTGTGAGACAGGATTTGTCACCTATGAGGGGATGTGAAGGAGGTATTTAGTCATAGTCCAGTGAAGGTCATGTGCCTCATCATGGTGATTTACTCAGCAAAACTTGCTTCCATTTCAGCCACACACTGTCACACAGGCAAATGCTCCTGAACTTGCACTGCTATGCCTCACAGGCAGATAATCCATTGTACTCTTTAAGTTCTTTTGCATGACATTTTTAGTTACTTGACTATGTTGCAACTTAAATTATGTTTTAGTGAGTTTGCTTCGAGGAATGTGGAGTGAAGAAATTTGTTGATAGAGTCACAACTACCAAAATACTTCTTTTTGAGTGTGGTTTCAGCTCATTTCAGTGTAGTTTTCTTTCTTTGTAAACTACTATTTTACTTGTTCAAAATGTTTTCTGAGTATAGGTGTATAATGTATACAGTATAAATTTGGATTTGATTTATTATGGTGCCTTCATTGTATCATTCTTTTCTGGTTGTCTGCTTGTTTGTGAAGATAGGTAGCTACTCTTTTTACAACTCTTTTCATAAATTACATACAACAAGGAAGTCCTAGCATGTATTAGTTCCTAACTCAGGCTGTTTTTTTTAGAGCGCAATAGCTGTAAAAATCTCTGCATGTGTGTCTCATAGAAGCAGACAAATTATGCAGATGACGGAGTAGATGTTTCCTGAACACTCAGACTCTGTAGGTGACACCAGTGATTCAAATGTTCCTCTTTCAAAATGTGAAAGTTTCAGAAATATTATAAAATGAAATGGATCAGAATATTTTGTTGGGAGAGAATGCAACTATTACTTTTAAAGTCAATGAGCGCCACCAAATTGAAAACGTGAGCAATCTCAATTCTGATGATAATGTGCCAGATATGAGAAATTCAGAATGTGAACCTCCAGATTCACCACATGTTCCAAATTTCTCTGTTGGTTTATCTGAGGACTACTTAAGTGACTCTGTTCATTATTTCAGTATAGTTAAAATATTGTACAAAACTGATAAAACTTGTTTGAGACTGATGAATTTTCTGTCTGAGATTGAATAAAAAATTGAAATCTTTGTTGAATTTCAAGACTCCCAATATTCAACAGTGGCTTAATACATGTCAGAAGGAAGCAATATGTATAATCCCCAAAGGCAGATGTTCCATTTCCCTATCTGCCTCCCACGTGAATGTTCCCCAGAACACAATGTAAAATGATATTCCTATGGATGAGGGGGTACCCAAAAAATACTGGAATTACGTTGCCATGGACGGAGCCTGTGTAATACACATTTCTACCGCTAGGCGTATGCAGTGCAATTCATAACCAGTTCAGCGCTGCCTGTGTTGTTGACCTGGCTTGCTCTGTTCATCTGCAGTGATTGTTTTTGCTAGTGCTGTTTTTTTTCTTGTTTTGTTTTTTATGAAGGAAAGTTTAAGTGAACAATGTGCAGCTGTAAAATTTTGTTTTCTACTCAGTAAAAATGATACTGAAACTGTTTTAATGATGAAAACAGCTTATCAAGATGAAGCTGCAGGAAAAACTCAAGTGTACGAGTGGTTTGCTTGATTTAAAAATGGTGACATGGCGACTGATGACGAACTTTGTTCTGGATGTCCACCAACTGCCTGAATCGATGAAAATATGTAAAAAATTTTGAGAGCTTGTGCTCACAGACCGTCAACCAATTGATCAACAGGTCAGGGATTAGTGGGTTATATTGGAGCTAAGTTCAGCAAATTTCGAAGACTTGGTAATGAAAAAGGTTGCTGCAAAGTTCGTTCTGTGGTTTCTGACTGTCAATCAAAAGGAATGATGAGTTAAAACATGTCATACTTTGAAACAATAGCTTGAAACTGATCTAGATTTTCTATGAAAGGTCATTATTGGTGCTATGGCTATGACCCAGAAACAAAGCAGCAGTCGAGCCAGTGGAAGACGTCATTGCCACTCCATCCAAAAAAAATGTCGTCAAGTCAAATTGAACATCAAAACAATGCTGATTTGCTTGTTCGATGCCAAGGGCGTAGTTCATTCAGAGTTTGTTCCCAGGTGAAACTGTTAATCAAATCATTTACTTGGAAGTTTTAAGAAGATTCCACTATAGTATTCATCAAGAGAGACCCGATTTGTGAAAGACAGGAGACTGGTTCTTCCACCATGACAACCCACCTGCACTCACAGCCACCTCTGTTAGACAGTTTCTGGCTAAAAATGGCATGGTTCCACTGCACCATGCACATTACTCGCCTGATCTGGTTCCATTCAACTTTTTCTTATTTCCACACATGAAAAGGGGCATTAAAGGACACTGATTTGACAACACTGAAGAAATCGAAATGAAGCTGCATGCTTCTTGACAGAGCATAGGGGAATGACACGGGAGACCCGCACAGCCGTACTTGGCAAGGTCCTAATGGAGGTGGTTTGCCATTGCCTTCCTCCAACCACAATGGGGACGAATGATGATGATGATGATGATGATGATGATGATGATGTAGATGACACAACAACACCCAGTCATCTCGGGGCAGGTGAAAATCCCTGTCCCCACTGGGAATCGAACCTGGAACCCTGTGGCTCGGGAAGTGAGAATGCTACCGTGAGACCACGAGTGGCAGACAAGATTGAAGAAGTCAAGGAAAAAACAAAAAAAAAAACAAGGGAGAAGCTTTCAGCCATTTCTAAAAATGACTACAAAAAAGCTTCAAACAGTGGAAGCACTGGTGGGACAAATGTGTTAGTATTAATGGAGACTATTTCGAAGGGGATAAGGTTGTTTTGCAAACAGTTTGACAATATATAGCTTTTAAAAAATAATTCTGGTTCTTTTTTGGGTAACCCCTCATAAGTGTTTAATAGGAAACATTTCCTGATATTTTACAAAATTATATTTGTTTGCTCACTAATCTGTTTTCTGTTTCTAAGGCCATCTTCAGATGACAACTGAATGTTGCAAACACAGATAAAATGACATGTGACATAAACAGACATTAAATGAGACTTTATGGTTCCAGACACCTTTTCAAGTCTCTGCCTGATGAGCAGGAGACCCAGGTTCAAATCCTGACATTGGTACAAATTGTCATTCATCACTTCGGTCTTCATACATACACTAAATAGATATTTTTTACACATGCAGAGTATCTAAGCAGGAAAGCATTACTTTTTTACGTAGAAATAGTTACATTAATTAAAAAAGAAATATTTTTTTATGAAGAGGCACATTTAACAACTAATGAACAATAATGTTGATTTTGAAATTTCAACCTATTATTTGTCAGCAAAACTTATTTAACAAAGGAGAAAAACAAAATTGAATTCAGTCATTTAATACTAAGTGGCATTCTGTGGCTTTTGTGTGTCAATTTCTAGCAGACTCATCTTCATACTTTTCTTAACAGAGTGAAAGCCACATTCTCCATCATATGAGTCATTATCTGTTAAAAGATGATAGGCAAAGGTTGAATCTTTCTTCCTCCAACATAACTTTATTACCACAGCTCTGCCTGACTGACCAATATAATTTTTCTCAGTGCTTGCATGTGATTTTATACACACCACTCTGTGCCAGGGGTTGCAGTTTGTCTTTACTATTGGATCAGATTCTTGGTATGCTGTTGATATTGTTAAATTCAGTTTTGTGGTTGTGAGGCACTGGTGTTTGTAACTACTGACTGCTTCTTGTTGGTCAGCATATGGGAGTGGTGTAATTTTATGCATTTTCTTTTGTCATTGTATATTATCAGTCAGGAAAAAGCTATAGCTATTACAGGAAGTGGTGTGTCTGATGGTATGCAGTTCTATTTGAAAGGAAGATTCAGATAATGTAATAGATTTTAGGTGATCCACCATTGAATAGGAAGCTGCATGTTTGGGATTATGTGGTTGCTGGGAGCTTTCAGGGGTACCGTATCTGTAGCTACAGTTTTTCTGCAAATACTAGATAAGCGCGTCCTTGTGCTAAAGTCTATAATAAGGTCAAAGAAATTTATAGAAGAGCCTCCCAGCTCCATTTTGAACGGAATTTTCTTATGTTAAGAGTTTAAATGTTGTAGTAATGTATTTAACAGAGTAGTCGCACAGGTATATAAACACAGATCATCATCATAATCATCATCATCATCATTATTCTCATATCTCAACCAGTACTTAAAAATTTGTTTCAAATTATCCATGAAAATATCAGACAGTGTAAGACTAAGAGGGAACCTGTAGCTATGCCGTCAGACTTGGCTATAATGTGTGTGCTTTGTAAACACTCTATACATGTTATCACCTTTGTATTTTCTGTGTATGTAATGACCATGGAAGTTGCTCATCATTTATATATGTTATTTATCATGTAAATCATCCATGTAACATGAAACTAATTACAATGAATTTCTTTTAGTATCTTTTCCTGTATAGAGCACATCCTGTTCCACTTTTTTTTTATCAGATCCTTAAAACATTGTGTGCTGAATTCACAAATAAACCTCAATTTATTGTGTGAACATTCCCATAAATGTATGATGATGTAATGTTCATTTTCATTAGTTGTCTATGATAGCACACCAACAATGAACACTGACTTTGAAACTGCTAACAGTCAGGATCCTTCTATCTTGCTGTACTTGAATTAGAAAATTCGCTGGTGAAATCAGATTGTATGAACCAAACAATAGTTCCAACTTTCTTTCTTGTCTATATGTTTTTAGAAATATACATTGAAATGCCAACAAAGAGAAGATTAGCATGGCCCCTGCGCAAGGATGACACGCAAAAATCGTGAAGCGTTCCACATATATATATATATATATATATATATATATATATATATATATATATATATATAAAAAAAAAAAAAAAAAAAAAAAAAAAAAAAAACACCACAGAGGAAGACTGCACTGTAGTTTCTTCTCTAGATTGTCGCACAGATGACAAAATGGTAGATATCGAAATAGACGACAGAGGGATAGAGAAACAATTAAAATTGCTCAAAAGAGGAAAGGCCACTGGACCTGATGGGATACCAGTTCGATTTTACACAGAGTACACGAAGGAACTTGCCTCTCTTCTTGCAGCGGTGTACTGTAGGTCTCTAGAAGAGGGTAGTTCCAAAGGATTGGAAAAGGGCACAGGTAATCCCCGTTTTCAAGAAGGGACGTCGAACAGACGTGCAGAACTATAGACCTATATCTCTAACGTCGATCAGTTGTAGAATTTTGGAACACGTATTATGTTCGAGTATAATGACTTTTCTGGAGACTAGAAATCTACTCTGTAGGAATCAGCATGGGTTTCAAAAAAGACGATCGTGTGAAACCCAGCTCGCACTATTCGTCCACGAGACCCCGATTGGCATAGACACGGGTTCACAGGTAGAAGCCGTGTTTCTTGACTTCCGCAAGGCGTTTGATACAGTTCCCCACAGTCGTTTAATGAACAAAGTAAGAGCATATGGACTATCAGACCAATTGTGTGATTGGATTGAGGAGTTCCTAGATAACAGAACGCAGCATGTCATTCACAATGGAGAGAAGTCTTCCGAAGTAAGAGTTATTTCAGGTGTGCCGCAGGGGAGTGTTATAGGACCGTTGCTATTCACAATATACATAAATGACCTGGTGGATGACATCAGAACTTCACTGAGGCTTTTTGCAGATGATGCTGTGGTGTATCGAGAGGTTGTAACAGTGGAAAATTGTACTGAAATGCAGGAGGATCTGCAGCGAATTGACGCATGGTGCAGGGAATGGCAATTGAATCTCAATGTAGACAAGTGTAATGTGCTGTGAATACATAGAAAGATAGATCCCTTATCATTTAGCTACAAAATAGCAGGTCAGCAACTGGAAGCAGTTAATTCCATAAATTATCTGGAAGTGTGATTTAAAATGGAATGATCATATAATGTTGATCGTCGGTACAGCAGATGCCAGACTGAGATTCATTGGAAGAATCCTAATGAAATGCAATCTGAAAACAAAGGAAGTAGGTTACAGTACGCTTGTTCGCCCACTGCTTGAATACTGCTCAGCAGTGTGGGATCCGTACCAGATAGGGTTGATAGAAGAGATAGAGAAGATCCAACAGAGAGCAGTGCGCTTCGTTACAGGATCATTTAGTAATTGTAGGATCATTTAGTAATTGTAAAGGGTTACGGAGATGATAGATAAACTCCAGTGGAAGACTCTGCAGGAGAGATGCTCAGTAGCTCGGTACGGGCTTTTGTTAAAGTTTCGAGAACAAACCTTCACCGAAGAGTCAAGCAGTATATTGCTCCCTCCTAAGTATATCTCGTGAAGAGACCATGAGGATAAAATCAGAGAGATTAGAGCCCACACAGAGGCATACCGACAATCCTTCTTTCCACGAACAATACGAGACTGGAATAGAAGGGAGAACCGATAGAGGTACTCAGGGTACCCTCCGCCACGCACCGTCAGGTGGCTTGCGGAGTGTGGATGTAGATGTAGATGTATTAACTGTTTGTTTATGTGTCACAAGGAGCTCATCAGCAAATCTAAATTTCTTATAAATTACGGAACATTTCCAGTGGGAATCAGTAGACTGTTAAAATTGTCAAAGAAGTATCTTGCAGTAGCATCTTCCAAGCACATGCTCTGCTTACTGCTTGTTGCAGTATTTTTTATTTTGCTTTCAGCTTCCACATACGTAGCAACTATTTTTTCATATTGGCTCTGACTGGGAATCAACTGATGTGTACAACAGATTTGCTAGACTTTATTTACCCTTCCAGTTGTACTCAACATCTGTAATGCAAAGAAATATCATCAAAGATGAAAACATTCCATTACAGCTTGTTATCCTCTTCCATACAAATTGTGGTCTGTGTTCCAGACATGATTTACAAGAAATGGTGCCCAGACAGTGCAAGTTTGGAGCGTTCTCTTCTTAAGGAAATACAGTGCTAGAGTTTTCCATTGATGTAATTGATGAATATCCAAATACGCAATGACAGTATGTGTGTTTAGGAAAATCATTATGGATAATGATCCATGATTCATTCTTTATGTAGAATTTTGTGCCAGTTTATTGAAAACTTTGTGACAGCCTAAATAACTCTTTCAGCTAATATTGTACCTTCATCTAATATACATTTATGATTTTATGTGCAAACATTTTTACAGGTTTGGAGTCTTCGATAGTCATGAAAAAACTAGAATTTCCAGCATACTCAGAAGACTTGCCAGGGCATCATCATTACACAGGCTGAAGGATATTCTAAATGCACCAACAGCTAATATAAGTCTGCAAAGTCTTCACCAGCTATTGACAGAGCTCATACTCAAGCACAAATTATACAATTTGCCATATGTGTGCTTGGAAGACAGTAAATACACGGAAGAACAAATTCAGGAACTGTGTGAAACATTTCCTGATAGTGAAAGTACCGAGTTACATTGGTTTAAATTGTGGCTGGCATTCAGAGATTTCAATCCTAATACTACAGATGCAGAATTCATTTATAATCTAATACTTAAAACCATACAGTACTTAGGGAATAACAATGTAGAAACATTTTTAAAACAACATCCACTTGTTGTTATTGCATTGATAATGTTCAGTGGTGAGAGTCTTTCAGCTGTGTATGAGCAAGGGGAGCTAGAAAACTCACCTGTAACAAAAGAAATCTTTCAGTCAACCTTGCAGAAGTTACCTCTTTTAGAAATGTCTCTGATGTCTCAAAGAAAAACTGATGAAGTGCCAGATATCACAGTGTATGAATTACTGCAGGACTGCACACCATTTGATAGCCAGAAATTTTTTTCTTGGCAGCAGTAAGTATTTTTCTCAGGACTTCCTGCACTTTTTTTCTGTAGAATGTATTACTCATTACATGTGCTGAGTTCTCCAGTACTCAATCTTCAACTCAAGTGTGAATTAAAAATTGCACTGGGTTTGATTTGTCCATGTTTTGCTGAACATTAGTAATTTCTCATGTGTAATGTAAGGAACTTCTTCCAATTTGTACAATTTATCATAGACTCATAGACCTTTAAATCTCTTCATATTTGCCGTACAATACCCATTATTGCAGTTTCAACCTTTTGGTCATTTCCAAGTTACAGCTGCAATCGTCTGACACACAGGAATGTGTTTGCACTGTTTGGTTGTATTGTTTTGTGATGTTTGCATGTGTTCCACATTTGACATCCCACCTAATAAGTAAGATAATACAAGACATGTTCATTATAGATTATGAAACGTTATACTCTTAAACAAGTGTAAGGATGATGCTTTTAACATAGTAGTACAGTGATCATGCTTGTATATTTGGCACATAAAAATTTGTTTGAACTGTATGGTTCCTTGTGGCATCACACCCACGCAGAGCCCACATTTTACATAAAATACATACATACATACATACATACATACAATATGTGACATACACTAAAGTGACAAAGGTCATGGGATAATGATATACACATAAACAGATGGCAGCACTATCCCATACACAAGGTGTAAATGGGCAGTACATTGGTGGAAATGTTATTTGTACTCAGCTGATTCACATGTGTAGGTTTCCAACGTGATTGTGGCCACAAGATGGGAACTGACAGACTTTGAAAACAGAATGGTAATTGGTGCTAGATGCATCATAGATTCCGTTTCGGAAATTATTAGGGAATTCAATGTTCTGAGATCTGTCAACAGTGTGCTGAGAACACAAAATTTCAGGCGTTCCCTCTCGCCATGGACAACACAGTGGACGATGATTGCCTTCACTTAATGACCGAGAGCAGCACTGTTTGCTAGAGTTGTCAGTGCTAATAGACAATTGTGGAATTGTGGTTTATTCATCTCATGACGTATATTTGCAGTCTATTTTGTTTGCTTACAGGAGACATGTCAAAAATTTATAATACAATTACAAGCAACACTGCATGAAATACCCACAGAAACCAATGTGGGATGTACGATGAACATATCTGTTAGGATAGTGGAGTGAAGTGTGGTGTTAATGGGCTGTGGCAGCAAATGACCAATGCTAATTCCTTCAGTAACAGCACGATATTAGTTACAGCACTTTGCATGGGCTCATGACCATATTGATTGGTCTCTAATTGAGTGGAAAACTATTGTCAGTTGAGTTCCAACTTCAGTTGGTAAGGGACGATGGAAGGGTTCGAGTGTAGAGCAGACCCCATGAACCCAAGGTTCCAAGTAGTCAATAAGACATTGTGAAAACTGGTGGTGGCTCTACAATGGTATGAGATGTGTTTACATGGAATGGACCGGGCCCACTGGTTCCACTGAACCAATAATGGACTGGAATTTTTCAGCAGTGTGGAGACTGTTTGCAGCCATTCATGGACTTCATCTTCACAAAGAACAATGGAATTTTTATGTATGACAGTGCACCAGGTCATAATTTTTTTCAATTGGTTTGAAGAACATTTTAGACTGTTCAAGCAAATGATTTGGTCACCTATCCAATATTTATGGGACATTATCAGGATATCAGTTTGTGCAAAAATCCTGCACACTCAACATTTTCACAATTTGGATGGCTATATAGGCGGCAAGGCAGAGTATTTCCAAAGGCTTGTAGAGTCCATGTCATGTCAAGTTGCTGCACTATGCCAGGCAAAAGATGGTGCAACACAATGTTAGGGGGTGCTCCAAGTCTTTTGTCACCTCAGTGTATTATCTACAGTCCAGACCGCTATGTAATACCAGAACTTTTGTAACTATGCCACATTGTTGTATGTACCTTCATGACCATGTAACATTTTAGTATATTTTATGTTTTATGGACATGCAGATGTCTTTTTTCACTGTTAATAAAATTTCATTGTCCTTCATTTCCTGTTACCAGCACCTAAGAGAATACTTATCTATGCTTGCAAAGGTTTTATATCAGGAGTTTCATATTAGGATTCCTGCCTGCATCTCAAATGTTGTCCTGGCTATGGCGTTAAGTACATTAGAGCTGATTCCCAGCAGTTTTGACCACTACAGATTTTATTACTGACATGTACAGTAAGCACAAATTAACTTTTTTTTATCTTGTCCATCACACAGCCGTAAAATCAGAGCTGCATTTATCTGTGTGTTTTTATACAATGTTCTCATATTGCAATGATGTATTTTATACTTTATACGGATAGTGTATGTGATAAAGGCTGACATGAGCCACAGATGCTCACGCCATTTTTATTCTTTTTATTAATGCTGACTACTACTCTGTATTCAGGATGTGAGAAATTTTTGGTTTGATTTTCATGGCTGCATTGTGTGAGTGGTTTGATAAGTCTGGTAAAACAGCAAAAAAAGAAATGTTTGTTGTGTAAACGATTCATCATATTTCTCCACATAGTCTCCTTGAAGGGGTATACACTTGGTCCAGTGATCCTCTAGCTTTTTCACCCTTTTGGAAACATAGGTTCTGTCAAACTCTGCAAAATACTCGTTGACTAGAACTATCACTTCCTCATTTAATGAAAATTTCTTCGCAGATAGCTGAAGTTTCAATTTATGGTACAGGAAGAAGTCACTTGGAGCTAAGACTCATGAATAGGGTGGATGACCAACCAGTTCAAAGCCCAATTAATGCACTTATGCCATTGTTATCCCTGATGTGTGGGATGCTGCATTATCCTGGCGAAAGAGCACTTTTTTTGTGTGCCAGTCTTGTTCTTTTTTAGCCAATGCAGGTTTCAAATGATTGAACAATGAAGCATAATGGGGTCCAGTTATTCTTTTGTCTGTGTCCAAGTAATCTATGAGGATTATTCCTTGGAGATCCCAAAATACAGTGGCCATCACCTTACCAGCTGATAGAATGGTCTTTGTCTTCTTTGGTGCACTTTCACTAGCCTCTGTCCATTGTTATGTCTGCTGATTTGCCTCTGGTGTGTAATGATGGATCCAGGTTTCATAAACAGTCACAAACTGGTGCAAAATGTCTTTCGGATTGTGATTGAACATCACCAGACATTGTGTTGAAATGTGTCAGATGCACTTTTGGGCAACTGTGAGCAATCACGGCATCCAGCTCGCACACAGCTTCTTCATAGACAATTCTCATAGCAGAATACTATGCACTCACTCAGTTGAGATCCGTACAATCTCGGTTACCTCACGAATTTTTATTTGGCAGTCTTGCATTACCATATTGTGGGTTTTGCCAATGTTTTCCTTTCTGGGGACCTCAGTTGGACAGCCGGAGCATGCTTCATATTTGGCGCTTGACTAGCCACGTTTAAATTCATTAATCCAAAAGAAAATGGTCTTCAGTGATGGTGCAGGATCTGCGTGAACTTTGTCCTACTCTGTTTTGATTTGTTTGGCAGTCCAACCCTTCAAATGAAAATGTTTCATAACTGCAGTTTTCTCCATTTTCAATCACAGTAGGTGCACTGACCAATTCAGATGGCTGGCAATACTGAGTTGTAAGTTGTACTATGTTGAAATTCTTTATACGATCCTTGGAATAAACCAGCTTACCAACCAAGAAGATGCAACAAAAATGTTCCATTCTTCATGGAAATTTACCAGACCTATGAAACCACCCTCTTTTGTGTTTCCATCAGCGGTATGTCTAATGTTGATATTAATCTTGATTGCCGCTATAACCACATTGAAATGAGCAAAATGTTGGAAGTGCAATACTGGATATCGTAATAAATATACAGTCAGGGGCAAATATGGAGTATTTGAAAAATACTTCTGATTTTTATTTAATTTTTAAGTAAAAATACTGATTAAGATGTGCTCAGATGAAAATAAATCACCTAATAATCAAATTTTGCCTATCCATTTCTCTGGTTTGCTTCATGATAGCTCATCTATTTATGAAAGCAAGTGTTTATGTTAGGATTTATTTGTTTAGATACGTGCTAATACAATGTAAGTAGTTTGATTATCCTTTATTTTAGAGAGATTTTCTTTGTAGATTATAATATTACTTTTATTAATTTGAATTGATAATATTTTATAGTTTTTGGAATTTGGCACTGTGTCTGCAAATTTTGTTATTAATTGTGGTTGTTATTGCAGGACTGAGGCAGTGGATCTGCCACATTTTTCAATGCCAAAATTGGTCTCTAAATATGGATACAAATGTAAATTGGATTACTTGTATTATTTGAAACAAGGACGGCCAAGTTTTGCTGCAAATACTTTTTTAGTAGAACAGTTCAAGTGCCACAAGAGGATATCAAAAACGATGTATGTTTATATATAGTTCCTTTCTATATCTCTGATGTTTTATTTCCATCAATTTCATTTGATAACAGTGATATAAAATCCTGGATGAAAGATAAAAAAAGGTATACAAGAATCTTTACCACAGTACTGGGCAGTCAACAGGAACATAAAAGTGAATGTAATGTGTTTTTGCTCAGTTATTGGTACTGAACTTTCTTCATTAGTAGTTATCTGCCTTCACAAGATAATCTCTTGCTTGTTTAATTATTTGTTTTGTTTGACGAAACTAAACTACAACAAGCTTACCAAAAGCCATTAAATATTAAGTTAACAGCTCTAAAGTACTAAGTAGCTTAAATAGTAACATTAAAGAGTAGTTAAAAGTGCTTTTTTATCTTAAATAGTAACATTACAGAATACTTAAAAGTTCTTTTGTTATTGTGTTGTGTCACATTTCTTACTTCACTATTTGAATTTGTTATCATTATTTTATTATTTACATGTTTCAGGATGAGGCAAGCTTCAAGTTATGCTCATGGTGTGGCATTACAAAATTTCAGAGACACTTGTATTACAAGTGCTTGTGTATCATTTGTGGAAATGTTGGGTGCCAACTCAGAAGTTATGAGAGTACATATCACAGCTGCAAATAAAATCTTAGATTATTTGGTTTCAGAAGAACAAACTTCCACAACAAATACTGAATTATTAGTGGAAAAAGTTGGTACGTTGTTTGCTATAATATTTGAAAGAATTAAAACATTAAATTTAGGCTTAATGTTTTTTTTTTTGTCACCTAGGTTTTCCTGCTATACAAAATAATGATCTTGACCATGGGGTGTGTAGAGCCATGTATATATTCAGATGTCATCATTAAGTGAAATACAGGTCCTAAATGAAATATATATTTCGCCAGCAATCCTTGTGTTAATTTTTGATATTTTCTCAAATGCCATTCTATTCTTTGGAGTTTGATTTTTAATCAGGTGTTGTCTAATAATTGATAATAATAAAACACATAAAAAGTGAAACAATATGCTAAGAACAGATGGTTGAGATAGGAAATAAATAAAAAGTAGAAAATTAATGTACAGAAATATTGAATTTACCTATGTAGATACATCAGCAACGTGTTGTGTGTTTATCAGAACCACACATCAGAATACTGTGCATGCAACTGTGGTCTGTGTTTTGAATAGGTAACTGTTGGAGGTAGGGGGAGAGAAAAAAGGGGAAAGGGGAAAAAAGTGGATTGAGACAGATGTGGGGATCGGGAAAGAAAGCAAGGAGGTGTAGTGTGAGGGGTGTCGTATACTTAATGGATTTACATTCAGTATACTTATGTAAAATTAAAGAAAGTAAAATTATGTAAGAATCATCATTAAAATATCAAGAGTGTAGAACAATGGATTAGGGATAGTGTAACCACAATGAATTTACAGTCAGCAAGACACTATAGTACCTTGTGTGACAAGAGGCAGTCATATGCTAAATTTATAAAAATTACAGTTATGTAAAAATTAATGTAAAAACATTAAGATTGTAGAACGAGGCCTCGTAAACTGCAAAAGAAGTAAAATAGTCAAATTATAAAAGTGGAGTTATGTAAAGTAACAAAAACTGAATTGTTTTAAAATATTACTACTGTAAAACACTGGAATTATAGAACTGTAGAGGGTATAAAACAATAATATTATAAAACTGAAACTATGTGAGCAACTAAAATTACAGTGAATGGAATATAACAGTTACAGTTAGTTGCATCTGCTTGTGCTTTGTGGTTTTGTAAAATTCACAGTTTAGCGGTGTGTGTGGAAGCCAGTCTGCATGCCGTTTTGCTGCTAGGTTGGTGTGTGAGATGATGCACTGCGATTGTCTCTTCTCAGTGAGTGGGGCTGTTGCTTATATTTGTGCTATGTTGATGTGAATTATTGGAAGAGCCTCTGAAGTTTTTAACAAATGCACCGTTTATAAAATTGTTCTGCTGATTTAATTTATTGCCTGGCTCTTGTAAATGGTGTGCAAAAATCTCAATTTTTTTCGAACAGGGTCAGGAGACGTACTTAAGATTCATTTTGTAATACTTCCAAGTGTGTATCAGTGGTTCCAGCAGAGTGCTTTGATGTTAGATTTTCACCAAATGTTCTATTATTGTGAAATGAAGTGTGATCTTTGAAACATATTTCAGTTGCCTTGCCTGTGTGACCTGTGTTAACTTTAAGATATTTTCCACATTTCAGTTTATATACACTTGCTACCATGAATTTTGAGGCTTTTATTGATTTGGTGCTTCGGCCTGAATCAAAGAATGTCATAAGTCTTAAACCCTGTGTGGAAATTGGTGCTACAAAACTGTAGCAGTTAGTTGTGACACCTGTCTTGTATAACTTGTGGACGTATCCATGATTTTCTTTTCTTCCCATTCACCTGTTAGCATAAAATCACTGATTTTACTTTGTTGTTGTGTTTTAATTTTTTTGTAGCAGCCTTTCTCCTCTCTTGCTTGCTTAATGGCAGTTCTAATAATCGAACAGCCATTAAGTGAGCTTGAGGGGAGCAAAGAAATCACTATTATTAAACAAGTTGCAGTAAGCAACAGGTATATGATTTCAACAGTAACCAAGGTGCTACAGAAAATGGGTAACAACAACATAAAATAAGTGATAGTATGCTAAGAGGATAACAGGAAGACAAGAAAATCGCATATATACCTGCGAGTTATAAAGGATGGATATCAGAAGTAATTGCTAAACATTTTCTTAGTAGCAATTTGTATTTACAGTTTAAGACTCATTAAATTTTTTCATCAGATTGAAGCACTGCTTGACTAAAAAAAAGCCTCAAAAGTCACAGCAGCAAAATGCGTATAATGAACTGAAGCACAGAAACTGTCCAGAAGCTCTCACAGTAAAACACACAGGATTTTTGAAATACATTTCAGGGAGTGTGCTTCAATCCACAATAATAAAACAGTATTTGGATGACATCTTCTAATATCAAAGCACTTTGCTGGAATCATATAAATTCGGAAGTGCTACACATTGAACCTCAGGGACACCTCTTCGGGAATGTTTGGACCATGTGAAATGGCACAGTGGTTAGCTCTCTGAAATTTCATTCGTGAGGACAGTGGTTGATATCTGTGTTTGGCCATTCAGATTTAGGTTTTCTGTGATTTCTCTAAACCGCTCCAGGCAGATACCACGACTGTTTGTTTAAAAGGGCATGGCTGATCTCCTTCACTATCTTTGCTCTACCCCTCATGACCTCAATGTCAATGGGGCATTAAACTTTAACCTTGCTTCCTTCCTTCCTTCTGACAATGTGGAACAGATTGAGATTATTATGTGCTGTGAGCTCTTGACATCTCACCCCCCCCCCCTCTCCGGCCACCTTTCCCTCTCCTAGTCTCGTTTTTCCACTTCTACCCCTCCCTCTACCAGTTAATTATTAAAATATGGTCCACAGTTGCATACCATAGTATTCGGGTATGTGGTTCTGATACAGACGTGACAGTTTGATGATTCTCAGCTACATAGGTAAATTCAACATTTATGTGCAAGATTTTTCTAAGTTTTGTAAAATAATGGACACTACATATTTAGTTTCACTTCATTTTTGGATTTGAAGATGATCCAGGGAGCTCAAAAGTAATTGCACTGCAAGTCAGGCACAGACCACTGTCAAGTGGCCTAATTTGTGGCTCACTGTCTACACTCTTGAGACTGGCTTGCAATATTGGGCTCATTCCTGACATGGGCATCCTCTCCAGACATGTGCCCTGTTACACATAGCAATATATATCTAAGCTCACTGGACAAAAAATTGGTCACTCCAATGTGCATGCTCAGATGAATCATTAAGCCTTTACAGATGGAACAGCAATCAAGTCAAAAGCTCAGTCACACATTCAGTGCACATGAGCATAAGACATTACTGATCAGTGAGACATTTATGTTTCAAGCGGACATTTTGTGTAAAGAGGAGTAAATGTAAGGATGTGACAGAGTGGCAGAGAGGGGAAATCATGTTCAATCATTCCCATGGCTGTATGGTGTGTGAAGTTGCTATATTTGTTGGTGTATCGTAGTGGACTTTTTGATGTGTTCACAGGCACTGGTGTAACAAACGTGGCCACAAAACACGACACCACAATTCTGGTTAGAAAAAGATTGTGACTGAGAGGGATTGGAGACACAATTCATGGCTTCTGAATAAAAATTTCTTCCAAATCAGACAGGAATTGCCGCAGGCAGTGAATACAGGTCCGCCGTGACCTGTTAGAGAGAGACCATTGTGATAGGAGCTGCACACAACGAACATATGGAGTCTGTCACCTTGCAAGAGGCCATTGCTCACACAGGTACATAAAGATGACAACAGCAAAGTTCTGTGGGCTGAAAGAGTATGTGATTGGTTTTCTGAACACTCTCTCACCTTATTAAATCTCAATTGGCATGCAAAATCTCTGACTTGGACATCACAGAAAATCTGTGGGACATGTTGGAACAACAGGTAAAACTCCTACATCAGTATTCCTGGAGTTTGGTGGAACTGCGTGATCTAATACTCAGCGAGTGGCTTAACCTGTATGTGGAGTACCTGCATAAACTTGTGGATTCACTTCCTGATGGAATCCAAGTAGTTATCAAGTCCAGGGGCGAAATCACATGGTATTAAATAACACTCGTAATTATTTCTACAAGGCTGACTTAATTTGTTGTCCAGTGAGCTTATTATCCATCCTCACATCCGATGGGATTACTAAACATAGGATAGATGCATAAAAGACTTCTCAAATTACCTTTAGATTATAAAATATATGGGAGAAGAAATACGAGACTACCTCAAAAGAGATGGAAGGAATTTTGTAAAGATGAGACAGACTTGAAAAGCCTGATCCATCAAATGAAGAAGAACGAAAATGTTAAATGTTGTTAATCACTGGCAAAACACAGATAGGAGGGAATACCTCCTGTATATGGCAGAGGCAGGAAGCTCATGAACAAATTCTGATAGACTTGGCAGAAACAGAGCTTTCTCCATCCAGCAAAAGAGACAGTGGGATTATTTCATGACTATGCAATATAGTACCCAGTGACCTCTTTGCAACAGGGACACAATAAAAGTAAACCAAGGAGATAATCAACTGTACATTACTATCAACAGACAAGGTGTGAGAGAAACAACAGTGGGAGGAATTGACAAGTTAGGGGTAAGGGAAAGAGAGAATGAGAATAAAAGTATTGCTGACACCAAAATAACAAAGAAGAAGGAATAAACATAGAAGAAGGAAACCGCAGGAAATAGTGGCAGATGTACAAATACACTACTGGCCATTAAAATTGCTACACCACAGACGTGAAATTTAACTAACAGGTAGAAGATGCTGTGATATGCAAATGATTAGCTTTTCAGAGCATTCACACAAGGTTGGTGCCGGTAACGACACCTACAATGTGCTGACATGAGGAAAGTTTCCAATCGATTCCTCATACACAAACAGCAGTTGACCGGCGTTGCCTGGTGAAATGTTGTTGTGATGCCTCGTGTAAGGAGGAGAAATGCGTACCATCACGTTTCCGACTTTGATAAAGGTCGGATTGTAGGCTATTGCAATCGCGCTTTATCATTATGCGACATTGCTGCTTGCGTTTGTCAAGATCCAATGACTGTTAGCAGAATATGGAACCGGTGGGTTCAGGAGGATAATATGGAACGTCGCGCTGGATCCCAATGGCCTCGTATCACTAGCAGTTGAGATGACAGGCATCTTATCTGCATGGCTGTAACGGATCGTGCAGCCACGTCTCGATCCCTGAGTCAACAGATGGGGACGCTTGCAAGACAACAACCATCTGCACGAACAGTTCGACGACGTTTGCAGCAGCATGGACTATCAGCTCGGAGATCATGGCTGCGGTTACCCTTGACGCTGCATCACAGACAGGAGCACCTGTGATACTGTACTCAACGGCGAACCTGGGTGCACAAATGGCAAAACATCATTTTTTCGGATGAATCCCGGTTCTGTTTACAGCATCATGATGGTCGTATCCGTGTTCGCGACATTGCGTGAATGCACATTGGAAGCGTGTATTCGTCATTGCCGTACTGGCATATCACCCGGCGTGATGGTATGGGGTGCCGTTGGTTACACATCTCGATCACCTCTAGTTCACATTGGCGGCGCATTGAATAGTGGACATTACATTTCAGATGTGTTATGATCCGTGGCTCTACCCTACATCTCAGCAGGATAATACATGACTGCATGTTGCAGGTCCTGTACGGGCCTTTCTGGATACAGAAAATATTCGACTGCTGCCCTGGCCAGTACATTCTCCAGATCTCTCACCAATTGAAAACATCTGGTCAATGATGGCCGAGCAACTGGCTTGTCACAATACACCAGTCACTACTCTTGATGAACTGTGGTATCGTGTTGAAGCTGCACGGGCAGCTGTACCTGTACACGCCATCCCAGCTCTGTTTGACTCAATGCCCAGGCGTATCAAGGGTGTTATTATGGCCAGAGGTGGTTGCTCTGGGTACTGATTTCTCAGGATCTATGCACCCAGACTGCATGAAAACGTAATCACATGTCAGTTCTAGTATAATATATTTGTCCAATGAATACCTGTTTATCATCTGCATTTCTTCTTGGTGTAGCAATTCCAATGGCCAGTAGTGTAGATCAAGATTGCATTCATGGCAGCCAGAATTGTTGTTTTGTATACTAATATGTTCATGGGTCTCTTCAAGATTGCTTTCCCGGAGACCAACAACCATCAGACCTCTGTATATATTTCTGATACATTAATTAAACTTTCAGCATCTTGTCTTGCGATGAAGCAAAACAGTTGAACTTTCTAAAACAGATTCTTGTTCTGGTATAAAGATTCATGTGGTCCTTTTCTTAACTGCATGTCGACTGCCTTAAAATTACTGATAATCTCCAGTTGCTAATGGGTAGGTACATAATTCAGTAATTGTTGAGACCATCAATGAATAACTTTGTTGATAATTCCTACTTACAACTCTAACATTTCCAGCAAACGTATCTCGTTTCAGTACTCATTGCTGGAAAATTGAGGACTGGATATAATATCCATATGAGAGCAGATTGCTTTTTACGAAACAGAAGAGGTGCTAAGCAAAGGATAGGCACATATAAACAACAATAAGGCGTTTAACATATGTCATACATATATTTGCTTTCAGAACTAACAAACACATACTCACAAAACTTACATTCATATAGAGCTGTTATCTCATAACACTGCAACATTTGTGTATTGCTGGTCTGGTTTTACATCAGGTCGTTCACCTCCTTCAGAATGGTTGGCCGGTCAGGACTTCAGGAAAGATTTCTGAGCCTTTGCATAACTATTATGCCATTTGTCGCCACCTTTCAGTATTTTATGGTGTTGTTCTCTTAGCTAGAGAGTGGTTTTCACCTAGGTTGTGATCCCAGCTGTCGTATGGGGGATGTTCGTCAGCTCCACCTCTGGGACATTGGGAGGTCTGCTGTACCAAGTCATTGTCCTGTCAACACGTGTTTTGAGCTGGCACCAACAGTGACATTGTGCATCTTGTTGCGACTGGCCCTCAATGTGCTATGCAATAGGCAGCACTGCACGCAACACTCTCTCTGTAGTCTGCATCCCAAAATCATGGGAATGAATCCATGTTGAATAAATGGGGCCATTCCTCAATTCTTACTGGTTTTCGGTTGCCGATGCTTTCTCTAAATTTTTATTTGTTACCCACTGTCCTTGAACTTCAGCTATGGTTCAGCCCCCCTCAATTATTTTTTTGTGTTGAAGGATTGCTGATTGCCTTATGCATTTGTGACAGATAATTGTCCACAATTTGTGTTTCAGATCTTCCACAATGTCTGCACCTGTCAAGACATTTGCCACGTAATGGCTCCCTTCCATTTCACCCCCATGACTTGTCCACATGTTCAAGATTCAGATGAAGAAATATATCATGGTCTCTTCCGCAAAAAACACCTTGACATGCTTCTTGAGTTCCTCTATCCTTGTGCTGGTGGTGGATCGGAGTCCAGCCAAGATGCTCCATGGTAGCCATTCACGTATGCACCTTCTCGTGCTGCCCCACCAATGTCCATCGTCATGGTTTGCTTCTAGCTCCATGGTCTGGACTTGGGGGTTTGGCCGCTAACTGAAAAGGAGTCTGGCCATGGTCCACAGTTGTTGCAGCTGCTGCCTCTGTAGGTGCACACCTCTGAGGGCCTGGTGGAATGCCATCACAATCAGCTCCATCCTCCCACCATGGCGAGAGCCACAGTTCTGCTGCCACAACGACCCCCCTCCTTCTTTGCCCTCTCCCTCATTGCTTGCCCTGGTGTAATGGAGTGACCTTGCTGTGGGGGTGTACATGACCTCCTTGTCAATGTTGCGTCCACGCTACTTCTGCTCCTACTAACCAGTTCCAGCCCAAAATTTCCTTCTGCTGCTACCATCATCACCTGTGGCGCCCGTCGTAGAGGCCATGGATGCATCATCAGTCGGCCCGATGCTGTACCAGAGGAGTGCCCTTTGCCCAAGAGGGGAGGCGTACTATAACCCTGTATGCAACATCTGGATATGCACTGTGGCTTCAGGCTGCAGGTGTGCTACATTTCAAATAGACTTCCAGTGGCAGCTGCACAGGCCACACACCCTAGGCACCTGTGGTGGGTCACAAGACTATTGAGCACGGCACGACATTTGCCGTGCTGCCTACTGGAGACCACCTCTATACAAAGACATTGCAGCCAGCACTGCTTCTCATTCATGTTCTTCTGCTGATTGTACTACATCTATGTTTGTCATGAAGTTGAAAGTGGATCAATAAACTTTTGTTCTTGGTGGCCACACTACTGTTTGTATCTAGCATTATGACAGCGGTTTTGCAGGTTTTACCAAGCCTATCTTTAACATTATTATTGGTCATAATAATCCAAAAGACTATCTTTTATAAATTCTGCACATGGTCAAAACTGATGCTGAAATTCTTGTTACCCTTGTAAAAGTGTTTAACATTTGTGTTGCGCAAAAAGATGCTCAAAACGTTTAGAAAGTCATTACTAATTTCACCGTCAATGCGCCTGTGTTTATATGTACGCCTCCATGTGTTGTTATATTAATTTCGGGGTCTGAGACTCATTCCATGACATCAGTGAATCTGTGTAAGAAATTAGGTTAGTGCCACACATGTGCATGCGCGCAAACGCACGCCCCCCCCCCCCCCCCCCCACACACACACAATGATTTATTTTGTGTGCGTATTTAGCTTTGTCTCTTCAGTGGCTGCCAATTCAAAATATTTTTCTGCACTAATTATGATCATATCACCTCCAGCTCTAAAAAGTGTGCCATCACTGATATAAATACAAGATCTCCTACCTTTTCTGGTAGTGCTACAGTAGCAGCTTGCAAGTTCATATGACAATAGCACTATATGCTCTGATTCATTATCACTGCCTCATTGCTCTGTAATGCATAGTACTATGCTGTTCAAACACAGTAATTAAACTTCAAGCTGGAGTTTATTTTTAATGGACTCCTCGTTTTGATTACCGATTGACAATTCTAATCAAATTTCTGTGGTGTTTGTGCACTCCAGTATGGTACATTCTATTTTCTGGTGACACAATGAATAAATCTCTTATTTGGTTGAGATACTTTTAAGAAAGGGGGGCCTGTTAACGTGGTTTATCCTAAAAAAGGCCCAGTTCTCCTATCCATGACAAGAGTTATTCAATAATGTGTGGCCAAACACCCACCTGCTATACTCTCACTAAACAACTCTTGACAGCCTTCCTTTACCTGTTCAGTTGAGTTTCAGACCATGCCTAGCATAGCCCCTTCTCCTGGTAGTCCCCACTGGCACCAGTGCAATGTGTGTCCAGTCAGCAATCCTCGGGGCCATCTCCAGCTCTGTATTTACATGCTGTAAGGCACTGCCAAAACGAGGCTTAACATGTTGCCAGAACAGCTCTACCGTGCTCACATTGGTGCTGCCGATCAATATGAATGTATCAGTACTAATAGTGGACATATTAAATATTCAAAGTAGTCTTCTGAAGTTACTGTTAACTGCAGTATTGAAGTTCTTAAATTAGAATATAAAAGTCCTTTGATATTCTGAATTGATCTAGCAACTGAAGTCTAATTGAAAAAACTTAATTACAAAATACCCAATAAGTGAAGGTCTTCCTGTTACTGACACCAGGATACATTGTGAATTTTATGGTGATTTGCCATTTTTCTTTATTCTTATATGGTACACTGAGGTGACAAAAGTCATGAGATAGTTATATGCATATTACAGATGGTGGTCATATTGCATATGCAAGACATAAAAGTACAGTGCATTGGCAGAGCTGTCGTTTGTACTCAGGTGGTTCATGCGAAAAGGTTTTTGGGTGTGATTATGGCTGCACAACAGGAACTAACACACTTTAAACACAGAATGGTAGTTGGAGCTAGACACATGGGACAGTCTGTTTCAAAAATTGTTAGGCAATTCCATATTCAGAGATCAAAAATGTCAAGAGTGTGCCAAGAATACAAAATTTTAGGCATTACCTCTCACCATGGACAATGCAGTGGTCAATGGCCTTCACTTAATGACTGAGAGCAGCAGCGTTTTTGTAGAGTTGTCACCAGTGCTGACAGACAAGGAACACCGTATGAAATAACCACAGAAATTGATTTGGGATGTACAGCAAATGTATCCTGTAGGACAGTGTGGTGCAATTTGGCATTAACGGTCTATGGCAATAGATGATTGGTGCAAGAGTCTTTGCTAACAGCACAACATCACCTGCAGCACTTCTCCTGGGCTCATGATCATATTAGTCGGACCCTAGACAACTGGAAAACCATGGCCTTCTCAGATGAGGCCTGACTTAAGTTGATAAGAGCTGATGGTAGGGCTTGAGTGTGGTACCGACCAGACGAAGCCATGGATCCAAGTTGTCAGCAAGGTGCTGTGCAGGCTGGTGTGGGCTGTGTTTACATGAAATGGACTGGGTCCTCAGGTCCAAATGAACCAATCATTGACTGGAAATGTTTATGTTCAGCTACTTAGAGACAATTTGCAGCCATTCATTGACTTCACATTACCAAACAGTGATGGAATATTTGTAAATGATGATGCTCCATGCCACCGCACCATAATTTTTTGCAATTCTTTTGAAGAACATTCTGGACAATTTGAAATAATAGTGTGACCACTTAGATCACCCAACATGAATCCCATGGAACATTTATGGGACATAATCGAGAGTCAGTTCATGCATAAAATCCTGCACCTACAACACTTCTGAAATTATGGATGGCTGTAGAGATACATGGCTAAATATTTCTGCAGGGGACTTCCTACGACTTGTTCAGTCCGTGCCACATTGAGTTGCTTGACTATGTCAGGCAAAAGGAGGTCCAACACGATATTAGGTGGTATCCCATGACTTTTGTCACTTCATTGTGTGTAGAATTAAATGCTGTATACTGATGTAATATATTTTGTGTGCCTATAAAAAATAAATATTTATTTCTATTACAGCTTTGCTTATGCATGGACTAATTGTGAAAAATCCTGAGGCTCCTGTTGAAATCTTATCTTTGTTACAATCTGCATTGCTGTGTGACTCAGAAATTCCACATTCTGACAGTGACTCAGAAAACGTTGTTATAAAAGCAATTATTCAATGGGAACTTGCTGTAAAATTTGCAAAAATCCACAAAATAAAACTTCCAGAAGGTTTTTTGAATTGTTGTGCCAAGAAAGATATGTGGTTGCCTTTTTTGATGTTCATTGATATCCATCAGTATCCCATTCCTCAGGTAAGCAACATATTACATGAAAATATATAGGCAATTTGTATGTGGTTGTGGAGCAAAGAATTTTTTTCCCTTGAGTACAGGTTCTCAGTTAACCAAATGCTCCACTTTCCCATTTAAATGTGTGTTTTTAGCAGTTAATATTTCTAAATGTTATTGGTCCGTTTGGAGAACCAATATGTAAAGAAAATGGAAAATTACTAAGAGATTTTACCACTTATAACAATTTAAAAATCACAAATTCACTTTTTTTTAAAGGATATACACAAGTGTACTTGGGCTAGCAGAGGTCTTAGATCAATAATTGACTACATCTTAGTTAATGATAAGCTAGTGGGGCAAGTAAGGGACACAAGAGTTTATAGAGGACAAGATACATGATCAGATCATTTCTTACTAAGCTCCAGAATAGATCTTTTCACAAAATGGAAGAAAATAACTAAACAAGTAACAAACCAACAAGATTAAAGCGTTTATAAGGTATACTTGCTTGAAGAGGACAGTATCAGACACCTGTACCAAAGGAGATTAAATGAATAACTAGCAAACTTACAAATTAAGGACAATATAGAGGAAGAATGGCAAACTCTGAAGAATACTGTATGCAGAGTAGCAGGAGAAGCTCTTGGTAAAAAGAAAAGAATATGGAAAAGAAAAGGCCTAAATATTTAGAATGAGGATATAATGAAAGCTGTCAAAGAAAAATAGTATGCATATATAAAACACGTAAGCAACCCCACTATTGAGAACAAACAGTACTATAAGGAGAAGAGAAATAACACTAAATGTATAGTAAGAAAAGCACATCAAGTACATTGGGATAGGTTTATTTCTGATATTGAACATGATATCCATGTAAGACAACAAATGGCATATAAGATTTTAAAAACCTTAAACACAACAGAAAGAGAGAGGATACAAATAAATAGTATTGAAGAAGAACATTGGACAAACCATTACAGTGAATTGTGGTATGATCATACAGCACATGAAACTGAAATTGATGAAATACAATTTGACAAATTAACATCTGCACTAACAGAATTTAAGAACAGAAAAGCAACAGGAAAAGACGGCATCAATGCTGAATTATTAAAATATGGAGGAATGACACTACACCAATGACTTCTATATCTCTTCAATGAATGTTGGAAGAAGAAGAGTACTCCCAAAGACTGGAAAACAGCTAGAGTGATATCAATTTTTAAAAAGGAGATAATTGCCTATGCAGTAATTACAGAGGAGTAAGTTTACTGGACTCGGCATACAAGGTGTATGCTAAGATTTTAAATACTAGACTTAAAAACATAGCAGAAGCAGTACTTCATGAGGAACAAATGGGTTTTAGGAAAGGACGCTCCACGATAGATGCAGTTTTTAATCTACAGCATATAATAAAAAACCAAGAGAGTACAATAAAGAATTGCACATTGCTTTTATTGACTTTAAAAAAGCTTTTGACAAAGTCAATAGATAGAAACTTCGAGAAATAATGATGAATTGCGGATATCCAAAGCATCTAGTAAATACGATAAAAAGTTTGTATCAAGACACAAATGTCACTCTAGATCTCAATGGTAAAACAACTAATGAGGTACCAACTAACAAAGGGGTACGACAAGGCTGCTGCATCTCTCCAACTTTATTCAACATCTACATTAATGAAATAATACATAAGTGGAAATCAGAATTTCAGAAAGGCATCTACCTAGATAGGAACATTCTTTTAAATAATTTACTATATGCTGATGATGCAGTGATCCTAGCAGATTAGGAAGGTGACCTTCAGAGAGGACTCTACTTGCTAAAACAGATAAGTGCAAAATTTAACATGGAAATTTCAAAAGAAAAAAACTAAGACAATGGCCTTCATGGGGAAAGAACCAATTAGAACCAAAATAGTGATATATCAGAAGATTTTAGAGCAGGTGAACCGTTTCAGTTACCTCGGATGTGAAGTCACGTATGGCTACAGCAGAGATATTGAAATTAAGCTTAGTAAATTCAGTTGGGTATGTGGAACAATCAACTGGAACCTAAAATCAAAACAAGGAAAGACACTCAAATTAAATTTTACAAAACTGTTGCAGTTCCCACAATGCTCTATTGAAGTGAGGCATGGGTGATTACCAAGAAGCAAGAAAGCCGGATTGAGGCACAAGAAATGAAAGTCTTTAAACATGTCCACTTATGAGAAAAACTGGTGAATCTGAATTTAAGAAAGATACGAGCTCTGTCTCTGTTGTATTCGTCTTATAACTTGCGAACTGTGTGCATGTAGAGATAAAATCTGTAATTCCTGTAGTGTTAATAAGTCCACAATAGAAGACAGGCTAAGAAATCAAGATATTAGAAAAGAACTGCAAATCTTTAGCCTCAATGATAAAATTCGAGATTACAGAAGAAAATGGAATGAACATCTACAAAGAATGGAGAGTGCGAGACTTCCTTTAGAGGCAAGAAATTATAAGTTCCATGGGAGAATAGAGAGAGGAAGACTGCGACAGAGATGGGTACCATAACAGGAAATCCTTGCCTAATACCTGAAGAGAAGATGAAGATATTTCTAAACAAATTACAAAAACTGGCTAAAATTACACTTTACTTATTTCTGAGTTTGTGGAACATCTTGTATCCAGTATGGATGTTAAAATTTTCTGCAAAGTGAAATGAAAAATTTGGAAACTGCGAGAACCTTCATCTTGTACGTTACTCACTCATTACTCATAATTTCAGTTTTGATGTCTAGTAAAATATTTATTCTGAAACTATATGCTTCCTGTACATGTTTTTGTGTCATGTTTCAATTGCATGTAATATTTCACTTTCACGTCCCATGATTCCTTAACATGACATGACTTTATCTTGGAGATTTATTAATAGTTGTTCTGGAATGAAATCATCTTGTTTTGTTCTCCTTCCTCTCCATGCAGTGATCTTTTTTCTTACTCATTCTTTTGTTGAACCTGTGACTTTCAGTACAGAGTACAATTTACTCAGTGACAATACTAGTCTGTCCACTTATGAGAAAAACTGGTGAATCTGAATTTAAGAAAGGTACGAGCTCTGTCTCTGTTGTATTCGTCTTATAACTTGCGAACTGTGTGCATGTAGAGATAAAATCTGTAATTCCTGTAGTGTTAATAAGTCCACACTTAAGTTCCATTCATTGACAGTGTGATGAAGAAATTAATTTTCAATCCCTCATGATCTCTCATAATAATAAAGTTCAGAAAAATGTTAACATCATTACCATAATATTTACAAAAGTCAGTGAAATGATAATACATTATGTGTTAAAACATCTCACTTTTATTTCTTTATTATTTCTTGTCCATTATAGTGCATTAGAGCTCTTTCTGTACTAATACGTCATAAATAAAAATGAAGTACAATATCTCTATGGCGTATGATGGACTGAGATGTTGGATCTGTTGTTCACTGAAAGCTAGAAGGGGTTGCTCTCAAATTTTGTACTTAGAAAATGTACATCATTAATTTAGTGTGTTATTTACAGCATAGAAAGTTTCAGACAAACTAGATACTGGATAGCAAAAAAATCATTTGAAGACTAAAAGATTGCTTTCAGTTGAAATAAAAGCTTATTGGATGTACTTTACAACTTGTTGTATTGTTTCTCATATTTTCATGCTGCATTCATTTCTTCAATTTGTCTTTTTCAGTTAACTTGAATGTAAATCTATTATCTCTCAAGTTTCGTGAATCGAGTGATATCTGCATCTACACAGATACTCCACAAGCCACCGTATGGTGCATGGCGAAGGGTACTCTGTACAACTGCTAGTCATTTCCTTTTTCTGTTCCACTCGCAAATGGAGCAAGGGAAAAATGACTGTAATGACTGTCTGTATGCCTCCACATGAGCCCTAATTTCTCATACCTTACCTTTGTGCTCCTTATGCTCAATGTATGTTGGCATCAGTAGAATCATTTGAAAGTCAGCTTCAAATGCCAGTTCTCTAAACTTTCTCAGTAGTGTTTCTCAAAAAGAACATTGCATAGCCCCCAGGGATTCCCATTTGAGTTCCCAAAGAATCTCCATAACACTTACATGTTGTTCGAACCTACCAGTAACAAATCTAGCAACTCACCTCTGAATTGCGTTGGTGTCCTCCTTCAATCTGACTTGGTATGGATCACAAACTCTCAAGCACTATTTGAGAATATGTCACACTAGTGTCCCTATATGTGGTCTCCTTTAACAGATGAACCACAATTTCCTAAAAAGCTCCCAGTAAACCAAAGTTGACCATTCAGCTTCCTCACCACAATCCTCACATGCTTGTTCCATTTTTTGTGTAAGTCATCTTGTATCTTCCTACAGTCACTCAGTTGTGATCAAGTTGTTTGTTTATGTAGAGGAATACAGCAGTCCTATCACACTTCCCTGTGGCACTCTTGACGATATCCTTGTTGTGATGAACACTCGCCATCAAGGACAGCTTAGTGTGTTCTATTACTTAAGAAGTCTTCGAGCCACTCACATATCTGTGAACTTATTCCATATGCTTCTCCTTCATTAACAGCCTACAATGGGGCACTATGTCAAATGCTTTCCAGAAATCTAGAAACATGAAACCTGCCTGTTGCCCTTCATTCATAGTTCACAGTATATCATGTGAGAAAACGGCAAGCTTAGTTTCACTCAAGCATTGCTTTCTAAAACAGTGCTGATTCATGGGCATAAGCTTCTCAGTCTGAAGAAAATGTTGCGGATCTGCTCTTTTGCCCTTCTTATATACAGGACTCACCTGTGCTTTTTTCCAGTAACTTTGGGCTAGGGTGACCACTTTATTAAAAGAAAATAAGTGAGATACGTATATACTTGACAAAAAATAAGGGAGATTAAGAGCGAGGCAAAATTTCACCAAAAATCAAAACGGTATTTGTAAAAGATAATTACTTAATTACACATTGCAAATACTGAGCACATATTTTTCAACAGACTTTGCCTCAGTCAGTTTTAGGTTTGTCCTCACTGCTCACCATAAAATCTTGAACAATGATTCACAGTAAGCAGTGGCACTGAAACGAAGTCATGTGTAACTGCAAAGTGTTGGTTGACCATTTCTAAGATAGTCGATAGACACAATGTTGATATGGAATCAGTTGTCTCTGATGTCCAATATTTTAGTAAATGCTGTCCATGCCCACAAAATTTAAATGCTTGAAAAATATTTTAAAAAATCAGGAGATTATGAAAAAATAAGTTCAAATGCTGGTGATCCCAGGAGATATGAGAGTTGGTCACCCTACTTGGTGCTTTGTGCTGGGCGAGAGATTCATGATAAACGTAAGCTAGGTAAGGGGCCAGTGCCGTAAGGTACTCTCCGTAAAACCAAATTAAGATTCCTTCCAGATCTGGTGACTTATTTGCTTTCAGATCTTTCAGTTGTTTCTCTGTGCCAGGGATGCTTGTTTCTATGCCGTACATACAGGAGTATGTGGTCAAATGATGGCATGCTTGTATGATTCCCCTGTGTGAACTTACTCTCGAACGTGAAATTTGAAACTTTGGCTTTCGTTTTGCTATCTTCAACTGCCACACCAGACAGGTCAACAAGGGACTAAATGGAAGCTTTAGACCCACTTAGCAATTTTACATAGAACCAGAATTTTCTCAGGTTCTGTGCCAGATCTTTTGTTAAGGTGTGACGGTGGTAGTTGTAAGCTAGAACTTTTCACAGGCGCCCGAATCTCTACTAACCTTTGCTTATTATTGTTTGTGTGTTCTCTTTTGAACTGAGAGTGCAACAGCATCTGCATTGTCAACATCTTCTGAATTTTGTTTTAAACCATGGTGAGTCTTTTCCATCATTCATCCACTTACTAGGCATGTAACTCTCCAGACCGCGATTTACAATATGCTTGAACTTTGCCAATAATCCCTCTGCATCCATCTTACTGGAACCAGGACTGATTTATTAACTTTCATAACCATAGTTGCTATAATGTCATCATGATTGCTATTCCCTGTTTCTATACTGACATTGTTGATAAGATCTGGCCTATTTGTAGCTACAAGATCTAACATTTTCCATTGCATGTGGGCTGACAAGCTAGCTGCTCAAGACAGTTTTCAGAAAACATGTTCTGTAAAATTCCATGCTACTGTCTGTCCGTGCCCCCTGCAATGTATCCATAGACTTCCCAGTCTACACCTGGTAGGTTAAAGTCACTTCAACTAGTATTGCATGTTTTGGGTATTTATGCCCATTGTAGGATGCTATGGTACTCTTTAACTGGAGGAGGACAGCATTTTCCATTGGCAAATTATGAAACTTGATGTGCATTCTAAACTCTGCAAAGACTTTCAGACTGCTTCTATCATATTCATAGTGACAAATAACTGTTCAGTAATAACTAATGTATAGAATATATATACAGTTAATACTGCCCACTATTGAGTAAGAAGAACAAAACTTTTATGTTTGGATACAGTATTACTAGTGTGCAGCTTGACACAGTCAAGTCATTTAAGTATCTGGGCGTAATGTTGCAAAGTGATAGGAGGTGGAACGAGCATGTGAAAGCTGTGGTAGGGAAGGCAAATGGTCAACTTCAGTTTATTGGGAGAATTTTAGGAAAGAGTGGTTTACTTGTAAAGGAGACTGTATGTAGGATGCTGGTGAGATCTATTCTTGTGTACTGCTTGAGTGTTCAGGATCCATACCAGGTCGGATTTAAGGAAGATATCAAAGCAGTTCAGAGGAGGGTGGCTAGAATTGTTTCCAATAGGTTTGAACAAAATGTAAGTGTTACGGAGATGTTTGGGAACTCAAATGGGAATCTCTGGTGGGAAGGCAGCATTCTTTTCGAGAAACACTATTAAGAATATTTAGAGAACTGGCATTTGAAGCTGACTGCCAAATGATTCTGCTCCCGCCGACATACATAGTGCGTAAGGATTGAGAAGGTAAGCAAGAGCTCTTGCCCATGAAAGGCAAAGGTCCTGAGTTTGAGTCTCGGTCCGGCACACAGTTTTAAACTGCCAGGAAGTTTCATAACAGCATACACTCCACTGCAGAGTGAAAATCTCATTCTGAAAACACTCTCCAGGCTGTGGCTAAGCCATATTTCTGCAATATCCTTTCTTCTAGGAGTGCTAGTTTTGCAAGGTCGCAGGAGAGCTTCTGTGAAGTTTGGAAGGTAGGAGACAAGGTACTGGCGAATGTAAAGCTGTGAGGATGGGGCGAGAGTTGCGCTTGAGTAGCTCAGTTGGTAGAGCTCTTGCCCGCGAAAGGCAAAGGTCCCATATTGGAGTCTTGGTGTGGCACACAGTTTTAATCTGCCAAGAAGTTTCATAACAGCGCACACTCTGCTGCAGAGTGAAAATTTCATTCAGGTGTCAGTTATGTAGGCCAGAAATACAAAATATAATTTCAGTGTATCCGTTGTGGATGATGAACTGTGACTATGACTTTATTTGGCAATTTATCTGGTAACAAATATACAACCACTCACTTTTTTATTTATTTATTTATTTTTGATACAATTTATTCTTCCATAAACTTGTTTTCAAGCCACTGCAGGCTCATCATCAGATTACAAGAACATTATGATGTGGATCAAGTACAGCTAGATGATGTGCTGAAGAGTGCACTGCCTTATGGTATCCATATCATTTCTATATCTATACATTATCAAGCTATGTACACAACTATACAAAATATTTAGCTGCACTTGGTTTTACACTTTGACTAAGTGCAGCTGAATACTGTTATTGTTGTGTACATTGCTTGATAATGTACAATATAGGAACAGATTTGATATGGATACAAGGCATTGCAGTCATCAGCATGACATATAGGTACAGTTGGTCCACAGCATAATGTTCTTGTAATACCTGCATCTGATGATGATCCTGCAGTGGCTTGAAAACATGTTTATGGTAGAATAAATCATATCCAAAAACTCCTCTTCAGATTTTAGTAAGTATTTAAAGTTATGTATATTAGTAACCATACAAGGGCTCAATACAAAGTAGCGGTAACATTGCTGTAACATCAAACCAATAAGTTGGTGAGGTGCAATTTGTGTTGGCACAATGAAGGCCTGTGAGATGGCTTTTCTGTACAGTGAGCAGAGATAGTCCTCTGTCAGGCTTCTGTAGTGTGTAGACCATTGAATGTCATAGCAGTAGTGCAACCACCTTAACATCATGTTTACAAAGAAAGAGTAATGTTCTTGCCTCAAAATTGAAGAGACACTATGTTGGAATATGCAAGAATGTTTCCAGGGACTGCGTGAAATGTGTGTTGACTCAGCATTGCCATACAGCACAGTTGCATGATGTGTTACAGCGTTCAGAGTAGGCAGAGATGCTGTGAAGGATCACCCCCATATGGCATAATCCATATAGAAGACAATACAGTTCAGCTCCCTGCTTCCTTTTTGGACACTGATTGATGCTGGAATGTGCGTTAGTTAGCAGCAGGAGTCGGAGTATGCCACAAGATTGTGCTTCACATTCTGCTCATTTTGAGGTACTGCAAAACTGTAGCACTTTGGATATCCCTTGAAATGTCTGAGGTGCAACAATGGCACTGCTGTACCATTGCACAGGATTTTTTGAGGTGTTATCAAAGCAAAGATGACAACTTCCTTCAATGCTTTGTCACTATCAATAAAATCTGGGCATGCTCTTATGAAACAAACTTGAAATGCCAGTTCAGTGAATGGAGGCATCCTGGTTCTCCTTGTCCACAGAAAGTGCTTGCTACACCAAATGCTGGGAAGGTGATGTTGATTGTGGTGTATGATATTGAAGGTGTAATACTGCATCTTGCTGTACCACCAAAGGTGGCGATAGACAATGCCTACTGCTGCACGTTCCTGCATTCAGGCAACAGAGACGACATTTCATGTAACAGAATCCCATCATTCTGCTTGACAATGCACGATGTCACTGATGTTGCTGTCCAGGACCTCTTGCGCTGCTGGCAGTCGCAGAGTCTGGAACGTCCACCATACTCATCCAACATGAACCTCTGGGAATGTGATCTTTCTGCCAAAGTGAAAGAACAATTTCGAGAGATCTGGTACAACACAAGAGGTGACATTATCTATGTATGCTATATGGTGGTCAGCACAGGACATCAGCAGTAATAGAAGCACAGATGGTAGACAATGTCTTCCAGACATTTAACAAAAGGTCATAAATAATGGCGGTGATTATATTGTAGAAGTGTAACTATAAGTACCTCTGTCAATACAGTCATATCAGGGAAAAATAGTATGTCTCATTAAATTTTATCCAGCCCTTGTGTTATCCTGAGTTATCTAGAAGCTGATCTTTTTATTTTCTGTTCTTTATACATTTTTGTGTGTTTGTGAAGGTGCTGGAACTGACAAAAAGCTTTAAATCCAAGACACTGCAAGAACATTTAGTTCATGCAGTGGAAAGCAACATCACAACCAGGTCACAAGAAAGCATAACAGCAAGGAAATTGACTCAAGATTCAAGAAAGCAATATTACTCTAAGATTGGATTTAAAAAGGGACAGGTAAGTTAGTATTAATCTTTCTTTATTTATATCAACTACAGAGCAACATTTTACTAGTAAATATGTTTAACTGGAGGGAGCTCTTAGTTTAGTTTAGTCACTTGTGTGTGTCACAGGCCTCATAACTGCAACCTCTCAGTATGTTATGGGACAAGTGAGTTTGGCAATTGTAATGACCTTTCTCAGTGAAAAATATGGCAACATGTAGACAATTAGTCCAACCAGCGAAGACAAAGAGGTTGATATGTGAAAAAATAATATAGTCATAATTTTTTTTCACAATGCGAGGAGGGAGTGTCCTGACCAACACACTAAAATTCCTGGGTAGGGGAAAGGGGTGGGGGGTGGTGGGGGGGGGGGGGTTGAGGGGGGGGGCAGCATGTGAAGGTCACTTCTTTATGTGTTTCTCAGATACCACGAAACTGTGGATTCTAGCAAAAATGTTTCCCAGTACAAAACAAAATTAATCTACATGTAAATTTCTAACAAAAAATTGTTATTTATTTTTTCTAGGACTCATATTTTCTGCATTTGGGGGTGAGGGGGGGGGGCAGCATGTGAAGGTCACTTCTTTATGTGTTTCTCAGATACCACGAAACTGTGGATTCTAGCAAAAATGTTTCCCAGTACAAAACAAAATTAATCTACATGTAAATTTCTAACAAAAAATTGTTATTTATTTTTTCTAGGACTCATATTTTCTGCATTTGTCATTGCAAAGGATGGAAAATCATAGATTATGTACATTTTTGCACATGTCATGGCATTATGCTTCTGTGAAGAAGATATTGTTAAACCACCAATACTGAGCATCTTAAAATGACAGAGGAATCTGTTGAAACTGTTAAAGTGAGATAGACATAGCTGTGCAACTGTTGACTGAATTGTATTAAGGGATTCCTGTTATTGTTTGTGAGTCAAAAAGACTCATTTATAACTAAAAACAAAGATGATGAGACTGCCAAACAAAAGCGCTGGCAGGTCGACAGACACACAAACACACACACAAAATTCTAGCTTTCGCAACCAACGGCTGCTTCGTCAGGAAAGAGGGAAGGAGAGGGAAAGACGAAAGGATGTGGGTTTTAAGGGAGAGGGTAAGGAGTCATTCCAATCCTGGGAGCGGAAAGACTTACCTTAGGGGGAAAAAAGGACGGGTATACACTCGTGCACACACACACATATCCATCCACACATATACAGACACAAGCAGACATATTAAAAGGCAAAGAGTTTGGGCAGAGATGTCAGTCGAGGCGGAAGTGCAGAGGCAAAGATGTTGTTGAATGACAGGTGAGGTATGAGTGGCGGCAACTTGAAATTAGCAGAGATTGAGGCCTGGTGGATAACGGGAAGAGAGGATATATTGAAGGGCAAGTTCCCATCTCCGGAGTTCGGATAGGTTGGTGTTAGTGGGAAGTATCCAGATAACCCAGACGGCGTAACACTGTGCCAAGATGTACTGGCCGTGCACCAAGGCATGTTTAGCCACAGGGTGATCCTCATTACCAACAAACACTGTCTGCCTGTGTCTATTCATGCGAATGGACAGTTTGTTGCTGGTCATTCCCACATAGAATGCATCACAGTGTAGGCAGGTCAGTTGGTAAATCACGTGGGTGCTTTCACACGTGGCTCTGCCTTTGCTCGTGTACACCTTCCGGGTTACAGGACTGGAGTAAGTGGTGGTGGGAGGGTGCATGGGACAGGTTTTACACCGAGGGCGGTTACAGGGGTAGGAGCCAGAGGGTAGGGAAGGTGGTTTGGGGATTTCATAGGGATGAACTAAGAGGTTACGAAGGTTAGGTGGACGGCGGAAAGACACTCTTGGTGGAGTGGGGAGGATTTCTTGAAGGATGGATCTCATTTCAGGGCAGGATTTGAGGAAGTCGTATCCCTGCTGGAGAGCCACATTCAGAATCTGATCCAGTCCTGGAAAGTATCCTATCACAAGTGGGGCACTTTTATGGTTCTTCTGTGGGAGGTTCTGGGTTTGAGGGGGTGAGGAAGTGGCTCTGGTTATTTGCTTCTGTACCAGGTCGGGAGGGTAGTTGCGGGATGCGAAAGCTGTTATCAGGTTGTTGGTGTAATGGTTCAGGGATTCCGGACTGGAGCAGATTCGTTTGCCACAAAGACCTAGGCTGTAGGGAAGGGACCGTTTGATGTGGAATGGGTGGCAGCTGTCATAATGGAGGTACTGTTGCTTGTTGGTGGGTTTGATGTGGACGGACATGTGAAGCTGGCCATTGGACAGATGGAGGTCAACGTCAAGGAAAGTGGCATGGGATTTGGAGTAGGACCAGGTGAATCTGATGGAACCAAAGGAGTTGAGGTTGGAGAGGAAATTCTGGAGTTCTTCTTCACTGTGAGTCCAGATCATGAAGATGTCATCAATAAATCTGTACCAAACTTTGGGTTGGCAGGCCTGGGTAACCAAGAAGGCTTCCTCTAAGCGACCCATGAATAGGTTGGCGTACGAGGGGGCCATCCTGGTACCCATGGCTGTTCCCTTTAATTGTTGATATGTCTGGCCTTCAAAAGTGAAGAAGTTGTGGGTCAGGATGAAGCTGGCTAAGGTAATGAGGTTGGTTGGTTGGTTTGGGGAAGGAGACCAGACAGCGTGGTCATCGGTCTCATCAGATTAGGGAAGGATGGGGAAGGAAGTCGGCCGTGCCCTTTCAGAGGAACCATCCCGGCATTTGCCTGGAGTGATTTAGGGAAATCACGGAAAACCTAAATCAGGATGGCCGGACGCGGGATTGAACCGTCGTCCTCCCGAATGCGAGTCTAGTATCTAACCACTGCGCCACCCCGCTCGGTAAGGCAATGAGGAAAGAGGTTTTAGGTAGGGTGGCAGGTGGTCGGCGTGAAAGGAAGTGCTCCATCGCAGCGAGGCCCTGGACGTGCGGAATATTTGTGTATAAGGAACCCATTACATGCAGTCTCCCATCCTTCATCAAAGACACCAACCACTTTCTCGAACGCCTGGAATCCTTACCCAATCTGTTACCCCCGGAAACCATCCTTGTAACCACACTTCCTTATATTATATTCAGACTCATTTATAAGACACACAGTCAAACAAAGGCAGTCATATGCAAGAAGAAGAGAGAAAAACTTGCCTGCACTGCATGCTACAACAGAGCAGTGAATATGTACAGTAGCACAGATAATGGAAATCTGTGAACAATAATTGAAATTTCAGTCTCAGAAGACAGATATTATTGGAAGAACTGTCACTGATTTAGATGGCTTCTAAAAAAGTGTTGTTCACTCCACTATATTGAAATGTTAAGATCACAGCAAGTATCCTATGCAGCAAGAGATGGCAGATCTCATACACAATAGATTTAACTGAAAGCTGCCATGTAATTGGCATTATTCTGAAAACTTTGTGATTCACTTACAGAAAATTCAGTGGTGTAAGATGCAATCTGATGAATATATCCAATATTGTAGCAGCTAGGGCAGCTTGCTAAGAAAAATGCTCAACATCTGGAAAAAATGTCATCACCATGCTATTTATCTCAATAAGACCTGACACAACGAGAATCATACCAGGAAGCACATATGCCAGGATTCAAAGAACAATGGTGGTTTGAAAGTGCAAATTGTCAAAGGACATAGATCTGTTATATGTCACGCATCATCATCATCATCATCATCATCATCATCAGACTAAGCCTTTATCACACGTGCAGAGTTAACATATACGAGGGTAAGTCAATTATTATCCACAATTTAATTATGTTTTTGTTTATTTTGGTAGCACTGTCATTTTACGTTGATGGCGCATGTTTTGTTTATTTGCTGTTATATCTTTGCAATTTTCAAGCTGCTAGTTTCGTTATTCTGCTGTGCTGTTAATCATGGCTGCTTCACTGTCTATTTGCACCAAAGAAGAGCAATGTCCATTGATTTGTTCCTTTTTTGTGGTTGGAAGGTGTATCAGGGGCTGAAATTCATCGAAGACTTTCGGAACAGTACGGGGACAGTGTTTTGCCACAATAGTGTGTATACAAATGGATTGAAAAATTACGAAATGCTTACACAAATGTTACGCACGATGAAGGAGCCGAACGACCATTTACCTCCACAAATGAAGAAACCATTGAGCATTCACTTGAAATGATTCTCTTAGACAGACAATTAACTATTGATGAAGTGGCACATCGTTCGCAAATTAGTCACAGTTCTGCCTATGAAATCATCCACAACAGACTTGGGTTTCATAAAGTCTGTGCAAGATGGGTCCCAAAACAACTCGCACAGTTCCATAAACAAACGTGCTTGGACATCTACAAAAAAAATTTGGATTGCTATGGAAATGAAGGGGACAACTTCTTTGACAGGATCATTACTGGTGACGAAACTTGGATCCTTCATTATGAGCCAGAGAGTAAACGGCAGAGTATGGAATGGAAACATCCAAATTTTCCATGCAAGAAAAAGTTCAAGACTCAACTGTCTGCAGGAAAACGGATGCTTATGGTTTTTTGGGATGTCCAGTACTGGAACATTATGGGGAAAGGGGCACAACAATAAACAGTGTACATTACAGTGAGATGCTTACTGCCAGGCTAAAGCCTGCAGTTCGAAGCAAACACCGAAGATTGCTGTCAAAAGGTGTTGTGTTGTTGCACGACAATGTCTGTCGGCATACTGCTTCCCACACTGCTGAAACACTCCAGAAACTCAAATTTGAAGTACTGGATCATCCTCCATATAGTCCCGATCTTGCCCCTTCTGACTATCACTTGTTTGGTCCATCCAAACAGGTATTAAGGGGCTGTCGATTTGCCTTGGACGAAGCAGTGAAAAAAGCAGTGCATTCCTGGCTCGCAGCTCAGCCGAGAACCTTCTTTTATGATGGCATCAGGAAGCTTGTTCAATGATGGGCCAAGGTATATAGGATTTATGATGAGATTTACAGGATTATTGCTAGACCAACATGGATAATGCCAGTAATCTCTCTAAGAACAAAGAATGCAGAAATTTTGCAGTGGTTAGAAGAGAAAACTAGCTCAATTTTGGCTCCTAAATGAAAGCAGATATACATTGTGTGTTCAAAAAAATAATATTTTAGGTTGGCAGAAAAACATTTATTGGTTTGGAAGTACGGAACTTTCGTCCCCTTCAAAGTAGTCTTCTTGGGAATGCACTTTCTTCTCCCAACACTCTTGCCATTGTTGGAAAAATTCTGGAACATTTCTTTTGGAATTAGGATCAGCTGGATTGTCACATTTGTCATGAAGTCTCCCCTTGATTCAAATTGTGTAACTCTCAGCGGCACTGTTAGCTTGAAAAATAACCAAAGCCATGTAGAGCCATGCCTGGTTGTAGGGAATCTAATGAACCACAGAAATGTAATGTTTGGTGAGAAAAGTCTGAATCAGATGTGCAGAATTGGTGGAAATGTTATAAGGATGAAGCTGCCAAGTTTTTGCTGCCAAGGATCCAATTATTTGCACTGCACTACATCATGAAAATGACTAAGGACCTGCTGGCAGTATTTCTTTGTGATTGTTTGGCCTTGTGTTGCATACTCATGCTGCACCAACCCATGAGAATCAAAGAAAATGATCAATGTGACCTTGACATTGCCACGGACTTGACATGCTTCTTTTGGCCTCAAGAATATCAGATGTTTCCACTGTGATGACTGCATCTTTGTTTCTGGATCGTGCCCATAAACTGATATCTCATAACCTGCTACCAAGGTGTTCAGAAAGTTGGTATTGCCGTTGACATTGTCAAGCATGTTCTGTATGATTTCCAGGTGGTGTTGCTTCTGCTCTATTGTCAACAGTTTTGGTACAAATTTATCGGACATTCTCCTCAGCACAAATCATCAGTCAAAATTAAATGTACCAATTCATGCTTACCCCTATCTCATTTGCATGTTCTCATAGTGTGATGGTCTTTCATGACCAAAGTCTGCACTTGCACAATTACATTGTCATTTTGGCTTGTTGAGGGTCTGAATCTTGCAAATGGTTTTCACTTGGGTATCACCATGCTTTTGGCAAAATTTTAGTGCTCAGTTCATTCCATCGTTTTACAACCAGACTCTTTACATGTCCTGACTCATACGCTAACTACCAGTGACAGAAACTGTCTGTCGGTAGGAAAAAATTCATGACTGGGTGTGAATGTCTCCACCACATCTCCAATGAAGAAAGTCTCCTGTGGTTCACTGGTTTTCATAGGAAAGAAGAAGGGTCATTACTTTTTGAACACACCTCATGTTGGAGGATGTCAAGTGCCACAAACACCTGTGTGACATATTTAGATCTGGCTGCTTATGGGCCACTCCCCGTTTCCTCTCTTCTACTAACAGTGTATAAGTATGTGACAGAACAGCTGCTGACCATATACTGTCTGTGCTGGGTTGTTTCTCAGTGTTGGCTGTGCAATTTATATTTCAAATTTTGTACCAAGGTTAAAACTAACATATACTATTAATGAGTACTTGAATGTTCAGGTAAGGGTGTTCATGTAATTAAATTTAAAAGACTGTTGTAACAAGAGATCAGCAGTAAGTGTTGCAATATGCCTTAAAATATAACCAAAAATGTATGAAATATGGAAAGGCAAAAGAATGGAACTTTTTTATCACAGGCTTCTGCAGCCATATAATTTGTTTACACGAAGTCCTTCCCTGCTTCTAACTATAAAATCCTTATTTCAGTATGCTATATGCTGACAGACGAAACTTTCATTTCTGATTGGGTGCCTTGCAATGTACTGTGCGTAGCCATCTCATACATATGTCATATAGCTTTGCAGACTGTATTGTTCAAAGACAGAGTTAGTGGAAATGAGCTCAACAAGCACAGGCACTGGCCCAAAGACTTCTGGTGTGTGGCAACTAACATTTATGACCAGAACGGGAGTGGGAGAATGATGCAAAGTATGTAATATACCTTATTCTGTGCCCTCAATGTCATTCAAGAACATGTGTTTTATTACATTGTGATTTGGTTGTTATATACAGGGTGTTTCAGCTAAGCTGATCACTTGAGGTATTGCCTGATTGTTTAAGGTATTGCATTTCTGTTTTCATCCAAACAAATTGTGAAAAAGTCTTCAGTAATTGGCATATTGTCCCTTTTCATTGCTATGTTAATTACAAGGCTACAGGTATGAAAGTTACTTTTTAAAATGTATCTTTAGTCATTTCTGCTGCTAGTATTGTAGTTAAAAAGGAGAAAATTGAACAGCATTTCATGCTCCATAACCCAGTTAGTAGTTCCAGAGAAATTATATTTAGAACTTAGGATTTATACATTTTGAATATGAAATCAGTTGCTGTCTTATGTTATTGTTTATGTTGTTATACGGAACTGCCACATCAGGCTCATGGTGCACTGCAGTTTGACACAGCGAAGAGAGCCGGCTTACAAAAGTGATATAGTGGAGAAAAGTTTTTAATTAAACTAGCACTAGTTGCATTTGGCTGTGTGTGTTGGATGTTCACACCTACTGAAAGGCAAAGAATGTGGCATCTAAGGATAATTAACTATTGTAACAGTTCTGTTCTTGTTGTTGCCATAATCTTGAAAGAAAATAGTACGCCGACAACTGAATGGATTTGTAAAACTGAACTTCAGGCATAAAGAATGTTAAATAATAACTTCATGTCATTATTTTACTATTGAAGTAATACATAGTTGCAAAATTACATAAGCAACAGCAACAGAAATGAAATAACTGAAAGACGGTGTTCGTGAACACTCCCTCAGAATTTCATTTATGTCATGAAGTGTTCCAAATTTCCACTGTCTACTGCAATATGCTGTCTACTGTCTACCGCAGTCAGTAGTGCAAGGACATCTGGACAGATTGGAGAGGTTCCATCAGTATCATTGCACATACTAGAATAGCACAATTTCTAAAAGCTTTTGGGTCATTGAAACTTGTGTGTAAACTTCATCTTTGAGATTACCTCAGAAAATCAGTCCAGTGCAAATGAGCAAGCCTACTTATAATACATTCATGTCCTATCTAGTGACCATGAAAGAGCTGGATGAGCGCATTCCTAGCTATAAGCTCAAAGTGATGTAAGCACCTACTGTGCCATTTCACATAAATCTACATATTTGTAGTGGTCCTTCCTCTCAGAGAGCTGGTAGCATTTTGGAAAATAATTGTGCTGCCTTATGCCTGTTACAGTCTCTTTGGTAAAGCAAGGGCCAGTCATGTATCTCCAATAATCCTGCACCAAATGTTCATACTCCATTGCCATTGATGTTCATCCTACCTCAACCAATGTGAATTCTCGGCAGCCAAATAATGCATATTTCTAACATTCAGCATTCCATGCTTTGTAGAGATAGCTTCATTTGTAAAAATAATCCTTTGAAGCAGGAACCTTTTGTTATTATCTTACATTAGAACTGAATGACAGGATTCCATGTGTGTCTGCAGTCCTGCTGCTCAATATGCTGGTGTGGTGACACACAATATAGATGGAAGCTCTTCACGCATCAAATGTGAACAATGCTGATCTGTCTTATTCGAGACACACTTGCCATTTCTCTGGATTGAACCGGAGGGTTACGAACAGCAGCAGCCAAAATATGTAACTTATTCACTCTGCTCAGTGCTAGCTTGTTCCATACCCTCTTTGTAGTATCCCAATGCCCTTCCAATAACAATTTTTTGGGAATTCATGGAATTGCCATTTTTGTTGGGTACTGTCTGTCAAGAAACATTTGATGTACAACTCCACTACTTTCTTTGCATTCCTTATAGATAGTCTTTAAAGGAGCAGCAATCTAATTTTTCTTGGTTTGTGAAAGGCATTTATGTTTTCAAAGTAACTACTACTTGACACACATAAACGACACAGAAAGAATGGAAGCCGCATTTCCCCCCTCTACCTTTTATAATGGTATCATGGCACTGCAACACTCTACTTCCTCTATATTTAATGTGACATATTTCCTTATTTGGGTATGAATTCATAAGCTTTTGTTTAAGACAGCAATGAGTTTCATGTTCGAAACAGATGAGTTGTAAGTTCTAAATAATGTAATTACTTCGAAACTAGAAATCTGATTTTGAAGAGTGAAATGCCAATGAATTCGTTTCTTTTAGAGCTGTGATTCAAGCAGCAGATGTTAATATAATTCTATTCAAAAAAACTAAGTTGACACTCATATCTCGGTAATTAGTAGGTCTATGAAATGAGACTACATTGTTATTTTCCATGACAAATCAGAAGACAGGTGATCTGTTATGTTAAAACGTGTAGCAAGCATTGCAGATTATGTAAATATGACACTCAGCTTTAGGTAAGATTATAGCTTTATACCATTTACCAGACGTACTTAATACGTTTTTATTTTTGCCATGACCTATAAAATTTTTTAGTGTGTGCATGACAACAAGAGCAATTCAGCTCAACAAATTATGATGAGGTGTAATGCCTGGTGGCTGATGCACACTG
Source organism: Schistocerca cancellata (assembly GCF_023864275.1). Classification (NCBI taxonomy): domain Eukaryota; kingdom Metazoa; phylum Arthropoda; class Insecta; order Orthoptera; family Acrididae; genus Schistocerca; species Schistocerca cancellata. Next base: position 228,714,299 of record NC_064631.1, on the reverse strand, counting down.
AATTAAGTAATAATTTTTTTGGTTTGTATCATAAAATGAATGTTTAGGTATAAAGTGTATTATACTATTCTTCACCTCTTTTATGCAGTTTTCTGTATTTTAGACCTGAAGATGGCTCATCAATGAGCTGAACTAGTAATGTATAAATGAATTTTAACGATCCTGACCTAGGGTTTTTATGCACATATTTTGAAATCAGACTACATCTACAACTACATCTATATCAGTATCTATACTCCACAAGACACTTTGTGGTGTTTGGTGGAGGGTACTTTTTGTGCCACTGTCACTTTCCCTCTTTTCCTGTTCCAGTTGCAAATAGTTCACAGGAAGAACAATTACCAAAAAGCCTCTGTGTGGGCTCAAATGTCTTTAGTTTTATCTTTGTGATGTTTTCATGAGGTATGCTTAGGAGGAAGCAACATACTTGTTGACTGGTCTAGAAGTGCATGACCTCAGAACTTTAAAACTAAACCACACTGTGATGCAGAATGCCTCTCTTACAGTGTCTGCCACTGGAATTTGTTGGTCATCACTGTGTTGCTTTTGTGTTTGCTAAATAAAACTGTAACAAAATGTGCTACTCTTCTTTGGATTTTCTCTATTTCCTCTGTTTAGTCCTATCTGGCACAGATTCCATACTGAGAAGGAGTATTAAAGTTTTGTCAAATGAATGTTTTGTAAGCTTTTGTTGATTGACTAAATTACCCGAGACTTCTTTCAATCAAACTCAGTCTGGCATTGCTTTAATTGCAATTAATTTTCTGTAGTTGTTCCATTTAAAATCACTCCGTATGCATAACTCATTGATGTTTTATGGAAATAACTGCCCGAAATAATATGTTATTTGGTGAGGACTGTCTCACAATTCAGCTGGATGAAAACAGAATTACAATATCTCAAATGGTTCCAGAAATATTTGATGTGAACAACTTAGTTGAATCACCCTGTAGATTCCACTGAAGTATTTGCAGCTGTTTCACTATGTTTCTCAGGGTAGCTATTGTTTTTGTTATGGTAGTGGTGTTGGTCTTCAGTCACAACAGTGGTTTGATGCAGCCCTCCAAGTTAGTCCATCTTGTGTTGTTGTTGTTGTTGTTGTTGTTGTTGTTGTCTTCAGTCATGAGACTGGTTTGATGCAGCTCTCCGTGCTACTCTATCCTGTGCAAGCTTCTTCATCTTCCAGTACTTACTGCAACCTACATCTTTCTGAATCTGCTTAGTGTATTCATCTCTTGGTCTCCCTCTACGATTTTTACCCTCCACGCTGCCCTCCAATGCTAAATTTGTGATCCCTTGATGCCTCAGAACATGTCCTACCAACCGGTCCCTTCTTCTTGTCAAGTTGTGCCACAAACTCCTCTTCTCCCCAAATCTATTCAATACCTACTCATTAGTTATGAGATCTACCCATCTAATCTTCAGCATTCTTCTGTAGCACCACATTTCGAAAGCTTCTATTCTCTTCTTGTCCAAACTATTTATCGTCCATGCTTCACTTCCGTACATGGCTACACTCCATACAAATACTTTCAGAAACGACTTCCTGACACTTAAATCTATACTCGATGTTAACAAATTTCTCTTCTTCAGCAACGCTTTGCTTGCCATTGCCAGTCTACATTTTATATCCTCTCTACTTCAACCATCATCAGTTATTTTACTCCGCAAATAGCAAAACTCCTTTACTACTTTAAGTGTCTCATTTCCTAATCTAATTCCCTCAGCATCACCGGACTTCATTCAACTACATTCCATTATCCTCGTTTTGTTTTTTGTCGATGTTCATCTTATGTCCTCCTTTCAAGACACTGTCCATTCCGTTCAACTGCTCTTCCAAGTCCTTTGCTGTCTCTGACAGAATTACAATGTCGTCGGCGAACCTCAAAGTTTTTATTTCTTCTCCATGGACTTTAATACCTATTCCGAATTTTTCTTTTGTTTTCTTTACTGCTTGCTCAATATACAGATTGAATAACATTGGGGAGAGGCTACAACCCTGTCTCACTCCCTTCCCAACCACTGCTTCCCTTTCGTGCCCCTCGACTCTTATAACTGCCATCTTGTTTCTGTACAAATTGTAAATAGCCTTTCGCTCCCTGTATTTTACCCCTGCCACCTTTAGAATTTGAAAGAGAGTATTCCAGTCAACATTGTCAAAAGCTTTCTCTAAGTCCACAAATGCTAGGAATATAGGTTTGCCTTTCCTTAATCTATTTTCTAAGATAAGTCATAGTGTCAGTATTGCCTCACATGTTCCAACTTTTCTGCGGAATCCAAACTGATCTTCGCCGAGGTCGGCTTCTACCAGTTTTTCCATTCATCTGTAAAGAATTTGCATTAGTATTTTGCAGCTGTGACTTATTAAACTGATAGTTCGGTAATTTTCACATCTGTCGACACCTGCTTTCTTTGGGATTGGAATTATTATATTCTTCTTGAAGTCTGAGGGTATTTCGCCTGTCTCATTCATCTTCCTCACCAGATGGTAGAGTTTTGTAAGGACTGGCCCTCCCAAGGCCGTCAGTAGTTCCAATGGAATGTTGTCTACTCCCGGGGCCTTGTTTCGACTCAGGTCTTTCTGTGCTCTGTCAAACTCTTCATGCAGTATCGTATCTCCCATTTCATCTTCATCTACATCCTCTTCCATTTCCATAATATTGTCCTCAAGTACATTGCCCTTGTATAGACCCTCATATACTCCTTCCAGCTTTCTGCTTTCCCTTCTTTGCTTAGAACTGGGTTTCCATCTGAGCTCTTGATATTCACACAAGTGGCTCTCTTTTCTCCAAAGGTCTCTTTAATTTTCCTGTAGGCAGTATCTATCTTACCCCTAGTGAGATAAGCTTCTACATCCTTACAATTGTCCTCTAGCCATCCCTGCTTAGCCATTTTGCACTTCCTGTCGATCTCATTTTTGAGACGTTTGTATTCCCTTTTGCCTGCTTCATTTACTGCGTTTTTATATTTTCTCCTTTCATAAATTAAATTCAATATTTCTTCTGTTACCCAAGGATTTCTACTAGCCCTCATCTTTTTACCTACTTGAACCTCTGTTGCCTTCATTACTTCATCCCTCAGAACTACCCATTCTTCTTCTACTGTATTTCTTTCCCCCATTCCTGTCAATTGTTCCCTTATGCTCTCCCTGAAACTCTGTACAACCTCTGGTTCTTTCAGTTTATCCAGGTCCCATCTCCTTAAATTGCCGTCTTTTTGCAGTTTCTTCAGTTTTAATTTACTGTTCATAACCAATAGATTGTGGTTAGAGTCCACATCTGCCCCTGGAAATGTCTTACAGTTTAAAATCTGGTTCCTAAATCTCTGTCTTACCATTATATAATCTATCTGAAACCTTTTAGTATCTCCAGGGTTCTTCCATGTATACAACCTCCTTTCATGATTCTTGAACCAAGTGTTAGTTATAATTAAGTTATGCTCTGTGCAAAATTCTACCATGCGGCTTGCTCTTTCATTTCGTACCCCCCCAATCCATATTCACCTACTACGTTTCCTTCTCTTCCTTTTCCTACTGTCGAATTCCATTCACGCATGACTATTAAATTTTCATCTCCCTTCACTACCTGAATAATTTCTTTTATCTCATCATACATTTCATCAATTTCTTCATCATCTGCAGAGCTAATTGGCATATAAACTTGTACTACTGTAGTAGGCATGGGCTTCGTGTCTATCTTGGCCACAATAATGCGTTCACTATGCTGTTGGTAGTAGCTTATCCTCACTCCTATTTTTTTATTCATTATTAAGCCTACTCCTGCATTACTCCTATTTGATTTTGTATTTATAACCCTGTATTCACCTGACCAAAAGTCTTGTTCCTCCTGCTGCCGAACTTCACTAATTCCCACTATATCTAACTTCAACCTATCCATTTCCCTTTTTAAATTTTCTAACCTACCTGCCCGATTAAGGGATCTGACATTCCACACTCCGATCTGTAGAATGCCAGTTTTCTTTCTCCTGATAACGACGTCCTCTTGAGTAGTCCCTGCCCGGAGATCCGAATGGGGGACTATTTTACCTCTGGAATATTTTACCCAAGAGGACGCCATCATCATTTAACCATACAGTGAAGCTGCATGCCCTCGGGAAAAATTACAGCTGTAGTTTCCCCTTGCTTTCAGCTGTTCGCAGTACCAGCACAGCAAGGCCATTTTGGTTAGTGTTGCAAGGCCAGATCAGTCAATCATCCAGACTGTTGCCCCTGCAACTACTGAAAAGGCTGCTGCTCCTCTTCAGGAACCACACGTTTGTCTGGCCTCTCAACAGATACCCCTCTGTTGTGGTTGCACCTACGGTACGTCCATCTGTATCGCTGAGGCACTCAAGCCTCCCCACCAACGGCAAGGTCCATGGTTCATGGGGGTAAGAGTCCATCTTGTGATGGTAAAAAATACATATTCTTGGTTGTTGTGCTGTGGGTGAATGAATTCTTATTGAAGCCTAATGTTTTATGCCGATCTGCAGAGGACATCTTCAAGAGGGGTTGTAATATTTAGGAAGGTCTGATGCTCACCCTGACTTGCTACTGAATGTAGTGAAATTCAGTTTCTGCATGTTCCTGATGTCCCATGTCTGTGTGGGAGCACATGGAAACAGAATTTTTCTTCCATCAGTAGCAAGCCAGGGTGTCCATCAGGCCTCAAAAAAGCTACAACTCCTCTTGAAGATGTACCCCGCAGATGGGGGTGAAACATTGAGAAATTCTTGCAACCATGACATAACCAGCCAGAATATTTCAACAAGTGTGAGTCAAGGCTCTGCAAACCTCTTCATCTCTTAAATTCTGCATTTGTGTGGCCATAGTGTCTGTAGGTGCTTTATAATTCATGAGGGTATTTTTGCTCCATCGTTGCAACTACAAAAATGCGTGATTTTTTTCACCAGACACGTTTCGCTTTATTGAGGTAAAGCATCATCGGTGGTCTGTAATGAAGTTTATTTACATTTTGATTTGCTTTTTAGATCAAAAAACAGTTCATTAAGAATAAGGTGGTTTGTTCGTATGGTGATTTTTCTGCTGCTTTCTCGCTTACATCAGGAACATTAACCAACTTTTCATGAATCACATAGAAAAACTAGTATTTGAAGACATAATAACAAAGAAAAGCTACATCGTCATCTACTGGTACAGATACATGGATGACATAATATGCATGGTAGATGAACCTAAAAACAGAATACAGCAACTACACAAAGACATAAATACTGTACACAAAAACATAAAGTTCAGAATAGAAGAAGAACAAGAAAACACTCTCAACTTTTTAAACATAACCATAAAAAAAGACAATAAAAAAACACGCCTTTGACATATGCAGAAAACCCACAAGTGACATCTCAAATGAAACTTCAAACCACCTACAGGACCACAAACAAGCAGCAATCAGATACATGTTAAACAGGCTGTACAGGATCCCCCCTAAGCATTTCTAATTACCAAAAAGAGTTAGCCATTATAAAACAAATAGCATTAAAAATGAACTCAAAGAAACAATGTAAAACTAAACATAATAATAAAGGGACAAATAAGGAAGAAAACTAACCAAACCATGCTAACTCATACAACTTGCACTACAACGAAACAACTGGCATACAATGACCTACCGCAACAAATTCACTCATAAAATAGGAAACATATTCAAAACACATAAACATTGCTTACAAAACAAACAATTCCATACAAAAACACATCGCAAAACTAAAATCAAAACTAGACAGATGCCAACAATGTGGTATCTATCAGCTCAGTTGCAGAGACTGTGAGAAGATATACATTGGAATGACTGGCAGCACATTTGACACAAGATATAAAGAACACATCAGAGCATTCAAATATGGTGCAAGTCATTCAACATTTGTGGATCATCTAAAAGAAGAACACCATAGACAAAGCAATATTGAAAACAATACGAATATCATAAAAATCACTAAAGACAGACACCTCCTTCCTTTCCAAGTAAATTTACACATACAAAAAGCATTAACATAAAATAAGCTGTTGCTCAGTGACCAGATAAATTTTGGAAACCAGACTCTATATAAAATAATTGCCAAAATCACATGAAAAGTAAGAGAACCTTTTCCATCCTTCACCCCCTTCCACTCTCCAACAACCCTCCACCCCCTCCCCCTACTCACTGTTTCATTTCACCTCTTGCTCCTTACCTTCTCCTCTAACCCACACTCCATCACACTGCTATATACTTATGTTCAAACATCATGGTCCCCCTCCACAAAAAAAAAAAAAAAAAAAAAAACACACACACACCATCGCTGTTCCTTCTCTACTCTTACACAGTATATAAATACACAGAAACATACTTAAATAGAATTACACAAATACAATAATCTAATTTAAAAAAGAATATTTGTCATATTAACAGAATCTTCCGTCTGTTCTTGGTAGAACAACATTGGAAAAGCACCAGTTTGCTTTTGGTCTACAGTATTGTAGAACAAAAGAAAACAGGTGCTTTTCATTTATTAAGAAAATGACAAAGTAGTGGAAAGATTATGTTGGCAACACTACAAAACACAAACATCAACACATACTTGAAGTACGAAAACAAACAGAATACAGTGGTGTGCATAAAAGTGTGTTGTGAGAAAAACATAGTGCTGCAGAACATCTAAAAAGTAGATGAAAATTATCGGTGTCTAACACAGAAAAACAACGATGTGCTAGCAGACGGCATTTCCTATTGTAAGCGAGAAAGCAGCCGAAAAATCACCATACGTACAAACCAACATATTCTTAATGACTGTTTTTTATCTAAAAAGCAAACCAAAATGTAAATAAACTTAATTACAGACCACTGATGATGCTTTACCTCAATAAAGCGAAACGTATCAGGTGAAAAAAATTATGCATTTTTGTAGTTGCAATGACGGATCAAAAATACCCTCATGATTCTTCATCTGTGTGTGGCAACTGCAAGCTACATATGTTTGAACCTGCTCACTTTATTCAAGCTTCAGCCTCCATTTACAATTTTTATCCCCCGCACTTCCCTCTGATATCAAACTGAGTATTCCGTAATACATCAGGCTGCACCCTATCAAATTATCCCTTATTTTAGACAAGCAAATTTCATCTAGCATCTAATGTCTCATTTCCTAATCTAATTTCCTCAAAATTGTCTGATTTAATTGGACTACATTGTGTTACCTTTGTTTCAGTTTTGTTGTTGTTCATCTTACCTCTTTTAAAGAAAATATCCATTCTGTTGATCTGCTCTGCAAATTCCTTTTCCATCTCTGACAGAATCAGCAAACCTCAACGTTTTTATTTCTTGTCCTTGAACCTTGTTGTTGTCTGCTTCTGGTGCCTTATCCTGATTCTAATGTTTCGCTGCTCTGTCAGATACCGCCCTGAATGGTGGAAGTAAGTGGTGAAGTAAACCACATTATTTCTATGTACTGTGATGTATCAGAAAGAAACACTTTTGAGCAAGACACTGCATTTGGAAATTGTGCCAAAAAAGTGTGGCAGACTGCAACTTGCTTCTCCATATCATAATTATTTCACAAATATTTGTCAGTTTCAAATCTTTTTAGCATTATAATGAATTGTTGACTGCAATACTTGAAGTCCAGCTGCTCTTTTGTAAACCGAGTTTCGTGGGAGGCTTCTCAATTGATTAAGTAACAGTGGCACATGCTTCCTCTCACATTTTCGTATGTCCACTATGTGGCCTGCCTTTGACACTTCTTGGAACAAAAGCATGTTTCTCCCAAGCAAAGAGGTTTTCTTTATGAGGTGGGGCATTGCCAAAGCTATCTGCGACAGCACTCTTTATCTTCATCATTGTTTGCCTTATCTGTTAAGCTTCATCCTCCCTCCCTCCCCCCCTCCCCCCCCCCCCCCCCCACACACACACAATACCACATGACTATTCATTCCTTAACAGTGTAACTGTATCCACTCATATCAGGCACAGCTTCACAACTGAAACAATTCAATAGTGACAACCACACTTTTTGTCAAATTCAAAGCAGTGTTACCAATAAAACAAGTATTTATTTCTCCAATTGTACAAAGTCAAGAGAGATATGGGGACATCCTATACAACTTGCATGCATCCACTCTACTTTCTTCCTGCTAGAGTGTTACATGTTGAATGTTTTATGGAGTTGCTGCCTTCAAGTTCTTTTGATATTTTGTGGCTCTTTAGGGCTTCTTTAGTTTTTTTATCTTCACATGTTGTTGTTGTTGTTGTTGTAGAGCTTTACCTGTCTGCCTATAACCAGCTGTATAGGACTACTGAATGATTTTACTTGATTTTAAAAGTGCCTTAAACAAAAAGGTAATATCCAGTAAGTTGAAATTACAAACAATCCCGTCAGAGGAACATCCGCAACTGAGCATTATACCAGAGGTTGAAAATACCATTACAGTTTTAAGGTTCTTTTATTTAACACACAAATGGTTTCGGGCTCTTATACACCCATATTCAGGTGTTGTACTGAAAATAGCAAGAGACGGGAGATAATTTTTACGCAGCAATACCCATAAAAAACAAAAAATCCATAAAAAATATTTAAAAACATTTAAAAACTGCCAATCAGGCTAGGTGCTGTGAAACCTAAGTCAAGATCAAAGTGACACCTGACAGTACTACGGACGACTGCCTGGGTAATGAAATATTCGAAGAATCCTGAACACAGTGGATGAGTGCAAGACATGGTGTGCTACCAACAAGTGCAGAACATGGAGTGACAGACGCGAAGAAGGAAGCAAACTTGTAAAGCAGAGTTACAAAAGTACTGCTATTTGTTGATGAAAAGAAGAACGTGGTGCTACTAGCCCAGCTGTTCACAATTTGAATTAGTGATTCACATATAAAATGCGAGAGATACAATTACATAGAAAGTTACATGAAAAATTTTAAAAGTGCATTATGCATGGTGAAGGAACATGTTGAACAGGGCAGTACAGAACTGTTTAAGTGTCCTGGTACTCTTTGCATATTTCTTTACCCAGGTACTGTCTGGTGTCACTTTGGCACTGACTTAGGTTTCGCAGAACCTTGGCCAACCGGCAGTCATTCAAAGTTTTTAAATTTTTTAATGGATTTTTTTGTTTTTTATGAGTATTGCTGCATAGAAAAATTATCTCCTCTCTCTTGCTATTTTTAGTACAACACTTGAAGATTGGTGTATAAGAGCCCGAAACCAGTCGTGTGTTAAATAAAAGAACCTTGCAACTGTAGCTGTATTTTTAACCTCTGGTGAGTTGAAATTAATTTGGTCCTTTATAATTTTTAAATGTAGACATTATTTTTATTAAAAATAATGTATTTTATCCTATTCTTTGTGCAGCCATCTGGAGAATAAGGTGTATATATTCTACGTGGAACATCCTATAATAGGTGATCAATGCTTAACAGTTTTATCACATACAGCCTTATGGTACTGCGTATCTCTCACTTTCTTTTTGGTTCTTTACCCTAGTTGTGCAATACCATCTCACTGGTTGTCCTGAAATTGTTGGTAGATGAATCTAATATGCTGTGAAAATGATGTGTTTCATAATCATCACAACTTGATATAAGTTTGTAGACATGTGTTACTCTTAATCCCACTTTATTGCCTGAAGGAATTTTTAGGGGTGCTACATTGTCTTAAACTATATTTAATTTTCTTATATTGGTTCTCTATCTCTTTTGAAGGAAACAGTAATTTTTTTTCACTGTACAGTACATTAGCAAAATCTTTGCAAAAATCTTTCTATGTACTTATGATATTCCAAATAAACACAGTAAGGTCATGCAATTTCTGGTTCCATACAATTCTTTCATCAGTTTACATGTTTTTTTTTTCACATGCCATTTGCTTATGTGTAGTCTGGTTCAAAGACTGATTTGGATTGCACCATAATTTTTAGTTTGTAAGTCAAATTATTCAGTTTTGCTTTGAAAACTATGGCCAAACTTCTAAGTTTTGTTGTGGAAGGTTTACCATAGTTCTCTAATTCTACAAAATGTATCTTATACCTTTCACAAGATTTTGTTTCATCCTCTCCTAACATGTGGAACACAAGCAGTTGTCAGCCTCTCTGTAACCTTACCCACATTTTTGTAGTCAGATATTAAGTAATGTATCTGCCACCAGTTTACTGTAACAAATATTGTTTAAACTCTTCCTACATCAGTGCACTATGCTATAGTTACATATTGAAGAGCTGTGGTGTCTCTGGTTGCGAATCCTCAACTTCAAAGCGTATTGTAAATATTATACTCACAAACAATTATTTACGTAGAATTTACACAGTTTATAACAACCTTCTGGAAAATTTTATACCAAAAATCTCGAAAAGTCTGTGACTTATTTTTCTCATTAAAACTGATTGTTTGAAAGAAATTGATGTGCTGTGCTGTGAAAATGTGTGGTTTTGATTTCTTTCTTGGTATCAGTGTCATGTGTGATAGAAGGACATGTAAATCATTAGAAAATTGCTTCTCCCATTTTATTCTTTCCACAAAATTTGTATACACAACATCAGAAACCATTCACAGCTTAAAACTGTGCTAAATACTGTCATTAAAGCCACTATCCACAGAGATTCAACAGCTGCAGATGTATCTCTCATAGCCCATACACCAATGATTCCAACCGATTTAGCCTTTCATTTTAAGGGACTCAATTCCCAATCAAGGTTTTGTTTGCATGCTGAAAGTCAGAGAGATGGTAAGAGGACAGTGACTGGGGGAGGGGTTAGGATGTATATCATACATATTTAGCAGTTGCAAAGCACAGACTGATTTGCTGCTAATAATAATAATAATAATAATAATAAACTCTAAATCCAAGCATATGATGTATTGACAAAAAATATGGTGGGTATTAAAGAGTGCTTATCCGCTTAATTATCAGCACCCATTCTAAACTACAAAGAGCTAAAGGTAGCTAAAGCACGTGAAATTATTCAGATGTTAGGTAAAATTTTCTTTGTGTCTTAGTTAGACCAACTCAGCCTCACTCAAGTGATAAATGATGCAAGACTTCAGTTGTCTGTGTCATCTTGATATAAAAACTAACAAAACTAGTAAGTAAGAGTATTTCAGGGGAATGAACACACAGAAGTTCTCCTTAATCATTTAGAAAGGGGGACAAACTTAACACACAGCCTAAATGTAGCTAAGGAAGTAATAACATTGCTAGATAAAATAGAAAAAGGAACAGCATAGGAATGTGGTATCAATAAGACCATCCTAGTGCAGCCAGAGGAAGTTGCGTGTTATGCACAGTGGGTGAGAGGAATGGGTTGAACAGAGGAATAGGGATACAGCAAGAAGAACACTGCGGGTGTAAAGTAAATGTGTGAAGTGGGAGGCATAAGGACTAAGATGAAGATGGTTAGGGGAAGGGGCTAACAGAGATTGAGACCAGGGGGAAGGACATTGTCTTACAGTATAGCAATGATTTTTCTCTTGTTTATATACTTGCTGACAATTAAACACTTCAAATATACAGAGTGGTTCCCATTATTTGTATTTTTTCCACCCAAAACTTTCAGGTTAGTTAAAATGCTTCAAAACAAAGATGTAGGAAGAGAGAGGGGATGGATTTAAAAAAAGGATTGGACCAGTCATAATTTGGTTTTTAAGCTCTAACAGTTGCTGTGTACACAGGTTAAGTTAGAAGAATTCATATCCTCATATTATGCAAACAACTAATATTCTGTTTTATGTGGTAACATGAATTCAGCACTTTCAAGCCATCCTCCTTGGATGTTTTTGTGATGGTCTGTGGAATGCAAACACTTTTTAAGTAATAACTGTTGTGACAAAAATTAGACCTAAAATGTTTTAATTCATTTGTAATTTTACCATATTCTCTGAACTGTTAGATACTGTAAGACTATATTCTCATTATTCTGTAGCTTGGTATCTCTATGAGTATAAAGTTATTGTGAACTGAGCTAACTTATAATGTCATTTATAAACATAATTGTGTTGCATTACAGAATTACATGATACATTCTGTGACTATGTAAAGTTAATTCTCATGGTACCTGCTATTATTGTCATGCTCGTCTGCTTTAGAAACACATGCAGGGACATGGTTATCTGCTTTTAATGAACTACATTCACAAGTTGAAACTTCAGAATTTCACCAGGACATGAAATTTGGCTTGCTGCTCTTTGTTTGGTCCCTGTTGGTGTTCTCTTGATTCTCTCTTATGGTGCCTCATTAGAACTTGTGTTTATCTTCTTGTGAATAATAATAATAATAATAATAATATAATAATAACAATAGTGATAACAGTTGTTTGCATAACAGGTGGACCTGAATTCCTATAATTAATAGGACTGATAAATGCAAACAAGAAAGGATTTTTATTTAACAGCATAATGAATGTGAAGAAATATGATGAATGCTTCTAGTTTTATTTTCTCTTTAACAATATTATAAAAATCATAGGTTGCTACTCATGGTAAATAAGACATGTTGAGATGCAGACAGGCACAATGAAAAGACTATCACACATTGAGCTTTTATCCAAAGCCTTCTCCAGAAAGGAATACCCACACACATTCACACAAGCAAGCAAGCACACCTCATACCCACATGACCAGTATCTCAGACTGTGTCAGCCAGAATACAACTGTGTTGCATTGAAGGGGACAGATAGTTGAAAAGGAGAGGAGAAGAGAAGGGATAAAGATGTTGTTGTTGTTGTTGTTGTGGTTTTCAGTCCTGATACTGGTTTGATGCAGCTCTCTATGCTACTCTATCCTGTGCAAGCTTCTTCATCTCCCAGTACTTACTGCAACCTACATCCTTCTGAATCTGCTTAGTGTAATCATCTCTTGGTCTCCCTCTACGATTTTTACCCTCCACGCTGCCCTCCAATGCTAAATTTGTGATCCCTTGATGCCTCAGAACATGTCCTACCAACCGGTCCCTTCTTCTTGTCAAGTTGTGCCACAAACTCCTCTTCTCCCCAAATCTATTCAATACCTCCTCATTAGTTACGTGATCTACCCATCTAATCTTCAGCATTCTTCTGTAGCAACACATTTCGAAAGCTTCTATTCTCTTCTTGTCCAAACTATTTATTGTCCATGGTTCACTTCCATACAAATACTTTCAGAAACGACTTCCTGACACTTAATTCTATACTCGATGTTAACAAATTTCTCTTCTTGAGAAACGCTTTCCTTGCCATTGCCAGTCTACATTTTATATCCTCTCTACTTCGACTCACTTCAGTTATTTTCTCCCCAAATAGCAAAACTCCTTTACTACTTTAAGTGTCTCATTTCCTAATCTAATTCCCTCAGCATCACCTGACTTAATTCGACATTCCATTATCCTCATTTTGCTTTTGTTGATGTTTATCTTATGTCCTCCTTTCAAGACACTGTCCATTCCGTTCAACTGCTCTTCCAAGTCCTTTGCTGCCTATGACAGAATTACAATGTCATCGACGAACCTCAAAGTTTTTATTTCTTTTCCATGAATTTTAATACCTTCTCTGAATTTTTCTTTTGTTTCCTTTACCGCTTGCTCAATATACAGATTGAATAACATTGGGGAGACGCTACAACCCTGTCTCACTCCCTTCCCATCCACTGCTGCCCTTTCATGCCCCTCTACTCTTACAACTGTATAATTGTAAATAGCCTTTTGCTTCCTGTATTTTACCCCTGCCACCTTTAGAATTTGAATGAGAGTATTCCAGTCAACATTGTCAAAAGCTTTCTCTAAGTCTACAAATGCTAGAAACGTAGGTTTGCCTTTCCTTAATCTTTCTTGTAAGATAAGTCGTAGGGTCAGTATTGCCTCACGTGTTCCACCATTTCTACAGAATCCAAACTGATCTTCCCCGAGGTCAACTTCTGCCTATTTTTCCATTCGTCTGTAAAGAATTCATGTTAGTATTTTGCAGCTGTGACTTATTAAACTGATAGTTCGGTAATTTTCACATCTGTCGACACCTGCTTTCTTTGGGATTGGAATTATTATATTCTTCTTGAAGTCTGAGGGTATTTCGCCTGTCTCATACATCTTGCTCACCAGATGGTAGAGTTTTGTCCAGACTGGCTCTCCCAAGGCCGTCGGTAGTTCTAATGGAATGTTGTCTACTCCCGGGACCTTGTTTCGAATCAAGTCTTTCAGTGCTCTGTCAAACTCTTCACGCAGTATTGTATCACCCATTTCATCTTCATCTACATCCTCTTCCATTTCCATAATATTGTCCTCAAGTACATTGCCCTTGTATAGACCCTCATATACTCCTTCCAGCTTTCTGCTTTCCCTTCTTTGCTTAGAACTGGGTTTCCATCTGAGCTTTTGATATTCATACCAGTGGTTCTCTTTTCTCCAAAGGTCTCTTTAATTTTCCTGTAGGCAGTATCTATCTTACCCCTAGTGAGATAAGCTTCTACATCCTTACATTTGTCCTCTAGCCATCTCTGCTTAGCCATTTTGGGGATAAAGATAGGTGAGTGCATTGGCACAATGAGGGTGAGGGGAAGTGAATTGGGAGGAAATGATAGGATGGAGTGTGGAAACTGTTGAGCTGAAGGTGTGGGGCAGTAGGATACCATAGGTTGAGGCCAGTATGATTTTGGGGAGTGGAAATTAGTTGAGTATAAGCCCCAAACTGTGCAGTCCAGAGAAGCTGGTGGTGGAGTGGAGGTTCCAAGTGGCTTCGGTTGTGAGGAAGCCATTGTAATCTAGCATGTTATGTTCATCTGCATGTTGTGCCCCAGGGTGGTCTACTTTGCTTTTGGCTCCAGTTTGGCGGCGGGCATGTGTCCTTATAGGCAGCTAGTTGGTAGTCATAGCATGGTAAACAACTTTGCAAAGATTGCAGCAGAGCTGGTAGATGATATGGCTGCTTTCGCTGGTGGCCCAGCCTCTGATGACAGGACTGAATAGGAACTGCTGGATGGATGTATTGGGCAGCTCTTGCATCTGGGCCTTCCACAGGGATATGATGTCTGTGGCAAGGTGTTGAGTTTGGGAGTAGAATAGGGATGGACTAGGATGTACTAGAGGTTGGATGCATAATGGAACACCACTTTAGGAGAGGTGATAACAATCTTGGGTAGGATGTCCCTTATTTTAGGGCACTGTGATAGGTAATCAAATGCATACGGATGTAGTGTATTTGTTCCAGTCTGTGGTGGTATTGACTGATGAAGGGAGCATTCCTTTGTATCTGGCTGTTTGAGGTGGAGGAAGGATAGGGGGTGTGTAGGGAAATGCCATGGGAAAATTGTTTGTGGACGGGGTACGGGAGGGTATTGCCTGTCTGTGAAGGTCTTTGTGAAATCTTCAGCATATGGCAACAAAATTCTTGTCACTGCAGATATACCATCTGAGGGTTGCCAGGCTGTATGTTATGTATTTTTTGGTGTGGAAGAGATGACAGCTGTCAAAATGCAGGTACATTTGGTGGTTGACAGTCAGATTGGTATCCCACTGCGGTCTATATATGCCTTTGCAGGTCTTCGGGGCCCAGTTCGAAGTGGCACTCTTCACTGAAGTGAACTGAACTCCAGTAATGAGATTGCAGGCTGAAGACAGGTCTGGAGATGTCTTGGACAGCAGTGGGATACCAAACTGATTTATCATCCCCATATGGCTCAACAACCAGGAGTTTCATATCAGGAGCTCTTTAGCTGTTATCTGCGGCACCCTTACAGCACAGTGGTACATTGATGATATTCTACTCCCTGTTTCGCTGTGCTTCATGCCATCCTGGGCTTACATTTCAGCAAGATAATGACTATCCACACTCAAAGAGTGTTTCTACTGACTGTCTTTATGCTCAACAAATCTTGTCTGTGCCAGAAAGATCACTAGATCTGTCACCATTTGAGAACATTTGGAGCACTATGGGGTAAGGCCCTCAAACCAGCTCAGTATTTTGACATTCAAACACACTAATTGGACAGAATTTGATACAATACCCCTCAGGAGGACATCCAACAACTCTCTCAGCCAATGTCTGCTTGCATAAGATGGACAAGCATGTTATTGGCTTGCTCAATGCTCTTTCTTTTGAAGAAATCATCAAGTTTTTCTGAAATTATAGTGATTTGTTTACCTATATGTGTACATCACATCTACCGATTTTTGCCCCTTCAGATAACGCCTTCATGGTACATAGTCCCCCTCCCTCCTTCCTCCCCCCTCCCCCTCCCGTCCCTAGGAGTATACGGCTTGATATTCTATTTATTTGTACCCATTAAAGAATTAGAAAAATACAGAATAGGGTTTGCAAACATAAAGTCTCTTATCTTTAACAATTTTCTTTTGGTGGTGATTTTCTCGGCAGCTGTATATAAATTTAAGCAGTTTAAAAGTAAAACATCTTTTGTATATCTACACACACACACACACACACACACACACACACACACACACACACACATCTTTCACCTTATTTACAAGGCATCTACATGGATGCCCTGAATGATTTTTTCATTGCCCATATAGGTTATAGTTTTACAACTGTTTTTGTATAAAAACTTTCATGAACTGTTTTAAATATGTAAGCTATATTTGCAAATGAAGAAGAGCTTGTCGTATATCAGGACACCCACTGAAGATGCCTTATAAATAAGGCAAAATGCATCTGGTGTGAAATAAAATTTTAAAAAATTAATGTGCAGTATGCAAAAGGTGCCTTTTTTTTAAAGCTACTGACATTTATCTTGTCCACACACTAATTGACTCAAACCCTTCTGAGGGGAACGACATTTTCTTCACAATTATTTGACTAGCAACAGGAGAAGAGAGGCTTGCATAATGCTAGTGAACACCAAAATAAGCCCAAGCATGTGATACTGCTGGCAATGATCTTTTGATCAGATTAGCATCTCAGCCTTGAGAAATACTTAGGTTACTTTGATATCACATTTCATCCTGTCCTCCTTTCATTCATCATCATCAATAAAACAAATGCAACACTGTATTTTACACATATTCATCACAGTCAACTGAATGAAAAACTTACACTCAAAACAATGCTCGTACTTCTGGAGAAAAGGGTACAGAATGAAGGCAAGCAGATGAAACCTTTCTGATTGAAGTGTTTGAATCCCTAGTGGCTTCCCAGCTCGTGATGTCATATCACAATTTTGTTTTATTTTTATTGTGGTTTGCTTAATCATTCCAAAATAATGGGAAGACATTTACAGATACAGATGAAATTCAAACATTTATTTACAGGGGCATGCTAAAAGGAATGCCTCCAAATTTTTTGTATGAAACTCTTGAAACTATTTCAATAAAACAAACTTTATTAACATTCTACCTTTTTAACTTTGTTTCTACATATTTATTTCTCAACACAATCACCTTTCGTGATAAACACATTTCCATTTCCCCAATGAGACACCAGTTTGTTGATACTGTCACAAAACGTTTGACTTTTTTGATGGAACCACAATCTCTGCTTGCACCACTTCATCACTATCAAAATGAAGTCCTTGAAGGTGTTCTTTAAATTTTGGAAACAGATCTAAATGAGATGAGGCGAAGATAGGACTGTGTAGAGGACAGTCAATGATAATGGACCCAGGGCATCAAATTGTTGCAGATGTCGCAATGCCTGCATGTGTCTACCTTTGTTATGCTGAAGGAGAAGGTGAACCAGGTATGGATGTACTCTTTGACTTCAAAACTTGATTACAGCATGCTATTTCTTCAAGCACTGGCCTAGTTACATTACACGCTGTCATGTTATGCACTTTGATTTGGAACCCTCTAGCAACAGAGGACTGTAAATATGTAGGCATGAGAAATACAGATGTAAAATGTTAGTAATGTTTGTTATACTTAAATGGCTTTAAGATTTTTCACATAAAAAGTTTGGAGGCATTACTTTTCAGCATACCCGTGTATTACACAACAGGCCTGGTGTAGCTGTTTCATAACTTGCAATTGTTCTGCTCTTGTTGCTCTCAGATGTACATAAATGATTAATAATTACAGTGGAAGTAACCTCATCACACATACCCACCTGGAAATACACACAACTTCTCTTAATACTGCAGTGGAACTGGTGTGAGTGGTTTACAAGCTCAGAGACAATCAACAATGATGAAAGGATGAAAGGCAGGAAACCCCCTCCATACTCCTCCCCCCCACCCTTCATTGCACCCCCTTGCTCGCTGTGTGTGTGTGTGTGTGAGAGAGAGAGAGAGAGAGAGAGAGAGAGAGAGAGAGAGAGAGAGAGAATAGAAATAGTGTGTACACAAGCTAGCTCAGAAACAATGTTTGTGACTTCTTGATTATGTGCTATTCCTACTCAAAATTTACTGTACATAATACATGTTTTGTTAACACTTGTCATTGTTTGTATTCCACTAATGATTATATATTATCATATTGATTGGATGTTACACTAGGCATATTTTTTCCCCCTGCAGAAAGCCATCAATGCTCCCAGTACAAGCACAGACACCTGCAGCAGCTCCAGCGAGGACATGTACTCTTCACAGACATCAGCTGATGGCACACTTGTAATTAGTGACAGTTACAGTGACAATTTGCTGTTGGTGCTTCTTCAGTGCCACAATAGCCCTGATCCACCAAGAGCACTTCTGTCTTCCTCACTTTTGTTGAGAAACCCTATTCTTTCAGTCTTTGCAAACTGTTACGAGGTAAGTTGGCCGCATTTCTCCAAATTTTATGATTAAATGTTGTATGTATCTGTTCCATGAGAATAATTTGGAGCAGTCCATCTGTTTTGTTAGACACATTGTTTAATTATATAAAATAGCTTTAGCTGAAGTATTTTGCTTTAATTAGTTTCCAGTGATTGATGTTGTATTTGAAAGTTCAGTTGGAAGAAAATACAGATTGTCAAAGTATAATAATTTTTTTGGGTCTACATTAAATATGTATTTGAACTGTATGCTACTTTTATACATTTTAGAGAATGGTTTGAGGAACTTCCAGTCTTGGTAAACACTCCAGAATTTTTAATCTCAACTGTGATTCCACTGTCACTTTTGTCTCTCACCTGACTGTTTCTTCCTTTCCTTCCTCTCTCAGGGTCTGGAGTGACATTCCTTGTTGTACACACTCCATGTTTCTTTATGTTTTCTGTTTTGTGTCACTCTGTTGTCTAATTGAAGGAACTTGAGACTGAGTGTGTTTTTTCTGTGTTCACATATTTTTTGGCTCTGCTGTTGTTATTCCTGGCTCAGCAGTGGGTGAGTAGGTGCTCCTTTTTTGTATGACTTTTTTGATATTGCTTGTTTGACACTGTGTTCCATCTTTGGCATTATGGATGTTATGATTTATCTACTTGACTGTTGCTGCTCAGTTGCTTTATTACTTCATTCTAATTGTAACAATAGTATAGTAGATTCTTTAACAGGCTGTGAATCAATGGTGTATGGCAGCTATCTGGATAAAATACTTCTCGTCTGTTAAGAATTTTACGTAGACTATATGATACGTGATGTAGTGCATTTATTCTTTCTCAAAGGAAATGATTTCTTTCTATTAAACTTAGTGACTTTCTTTTCATTGTAACAATGTTATGAAAAGGAGAGATTGCTACTCACCATTTAGTGATAACCTCTGTAAGGTGAGTAGCAATCTATCATTCTCATAATATTGTTGTTGTTCCATCCTGAAGTTTCTTTTCATCGTTGCTTTTTACACACTTCAACTCCTTTTTTCATGGCATTCTGCAAATTAATTTACTGATTTCCTCAAAAAGTTTATAGACTTGTATCTTCTAAGTGGGCATGAAGGTAATTCTGCTGCTGGTTACAAGAGTAAAAAAAATCTGTAAGAGCAGTTGATGTGGCCTGGAGTAGTATTTGCATCATCACTAATCTCAAGAGAATATAGTGGTTGTATGAAGAACTTGCATGTTGTTTTGTGTAATTAGAAAAAAAAAGCATTAACCTTATCTAACTCCATAGTGCTGAATGGTCTTGTGGCATCTTTTAGAGGTTGCAAAGGACTTATAATGCATTGGTTTGGATTTGTTTTACAGCTTAGACACATTCTCATTCACAGCTGTTAAAATATCACTAAAATTTGTTAAAGACTACCAGTCATTCCATAATTACCTCCACGTTTGCAGAATTGTATGATGATGAGTTGTAGTGTCAGTACTGTGTAGTTGTACATCTATAGCAGTAATATGTCAATACTTAGAAAGGCAATGGTTCTATTATGCTTCTAGGATTCAAAGAAATACTATGCAGCTTTTGTTTGTTGAAGGAAAGGACCGAGTTCACTCAGAAATGGTTCAAATGGCTCTGAGCACTATGGGACTTAACTTCCGAGGTCATCAGTCCCCTAGAACTTAGAACTACTTAAACCTAACTAACCTAAGGACATCACACACATCCATGCCTGAGGCAGGATTCAAACCTGCAACCGTAGCGGTCGCGTGGTTCCAGACTGTAGCACCTAGAACCGCATGGCCACTCCGGTCAGCCGAGTTCATTCAGAGTAATCATATGTTCCAGAAACTGTAAATTTGGGGTTTAGTCAAGCTAGCCACAAGTTTCCATCTGTCATGTTTCTGAATGCGCAGTCATGGCCACGCTGTTTTAAAAAGTCAGTTATTTCATGACAATAACACCTCATAGATTCTAACCAATGAAGTAACAGAGTTACACATTCATGTAGGATATTTTCCACATCTCAAAGCCTTTTTGGAAATTAATTGTTCATAGATGAGATAATGAAGTATTAGCTATTTCCTAATGATTTATAATGTCATCAATAAAAGATCAAGACTGCTTGAAATGGTGAGCTAAGCTGTTTGATTGAAAGCTTATCATTATTTGAGGAGAATGGTTTTAACTACACATACAAGAAATAAAAAGAATACTGTGCTACCCACACACCAATTGACATTATACACATGGAATCCCAAGGGTAGGGGATGACAATACTAAAGAACATAAGTGGCAAAAACAAATTGAATATTAAGCCAGAGACTCTAAAGACAATGTTACAGCAGATTCTGTGGGAGAAATGCTACTATTCAGTAGAAGAATTCATAGAGGTTGGAAATGGCGATTTGAACAAGGGGATATTAATCTCATGTACTTGAATCAAATTATTTGATTATGTTTGTTATGTGATTAAAATACCACAACTCCATTTCTTAAATTTGAGCTGAAACAGGGTGTTTTAAGCCCAAATCAATAAGTTCCGTTAAAGTGCTAGTAGTGCAAGAAAAGTTATTAGTTTTTGCTGGCTGCAGTCTGCAGTAGTAATGTTAAGTACAGATCTCTTTGGAATGTGATAATTGGATAACTAGTATTTTTAATCCAACTGCAAGGCTTAGCAATCTCACCTGCGATTTAGACTCTTTGGGAAAGTGTCTTCGGAAAGTAAATTGTGTAACAACAGTAGGACTTGCAGCTAAAAGCTTGGACTGCTACCTTAATTGTGCATTTGAGGTTATCAGCCACATTGCCGATAATACTCCTAGTACAAGTATCAAACAATGGAAAATCCAGGATTTAATGTAACAATTTTATGGAAAGGAAAGTTTCCACTCACCATATAGTGGAAATGCTGAGTTGCTGATAGACACGACAAAAAGACTGAAAAAAATAAAGCTTTTTGGTCAGTAAGGCCTTCGTCAAAAATAGACAACAGACAGACACACACACACACACACACACACACACACACACACACATGATTGCAGTCTCAGGCAACTATAGCCACATGGTGTGTGTGTGTGTGTGTGGGCGCGCGCGCGCGCCTGTGCGTGAAGTGTGGCTACAGTTGCCTGAAACTGCAGTAGTGTGTGAGTTGCGGTTTGTGTGTGTGTGTGTGTGTGTGTGTGTGTGTGTGTGTGTGTCTGTCTGTCTGTCATCTATTTTTGATGAAGGCCTTACTGACTGAAAGCTTTATTTGTGACAGCCTAATACAAGTATGAAGATAATGCACTGATGGGTATGACAAGCCTTGGATGAAGCATTCTATGAAACTTGCTGGCAGACCTAGGGTAATCACTCAGGAGAGGGGGTTGTCCATACACGAGTGTGCCTGATGTATCACTCCTCATTTGGTTGGATCATATACAACATGGTTTTCATCTGAATACTTCTGGTAGGAGGCTTCCTGCATAGCCAATTATCAGAAGCATCCAGTCCGACCAAACTAGTACCCATCCTATCTCCGTCATTTCAAGTATGTTCCCTAGGGTAAATTCATCTCGAAACATAGAGCTTCAGAATAAATGTTGTTACAATTGAAATAACTGCTAGCAAAATACAGTACTACAGCTTGGAAAAAGCCAAGCACATCAAAGAAAATGAGTTAAGAGTCTTCCATCAAAACATCAGAAACCTCAGTAATAAAAATAAAGGATTACTCATTATTGGTCATTCTCACTGTCTTACATACAGTTTATGTCCATCATTTCCTTGGTTGACCTGTGTCCATCCTTTCTTTCAGAAAATTAAAGGATAGTGGATATTTCAGCAGACTTGTAGAGCATGTCATATGGAAATAACTGAAATTGAACAGGGCGCTGGTGATGGACACAAGATAATATTGTACTTCTGTAGAGGCAACAAGAAGAAAGGAGGAATATCTGTTAATGTCAAAAACCAAGTCTAATGCAAGGCCTTCAGCCTAATGAACGTTGTTTTGATGAAAACCTTTTGAATGCCGCACCACAGTACTGGGTCAAGAAACATGCAAGCTTGTAGCACTGACAGTTTACATTTCAGCAAAGGAAAGTATCATAAGTGTAAAGCAGCTAGAAACAATTTTAGTAATACAAGAGTGAATCAAATATAAGCAGGGATTTTTTTATAAGTTCCTTTAAGCTTCAGAGAAATTCATACACACAAACTTATTTTTCTATATAGTCTTCTGAACAGGAAACTTATTTTTTCCAGCAAATAGGCACTCCGTGATTCCATTTTCATAAAATGAACATGGCTGTGAAACCAGCCAGTTGCACTCAAACACTTTGACAGCACCATTATTGTCAAATCTGGTCCTCTGACTGCTTTCTCTATTGGTCCAAAAAAATGAAAATCACAGGGTGATAAGTCTGGATTGTAGGGAGGATGTTCTAAGATTAAAACTATATGGAATATTGTCAAACGGGAGACAGGGCAGCCTGGCAGTGCACAGCATACCATAGCAATAAAGCCAAATGATGATGTTGTGAGAGATAATTCACAAGTTACAAGTATTTTTAACAATCACTTTCTGAATGTAGCAGAAAAAATAGGGTTAAAGGGTTCAGTTGAAGAAGCAAAAAAATATGTTAAAATGTCATTCCCCAGGACTTTAGGCCATTAGAAATAGCACCAACATCCCCCACTGAAATTAAGGGAATTATAAATATACTGAAAACCAAGAGCTCATGTGGTGTTGATGCAGTCTCTAACAGAATTTTGAAGTGTTGTTCTAATTTAATAAGTGGAGTCCTTAGCGATATATGTAATGCTTCGCTGGCACAGGGAATTTTTTCAGACAGATTGAAGTACACAGTTGTCAAACCTCTTCATAAGAAAGGGGACAAGAGTGACTTAAATAATTACAGACCAATCTCATTGCTGACTTCATTTTCTAAAATATCCAAAAAAGTTATGTATTCAAGAGTAGTCTCACACTTAAGTGAAAATAATTTACTCAGCATGTCACAGTTCTGATTCCAGAGGGATTACCCAACTGAGAATGCTATTTACACATTTACCCATCAAATAGTACAAGCCCTAAATAACAAATTAGCACCGGTTGGTATTTTTGTGATCTCTCCAAGGCATTTGACTCTGTGGATCATGTCACTCTCTTAGAAAAACTCCAGTTTTATGGAACTGAAGGCTATACACACAGCTGGTTTGAATAATACTTAATGAACAGAAAGCAAAAGGTTGTGCTGAATAGCACAAGTAATGTTGGGAGGGTGGTAAATTCTAGTAAATGGGGAGTTATCACAAAGGGTGTCCCACACGGTTCAATTTTAGGTCCTCTGCTGTTCCTTATTCATGTGAATGACCTCCCACTTAACATTCAGCAAGTGGAACTAGTACTTTTTGCATGAGTGTTATAATAAATCCCATTCCAGAAAAAGCAGCTGAAGATTTTGTTAAGGATGTCGTTGAAAGAATTATTAAGTGGTTTTCGGAAAATGGACTCCCCCTTAATTTTGGAAAAACTCACTATATCCAGCTCTGTACACCGAATAGAATCATACCGACAATTGATGTAGCATATGAACAGGGCTCTGTTACCAGGGTAGATTTCTCCAATTTTTTGGATGTTCACAGTGATGACAACTTGAACTGGAAGAAGCATATTACTGAGCTTCTCAAACACCCGAAGTTCAGCTTATTTCGCTCTTCATATAATCACAGATCAGCCTCCTAATGTACTTTGCATATTTCCACTCGATAGTGTCTTATGGAATAGTTTTCTGGGGTAGCTCACCACAAACACATAAAGTACTGATTGCACAAAAGAGAGCAGTGAGAATAATTAATTGTGTTCACCCAAAGACGTCATGTAGTACATATATTTGCTAATGAAATTCATTAAAAAATAATCCATCTCATTTCGCAAAGAGCAGTGATGTTCATACGTACAACACTAGAGGGAAAAATGATCTTTTCTATCTGTTATTGAAGCTGTCAGTTGCTCAAAATGGAGTACATTATTCAGCAACAAAAATCTTTGATCATTTGCCCAACAACATAAAGTGTCTGGCAGGTAGCAGATCAAGTTTTAAATCTAGCTTAAAATCATTTCTTTTGGACTTCTACTCCATGGACAAGTTTCTGTTTCAGAAATGGCAAAATAAAATAAAATAAAAATTGTACCTCTAAATGTAGCTGTATATGTAGAACTAAAAATCTCAGTAATATTAATATTAGCAGTATTCATATATGTATATGTATCTTGTAATCTGACTCGTTCCACATCGTATCGATAAAATAGTCAGGAAAATGATCTACGGAACATGACATAACTAAAACTAAACTAAACCTAACCTAAGTGTCCTAGAAGAGTCCCTGACAAGGGTTTGAAATGCATGCCTTTTCTGACGATGTGCGCATTTTCCACGATAGTAGTATACAGTATTCACTGTAAGGTGTTCATTGAGAAAATTAATGAGAAGAACTACTTTAAATTAAAAAGTCAGTCATGTTGGTCCTCAGATTAAGCCAGTGAGTTGCATTCTTAACTATGTCTTGTCCTTGTAAAAACTGTTTGTGCAATAGTACATCTGAGTCTTTCTCAGACTGTTGTCCCCGAACTGTACCCCAAGTTTGTGCAAAATTTCAGATGGTTTGGCACCCTCTGTTGTTAGAAACTTGATTATAAAGCATTGCACAACAGATCTGACATAGCAATTCTGACTAAAGAAATGGTACGACAATGTTCTAGCTGGGGAGGGCTATTACTCTAAATGAAAGAAACAATGAGTAGAGATCAAGCTGCTCTCATTTACAAAAAGGTCCATAAAACAAGAATTCCAGTTTATATTTGATTCACTCTTGTATCACAGAGAATTAACCAAAGACTCATTCTTTGTTGAGACCTTAATGTTAATTTTCTATAAGATAGTACTGGTTGGGGGCACTTTCAGTTATTCATGTCCAGCTTTGAACTATGTCTACTGTAAAATTCTATGTGAAGATTCAACAACAGTGGTGGCCACAATGATCAAATGTTAATCGTGTTAATCAGTCATAGAAATAAGTATTTTATTGCAGTCATGAACAATTGCTTGATCACAGTTTTTAAAGAGAAATTACCGGAGAACACCAAGGAGAAATTTATAAAGCAGACAGCACTATTCTTCCAGAATGAGATTTTTACTCTGCAGCGGAGTGAGCACTGATATGAAACTTCCTGGCAGATTAAAACTGTGTGCCGGACTGAGACTCGAACTCGGGACCTTTGCCTTTCGCGGGCAACTGCTCTACCAACTGAGCTACCCAAGCACGACTCACGCCCCGTCCAACCAGCTTTACTTCTGCCAGTACCTCGTCTCCTACCTTCCAAACTTTGCAGAAGCTCTCCTGCGAACCTTGCAGAACTAGCACTCCTGAAAGAAAGGATATTGCAGAGACATGGGTTAGCCACAGCCTGGGGGATGTTTCCAGAATGAGATTTTCACTCTGCAGTGGAGTGTGCACTGATATGAAACTTCCTGTCAGATTAAAACTGTGTGCCGGACTGAGACTCGAACTCGGGACCTTTGCCTTCACGGGCAAGTGCTCTACCAACTGAGCTACCCAAGCACGACTCACGCCCCATCTTCACAGCTTTACTTCTGCCAGTACCTCGTCTCCTACCTTCCAGACTTTACAGAAGCTCTCCTGCGAACCTTGCAGGAGACGAGGTACTGGCAGAAGTAAAGCTGTGAGGATGGGGCGTGAGTCGTGCTTGGGTAGCTCAGTTGGTAGAGCACTTGCCCGTGAAAGGCAAAGGTCCTGAGTTCGAGTCTCGGTCCGGCAAACAGTTTTAATCTGCCAGGAAGTTTCAGCAATATTCTTGTTTTCCACTAAAACAAATATGAGTAAACTTAAACAGAAGCAAGGATAAGAGGTGGATAACTTATGGGATTAAAGTATCTTGTGCTATGAAGAGCAGCAAGCCTTAGGTAATTCAGAATGTTAGCTGTAGGCAACATCTGAAACTGCAGTACTGCCTGTATTGCTACATTGTGTTATTAAAACAGCAAAACTCATGTACTATGGTAAAAAGGAAGAATAACACAAAAATTTTGGAACAGTAATAAACAAGACACGTAGAAAAGTAGCAACCCAAATAAAATTCATCCCCTACAGTACAGCTCTGTAAGAAATTGTAACACTTTCAAATCATTAGCTACCAGGTTCACTGTGTACTTCCTCACAGTGGAATCAAACATTGCACTCACTAATAAACAATCCATGCAGTTGCAGCAACAGACATTTGTTTCAAATGTACAAGTCATAAAGTAACTGTAATATTCATTGCTTCATTAAAACTTAATAATTCAGCTAGCTACAGTAGTGTTTGTGCCTTGATAAAATTATCTATAAACTGTCTTTGTAATCAATCAGTACCTCAATCCATATTTCCTGGCCGACTTACATATGCTGTAGTAACACCCTGCTATAACACAAGAGATAATCAAAACACAACTAGCTACTGTTTATTTCACTTCTTCAAGTCTTTTCAAATACATTTAAGGAAGTCATCAGCTGGTACCGGTATCTACATTTTCATTTTACCCCTGCATTTACATTATTGCATAGTAGTTCAGGCATGGAAATGCTTTTAATGGCTTAGCAGACCAATCCTGGCATGACACATGTGGCCACATAGATTACACATCGGGTGGGGGGGGGGGGGGGGGGGGGGCTGGGGCATGCCTGGGGCTGACAAAGTTTGCATCTCTGACATTTCTCATTTTCCTACCTATGACATTCATGCACAAAATGTAAGACACCATTGATTATGGTATTACTCTGATCAGTGTTCAGATTCTTCTTAAATTGGTCCTTACAGCAATTCGGAGGAGCACTTAGGAGTCTTGTAGTTGTGTCATTTCACTATACAAAACTTGTCAAGGAAGTCTGTTGTTTCTCTTCTGCTGGATATGCTCAATCCAATTGAGTTTGTGACCAGTAATGGTGGCTTCTGTACTTCTCAAGAACAGTAGTGTTTGATACAAAGCCATCTCATTTGATATTTATAATGTATCTAACTTCTGTTGGTTGAGGCATTGTAGTTTCTTAAGATTAAGGCACCCAGGTTTTTTTACAATAATGGAGCAAGGTAGAAATAATAGCAACTCGATACACCATATGTTTGGTGCATAGTGTCACATTTTTATTCAGGAAGACCTGATGTAAGAGATATCCAAAAAACAATACGTGCTGCATGAATCCTGTTCTCCACATCCTTTTCCAATGTCCAATTAATTGATAATATACTTCCTAGATAGAGGAAGTGATCTAGAGGTGTGCTAGAAATGGAAACATTGAAATCCAGAAAGACAGTTCCAGGAGCTGGCTGCATGAGAGACTTTGTCTTTTGGATGTTGATGGTCAGGCCAAACCATTTACGTGCAGTTCTGAAACTGTTTACAGATGGTTACAAGTCTGCAGCGGTGTGGGCTGGAGAAGCACTGTTGTCTGCATACTGCAGTTCTTTTACCTGAGTGAGACTAGTGAACCTTTTAGAATGCAGTCTGAACTGATTAAATAACACACCATAAAATCTGTATTTAAGTTCTACTCATGCATTGTTTACAGATGATGTCTCGTGAAGCATGCCTTCCAGGTACAGGGCAAACACTGTTGGCATGAGGACACATCCTTGTTTGAGCCCATTAGTAACGAATTTGTCATATGTTTCGTTTTGGCGTAGCACTTGCCCAGACATATCATCATGGCAAACTAGAATACAAAGTATTTGGGGCACCCAAAAGGTTTTAAAACCTTCCATATAGATTCTCTGGCCCTTTTCTAGGCCATAGATCACAAATAGTTGACAGTTGTTGGTTCGAGAGACAACTTCACAGTTACAGGTAGTCTGCATAAAACAGTTATGTTGGCTGCTGATGCACTGTGTGTATGGATGGAGTTACCCCCTTCAGCATCACCTAAGGCCTGAAGATGATACATTGAAGTGCCAAAACTGGTAGCAATACAGTAAATGACATCATAAGGATTCTTACAATATTGAACAGCTGTAGTCCCCCAGATCTCCAGTCACAAGAACAAATAGTAAAGGCTTATGTTGTTCGCTGCACTTTTCCTGGAGTTGTTGTGCACAAAAGATCATATCAATAGTTCCCCCGATGGGGTGAAATCCCCATTGTAATTCTGGAAGTACAGTCTTGGAAAGAGTCTGGAGGCAATTCAACAGAATTCTAACAAAAATTGCACAAGCCATGGAGATCAAGGATATGCCACGGTGTACCACATATGCTTCAGTCACCTTTTTCAAAGGTGGTGACAATTTTGTCATTCTTCATGCTAGCTGGTACCTTATGGACTTCACACATTAGAAGAAACAGGGAGAATAATGTGGTTTTTATGTGGAAGCCACCACTTTGAATGATCTGTAGTGGTATTTTGTCAGGTCCGGTTACCTTTCTGCATCTCATACTATCTAGAGCCTTGTTGAATTCGTGAAACGTCAGTTGGACTGCATCAAAGGTTGTGTTGAATGTTGTGAGACATGTTTGAGTAAGTCATCATCAGCAGTAGACCTATGGTTTAAGAATGAGGTGAAATACTTTTTTGAGCAAGACTTCTTGTCGTTACTGAGTATGGTCATATCGTTGGCGGCTTTCAGGGTTCCTGGAGAGGAGTGAAAAGGCCCATATATTTCTTTTCTTCCAGTGTAAAAGCTCTGAAAATCCCTGGCATCTGACAGACTTTGGATTTCCTTAGTTTTTTGTTGCCGCCAGATGTTCTTGATTTTTTGTATTTCAGTTTGATGTTTCTGCTTGAGCCCTTGAAAGCATGTTTTCTTTTCCATAAAGGATGAATTTTGGCACTTATAACATTCTTAATCACCTCATTATTGTCATCAAACAGACATTTTTTGTTTTTGTGTCAAAACCAATGACCTCTTCTGCAGCCTTTTTGATGATGTTTTGTAAAGTGGTATATTCCTATTTGACATCTGTTGCAATACATGGCATATTACTAAGTTGATCCAAAAGTGTCTTGCATGAGAAAGCAAACAGTTTGATTCTGCAGTCTGTTAATGTTTAATTTTCTCCTGGAGGGATTTGAGAAGTAGGATCATGTTTTATGATGGACAAAGACCCTCAGATGGCTAGCCAACAGTTGTGATTGATCCAGCAGACATTGGTGTTTCAAGTTGCTTTTGTTATCAAGGTTATCAGGGTGTCTTTCTTGTCACACTGCTGAGTGATGACATAGTCAATGAAATGTCGTTGTTTGGAGCATGGGTGCATCCATGTAGCCTTATAACAATTACGTAAGTGGAATTGTGTGTTCATGCTCAGACAGAGACCAAGAAGTAGCAGCCTATTTCCAACACCTTGATACCCATGATGTCTTCCCAAAAATGATTATCTGTTCCTTTTTTAGGATTTAAGTCTTCAGTTGTTGTTACCATTAGCAAGTATCTTGAAGAGAACGTTTCTCAGTTGATGGTAGAACTAGTTTTCTGTATCCTCTGCACTGGATAAAGAGGGAGCATTGTCAGAAAGGAGGGAGGCAAAGCTATCTCCAGTGAGGGGGAATTCGAAGAATTATAATT
Source organism: Schistocerca cancellata (assembly GCF_023864275.1). NCBI lineage: Eukaryota > Metazoa > Arthropoda > Insecta > Orthoptera > Acrididae > Schistocerca > Schistocerca cancellata. The sequence goes on along the minus strand of NC_064631.1, from coordinate 228,684,056 downwards.
CTTTGATTGACAGCAGTAGGTGTTAATCAATGTTGTTTCACTGTTTTTGTTTTTACTGCAAATCCTTCATCAAGGGTGTGTGGTTCTTCTGTATCCTTTTTCTTTATAGAAGATAGTGTATTCTGAACTAGCCTCATTGATGTGTCCTTCAGCTGATACAGTGGTTTCACTTAAGGCAGCAACGTCTGTATCTAATCTAGCTAGCTCGTGGATGAGGAGAGCTGTTCTTCTTTCTGGTCTGTTACCGCTTAAGTGCAGAAGAGTCCTTACAGTCCATGTTCCAATAGTCATAGTCGTATTGTTCTTTCTTGGTTTCTCTCCACAAATTATGAGTAACCTTCTGAGTGTGGATTCCCAGCCTGTTACAAGTGTGACTATTCATGTATAGCCCTTTCCTAGGGCCTTCCCCATTCAGAATGGGCAACAGTGATCCTAAATAGGCCTGCCTGTTTGTAGATACAGACCATCACACAGCTGCTGCCAGAGTGCAGGTCCATACTAACAGCTTCCAGCTTCACTAAAGCCTACTACCAGCATCCTTATCTCACTGCCACTGGGCTTTAAGGAAAATGGCAGGAGAAATTACCATATGTGTGACTTGTTTAAGGCGGATCTCAGCTTGTGAGGAAGTAACCAACTCATTATGATTCTGGAACCGTTCGTCAGAGAACATGGGGATGAAATGTTATTTCAGATTTCAGATCAGGAACAAGCTGTTTGCAAGCTCAAGGACAATAGAGAACACCTTTACAGTCAGTTTATCTGACATAACCTCTTCTGCTTTCATGACCATTTCAGATGTGAGATATTCCTCTTTCATCCACTTTGCCATTGTGTCCTAGTGTTTTGGGGAAAAGGACTACAGAAAGGGATGTGGAAAGAAGTGGGACATTGTGGAACACACTTTGTCTGTTTCATGTGGTGGCATCTATCTGGCTGGGAAGACCCTGCCAGTAGCTTTGCATGGCTCTCAGCTTAACACAAATGTGCAAACCCCTCCACCCAAACAGTTAGTGCTACAATAAGGTGGTGTCCCTTAGATAGAGTTTAAGAAACTGTCTTATGACTTAATACTGACTCATTCAGCTGAACAGAATTTGTTAACTGACTCTCAGTTTGGATGTTCTAAAGGATTCTCAGCAGAGAAAGCAATGCAAGACCCCACAAATAAAATGCTCACCAGCACAGCTGAACCAGGAAATGTACCCTGTTGGTGTATCTTGCCAAAGAATTTGATTGTGTAGATCACAAAATTCTACTACACAGAGAATCAAATGTGTGCAGTCCCAAAAGTATTTATACTGGAACCGTTCTTGTTCTTCACCTATGTAAATAATCTTCCAATGACTTTTTAGGGAGACCAAAAATCCATGATGTTTGTTGTTGGCAGAAGTGTCTGAACTCAATTTTGCCAGACACAGCTAAGATGGTAGCTGAAGGGCTACAAATGGTTCAAAGCTAACAGTTTGTGCCCTGATCACATAAATACTCTTATTATGTGATTTAAAACAAGCAATAATGACCTTTTAACACCAAAAGTAGACATCAGTTATCATACACCAAATGAAACACACTGTTTGAAATTCCCAGGAATCTAGTTGGATAACATGTTAAAATGGAGTCAACATGTAGGTAAACTAATTAAGTGGCTCAATTGAGTGTAACTTGCTCTTAAAAATATTTTCAAATGTTTTGACCTAAAGACAAGAGTGTTGACTTACTTTACATGTTTTCACTTTATGTAACCTTATGGAATTATCTTTGGGACAGTACACCTGAAGTAAACAAAGAATTTATTCAGCAGAAGTAAACAGTAAAAATATTGTGTAAAGTAGATAATTATACCTCTTGCAGAAGCCTTTTTAATAATTTTGGAATTCTTACACTCACTTCCCAACAAATCCCCTTTCTTAATGGTTTTTGTTGCTAACAACAGAATGGTGTTATGTAATCTAATTGGAAGACGTTCAACAAGCTCCATTCTAACATGAAGCAAGAAATTTGAAATCCCTTACCACTCAAAGTAAAATTAAAAACATATTTCTACAAATTATCAGAATATCTAGATTCAGGGACTGGAAAGTTCTGTTAGCCACAAGGGATACAGCATTGTTCATTGCAGGGCTGCAGGACAGGTAGCGATATTTACATTAGAATATTGGATAAACTTATTCTTTGGAAAGTAGGCCTACCATCGTATTCAAATAACTTTTACTCTTCCAGTAGCAGCTTTTTTTTTATTTTTTTGCAAAGTAGCAGCTTTCTTTTTAATTTGCTTGATTAAAATTAACTGGCATAAGCATGAATAGCATTGTGTAGTGTAGTAATAGTTTATTGTTAATACAGTATGCAAATTAAGTTTCTGTTATTTCCCTGTCTTTTATTAATGTGTTCCTTGACCCATTCCACATCCCTGAAGGTTCTTCTTCTTCTTGATAGCATCAGTGGAACACAATGAGTGAGTGAGTGAATGAATTAATTAATTAACTGCCTGTTGGTCATTTTCTCCGTAAGTGATGGCATGTAGTTCCATAAATAGTACAGTCATAGTATTATTGTTGTATAATTCATAGAGAAAGTTTCAGATCATATTGGTAGCATGTGAAGGCATTCTTGTATGATGTAACCCAGTAAATTATTGTAATATTTGACAGTATAAACACCTATAAACTGTAATAGATACTACTATTTTTCCATGAGAGTAACTTTAATAATACTCGTAGTTGGTTATTACTAATAGTGATTTTTGTTTGCTCCGTTTTATGGAAGGTCTTGCTTCTTTCCTTGGTTCTTCTGTTAACATAATAAAGAAACTCATGAGTAGTTGAATTAAAGGCACCTATTTAGTTGCCTGTAGCACCCTCTTTCAATCTAAGGGCAATGGCATTGTATCTCAGTGTGGACTCTTTGAGAAACCAAAGGCATTGGGGAGCTGTATGAATCCATATGTTCTTAACTACCATTCACAACTGAAAGAGATAAGTTGAAGCTTCATCCAAGGTAAGCATGTATTGCTCATTAGTGTCCTAGGATGCACTCAGAATGACTGAGATTAAGTGATATGGGTGGCTTCATAAGCATTCTCTTATCTCTGCAAGGTTGCTCAAGCCATTCTGACAATCTTGGAGTGATAGGTGGCATATGAGCTTGCTGAGGTACAGGGCACTTGTATGCAAAAAACAGATGGACATAATCCGACAGCAGACTCTGTGTATCATTCACTGCTAGTATGAGAGACCATATTTCATTCCACATATGCATCCCCCGGCATGATACTTTCTTCACCATCTGCCTGAATGGTGCCTTGTTGGCTAGCATGTAGCAATATTTTTTATGACTCATCAGCCCAAATGATCAAAGAAAGGCATCATCATTTCTACTAGGCTGTTTGATTAAAATCATTATTTTATTTAGGAACTCTGGTCAGTTTTGTGCTTTAGCTCAGGTCTTTTCCTTTATATTCTCAACTTTCATGCTGATGGCTAGTACAAGTGTGGTTCAAATCCTCATCCAGCTGGACAGATTAATGTTTTCTGTGGTTTCCCTTAATGTTGTAGGACAAATGCTGAACTGGTTCCTCTAAAAGGACACAACTCAGTTCATGCTTCATCCATCACTCTGCCACTGGTGCTGAAATAAAGATATTTATATTCCATCTCAATTGGGCTGTTTTTAGTGGGACATTAAATCTTAATTTTTGTTTTTTCTTCTATGCTTACTAACTCTTTACAAAAAATTATTTTGTGTTCTTCTTCATTTCAGCCCTCGTCAGTTATAGAATGCACGTGTACCTGGCTGCTTTCATCACTGCCACCAAAAAACGTTTCCACTATTTCACAAAAGCTTGAATTGGCTCTTCGACAACAGCTGTGGACCCACCGTGAACTGCAGTTAGTAGTGGAAGAAACTGTTCGAGCTCGTTTCTTACCAACTTTAGAAAGAGGTTTCAAGATATTTTTGCCGGTAAATACCTTAAAAAATTGTAGATGTTGTAAATGAACAAAAAGTAATACATTATTTTCTTTTATAAGCAAATTTTAATGTCCAAGATAACAGCGAACTGCATATTTTACAGGATAATCCTCTGTGCGCCTTTAGTACCTTCATGAGGCTCTGTGTGACAAATCAAGATTTTGGTGGCAGTTCAGTGACTCTGAAGCTTTTCAAAAATATGTGTGTAAACTTGAGGAAAAAGGTAAACTTTGTGTTTGTATGATGTAATTGCCTCATATCGTGCATTTAATGTCAACAATTTTATTTCTAACAGTGCTACAACTGATGCACCTTCATTTCTGCATTGCTGTTTTGTTTTGTTATAAAGTCACATTGAATGCCTTTACCTGTTGCCCAGAACATTTTGGGAGAAAATGTCAAACAATGTAAAGTCCATGTTGAATAACAACAGTATGAAAGGGATAGATTGCTGCTACTCATCACATGGATGAGGCATTGAGTCACAGACAGACATGATGAAAATACTGCTAAATTTTTGACTTTCAGGCAAAAAAAATCCTTCTTCAAACTGAAGACACACATACGACTCTCACATATATGGCTATTGTCTGTGGTCACTCTGGCCTGACAGTGGGCTTTGCCAGCACCTGACACACACACACACACACACACACACACACACACACACACACACACACACACACACACACACAAAAGCATGACTCTCACATACATGGCTACTGTCTGTGGCCACTCTGGCCTGACAGTGGGCTTTGCCAGCATCTGACATGAACAGCAATCTGAGATGGGTGATGGTAGTATGGAGAAGGCATGGGTTGAAGATGAGGAGCAGTAGCAGGAATTGGGTGAAGGAAAATGATGTGCAGCTGTGGGAGTGAGCAGGGGACTTGGTGGGTACATGATAAGGCTGTTAGGTGGACAGTAGGGAGGCTGTGCCGGAGGAGAGGGAGGGAAGAGGAGAGACCTAGAGAAGGGGAAAAGAGTAGTAGGTGCATTGGTGGAGTAGAAGGCATGGATAGTGGTTCAGTGGAAGCAGGGAAGGGGGTTGATGACAGTTAGTAGTGAAAATTTACATGTTGAAAAAGTATTGTTTGAATACCTTTATAAGGAGTACTGCTATCTTTGATGTCATAATGTATCAATAACTTGCTCCTTACGTAGCTACTTGCTTATTGCTGGCGTCTGCAACTTTTGGAGCTGAGTGTGCCTTTCCTATGAGGGAGCATTGTCCTGATGTATAGTGACAACAGCACCTCAGCGCTAGTGATCAAGCACTTTCTTGGAATGCTGAGAAGACTCAATGTTGAACTTCCATACAGGATGTCACACACTTCCACTTCATGGATAAGTAATGTGCAGAATTTGGTAGGAAGTGGAATTAATAATAGAGAGTGTTACATCAGTTTGTGGAATAAAAGTCTTTCGGTAATTCAGTTATTTCAAGAAAAGACATAGGGTATTAATAGATTTATGGCTGATATAGTGTGTCATTTGAGAATCAGTAATTAAATTGGAGAAACATTGATAGTAGAATGTAAATAAAAAGGCTTCTGTGATCCATCATTACGAGTTTTATAAACATGGAAATGTAGTGTAGCAATGATTGCTTCAGTGTGAATGTG